>NC_132914.1:97105159-98333374 GCF_047675955.1 Chlorocebus sabaeus | reverse complement strand
TAAGCAGGCAGCAGGATTTTTGGCTTTCATAGATCTCTTTTTAAGCTGGCTCCATGGTTCTCATGGTGCTAGGACGTCGTGACACACATGTGTCACTCTAATGAAGCCACGTCAATGAAAACAACAGTATTCTAAAAGTGGTTTTCAGCCACAGTTTTCTCTCTGGCTGTCTCCCTGGTTCCTCAGTTCCACTGACTTCTGCTGATGAAAACATCTGGCTTCCAAGTGAACAGTTCCCAATCACTGTTCACAGAAAAACACCAGAAGGAGCAAAAACCACACCAAACTTTAAAATGATAGCACTACCTCAAGTGTCTATACTACTGGAAAAAAAAAATCTTCTAAATTTATTAACTGAAAACACATGGAATTTGGTCATGCTTTATTTTTTTCCTAATTAAAACAATATATTTACATGGCAACGTACTCTTTTCAGTGAACGTTATGGCTAATTTTCTGTGTCAACTTGGCTAAGTTAAGGGATGCCCAGATAGCTGGCAAACATTATTTTGGGATGTGTCTGTGAGGTTGTTTCCTAAAGACATTAGTGTTTGAGATTGTAGACTTAGTAAATAAGTTGGCCCTCACCAATGCAGGTGGGCACCATCTAATTCATTGAGGACCTGAATAGGACAAAAAAGTGGAGGCAGGGTGAATGTGCTGTCTGCTTGAGATGGAACATCCATCTTCTCCTGCCCTTGGACATTGGCCTTCCTAGTTCTCAGGCCTTTGGACCAGAAATGGGACTTATGCTATCAGGTTTCCTAGGCCTCCTTCTTAAAAACTGCAGATTGCGTGACTTCTAGCCCTCCAGAATCTTATGAGCCAACAGTGCAAATCCTGGTCCAAGTCTGAAGGCTAGAGGACCAGGAGCACCGACGCCTAAGGACAGAGGAAGAGAGATGTCCCAGCTCAAGCAGCAGCAAATTCACTATTCCTCCATCTTCTAGTTCCACTCAATGGGTTGGATGGTACCCACCTGCATTGGGGAGGATCAGCTTCTTTACTAAGTCTACTGATTTGAATGCTAATCTCTTCCAGAAACACTATCACAGATGCACCCCAAAATAATGTTTTACCAGCTATCTGGGCATCCTTTAGCCCAGTCAGGTTGAACATATAAAATTAACCAGCACAGTGAAACTCTCAGCTGAAGATGATATTATTTATGTAACCAATCAATTCCAAACTAAAAAATAATGGTAAACATCTCTTTTACTATCTCCTTTATTCTCAGCATTGTTCCAGCCTCACCATGACCCCAACTCTGCTTGGTGGTGGCTGTCCTTCTTCAGAACTCCCAAAGGGTCAAACTGAAAAGAATCTCACAGTGGCTGTAGGACTCTCCTCCCAAAGAAAACCCTCCGCCCCAAAAGAAGTATACTTAAAATATAGTGAGATGATGGGCTTTAGAGAAGCAGCATGACACAGTAGGTGACAACATCAACTACGGGGCTGGAATGCCTAGATTCAAATCCTGGCTCTGTTACTATTAACAGCAGAACCTTGGGCAAGCAATTTGACTTTGCTGAGCCTCAGTTTCCTTATCTATAAAATGGGCATGATAATGATACCCAATTCATAGAGTTGTGATGATGAACTTATTAATACACATATAAAGTCTTTAGAACTGTCTAGTGTACAGGAAATGCTGGCTATTATTACTGTTTTTCTCTTTTTTCCAAAAATAAAAAATCGAGCAACCAGCTTGGCTCTTAACATTTCTGGTTTTTGCTTTTTAATTCAAAGTTAATTGTGTTTCACCAGCATCTATCACTTGTCTATGCTCAATGATTTAGTCCTTATATGGACTCATAAATTAGACTTCCTCAGCTAAGTTGGTGGCCTTCCCCATGGTTCTTGGCTTTATTTCATTTGATTGCCTTAAAACTCATTCAAGAAAGAGGACATTGGCCCAAAGGTTTTTTATTATAGAGCTTTTACCTCCCACACATCTCCAGTCTGTAGCACTAATCAGATCACACTTTGTAAAATTCACATTCCCACAGAATCTGGGCTCTGCGTGCAATGACTATGAATTGAATCCAGCTGGGTACAGTGCTTAATGTGGATAAAAACAAATAAAAATGTAAAAAAAAAGTCAGGCATAACTACTCTACAGGAGTGAAATGGCAGCCTTCAGCAGCCAGCTGGTGGCACCACAATTTAATTGAAATGTGGAGATGATGAAAAGAAAGAACAGGATAATTAAAATGATTAATTAATTGAAATATGTGAAAAAGAGGAAGCAAGAAGGAGGCAAGAGGATGCTGCTTGGCATGGTAAAAGGAAGCTGAGATTTGTATCTGGGGTGCCTAAAACCTGGCTGTCTTGCGCCTCAGCTGTATGACCTTCCACAAGTTATTTACCCCTCAGAGCCTTCTTTTCCAAGGTTATAAAATAGAGGTAATAGTAACAATAGTCATCATTATCATCATCATCATCTTACTGACCTTACAGAGTGGTTAGTGGGCTCATAAAACATGGTGAGTATGAAATGCTTTGGAGAAGCTGCCAGACAGATAGCAAGCATTATTAATAATTTCTTAAGGACCACACAGGACTAACATAAAAGTGATGGAAAGCAAAGGAACTGGGCTTTTTTTTTTAAACTGTGGAGGAAGAAAGACATTAAAAAGAACATCTTAAAAATAAAATCCCCGTGATCTGCCTGCCTTGGCCTCTCAAAGTGCTGGGATTACAGGCGTGAGACCAGTCCGGCCAACATGGTGAAATCCCATCTCTACTACAAATACAAATATTAGCCAGGCATGGTGGTGTGTGCCTGTAATCCCAGCTAATTAGGAGGCTGAGGCGGGAGAATCACTTGAACCTGGGAGGCAGAGGTTGCAGTTAGCCGAGACTGCACCATTGTACTTCAGCCTAGGCAATACAGTAAGACTCCATCTCATAAATAAATAAAATCCCCGAGACACTGGTTGGGCATGGAGATTGGAGGGTGTGAACTGGCCTTCACTGGGGAGCCTGAGCAGAAGCAGGTGGACAAAGCATGTTGTCCAGGTTCCATTACACATGCCTGTACATGCTGTGTGCACTTCACTATGACTAAACCAAACACTCAAACATGGTCAGCAGTTTGTGTCTTCTTCTGGTTACCAGAGTTTCCCCCACAAAGTTGTACACACCCTAACCCCCAGAACCTATGAATATGTTATGTTACATGGCAAAAGGGACTTTGGAGATGTAAGGAAGGTTACCGACCTTAAGACAGGGAGAGCATCCTGGATTATTCAGATGGGCTCAAGTTAACCACATGAGACCTTTAAAAGCAGAACTTTCTCTGGCAGGAGGGATGTGGCAGAAGGAGAATCAGAGAGATTCAAAGTTTGAGAAGCACTTGACCTACTGTTGCTGGCTTTGAAGATGAAAAGAGCTACGAGGAAAGGAACGCAGGCAGCCTCTAGAAGCTGAGAAAGACTTTCAGCCAATAAAGAAATGGAGATCTTAGTCCTCTGATAACATGAACTGAATTGTGCCAGCAACCTAAATGAAGCCAGAAGCAGATTTTCCCCAGAGCCTCCAGATAAGAGCCCAGGTGACAAAAACCTTGATTGCAGCCTTGGGAAACCCCGAACAGACAAACCAGTTGAGCCTCCCCTCCCTGATCTCTGACTTACAGAATTGTGAGCTAATACATTTGTGTTGTCTTATGCTGTTAAATTTGTGGCAATGCGTTATGATGGCAATAGGAAATGAATACACCTCTTAAAACACTCTTGGTCTGATCCTCTCCTCAAGACCTGGCAACAGCTAGCCAGGCTCCCACAGTCAAGGCTGCCATTCCACGTGCTGTTCTCACCTCCCAGTTAGGTGGCTCTGGGAACAAGAATCTATCTCTCTGTGGCAGGATAGTGAGTGAGTGCTCCCCTAGTCTGCTCTTCCACAAACACATTCCTGTCTCCAAACTTTGCCACACTCAGACTTCACTTAGGGCCCCCTTCAGTCACGCAAGACAGAAGCACACAGTGCAAAAGCCACTAAGCTGGAAAGCATAAGACTCAAGTTGGACTCTTGATTCTGCAGTCATAGCTCAGTGTGACCTAGGACAAGCCTTTTCTCCTCACGTAACCTTAGTGCTCTCATCTCTAAAATGACGATCAGCCAGATATTCTTTAGATACTACATGTTGTTGGTGATTTGGGTGATAATATCCCGATTATGTCACTTATGTGATTAATTCAAACTTGAATTAATGATAACCTTTAGTATACAATGTTAGGTAACCTCTAGTATATAATGATAGATAACCTTCAGTATACAATGATGGACTTTGGAGTCAGCTGGAAGCTGATGATTCACATTCCAGTTTTATAGATCTTGCTGAGCAAGTAATTAAACCTCTATGAGCCAATAGAATCCATAGAATAAGGCAATGGTAAGGATTAAACATGATCATGGATATCAAGTGCTTACACAATGCCTTGGATGACCAAAGGGCTCTATTGAGTGACAGTTTCTAGGATGAAGAAAATTATGGTGACAATAATGATGAACTTTTACATAGATTGCTCTTTTCCCAACAGAAGTTCAAAATCTGTGATTCTCCCTTGTAGACTGAGGTCTGTGTCCCCACCTAATAAACATCCCTAAATAGTTAACCCTGAAATTTACTTAGATATGTTAAAGTCTGGAAACCAACTAACCAGAAAGCACCCCATTTGTCTCTTCAGTATAGGAGTGGACTTTAGTATAGACTTTACTTAATGAAGCCTCCACCAATAGGGAATAGAAAAGAGAAAATATTGGCTTAATGATTTAGCATTGATTTTGGTTGGGTATGTTGTCACTTTGTTCCATTTTTGCCATTTACTGAGCAAAAGCCCTCTTACAGACTACACAGGCAAATCAACAAGCAGAAAAGGATCAGACACTTGGGCATTTCTGGCCTTAACTTGTCAAGTTAACATCTGGACTACGAGGTGAGTTATTTTTATAGAAAGCTGTTCTGATGGTAAGTTCAGGTTTCCCTCTTGCTGATTCATGATAGGTGAGATCCCGGGTACCTGGGAAGAGCTGGCAATGCAGTATAAGCAAATGGGTGTAGACTTGCCACCTCTGCAATGGCTTCCCAAGTTTGGTCTTGGGAAGGTTCTGCTTGATCTCTTTGACCCTCAGTTCCTTCAGCTCTAAAGGGGAGATAATCCTACCCAACTTAGGAGAAGTGATGATGAAGGAAAAAGCCACCTATGTGCAAAGGATCTTGCTCCCAACATGCTAACCTGTCAGGAGACCTTTATAAACTGCCTACAATGTACAGAGTGCCAACCTGCATGCTGTGGGCATACCCTGAGGAAGTAGAAGAAAGGCCATTTCCCTTGAGCCACTAATAACCCAGGAGGGAATGTACACTAATGATAACCTAATCAGACTGAATTAAATGAAGCAGGCCTACTTTGAAGACACCTCCTTTTCTCCAGTAAAGAATATTATAATAATAGCATTATGTTTCTAACAGATCACATTATCAGTGACGATATGCCTAGAGGGAACCTACAGATGAGCTTTCTTTTCTTTTCTCTCTCTTTTCTTTCTTCCTTTTCCTTTTCCTTTCCTTTTCCTTCCTCCCTTCTTCCCTCCCTCCCTCTCTCTTTTCTTTCTTTCTCTCTCTTTCTTTCTTTCTTTCTTTTCTTTTCTTCTTTCTTTCTTTCTTTTTCTTTCTTTCTTTCTTTCTTTCTTTCTTTCTTTTCTTTCTTTCTCTTTTTTCTTTCTTTCAGTAGCACATAGCTCTACATTGCAGTAAATGACACCCTCTTGGAATGATAATAGACAGCAGAAGGCATGTATTTCTTTTTCATTTTCTTAGAGCCAAGTGTCCAGATTTACAAGGCTCTACCTGGATAGGATTTAGAGATCTTAGAAAGCTAATGTTATTCTTTTAGGTCACAGGGCTACTCTTTGGAGCATAGCCTAAATACCTTATAGAAGACTCCAAAGGCTTTGGAACATTTACCTGTATTAATTTTTTAAAACGAGGATGAAAATACAAAAGCATTTCGTCCTTTTGCCTATATGCTCATCTGAGAAGCTGTGACTGCATTGAATGTATAATGCAATAGGGTCCAGCATTCACCCTGCCAAGCCGCACCCAGGATCAAGTCAGGCAGAATGCGTATGGGGGGTGGAGGGAAGGAGTAGTAATGATACTCCAGCTACAAGCCACCCATAACAATCAGATTTGTTACTTTGTAATCATATCTTCCACAGACTATATTTGTAATATTTTGTGAAGGCAAAAAAAGGGCAGCCAAAAGATGATAAATTCTTCCTTTTTATTGGATAGTCAATTTATAATGGCTATAAGCCTGTCCAAAGATAAGAGTGAAAGCAGCATTTAATAGACCAAGTACATGGATAAAAAGAGCATTAACTCCAAAAATATAGGTCTGAACTACATGAGTGTGCTTTATGAGAGTCAAGTGATTTTTTAAAATAAGGATATTTATGAAAAAAGTGCTTTATTTGTCTGCTCAGAAACCTTGGAGATATTAATTCATTTATTCTTAGGAAATAGGTTTGTTTCAGAGATGCTTTCATGGATTAATAAAATTCAATATCACTTATATAAATGAAACTACAAGCTAACTTAAATATCCATATTTCATATGACAGGGGAATTTTAGGATACTGGAGGTCAGTGTTTCATTATTGATGTACTACTAGATGGCAAGTTGGATATATGGTCTTTAATTTAGAATATCAGAGCTGGCTACAAAGAAAAAGACACTCTCCATCATCTAAATCAGTCTGTTCCAACGTGAAATGAAGAGTTAAGGTAGATGCAACATTTTCTGACAACGTGGATTTTAAAATGTACACCATACGCTGGGCTTCAGAAAGTCACACATCCCAGTGATATCAGACTTAATTCTATGTGGTATGCAATGAAGCCTATTTTGAGAGGCCATTTTGAAGCAAGTACCTTCATTGGGATTTCTTTTTCCTTTAGCTTGGCCCAAAGTCTTCCAGTACCTGCCAATGCCTAAATTCTTCTGCAGTTATGATTTGCGCACTAGAAGTAGCATCAATACTTTCAGGCCAAAGCCTAGTATTTTGTAAGCTGTTCCTTCAGCTTTAGAAAGAAGGATTTCTCAAGCTCTTATTCACTCAAAACTCTCCTCTGCACACATGGAGAGTATGTGATGGGCCATAAGGTCATAGTCTCCTCTGCTTTCCTCTTCTTGGCTCCTGTTTTAAATCCTGTCCCCTCTTTCTCCTTCCTCTACCATGAAACTTATCAAAGTAGCAGCAAACCCTCCTTGCCTCTGATTCATCCAGCCCTCGTCCTACCTCCACTGGCTGTAATTTGTTTTCCATTATCCTCCACTCTGTAGTGATGGTTCTCAACACGTGGTCCAGGATCAGTAACATCAGCGTAGGCGTCACTTAGGATCTTGATGGAAATGCAAATTATCGAGCCCCACCTCAGACCTACCGAATCAGAAACCCTGGGGATGGGCCCAGTGATCCGTGTTTTTAAAAGCCCTCCAAATGATCCTGACACACGTTTGAGAATCACCACTCCATGGAGACTGCTGTCATGGAGACTACTGAAATTTCTAAATATCCAGAATTGATTCTCATCTGATTGATCATCAGAAGCTGAAGCACAGCCCTCCTTGTGGAATCTCATTCCTGGTACCTTTGACACTACCCTCTCTTCATTCTCCTTCTACTTCCTAATTGTTCTTTTTCATTCTCCTCAGGTGTCCCCCCATTCCATCAATGCAGATTTTCAAAGGAATTGCCACAGGTCCTCTTCTCTTAACTCTTTACCTCTCATCCAGGGAAATGCCATACACTCCCTTGGCTAAGGTCATGGCTTCTATGCCGTTGACTCACTCCCACGCTGGATTCTCCAGCATTACCACTCTCTTCAGCTGCTTTGCCATCAATTCCAAAGGACTTTAGGACACAAACACCTCAAAAATCTACTGTGACTTATAATACAGAATTAATTTTAAAAAGTCAACTTCCTCACCACACTTGTATCTCCTCTCGATTTCTAGTCTTCTTTTACCTCCAACAATATTTTCCCTAGCCCTTAGGTGTAAGAACTTCATTCTCCTCAACTCTGAATTTCCAAATAGCTGCTAAGTGCCAAGCCCTTTTGCCTATATTTCACAATCTTTCTCACATGCTTTGCCTTTTTGCTCTGTAGATTATTTTTATCTATCCAGGGGGCAGAACTCCAATCAAAGAGTGAAAGTTAAAGAGACAGAGATTATAGCTTATTTTAAGGAAGAATTTTATAACAGTCACAGCTGCCCACAGATGGGCTAGGGAGTTTACTGTCTCCAGAAAAGCAGAAGTTTAAGTGTCTGATGAGTGGTTGGACTTGATGGCATTTAATATCCCATAAAACCTTGAGATTCTATAGTTCCTTTTATCACTCTTTTCTTTTAAACCCTCATTGTTCATCCCCCCCAACCCTTGTTTGAGCAAATGTTTTCATCCCAAGGCTGTGTCTGACGCTTGAGGCAGACCTGGTTTTTCTATGATTCTTTTCTTTGTGATTTCCTCTCTCCCTACTCCAATTCTCACACACTCATGTGGAGATTCATTTGTTCACTCACTCCATCTACTATGTGCTTGGTGCTGGAAATACAGAATTGAATGAGTCATCCTTGTCTTCAAATATCACCCAGGTAGGGAGCTAGACACGTACATCATAGATTACAGCACAGGGTGATGAGGCCATAGGATCCCAATGGAAAAGCAGAAAAGAGATCATTTGACCTGGGCAAAGGCAAAAATACGGACTGAGTTTTGAGGACTGAGTAGACACCACCTTGGTGAACAATAAAGGAAAGGATCTTCCAGAAGGACCACTATATGCAAAAGCACATAAACCCACGTGAGCATAACATGTATTTGGAAATGATGAGTAAGTAGTTCAATATGGATGGAGCAAAGAGTGGTAGGAGGGAAGAGATGGGTGAGGATAGTTTATAAAGGGCTGTAATTAAGCTAAGGCTGTTGACCTTATTGTGATCACTCTATGGTGGCCACCAAGTGACATAAATCAGATTTGCTACTTAGGAGATGAACAGAAGAGAGTTTGGAAGTGGTCAGAAAAGAGGCAGGAAGATAAACTGATGTTTAGGCAAGAGGTGATGGAGGCTCAGCTAAGTCAATGGCAGTGGGAAGGAAGAGTAATATATGGACTTTAAAAAATACTCATCTGCACCTGCAGAATTTGAGAGACTGATTAGATGAGGGAGCAAAACATCCAAAATGACCCTTAGGTTTTTTTTTAAAATTACATTTTTAGAGATGGGGTCTCACCATCTTGCCCAGGCTAGGCTTGAACCCCTTGGCTCAAGTGGTCCTCCTGCCTCAGACTCCCAAGTATCTGGGACTACAGGTGTGTGCCACCACACCTGGACCCTTAGATTTTAAATTAGGTGACTGTGTGGGAAGTAGAGCCAATGCCTGTATAGAGAATATAAATGGAGAAAATGACTACTTGGCAGATAAAATCAGAACAGAGTTAGTGGACTAGTTGCTAGAGGACAGAAGAAAGGAGAGACTTAGAGATGGATAAAAAATTCAGAAGCACAAAGGAAAGAATAGAAGAATACCCTTATATCTTTGCATAAGGATCTCCTTCTAAATATTACATGTAATAATTACTAATAGATACTATTCGTGCACATCAACTACATACTAGGCACTAAACCTCACATAAACCATACAGGGTAGAAATTAATATCGCTTTATAAACGTGAAAAACTCAGGCTCAAGAAGTGAAGGAACTTGCCCAAAGTCATCCAGTGCCATTATAGGTTTTATGATCCCAGTGTGCTCTGTTTTACATATACTGATTTAGATGACTTGGCAAATCCAGACAAGAATAAGACCTCTTCCCACCCTACATTCTTTTTAGAATCTAGAATATATTTCACTGAACAGATTGAAACAATATCACATACAAACTTGATATTTCCACTTGGCCATCAAAGTTGGGAGAAACATCTCTTCACCTTGCTGTTTCCTTCAGGTTTTCTTTGATTTTGGTTTTTGTTTTCCCCTCTCATAGTCAGTTAAATCCTTAATTTAATGGCAAGATAGAGCTTGGCCTATTATACAGACCAATGGTTTCCAAAACATGATCCCATGACCAGCAGCATTAGCTGAAGCTGGGAATTTGTTAGAAGTGAAAATTCTCTATCCCCACTGTAGATCTACTGAACAAGAAACTCTGGGGCTGAGGCCTAGAAATCTGTGCCTAAACAAGGCTGCTAGGTGATTCCGATGCTGGCTGGAGTTTGAGAACTATTAATACAGGCTAAACTGTTGTACCAGGATTTTATAGTGACAAGGATTTTAATGTGACAAGGGAGCAATCTAAATCATGGTGAATCCAAATGCCATGTCAACTGTGTAATGAAAGAAGAACTGCCAATAAGCTTGCTCACAGGTAATTTTTGAGGAACGATATTTTCATTTCTTTGGAGGTCAGTTCTCACACTGTACTTCATTGAGTGCACATGCATTTGAGTAAATCCATCAAAATGTATCAACTACTCTTTTATTTATCACACGACATAGCATATAAAGAGAGGGAACCTGAGTTCTAAATTTCATAGAGTTGAACTAACTAGGATTTTCAGAGAAATTTACTAGTTTCCCAGTTTAACCATCAGCTCAGTTCAGGGTGAATGAAAACATAAGATCAATTAAGATTTTGGAATTAGATTCTCCAATGATCACAACAGAATCAAATTAAAGAACATCATCATTGATGCATTCCCATTCTCCCTAGCTCCTCAAAAAACAACAACGAAAAACAAGCTTTGGGAGGATACAAAGTATAGTAAATGCAATCTTCATCTGGTGGGATTTTTGTTTTTTTTTGTTTTTTTGGCAGAAAAGAGGGTAGGAAGGGCACCTGAGTGAGGCTATACATCTGCATATGTTATTAACAAAATATTACTAACATAGGAGGACCCCGCTCATGAAGTCAAGTAGCCAGCAGCTAAGGATGACTATCTGTACTTCAAGCTTTCAAATTACTTATAGTGGAGGGAGGAATTTTTGTAGAAAAAAATAACATTGGCCAGGCACGGTGGCTCACCCTGTAATCTCAGAACTTCAGGAGGCCGAGGCGGGCGGATCGCCTGAGGTCAGGAGATTGAGATCAGCCTAGCCAACATGGTGAAACCCTGTCTCTACTAAAAATACAAAAATTAGCTGGGCGTGCTGGTAGGTTCCTGTGATCCCAGCTACTCAAGAGGCTGAGGTAGGAGAATTACTTGAACCCAGGAGACAGAGGTTGCAGTTAGCTGAGATCTGCACTCCAGTTTGGGCGACAGAGAAAGACAAAAAAGAAAGGAAAGAAAGAAAGAGAGAGAGAGAAGAGAGAGAGAGAGGAAGGAAGGAAGAAAGGAAGGAAGGCAGGCAGGCAGGCAAAGAAAGAAAGAGAGGAAGAGAGGGAGAAAGGGAGGGAGGGAGGGAGGAAGGAAGGAAGGAAGGAAGGAAGGAAGGAAGGAAGGAAGGAAGGAAGGAAGGAAGGAAGGAAGGAAGGAAGGAAGGAAGGAAGGAAGGACATCTATGCCAAATTTGTTGGGATTTTTGATAATTTATCTAATAGAATGGGCTGAAAAGAGGGGGTGAAGGATAAAAGACTGATCATTGGGTACAGTACACAGTGCTCAGGTGATCAGTGCACCAAAATTTCAGAAATCACCACTAAAGAAGTTATCCATGTAACCAAAATCCACCTGTTTCCCAAAAACTATTGAAAATTTTTTTAAAAAGAGAATGGGCTAAAAAGCAATAGCCCCAGCACACTTGCAGATGAATGGCATCCTCCCAAGTGGGGAGAAGTTATAGGGAAAACTCCAAGAGGGGTGTTTTCATCTTTTTTTTTTTTCCAGGCTAATCAGACACAGCTGATTTTAAAATGTGCATAGCAGCCAGCTTTCCCACGTGACAGAGGCTCATTTTCCCCAGCTTATAGCTCCTTGTCATTGTTGAAGCACACGGGCCAACAGAAAGACAAACACCGTCACGACACAGTGTGCTACTAACCTGCTCATGAACTTGTAACGGCGGGGCAGGTAATAGATTTTTCTCCTGGAAGAACAGCAAAAATGAAGCCAGTCGAGAAGAAAACCCATCGTCAGTTACAGTTTGAACTAGCAAGGAAGGAAAGGAGATTGAAGATAGAAGCCTGTAAGAGGTGAAGAAGAAAAAACTAAAAAGAGATTAACAGTGAGAAATACAGTGGGAACACAGGGCATGCGTTTTTGAGTCATGAAATCTTATGCAACAGTTTCCATTGGTATTTCTTCCTCTACCCATTACCATAATTTTTTTTTTTTTTTTTTTTTTTTTTTTTTTTTTTTTTTTTAGTGGTTGCTCCTCGCCTGCAAAGCATGTGCAGTATGATAATTTGGAGTGATTGGTATTTGCACAGCTTCAGCTGAAGTCAGCTTTCTTCCCCAGGAAAATGCAAGGATGGATCAGAGGACAACATACATAATTTAACGGGCATGCTATTATATTAACTAATATTTATACAGCACTTTAAGCTTACACATGACACTTCTCTCATGGTATAGACATATATATATATATATATATTTCACAACCAGTGTGGGAAGGACACTCACTTGTCAGCAGTAACACCCAGCTGTACATAACCACACTGGGGCACACTGGCTGACCACTGGCCCTGGTTGTAGGCGAATTAAATAGGTAAAATCAAGGAATTCTGGAAACTTTAAAAAAATCAGACTTATTCTGTCAGATTGCTATATATCTACCTTTAAAAAATGTTAAAAATGAAAATTCTTGGTGTAGTTTGAATGGACAGTACATGAATTAGATTCTTTATTAAAATACAACCTCCCTTTCCATATTTCAGGCTTCAACTGAAACTGAATGGAATAATAATGAAACAGGTGCTTTTTGTGTATATCCTGAACTGTTACTGAACTCTCTCACTTCTGTAAATGGTAAGCTTATGTACCACCAATTTTTTTTTGCATATTCGTGAGAGCTTTAAAACATAGGCAAAACTATAGAGACAATAAAAAGATCAGTGGTTGCCAGTGGGAGAAGGAATGTAGGTGAAACACAGGAGACTTTTAGGGCGGTGCAGCTATTCTGTACGATCCTGCAATGGTGGATACATGATATGCCTTTGTCAAAACCCACAGAACCACACGCACATAGAGTCAACCCTAGAACTATGGACTTTAGTTAATAATAATTTTTCAATATTGGTCCACCAATTTTAACAAATATATCACACTATGCAAGATATTAATAATAAAGAAACTGTAGGCTGGGGGAGAAGGGGACACTATACTATACTATATTGTATACTATATTGGAACACTAGTATCTTCTCAATTTTCTATAAACCTAAAAAATTCTCTAAAATGTAAAGTCTATTGGTTAAAAAAAATCCATGGACATATAGGTATTTAAGAAGCAAGTTTTACTGTAATTTCTCATAAGAAACCTATTCCTATATTTCCTTTTAAACATTATAGGGATAAAAATCCATGGAGACTAAACCTGGGATTCAGAAGTACCGTCTACACAAAATTATGAAGATTCTTTGGGCATTTAAATTCAGCCAAAATGATGTTTGTACATTTTGTTGAAATGATGTAGTTGGATAATTCCTCCTTTGGAAATGCATGTATCTCCTTAGACTAGAGTTATTTGTCTGAAACTATGGACACAATAATAGCAAAAGTTTTAAATCCATCAGGTTGCAACAAGTAACGCCAAGCTTAGTAGGTAAAACCACATTAATATTAATGAGGTCAGTAAGTGTCACACATTAACAATATTTTCTTCTAAAATTATCATGCAAGAATTCCTATATCTAAAAAGATTATTGTTCATGTTCTTTTTCATTTCATTGTGTGGTTCACATTCTCTCAAGTGCTGCTCGGAGGCAGCACATTTCTGCTCTGCAGTAGGCATGCAGAAGTGTTATTCATGATGCGGCCAGGCCCTTCAGATATAAAATTCTTTGCAGGTAGTAAGAGAATTTGCTTTGCATTAACATTGCTCAAGTTTCTATAATCTCCCTGGGTTCTTTGTTACAGAACTGTGTTCTGGCAGAAGGTTTTATGAGATTTATTTATACCAGAGAGGGGTGTATAAATTTCTATCTAGACATATTTTGTAGGGTTTTCTTTCTTTCTCTTTTGGTTCTTAGGTATGATATGGTATTAATCCACATTAGACACTTATTATATCATTGATAAATATTTGGTTTTAATTGTTAGAGTATAAAAATTTTCAGTGGAATCTAAACTGACATTCTTTCTCTCTCCCTAGTGGATATATACATATATATACACACACACACACATATTATATATATATGTATTCCTTTTTTTAAATCCTTGAATTCTCAGCTTTTCTTTTTAACAGTTAAATACAAAAAAAAATCATAAGATCAGAACTAAATTTATTATGCATTTTGAGAATTTTGCCTCCAGGAAAACAGATGCTAGAAATCCCAGCCTCTATTTTACTAGGTATTAGGACATACAGGCCAATAAACAAAGAAGACAAGATGCACCGGGGAGATATATTACAAGCCTATGAATGGAAATTGCCCTTCTCTAAATGTGTCCCTAACCCTTCTCTCTGTCTCTATAAATGTTCTTTGTCTCCACAACTTTCCACAGCTCATTAAGAGACAGACTGTAGAGCTGGTACCAACTTGCCTCATTTCTGCCACCTAATGTGGTCTTACTGGCAAATTGCAAACCAAAAATACGTCATTCTTTGAGTCCCTTCAGAACTGTCCTTGGGACTACATCCATCCACCTTTTTAGACCCACATATCTTGGCATTTCCAATTTCAGTTTTAATATGTTATTTCTATATAGCAAATGCAGATCACTTTTCCATAATCCATAGGGAAAATAAAAATATTCATTGTGAAATGAAGGTAAATTATAAATTAATCCTTTTAAATAACTAAGGAATATAAACAAAGTATTTTCTATTCCCCTTGGAACAAATACCAATATTTGTGTTTGCACAGTATTTATGACTTTAAAAAGTTTTTTTGTTTTAAAGAAGATCACATTGTCACGAAATTTCTTGCACTTGTTTCTAGAGAAATACATTTTAATGTTTTTCTGGAAGGGACTGGTCAGTAAAGAACATAAAAATATGGTCCTGTGCAACTGCTGCCTGTGGTCTGGCTGTTCAAAGCAGCAGTATACAGGACTTCTAAAAATGGCACTTTGGAAATACAAATGCCACTTGGAAAATGCTTCTTTATTGCAGGCACTGGAAATATCTACCTGCTAAGAACTGAATTAGCCAGAGTTTTTCACAAAAAGCCATGAAATCATTATTGGCCATAAAGGCTTATTTGCATATCCTAAACATTTGAAAGAGTCCCTCCTCTAATGGCCTTCCCATCTGCATTTCAGTTTTATTTGTTCTGAGAGAGGAGAACATTAGATTTACAGTGAAGCAGCAGAGAGAGTGGAATAAAATACATTTCCACCTACCTGAAAGGCATTCTTACATTCATTTGTTCTGCATATCTTCCAAGGACTTCCCATGGGGCATGCAACTTCACAAAGATAATGTCACTATTTATTAGAGAGGACTGAAACAGAAAAAAGAAACTAAATTGAAAAGTATATTCAAGGCTCCCACAGTTTAAGTTGAGTTGGAACTTAGAATGCATGGACCTGGACAGAGATTACGATTTGGGGCATTCCTCAGCAATAGGCCAGACCCTTCCAAGTGCACGTATTCATTTAACAAACATCCCACTGTATGTGTGGCACTCATGCCAGCTGGAGACCCAGCTGCAAACAAGAGAGGTATGAATAACATTTACATTCTACAAAAATGTTAAAGAAGATAGGCAAAAACAAGTTGAAAAGGAAGGATACGCCAGGCGTGGTGGCTCACGCCTGTAATCCCAGCACTTTGGGAGGCCGAGGCAGATCACCTGAGGTCAGGAGTTTGAGACCAACCTGGACAACATGGTGAAACTCCGTCTCTACTAAAAATACAAAAATTAGCTAGGCATGGTGGCAGGTGCCTGTAATCCCAGCTACTGGGGAGGCTGAGGTGGGAGAATCGCTTGAACCTGAAAGGCAGAGGTTGCAGTGAGCCAAGATCACGCCACTGCACTCCAACCTGGGCAACAAGAGCGAGACTCTATTGAAAGAAAGAAAGAAAGAAAAGAGAGAGAGAGGGAGAGGAAGGAAGGAAAGAAGGAAGGAAGGAAGGAAGGAAGGAAGGAAGGAAGGAAGGAAGGAAGGAAGGAAGGAAGGAAGGAAGGAAGGAAGGGAGGAAGGAAGGAAGGAAGGAAGGGAGACTCAGATAATAATGAGTGTTCTGAAGAAGGAAGGATAAGCTCAGATAATAATGAGTGTTCTGAAGATAGAGTAATGAGAGAAACAGTTACGGGAGGGGGCTACATACTCATTTGGACAAGGGGTTGAGGAAAGTCTTCTCTGTGGAGGTGACATGTGAGCTGAGACCTAAGGAGGAGAAGGCGCCAGCTGGGGAAAGAGCACAGCATGAGCGCTCTGGGTGCAAAGGCCCTGAGCTGGGAAGCTGCCTGGTATATTGAGGGAGAGAAAGGAGAGCAGAGGGGCTGAGGTGTTTTAAGGAGGGAAGAGTGGCATCAGAAGAGGCTGAGAAGGTGAGCAGAAGACAGAACGTGCAGCGGACTTTATTCTAGGAACACTGGGAAACCACTTTGATTTAGGTTGTCAAAGATCACTGTGGTTGTTTCATGGAGAATAAATGATAAGGGAGAAGAAGGAATGTTCTCAGTCATCCAGGCAAAAGCAAAAGTTGATGGTGGAGATGAAGCAAGCCAAAAGATGTGAGACAGCAATCTGGGTGGGTGCCTGGCAAAGCTTTTTCAAAGAGCTGTGTTCTTTGGTCAAAGACCTTTGCCTGCTTTGGGGCTTTTTATCAACCTAGAACGTAGGGAAGTAAAACTAGGACTTCACACCCCAATAACTATCCAACAGATTTTGGTCTATGCCTCTGGCCAAAAGGACATGAAAAACCAATTAGGAGATTTCTCTTTGGAAGTTACTTTCCACAAGGAGGGGTCAGTTGTAGAAGGAAAGTGAGAAAATAGGAGCCAAACTAGTTTAAATTAGTAAAGTGGCCAATTACTAATCCCCATCTGTCTCATATAGGGTTGATCTGGACTGCATGGCATTTAAGTTTTTATAGTTTAGGAATGTTGACAGATATGTTAGGACTTTGTGCTTTGTGGCTAGACTTTCCTTATACTAGTATTGCATAACAATCCTTTGTTGGTTCTTGTTGTAGTTTTTGCACAACTGACAAAAATAGAAGCTCAACTTTTTCCTCTAGCTGGGGTAAATGTGCACTATGGGAAATTGTTTTGAAATTGCAGATGGATGTAAAGTTGTAATTCATTTATCATACTTTAATTCAGAGTCTTTTTTACCTGAATTATAAACATTCAAGGGTTATAAATATTATACGTGTATAAACTCATCAAGATATTATGAAAATCAAACTGGCATCAACTGCAATGTTCTCAGAGACTGGTGTGATGCTGAATTTCCCAAGGGTAGGAAGGCCAGGGCCCATCAGTAGTGGCAGGCACTCTCTAATATTGGTCTGAAAAGTCTAACTTTCTGGCAGTTCAGGCTGAAATGAGGTTTTATCTTCTGGCTTGAGACAAGAGTGCCCTGAGTATAACCCTCCTGATAACAAGGAATATTTCTGTTATTCATAGTTGAATCCTTTGGGCCTAGCACAGTGCTTGGCACAGAGGTACCACACACCCAATGTTTGTCTAATCCATGAACATGATTAGTGAAATGTGGGCAGTTAGACCTGGCCCAGGTGAATACTGGATTCCTGTGAGGCAGGCAGTGACTGTCAATGAAGTGACTCTTACAGTGAACACTGCAGGTTACTACAAATAAGGTGCCTGTCCAGGGAGTGGACAAACCAGTAACAACCGAAAATGTGATGGCCAAATGCTTTGTCTCTTTGTAAAAACTGTTTTCCTCTGTTCAGTAACCTATTATGGTCAGTCCTCCCGGCGCAGCTGTTTAGATCGGGGTATGTAAATGAGCTCATAGGCTGTGATGCTCATACAGAACATACAGAAACATCACACACACACAGTCAGTCTCGCCCCATTTCATGCCTGTGGATGCAACGATGCCTTGGGGATCTGAGATGGTCTCACAGCTTTTCAGCTGAGCATTTGTTGGACTTTAGAAAAGATTGCTGCTTGCTTTTCAATACATAGTACAGTTTTCCAAGTTATAAAGCAGAAGAAAGACTGTATTTCCTAAAAATAGTTCTTTTTCTTTATATGAAGATATACTTCAGATCTGGGGAGGCTTTGTGGCTTCCTAAGTTGGAAATTTTAATCATGATAATGGGATTTCTTTATATTCACTTAGCTTTCCTTTAAGGTTCTATATTCACTCATCTTCCTATGAGAGAGTAAAATTGTGCAACACAGAGGACTCTATATGGAAATGTGATTGATTCACTGAATTAAACAAATGATTTAGAGCAGAATATAGTGTTTAGAGATTACTCTCTCCATAGATTTACTGTAATTGTTAGGATTTACAGAAAATAAACAATCTAGTGGGAAAATAATCATTTGAAGATCTCTCATAAATTTACGGAAACATTAAAAATATATTAAAATATTTCACTCAGAGAACAATTTAAATACCACATTTCTATATGTAGATAAGCTAAGTTCATTATCTGAATATACACTGAATCAACTAAAATTCTGATGTGGGATCTCAACCATTTTCTGCATAAAAGGATAGCTATTTTGATTTATTCAGCCTGATAAAAATCACTTATTATTTAACTAATAACAATAACAATCTCATTTTATTTATTTATTTATTTTTCATGCTTTGCAATTGTCAAAGCACATTCACACGTTACCCCATCTTATTCCCATATGAACCTTGTGAGAGTGGTTTTCCTTCAGTTTCTTAGAGGAGGAGAAAGAGAGGTGACAAGTGGCTCACCCACAACCAAATAAATGTTTACCCCAGACAGAGCTGATTCCATACCTTCACCTCTTAACTTGCTTTTGAATTATACCTGACAACTTCTGAAGTTTAAATAAATAATGGCTTTGCAAATGCATTTAAGATGCATAGAATCTGGATTGTTGCTTTATCAGTTTATATGAATTTGTCTTAAAAGAATTTCATATTTTAGAAAACAAAGCAACAAAAACAAAGAGGCTTTCCTTCATGTAAAGCAAAATTAAGTTACCAATGAACTGAGATTTTATTTGGGGCTATTAAAAATTGTTTTGATTATCTCAAGAAAAAAACATTACCTGAATTCTCTTGAATAGCAAAGAATACGAGTTCTCTCTCTCTTTCTCTCTCTCTCTCTCTCTGTGTGTGTGTGTGTGTGTGTGTGTGTGTCCTTTTGTCCTTTTTACATACTTAAGGGAAAATATAGTGTATGGGGCTTATTATTTATATTCAGCTTTCCAAGTAAAAACTGAGAAGGCATTACCTACTGCTTGTTACTGAATGCTTTCTGAACTTCAGTCCTGAGAAACTAATGGGAAACAGATGATTGCTAATTATATAGCCCATAAATCACTCTTTTCTCTACTGCCAAATGATTACACTGCTGTTTCTAGATGGGTCTTTCCTTACTATTAAGTATTCTTTGCCATATAAATCCAAGTACACAAGAGCCCAAGTGAAAAGAAATGAAAATGATTTTTACGAAACATAGAGTTGTTTCATTAATATACTGCAATATAAATTCCTGGGAATAAAACCTTGGGGAGAGAAAAATTACCACTCAGAGAAGTTTGGAAAAATATTCTTAGAAAAATGACTGAAAAAATTAATGAATATCATGGGAAATTACCTGGAGTAAAAAGAGATGAGATTCACAAAAAAAATTCTTCCTTTTTTTTTTTATCAGCAAGAACCTACTGAAAACCTTCGATTTACTAAATTTTGGTCCACGCCTTGGTATGTAACAGTCATGGTCCTTGCAACAGTAAGGCAGGAGAAATGGCATGCCACTATCTAATCCAAGCAGTCCATCTCTCAAAGAGTTGTATATGTATATATGTGTGTGTGTGTGTGTGTGTGTATGTGTGTGTATACACACACATCTCCACATCTCATGATTCCTGATGCCATTTATTGAGAAGAGGAAATAGAGGCAGACCACGTTTGGGCACGGAGGATGGGGATACAGAGGTAGATCATAAACTCAGTTTTGGAAAAGTTAAGTTTGACATGCCCAGGAGATATAGCGTGGGTAGTTAGACAAAAGAGTCTGGAGCTCAGGGCAGAAGTCTGGGCCAGAGATACAAAGTAAGTGTGTCCAGGATAAACATTATATTTAAAGGACTGGTAGAGGCCACTATGGGAGTATAGGTACAATGCCATGTGGGCATCTGTGCCTCAGAGGTTAGTAATTCGGACTGTGAGGTTGGACTTCACATATTTATATTCATTTGTCTACCTCTTACCAGCCCTGAGATCTTGAACAAGCTATTTAACTTCTCTGTGCCTCAGTTTGTTCAAATGTAAAATAGGAAATGATAGCAATACATATCTTACTGAATTGTATTAAATGGCATAATGCCGTTAAGGTGCTCATAATAAATCTAAAAATATGCTTGTTATTATCTCCAAGAGGGGCCACCATATTGGTGGTGAAAAGAACACAGCATTTCTACTCACTCAAATTATAACCTGAGAAGGTAATAAACAAGAAACCAGTATATTGGAAGGATTTATTAGTCTTTGATTACAAGCCCCAACCACCAGAAATCCTGAGATCCAAGCACCCAATTCCTGTCTTTTGTTCCTTAGTATCTTCAGGGTTTCCTGCAGGTTCCTCTATGACATTCATTCAACAACACCCAAAAATGTTCATTAAGTGACTACTCTGTGTCAGAGACTCTTCTAGGTGCTGGATACGCCACAGTAGATAGAATTTACAATCTAGAGTGGGAGACAGACATCAAAGAACAAATAAGCACGATTTAAAATTATAAAAAGTATTTTAAAAGGAAAAGAATATAGTTCTGTGGGAGAGAGGAACTGGAGGCACCTGATTAAGATTTGTTGGTTGATCTGTGATTAGGTGACATTTAGCCTGAAATCTGAAAGATGAGATAGTGTTAGGCATGGAAAGAGTCAAGTGAGAAGTATTCCAACCAGAAGAAACAGCAAGAACAAAGACCCAGAGGTTGTTCTGGGAACTGGAAGGCTGGGGTGATTGGACATTGTAAAGTGTGAGGTGGATAGAGTTACCTAAAATAGGGTTAGAGAAGAGGGCTGGGAATAGACCATGCCAGGCCAGGTACAATGTGGTAGGAAGTTTGGATTTATTTTCTAAGGCCAATAGAAAGCCACTAATGAGTTACAGGCAGGGATCACTTGTTTCCCAAAGTGTGTGCTGCGTGTTTTGTAGAGAATGGTCCGGAGGAAGCATAGGAGTGGGAAGTTCAATAAGAAAGTTATTCTAGTAGCCAGGTGAGACAAGATGGTGGTTAGAACCAGAAGAAAAGGAGAAACAGATGGACTTGAGATCTAGTGGAGGTAGGTTTGAAAGAACTTGGGATTGAACAAATAAGGAGGGTGAAAAAAAATCCAGTGCCTAGAATGATGCAGAGGTTATTTTGCCTGGGGAACTGGACAGATGGTAGTACTCTTACCTGCAGTGAGGGGCTGGAGCCATCCAGTTTGTCCTAAAATTGTATAGGTGGCAATGCACCTGTAAATCATGGTGGTCTTTGCAGATAACCATGAATCCCACTGTGTGAATTGTAACTTAACATTCACTCACGCATCCGCTCATCTATTGTGCAAATCTTTACTGACGGCCTATGATGTGCCGGGGCCTGTCCTAGGTGCTGGGAAGGCAGCTGTGAACAAAACAGACCAAATCCCTGCTCTTGAGAAACTCAAGTTCTGCTGGGGAGACAGACCCTCAGTAAATAGATGTGTAATACTTCTGATGACGTGCTTTGAAGAAAAATAAAGAGGGTAAGAAAATAGTAAGTAATGGTAGGAAGGAGATGCTATTTTAGATAGAGTGGTGTGGACAAGCCTTTTGATAAGGTGACATTCGAACAGAGACCTGAAAAAAGTACTGAGGGAGGCTGTTCTATTACACAGGGAGAGAGCATTCCAGACAGTGAGAAGAGTAAAAGACAAAGGCCCTGAGGCATAAATAGGCTTGACGTTTCAATTTACTGAGCGTGAAGGATCAAATCAGGTTAGCCACTTGCATCTGTTCTATATCCCCCTAGGTAACTACCTGGGCATTGCTTTCTCATAACTATACTGTTATGAGGACAAAGCAAAACTCTAAAATTCTGGGGCTAGGAGGAGACATTAATTGCTAATTGGAAACTCAGAGAAGCCTCTTGGATTAAAAAAATCATAGTGAATGCAAATGAATAGTAATGGTAGAGACGGCAGCAGCTACATAGTGCCACTACACGTTAGGTGGTATTTTAGAGCTTTCGCCTACATTAAGTCATTCAATTTTCACAGCAACCCTATGAAGCAGGCATTACTATTATTCTAATTTATTGCAAATGAGGAACTAAAGCACAAAGAAGTCTGGTACCTTGGCTAAGTTTACTCAAGTAAGGAATGGAGCCTAGTTCTCACCAGTGCAGTCTGGCTTCAGAACTGCTGTTTCACAAGCAGAAAGCTGAGAGGCTCACATAAATATATTTGCTCCTGAACTCAATTCCACTGTAATATTATTTTTTGAAGAAATGCTGAATTGTATATTACAGTCAATGTACAATACATACAGTTGGCTCTAACATCCTAAAATTAATGTAAGGCCAGTAGTAAGAGCAAATTTCAAGCCTGGTTCCGCCATCTGTGGGCACATTACTCCATTCACAAGCCTCAGTTTCTTCATTTGTAAAATGAGGAAAATAATACCTGCCTTGCAGCGTCATTCTGAAGCTGTTATGGTTGTATAGTACTGGTTTAATAAGTGAGAATTTCCTTCTTCCACCCACAGGTACTGAATGCTTGGTGGACATTTGGGTAACTCCCCAATAGCTGATGCTAGAACTCCTTGATGTATCTGGAATCTAGCCTGTGAAACTGACGGATAAATGTACATTCCTCGAGAGTTAGAGGGCTCAAAGTAATTGCTAAGCAACTTCAACTTCTCTCAGTGGGGCTATCATCTAACCAGCTGTGTAGCACTGGGCAAATGACTTGTACTTTTATGAGCTCCAGTTTTCTCTAAAAAATGAGGGCATGTGTCTCTAAAAAGAAATTTTTTTTGCATGTGTTATTCTTTTCCCTTAGGGACACACTGAAATTTGTGAGTGTAGTTTACAAATGGTCTTCAGCTGATTCGGATGCAATTTCCTCTCTGCAACACATACACACATACAGACACACACACACACAGTGCCCTGGTGGAGAGAATCCTCTTGAAGTACTATATGTTCCTAAATAATTATAATATTCATTCCCTGAAGGTGACATTAGTAACAGCAACAAGAAATAGGTGTGTGTGAAATTGTCCCCCTTAGAAGACCTTTAAATGGAGGTCCCTAAGGACTTCATCCAGGCTCTAGTCTCATTCTACCTGTCCTCCCTGGATGATCTCATCCCTCCTAATGGCTTTAGATGTCACCTATCAGCTGATATCTCCAAGACTCATATCTTTGGCCCACACCTCTCTTCTGAGCTCCAGATCAGTGCAGCCAATGGTCAGTGTGGCACCTGGTACCTCATGTCTCACTGGCAGATCAGACACATCAATGTCTACAATGGATCTGCTTCACTGGCAAAACTGCTCTTCTTCTCAGTGTCCCCACATCAGGAAATGGCACAACCATCCTCTTAGTGGCTCAAGTCTAGGAGCCATCTGTAACTTCTTTTTCCCTTATGTCATATCCAACAAATCACCAAGTCTTATTGATTCTACCTTTTAAACTTCTCTCTGATCTATCCACTTCTCTCCATCTCTACTGCCACCACCCTCCTTTAAACAACCATCATCTGTCTTCTTGAATACTGCAACAGCCTCATGGCTGGGCTCCTTCCATTCCAGCCTGGATTGGCCTGAATGCATTAGATGAGTCCTTAAAAGAGAGTCTAGAAGTCAGAGAGATTATCCTGCTCGCTTTGAAGAAATAAGCCACTGTGTTGTGAAAGGGTCTCTGAGGGGCCTCTAGAAGCTGAGAACCGTACCTGGCTGAAGGTCAACAAGAAAATGAAGACCTCAGACCTACAACCACAAGGAAAACTAAATTCTGCCAAAAACCATGTGAGAGGACCTTGAGCTCCAGAAAAGAATGCAACCTGGTGGACACCCTGGGGTGGCCTTGGAGGGATCCTGATTAGAGGTCACGGTTGAGCTGTACTCAGACTCCTGAACCACAGAGACTGTGGGAGCATAAACATAGATTGCTTGAAGCCTCGAAATTTGAAGTAATATCTTCAGCCGTGATATAAAACTAATGCAGATCATATTCCAACTAATGAATGCTATAATTATAGATTTCATTGCTGCCTCTGTGAGACTGTATACTTCTTCACAGTTGTATTCCCAGCACCCAGCATGTTACTGAGCACATGGTCATTGAGAATGAATGCTTCCTAAGTGAATTTATGAACATCTTGCGATCCAGACTACGAGTAGCTTTCTCACATTATTGATTACCTTGTTAAAACACTATTATCAGGCAGAAAAAAATTCATCTTCTTACCACCACAGAGTTTCAATGTGGCTAAATTTATGAGAAACTCGAGGAAACCCTCCTCTAGGCCAAAATTAGATGTTCAGTTTTGAGCAGCTGAGCACAAATCTTCACACATTTCATTACAGGTTCTCTGTGTTGCCATAAAGTGAATCCCCTCATGCAACATACTCTTTGTTACTTCGCACCAACCTTGGTGATCCCCATGTCAGGTCTGAGAAACTTACTTCATCAGGGTATCTGAGGAAAATCAATGTTTAGTGTAGCTGTCAGGATGGGCTAAGTTATGATGCAGCAACTAATAACCCCCAAATATCAGTGACATCGAACAGCAGAGCTGTACTGTCAGTACAGTAGGCACCCAGTGCCATTAAACACTTAAAATATAACTAGTTCAAATTGAGATGTGCTGACTGTGGAAAGTACACACCAGATTTTGAAGACTTAGCATATATACAAAAAAGAATGTAAAATATCTCAATAATTCCTATGTTGATTGCATGTTTAAATGATATCTTAGATCTGTTGGATAAGTAAAACTATCATTAAATTCATCTGTTTATTTTTACCTTTTATATGTGGCTCCTAGAATTTTCTATCGGCTAGTGCCATGATAAAGATTTACTCCTTGTTCATGCTACATGTCCACTGCAGGGCAGCTCACTGTAGTGATTTAGTGGTTCATGCTGATAGTCACTCTCCCAGAGGGAAGGCAGAGCTCAAAGGGCCTCATAAGCATATATATCACTTCTGTGCCCAGCCCATTGAGCAGAAGTAGTCATATGGCCACATCTATCCACAAGACCACTGGAAGCCGGAGTATATCTGATACATACTGCTAATTAATACACACTGATATAGA
Organism: Chlorocebus sabaeus; assembly: GCF_047675955.1. Taxonomy (NCBI): domain Eukaryota; kingdom Metazoa; phylum Chordata; class Mammalia; order Primates; family Cercopithecidae; genus Chlorocebus; species Chlorocebus sabaeus. The sequence goes on along the minus strand of NC_132914.1, from coordinate 98,307,761 downwards.
AGAACTTCTTTCATCACCTTCTTAGATCTATTATGAAAAGCAAATGTTTTATCTGCCTCACAATACAATGACGCATAAAATCATTCAGTAAACACCTAAAGATGATTTAACTACTGTGCACTATGTTGCCTAGCGCACAGGCCCTATGTTGGACCCTCGGGATACAAAGAAGGTTAAGACATAGTTCAAAATCTCAGGGAACTCAAAATTCAGCAAAGCAATGATGACCCTAATTATAAATAACGTGATTAGTATGAACAGAGGTTGGTCTAATATCCACTGGGAGAGAAAATACTCCCTTTCTAGGTAATCCCAGTACTAAATCTCTCCTTAGAAGTAAGCAATGTCAGTTGTAATCTACAAAATTCCAAACGTCCCTTCACTTCTTACAGACCATCATAATGTTTTCCCTACTCCTTCTAGATGGTATATGAGATAAACTGAACTTGGGGACAACTTTATCATCACGGTGTACTTTTTATTATCACAAAACATCAACCCACTGACAACCATTCACAGCTATGACCCAATCAGTAACCCATGAATTGCTTTGCCCTTAGTATGCTGCAGAGATGAACAGCCATGAAATAAGCAAGACCCAGAAAAGACAGAAGAATTGTGTGTCTTCTGCTAGTGAGGAAGCAATTTAACTTTGGAAATTCTTTTTTCACTCTTCTTTTTTTTACTTTAAGTTCCAGGATACATGTGCAGAATGTGCAGGTGTTACATAGGTACACATGTGCAGAATGTGCAGGTTTGTTACATAGGTACACATGTGCAGAATGTGCAGGTGTTACACAGGTACACATGTGCAGAATGTGCAGGTGTTACACAGGTACCCATGTGCAGAATGTGCAGGTTTGTTACACAGGTACACATGTGCAGAATGTGCAGGTTTGTTACACAGGTACACATGTGCAGAATGTGCAGGTTTGTTACACAGGTACACATGTGCAGAATATGCAGGTGTTACACAGGTACACATGTGCAGAATGTGCAGGTTTGTTACATAGGCACACATGTGCAGAATGTGCAGGTTTGTTACACAGTACACATGTGCAGAATGTGCAGGTTTGTTACATAGGCACACATGTGCAGAATGTGCAGGTTTGTTACATAGGTACACATGTGCAGAATGTGCAGGTTTGTTACATAGGTACACATGTGCAGAATGTGCAGGTTTGTTACATAGGTACACATGTGCAGAATGTGCAGGTGTTACATAGGTACGCATGTGCAGAATGTGCAGGTTTGTTACACAGGTACACATGTGCAGAATATGCAGGTGTTACACAGGTACGCATGTGCAGAATGTGCAGGTTTGTTACATAGGTACACATGTGCAGAATGTGCAGGTTTGTTACACAGGTACACATGTGCAGAATGTGCAGGTTTGTTACATAGGTACACATGTGCAGAATGTGCAGGTTTGTTACACAGGTACACATGCGCAGAATGTGCAGGTGTTACACAGGTACACATGTGCAGAATGTGCAGGTTACACAGGTACACATGTGCAGAATGTGCAGGTTTGTTACACAGGTACACATGTGCAGAATGTGCAGGTTTGTTACACAGGTACACATGTGCAGAATGTGCAGGTGTTACACAGGTACACATGTGCAGAATGTGCAGGTTTGTTACATAGGTACACATGTGCAGAATGTGCAGGTTTGTTACACAGGTACACATGTGCAGAATGTGCAGGTTTGTTACATAGGTACACATGTGCAGAATGTGCAGGTTTGTTACATAGGCACACATGTGCAGAATGTGCAGGTTTGTTACATAGGTACACATGTGCAGAATGTGCAGGTGTTACATAGGTACGCATGTGCAGAATGTGCAGGTTTGTTACATAGGTACGCATGTGCAGAATGTGCAGGTTTGTTACATAGGTACGCATGTGCAGAATGTGCAGGTTTGTTACACAGGTACGCATGTGCAGAATGTGCATGTTTGTTACACAGGTACGCATGTGCAGAATGTGCAGGTCTGTTACATAGGTACGCATGTGCAGAATGTGCAGGTCTGTTACATAGGTATGCATGTGCAGAATGTGCAGGTCTGTTACATAGGTACGCATGTGCAGAATGTGCAGGTGTTACATAGGTACACATGTGCAGAATGTGCAGGTGTTACATAGGTACACATGTGCAGAATGTGCAGGCTTGTTACATAGGTACGCATGTGCAGAATGTGCAGGTGTTACACAGGTACGCATGTGCAGAATGTGCAGGTTTGTTACACAGGTACACATGTGCAGAATGTGCAGGTTTGTTACACAGGTACACATGTGCAGAATGTGCAGGTGTTACATAAGTACACATGTGCAGAATATGCAGGTGTTACATAGGTACACATGTGCAGAATGTGCAGGCTTGTTACATAGGTACGCATGTGCAGAATGTGCAGGTGTTACATAGGTACACATGTGCAGAATGTGCAGGTGTTACATAGGTACACATGTGCAGAATGTGCAGGTTTGTTACATAGGTACACATGTGCAGAATGTGCAGGTGTTACATAGGTACACATGTGCACTTGGGAAAGGTTATGCCAGCTCTTCTAAGTCTGTTGTATTTATCTCCTGGTGAAATGCTGATCAAAATTAGAGGATGCTGCAGGGCACACAGCAGTATAGCCTATCAAGTGTTTTTACCTAAAGGTTATACAAAACTGTCAAGAAATGGGGCTCCTATGATTTCTAATAACAGAGAAACCTGATAGATTATACCTCAACTCATATCACTTCCTCATTGGTATAATGCTGATATAATTACCCTCACCTACTTTATAGGGTGTGTGTGTGTGTGTGAATATGTATGTACATGTATACATAAAGTACATTTGAAAACATTTTCTGTGGGGGTCACTAGTGTGTCCCTGGCATCCATTCTCCTCTCCTTCGGGCACAGGGAAATCTGAGCTCCTTGGCCCACTGGGGTAGGCAGGAGCCATACGATGAGTCTAGCCATTTAGCTGTGAGCAGAGGCTTGAAGTCCGGTGTGTGATTTGCCTTTCCCTGCCTCAGAGGCAGGTGTCTGGATGCAGCTTCTGTTATCTGGGTCCCCGGTCGCTGCAAGGAGCATTTCTCCTCCTCCACCTCTGCATCCTGAGATCAAAAAGTAAACCCTGCTGCCTGAAGCCTCTGAGATGACAAAGCCTCGAGTGACAGGCAGAAGCTATATAAAGCTATGGAACTGGACAAAATCACAGGAAGATGGAGACACAGAAGAAAAGGGGACCCAGGATCAAGTCTTAAAAGACTAATATTTGAAGATCAGACAGAAGAGAAGGTGAGCAAAGAGGACTGAGAAAGAGCCAATGAAGAAGGAAGAAATCCAGGAAAGCATGAGATGTCACCAAAGCCAAGAGAAGCACGTTTTTCTTAAGGAGGGAATGACTCAGCACGTGGAGGAAAGCTGCTGGGGAGGCCAGTAAGATAGCGGAGATGGCATGACTGCCGGATTTGATCACAGGCAACCTTTATAAAAGCAGTCTCTGTGAAATAGTGAGGGAGAAAGCCCAAACTGAGAAATTGGAAGAGAGAATGGTAGGTGAGGAGATGGAGACAGGACACTAGACAAATCTTTCAAGAAGTTTTCTGTGAAGTATAGAAGAGAAACGGAGTGATCATTAGGGGAGAGTATAGGGGTCAAGGGGTTTTTCATCTCGTGAGCTACAAGAGCATGTTTGTAACAACTGAGTAGAGAGGAAAAATAATGATGCAGGAGAGAGAGGGGAGACAATTACAGGAGCAAAGTCCCTAAGAAGGTGAGGGGAGAGGGGATTCAGCGAATAATAGGAGAGCTCCCGGGACAGTGCACACAGAGTGGGGGGAGGGAAGGTTGAGGGTGGGAAGTCATAGAAGATCCTGTCTGACCATTTTTATTTTCTGTCAGAGTACAGGCAAGGTTATCAGCAGAACAGTGTATGTGTGTGGAGGGGCATTGAGGGAGGTAAGGGTGCGGAGAAAACAGGTGAGAAGGTTGATTGGGGAGAGAGAGTGTGAAGTGGGCCAACTCTCCCACCTATTCAAGATCTTAGTCAAACGTCACCTTCAGTGAGCCCCTAGCCAACACCCTATTTAAAATGACTATCCTTTTACCCTTAGTGCTCTCATACCCACACTGTGCTCTGGTTTTTCTTGTGTCATATCATTTATCACCTTCTTTTATGGTTTTTTTTTTTTTTTTTTTTTTTTTGAGACAGGTTCTCACTTGTTGCCAAGGCTGGATTGCAGTGGCGCAATCTCGGCCCACTGCAGCCTCAACCTCCCAGGCTCAAGTAATCCTCCTGCCTCAGCCTCCCAAATAGCTGGGACTACAGGCATGCTGCATTACACCTGGCTAATTTTTTGTATTTTTTTGTAGAAACAAGGTTTTGCCATGTTGTCCAGGCTAGTCTTGAACTCGGGACTCAAGCAATCCTCCCACCTTGGCCTCCCAAAGTTCTGGGATTACAAACATGAGCCACTGCACCTGGCCCTCCATTTATCACCTTCTAACATATTATATTATTTATTTATTATGTTTATTGTTCACGGCCTCCCTCACTAGAATGTGAGTTTCACAAGGGTGGGGGCTCTCTGATTTGTTCACTGATGTATCCCAAGTGCCTTGAATTGTGCCAGGCACTATATAATTATTTAATGATTGAAATTTTAAAATTGAATCAATGAAAGAAGCAAAGAGAGAAAGAGAGAAAGGGGAAGAGAGGGAAGAAAAAGTTACTTAATTTTTTTGGAAAGGAAGAAAGCAAAAGTACCAGGCTCACTAAGCATTCTCTGGTACCCGTGTGAGACTGTGGTATGATGTAAAGTGAACCAGTCAGCATGTTTTTTCCCGCAACATTAAATCACTCATGTGTGGGCACGAACAAGATGCAATTTAACCAAGGTCGGGGCTTTGCCAGGCAAATAAGTCAAAGGAATAAAGGAGTGAGAGAATTCAGGTGCTTGTAAGTGGTCATGATGATGAACCACAGAATCAAAGCTAAGTAATGAGGGACATGAAACAACGATTTAAAAAAATGGTTGGGGCTGGGAGTGATGGCTCACACCTGTAATTCTATCACTTTGGGAGGCTGAAGTGGGCAGGTCACCTGAGGCCAGGGGTTTGAGACCAGCCTGGACAACATGGCGAAACCCCGTCTCTACTAAAAAAAAATGCAAAAATAATGTCTTAGTTTATTTTGTGTTGCCACAACAGAATACCTAAGATGGGGGTAATTTATGAAGAAAAGATTATCATTTAGTTCATGGTTCTGCAGGCTGGAAAGTACAGGAAAGTAGCCGGGCTTGGTGGTGCACGCCTGTAATCCCAGCTACTCAGGAGGCTGAGGCATGAGAATCACTTGAACCTGGGAGGTGGAGTTTGCAGTGAGCTGAGATCATGCCACTGCACTCCAGCCTGGGCAACAGAGCAGACTCTGTCTGAAGAAATAAAAATAACAAATAAAAAAATGGTTGGGATAATTCAACAGCAGGCTTATTATCACAGTCAATATACTCCCCAGTGACATTTTTGGACTATTTAAACCCACTGGCCACGGTTTGGATATGGTTTGTTTGTCTCCACCAAAACTCATGCTGAAATGTGCTCACCAGTGTGGCGATGTGGAGAGGTGGGGTTTTGGGGAGGTGTTTGGGTCATGAGGGTGCTGCCCTTGTGGGTGGCTTGGTGCTTGGTCTCACACTGGCGAGACTGTATCTGTTCCTGTAGGAATGGATTAGTCCCACAAAAGTGGGTTGTTATGACACCAGGATGCCTCCCAGGTTTTGCCTCTTGGCACGTACTTCCGCTCTGACCTTCTGCCATGATGTGATGAAGCACAAAAGCCCTCGCCAGAAGCCGAGCAAGTGTTGGTGCTATGCTTCCTGTACTTTCCAGCCTGCAGAACCATGAACTAAATGATAATCTTTTCTTTATAAATTACCCCATCTCACATATTCTGTTGTGGCAACACAAAATAAACTAAGACATCATTCAAAGAAAGTCTCAGTTCCAAGTATTTAAGAGTTTATTTAGAACTCTCTTTCCCTAAAAAGAGTTATTTTTAAAAAGGCATTAAGGTATAGCTTTGCTATGTATAAATGGAACAAGAGAAAAAAAGGAAATGATAAACTAAAATTCAATACTTAATTGATGGCTTAACTGTGTTCTGTCAACTAAGTAAAACATTATGTGACATAAGGAATCAAGACTAACAGTTTTTCACTCAAGTGGAGTTTCTACAGATAATTGCAGTTGGGGGAGATCCCCTTGAACAATCTGAAGCAACAGCGAACACCTCAAACAGGTTACCCTTTTATAACTATATGATGTTATCCATGAGTCACTGATAAAGGAGTAGATTTCAGAAGATTCTCATTAGAGTCTGAGAAACTGAATCAAGGCAGCCTCAGATGACGGCCAAAGTGATTTACTGCTATACAATCCAAAATAATATTCTGGTTGAACAAAGGAACCTACAGAGTCAGGAGGAAGAGAGTCCCCAAGAGGCGACATAATGCATTTCTGAAACTCTAATGGACACGAGGTCTCACCACATGTACTTTTTCTTTCCTGCCTGCTGGACTGCTAAGGTCGAGGAAAATCATGTGTAGTGTAGTTTCATTTTTCTGCCTGCTCTACTCCTGGTCTTCTAGAAAACTCTTTTTAATTTCAACATGTATAGAAAAAAGAGAGAATGAAGAACAGAGCTGAAAAACAAAGTACTCTAGTGAGCAATAACACCACCTTCTTGGAAGAAGATCCAAGATGATCTTGACTAAGTTTGCAGGTAATGGCTGGTATAGTTTGTTTAGTAAAATCCTTGGCCTGAAAGAAATTGGCATTGAGATGATTCTTATTTACACATGAGTACAGTGTGATGGATTTGGTTGTAAAGAGGCTAAATGATATTTGGTTGCAATATTTTGGAAAAAAAAAATGACTAAAAGCTGCACATCTTTCTAGCTCTGTCATTAAGGTCTAGAAGAACAATTGTATCTGATGTCAATTATGTTCGTGGGAAATTGCTAAGTGAGCACACACTATGAGAAAGTCAAGATGACATGATGAACCAGACACTGTGTTAGGGACAAGAAGAAATCTGTCCAGCCCTCATGGGATGCACATTCTGTCTGGGAAGCAGAGGTGCACAAAGGAGCCCTGAGGCCTCAATCAAAAGTCTATCTTGCCACTGTTTATGTTGTTTCCCATCCGGAATGCCATGCCCTTCTACTTTCTGGCTTTGTGAATATCTAGTCATCCTTTAAGTCCCAGGTCACCTCTCTTAACCTTCCTGAAATCTCTGTGCAGAGTACGAAATTCCCCAGGGCTTCCATAGAATTTTTCAAACTGTATTCTATCTGTTTCACATCTGCCTTCATTGCTAGTTAGAGAGTTCCTCAAATACACTAAGCATATTGTGGCAGCTTGTATTTTCCAAAGATGGCCCCAACATTACTGCTTATCCCACACATCTTCTAGAACCTTATGACTCTCCTTCAAGAGGTGGAATCTATGTCCCTTCCCCTTCATTCTGCCTTTCCCAGTGGAGTACAGCAGAATAAATGCTTCTAGGGCTAGGTCATTAAAGTTCACTTTTACCTTTTTCTCCTAGAACCCAGCCACGATGTCATCAGAAAGCCCAGGCCGCATGTGAAAAGGCCCACAGCCCACAACCCTGGCTGAGCTTTCAGCTGACAGCCAGCACCAACATTCTAGCCATGTGAGTCAGTCACCTTAAAAGGGGGGTCCTCCAGACACTAGTAGTGCTGCTCCAACTGATGTCCCATGGAGCAGAGGGAAGCTATCCCTTCTAAGTCCTGCTCAATTGCACATTTGAGAGCAAAAAGAATGACCATGATTTTAACATACAAGTTTTGGAGTTGTTTGTTATGCAACAATAGATAACTAGAACATTTGTTTTTTTAATTCTCCAGTGCCTGGCACAGTGCCTGGAATATAACAGATGCTCAATACATATGTGCATGAGGATTGATACTCTATCACTGTAGGGGCTGGATGCGACAAAGGGAATCTTCTTTAATTCCTCTGTGGGCAGTTATGGTGGAAGGAATTTTTAGCTTGTCTTTCCTTGTTGCTTTTCCCTTCCCTGCATCACAAACACAAGGACATTTCCACAGGCAGGCTTGTGGCTGCTGCTGACTATCCAATTAAATATTGGGTCTCAATGAATTCTGCCATGCTTTGAAAAAAGACAGTTGCCTAACGTTAGCATCAGAACAAAGATGTGGGTTTCTGGGAGGAACTCTGACTGTGGGCAATTTACTCAGTCATGCCCATGTTAAAAAATAGAAATAGCTGCTCCTCCATCATCTCAAAGGCAGGTGTTAGAGTTCAGACCTTATAACTTTTAAACCATCTGGATATTACAGAGATGCGGCTAGCATGGCCTCAAATGAAGGGACGGGGGCAATCTGTTAGGAGGGCTGGTGACTGCACTATACTGTTTGTTGTCACCTTAGCACCCCCTTCTGAGGTGTCCTCTGCATTGCTGAGAAGCTGGGACCAGAACCTGGTTCTGGTTTCCCAGAATCCCCTTCTCCATAAAGTTCTGGGTTAAAGTGTACAACAATGGGTGCTCAGATGGAAGGTAGGAAAGGAGAGGCTATTTCTCAGGCAGGTAGTTACAGGCAGATTTGAGGTTTGAAGCAGCTGCAGGTAAGTTTTGAGAATCACGTGCTGCAGTCAGGCATTATTGAGATCCCAGTGGCTTCCATGCCGGCATCTGAGACCTGCTGCTGTGGTGCTTCAGGCTGAAGTGATGGGACGTAGATTCCCTGACCTTCACACCCAACCTTTTAAGTGGTCTTACAGTGTTGTGAAACTCTGTATTGAACACTTCATTCTCGGAGGACACAGAGTGGCTTTCCTGCACAACCCCAAATGAAAGAGGAGTCAAGCAGTTATAAGTACTAGGGAAGAATTTTAAAGAAGAAACTTTGGGTTTCTGGGTAGGCAAAAGTGAAGAGGTAGCACCCAGAATGAAGGTTCAACTGATTAATGGAAAAGGACAAGTTAGGGAGGTGTTTGCAACCAGATCAGGTCAGGTCTCTCCAAAATCCCAGCATGGCTCATGCACTTGAATTTTTCCCCTGCTCCGTGCCCTGTAAGAGTTCATTCAGATGCAAACACCAGAGTCTATCTCTATCCTACAGCCAAATCCAGCTATTCCCCCTGTTTCCATATACCTCCATTCAGTTACTCCACTTACTCTTCCTACACCCATGCCAGCCTGCATGTGGGTGCACAAGACAAAGGAAACCCAGCAGTGGGAAAATTCCGCAATGCTTTAGAGAGTTGGGCTTAGAAATGCAAATTCCAATTTCTCTTTGTGCTTAGTTCACCCATTATCATAGAGATTTTTCTTGAACTCCTGAAATGAAATAGTGACTCCTTCCCAGGATTCCTGTATATTTCTCCACAATACCTATTACATCTGATATATTTATTTAAGGCCTCCCTTCCTTCAATAGTAGTAGATATTCATCAGATATTTGATGAATGAACGAATGAATTACTTCATCTGGAAATGGAGTCATCAGATACTACAAACTGCCCTTAAAATATGCCTAAGACACAACAGGAAGTGAGCTAAGCCAGGGCCCTTGCCTCAAGAGGCAGTGCTGCATCATCACTTTTGCAACTAAGGTATGTCAAGTTCAATTAATAATACTCAGCTTACACTTCATCTTTTTCAAATTTTTCACTTGTAAGGGTTACAAGCAGGAGATTGTAAACGGATTTACAGTTCTCCAGGCTGCTTCAAAGCTTTTAAATCTCTCCATGCCATTAATGAATAATTAGTGTCATATTCATGATATATACTTTGCATAATTTTCAGCAATTTAACATCACACAGCAAAAACAGCAGGAGCAAAAATATCACAAAGAAAGGACTTCAGTTCCTTTCATAAATATAATACAATGCCCACATTTGGCACATAATGATGATAATGCAAAATGTGCTTTATATCAGAGAAGTTAAATTTGGACTGCTGAGAAACTCTTTTAGATTAAGTAAGTTTCTTTCTGTGGGATGACAATAGTTCATAATATGACTTTAGTTTCTCAGCTGTGCCTTGTATAATGGGTATTTTTTCCTTTAAAGTTGGTCTGTCTTGACTGAAGTAATATACATGAGTCATATGAAATACGTGTTGATTTGGAATAATTCTTCGAGTAAATCAAGATAACTTTGTACTGGTCATCTTGACCTGGCAACATAAATGTTTTGATTGAACTTTGTCTATCTAAATAAGCAAAAGCAGTTGAGGCGATAATGAGGCCCTTAGATCTTTAAACCAGTCTCAGAAATTAGAGCAAGACTGAGAGAAAAAGGAGAGAGAGCACCTTCTCTCAAACCATCACCAATTTGATAAAACTGCTCTAACAAGATGAACCAGCAAGAATACAGCCCTGATTCTATAGACTGCTATGGGGCAGTGGTAGGTGGACTGAGTCCTAGTGATGAAGGGAGATTTATCATTGTATCTCTTGCCATCGACCAGGTCCCTTCAGCTTTCCTGAGACACACAAGGACTCTCAGCCCAAGAGGTGACAGAGTTGAATGCCTGAGCTTCAGGAACAGGATGACCAGGGATTGAAGTCACTCCCTTCTTTATCAATACCATCAATATCAACAACAGCCATGCATTAAAGTTGTCAATATGTCCAGACTCTTTCCTAAGCATACTGAAATTTATTAACTCATTTTGTCCTCATAATAGCCCTTGAGATAGGAATCATCTGACACTTAACAAACAAAGAAACTAAGGCACAGAGAGATTAACAGCTTTACCCAGTTACTTAGTAAGTGGTGAAGTAGTAAGTGGATCTAAATCCCAGCTGTCTGACTTGAGAGCCAGTCTTCACATACTCTATTCTTCCCCTCAAACACATAGGCCTCTTTTCTGATTCAAGAGTCTGATGTTAAGAGTGCTGAAATAAGCTGGTCCAACATGGATAAAAGAATGGAAGCCCTACCCCCTGGACACTACAACAAACCATACAATGTTGGATCAAGGGTCAAACCCAGGGATTCTCAGCTAGGGATGATTCCTCCCTCCCCCGACACCAAGACGTGTGACAATGCTTGGAGGTATGTTTGGTTGTTATTATTTGAAGGAGGTGCTACTGACATTTAGTGGGTAGAGGCTAGAGATGCTGCCAAATATCCTGTAAAGCACAGAATAGCCCTCTACAACAAAGAATTATCCAGCCCTAAATGTCAATAGGGTCAATGTTGAAAAACCCCAGAGATGAATTGACTGTTGTTACCCAGACTCAGATGTGAAAATCAGCTATCCACAATCTTTTTGTAGCAAACTCAGGATTCCACAAGCTAAGCACTGTAATAAGTCTTTGGAATATAAAAACCAGTAAGACAAAGTCCCTCTCTCAAAACAGGAGAGACATGTGTACATGTGTTCTCATTGTTCAGCTCCCATTTATAAGTAAAAATAGGCAGCATTTGGCTTTCTGTTCCTGCGTTAGTTTGCTGAGGATAATGGCCTCCAGCTCCATCCATGTCCCTACAAAGAACATGATCTTGTTCTTTTTTATAGCTGTATAGTATTCTATGATGTGTAAGTACCATATTTTCTTTATCCAACCTGCCATTGATGAGCATTTAAGTGGATTACATGTCTTTGCTATTGTGAATAGTGCTGCAGTGAACATACATGTGTATGTGTCTATATGGTAGAATGACTTATATTCCTTTGGGTGTATATACAGTAATGGGATTGTTGGGTTGAATGGTAGTTCTGTTTTTATCTCTTTGAAGAATCTCCACACTGCTTTCCACAATGATTGAACTAATCTACACTCCCACCAGCAGTGTCTAAACATTCCCTTTTCTCAACAGCTTCGCCAACATCTGTTATTTTTTGACTTTTTAGTATTAATAATACCATTCTGACTGGTGTGAGATGGTATCTCATTGTGGTTTTAATTTGCATTTCTCTAATGCAGTGATATTGAGCCTTTAATATGCTTGTTGGCCACATGTACGTCTTCCCTCAAAATGATGACACTAGCAACATGGAATCTTTACCTTTTAGACATAGCATCCTAAAATTAGAAGAACAAATTAAAACAGAAGAAATTCCAATGTGTACTTGTTCTCTCTTCACTTGCTCAAGGACCCCCATGAATTTCGTGTTTGCTGGCATCTCAAAAAGGGCTGTCTGAATACCACAGATTTGGCAGCATCTCTACTACTAACTCAATACCAGTGGTAATGTACGCTGATGGTGCCTGGAATGACCCCCAGCCAAACAGGCAGTGCCTACCTCCCACCACCTCCACAGACCTCAGCCAATGACTGACTGACGTGGGGGCCCGTGTCTGAAAAGTGGACCAGCTCTATGCTGCACCTGCTGATTACCGAGCTCCCCTGTGGGATCAGGCTGCAGGTAGTGTCCAGCTGAGGCCACACTTTTGGCTTAGCTGTTCTTTTCTGCTCCTCTCACTCCCCTTTCTCCTAAGATTGCCCCACCCATCAACAACTTGAAGAATTCTCACCTCAAGTTCTGCTTATGCTTAGGAAATCCAACCTAAGACACAAGTTAACAGAAAAGCCTCCGCAAAGTGTGGACTAACATTGGTAGCTCCTGAAAGACACTCAAGGAATCTCCAGGGCTCTGAGATTCAGAAGAAAATCTGCTTTCTTCTTTCTTTGGTTATGACTGTCCTAAATTCTCCTTTCTCTTCACCTCAACTTGAGGCCCTTGGTAATACACGTGCATGACATATAAGAAGCTTGAGTGGAGCGAAGTGGAGATTATTGGGTGAAGAAGTCTGATTTTCTTTCTTTTTTTTTTTCAGAACAGAAAGCACTAGAGGGCAGAAATCTGGGTAGTGTACATAGTCCTGACACTGATTTATTTGAGATACTCATTACCATATTTTCAACTGTGCAGGAAGGGAGGACACTGTCATTCTGGTATCCTCTGAGTTCTGGATGCCGAGGGAGCACCTACAGCAACAAGCTGGATGTGGTTGCAGTATAGAAATGGGGATGAAATTAGGGGAATTTGGGCAGGAAGCCTACAAGGGCAGAGAGCCATCTGCATGAGATTAGCTCTTTAAATAGGGAAATCTTTGTGAAGATTTCCCTTGAATGGGGTAAAGAAACACTGGGATGGACAATCAAATACAGTTTTGTTGTTGTTGTTTTTCTTTTTTTTTTTAAGCTCTGAATTGAGCTATAACTTTATACCCAGATGAATCGAAAACCAAATCCTCTCCAAGCAGATAAACACCTGAACCTCGATCATGCTAAACTTGTTACCAAATGTATTCCCAGTTCTTTCAAGAGCATTAAAGTATAAATCTCATTAATGCATACACAGTAACAACATATGACCCGCCGACGTTCCTATTCCTAATGGTTGCATTATAAAGGATTTATAAACTGTATGAAAAATTTTCTTAAAGTTTACCTTGAAAACTATTCTAAAGTAAAAGTGTTAACACATTGTATTTAGCTGTTATAACGGTAATGATGACAATAATGTAGTTTACTAAATGCTTACCATGTCAAAGGCACAGAGATAAGCACTCGATATAAATGATCTCATTTAATTAAAATAACCCATGAGATAAATCCCATTATTAGCCTCATTTTGCAGATAAGTTAACTTTTACAAGGGCACACAGCTTGTAATGGTAGAACCAAACGAACACTCAGAATGTCTGATCTCAGACTTTTAATCATTGTATTAATTACCTATTGCTGCATAATAAATTACTATAGGCTTGGAGGCTTACAACTACACATATTAATTATCTCACAGTTTCTAGAGGGTGGCAGTCAGGCACAGCTGAGCTGGGTTCTCTGCTTTAGGGTCTCACCAGGCTATGATGTAGGTCTTGCCTGGGGCTGTAGTCTCATCAGCGGCTCAACTGAAGAAAGACCTGCTTCCAGGATTCTCAGTTGTTGGCAGAATTCATCTCCTTGTGGTTATAGGACTAAGATCTCTGCTTGTCGCTGGATGTCAGCTGGGAGTGACTCCCAGATCCTAGAGGCTACCCCACCTTTCTTTGCTATGTGGCCCTCTTCATAGGCTGTCTCACAATATGGTAGCTTACTTTTTCAAAGCCAGCAAGGAGGGTCTCTCTAACGCCAATCTGCTGAGATGAGATCTTATATACCGTAAGATAATCACAGGAGGGACATCCCATTACATTTGTTATATTCTATGATGGTAAAGGCCATATTCTATTGCTTAAATATAAGCCACAGTTCCCACCTGAACTCAAGGGGAAGGGATTATCCAAAGGCATGAAAAGGAAGCAGGCATTACAGACCTTACAGTCTGTCCACCACGAGGACTAGCCAAATAATGCAGAATTCTATCATTCTCGGGCCACCTTCACAATTTTTGTCAGATTTGTCATATCATCTACAATATCTTAATTTCGTATATTTAACTCACTTTATAAAATAAGAATTTTACAAAAAGCTTTTATATCAGTCATAAATGGAAAACAAATATCACTTGCCATAAATAGAAGGTAGCTGAGCAAATACACTGGAAGTAAAACAATAATATGAAATTTAGAAGTAAAAATTAAGAAAAACAAAGATTGGCACTACTTTGTATTTTTGCATATATAGGCCCACTTAATCTTCATCATTTACAATAAATGATATTACCTTCATGATTAAAAATGGAAACAGAGATTCATAAAAATCTGATAAACTGCCCATGACCACTCAGCTTATAAGCGGTTGTATACCAAGATTCAAGTCTATGGCTACTAGAGGCCAAATTGCGTAAGAACCACAGTCTGGGCAGCACCCAACTTCATTATTCACCCCAATTTTTCTTGTTCCTTTACCTTTTCATAATACTACTTGTCTTCTCAGTCTATCTCCTAACTTTTTTTTTTTTTTTTGTGAGATGAAATCTTGCTCTGTTGCCCAGGCTGCAGTGCAGTGGCATGATCTCGGCTCACTGCAAGCTCTGCCTCCTGGGTTCACACCATTCTCCTGCCTCAGCCTCCTGAGTAGCTGGGGCTACAGGCGCCTGCTACCATGCCCAGCTAATTTTTTATTTTTTATTTTTTTATTTTTAGTAGAGACAGGGTTTCGCCGTGTTAGCCAGGATGGTCTCGGTCTCCTGACATCGTGATCTGCCCGCCTTGGCCTCCCAAAGTGCTGGGATTGCAGGCATGAGCCACCGTGCCCAGCCTCTAACTTCTTTAACCCTGAGATTCACCTTTACATACCAGAAATCAACACAATATAAGGGCAAAGAGCAAGTATGCTTAGCTTTTAATACTGGCTTTATCTCTTACTACTTATGTTGCCTGGGGCAAGTTACCAATGGTCTCATCTGTTAAACGGGAATTATAATAGTAAGTGATTAATAAATGTGAGCATAAAAATATTGATAATGTAATTTGTATCATAGTACAGAGAAGTATCCAAGATACTCAACCTCAACTGTGCACCTGCATGTGCTCACGCATGTGTGTGTGTGTGCGCTAACTGCAGTTGCATTTTTCACTCCTGAGAGATGAGTGCAAACAGAAACAATTTCCACAAATTGTATTGTTTGTGCATTTCAGTTTTTAAAGCTTACTACATTTTATCTCTTTTGGGGGCAATGTATTTGAGTGTGACTGAGTGGGTATGGGGTCTCGGAAGCAAAGTGAAGGGTTGGCCTTACCAATGAGTATGGACAGGACACCCTTAGCACTGCGGACAGGTTGCATCTATGGGCACAGATGCAGATAGGTGAGTCCATGCAATGAGAGATACTTGTGGTCATTCTTTTCTTATTGCTTCAAGGACATTTCTCTAAAAATTCTTCCTCCACTCTTCCCAACATCAATTTTCCATCTCAAATATATAGTTTTTATTAGCATGAAAACATGTATTTATTTCTCTCATCTAAAATAGAAAGAACTCTCTTTTGACCCAACTTCATACTCCAGTTATCATTCTGTTTCTCTCTGTTCCTTTACAATTAAACATATTGAAAGAACGATTTGTATTTGTTGTCTCTGTATTTTCCCTTCCCATTCTTTCTTGAAGACACTTTAATGAAGCTTTCACCTCCGACTTCTCCACTGAAACTTCTCTTGCCCAGACCACCTAAACCGGCCAGATGCTAAATCCAATGATTAACTTTCAGCCTTGATCGTACACACCCCATCAGCAGCATTTGACACAGTTGATTCCTCCGTCTCTCCTGAACCACACTCTCCTCTAGATTTCCCTTCTGGCTCCTTGGTGACTCCTTCTTAGTCTCTTCTGCTGCCTCCTTTTTATCATCCAAATTGTAACACTAGTGTTCCCCATGGCTCAATCCTTGGACCTCTTCTCAATTTGATTTGCAGTTACTCCTTTGGAGATCTCATTCAAATGCATATCTCTAGCCCAGATCTCTCCTTGAAACCCAGACTCTTCTATCTTACCCAACATCTCCATTGGGATACCTCAAACTTAACAAGTCTACAATCTGACCTACTCTTTTCCACATCCCTATAAGCGGCAACTGTCTTCTCTCAACTTCTTAGCTAAATACCATGTGTCAGACAAATAGTCTGTGACTCTTCTCTTTTACACTGCCCATTCAATCTATCTGCAATTCCCATCAGCACTACTTTCTACTCTTTTCATCTTCTTCTCTTCTATGTGCTTGACCAATTCTTGCATCTCTTTCCTGGATTCTTGCAACGAATCTCCTAATTATGCTCCTGCTTCTGCCCTTGCCACCTCCACCTCCCACAGTCTAATCTTACCAGGCAACCCGAGAGTCCTTAATAAAACGGAAAACAGCTCTCACACTTCTGCTCAAATCTCTCCGGTGGCTTCCTATGTCACTCAGAGAAAAGCTATCATCCCCCAGTGACCACTAAGGCTTCCAATGCCTTGTTAGTATGATTTCCCACTATTCTTCACCTTTCTCAGTGAACGTCAGTCATATTGGCATCCTCACTGTTACATGAACACCCAGGCATGCTCCATCCTGTGGAGCTGTTCTCTTTGCACTTGCTATTCTCTTTCTGTGGAAAAGAGACCCACTTTTTCTGACTTTTATAAAATTGCAAGCCCCTCTCAACACTTCCTGCTTTACTTTTTTCTCTTTAGCACTTACTGATATTTGTATATATTGTACATATTTTTTGCTTAAGTTCCAACAAGGCAGGGATTTTTTTCTGTTTTACTTGTTGCTGTTGAGACCATAGTCTTTACAGCAATGCCTGGCATAGAGTGTGTGTGCAATAAATATTTCTTGAATGAAATAACCATCATCAAGATGATATGATTTACCTAATTATATTAGTTTTGTAATGACTGTAATGATAAAGGTCTTCCCCAATGTTTCACATGATTCTAAAGCAGGAGGGTGCTCCATTAATACAATTGCTACTCATACATCCCAAGTAATTCCAAGTTAACTCATCCTCTTACTAGTTATACAAAGGAAAAGATAAATGTCTTATTGATGACAGTGATTTCAAAATAGGTACCCAAAGATCAATAATGGACATAGAATTAAAAATGAAAAAAATCAAGAATAGAAAATGTTAATTAGTAAATATGAGCTTACCTTTAAGAAGGGAATCAATTTTGAGTGGATAGATACTAAGAAGTAAATCACCTGGACTTCAATGATATTGTGTTTGGGAATTTCGTTGTAAATTGCTTTCTCTGGGCTATCATGAAAGTTGAATTGCAGAATATTAAAGACCCAGGGTACCAAAGCAAGCACTTATCTGTTGACTAACCAGCCTGCAGCAAAGGTTTTAAGAAAGATTGAACTTGACTATGTCCTCACTTCTATCATGAATTAAAGATTATCCTAGTTGTGTTTCTTGAAATCCAACATTAAAGAGATAAGGATGTTAAACTGTACTAGACAGCCTGTCTTTGTCTATTTGGAAACATAAGCCTCTCTCTGTGAAACATGTTTTTCATAGTTGTTGGACATCATGACAGCAGCTAATTAAGGAGATACTAATAATTCATAAAATGCACATAGTGTCAAATGTTTCAGATGGACAACAGTCCCTGGGGTGTTTTTTCTTTTCCACCCTTAACTAAGTTATTCATTTTATGTCCTATAAAAGGTTGA
This sequence comes from Chlorocebus sabaeus, assembly GCF_047675955.1. Taxonomy (NCBI): domain Eukaryota; kingdom Metazoa; phylum Chordata; class Mammalia; order Primates; family Cercopithecidae; genus Chlorocebus; species Chlorocebus sabaeus. The sequence continues at coordinate 98,289,649 of NC_132914.1, read as the reverse complement.
ATTAACTCCTGGAAGCTGAAATCACCATTAAAATTGTCTTTCTGCTGTAGCTGTTTACAAAAAAACTTGATTTAAATAAAAGTACTTCCAATGGTTTCTAAATTTAATAACATGATGTAGATCCTTCATATAAAAATTCTGCCACTTATTATAGAGAATAAAGGATGAGGGTTTGTTTATTGTTCAGCCAAGGGATATTTTCTTTTAATTATTTGTGGCAGGGAAAAATTAATTTATCTATAAGAGAACCTGCAAAGGCCCTTTTCTTGCTGAGTTGACTGAGGCCATGAAGATTCAAAGCAGGGCTGGGAGGCTGCGTGAGAGACAAATTGCACCACTTATGCAAAGCCAGGGCAAGACTGGAGCCAGGCAGCGGGAGAGGCCACTTGTGAAGAAGGTTCCAGAAAGGGGAAGACCTAGCTGTTTGTAGTGCCTAAAAGATTGCAGAAGAAAGGAGAAACATGGAAGGTGATGCCCAGAGAAGAACTTTTGGGGGAAAGTGGGGAGGGGCGAAATGCTTAGATAAGTTTTTATGAAGTTTTGCCATATAGTGATAATTCCCTTTTTCCAACTGTTATTTTTTCCAGTGCACATTAAAATAAATACCTGTAAACATTTTTTAAAAAATTCTAACAAACAAAATTATCTTGTATATAGACAAAATTGTACAAGCAGTCCATCCTTCACAGCATGGTCCACACTGTACTGTGTAGCACAACTGTACAACAGGCCAAATGATCCTCCTCAAACTTTGGTAGCTGAACACTGCAGTACAAGTGATGCTTTAGGATATACAACAGGACATTTTCCATCACCTTAATGTTCACTATGTGGAAAAGCATTAGGTTTTTTGAGTTCTAACTAATAGATTATGAAATAACATTGAAAAGATCTATACAGAAGAAGCCCTAGGCCTGTAGAGAACACTTATGAAGCTTAAAATATAAATCTTGCATTAATTGAACAAAGCTATCTAGTTTTGATGGGAATCAGAATTTTGACAGAGTCAGAATGGGTCAGAGGGAGGCCCTCCATTATTTCAGATTAAGTAGCAATTCAGATCTTTTATTTCTTCATATAAAAATTCTGCCACTTAGGAATGAGAATAAAAGATGAAGGCATGATTAAGGAGAAAAATATGAATGTGCTATTAATGTTAAGAAAAAAATGTAATTGTCTTACTGAGACAATTTAGAACTTAAAGAGTAAGATTTATCAACTATACACTCAGTTTGTATAGGAAAGATTTTCTGGAACTCCACAAAGGTGGAAGAAACAACATTTTTAATTATGTTTGTTGCTCCAGGGAACTTCTAATTAAGATGGTCTTTGAGAAAGATGGTTCTACTTTCCTGAGAATAAGAACCTGTTTCCTTACAGCCACATTCATCTCACCATTTTTCCAATTCTCTTGGAGACATTCCAGAAAAATGCTGCTTCTGTGTTATAAACGTTCAAGAGCTGAGGTCAGCCTAACAGATCTGAAAAAATCCCATTTATCTGAAGTGTCCCAAGATCAGATAACAAGTATATGCATATTATGCTTCTAATATTTGATACCTTGGCACAACTCGCAGGTTGCACAAACTGCAACAGTATCATACAAAGAAAAACCTGGATGTCTTACTTCAAAGATCTATCCCCTCAGCCTTGAGGAGCAGAATCAGAAGTAAACATTTTAAATTGCCAATATGCTATTCTTATTGACTATGAAAAGCTCCAGAAGCTTTGCACAATGTTTAGGGAGAAGCTGAGAAGAGTTACATAATTCAGTTAACGGGCCAAGTTCTACAAATGTGCACAGTATTCCTGGGAACACCATAAGCCCATCATGGATTACTGTCAGAGGCCTGGCTGGCCTCTTGTACATTCCTTACTTAGTTCTTTCTTAAAGCTCCCCATGCAGAGAAGGAGGGAAGGGGAAGAACCAAACATTGGTAAGGTCACTCTTGAGCTTGGGGACCTAAAAAAAATAGCCTGAATGTCTGTTAAAACTGGAATCATTTTTGTAAATTCCAGCTGCTTTTGGCCAAATTGGCCAGGCAGTCTCCTCTGGTGTACAAGGATGCCCAAGCTCATGATATTTCCTGAAATGTAAAAAGAGCCTCTAGAGAGAGTGACTGCATTTCACTCAAAGTTTTCTTTAATCTATGCGAATAGAACCCTCCATTTATATATATGGAGAAACGGCAGACGTAGTAAGTTAGATAAAGAATCACACTTTGAAACAATCCATTTAATTGGAATAGAATATTTTGATTTACATGGAATCATCTGGCATTAAAATTATCTCAAAAGCAAACTGTGCTGTGAAAGTCTAAATGCTAGAACATTCCCCAAACTCTGAAGGCTGGAAAACTCTGACCAAATGAAATGTTTGGTTAACATTATGACTACTTGCTTATTTCTTATTGCCTCTTAATATGAATAGATATGTACATATTTTTTCTCAACCAAGCAAACTATTTACCTCTTTCTCCATTTGCAATCCTTCTGCTCTAATATTTCTTTCAAATACTTCTCTCTTTTCAGTCTGGGGGTTGGATTTTCTGTACACAAGGATGTAGTCAATTCGACACTTCCCATCTCTAAAGTAAAGTCCATTTGATTTGTTTCTTTCTGGTACTGTCTGCACACAAAGAGAAAGGGACCAGTTTAAGTCATTCATCAGACTAAGGTTCAAGTGAGTAATGTTAAAGAATAATTAAACTAAATAACTTTTTCAGGTCAGGCACAGTGGCTCACGCCTGTAATCCCAGCACTTTGGGAGGCCGAGGCGGGTGGATCATGAGGTCAGGAGTTCAAGACCAGCCTGGCCAATATGGTGAAACCCTGTCTCTACTAAAAATACAAAAATTAGCTGGGCATGGTGGCATGCACCTGTAGTACCAGCTACTCTGGAGGCTGAGGCAGGGGAATTGCTTGAACCTGGGAGGCGGAGGTTGCGGTGAGCCAAGACTGCGCCACTGTACTCCAGCCTGGGTGACAGAGTGAGACTCCATCTCAAAATCATCATCATCATAATAATTTTTTCATTGTGTTCAATTACATATTCATTAGTGAAAAATGTAATTAAGAGGAAACAAAATAAAAATTGGAAGAAGCATTAAGTGGGCAAAATGTAAAACATCTAAAAATACCGAGTGTAGCCAAGGATGTGAAGCAACTAAGGACTTTCATATTCTGCAGGGGAGATGAGAGTCAAAATTGATACTCTCACTCTGGAAAACACATTAACATTATCTTGCAGAACTGAACATCTGCGTAACATGTAAGCCTAGAGAAAAATTCTTGATAAGGCAAGTAGGAGTCATGTATATGAATATTCATAGCAACATTATTTATAATAGTAGAAAAATGTTTAACGTTGGAGTCAACTCAAATGTCCATGAACAGACAATAAATAGATAAATAAATTTTAGAAAGTTCATTTACTGGAATATTATACGGCAGTAAAAATGAATAAACTATAGTTGCATCTAATAATAAAAATGAATCTTAAAAACAACACTGATGAAGTCTCAGAAGACTTCATACCACATGATATCATTTTTCACAAAGCATAAAATAAAGTAAATCTAAGTTGTTAAGACTACAAATCTATGTGGTAAAACTGTCTTTAGAGCAAGAGAATAAAATACAGTAAAATTTAGAAAGATGGTACCTCTGGTAGGGTAGAGGTATGGGATTGAAAGTAGCTTCAGTGGTTTTAGGAATATTCTAGTTCAGTGTTTCTCTCTTTTTTTTTTTTTTTACCCACAACAAAAAAAATTCTATCTTTGTGTGCATACATGTAAACATACATATACATAATATAAGTTTCACAAAACAATTATTTACCCTTTCTATTTGCATACACTCTAATATTAATTTTCCAGTCCATTAAAAAACAACTAGAGTAGTAATCTACAAGTAGGTTGCCACTATAATTTGAAAAATAGCATTCTAGTTCATAAATCAGATGGTGGTTCCAGGTGTTCATTTTATTATTATACTTTGTAACTTACATAGAAGTTATAAATATTATTTTGCAGTCATATTAAAAAGTAAAGAACAAAAGGAATAGATTGAATTTTCATCCAGGCTCTTCAGGCTTGCTGTACAGCATTGAAAGAGATCATCAAGTACGGGCTCGTTGGGCTAGAGCCAAACTTCTCAGCCTAATAGGTTTCAAAATTATGTCTATAAACCCAGCCAGGTGAAAATGGTGGATTCTATCTTTTCCAATGGTAGTATGAAGAAGGCAAACATGCCAGACCTAAAGGACCATTGCTAGAAACCACATTCTTGCACAAACCTTAACTGAAAAAACATCTCAGCTGGGGGAATGGAATGACCATGTACCATGTCTTGGTGTAGACATTTTCGGTTGATGACCAATCCTCACTGACTATGTTTTGGCTTTTACATTAAGAGACACTCAGGAGTCTACCTGAATAAGCACTTTAGTAACACTTATTTGCCAAACAAGAAAGCTGTCCTGTGAATTCAGCATATTAGCATCTGCCTTCAAAAATGGCTTCAGTCAAGACATCAGGAGGGGTATTGGCTCCAAGCAGAACAATGAGCTGTACCACCTTCAGCAAAGCCCTAACATTTCTGAGACTGGTTCCTCATCTGTAAGTTACAGGGATGAGACTAGTTGCTGTCTGAGGTCCCTTTCAAAGTCCATTTGTTATGCCACATTATGGTATCCAAAGTATCTGTGTGAACAGATAATAACAGAATGAGTTTTTTCTTAAAATGAAACAAACAGAAAAAAATAGAAGAAGAAACATGGATAGCTGCGTATGGTATTTGTGGGGTGAGGTCTGCAAAGCTTGGTAAGAGTAAATAATTTTCTCTGTCCCAGGTGTCATCCTTTCAGTAGTTAACTAGCTCTGGAATATAAAAAGCATTAGGAATATGAAATAAATAAATTACTCTGATTCGGTGTGCCTATTAATTGTACCCAGAGCATGTACAAAGGAAATATGAAACTCTATGGAGACACAACCTGAACAAAGGGGAATGCCTCCAACAAAATACTAATTTTTCCCAAATGGCACACAAATAGATGGGTCCACTTACAGCTGCAACGAAGTTTCCAGATTACAGAGGCAAATGGAAAGTCAGAGAGGCTTTAGACAACACAATCAACTGAAGGCTGGTGCATTTTAGGTCACCATTCTACCTACTGGGGGATCTATACAAGGAAGCCCATCCCTGTAAAGCTTATTTTGTACCAGTGGGAGACACTCAAGAATGCAGGCTATCTTAAAATGATAGACAGTTTAAAGAAATGATAGGTTTAAGAAAAACTGAAACTTTGTTTTGAGTGTAGGTAGATTTAGGATCCTTGAAATATGCTCAGACCTGGGGGATGTCAAAGGAATATAAAACCTGTCCCTTGTTCTATAAGAGTCTACAGTTCAATGAGATTATGACTTTAAACAGTCCATTGGAACATGCTTCATAGGTTCCTGCTGGGATCATGAATTACATTTGTAAGAAATCATATACTCTTACCTCTCCCCCGGCTTCCAATCTGCTGGCATCATCTGAAGTACTAGTCAGGTTTCCAGGGTGAAGAAGAGAATCGTCATCTTTGCAAGGACTGCTGACAGCTTCTAATTCATCAAAAAGAATATTTACATCCTTGGCCACTAGAACCAAAGTAAATACATTATAAGGAGGGTAAAAATCTGGGATCTTGAAAGTAATACAAAAAGAGAAAACATCTCCCTTTGGGTTCATATTTTCCCATCATTTCAATAACACTTTGAGTGACAGGTGTATTATTTCCTAAAAGAAAAGGATGTCAGACATAAAACATGATTGACCAAACAGTGTATTCATTAGACAAGAGTAAGGAAAATAAAAAGCAGAGTACCTCTGTAACGTAAATATAATTTGTCTTTCATGATAGCAGGAGGTGTTATTATTTGTTTAGCTTTCCTTTGCACAGTTGTTTAGCATAAGGCACTTTGATCTAAGACTTCTAGGTTGGAAAAGGGTTGGAGATGACCTACACTTTTAAATTTTATTTTATTTTTTCATTTAAGTGCCGTACAGCTTGCCAAGTGAACCCATAAAAGTGTCACTTGCACTGTTCAGTAAGAACTGTGATTTTTTTCCTCCTTTGTTACTTCTCTAAGGCGGAACAGAGAAAACCTAATGCAATAATAAAGCATGCAGTTAGATTTTCGGCCTTTTTTCTTCCTCTTATCCTGAATTGAAATAATCAAGTGAGCCATTCAGAAGCTCTCTCAAAAGACTGTTGATGTTAATAACATGTCAATATATAAAGTGCTGTATATCACGGTTCTAGGTACCGACTACCACGTTCAAATGCAAAGTGCCTTACAGCATGCCACAAAGTTAAGTTCATCACCAGCAGAGGAAAGATTACAATGCCAGGTATGGGTTGAGTCCATTCTTTTTTATCCACTTCAATTATGGGCCAGCATTGCAGTTCACTTTTTCTTCTGATGCTTTAAAAATGGCTGAGGGTTTATAACCAGTCAGAAGCCACTGCACAAAATAATTCATGAGGGACTGGGTTCTTCTTACCCAAGCTTGTAATAGAGTATTCATTCTTTCATTCAAAAACATTTTAGAGATGTGCACATTATGTGTCAGGCATAGAGCTGCGTGATGATTGCGCCTTGGTAAATAAAAGTGACCTGGCTTCCTGCCCTTATGGCAATAACTAAAGAAAACAAAGACATGCAAATTGTGGTGAATTCTCTAATGAAAAGAGCAGAGTTTGGATATAGAGAGAATAGAGATGATCTACTTAGAAGAGACGACTAGGTATAAAGCTATATCCAAGCATGTGATTTTAGGCAACTCTTCTAGCTTTTCAAGTTTTTCATCTGTAAAATATAATGGGCATACAAATAAAATTAACATTTATTGCTAACTGTGAGAGGATTAATTATGATCCCCCAAAGGTGATCTAATTCCTAGAACCTGCTAATATCTTACCTTTTTATCACCGAAAGGATTTTATAGATGTGTGAAACCAAGGATCTTAAAATGGGGACATTATCTTAGAGTATATAGGTAGGCCTGATGTCAATTACAAGGGTCTTTAGAAGAGGGAGGCAAGAAGGCCAGAATCAGAGAGAAAGATTGGAAGACGCTATGCTGCTGGCTTTGAGGATACAGGATGCGGCCACAAGCCAAGAAACTCAGGTGGCCTTTAGAAGACAGAAAAGACAAAAAAGCAGATTCTCCCTGGGAGCCTTCAGAGAGGAGAGTCTTGATTTTGGGACTTCTGACCTCCAGAAGTATAAGATAATAAATATATTGTTTGAGGCCACTAACCTTGTAGTCATTTGCTACAGGACCAAAAAGAAACTAAAACAATGTATTATAGGATTTTAGACCTATAAGGCTACAAAGAAAAAAAATCATGGCCTTTTCATACAGCCAAGGGTTGTAGCACCTACACTGTGCCAGGTACTGTGCTAGGTGCTTATGGAGAGGAACTAACACTTTTTGAGGAAGAGTAACATATCCAGTGTTTTGGAAGGTGTCAAGATTAAAGACAACTTCCCTGACCACTGGATGTAAAAAGATCTCCCTCCCATAATTATTCTCCTCTCATTGTTCATTTCCTTCCCAGCACTTAACACAATTCGTAATTATCTTATTTGTTCACTTATTTATTAGACTTGTTTACGGGATGTTTACCTTATTACAATGTAAGTTCCATAGAGCAAGGACCTTGTCCATCTTGATTGATGTACAGAAGCTCTGGCACAGAGTAAGCCTTCAACACAGAATGACAGAATGATGACCTTAAGATGGTCACAGTGTAATGATACCTGAGAGCCCTTTTCCTCTAACATTCTATGGTTCTGGGACTTTGCATATGGTTTTCCTAACATGAGTCTTATTCACAAGCCAGGACTCCACGGTTTCAAGTAATGTGATTAAATTTTCAAGCAGACAATGATTAAATTAAATTTCAAGTCGATGTTGATGAGATTTGAACAATAAGATAAAAATATCATTTAACCAAGTCAGAAGACCTGCTCCCTATTCTGAACTCTGCCACTTAGCTGTATAAATATGTGCTTCTGTTTCCTCACTGGTGAGACAGGAATAGCAAACTTCTCTCTCAGGGTGGCAAAGAGGATAAGATCAATGTGTATATTAGCAGGGTGGCTGACACATGGCAGACCCACAACAAATGCTGATTTGTTGATTCTAGCTAGACTCTGGGAGCTTAAAGTGAGTATTTTGGTCTTATCAATATAAGGAGGCAGAAGAGATATTTACAAGTTGGAATGGTTGTTATGAGAAATGGTTTGGGATGGGTTGTGAGATAAAAGGGAAACTAATGACACTGAGGTTCATGTCTAGGTAACTGGTTCATACTAAGGAGAAACTCTTGATATATATATGTATCCCCCAGGCTTTTGCCAAGGATAGAAAATACCAGATCATCTTCTAACAATATTACTTTCTGACACTGGCACAATCAGTTCAACAATGCCTTCCATGTCCATGGTTCTCAACTGGGACCAATTTTGTCTCCCAGACCACATTTGACATTGTTTGGAGATATTTTTATTGTCATTACTGGGGAGAGGGGGACAGTGAAAGTGGTATTCAGTGAGTAGAGGCCAGGGATCCTGCTAAACATCCTACAATGCACAGGACAGCACCTACCACAGAGTGATCAAGCCCAGAATATTAATTAGGTGCTGAAGTTGAGAATTCCTACTCTTCATGAAAGGCCCAAGGGATTTGATTCTAGAAGAAGCAGCTAACTTGGGAAAGGGAGAGAGCTCTTTCTTTCCCATCAGAATCACTGTCTGGAAGTCATGGGGCTGCTGCCACTTGAGCTCAGGAAAATCAGTCGGTCATGGTGATCTATTAGAGAATAGGTGATATTAAGCCAACCTTATCGCCTGCCAGCCACTCAGTATCTTCAGCAGAGATTAGATAGTCTGCTGTGAGAGAATGCCCAGCTGAACCCATGGTCAGTAAGAAGACTGTAGACCATATAAACACTCCACAGGCATAAAAAGCATGTGCCCTTCATCCATATTTCATCACTGTGTCTGATATTATCAGCTATAACTATAAGGTAAGTTTTAGAAACAAAATAAAATCTTTGATTCAAACTTACATTGATTCTCTAAGAAGAAAAAAGCAACTCTCAACTTTCAACGTTAACCAATTTTTAAAAATAAATTTTAATCAGTAAGTATTTATTCAGTGCCTACCACGGGCAGACACTGAGCTGAGCTAGGAAACGGGGCTGAAATACTGGACATCCCAGGCACGGCCCTGCTCTCAGAGCTCACTGTCCAGTCAGAGCGGGAGTGAGGCCTTTCCATCCATGGGCACAAACATCACAAAGATGCTGTTCATCCAAACAGGGTCACTTGTGAATGAATCCCATCACCCTCCTCAGACTTCTTCTCCTAAATAGAAAAATGTTCGATAATGATTTGCCTGGTAGAATCTTGCTGTCAGGTTCATTAAATGAGAGAGTCGAATACTCTGAGAAGTCCATTAAGAATGACAAGAAGGATGGGAGGCAAGGCTGGTTCATCACATGCAAGTCAATGAACATAATCCATCAATCAATCCATAAACAGAATCAATGACAAAAACCACATGATTATCTCAATAGATGTAGAAAAGGCCTTTGACAAAATTCAACAGCTCTTCATGCTAAAAACTCTCAATAAACTAGGTATTGATGGAATGTAGCTCAAAATAATAAGAGCTATTAATGACAAACCCCTAGCCAATATCATACTGAATGGGCAAGAACTGGAAGCATTCTCTTTGAAAACAGGCACAAGACAAGGATGCTCCTCTCACCACTCTTATTCAACATTGTATTGGAAGTTCTGGCCAGGGCAATCAGGCAAGAGAAAGAAATAAAGAGTATTCAATTAGTAAATGAGGAAGTCAAATTGTCCCTGTTTGCAGATGACACAATTGTATATTTAGAAAACCCTATCATCTCAGCCCAAAATCTCCTTAAGCTGATAAGCAACTTCAGCAAAGTCTCAGGATATAAAATCAATGTGCAAAAGTCACAAGCATTCTTATACACCAATAATAGACAGAGAGCCAAATCATGAGTGAACTCCCATTCACAATTGCTACAAAGAGAATAAAATACCTAGGATTCCAACTTACAAGAGACGTGAAAAACCTCTTCAAGAAGAACTACAAACCACTGCTCAAAGAAATAAAAGAGGACACAAAACAAATGGAATAATATTCCATGCTCAGGGATCAGAATAATCATTAGATTTAATGCCATCCCCATCAAGCTGCCGATGACTTTCTTCACAGAAGTGGAAAAAACTACTTTAAAGTTTATATGGAACCAAAAAAGAGCCTGCATTGCCAAGACAATTCTAAGCAAAAAGAACAAAACTGGAGGCATCATGCTACCTGACTTCAAACTGTACTACAAGGCTACAGTAACCAAAACAGCAGGATACTGGTACCAAAACAGACATATAGACCAATGGAACAGAACAGAGTCCTCAAAAATAACACCACACATCTACAACCATCTGATATTTGACAAACTTGACAAAAATAAGAAATGCAGAAAGGATTCCCTATTTAATAAACAGTGCTGGGAAAACTGGCTAGCCACATGTAGAAAGCTGAAACTGGATCCCTTCCTTACACCTTATACAAAAATTAATACATGATGGATTAAAGACTTAAATGTTGGACCTAAAACCATAAAAGTCCTAGAAGAAAACCTAGGTAATACCGTTCAGGACAAAGGCATGGGCAAGGACTTCATGACTAAAACACCAAAAGCAATGGCAACAAAAGCCAAAATTGACAAATGGGATCTAATTAAACTAAAGAGCTTCTGCACGGCAAAAGAAACTACCGTCAGAGTGAACAGGCAACCTACAGAATGGGAGAAAAATTTTGCAATCTACCCATCTGACAAAGGACTAATGTCCAGAATCTACAAAGAACTCAAATTTACAAGAAAAAAACAACCCCATCAAAAAGTAGGCAAAGGATATGAGCAGACACTTCTCAAAATAAGACATTTATTCAGTCAACAGACACAGGAAAAAATGTTCATCATCACTGGTCATGAGAGAAATGCAAATCAAAGTCACAATGAGATATCATCTCACACCAGTTAGAATGGCAATCATTAAAAAGTCCGGAAACAACAGATGCTGGAGAGGATGTGGAGAAATAGGAATGCTTTTACATTGTTGGTGGGACTGTAAACTAGTTCAACCATTGCAGAAGACAGTGTGGCGAGTCCTCAAGGATCTAGAACTAGAAATACCATTTGACCCAGCAATCCCATTATTGGGTATATACCCAAAGGATTATAAATCATGCTACTATAAAGACACATGCACACGTATGTTTATTGTGGCACTACTCACAATAGCAAAGACCTGGAACCAACCCAAATGCCCACCAATGATACACTGGATTAAGAAAATGTGGCACATATATACCATAGAATACTATGCAGCCATAAAAAAAGGATGAGTTCATGTCCTTTGCAGGCACATGGATGAAGCTGGAAACCATCATTCTCAGCAAATGATCACAAGGACAGAAAACCAGACACCATATGTTCTCACTCATAGGTGGGAATTGAACAACGAGATCACTTGGACACAGGGCGGGGAACATCACACACCGGGGCCTGCTGAGGGGTAGGGACCTGGGGGAGGGATAGCATTAGGAGAAATACCTAATGTAAATGATGAGTTGATGGGTGCAACAAACCAACATGGCACATGTATACCTATGTATCAAACCTGCACGTTGTGTACATGTGCCCTAGAACTTAAAGTATAATTTTTTTTTAAATGGAAAAAAAAGAATGACAAGAAGGAGAGAAAATTCAAAACTATTATGCAACTCAAGTAACAGATCTGCAATTCATTCAGACCCAGGAAGGGCTGTGTGAACAGAATTAGGCAGCACAGATTGGTCAGGGCAGGAGTATACCATGCATTTGGGAAGGCAAGGGAGATACTCAAATGATTCCCTATTGCAAAGATTAGAAGCTAAGCCTAAGAAACGACTTGGGAACAAAACAACAAAGACTCACATATTATAAGTGAACAATGAGGATCAAGGACCTTAAATTGCCTGGGAGACCAAAAATCAGCTAAAGAGTCTGAGTAAAGCATCAGACTCAGAGATTTATGAGGGCTGGCTCTGTTTATATCATTCCAGGATGGAGGCAGAGCAGAAAAGTCAGGGGAGGACCAGCAGGCAGGCAGATGGTGGTGATCTTTACATGATGAAAAGGTGAATTTACTTTGGCAATATTGAATCTACTAATCAAATCAAACATTTGCAATTATTTCAATTATTCCTCTAGTGAAAATCATTTGAGATGTTAGCTATTGTTAATTCCCTGTGGATACGAGATCACAAATATATTGCAAGGACTCAAATAAATGAACAAATTAATTAATGAATTATTTTCTGTCATTTGTTCATTGAACCAAGATTTAGAGTTAAATGCTGGACATGACATGAGTGGGAAGCCCTCACACTTCCAGGCAAGAGAACAAAGTTTGGGAATCAATGCTATAAAGGCAATGAAAAAAAAAAAACAAAACAGGAAGTGTATTTTAGGAATAGCCTAGAAGACAGTAAGAAATACGACCAAAAAAAATCAAAGACTCTGATTCATTGCTCTTTTCTTTACTTCTCTCCTATTTTCCAAATGTAGCAAAATAACCCCACCTTGATATTACAGTATAGAAGTACTTTAATCTCAGAAATTTCATATAGAGAAAAAAGAAGGTGAAATTACAGGTCATTGAAGAAGACACCAAGAGGGCTTTGCAGCATAATCCAAGTATCTATATTTATTCTCCAGAGCACCAGTTCATTATACTATTTTTGTCCTAAGTTCCAAGTTATTGCATCTGATACTCAGAATTCTCAAGGGATTACATACTGACCTCAAAGTATCACTTAAAAAAAAGAACACCTCCAGGAATATTTTAGAAGGCAAAACATTGTTTATATCTCAATTTTAACACTGATCAGATTGTTTTATAACAAGTCCATCTCCATGTCTTTAGACTAAGGTCCCTTTAAGGTGAAGAGCTAAGGTAGCTCCAATTTGGCATAAGGGCTACCAAGTAGGAGGCACTCAATATGCATTTTAAGATAAATAAAAGCTAAGTGTAGGATTATATCAATTTTTAGTTTTTTCTTATTCTGATTACCTTAGTAAGATGGCTTGAAAATGTCTACTTCTCTCTTAGAATCACAGAGATTAAATATGAAGGAAGTGGGAAGGGAGACAAAGATAGGGATTACAGTTTATTGACAGCCTGCTGTGTGTTAATGATTTTCAGGTCTATTTTCTCATTTCATTCTCAAAACAACCTATGAGACAAGTATTATGATAAAGAAGCCAAGTTCAGAAATGCTAAGTGTGGCCATGCAGCTAATAAGTGGCAAAGATGAATTTTCATCCAATTCAGACCCCGAATCCATGCCATTTCTAGCTGGCTTTTATTTTTGTGGGACGCATTCTACTGTTCTTAACTCATGTTTGGCTTTCAAGAATGGGAAGTCATTTAACCACCAAGCAATTATCTTGTTGCCGTTTAAACATTTATCTGAATAAAGCTAGACTTTACATCTGTAGCCTGACAGCTCTGACAACTTTCTAAAATTTAACAAATAGATCCATTATTGTTTTAAAAATTCAGGGAAATACAAAGACACAATACAGCTTTGAATACCTTAGGCTGGGATTTTAAGAACTAGACACTATTTAGTATGTATATGACACAAGCAAGACCAAGACTCTCTAGATGCTCATTACTCTTCAAAGGCATCTTGACAGCATCCCTAAGGCAAAGGCTGCCTGATTTAGCAATGAGAAAAAAGGGGGTTTAAATTTAAAAACTCAAAATAAACAAATAATGCAATTAGAAAGGACATAATGCTTCCTTCACTGGTTTTACTCCCTTCTAATAGGCCAGCAGTTTTCAATCTCTGTTCTCTGGAACCCTATTGCCCTTTTGAGGAGTTTCATGGGCCATGCAGAGGGCAGAGAGACAACTGAGTGGGCAAGGCTCACCTTCTACCCCTATCTATACCAAACAACTCAGTTTCTGTTTTGTATATTGAAGTTATCTCTTGATCATATATTGGGGAAGAAACACATTTTACTGCTTTTACAAAAGTTAGAAACTTCTGCTAGTGTGTTCTGGCAACAATTAAATGGTGTGTTGACATTTCCCTAAAGAAAACCTGGGGTTCTAGTTATTATAGACATGACAGCAGGAACCTTCCGTCTGCCACAGAAAGCTATTGAGATTTAAAATATGCCTTTGCAAATGAACAAAAAGTCATGAGATTAAAAAAAATATTCATTTAAAACTAATTTCTATATGGAACTGGCATAAAAACAGACACACAGATCAGTGGAACAGAACAGAGAACCAAAAAACAAATCCATACATCTATAGTAAATTCATTTTTGACAATGGTGCCTAGAACATACATTGCAGAAAGGACAGTCTCTTCAAGTGATGCTAGGAAAACTGGATATCCATACTCTGAAGAATGAAACTAGACCCCTCTCTCTCACCATATACAAAAATCAACTCCAAAATGGATTAAATACTTAAATCTAAGGCCTCACACTAAGAAACTACTAAAACAAAACATTAGAGAAACTCTCCAGAGCATTGGACTGGGCAAAGATTTCCCCCAAGCACAGGCAACCAAAGCAAAAATGGACAAATGGGATCTCATCAAGTTAAAAAGCTTCTGCACAGCAAAGGAAACAATCAACAAAGTGAAGAGACAATCCACAGATTGGGAGAAAATATTTCCAAACTATCCATCTGACAAGGGATTAATAACCAGAATATATAAAGAGCTCAAACAACTCTAGAGGAAAAACATCTAATAATCCAAATAAAAATGGGCAAATTGTCTGAATAAGACATTTCTTAGAAGGAGACATACAAATGGCAAACAGGCACATGAAAAGGTGCTCACCATCACTGATCATCAGAGAAATGCAAATAAAAACTACAATGAGATATCTCATTGTAAAATGTTCAGATTTCATAATGAGATGTCATTTCATTGTAAAATAAAGTTGGAAATCAGGGCTCACCTCAGCTGAAATGGCTTTTATCTAAAAGGCAGGCAATAACAACTGCTAGCAAGGATGTGGAGAAGAGGGAACCCTCAAACACTGTTGGTGGGAATGTAAATCAGTACAACCACTATGAAGAACAGTTTGGAGGTTCCTGAAAAAACTAAAAATAGAACTTCCATATGACCCAGCAATTCCACTTCTGGGTATATAACCCAAAGAAAGGAAATCAGTATACTAGCTATCTGCACTCTCATGTTTACTGCAGCACTATTTACAATAGCCAAGATTTGGAAGGAACCTAAGTGTCCATCAACAGATGAACAGATAAAGAAAATGGCAGTACATATACACAACGCAGTACTATTCAGCTATAAAAATATGAGATCCTGTCATTTGCAACAATATGGATGGAACTGGAGGTCATTATGCTAAGTGAAATAAGCCAGGCACAGAAAGACAAATTTTGTATGTTCTTATTTGTGGGAGCAGAAAATTAAAAACAACTGAACTCATGGAAATAGAGAGTAGAATGGTGGTTACCAGAGGCTGGGAAGAGTAGTAGAGCAGAAGAGAGGTGCGGATGGTTAATGGGTACAAAAATATAATTAGATAGAATGAATAAGATCTAGTATTTGATAGCACAACAGGGTAACTAGAGTCAATAATAACTTGTTGTATATTTAAAACTAAAATTATAATTGGATTGTTTGTAACACAAAGAAAGAATGGATGTTCAAGGTGGTGGATACCCCCCACTTACACTGATGTGATTATTACACATTGTACACCTGTATCAAAATATTTCATGTGCCCCATAAATATATACACCTACTATGTACCCACCAAAATTAAAAATTAAAATATAAAAGATGTCATTGTCATTGCCTGACTCAATAATGGCAATGTTTATAAAACAGCACAGATGATGGTATTGTATGTACCCCCAGCACACTGCAATGGGGTTGAGATCATTACTCGTTTCTGATTTAGCATATTTGCTAAGAAGAGCTTCTCTTACTACTGCTTCATTGTAAAGGAAAGGTGGACGCCTTGGTTACTTCTATAGCAAGGTAAATAATGATGATGGCACCTCTTACAGTCCTGGGAATGATATTTAGAGAAGAACTGTGTGCCTAATTCAATCTTTGCTCATTTGTTAGCCTTGGCGACTTTTTCATAACATAAAGTGAGGTCATTCACGCTCTGCATAAAAGATCCTCCAAGTCTACTGACCATAATTTCACCTTCTTTGGAAAGAGCATGAGCTTTGGATTCAGACAGACCTGAGTTCAAATGCCAGCCCTTCCACTTATTAGCTATTAGATTGGGATATTTATCTTATTAAAGCTTTAATTTATTTATCTCCTAAATATGGAAATACAATTTCCCAGACAGGATGAATGATTGAGGAATAAAGACGAAGGTGGCAGCCAACACTTATACACCCCTGACTATGTACCAGGCACTATCTTAAAGGCTTTACATAGATGTACTATTACTATTTTCCTTTTACAGATGTGGAAATTAAGGCAAAGAGAGTTTAAGACTAAATAAAATAACATAGGTAAAAGGGCAGCCACAAAATTGCCAGAAAAGACTACCTGCTCAATATACGCCAGCCCCCCGCTCACCCCCATACCTCCAAACCCTGCCATCTGCTCCTCTGAAATGGCATGACCGTGCAGGTTAAAAATAAAATTGGAAATCTAAAGAATTAGATTCAAAGTGACTCACTCAGTGTCACTGAGAAATGATTCAGTCTCCTCAGCCACGAACGCACACACCACCCCAATGTAGGCACAGTCATATGATTATGTAGACACATGTGCAAGCACAAACAGTCCACAGGATAACAATGATCCCACAATCCTTGTAACTCCCCAAGTCTTACTGCAAACACTATCTTGTGCCCTCTTTCCTTCATCAGAACCTGATGGAATGCAACACAATCATGTCTTTCAGGGTATGGATGCCACTCAAGAGTGTCCCTACAGTCTATACCCCGATATGCTGGGAATCAAGAAAGGAAAAACTAGGAACAAAACAAGAGGGGTGGGCAACAAATGGTAGGGGCATGAATGGTCTCTAAAAAGGGCTGGACATTGAAAATAATTTAAAGCAAGAATGAAAAAGTTCAATGTAACCTTTGAATGATATGCTTCATAGTAGCTAGCTAATATAATAAATGCTCATATACATACACACACACATATGCCTAATTCATGAACTGCAGAGCTTTAAGACATGATTCTCTATCAAATTTCAGAAGGAAATATTTTTAAATGCTTACCTCTTAAAATGTTCGGATTTGAAAACTTTGGTGATTAAAAAAGCAGTGTTTTGTTTGTTTGTTTGTTTGTTTTGTTACAATAGATGCTACTGTACATAAGATTTTAGTAGGCACCCCACTCCTTAAACCATGGATGGAGGGTTTGAATCTTACTGGATGAACTCAAGAGTAGGAATTGCATTGTAATATTGTTATCATTGCATCAAACTAAATCTATCTCCAAGTTCCCATTGCACCGGCTTCGTGGACAATTTAATTTCAGTTATTGCTGACACTCCCACTTTCCTGCCTCATGTATCCAGAACTGTGCTAAGGTCCTAGGAGTTTTGTAGAGAGCAGAACATTTAAAGAGACCAGTCAGGTGTCCAAGACACACTGGTTACCACTGAGCTGCCCGCTTTTCAAGTCTCCAGTGACTCCACACATTCACTCAGTCACTAACAAATATTAGTAAGCACCTACCACACTCCATGCTGTGTTCAAGGCACTGGAGATAAAACAAAGAAACAGAAGGATGAGACTGCCCCCTTCCCAGAGACTCCTAAGTTCCTTTCTCAGGCCAGGAACTCTCTGTGTGACTGACAGTTCATGTGGCTCCCATGCAGTCTCCCAGGCAAGCAACATAGCCATTCTCTCCCTTTCCATTCACCCTACCAGAAGCCTGGCTCCCTCTACAGGGCATCTCTCTTGCAATTTCTTCTTCCAACGGAGCATCAGTCTTGGAAGCTCAGGCTTTCAGAAAACGAAAGGCAGGAACTTTAAGTAACACAAAACTCTGCTGAAACAAAGGAGTTCAAGGGACCTGGCTACCATCTTGGAATGGAGAGTGAAGGGTGAGAGGGTGAGAATAGAGAGGAAGGGACAAATAACATCAAGGAAAAGAAACAAACACAGATACACACACACACACACGCACACACACACACACACACCCTTGTTATACTTTCACATGTAAACGCCTTTTCCTAAAAAAGCAATCAAGTTGTTTTCGTATTGAACACCAGAACAAGATGTGATCTGAAAATGTTTTTATTTTTCATGAATTAGACTTTGTGCCAAACATTCACCACTGCCTTAAGGTATTATGCCTAGCACAGTATCTGACACATGACAGGCGAGATGGATGGATGATTAAAATAACTCTTTTCTTTTTTATAAGCTGTACATCTAATATGGAGGATCTGAAAAACCACTTGAGAATGGCCAGCCACTCTGAGATATCTTTAGAATAGATGAGGCTATACTTAGGGTATGCACACTGAAAGATAAAATACTGTCAATGTATTTTACAATGTAGAAGCATGGTGGTGAAATTCTTGCATCAAGATGTGAAAATATAATACAATTTTAAAAACACAAAGTAGTTCATTTTTTGTAATTATTTTTATTTAATTTAGTATTTAGCAGAACAAGGACTAACATACAATTAAAAATTGACTGTATCCCATAGTCACCATATATCCTTGGGGAGCTATATTCAGGTTTTTCACCTTTAAAATGTAGAAAATCTTATCCATTATTACTTAGGGTTAAGATTGAAAAGAGATACTTTGGGAAAATACCATCATGGCTGGCCTACCCCAGACACTCAAGAAATGTTTGAAACACACACAAATACACACATGTAAGCATGCACACATGCACTTCTAGCTTGATCTCGAAGGTCTCATATATATGTGTGTGTATATATATGTATATACATACATATATATACATTTGAAGAAAAAAATGAAAATTTTCCATCATCTTGTTAATCTTAACAAAAAGGAGAGGAATTAGATGGATATTCAGAATTCCATATTCTTTTTTTTTTTATTATACTTTAAGCTCTGTGGTACATGTGCAGAACGTGCAGGTTTGTTACATAGGTATACACGTGCCATGGTGGTTTGCTGCACCCATCAACCCGTCATCTACATTAGGTATTTCCCCTAATGCTACCCCTCCTCTAGCCCCTGACCCTCTGACAGGACATGGATGATGCTGGAAACCATCATTTTCAGCAAACTAACACAAGAACAGAAAACCAAACATTGCATGTTCTCACTCATAAGTGGGAGTTGAACAATGAGAACACATGGACACAGGGAGGGGAATATCACACACTGGGGCCAGTCACAGAATTCTATATTCTTTACACACTTAATGATGGTCTCTCAAAGCTTTCCAGAAATGATAATCTAAGGTACAGTCCCTTAAAGTACCAAGCTACCTATTTTTATGCTCGGAGATTTCCATGAACTGGCTAAAAATTTCGATCATATTTGGAACCTAGATAGAGACTGAATGGCCCCAAATCTTTCCTTCCAGAAATGACCCAGCCTGTGTGGGCAGCTTCTCAAGTCTAATTAGCACAAAACTTGTTTGCAATAAGAAAATAAATTAGTTCCAAAGCAGTAGAAAATGCATAAACTTATAAAGGGCTGGATTTGCATTTTAAAGTCAAGTAACATTTCCTTTTTTTTCTGTTAAGTACTCATAAATTTATACTCCTGTACCTGTTCATAGAGAGGTCACCCTTCTAAACTACAGAACAGTTAACATCAGATACAAACATGTCTTTACTAAGATCTGGTAATAAAAATTACTATAAAAATAGTACCTTACTAACCTTAAGTTCATTTTGATGTAAGTTCATTTTAGCTCCCCCTCCTTAAATGTAAGTTCATCTCTAGCACTTGCATGGAAGCTGACTTTTATCATTTATTGAAAAAAATTTAAACTCTTTGAGCACTGTATGACCTATCTTTCAAATCAAGTGAAGTAATTACATAATTTTATAACTTTCCATGAAAAGTTATTTTTTCTCCAATGTCTAATAATTTGATTTGTATTCTCCTGTGGATATTTTTTTCTCTTTTATTCATTAGTGTAATATAAAGGGATTGTTCAACCAGAATAAATAGCTGGTCCCCTTATATTCTTTGCTAAAAACATTTCTTTTAAAAGTAGCATCATCTTCAGTTTCAGGATCCTTCAATTCAATGTGTTTAATTCCTGTACTGAGCATATTCATGAAGGAATTAAATGAAGGAACAAACAGTCATCATTGTAGTCTGGTCTCCATTATTATCATGTTCCCTTGTCACTTAATTTCTCCCACTCTCAGTTGTTCCACCTGTAAGGTGGAGGTAATAATTATCTCATAAGGTCAAGAGGACAGTATAATGATAAATGGGGATAACTAAAAAGCATAAAATTATTCATAAGAAAAGTAACAAGAAAATGCAATGTCCCTAGGCATGGGCAAGGATTTCATGACTAAAACATCACAAGCAATGGCAACAAACGCCAAAATCGACAAATGGGATCTAACTAAAGAGCTTCTGCACGGCAAAAGAAACTACCGTCAGAGTGAACAGGCAACCTACAGAATGGGAGAAAATTTCTGCAATCTACCCAACTGACAAACGGCTAATATCCAGAACCTACAAAGAACTCAAACAAATTTACAAGAAAAAAACAACCCCATCAAAAAGTGGGCAAAGGATATGAGCAGACACTTCTCAAAATAAGACATTTATGCAGCCAACAGACACATGAAAAAATGCCCATCATTACTGGCCAGCAGAGAAATGCAAATCAAAACCACAATGAGATACCATCTAATACCAGTTAGAATGGCAATCATTAAAAAGTCAGGAAACAACAGATGCTGGAGAAGATGTGAAGAAATAGGAACACTTTTACATTGTTGGTGGGAGTGTAAATTAGTTCAACCATTGTGGAAGACGGTGTGGCAATTCCTCAAGCATCTAGAACTAGAAATACCATTTGACTCAGCCATCCAATTACTGGGCATATACCCAAAGGATTATAAATCATGCTACTATAAAGACATGCACATGTATGTTTATTGTGGCACTATTCACAATAGCAAAGACTTGGAACCAACCCAAATATCCATCAATGATAGACTGGATTAAGAAAATGTGGCACATACACACCATGGAATAATACGCAGCCATAAAAAACAATGAGTTCATGTCCTTTGCAGGGACTTGGATGAAGCTAGAAGCCATCATTTTCAGCAAACGATCACAAGGATGGAAAAGCAAACACCACACGTTCTCACTCATAGGTGGGAATTGAACAATGAGATCATTTGGACACAGAGCAGGGAACATTACACACCGGGACCTGTCGTGGGGTCGGGGGATGGTGGAGGGATAGCATTAGGAGACATATCTAATATAAACGATGAGTTGATGGGTGCAGCAAACCAACATGGCACATGTATAGCTATGCATCAAACCTGTACATTGTGCACATGTACAGTAGAACTTAAAGTATAATAATAATAAAAAAGAAAAGAAAATGCAATGTCCCAAAACTAGAATTATGAAAAAAAATGCAATGGTTGTTTATGCAATGTTCTTCACATCAAAATCCCTCAAATCCAACATGAGATAAATTGTTTGATCTTTAAAAAGGAGCTTCATCATCTAGAATTAGGGCTCTGATAATGAAATATCAACAGTAATGACTTAGTATGTGACACCACATCACCCATCCTCAATGCTAAATATTTAACTTGAGTAAATGTGTTGATTCTGATAAAATTCTGAGTGAAAGCTATAAAACAGAAGTAAAATACTCAAAGAAGAGCAAACCTTGATTACTCAAAATGCTTAGAAAATGAGGGTTCACTTCTTGCATGCAGCCCATCATCAATGACTCCAGATACTCATTTTGCAGAAGAAGTTCCTGATTTCACTTTGCTCCATCAACGTTTCCCTCTTATGACTTCCATTTGAGCAGAGGAATTGTATTTTGGTTTCTTAAAGGTTTTTCTTTGATTATGATTAATCAAGAAATCTAAAAATTTACAATACTCCAAGGTTTACTATTATAACATGAAATACAATATGCAGAATTGAAAATTCCGCTATAGCTTTTTCAAAAATTCCACTATTATGTGATTCAATTTCACAAATTAAATCTCACTTTCACTATCTCTTCTAGTCTCAAAATGATTTTGCACAGTATCTCTTTCAAGACATCATTTTGTTAATATTTTTTAAAGCTTGGTATCTAAGGTTTCTAGTTTATTACCCCTCCCGAGTATTAATAATTTATTCTCTCATGGAGAATTTAAAATTTGAGTGAAACTTACTTTCTTGTATTGCATTAAGAATCTCTGAAAAGTCCACATCACTCTTTGGCCCGTCAGGTAGTATTTGCATATCCAGCTGGTAGCCTTGCAAATCCACACCTCCTTCTAGAGAAATGAAAGATATTCATGGAGTTTGCACTGGTTATCAGAGAGTCTGTCATTAGGGTCCCAAGGAGAAGCTATGTCAAAATCCAAAGTGAACAGCTAACTGGTTTGCCAATTATCCTCCTCCTTAGACAAAGGACTTAAAAAAAAAAAAAAAAGGAACATACACAAGCCATTTGCATTGTATGGGACCAAAAAGGTTCACTTGTATTTCCAATGCAAAAATAAGGCAACTAGTTTTTTACAAGGATACATACTTCATAGTATTTACTGATAATTCCCTAGGTAAAAAAATATAACATAGCCTCTACCTAAGGGTATTTAAAATTATTTTCAGCTTCCACATGGATTAAATGTGACATTAACAAAAACATTTTAAGATATCATCTTCTTATAATAATTCATTCTTAAGGATGGAAATTAAACCTCCCTGATTCATCATTTATTTTTCAACTGTATCCGAATTTGAAAATGTTTTCTATGAAGCAATTAAGCCTCTTGTTCTAGGTTTGTCTGACATATTTTCGGCATGTCCTAAAGAAAGAAAGTTTTTATGCTGCTCCATACACCTATAGAACATTTAAGGAAGTCAAAGAAACCAAGGTACCAAAAAGTAGCTTTATCATGAACAATAAACCTTCTAAACCTTCTAACAGCTTCTTAAAGTAATCAGTAAGAATGTCTCCAATTTGAGGAGTCTGCCAGGGCTAAAAAGCCAGTGCTAAAATAAACAGCCTGATGCCTAAAACAGAACATGCCCTAGCTTCCAGTTTTTTTGTAGAAATAATCCTCTCTTAAGCCTAGGAGGTATACTCAGCCTTATACAAAGTTTCAGTTACATTCCTAAAGCTCAAGAATAAGATAACTCACAGCCTCACACAAATGCTTACTCTAGGAGTAAAACACCTAAAGGTAACTTAATATTCTATTATATTTAACAGAAAATAAGCCTTGGGAGGGCAGGGACTTTGTCTGCATGCTATAACCCAAGCACTTAGAACAGGACCTAGCACAAAGTATATTCTCAACAAAGTAGATTCTCAGGCTGAATGAATCAATGAGGTTATGCAGTAATTACAAAACCAAAACAGTAGAGCTAAGAGCAAAGCTACAAGCTCCGATTCTGGAGTCAGAGAGACCAACGTTAAAATTCTTATTAGGTAATGCTAAACCTCTCTAAATTTTAGTTTCCTCCTTTATGAAACAGGGATGACGATAACAGCCTTGCAGAGCAGCCACTAGTATTAAATGAGATAATGCATAAAAACCTTAGTTGTCACGTAGTCAGCACTCAATAAATAGCAGCCACAGGTATTAACATTGTCACCCATAATAATAAGCAACACTGCATTTATATAGAGACAGACTACGTATTGAACAATATGAATAATGAAAATGAAGTCATAAGTCCGTTCCTTGAGACCCCAGTATGCATTTCGGTGACTGTCAGGAATTGCTGTTTAACATTCCAGTCACAGCAGTGAACTTTTCAGATGCACTAATGCAGCTGCCTCATTGCAAAGTCTGAAGCTGCCTATGAGAGAGCTTCTTAGGACAGACAAACATGCCTTCCTGCTGGTCCAGAATTAAAATGGGTTATTTGCCTTTTTCTTCCATGGCCAGTTACTTCAAGTGGGTAAAGAAAAGTTCTGATGCTTTTCAGTCTCGACTAAGGCTAGTCAGCTTTATTCTATTTGATGGCCAAAGACCTCATAATCACAACAATGACAAGAAAAATAACAAGAATATTCAATATCACCCTGGCTCTGGGCTATGTACTTCATGGTATCATTTAGTCTTTAATCTTGAAAAGAAGGTGTGATGCAATGGAGTAATTTGCCCAAAGTCACACAGTTACTAAAGTGTAAAGATGTAATCACAATCCATGCTCTTCACTACTCTTTAAAATCACCCATATCTAAGCAGTCACAAACACAGGCTGTTGGAGAGTGAGAACTGGATTTGCCAAATAAATCCAACATAATCCAATAAAATGATCCTGTGTTCTAATACTTCAGATCAAGACAAAACCCATTACATAAGCTAAAAAAAAAAAGTGACTTCCTAAATAGAAACCCAATTTATTTATTTGTTATTTGTCATAGACAGGGGCTCATAAACTCGGGTAGAAGTAGCTATGACTACTAGATAACTAGAATCTTTAATAACAAAGATTCCAAAAACCTTTGATAATTTTTTTAAACGTGAGAGGACAGTATAGAAGTATAAGACACAAAAGAAGCACCATAAAGGAGGCATATAGGTCATTAAATTCTGTCTTCAAAGAATATTTAATGATGTGGGAAAACGCTTATTTATAATGAAAAAGTGAGGAAAACCAATACAAAAATATAGATAGATTAGATAGATACATAGGTAGATAGGTAGATAGATAGATAGATAGATAGATACATACATACATACATACATAGACAGAGACACGTCCCAAGTACAGTCATGTCTCACTTAACGACAGGATACTTTCTGAGAAATGGATCGGTAGGAGATTTCATCATTGTGCAAACATTGTAGAGTGTACTTACACAAACCTAGTAGGTATAGCTTACCACATACCTAGATTACATGGTGTAGCCTATTGCTCCTAAGCTACAAACCTGTACAGCATGTTACTGTACTGAATACAGTTACCTAATACACTTACCTACTGTAACTGTAATACAATGGTATTTGAATATCTAAACATAGAAAGGGTACAGTAAAAATAGAGTATGAAAGATAAAAAATGGTCTCTCTGTATAGGGCACTTACCATGAATGGAGCTTGCAGGAATGGAAGTTGCTCTGAATGAGTCACTGAGTGGTGAGTGAATGTGAAGGCCTAAAATACTATTGCACATTACTAGACTTTATAATAAACACTGTACACTTAGGCTACATTAAATTTATTTTAAAATGTTTCTTTCTTCAATAATAAATTAATCTTATGGTAAGTTTTTACTTTGTAACCTTTTAGATTTTTTTTAACTTTTGACTCTTTTGTGATAACACTAAGCCTAAAACACAAACCCATTTTATAGCTCAAAAAAAATATTTTTTTCTTTATATCCTTATTCTGTAAGTGTTTCTCTACGTTTTAAATTTAAAAACTTTTTAAAAACTCTTTTTGTGAGAAATGAAGACACAGAGACACACATTAGCCTAGGCCTACACAAGGTCAGGATTATCAATATCACTTGTTCCACTGGAAGGTCTTAGGGGCAATAACATGAATGGAGCTCTCACCTCCCGTGATATAAATGCTCTCTTCTGGAATACCTCCTAAAGGACCTGCCTGAGGCTATCTTACAGTTAACTTTTTTTTTTTAATCAGTAAAAGGAGTATACTTTAAAATAACAATAAAAAGTAGAGTAACATAGTAGTTTATTATCACTGTCAAGTATTATATACTGTAAATTGTATGTGCTATATTTTTATACAACTGGCAGCACAGTAGGTTTGTTTACACCAGAATCACCACAAACACGCGAGTAATGTATTGCACAGCTGCACCATCACTAGGCGATAGGAATTTTTCAGCTCCAGTATAATGTTAATGGGACCACCATGGTTGATGTGGTCCATTACTGATGAAAAAGTCATCGTGCAGTGCATGACTGCATACTAAAAAACATACCCATTTATATGACTAGAAAAACATAACAGGAAGAAAATACTCAAAATAGGTACAGAAGTTATCTCTCAGCTGTGAAATTATGGGTAGATTTTGTTTTATACTTTAGCTTTTTTACGTTTTTCACAATGAGAATACAAATTTTTTTTTGAGACAAAGTCTCACTTTGTCACCTAGGCTGGAGTGCAGTGTTGTGAACACAGCTTACTGCAACCTCAGCCTTCTAGGCTCGAGCAATTCTCCCACCTCAGCCCCAAGCAGCCAAGGGCTACAGGTGCGTACCACCATGCCTGGCTAATTTTTGTATTTTGTATAGAGACAGGGTTTTTCCATGTTTCCCAGGCTGATTTTAAACTCTTGACCACAAGTGATCCGCCTGCCTCAGCCTTCTGAAGTGCTGGGATTACAGGCGTGAACCATTGCACCTGCCCTTAGTATAAAACATTTTATAACTTTAAAGACATGTAAAACTTCAAGAGTGGGATAGTGGAGTTTAATAATTATTTAGAGTTCAGGATTTAAGACTGAAAACAAAGATTGCAGATATTAAAACATAAATGGTAAATATCCAATTTAATATAACAGATTTTCTAAATTCATGTAATTTTTTATTTTTTAAATTATTTAATTATTATTTTTTTTTGGAGATGGAGTCTTGCTCTGTCACCCAGGCTGGAGTACAGTGGCGCGATCTCGGCTCACTGCAAGCTCTGCCTCCCGGGTTCATGCCATTCTCCTGCCTCAGCCTCCTGAGTAGCTGGGACTACAGGCACCCGCCACCGCGCCCGGCTAATTTTTTGTATTTTTAGTAGAGACAGGGTTTCACCGTGTTAGCCAGGATGGTCTCGATCTCCTGACCTCATGATCTGCCCGCCTCGGCCTCCCAAAGTGCTGAGATTACAGGCGTGAGCCACCGCGCCTGGCCATGTAATTTTTTAAAATGTGTAAACCAAATAGCTTCAAAATGCAACATTCTCTTCATGCTAAATATTATGATCACACATAGAATCCCCCAAATATAAGGTATTTTTCTGTCTCTGCTCTAGAAGAAATACAGAATATTCTTGCATAGAGTATAATGTAATGGTCTGGAACTTCTGACACTAAGTCATTCATTAAGTCTAACACCACAAAGGAGAGGGAGCTGTAAAACAAGGACTTTTGTAAGCTTTCCTAAATGGAGAGTGATCAGTGTACCAATGCATCTTCAAAGATGACAATCTCCACCTTTAACTTACAATGCCCAAATGAAAAGAGACTAAATGACTTCAGTGTAGAAAAATGTACTATGTCTACTTCATACTTCTGATTTTATTTATTTATTGTTACCCATATAGCTTTTTGTTATGATTTCTAAAAACCTAAGAATCTGAGTTCTTTGCCATAGCCACAGATATCCTGGACTTCGGGTCAGAACACAAAGTTTGAAAAACTAGGCAAGATGGTAAAGATACTATAGATTCAAACTGAAGACTTTAAAATACAGCCCCACTGGGCATCAGGAATTAACATGCAATTAAGTACAATCCTAAGGAAGCTAAACAAATAAATTAAAGAGGGAAGTTAAGAAGATCCCTAAAGATGTGGAAACACATTGAACAATTAAAAAAAAAAATCAAGAATAGCTACAAAATCCATGTTATCTCCATTTTGTCTTTAAGTTTCCCCACATGTTACGGATAGAAGTGATTATACGCAATACTTAATTGTGATTCTGTAACCTTGGTAACAGCACTTACATTTAATAAAAAGTCTTTAGCTGGACAAGCAATATTTTAAAAATTCATTCTGTACCTAGCTTACAGCTAGGCATTATTTTTTATTTATTTATTTATTTTTAGACAGTCACACTCTGTCACCCAGACTGGAGTTCAATGATTCAATCGCAGTTCACTGCACCCTCAACCTCCAGGGCACCAAAGCACTTTTATACAAGAGAAACAACAACAACAAAAATGAGTTCCAAACATAAGTTTCTTGATTAGCAAATATGTCACATAGCTCTTTATATTTTGAACTCACATAGCTCTTTATATTTTGTCTTTTCTATAGTATATGTTTTCTATGAAAAATGAGGTAAAGTACCTAGCATAGTATGAAGCAGACAAAGAAAATGTAAGTTCCTAGTTTTTCCATATCTAGATTTCTTCCTCATTGCTAGCACCCTCAACTACACAGTAACACATTGAAGCCTGGGATCAAACTGCATCCCCGTTTTATCTCCTATAAAACCTAGAACAAGGCCTTGAACATATTAGTTGTTCAGTTAATGCTCTTTCACTGCAATTTCACATTATGAATAACAATAATGAATACAAACTAAAAAGATGATCCAATTTTTTTAGTCTACAATTTGAAGACTCTCGATAGGTTATCAGTAGATAATATGATAATATGGAAGACATATTATAGATCATAACTTTTTGCCTTTACAGTAAAATCTTGTTAAATTTTATCAAATAATAAACAAAATCTCAAAGTACCAAAGGGCTTATAATAAAAATCAATAGCTACCCTTTTTGCAATCCCTATTCTTTTCCTCAGTGGAAACAGGACTTTTAAGAGTCTCTGTTGGATCCTTCTATGTGTGTGTCCCATTGTTGCATGATTTTCCAATTTTATATACTATATATGGTTTTTCTGCTGTGACACACAATATAACTTACATTACTGCCACTCTCCACTTGCCCTCCACTCACTCACCAAATCACTGTTCTTAGTAATTTCATTAGATTGCCTTAGATTAGTTACTTTAAATAAATCACTTAAAATTCCTTTCCTTGTTCAATCAATTATAGATATATCTCATATGTGTAAATTAACACAAGTGATCAAAAAAGGAGATACTGGCACTAAACTAACCTGGATTTGAATGGTACTTTTATGTGACCTTGACTCATTAAATAATAAACTCAACAAGCCTTATCTTTCTCATTGAAAATATAGGAAACTAAAATTTTTTGGAGGCTTTAGTATAAATTATAGACATCATACACAAATAATTTGGCCCATCATGTTAGATCAAGGTGCTTCACTACAAATTTTATATGATATTCATTCTCTGCAAAATGAGGGCCTATTCCAGGTTTGGGGACTAGGCTAAATAAAAACAATCCCACTTTAAAAATCTTGTAATTTGGGACTGCGAATAGTTACTTCATATTGAAACCAAAATAAAGGAAAGTCTGACAAATCAGTTCTTACGCTCCCCATGTCACAGAAAAGATGGGGAGTGTGTAAAGTAGACTTAAGAGGATAAATGATATTTTCTATAATAACTTCATAATAACTGTTGCTACAGCTGAGCTTCTGTCTACATTCTATTTATATTCTACAAATAAAAATTGGTAGTTCCTGTCCTGAGAGGTGTATTTAATACAAATCCTCAAACACAGCATTTTTTTATAGAATAGGTAGCAGTGATATTTCAAAACTGGAGCTACATATCTAAAATAAATCCTCACATGTAATATTTTTGGACTTAAGAGGCTGCAAAGACCCCATTTTCTAAACTGGGAGTTTTGTATTGAACTCCCCATAGGTGAATTCTGTATTCCTATGACAGTGTTAAGATGGAGAATGGTGTTAAGTAAGGAGGAAGGGCTGGGTGTGGTGGCTCACACCTGTAACCCCAGAGCTGCAGGACGCTGAGCCAGGAGGACTGCATGAGACCAGAAGTTCAAGACCTACCTGAGCAATATAGCAAGACCTCCATCTCTAAAAAAATAAAATAAAATTAGCTGGGCATATTGGTTAGTACCTGTAATCCTGTCTACTTGGGAGACTGAAGTGGGAGGATCACTTGAGCCCAGGAGTTTGAGGCTGAAGTGAGCTATGATCATGCCACCACACTCCAGCCTGGGTAACAGAGTCCTTGTCTCTTAAAAAAATAAAAATAAAAAAGAAGGGAGGGAGGTCCATTCTGTCCTTACAGACTTTGCTGGCATCAGCCAGTGTTCAAGATAAGTCTTTTAGGAAGAGAGTAAGGAAATGAGTTCAGCTCTTCTGGAGAATCTGAAATTGGAAACCACAGATTTACATGTAGGAAATGCTATTGGTTCTGAAAAAAAAGTTCCATCTTTTTTTTTTTTTTAACATTATTTGTACTACTTACCAAAATCCTTTTTTTGTGTGTGGCATAAACTAAAAAAGCTTCACAATAGAAGATGCTTCATAAGTGTAACAAATACACATGTCATTTTATTAGTATTGTGTAAAACTATAAATCTGATGATGTTGTAAGTTCATTCTTTTACAGAAGAAAGCTTGGCTCATATTAGCAGGACTAAACATATTGATTCACTCACACTAGTCACTATAAGGCTAAAGCTATTCCCTCAAATGATTAATGCTAAGTAGCCCTAATGGCCAAGTTCTTTACTGGGTCCTGATGGGAGAACCACATTTGGCTAACAGTAGGCAGATATTTCTGAGGTCTAAAATGGAAATGATAATTCTACTGCTTTGGCCAGTAATGGCTCTCCTTCAGCAGAACTGCTTCCATGTTTTCCGGGATTGGTAGGATCATGATCTCCTGAGTTATAATGCATCCCTTCACTAAAAGTTCTCAAGACGGCCTGAAAGTCAGAATTGCAAGGCTTCAAACAGCAGGAAGGATTGGTGAATCACATAGGCAGAATTCTGTGATATGTCCTAATTTCCTAGATGCTGAGGTCTGTTGTGATGACAAGGACTCTTGCAGATGAGGAGAAGAGACAAACTCAGCGTGATAGAACAGAAACGGTGCAATTTTCAGCCTCACTAAAGGTTGTTAACTCTTTTGTCTTGAATGATAAGTCTTCATATATGAAGGGCTTGAGACGAATGTGAGAAGGAATATTGCCCTTGCAAAACGACAATCTTCAAAAAAGCTAGGACTCCACCCCTCTTGTGCATCGGCCTGTCAGCTCAAACTCAATCAAGCCCAGTAAAAGCCCACTATTGACTATCCACCATGGAAGGGCTTAGGTTTTAAATCTCAACTCCACTAGTTATAGTTGTATGATCCTGAGCTAAATGGTTAAAGCATCCCATCCTATCTTCAGTGGATACATTCCAAGACCCCCAGTGGATATCTGAAACTGTAGACAGTACTGAACCCTATATATATATAGATATATAGATATATAGATGTGTGTGTGTGTGTATATATGCTTTTTTTCTTATACATACATACCTACAATAAAATTTAATCTTTAAATTAGGAACAATAAGAGATTGACAACAATAATAACAAAATAGAACAATTATAACAATAATGGTAAAATAGAACAATTTCTCTCTGTCTTTCTCTCAGAATTCTTATTGTAACTGAAATGATGAAAAACAAAGTTATAGATAAGGGGCTCATTGCTGTACTTAAATCTCTGCAAGTTTCTAAAATATAAAATTATTTGAAATATCCTCAGGCAGAAGAAGCAGTTTTAAATTCCACAAAACACAATGCTCTTTCCCAGAAATTAATCATTTGCTTTTCTTTGTGGCTGCCTTTTTATGGCTCTTCTTCATTCACTTTCTGTGCTCAAAAGGTTGTAAAATGATTTTTCAGAAAATTCCCTCTAAATGCATCCTATAGATCAAAATGTGTATGTATATGTCCCTCAGTAAAATGAAAAGCAAATGCAAATAAGAGAAGAATGTGGTATGTATTTTTAGAAAAAAAATAATTTTGTTACTCAGCAAATGATAGCAAGGAACACAGATACCAATGCCCACATTTGCCAAGGACCAAAATAGCTTGTTTTCCTAAGCACCCCCACCTATTGACTAAACTCACATCACACATCTAAAAAAACCCACTTAAAGAGGAAGAGATTCAAATGAAGGATAATTAGAGTGTTATTTCTAAACCACAGCACTAACTGTTCTGAAAGCCACCACATTCACCTTCAATGCAATGAGAAATAAAACAGAAGTCCAAAGTAGCCCTTGCCACTTTTTCCATACAATTTTATCTTCCAGCCACCCCTAAAATCCATTCACAAATAGGAAGACTGATTATCTCATCCAAGCTTCAGTTCTGCTCAAGAGAGCAGCCAGGTTCCTTAGATCCTATAAGCAAACCTCAGCCACACTTCTCAATAAAGTGTCTATTTTCAGAAAAGGGGATAGAAAACCCCCAAAATTTCACTCTCAACTAACGCTCATCTTCAAAAAAAAGTTGACACCATGGAAAAAACACCCATAATAACTTTTTTTTTTTTTTTTTTTTTTTGAGATGGAGTCTCGCTCTGTCACCCAGGCTGGAGTGCAGTGGCACAATCTCGGCTTACTGCCCCTTTTGTCTCCCAGATTCAAGCGATTCTCCTGTCTCAGCATTTTTTTTTTTTCTTTTTTCTTTTTGATAGTCTTGCTCTGTTACCCAGGCTGGAGTGCAGTGGTGCAATCTCGGCTCACTGCAACCTCTGCCTCCCAGGTTCAAGCGATTCTCCTGCCTCAGCCTCCCTAGTAGCTGGGAATACAAGCCTGCACTACAATGTCTGGTTAATTTATGTATTTTTAGTAAACACGGGGTTTCACCATGTTGGCCAGGCTGGTCTCAAACTCCTGACCTCAGGTGATCTGTCCACCTCAGCCTCCCAAACTGCTGGGATTACAGGCATGAGCCACTGCATCCAGCCCCATCAGAAATTAAATACGTGGGTTTTAGTCGGGGTCTGTCAATTGCTAATTTTGTACTTTTGAGTTAGTAACTTCACTTCCTGTGCCATAGTAAAATAGGTGTAATTCTACCTCACAGGCTGCTATGAGGATTAAATGAAGTGCAGGAGAAAAATTTGTGAAAGCCCTTTGGAAACAACAGAATTATCAAGTACATGTAGGGTTGTAGTATCATGATTGTTATCATTCTAAAGATTGGCCATATATTTATTTTTTCCTTATTTTTGTTTCCCTAAAGCATGAGTTTATCTTGACTCTTGGCAGAACTAGGGACAAGTCTCTCTTGGCTGTCCTTCTTCTTTTAAAAGTCTCTCCTTAACGGTCCTCTCCTCTCCCTCTTCCCACAGCCTCTAGTACTACTCTCTAAAGGGAGAAACAGGAGATGGCCTGTTCCCTAACTTGAGACCAGGCCTTGACATTGGTTCCAGAAAGTAATCTTTGAAACTCAGGGAAATAGGAATGAATTTTATTATAACAGAATCACAAAAAAGGGAGGATGAAAAAACAAAAGTCCAGAGCATAGTAGACCAAAAAGAGAAGCTACAAAGTAGAACATCACTTACATTGAAAGAAATAATAAACTGTGAAGGTGATTACGCATGCATTCAACAGAACTTAACTGGTTCCTTCTTCAGTTTGGTTTTCTTATGCTAAGGTTTGAGCTACTGCAGGGTTTTTAATTTAAAATTTTTAAGGCTTTTTTATGCTAATTTGCTAGAAATGTTTCTGCCAAGTTGTCTGAAGAAGAAAGTAATAGCACATTAAATGAGAGAATAAGAACACCTGAGCTAGAATCTTGCCTTCACCATTTACTGGCTGTATAACCTTAGGCAAGGTACTTACCCTTCTTCATGCCTTAGTTTCCCCACCCATAAAATAAGGAAAATAACATGAGAATATTATAAGAATTAAATGAGATAATGAATAAAAATAGTTTAACAGTTTTTGAGGTTGGGAATATGGTAGTGAGCTTAATATATTGTAGCTATAATTTTATTATTATCAAACTATGCATTTAATGCCTAAGTATACAGACAGTACTAATCATTCTAGCCTTCTGGAAACAACAAAATCCTAATGTTTCTCTCCCAGAAAAATCAATGTATCCTAACATTTAAATACTAGATAGATTCATAGGCAACAATAATCATGCATAAATGCGGAAAGGGCCATAGGTTTTAAAAAGTGAGATAAAAGAAACTGTATTAGAAATTACTTGGGAATGACACATATCAGCAAAACATTATTTTACAAATTCTAAATGAGACTAAAGGACATATTCTGTGATTAATGACACTTCTCTAGGATTGTATGATGGGCCTAACAGATAAGGAAAAAGCAATAGAAGTAGTATTTTAGATTTCAGAAAGCTTCCAATTCTATTTTATATTGCATAGTCATTAGCTGGAATAATTTGATCTACATCCACTAAGCTTTATAGTTTCAAACTAAAAAAACCCAAAATCAGTGCCTCCGTTTACTCTGCTCTTGACTCTTATAGTCCCAAACCTAGTACCATTTACCACTTACATTATTGGTCCATAAAGGAAGCAGAAAATAATATTCATTAATTATGAGTGTCTAAAGGGTAAGGTCAAAATGAAATTGATAAACAGGAGAAAGAATTGAAACAATCAGTAGGAAAGAGAAACCATACAAATACGAGATGAAGATGAATGGCTTCTGTAATTTTACAGCATAATGGGAGACCATCTTTTTGGTATTCTAGCACAAATTAACTGGGAAACTGCTAAATGAAGTGGTGACTGAGATAACAAGGATTCTAGGGGCATAGGTACTTTCAGGGTTATGAATTTTGCTTATCATGATAGTGACAAGAAAAATGATTTCTTTATTTATCAACCATTTATTACTGAACATCAAGTATGTGCCAAAAATCAAACTGGACATTCTACACGAATTATTTAATTGCCATAATGAGGCTATGTAGGTTTGCCAGATAAAATACATTAAAACACACGATGTCCTGCTAAATCTGAATTTCAAACAAACAATATGATTTTTTATTATGTGTGTCATATGTAATATTTGGGACATACTTTCAAAAATACTTGTTTATCTGAAATTTAAATTTAATTAGGAACACTGTATTTAATTTGGCAGCCCTAATACTATAAGGTAGGTATTAATTTCCTCATTTTACTGATGTAGAAACTAAGATTCAGAGAAATTAAGTAATTTGTCCAAGGCTATAATAGCCATCAGGTGACATATCTAGCTTTTAAACACTTAACAATAAAGCTTGCTTTCAGAACCAGTATAATGCACTGTTCCTATCATTGTGCTCTTTCCTGCATCTAAAAGGTCATGCCTCTTCCTCCTGTTGAAATCCTAGTTGGCCTTCAAAGTCAAATTGGTACACCATGTGTCTTATGGGTCTTTCTAAATTCTCCTCAGCATAATAAGCTTATGCTCCCATAGCTTTATTTATTTCTCTGTTCCAGCCCTTAATACAGTTTGACTTCTATCATAGCAGCTTAAGCACATGTCCCTGTAGCGGGTATTCTTCCACACAGAGTTGTTTCCTAACATCACCTCTACTTCCTTTTGGAGAAGTCCCTCTCCCTCACTGTGTGTAGTCAAGGTGGCAAAAGAAATCAAGGGGTCCTACCCTCCCACGATGAAGGCTGAAGGGAGAGGTCTTCTGTCCTATCATTTGTCTCATCACTGTCTATCCAACCAAGGGAAAGGTGCATAGCCAATAGAACTGTCCTCCTAAATCTTCAAAACATGAGCCAAATGATGCAAAACTAGAAAAACTGGTAAGAATTCAATCATTCCAGATCGTCAAATGAAAGATATTCTATTCTAATCAAATAGCTATTCTTGATTTCTCTATTCCTTTTCCAAGGCTGGCTCTTTAGGTTTTCCATCCATATTCTTCAAATTTAAATTCCTTCTTTGGATTAAATGATTAGTTTCTCTTGTTGGTTACAAACAACCCTGATTGATTGTCTCTTGGACATGACTGAGAGCCGTAAGACCCATGTTTAATAGAGTTCTGCACCATTTCAAAATGCTCCAAGGAGGGCATCTTCCCAATAAATGCTTGTTAGTAAACAGTAGGCACTCAGAAATGTTTATAAACTCAAAGGGGGATAAACAAACTGAAATTGTTCAGGCAGATGGAACAGAAAATCTACAAGACTCCCAAATTCTCTCTTTTTGTACTTAGTAACCAGTCTGAGTGGGCCTTAGAGAGCACTTTGGGAACAGAGATTATTAACTTTGTAAAAAATAGATGGATGACTTAATAGGCCTCAATATGACTAAATTGCCCAAGCTGCTTCTAAGATCTATGACTCACTGCAAATAAGAAACTCAGTTTGAGAGCTCTTCCATAATCTCCCAACAGAGAACTATGATGCATTTGTGCAAGTACACTAAAAATAAACAGAATGGAACTGAAATCATATGCTACCTTATCAGAATAATATGTTTTAAAAATACTTTTTTAAATAACAAGTTTCTAATTGTAACTTAATATATTTTTTCTTAATTATAATTCTAGGCTAGAGGATTGGCTTTATTTATATTTTCAACCAATACTCGAGATATGCAGGATTTAAGGATCTATGATAAAATGATTGGTAGATAAGTAAAGCAATTTTTTTGGGTTTTTTTTTTTTCTGTTTCTTTGAGATGGAGTTTCACTCTTGTTGCCCAGGCTGGAGTGCAGTGGTGCAATCTTGGCACACCGCAACCTCCGCCTCCTGAGTTCAAGCAATTCTCCTGCCTCAGCCTCCCGAGTAGCTGGGATTACAGGCATGCACCACCATGCCCAGCTAATTTTGTATTCTTATTAAAGACAGGGTTTCCCCATGTTGGTCAGGCTGGTCTCGAACTCCTGACCTCAGGTGAGCCACCTGCCTTGGCCTCCCAAAGTGCTGGGATTACAGGTGTGAGCCACCATACCTGTCCAAGTGATGTATTTTTAAGGTGAGGGAAGATACTTGAGATATTAAGTCACAATGTGGGCTGAATTAGCCCACGTTGATAAAACACCATTAGGACATATCTTAATAACATTTATTTAATTGTATTATAGTAATATCAACACAGGATATCAATTAAAGGAGAGGAAAGACTGAATCTACACTTCCTGCATTTGACTTTAACCGAATACTCAATTCTGGGCACTGCATTTTCAAAGAGATAGCAATGAAACAAGAATATTTCTAAGAGCAGAGAAGGTGCAATGGTAAAGAAGTTGAATGTCATGTCATTCAAAGAGGCACTGAACACACTAGGAAATGTTTCACCTGGAAAATAGCTAGGGATGAGTTTTTTAAACAACTGAAGGATTGTCATATGAAAGAAGAGTAAGATTTATGCCATATAACTTCAAAGTGCTAACCTGTATCTGGTGAGTAGAACAGATTTTGACAAACAACATATAATCATTTATTAAGAACCTACTAGGGATAATGCATGATGTTAGGAGTGACAGAAGATGCAAAGATGAATTGAGGAGAGTTCCAGCCTTCTGGGAGAACTATAAGACCATAGAAACAGATGGACTTTGATAAGGCTTCTAAGTTCTGTGGAAGCGTGGGGAAGTAGGGGGAAAATTTTTACTATAAGATCTAGAAATCTTCTTGGAGGAAGCGGAATTTAAGTTACATTTTGAGGAATGAGAGGGGTTAGCAGACATTTATTAGGGGAAGGGATATTCCAAGATGAGAGAGGAGCTTGAGCAATGGCAAAGAAATGGAAGAGTAAACGCCTACTTGAGAAATAGTAAAAAGGCTGTGGATGGCTGAAGCTGAATAATACGGATAATGACAGTGTAAAATGAGATAAGCCTGGAAAAGTAGGGAAAGGGTAACTTGGAGAGGGCTTGAAAAGCTGGGCTCACAAGGCTGCACTTTCTTCTGGATAGCCCACAATAATTTTAAGAATAGGAGGGCTGATACTAATCATCTTCTCTGGAGGAGAACCTTGGTGTCATCTGGAAAATTAAATAAGAGAGAACCACTGAAGACAATCGTCCAACATCTAAAACCTTCCACTGGACTCTCCAGACTTCTCTGACCATCACCAATCTCTTCTCAGATTGCCCCATTCACCTTCTTGCTCTAAGGAAAACCTGGATCTTCCCAGAGGTCACGCTTCCCTGTGGCTCTTTCACTTAGAACTATTTTTCTCCAATAGCCCTGGCACCAACGCATCTGAAGGAGGATTTCTTGAGTCTCAAATCCACCTTCAGACATTCTTCTTCCCTCTTGCCTAAATACCTTCAGCCTTGAATCTCAGGTTGTTATATTACATCATCTTCTACCTTTATCTTTGTACTCTCCTGCTACCTGCCAGATTATGTTCCCTTACTTCTCAGCAAAGTTAACAACTGGCCTATCATTCTTCCCAAAACTACTCAATTCTTGACTCAATCCTTTTCACATCCTGGTCTCTCAGTCCCTAGGAATTTTTTCATTCAGTGATCTTGCCCTCTACCCTTTATAGTTCCTTATTTTGTGCCTTGGCCTAAGCCTTGTCATTACCAGTAACAGCATCTTGTGTTCATATTACTATAATAAAATTAAATAAATGTTATTAAGATATGTGCCACCATATTCCACTCTCTCATCACCTCTCTTATCCTTCCAGATCCTCCTTCTATTACCCTAACCCCCACACTTTTTTGAACCCTCTGGAAACTTCAACCAATTGATCCTACCAACTTTTCATTGTACTTCATTCCCTTGATATCTTGTACTCTCTTTACCAAATCACAAAATGAATCACTGTCATCACTCCCTTCCATGCACCTTCGATTCCCTTTCTCTCTTTCCTACTTCCTTTCCACACTCCTGTTCAAATCCAACTCACCATCAACTCTATGTCTTTACTCATGCAGCTATACAAAATTAAAAGCTACACAATGATGATAACTAGTCCTATTTTAGTTTCATGACTATGAATCTCACATCCTCTTTAATGTAAGTTGGCAAACATATTTTCCTTCTCCATGTCTTTCTCTCTCTCTCTCTTTCTCCCTGTGGCTCCATTCTCATTCTTAGAGATGACCTTGCTTCTCACATTAAAGATAAAGCTGACAACATAGGAAAAGAACTTATTAGACCCTCAGCATACCTGCCAATATCTACATACTCCTCCTTCCCACCAGTTATCACAGATAAACTATCCATGGTCCTGTTGTGCATAGCTCTCAACCTCTCACTGATGCCCACATCACAAATTTTCCCCTCTCTCAAACACCATAAATTATCTGCTGGAGAGCTGCTATTTTTAAAAGAAACTCTTGACCTTACTTCTCCTCCAGCTGCTGCCCTATTTCTTCACTACACTTCATAGCAAAACTGCTCAAAAAAGTTGCCTATATTCAGAGCATCTAATTTATACCCTCTCATCTCCCTTAAATCCACTTCAATCAAGGTTTCATCCCCACCACTCCACTAAAACAGCTCTTAACAAAATTACCATTGACCTCCACTTTACTAAAATCAATGACTAATTCTCAGTCCTCATCTTATTTGACTTTCAACAACATTTAACCTAGAAAACTATTATTCTCTTCTTGATAAACTTTTGTAATTTCTGAGATGTGGCACTTCTGGGTTTTCTCCATCTTTGCTGGTGGTTCTTTCTTGGCCTTCTTTACTGGTGGTTCATGTCCTCTTTGACCCTTTATTATTGGAGTGTCCCAGATCTCAGCCCTTGATGCTCTCTCTCCCTTCTACATTTATACTTCTTCCCTTGGTCATCTCTTTCAATCTCATGTCTTTAAATAGCACTTATATGTCAACAACTATTAGTTTTATATCTCTTTCACAGACCAATCATCTTCCAAACTCCAGACAGGGAGGTCAAACTACCACCCACAATATCTTGCCAGCTCTCAATATCAAACTTCTGAGCTCAGCCCCACCTTTGCCCTCAAACCCACCAAATTTGCTTCTCTTGCAGCCTTCTCCATCTCAGCTGATTTTACTCAGGCCAAAAAACTTTTCAGTCATCCTTTGCTCTTCTTTCTCTCTTACCCTACATCCAATCCATTAGGATATTTTGTTGGTCCAGCTTTAAAATATATCCAGATTCTAAATTCTCACCATCACTTCTGCCTTTCCTAGTCAGAGCTACCATCATTTCTCCACTGGATCATTCTGGAGGCCTCCTATCTGACCTTTCTCCTTTTATCCTCTCCTCCTATAATCTACTCTCCCCATAGTCTATATTACATCCTGTTAAAATATAAATCAAATTATGGAATTCTTCTGCTCAAAACCCTATAAGAGCTTCCTTTCACATAGGGCTCAAAGTCCTTACAATGGCCTATAAGGTCCTGGCCGATCTAGTCCCTATGACCTCACTGAGATGATTCCCCACATCACTCACTCCACTTCAAGTTCAGGAGCCTCCATACTGTTCTTCAAACCACCAGACTCACCCTTACCCTACAAGCTGTCCACTAACTGT
Source organism: Chlorocebus sabaeus (assembly GCF_047675955.1). Lineage (NCBI taxonomy): Eukaryota > Metazoa > Chordata > Mammalia > Primates > Cercopithecidae > Chlorocebus > Chlorocebus sabaeus. Next base: position 98,249,271 of record NC_132914.1, on the reverse strand, counting down.
CCCTCTGCTGGAATGAAGTTGCTTAGACATTCACATGGCTGTCTCAGAAACTTCTAGTCAGTGATTACACATCTTCATGACTCAGCCTACCCTGATCACCATGTTTAATATTGCAACATGCTACCATCTTCCCCTACTTTTTCTTTTATCCATAATACTTATCCTTTCCCTAAACACTATATATTACGTATGGCTTATATATAACTATAATATAGATTACACAGTTGGTCGGTTTAATATATTTATTTATTATCTCTTGCAGCTGCTATGTGAACTCCCCAAGGGCAGGGACTTTTGTCTGCTTTGTTTACTGATGTAAATCAGGTACTTGTTGAAAGAAAGGCAGGCAGAAAAATTCAGAAGCTAGTGTAGTAGTCTAAAACACAGCTAATGAAGGTTTTGTTCAGCCCTACCCTATAAATATTTCTTGGGAGTACAGAGATAAATAATCCAGAATCCCTGCCCTTAAAGATCTTTCAGTGGACAGACAGACAAGTAATTTCGACATGTTCAAAGATAATGGGGCAAAACCAGGGCGTCCTGGGAAGAAAGAACAGCAGGAGCAAAGGTTGGGAGGCATGAAACAGCATCACGTATTTAGAGAAGTGAAAGCACATTGATATAATCAGATGTGATGGTCTATTTGATGAGCCAACTTGGCCAGGTTACAGTCTCCAGTTATTCAATGAACACTAATCTAGTGTTGCTGTGAAAGTGTTTTGTAGATGCAATTAAAGTTCATAGTCAGTTGACTTTATGTAAAGGAGATTCTCCTTGATAATCTAGGTCAGTTGAAAAGCCTTAAAAGCAGAGCTGAAGCTTTTAAGAGCTGTGCCCAAGAGTTCCAGCCTGCCCTTGCAGATAGCCTGACCCATGAATTCAGACTTGCCTAGCCATCTCCCACAATGAAAGCCGATTCTTTGTAATTAATCTCTAGTACATACTATGCACTGGTTTTGCTTTTCTGATTGAACCCTGATTGATGTAATATAGTAATAAAGCTTAAGGAAGATGAGGGCAAAAAATGAAGGGTGAAAAGCAGTAGGGGCCAGATCACAAAAGGCATTTGTTTTTTAACATGCTAAGAGGTTTGAACTGGACCCTGTAATCAGTAGAACAAGCACAGTAACTGATCAGGGGTAGAGATGAATCATTCTGGATTTGGTATGTCCTGGGAAAGGAGGCAAGAGGAGGAGAGAGATGCTAGAGTGGGAGAAACCAGGAAAGTTACATGTGAGAGAAATAAGAGGAGAACCCTAAGATTGTCATGGAAGCCAAGGGAACAGTGTTTGGGGAACAAGTGGGTTGTCCACCTTGGTCTGGTGCCTCAGGAAAGTCTGCTAAACACACTACATTGTGATAAAAGGAGGTCACTGAGGGCCTCAAAAGCAGCCAGGATGGAATGGAGAAGCTAGAAACCAGATTGTGTTGGTTGCTCTCGATACAACAGAGCAATCAAAAGTAAATTATAATTTCAGAAGTTTGGCTTGGAAGGCAGGAGGGCAAAGTGGCAGAAGAGGGAAAAGGATACAGTGTCAAATAATCAGAATGGTAGAAGCTTGAGCCTTTTCATAGACTGAGGGTAAACAGCTAGCAGCGTGGAGGGGTGAAAGAGACAAAAACAAGAGGACACATTCTCCTGGCTAAAGGTCATGGGTGAAGGCTTGGTCAAAGACAGTAGGAGGCCCCTCATCTTCTGAAAACTGGAGGAAAGTGGGGAAGGATGTGTAAAGAGCAATACATTTGAAGAGAGAGGAAAAGGGACTTCCAGTAATTCATGACCGACGGCCCTGGTGTTTCTTGGTGGGTTAGGAAACAAGGTTACATGCTAAGAGAAAGAAGATGGGGTGACATGAGTAGAGATGGAGGCTTGGCTTCAGTAGCAGCTGTGTGGCCATCTACTAGGACATTACAGAGAGGAATCAGGATTGGGTGAGAGTTGTTCTAAATGACTTATGAATTCTCTCGTAATTGATGTTTCTATAAAGTCACTTTGCAGGAACACTGCCTTGGTCACTGATATTTCCTTGAACCCAAAACAATGCCTAGCACGTAGCTGGCACTCAATAAATATTTGTTCAATCAATGAATGAATACGTAAATGAGCTTTTCCCCCAAATGAGCACATAAAATGTTTTTACTTCCTTTAATGTAGAATCACTTTAATATTTTAAAGAGATCACAGATGCTTCCCAGAAGACTTAAAACAACATAATGACTCCAGTCTTCTCTCGTGATCTCAGGAGGATGTGGACAAGCCAACACAGATAACCTAGGTTTCAAAGTGTGGGTGTTTTTTGGCTTGATTTTTTTCCTGAGCAATCTTAGAACAAATTATCAGGAAAATGGCCAAATCTCTATTTTGTTTTATTATATAATGAGCTTTCCTGAACTAAGAAAGAGTTTATGCACTCCGAGTTTCATTTAGATTCTACCACTGTGCACATAGCCTCAACCTTCTCTGATCCATCAAGCTCTCTCCCCTCTTCTTTGTCTTGGTGATATTTACCACTGACTGAGGCGAAGAGAAGGGGAAATAAAACAAGACTCCTAATAAAAGCAAGCTTAGCTGAAAGTATGGCATAATTACATAATAAAAATATAAGGCAGGCTGTGGTCAGGTTGCTGCTGAAATGGGTCCCCGTTGAACTTCCCCATGCATCACCTGGGTGGAAGACTTTGGTTTTTCCATTAGTGATTCCAGATGAGCTCGCCTCCATTTTTATTGACCTTCTGCCTGGTGGGAGTGAGGAATGCCTGACCACAGGCAGGCGACGACGTGACGCTGGGTGGCTTGCCACACTTCGCCGTTGATGGATTTGCAAACGCTTTTCAGCCCCATGAATAGATAAACTTAAACCTGGAATGAGAAATGGCACCATTAGACTTCAGAATGGCTAAAAGGCTGTTACGTTCTTATATGAAGTCCAGAGAACAGAAGCAACCATGTTTTAAATTCTTAAGGTATGCATCACTCAAAAGTAGACATCCTTAGTTACCAAGACAAGACTGTTATGAATCAGGATCCAATCAGTCGAATCTGAAGATTCTTATAAAAATTCTTTCCAAAATGCTGGGAATATGCGCACATATTTGGCATGCTGTTGCCAAAGCAATAGGGCTTAAGAACTACTGTTGGGGTATCTGGAATTTCAATAAAAATCAAGAACTTTCTCCACAAGATTCACAGATAGGCCAAAGTCGTTGGCTGAACTCACATTTACACTCTTGATAACCTTAGAATTATATGCATCTTGAGAACTATTTTATTCAGAAATATTTCAAACATACCAAAAGCAAAATGAATAGTATAATGAACTCCGTGTCCTCATCAACCAGTGTCAACAAATATCAAAACTTTTCTAATCTTTTTTTCATTGACCCCACTCCCTTTGTTGTTGGTTTGCTTTTTAGATACTGGAGTATTTAAAGCAAATTCCAGATATCATGTCAATCTCCTCAAAAGTATTGATTACATCAGCTTATATAGATTACATCATTAATATGGACTCCATCTACTGATGCATATCAACTGTATAAAGAAATACTGAGTTCAATGTGTATTTTTTTTAAAACACTCATTGATCACCATTGGAGGTTCCTAAGACACCAACTCATTACTCAGAAAATTAATAAAGGGAATAAAGCAAGCATTTATCCTGCCTTTCCTTTACTAATCATTTTTTATTAGTTGATGAGGGAAAGTTCTTCACTACAGAAGAATTCTTGCTAAGAAATACCAATAAAAAAGCGAATTAAAAATTATTTTAGAGCTACAATAAGAAGTCTACTAAAAACCCAGTAACAAGGAAAATAACAACTCTGCTAAGAGGTAAACTGCAAAATCGACAGTCATAGGTCACGTCAAAGGTAAGAAGGGTCACCTTAAATTTTCCCAGGGGAAAAAGAAGATATGACCTGGGCCAATTTGCAAACTCTAGCAAATCTTAAGGAAGGATGACTCAAATCAGATTAGGGCTTGATCAGCCAGGAAATCATTAAAACAAACAGTGTAATAAACATAGGCAGCGCTCATCTAAGAAATATGCTAAGCTCAAGAATTCCAGTTGCACCACCAGACAGTCCTGACATACATGATTTTACTTTCCTTTATCCATTTAACTGTCCTCATTCTAACAGTGCTCACCAGATAACCTACAGATTAGGATTTGGCTTCCAGTGCAGGAAGAGAGTTTTCACACTAATGTTCCTGTCTACCTGGCAGCCAGGAGTCTCAGTGTGAGCTAACAGATGGACATCCTGGGCTTTCACACTTCTACCTCCACATGAATTTCTTGGTATGAGTCTGTCCCCAAGATGTTGTTTCTAAGCCCACAATGCTGTGAGCCTAAGCCTTGGTCTCAGGAGATTCACCTAGGTTAGGACTATCATGCTGGGTGGCCCCTTGGGAGATAGGCTGGCAAGCTGCCCCCGGGTAATGCATGCCCTACTCTGATGCTCTAGTGCCTAGGCAAGTGTGAGCCTTCTACTCCCAGAGGTCTCTCTCCATAAGTAAGACAGACACCACAGCATCAACCACATGCATCATCCACATCATGGTGGAGTGGTTTTCTTCCACTCCACCATCTTCTGTGCCACTGGTGCATGTTCCCCATTTCCATGGAGGTACAAACTGAACCATCTGTAGACCCATCAAGACTCCAGAAGAATGCAAACAGATTTGTGGGGGACAGATGAAAGGAAGGGGAGAGACATTTTAAGTCAACATCAGATGACACAAGCACTCTCAGTCTGCAAATATGAAATAGACTGCTCTCCTGAAAACATTTCTTCTTTTCCTTTTTGCAGAGGCTTATTGGGCTGAGGAGAACAGGATTCTGACTCAGCACAGCACTTTTAGCTTTTATATAACTTTTCTGAAGGAAGCACAAAATGACGTAAATGAGAATAGAAATTATATCATGGAAATAAATGGCGTAGGTACTTGAAATTGTGTTTTTAAAATATAAGACTGTAGATCACAGCAAAAAAATGTTAAAAATAAAAAATAATTCAAGAGTATTACCAGGAGAAGATAGATATGATGAAAATGGGTATGTTACATGGAAATTTTGAAGGAATCTTTAATGCCTGAGAAAAATCCATGTTCTTCCTCTAGGAATTAAGGGTCCTCAAAGTAGAGATAAAGGGCCTAGCCTAAAAGAGTTCTCCTCACACAAAGGCTAAGTCAATGGGAGAAAGAGAGATTTATAAATAAATAGCTAGTATGCAAGATAGAAAAATATACTCCAGGCATTTGAAAATGTTAATATTTATAGAACATTCTGAAGTCACATCTTTAGAAATGAATTGTCAGTCAATAAATTACATCCCCCAATTTGTTCTTAGTCTAAAAAAATTGTTGACACTATCTATTAAATGTCAGGCACTACACTAGATATTGATCATTATCCCATTAATGTATCATCACAACCATAAGAGCCTGAGAATTGGTATCTACGTTTTACAAATGGGAAATCTGAGGCTCGAGAAGTTACTTGACCAAGGTCACACAACAAAGTGAGTAACTGATATTTTAACCTTGCCTTTTTCCACTATACCATGCAGTCTAATGGATTCAATACCAATATAAATACTCATTGTTTTAAGCCTGCATTGGTTCTGAATAGTAACTTAACAGAAATCTATCCTGGGTGGGGGACAGATTGGAAGCACAGAATGTTGAGAGTCCTTTGGCCTAAGCTCTTGAAGAACTGTCTGTTTCTCCCCTCTCCCATGCTTGACCCATGGCATCATCCAGGCTGAAATGTCCTCCTGATTCTTGATCAGCTGTCAAAGACTTTAGTAAGAACTATCTAGAGCTATACCTTCCCCTTGACACACTTCAGTTCCTCTGACCCACTACAGTCTCTAATCTTGCAATTAGCTCTTATCATGTAATGCCCTTGAACTCTCATTCATCTGCCAGTACATGGATGGTCCATTTCTCAAACGTTCAAGAGTTTCTAATGACAAAGGTCACATTGTGCAGTTTTCTGATTCCTTCATCATCTCTGAACAAAGTACCTTCCATCGGGCAGGTGTGGGGCGATGATCCTCCTTCAGTCCCTTTTCCCTCTGCACTTTGCACGCTACATGGTGCAGACACCTTGGACATAGACAGGGCACAGTGGCAAAACCCAGTCAAGGAAATAACACTGAGCACGCTTACCTGTGCAGCAAATTTTTCATTTAGTGCTTCCTGTTTTATTGTATCCTCACCGTCTTTCCTAGGCTCCCTGAAGCCAGAAACTTAGCTGCCTCCCTCAGCCTCATCAGATAGCTTCCTCTCCAACTCAGCTGAGCAGATGGGGCCCAGGTGATGTAAAGTTTCTCATCTTCCTCCTTTCCACCTCAAATAATCATTACAAAAATACCTTTTCCTGTTAAGACACATCATCTACCTTACTTGATAAAAGACCCAAAGTCAGAACTTGGGAAACACACACCCTGGGGGATAAGGTGAGGTTAGTACAAAGTAGTGGCTAAAATGTGGATGCTGTAGCCAGAATTCTCGGCTCAAATCTTGGCCACATCATTTACTACCTATGTTACTTAATGCATTTATTTAAACTTTTGCCTCAGTTTTTTTCACCTGTAAAATGGGGGTAACAATAATTCATACCTCATAAGGTTTTGTGAGAATTGAGTTTATATCTGCAGAGTGCTTATGGCAATGTCCAGCATAATGAGTTCTCAGTATAAGTTAGCTGCCATCATTAGCTTCTGTCATATCAATGATTCTCCTCAATCTTTGTTTTTATCCATTAGGCTCTAGCGTTTACACCACTGCCTCTGCTCATCTGTTTTTAAACTCTTGCTTTGGCTTTCGTTTTCATGACACTTAAGCTTCTTGCTACCTCCCCTTACCTTTTTAAACTCTTTCTGTTCCTGTTCCCAAAGGTGGGATTAGTTCCCAAAGCCCGATTTAACAACTTACCACAACCAGGATGGGTTCAAACAGGATTTTATTATCTCACAGTTCTGGAGGCCAGGTGTCTCACACCATGGTGTCAGCAGAGCTCTGTGCCACTGCTGTATGTTCCCTATTTCCACAGAAGTGCAAGCTGAACATCTGTAGGCCCATCAAGACTCCAGAAAGGCAGACACAAGCTCTGGGGAGAATCCATTCCTTACCTCCTTCAGCTTCTCATGGGTGCCAGCATTCCTTGGTGTTCCTCGCCTTGTGACAACATCACTCCAATCTCTACCTCTGTGATTATATCACCTTCTCAGTGTTTGTGTCTAATCTCCCTCTGCCTCTCTCTTATAAGGATGCTGGTTGTGACATTTAGGGACCACCTGGATAACTGAGGATTATCTCCCTATCTCAAGATCCCTAACTAAATCACATATGCAAAGACTCTTTTCAAATAAGGTAACACTTGCAGGTTCTGGGAATTAGAATGTGGACAGATATTTGAGAGCCATTATCAGCCCACCGCAGTGGGCATTTTCCAAAGTTTTGATTTTGGCCTTTTTTTCTCTCCATCCTGTCCATCCTTGGGGATCTTACGCACTCCATATCTCCATCTGTAATCTCTGTGTGATCAGCTCCCCAAGTCACGCCTCCCACTTTACTCTGTCTCCTAAACATCAAGCCTACATTTCCTGCTTGGTCTGTTTTCTCTCCAGACATTTGATGAGTACATGGGAACACAATAAATGACTAGTATTTTAATAAATAAAAATCAAAGGCCGGGCATAGTGGTTCATGCCTGTAATCCCAGCACTTTGGGAGGCCAAGGCGGGCGGATTACCTAAGGTCAGGAGTTCGAGACCAGCCTGGCCAACAGGGTGAAACCCCATCTCTATTAAAAATACAAAAATTAGCTGGGCATGGTGGCAGGTGCTTGTAATCTCAGCTACTCGGGAGGCTAAGACAGGAGAATCGCTTGAACCTAGGAGGCGGAGGTTTCAGTGAGCTGAGATCTCACCACTGCACTCCAGCCTGGGCAGCAAAGAGCAAAACTCCATCTCAAAAAGAAAAGAAAAGAAAAAGAAAAAAAAATCAAAGCTCATATTTTCTTTAAGGCTCTCAAATATTTTCTTTACTTCTCAAAAATCCTACCTAAAAAGTGAAAATTTTTCTGAAAAACATAAAATTCTTAGGTGTTCTTTCTCTCTGGCCCACTTCCAAGGTACACTATTTCTGGCTTTACTGCACAGTTAGCAGTGTGCCTGTGTCAAAATGATTTGCTTTCATCCAAATGTCATTTCTGTGATTCAGAGGGACTCTATGCCACAGGAACGTGTCGTTCTGTCAGTGTTTTACAACTCGCAGCGGTGCTGTCTATGTGTTGCATTACTCTTCCTGTCATTTCTTAGGTAAATTACTTTTCAAAACACTGAAAAACTATGGTTTGAATGTCACCACCACACACAAAACATGAGACTCATCTATTCTTCATTTTTAAAAAAAAAGAAAAAGAAAACCTTGTAGAAGGGAATATTTACTTCTAGTTTCCTCTTTAACTACAAAGTGGAGGGTAAATCCAGTGCTTCAACTTCCTGGAACACTGACCAGAAGGAAGGTAGGAACTCTCTTGGTTACTCTCAGGTCTGAATTTACTTTCCCAAACTTTCTGGAGCTTTTCTAATATCCTCTCTTATGTGGCTCAAAGGACACTTGACAAAATGTTTGTAAAACAGACTGATACCCTCCTGCATCCGAGGGAGGAAAAAGCTCAAACACATAGGAATACATGCAGAAGAGGAAGCACCTCATGTGTCATTAGCTTAGGTATGTTCCCATGAGGGGGGCAGAAATTGTGCTATCTTAGTTAAGTGAGCTCCAGTGGACCCATAGAAAACGGGTTCGGAGGAGCACTGAGCATCAGAATTGGTGGGTAACTGAAAGTAGGTGCATTTCTGAGAGTGGTATGAGCTCTAACCCATGTAGGATCCCCCTGCCCGACCCGGAGACCTGAAGATAGGGTGTTGCTTAGTCTCAGCATGGCTGATGACAGAATTTGCTACTGCCCAACCATCCTCCACCACACGACGTCCTTGGCCCTGTCATGCCTCCTTTTATTTCTCTTCTCACTTTGTGTCAGGCTATTTGACAGATTAGCATCAGCATGTCACAAAAATCTGGCAGTACCAACACATCAAAGCCAGGAAAAACTTTCTGCCAAGATGCTTTCATTTGTAACTCTGTTACAGTTATGTCTAAAGCCACATTAACTGAGCATTTAAGCGCATTGAAAAGAAACCAAAATGCTAAGGACTAGATATAATATTTTCTAGATCTAACCTTTGGCTCAATATCTACACGAAGAATTTATAGATCAGAAAGGGTAAGAGCCTGTAAGAATGTTTGACCAGCATTACTTAAATTCAAATAAAGTGCTGCAGTTAGATTATTGGTGCTTTCTCTCCTTCAAATCCTCCTCTAGATTCTTTACAGACTTTTTGTAACTTTTTCTTTCTTGTTGCTGAGGCTGAGTGAGAGTCTCCCTTTTATTCCCCCGGCAACTGAATTCTATTAGGACTTCATTTCAGGAAACCACAGTGGCAGAGTAGATTATTGCCCCCGATTCGTAATTCATACCTTCTCTCTGTCATGTGACTTGTTAGTACTTCCAATAAAGAGAGAAGGTGTATTCCCTGCTCTATTGGTTTTGGACTTGGCCATTATGACTTGATTTAGCCGAGGGGATGTTAGCAAACAGATGAAAGCAGAAATGTGCTTGTGTGGTTTACGCTTGGTCTCTTTTGCTTCTGCTATTATCAAAAAAAGCACATGTCCCAACTAGCCACGGGTCTCAGAAGGAGACACAAGAGCAAACTCAAACCTGATCTGCAACCTGGACCAAGACTCACTCAAACAAGGCAATATCAGGCAAACAACAGCTGCCTGAAAAAAACCCTGAACAAAAAGACAAAGGTTTCTAGGTGTGAACCACTGAGATTTGGCGTTGTTGGTTCATAGAAAAGACTTGATGAACACAGCTCCAATAATGGTCTCCATAAGGTGAAAATGAAACAGTGCTGGTGCTTACAGTTTGGTCCTAAGTAGTGAGTTCATGAAAAAAAAAAAAAAAAAAAATTCCTCCTTCTTGCCTGAAATGCTCTCTTTCATAGCCCTAATCCAATATATTCTTCTAAGATCAGCTCATTCATCACCCTTCTGAAGAAATCCCATTATTCCCAACCTCCAACTCTACCAAGCATCCCCAGAACCCTCAGTTCACATGTCCCTCCTCCGCACTCTGTTAGCACCTGGTACATACCTACACCAAGACCTACCCACCTGTACTGTAATTATCTGCATATCTGTCCCATGAATGGGGGCCAGGACTGTGCCTTACTTCATGCCTATCACAATGCCTAACTCACAGTAGACACTAATGTAAATAGTTCCAGAAAGAAACGGAGGGTGCCGGGGATCGCAGGGAGCTGGCAGGGCAGGCTCCAAACAAAGTACAGTCGGCCCTCCAGGTGGGACCTGCAGATAAGCAGGTCCCATGTCTGTGGACTAAACCAACCTCGGATAGAAAATATTCAGAAAAGAAAACTACAATTAGAACAACAATAAAGGAAAATAAATTTTAAAATATAGTATAACAACTATTTACATAGCATTTACATTGTACTGGGTATTATAAGTAATCTAGAGATGATTTAAAGTATATGGAAGGATGCACATAGGTAATATGTAAATACTTTGCCATTTCATATAAGGGACTTGAGCATTTTGGTATCTGGGGAAGGGAGGGAGGTGGTTATCCAGGAACTAATCTTTCTAGGGATACCTAGGGAAGACTACAGGTAACTAAACTCAAATATTCTCGAATGCCAGACTTCTGTTACGCTGATTTTGTCTGGAGAGTGTTCAGTCCCTGGGAGATAAGCTGAGACCTTAGAAGAGGGGGTGAGTAAGGGGAAGTGGTCAGTGAAGACAACCTTGAATAGCTTAGCCTTCCCACTCTCCTTTCCTCACCCCCACAAGCCCATCTACAGTGAAAATAACCTGAGATTTTTTAAAATTCATAAACAGGGATTTAAAACTCTTTAAATGTAGTAAATAGCCAAAGGAGATGAAAGTAGTATGTCCAAGAGATACCAGTACTCCAATGGTCACTGCAACTTTAGACACAATAGCCAAAATACAGCCATAATGTGGAATCTAAGTATCTATCAATGGAAAAATTGACAAAATATGTGGTGGATATATTCAAAGACATTCTATTCACCCTTAAAAAGAAAAACAAGGGGTCGGGCACCGTGGCTCATGCCTGTAATCCTAGCACTTTGGGAGGCCGAGGCGGGCAGATCACGAGGTCGGGAGATCGAGACCATCCAGGCTAACACGGTGAAACCCCCGTCTCTACTAAAAATACAAAAAATTAGTCGGGCATGGTGGTGGGCGCCTGTAGTCCCAGCTACTTGGGAGGCTGAGGCAGGAGAATGGCATGAACCCGGGAGGCAGAGCTTGCAGTGAGCCGAGATCGCGCCACTGCATTCCAGCCTGGGTGATAGAGCAAGACTCCATCTCAAAAAAAAAAAAAAAAAAAAGAAAGAAAAACAAGGAAAATCCTGTCATTTGCAACAATATGGATGAAATATGGATGAACCTGAAGGACATTATGTTAAGTAAAATAAGCCAGGCACAGGAAGACAAACTCCCCATGATCTCAGTTATTTGTGGAATTTTGAACTCGTAAGTAGCAGAGAGTAGAATGGTGGTTACCAAAAGCTGGGGGGTGGAGCTCGGTTGTGGAGATGTTGGTCAAAGGATACAGAATTTCATTTAGACAGGAGAAATAAGTTCTGGGTATCTATTATACAAAATAGTGGGTATACTTAATAACAATGTATTGTATTCTTAAAAATCACAGAGTAATTTTAAGCGTTCTCACCATAAAAATTGATAAGTATGTGATATAACATATGTATTAATTGGCTTGATTTAGCTATTCCACAATGCATACACATTTCAAAACTTTATTATATGTGATAAAGATACACAATTTTTATTTGTTAATTGAAAATAAGTACATAAATAAAATATTAAAATAAAAATAAATCTTAAAAAATAATGTAGATGTCATTGGGTAATTAATTGCAAATTAAAACAACAGTGAGATACCACTGCACACCTATTAGAATAGTAAAAATCAAAAACACTGACAACATCAAATGCTGGCAAGAACACAGTGCGACAGGAATCTTCATTCACTGCTGGTGGAAATACAAAATGGTACGGCCACTTTGGAAGACGGTTTGGCAGTTTCCTACAAAACTCAACATACTCTCGCCATACAATCCAGCAGTCATGCTCCTTGGTATTTACCCAAGTGAGATGAAAACTTATGTTCCCACAGAAACCTGCGCATGAATGTTTACAGCAGTTTTATTCATAATTGCCAAAACTTGGAAACAACCAAGATGTCCTTCAGTAGGGAAACTGACAAATAAACTGTGGTACATTCAGACAATGCAATATTATCAGCATTAAAACAAAACGAACTGTCAAGCCATAAAAAGACATGTGGGAACCTTAAGTGTCCATTCACTTACCTTAAATGTTCGAGAACCATTACTAAGTGAAAGAAGCCAGTCTGAAAAGGCTACATAGTACATAATTCCAACTATATGGCATTCTAGAAAAGGCAAAACTATGGGGACAGTAAAAAGATCAGCGGTTGCCATGAGGAAAGAAGAAAGGAGGGAGAAACAGGCAGAGCACAAGGGATTTTCAGGGCAATAAAACTACTCTGTTTAATGCTATAATGGTGCACACACATTGTGATACATTTGTCAAAACCCACAGAATATAGAACACCAAGAGTGAATGCTAATACACACTATGGACTCTGGGTGATGATGTGTCAATGTAGGTTCATCAATTGTAATAACTGTACCACTCTGGTGTTGGAAGGTGATAATGGAGGAGGCTATGCACGTGTAGGGGCAGGAGATACATAAGAAATGTCTGTATTTTGCAGTCAATTTTGCTGTGAACCTAAAACTGCTCTAAAAAATAAAGGCTATTAAAAAAAGATACTATTCACTGCTGGTAAAAACATAAGAAAACAGGGGCTCTCGGACATGGCTATCTCACCATTCGCAATCAGATCATTAGACAAAACTAAAACTTTCATACCTATATAAGAAGGTTTCTCTCACAAATATTTAATATATTTCAAATTGCAACTAAATGTTATTTCTTACTACTTAAAAATAGCATCATCTCTTTGGACCCAATAATTCCACTTCTAGTAAGTTATCTCAAGAAAATAAGACATACTAAGAGTTACGTAAGAAAATGTTCCACTCAAACTTTTTTATAACATAGGGAAGCAATAGAGAGATTGACTTTTGTGTTGAATGGATATTGGTGCATATTCTGGGTCTATCTTGTAGTAGCTGTGGAACTTCTGATGAGTTATGATTGAGTTACTATGTGAGCTTCAATTTCTTCTTTTACAAAATGGGAGTTTAAATTCATATTTCAAATATTCATAATAAGGGCTAAAAAAGTATGTGTTCACGCAGCATGGTGCCTGACATACTCAATAAATAGTACTCAGTATCATAATTATAATTAATATGGACATAACTATAATAATTATTATGATTATAGCAATATTAGAAACTAGCAAAATAACTGTTAATAGGGCAATAGTTAAATATATTATGGTCCACTGATATGTCAGAATGCTATCCAGCAAACATGTTGGTGAAAACTGGATTTTATGATATGAAAAATTCATTTATTCTTCAAATTCATGTATTCTTCCATTTACTTATTCAGTCAGTCCTTATTGATTGTCTTTGTCATGTGAGCACTGATTTATGAGGATACAGAACATTAAGTGTTAAGGCTGAAAGGGATGAATTTCCAAGGTATTCATTTCCCCTAGCCTGGGCCTCATTTTCCTCATTTGTAAACTGAAAGGCTGGAGATGGTCCCTGTGATGGTGATGTTTTGTGGGCCTACACCTGCTTCAAATCCATTCTCCACCTGTTTTGTGTTCTGGGAAGGTGACTCCTTCATCACCTGGGCTCCCTCACAGGCCTCCAGTTGGCCTCAGCCAATGGAGGCACAAGAAGGAGCTAACGGTTGGGAGGAAAGAGAGGCTTAGTTACTTCTTCCCTGCTCCCTTCCTGTGTTAATACTTGTGAGGACCCTAGCCATTTGGAAAGCCCTCTGCAAGGTCTACCCCTATTGGGTAGCCCCTTTCCCATGGCTCCTGCTCTTGAGTGGCTCCAATATTGCCCTTGCCTCTTGAGGCATGTTTTATAAAGGCTCCTCACCCTTGCTAGACCCTGGGTGCTTCACCATCTCTTGTTAATTTCCATAACCCAGCCATTCCTTTGTAACATAAGAAGTTTCTTTATTAAAATCTGTTTGTTTGTTGGAATTCTGATTCCTAACTGAACCCTCACTGCGAGAGTCTTGGAAATCCACCCCTTTCCATTTTAACACTTAATGGTTCTACATCCTATAAATCAACTGGAACATACTGAAAACTTCCTTGTAAGGTTCTCAAATACATCACATTTGCTACCGTTTACCTTTATTTCCCAAGATTTTCTCATTTGGTGTCAATTTGGGTCATCTTTTTCTCCCTCCCTGCTCTGAATGCCAATCTAAATCCTGAATTTCTCACTTTGTCTCACCCTGTGATACTTAAAATTTATCTTAAACCTTTACATTCTCACTCAGGGAAATACTTAGGGAGCAGATATTGATTTCCTGTCACCTCACAAAAGTTTAAGGGTTTTCCTTGTGTTCTGTGGACTTAGGCACAAAGTAGCCCACCCTTGACCTCCCACAGCTAGACATAAACTCTATATCATCACAACAGGAAATTCTCACAAAAGATATTTAAGGATGCGAACTAGATAGAAGTAGGCAATTGTAAGTTTATGGTTTAAAAGTAATACCTTGGGAAAAAGGTTCTTTCTGAGATCTTCAATTATTTATTGATTTATTCATTTAATAAATATTTGTCAAGAGCTTTCTCTGTGCCAAACACTGAGGATTCAGAAATTTAAAAACAGAGTCCTTGCACTCATGAGCTCACTGTCTGACAGAGGCATTTCCCAGTACTAAAGCAGCAAAGGCAAGGACAGCTAATGCACTTCGCAGGAGGACATGACATCAATACTTCCTGGGTTTTAGAGAGAGAGACAAAAAAGAAAGAAACCCAAGGTCATTTGGTTTCTCCTTTAGGAGCAAGAGAGGCATCTCTGGTTTTCCCAAAACAAATTTAACTATTTGGCATTTTTCATAAGAGAGTAGCATGGTCAAATATTATCACACCCTAGGTAGTCAACAAAAATAGCTGAGTAGGAACTAGGTATCTACTTCACATGGCGAAACCCATGCATCATGAAAAAGTATACTCTGCAATCCTATATTTCAGTGAACCACTTAATAAATGAGATCACTAAGTGAGCTGCCTAAATGGCTTAGGAATATTATTTCTTAAGATCCTTGGACTCAATTTTGCAGCTTATCTTGGCAGTCAAAACAGTGCTTCTCGAAGTGAAACATGAAATGGTTTACTACCAGAAACATCAAATGATAAGCACTAACCCCCTAAAGGGAACATTGCTTTATATAAGATTTTGGTCACTTAGCCAAGTGAGCAAAATGTAGTTTAAAAAAAAATTTTTACAGAGTAATCTATTGCTCCCAACAACTATGGAGACCTACCCCTGCTAGGCCCAAGGACAGAAACGAGGATGATAAAGGCAGAATCTATGTCTACAAGAAGAGATCGTTCTTGCCAGGAAAAAAGTTGTGCAGAAGTGAGTCTAACAGAAGATGTCAAAGATGCACAAGGTAGACTATGTAATCTCCGAGAGGGGAAAGGGGTCAGCACATTTTTTTCTGTAAAGAGCCAGAGCATAATTTATTTTGGGCTTTGTGGGCCATATGGTCTCTGTTGCAGCTACTCAACTCTGCTATTGCAGACCCAAAAGCAGCCATAGACAATACATAAATGAACGAGTGTGATTGAGTTCTAATAAAACTTATAAAACTAAGCAATGGGCTGGATTTGGCCTGTAGGTTGTAGTTTGCTGACCTCTGACTTACAGGGTTCGGGGAAAGGCTACCAGGGAAGGCTTTACAAAGAGAGGGGTGGGTACTGTCACTAAGCCTCATTGCTGGGTAAATTTCTCATAGGCAGAGATGGAGGAGAAGAGCATGCCCCCCGTGGTGAAAGTTCAGGTATGAAAGAACAAAGCTAATTCACGAAAGGAAAAGATGTCCTGTTTCAAGCATGTTTAAGATGCGTGAGCAGTAACTGGTTGTTAAGACTGAAAGCAACGATCTTGACAACATACTTTTGTATGAAATTTTTAAATTTTTAGGGAATTCCTGAAGAAAACTCACTTATATGCTACCCTGGATGTAGTCTCCAGGCTAAGACAGTGGAGAATCACTTAAGATGTGGGAGCAAGGTGGAAGGGAGGGGCGGGTCCAGTGGTGGGGGTTGCATAATCAGAGCAAAGGTTTAAGAATACTGTTCTACTTCAACTGGGGCAACAAATCAGGGTAACGGCCATAGAAACCCGGATCAGAGCAGTGGAAGTGGGGACACAAATAGATTAAAAGATAGTTTGAAAGCAGATTCTTTAGCATTTGATAACTTTTTTGATGTTTGGTAGTAAATGAGAGGGAAAGAATAAAAATTGACTCTGGATCTAAAGACAGTAATAGAAATAAGAACACGGATGCAATATTTCGGTAGGCAAGATGTTAAGTTCAGCTTTGTGGCTCCCCTGGGACATCCAAACAAAAATATTCACCTAGTATTGCCAGAAACAAAGGTATAGAGCTTGGAAATGCGTCCAGCTGGAGTTCTTCGCCTACGGATGAATGCTAAAGCTTTGAGAGATGGTGTAATTTCTGAAGAAGAGACAAGAAATCACAGATAAAATCTTGAGAATATTTCTACCAGCAACCAAAAGGAGAGTAACCAAATTCACAGCAACAATGGTTAGCATGTACTGATGGTTTACTATGTCTCAGGCACTGTTCTAAGAGTGATGAATATATTAATTCATGGAATCACTATATCAATCATATGTAGTCCAGGCACATTCTTTATCCTCCTTTTACAGATGAGAAAATTGAGTTACAGAGATAGTGAATAACTTACCAAAGGTCACATTTATGAGGCACAGCCTAGCTTTGAACCCAGGCAGCCTGGCCAGCAATACTGCTCTCAGCAGGAGAAGGCAGTCCACTGGACTGCGTGCTAAAGGAAGGTCAGAGAAATTGAGAACTGAGAAGAACAAGGTTTAAAGTAGACTGAGACAGAAATGGGTGTCAGGACACAAGAAGCTGAAAAACAAAAAGATGGGCTGGTAAACAGAGGAAGTGCCGACAGTGAATCCAATACATTGAATTTTGGTTGTGTGGTAGACAGGCTCTGCTAAAATGTCCAACTCTTCATCTCTGGAACCTGTGAATATGTCACCTTACATGGGACTAACAGGGACTTTGCAGATTTGATGAAGGACTTTGAAATGGAGATATCCATTTGGATATCCTGGGATATCCAAAAGGAAGGGGGGCAATCTAATCACATGAGACCTCAAAAGCAGAGAACCTTTGGTGGCTTGGATCAGAGAGACGTTACGTTGCTGGCTTCAAACACGAAAGACGGACCATGAGTCTAGGGATGTGGCAGCTCTAGAAGCTAGAAAAGGCACTGAGGCTGGGCATGGGGGCTCACGCCTGTAATCCCAGTACTTTGGGAGGTCAAGGCGGGCAGATCACCTGAGGTCAGGAGTTCAAGACCAGCCTGGCCAACATGGTGAAACCCCATCCCTACTAAAAATACTAAAATTAGCTGGACATAGTTGCGTGTGCCTGTAATCCCAGCTACTCGGGAGGCTGAGGTGGGAGAATCGCTTGAACACGTGAGGCAGAGATTACAGTGAGCCAAGATCACGCCACTGCACTCCAGCCTGGGCAACAGAGAGAGATTCCATCCCAAAAAACAAAGGCCATAAAACAGATTCTCCTCCAGAGTCTCCAGAAAGACAGAAGGAACACAGCCCAGCTAGCACCTTGATTTTGGCCCAGTGAGACCTGCACCAGTCACCTAACTTACAGAAATATAAGATAAATTGGTGACATTTTAAGGCACTGTTTGGTCATTTGTTACAGAGGCAATAAAAAACGAATACAGGTCCCCACGTCTACTTAATCTAATCAATATTCTCAAAAATGCCCCTGGTCCCTCAGCTTAACCCAGGTCACAGCTACTGATAGGCCTTCCCCAGAGTCAGCACAGCCTCCAAGGCAGTGGTCATAGGGGGCCCTGTGGAGGAGGGAGACTGTGAAGCTGGCCCTGTCTCAATTTCCTTAATCGATATTTAATTTCCTTAACTGACCATAAGACAAATGTTAATTTAGAGAAGTCTAAAAATTTATCAAAACTCCAGAATGTAAGCCACTAATTATTTACTGACTACAGTTCTATGCTAATAATGGTGCAATTAGATCTTTAGCCATACAATGTGCCTCTATAAATAGCTGGTTTAACAAATGTTTGAAAAACAGAAACAACATGACATTAAATTGCATGAACTTTGAAATGTAACTTTTTAATCAAATTTACAATGATTAATTCATAGAACCTATATACGTTATTTATGTGATTTGAGTTATAAAGTTTATCTTGACTAATTTCAGCACTGACTTAATTACATTTCTGATACGGTTAATAATAAATGAAAATCCCTCTAGAGGACAACTGTTGTATTTTAAGGGCCATTTGAAATGCCTTAAAATATTTAAAAATTGTGTTCCATTTTCCCTATTTAAAATAATTTACCCTGTACTTATTTAGCAAAAGAATTTGAGATAGCTCAAAACAAGGCACATATCCACATTTTCATTCCATATGATCTTTTTTAAAAGTTGTTTTGTCACCATTGCTTCCTACTGCTGAAAGTCCGTCCTTAAAGTCAAATTTCAATATATTGAGTCAAGCAGCAGATAGCAATGTGAATAGTGTAAGCCTACACTATTACATTTTGCCAGTACCTAATTTAGTAAATGTGGAACAGCAAGATCAGGTCTCATTAAAAATGAAGAGGGAAGGAGAAAATAAACATGACATTACTATTGTTTTTATTTACCTACAAGAGGCCACTGATCCCAAAATTCATGGGCATTAAATACTTTATCAGTAGGCTGTCTCTCAGACTAGAGGTCAGTAAGCAATGGCTCCTGGGCCATCTGGGCCACCATCTGGTTTTGTAAATAAAGTTTTATTGAAACACAGATTCATTGGTTTACTATCATCTATGGCTGCTTTTGCACTATAACAGAGTTAAATAGTCATGACAGAGACCTTGTGGCCCTTAAGGCTGAAAATATTTACTGATGTTTACAGAAGTTCTCCTACCTCACTCTTAGATCAGTAGGTGCTAAGGTATTTGGAAAACATTGCTCAGATATTGGAACTACTGAAGTAAACTCTCTCTCAAATGTTTTACAGACTGTATTTGTTGTGTGAAATTTTAGACATTACTAGCCTGAAATTCAAAGACTTTTGTACTTATCTCCTCTTGCTTTATTTTGCAAGACATGGCAAAATACTTGTGTAGCAGCTTGGCTTTTCCATAAATGAATGTGGCGGTTAGGCACACAACAGGGATCAACAAAGAGCATAAACAGAGCTCCAGCTGGGTGCGGTGGCTCACACTTGTAATCCCAGCAATTTGGGAGGCCAAGACGGACAGATCACCTGAGGTCAGGAGTTCAAGACCAGCCTGGTCAACATGGAGAAACCTCGTCTCTACTAAAAAATACAAAAATTAGCCAGGTGTGGTGGTGGGCGCCTGTAATCCCAGCTACTCAGGAGGCTGAGTAAGGGAGAACTGCTTGAACCCAGGAGGCAGAGGTTGCAGACAGCCAAGATCATGCCACTGCACTCCAGCCTGGGGGACAGAGAGAGACTCCGACTCAAAAACAAAAACAAAACAAAACAAAACAAAACAAAAAACAGAGTTCCAGAAGATTACCAAAGGCTCACATCATCTAGTAGGTGGAGCTATAATCATCTTACATCATTCATGGAGACAAAACTGAACTGGATATAGGGTAATAATAGCTCATACTGAGATATCGTGGTTAAAAACATGGACTTAGGAGCCAGACTGCAAGAGTTCAAGTCCTGCTTCCAATACTACCAACTATGTGTTTTTAATTAACCTCTAGAGGTCTCAGTTTTCTTATCTACAAAATAGAGATGATGATATCACCTACCTCATAGGATAGAACAGATTTGGGCCTATAGCAAAGACCATAAAAGATGCTGGTTATTCACAATTATATATTAACAGTGTTGTTATTGAGAAACGTTAATGGTTCAGAGTGTAGGCTCTAAAATTGGCCTATGTAGCTCGACAAGTATTCTGGTTCCACCCCGTTCAAGTTGTGTGACTTGGGACAAGTAAGTAACTTGATCTAATTATGGGATTAATAGTAACATTTACCCTACAGGGTTGGTTTTAAGATTCTATGAGTTAATACATTTAGTAATGCCTAGCACACAGTATCAGTAACTAACTCAATAAACATTAGATATTTTTAATATTATCAGTATTGGTATTATTATCATTAACATTTTCATTATTGTGCATCAGGCCTGATGCTCCACATTATGAAGTCAGTATGCCTATCAACACCACTTTAAGAATAAAGCAATTTAGGCACAGGGGAGTTAAGTAACTGGTTCCATGCATTGAATTCTTAAATGATGGAACTGAAATCTGAGCTTTTCTAAAGGCAAGATTAGGAGACCTTTGGGCCTGCATCATAAGAGAAGCAAATTTCTTCAAGGAAAACAGGCTGATTAAGAAACAGTGTTATGTATTAAATAACAGTTTCCATGACAACTGCTTTTCTCTCTTTTACACAATTGTGTTTGATTATAAAAACTCTACAAGTAGAGAATGTTAAGAGTTAGGAGAAAGCTCACTGATCATCTACTCCAACACCCTCATTTTCCAGATGAGGAAACTGAGGATGAGAACAGTACAATGATTGGCTCAAGATCACACAACAATTTCAGCAGCAGAGTAAAAACTAAACTCAGATCTGGCCTCAACCAGATACCATCACAATCCATGGCTAAGGCTTAATGGAAAAACTTAAATGAAAATCCTGTTACATTATGGTTTATTTGTTATCAAATAGTGGAGAATTTGAGAAGCAAATGCTTGGAGCATATTCTATAAACAAACTCTGAAGGACAGGCATCTATGTTCACAAAATCTGGCCCCTTCTAAGAGTACACTAGACAAAAACATGCATTGTTGTGGGGATATAAAGAGGGGGATTTTAGAGCCAATGGTCCATGCATAAATATCTTCAAAGATCAGACAGACTAAATACCCTCGTAGTGCAAAGACCTGGCTAAAAGTTACGTTCGCCATATAGACATCTTTTACTGAGGTCTTGCATATGGGCAACAACAGTGAAGACCTAGTGGCAGTGACCTTAACTTGCCCTCCTCACGTAATCAAATCATCAGGAAGACACATGATCAAGCCATTAAAAAACATATGAAAGGCAGAAGCAGTGATTCATGCTGCTGTTTAGATTTAAAGTGAGAATAAAGTTCTAATGCTTGTGATTTTATGATTTTATAAATTAACTTTGCAGCATTGCAACACTATATTCTCTGCATTGTAATATAATATAGTGATTAAGAACAGATTCTGGAGCCAGACCCTCTGAGTTAAAGTCTGGACTTGCTCTGCGACCTTGAATGAGGCACCTCTATGCTTCAATTTCCTCATCTGTCAAATGAGGATAAAGACAATATCTACTTTATAAGTTATTATGAAGATTAAATGAATCACATGCTTAGAAAGGCACATGTCTCTAACAAACACTCAATAAATATTAGCCATTGCTATTATTATCACTGCTATTACTGAGACATGACCTGTAGAATTTAACTTCAGCCTTCTGGAAAAGCTCAGATACCAGTCAGTATTTCCTGTTTTGAGATGTTCTTCAAACTCTGACCTCTAATAACCTCCCAGAATAATCCCTCTTTCTCAATTCTGTCCGTACCTCCTTCCCCTATGTTACCCACATCTTCCTATAGCCATGCTGAACTACCCCTACAATGTGTACTGTGCTGTAACACAGCTCCAAGAACATGTGTGTGCCATCCTCTCTAACTGGAGTGTGTTCTAATACCCTCAAAGCCTGGTCCACTTTAACAAATTCCATTCCTCCTTCAATAGCTCAACCCTCATCATCCTGGAGTGCCTTCCCCAACTCCCCAGCAGATGAGGTTCTCCTCCCTGTGAACTTCAGTGAAATTTTACATTCTTCTATTACAACCTGTGTCCCATTACTTTGTAATTGCCTATACAAATAAAACTGCTCCTCTGGACTGTGTTCTTTCATTAATATAAACCACTTGTCTGATACTTAGAAGGCATTCAACAAATTTCCGTGGAAGGATGACAAAAAAGGGGGATTGGAGGAGCCAATTAACAGTTGTTGGATGCCTACCATGTCCCTACCATTTTGCCTGATGCTAGGAATACAAGATAAACCAGAAATGGTTACTGCCTTCTTTTTTGCTGTTGGCAAAAATGTCCATGTATCTTTCTCTAAAGAATACATAGAATACTTAACTTAATTCATCTAGTATTTATTAAGCATTTACAATGCAATGGGCTAGGTGCTGAAATAGATGCAAAAGAGGAAAATCTGCTCTCAACCCTGAGGGTCTCCCAATTTTATAGAGAGACAACAATTAGATTTACAAATTCTAATCCAATCCTTGATCCCCAAATGAAACTGGAGCCAATAGTTATCCAAAGTCATTCTTCTCCATTAGTGGAAGTTGAGTCTAACCTATAGGTCTCCACACTGCTTAATTTCTTGTTCCTTTACCTAGAACATGATCTTGACTTGGAGAGAAATTATATAAAATAAAAAAGCTAAATTGAGTGCATAATAATACACCTAATATTCACATCACAAATGTGTTCCAATGGCTTGCTTCACTGTCAGAAACTTTAACAGTGCTAGTAATTTTAGAAAGTGAGATTCCTGGTAATAAATTCAAACACATTGATATCAAGTAAGCTCCTTTTCCCCACTGTGGGTCCATTCCTTTATTCATTTAATACTCTTTCCTGTAATAGGTACCCCAATATAGAGATAAAAGACAAACATCTCCCCTCCAGGAGCATAAAATCCAGCCTCATTTGTGTTACAGAAATAAAACACCTTCCCAGGGGTTGGTTACTTGAGATGCACTAACTCAGGTACCATGTAGACCTTTTTGAGATCTGAAGGCTTAGAAATAAATATTGACTAGTGAATCAAAACATGCATCATTGAGAAGGTAAAATTTAAGATTCACCAGTGGTTAATTCACCATGTTTAAAGAATTCTCATTGCTTTTTGAAAGCAAATAATATAGGAAAAGCAAATGCCCCTTTCATTTAAAAAAATTACATTTCAACAGAATAAAATAACTTCCAGCCAGAAAACAGCACGCCCTAGGGAGATTATTCTAGTATTGCCAGTGGACAATCATGCTAACTTGTATTCATTCCAATAGCTTCAGGAAAAAAGTTATATATGGTATATTTTTATGAGTAGAGGAAGACTCGACTCAGTAAGGGTCCTGCCTTCACTCAAAGTTGCTGAGATTCTGATTCAGTGGATGGGAACTAATTTTTAAATATTAACATCATTGGATATTTACATACGAGTGGGACCCTCATTTAGTATCTCAGTGAGTGTTGATATTTCCACCAAGAGGTGTCACCAGGTACTTGAGGACAAATGGATAAAGAAGGCAAAGAGAATTAACACCTATTAAGTGCCCACCCTGTGTTGGACACAACATTGTGCATATATTATCTCACTGAATTCCTTGGACTATAATTCTTAGGAGGACAAAATTCAGTTTCATCAATATCTCCTCAGCATCTTTCGTACTGCTTGGCATACCATAGGTGCTCAGTTAATGCTGAACAGATTCTTACAACTATGCTGCAAGTCATATGGCCAGCAGGCAGGAGAGATGGTGATCAAACTCAGTGATACTTTTTCTATCCCATGAGCATATCTTCAATGCACAATATTGCTTTGTGATTCCCAAGGCTGGGATTTGGTAACTAGCTGAGATTCCCTTTTTGGATAATGCCAGCGGGGGGAAAAAAAAAAGCTGAGATGCAAATTACAGTATTACTTATTCACCTGCTTGCCAGTAGGGGAAGGGATAGAAGTTTGCAGAATCTACACTTATTAATCCATGATATTAAGAACAGCTCTGAAATATGACATAGTGCTCAAGAGCTTGGAGTTGAGGGTCAGAGAAGATTTATGTGCAAACTCTGTCAATTACTAGCAAGTTACTTACTTCTCTGAACCCTAGTCCCTTCACCTATAAAATAGGAGCCATAACAGAACCAATCATGTCTAAACTCAACTATCCCTCTACTCTGTACTTGCACCTGAGAAGCTGAAAGATGCTGGAGAAAAAAACATCGCTCGACGATGTTGACTGCAAATGGATGTTTGGAACTCAGCATAGGATTGCCCAGCAATCTGACCATTTTCTAGTAAATTAACCTTTCAGTTCTCTGAAGTTACTCTTACCAAACTCATGACTCCTCCCACCACTTCAGCTGCTGACCTCACCTCATAGTCCATTAAGAAAAAAAAAAGCACATGGTCTAGAACCAACTCCAAATTGCCAACCTTCTGGAACCCATAGACTCTGCCTTCTCTGTTTCTTAAACATTAAGGTATATTTGGAAAATAAAAATTATGTATATTTATGCTATAAAATGTGATGATTTGATATATATATATCATATATGGTAGAATGATTAAATCAAGCTAATTAGTATATCCGGCACCTCACACACTTATCTTTTTTTGTGATTAGAACATTTAAAATCTAATCTCTTGACAATTTTCAAATATACCATATATTACTATTAACTATAGTCATCATGCTGTACAATAGCTCTCGAGAACTTAGCCTTCCTGTCTCACCAAAACTTTGTGCCCGTTGAACAACAGCTCTCCTTCATCCGTCCCCTACCCTCAGCCCCTTGCAATCATCATTCTGCTCTCTGCTTCTGTGAGTTTTATTTTTTAATAGTCGACATATAAGTGAGATTATGCAGTACTCGTCTTTCAGTACCTGGCTTATTTCATTTACCATAATGTCCTCCAGGTTCATCGATTTTGTCACAAATGACAAAATTTCTTTCTTTTTTAGACCCCGAACAATGAAGGCAATCTTGTGCAAAAAGAACAATGCTAGAGGCATCACATTGTTTGATTTCAAAATACATTACAAAGCAAAAGTAATCAAAATAGTATGGTACTGCATAAAAACAGGCACGTCAAACAATGGAAGAGAACAGAAAATCCAATGATAAACCCTTGCATTTATGGTCGAGTGATTTTCAGCAAAGGTTCCAAGAACATATGTAGAGAAAGGATAGTCTCTTCAATACATGGTCTTGAGAAATCTGCCTTCTCTGCTTCTGAAATGGAATCACATGTCTATTCTTACAGCCAACTCCTCCACCTGTCCTCCATGTCCTTGACTTATGTACTTTCCCTGTAATTCTTCCGTTTCTCCACTGCATCATCAGTTTCTCCCTCTCTCCTGAATCCCTCACATCAGCAGACAAACATTCTTTAATTTCTCTCATTTTTCAAAAACATGCTTTGACTTAGCACAGCCTTCCAGCTATCATCCCATTTCCCTTCTCCCTGCAGGGAGAAACTGTGAGCAAAGGCAGCTCTCCTCTCTTCAGCTCATTCCAACAGGCTTTTTATCCTCCCCATTCCACCCTTGGACATGGCCCTTGTTGATGTCACTAGAAATTCCATCTTGATAATTCCCATGGTTTTTGTTTTTGTGTGTGTGTGTTCACATTCCTTGATCTCTCACAACCTCTTTCTTCTCAAAAGGCTTTCTTTTCCTTGCCTTCAGAACCCCACACTTTTACAAATTTCCACTGCCTCAAAAAGAATTCCTTCCAGGACAAGCTACATAATATGTAGGGCCCGGCGAAAAATAAAAATATGGAGCACTTACTAAATAATGTATTAAGAATTCAAGACTGCAACAGTAAACCATTACATCAAGTGTGGGACCTTTCCATGTATGAGAGCCCTATAGGACTGGATGGATTGCCCACCCATGAAGCTGGCTCTGGTTGTACTTTGTTTAAAAATTAAGATTTGTTTATTCATCTGACTCCTTGGCATCTCCACTAGGATGTCTAAGAGGTATTTCTAACTTGACATGGCCAGAGCAAACTGTTAAGTTATCCCCACCCCCCAACCCACAAAATGACCTCTACCTCAGTGCTCTGGTTTCAATAAATGGCATCCTTTATCCTCCCAGTTGCTCATGCCCAAAGTCTGAGAGTCATTCTTGAATCTTCTGTTGCTCTTATATCCCAGATTCAGTCCATCAGCAAATCCTATTGGCTTTACCTTTAAAATATATCCATAATCTAACCAACTTGTTACCATGTCTACTGCTTCCACTCTGGCTAAATGTCTCTGAAACATTACAGGAGAACAATAAATATTTGTCAATAGGAAAATGGATGAATGAGGTTGTTGTGAAAATTTTGAAGCAGCTTAGGGTAAAGTTCTTATTACTATAATTTGGTGCTCAATAAATGGCAGTTATAGATAATGTGATTAATTTTTAAAAGTTTATCATCATTGTGGTTAGTTATTTACCAAACCCAAGTCCTTCTTTTTCTCTGGACACACAGCTAGACTACACTAGTAGGCTCCCTTATAGTATGTGTTTGAGTTCTGGTTAGAAGTGATGTATGCTGCCCTGGCTCATAGAACATTCCTGCGTAAACTCAGCCACACTTTCTTTTCTTGGCTTTGTGTCTGGATGGTGTACCCCAGGTTTCACTTTTAAACAACCAGATCTCATGAGAACTCACTCACTATCACAAGAACTGTAAGGGGAAAATCCACCCCCATGATCCAATCACCTCCCACCAGGTGCCTCCTCCAACACTGGGGATTACAATTCAACATGAGATGGGCAGAGACAAAAACCCAAACCACATATTCCACCTCTGGCCCCTCCCAAATCTCATGTCCCTCTCACATTGCAAAATACAATCATCCCCTTCTCAACAGTTCCCCAAAGTCTTAACTCATTTCATCATTAATTCAAAGCTCCATGGTCCAAAGTCTCATCTGAGACAAGGCAAGTCCCTTCTGCCTGGGAGCCTGTAAAATCAAAAACAAGTTAGTTACTTTCAAGATGCAATGAGGGTACAGGTGTTGGGGCAATATACCCAATCAAAAGGAGAAATGAGCCAAAACGAAGGGGCTACAGGTCCTGTGCAAGTTTGAAAACCAGCAGGGCAGCTTAAAGCTCCTGGCTGGGTGTGGTGGCTCATGCATGTAATCCCAGAACTTTAGGAGGCTGAGGCAGGCAGAAGACTTGAGGCCAGAAGTTTGAGACCAGCCTGGCCAACATGGCAAAACTGCATCTCCACTAAAAATACAAAAATTAGCCAGGCAGGGTGGTGCATGCCTGTAATCCCATCTACTTGAGAGGTTGAGGCAGGAGCATTGCTTGAACCCACAAGGCAGAGGTGCAGTGAGCCAAGATCATGCCACTGCATTCCAGCCTGGGCAACAGAGTGAGACTCTATCTTAAACATAAAAATAAAAAAAATTAAAACTCCAAAATAATCTCCTTTGACTTCATGTCTCATATCCAGGCCACCTGATGCAAGGGCTAGGCTCCCAAAGCCTTGGGCAGTTCTGCCCCTGTGGCTCTACAGGGATCAGCTCCCATGGCTGCTGCCAAGGATTGACATTAATTGTCTGCAGCTTTTCCAGGCACATGGTACAAGCTGCCAGTGGATCTACTATTCTGGGTTCCAGAGGACAGTGGCACTCTTCTCACAGTTCCACAAGGCAGTGCCCCATTGAGGGACTCTGTGTGGGGGACTCCAACCCCACATTTTCCCTCCACACTGCCCTAGTAGAGGTTCTCCCTGAGGGCTCCACCCCTGCAGCAGTCTTCTGGCTGGACATCTAGCCATTCCCATACATCCTCTAAAACCTAGGCGGAGGTTCCCAAGCCTCAACTCTTGCCCTCTGCGCACATGAAGGCTTAACACCATGTGGAAGCTGCCAAGGCTTATGGTGGGCACCTTCTGTAGCAGTGGCCTGAGATGTATCTGGGGCCCTTTTAGCCACAGCTGGAGCTGGAATAGCTAGGACACAGGGAGCAGTGTCCTGAGGTAGCACAGGTCAGCAGGGCCCTGGGCCCAGCCTGCAAAACCACTCTTCCCTGCTAGGCCTCTGGCCCTATGATGGGAGGAGCTGCTCTGAAATGCCTTTGAGGCATTTTCCCCATTGTCTTAGCTATTAATATTCAGTGCCTTTTCACTTATGCAAATTTCTGCAGCCAGCTTGAATTCTTCCCCAGAAAATGGGCTTTTCTTTTCTACCACATAACTGGGCTGGCATATTTTCAAAATTTCTACACTCTAATTCCCTTTGAAATATAAGTTCCAGTTCCAGGTCATTTCTTGGCTCACAAATATAAACATAGGCTGCTAGAAGCAGCCAGGCCACATCTTCAATGTTTTGCTGCTTAGAAATTTCTTTCACTAGAAACCCTAAATCATCACTCTCAAATTCAAAGTTCCACAGATCTCTAGGGCAGGCACATGATACCTCCAACCTCTTTCCTAATGTATAACAAAAGTGACCTTTGCTCCAGTTCCCAATAAGTTCCTCATGTCCATCTGAGACCTACTCAGCCTGGACCTCATTGACCACATTGCTATCAGCATTTTGGTCACAATAACTTAACAAGTTTCTAGGAAATTCCAAACTTTCCTTCATTGTCTTCTTCTGAGCCCTCCATGCTCTTCCAACTTCTGCCCATCACCCAGTTCCAAAGTCACTTCCACAGTTTCAGATATCTTTGTAAAAATGCCCACTCCCAGTACCAATTTTCTCTATTAGTCTGTTCTCACATTGCTATAAAGAACTAACTGAGACTGGGTAATTTATAAAGAAAAAAGGTTTAATTGACTCACAATTCCACAGATTGTACAGGAAGCATGGCTGGGGAGGCCTCAAGAAACTTAAAATCATGGCAGAAGGCAAAAGGGAAGCAGGCATGGTCTTACATGGCCAAAGAAGGGGGAAGACAGACAAGAGGGAGGTGCTGCACACTTTTAAACAACCAGATCTCGTGGGAACTCACTATCACAAGAACAGCAAGGGGGAAATCCACTCCCATGATCAAATCACTTCCCACCAGGCCCTCCTCCAACACTGGGATTACATTCAACATGAGATTTGGGCAGGGACACAAATCTAAACCATATCAGGATAGAATATACTTTACTTCCCATAGGAACATCAGAAAAATATTGGATTATGATGTGATAATTACTTTCAATGACTTGTAGAAATTACACAACTAAGTACTTTTCAGATGGTCAACATGTTCCATTTTTACAAAATTATAGCTGCTGAAATATAAAGTGCAAATCAGGTCATTTTTGTGCCTTTTTCCTAGCATCATACAAATTAACAAGGCTCTTACTGTAACACGTTAATTTACTGAAGCTAAAGGAGGAGCTAAATTGGACTTTTTAATGACTTGCTTAGCTGAAAATGTATGTTAATTCCATAGCTAATCATCATAATCACTTAGCTTCATAAAATGAAATGCAAATGGCTACCTAGACACATAAATACATGTTCCTGACCACACTTGGCATATGACGATTGGTCAGAAAATAAAGCTGATCTTGAGATCATGGTTTCACTCTCCCTGGGGGCTGGTGGGCATATTTCAGCTCCCCTGTCCCACTCAATCTCCTTTGGTTTCCACTCTGACTATGACAGGATCTATCATGTTGTGGTGCAATTGTTTTATTATGTCTGTCTTAGGAAAGAGAAACTGAAGGGAAAGGTGGGAACAAAGTCTTAGTCTTCTTGGATTCTCAAAGCTTAATGCAGAGCTTGGCCTTTAGTTAGGTATTCAATAAATATTGAATGAATGAATGAATGAATAATATTGAGAAAGTTCCAGGGCTATTTGGCTACTAATACTAAGACTAGGAAAACAGCATCATCAATGCATCATAAATTCAGTAATTTGAGTTATTAGTGGCAATCATATGTAAATGCAATGACATACCAGGTAAGATTGCTACTCAAAATTTACTCAGTGGCCATGATACAACAAGCAGCCCTTTTTATAAACTAAATGTTTATGACCCCCCAAAGTTCATATGTTGAAAGTTTAATCCTCAATGTGATGATATTAGGAGGTAGGACCTTTGGGAAGTGATTAGGTCACAAGTGCAGAGCACCCCCGCCCCCGACCCATGAATGGAATTAGTGCTCTTATGAAAGAGACCCCAGAGAGCTCCCTCATTCTTTGCACCATGTGAGAATGCAGTGAGAAGATGGTCATGTATGAACCAGGAAGCTGGCCCTCACCAGACACCAAATCTGTTAGTGCTTGAATATTGGACCTCCCAGCCTCCAAAACTGCAAGAGATAAATTTCTGTTGTTTGTAAGCCATCTGATCAGAGTGTATGCAGAATGGTGAATAATGAACAGCCCTTGCTGTCAGGGCACTCAGTCTACAGAAGGAAAAAGACTTGTAAAAAGATACATTACAAACCACCAGGTGTTCAGTGCTGTAACAGAAGGGCATATAAAGTGCATTGGGGCACAGCTCTAAGAGCAGCTGATTGCCTTTAGCAGTCTTAAAAATCACTGTGTAGAGAAGTTGACTTTCATGCTGTAAACTGCAGGGTGCCAACAAGTTTGGCACAAAGTGGGGTGGGGGGTTCTTACCAAACAATACCTCATTTATTTTATATAAAGTTTGATTAAAGAAAATGCTATCTATTTTGGAATATGGCCTAGAAAGCTTCATAGGCACACTGAATTATATAATACCTCTTTGTCTCATCTTGTCCTTCTTTCAGTAAAACAGACATGATAAATGACCTTCTTTCTTTGAGGAACAGCTCATCAAAGATTTAAGGTGATATGAAAACTCAGTAATCACCAAGTGATGAATGGAGACAGATCATAAAGAACAGCCCTAGTAAAAGGATTTCCAGGGGACAATTAATATTTGGAAATAGTGATGTTAAGAGGTATAAGTGACACCTATTAGATGAGGTTTTTTGTCATCTCCTAGCACTAGGTAGGAATAATGAAATGAAGGCAGAGAATAAGTGTATCCATTCTCCAGATAAATAAGGACACATCTCAATAATACCTGAAAAAAATATCATTGTGATGAAGAAGACTTCTTTAAAACCAATAAGCCTATACTATTAACTTATGGAATCCTATATAATTATACATTTGGAACTCTAATGTGACTTCAAAAACAAATAAGAAAATAGTTCCTGCCTTGAACAGCTCCTGCATATAGAAAACTAGGTATTGATTTTCTGGACTATAGATCACCCTGCCATCCTACAAAAGTTTATTTATTGTCCTCCAGTCCATAAAAAGAGTTTACAAACCCCAATTAAAATTTAAATGAAAGTAATCATCAGATAAAAGTGACCCACAGTCTAAGGGATTAAAATAAATTATACTGCGATGGTATTTGAAAGTAAGAAAATAGAGAATCAGGATGGTTTTCTTAAAAAAAAATTCCTGCAAATACATGGAATGACAAACTCATGTTTCAAGGGCTATGCTGTGAAAAAAATTAATGAAAACTTAAAATAAATCCTCACTATATTAATTTAGTTTTGAATAGACAACAAATGCTGCTTAACTGAATTCCATCAGCTGTAGAATATGATAAGGATAACTAAATAAAGGGACATAATGATTTTGCAGACTTTTAAAAATATGAGTCATATGCTGCTATGGGGTTTTAAATAAGGTTTACCTTTGAAATAGAATTTGCTGCATAACTGCACAAAATATTAGAGGAAAATGTCAAAAGTGATGACTGTGTTGCTTAACTTAGGTTCCCAACTTCTTTCCAGCAATGCTTTCCACAGTTATGTCTGTCTCCAAGTCCCAGAAACTGCTCCCTTTTGTCACTGGTTTAGGCCTCTATAACCCTTGATGAATTTTTCCTCAACTATCCCAATTTGAGCATGCTGTTTTCTATTGAGATCCTGAAGTGGGATTCTGGGATTAGACTGATCATGTTGTTGAGAAACACAGGTAGAACCTCCTTGCCAGGAAAAAACAGAAAACAAATAATCCAGGACAAATGGTGACATCAGTTACTCAAGTTGTCTCTAGCAGTGGCAGGAGATGAAATGCAGGTGGAAGGGGAGATGCTGGGAGGTCAGTGGCAGAGGCACTTAATTGCTCTGGTTACAGCAGTGACTATAAAGATTGCTGAGTCTCTTGGCTTCTTCTCACAGCCTTAGAAGGTGTACAAAAGGAAAATGAGAAACTGAAATCTCTGAATGTACAATTGACAGCATGCATAGAAAAAAATCAGAAAGTCCCTGTAGCTATTCAGATGGTATAATTGCAGCAACCCCTCATCTTCCAGAGTCCCACGGCAGATATGGCTGAGGACAAAGCTCAGAGCCTAACAAATTTGCAGAGCTGCAGCACCAAGTACATGATCAGCTCATACCAGGGGTCTCATATCAAGGGAATGTGACCCTGATAATTAGATTGCGATCATTTGGGCAGACACAGACAAATACGAAAACTTCGAACCCACAAAATCCTATTGCCAATGGGGACAGATTTGTCCTCCCTGTCTAAGAAGAACAGCTTTTCCATGCATAATAACCTGCTGGTCATTCCCTCAGGACTCACTCCTATCACCTCTCACTGCCTCTTGATCTAAGACTCAGGTCCCAGTGCAGCTCAGAGGGAGAAATATGAGACAGCCTACATCCCTTATACAAGAAATCTTTCATAAGATTTATAGAATCTCACACCAGTCTGTATTGGCAGGAACCAGGAGAGAAAGTATCAGTTCCCAAAGGCATTAGATCAATGAGGACAAAACATAAGGCTTGA
This sequence comes from Chlorocebus sabaeus, assembly GCF_047675955.1. Lineage (NCBI taxonomy): Eukaryota > Metazoa > Chordata > Mammalia > Primates > Cercopithecidae > Chlorocebus > Chlorocebus sabaeus. The sequence goes on along the minus strand of NC_132914.1, from coordinate 98,216,221 downwards.
TCTCATGAAATTCACTGATGGGATATACTCACCCAGGATTTAGGATTCAATGTTTTAGCTTGAGTACCAGGGGGTGGCATCAGAATCTACCTAATTGGCCAATTAAAGCCTGGACTCAAGGATGGCCTGTGTTTATGTGGTTGAACTGAACTTCCGTGGCATCCTGTGGAGTAGGGGGTTGGCAAACTACAGCCTGTGGGCCACATCTGGCCTGCTGTCTGTTTCTGTATGGCCTGAAAGGTAAGAATGGTTTTTACAATTTTTAAATGTTAAACAAACAAACAAAACTATCAGCCTTTGGCAAGAATGCCTGTTGAATTTCTGTCTCTTGGCTCACAAAGCCTAAAATATTTATGATCTGGTCCTGAGCTGATCCTGCTGGAGAGGAAGAAGTCTAAAGTCTCAGAAATGGGAGTGGTGAAGTGGACCCAGAATAAGCAATAGCCATTCTCTAACCACAGCTCCCATAAGGGGCAGGAGAAGTACTCTTGGAAAACTTGTGGTGGCTGTCCTGGGTGTGGTGGCTTTCTTCTGCAGCCTGTAAAATGGGAGGCGGGTGGCTGAAATGGAATCAGTGTCTTTGATGTTAATGGAGATAAAGGAACCCAAGAGTGAGGGAGAACAACTGATTGGTGGCATTTAACTGTCAGAAACAAGGTAAATGAAACCAACCACAGGGATGAGTGGTAATCAGAGTCTTATTCCACAGGGATCTGTGGTGGTGACTAAATGATCTCAGAAATAGAAACAGAAATAGATGGACCACCTACTAAGGTGCTACTTAGCATATAGAAGAGAAAAAATTCTACTCTCGTGGGCTGGGACCTAATGCAGTCACCACAGTAAGGATTCCAGCCTCTTACCAAGTTCCACTGACCTAGAGCCTCTCAATAGACGAAGTGGTTGGGTGTCTTTGAGAGGGCCCAACAATGCTGCCTCAGGTGCATGCTGTGACTCACCCTTCAAGCCTCCCACAGAGCATCCTATGGCTGTTTCCAGGGTGACTGTGCACTGAAGAAAGAAAGACTCAGGCTTTCCCCAGGTTACCTATGGGTCTAGACTTAAGCTGCTCTCTGAAATATTGCTATGGCACACCATTCAAATGGGAGGTTGTGGAGACAGGTGACAGAGTCTTGGCCTGAGTCCATCTCAGAGTAGGTCCAACGGCACCAGAGATCTATCCTGATGTATCTCCCCAGTACCATATTGTATAGTAGAAGCAGATAGATTTTTCAACTGGCAAAACACCACACCGGTTTACTGATTCATTGCACGAGGGCAATGAAGGGGTGCAAAAGGACACTCCTAAAACTGCCCCTCCCTGTAGAATAAACTAAGAACAATGCCACACACCTGGGGGAATTGCAGAGCTTGGTGTTACTATCCAGGACTCAAAGAATGTAGGCATAATTCCTATCTTATCTTCATTTAATTCAGCAACAGTCAGACAGATGTGTGTTGGTTAATCTTATGTGTCAACCTGACTGGACCATGGAGTGTCCATATATTTGGTTAAACGTCATTCTGAGTGTGTGTGTGTGTGTGCGCGCGCGCGTGTGAGAGAGAGAGAGAGAGAGTTTTTCTGGATGAGATTGACATTGGAATGGGTAGACTGAGTAAAGCAGTTTGTCCTCTACAGGCCTTATTTAACCCACTGAAACAATGAATAGACCAAAGGGACTGAATAATGACGAACTCACTCTCTGCGACTGACTGTCTTTGAGCTGGAGCATCAGTCTTCTCCTGCCTTTGGACTCAGACTCAGGCTAGACCTTATTCCATTGGCTAGCCTACTGCTCAGGCTTTTGGACATGAACTGAAAATATACCACTGGCGGCTCTCCTGGGTCTCCAGTTTGCTTAATGCTTATCTGGGGAATATACTGATTCTGGTTCTCTGGAGAACCTTGACTGATACAAGGTAGTCTGAAGACATGAAGACCGTTAAGCGACAGTCATAAACTGAACCAAGTGATATTGCCAATCACAACTGTGGCTCCAGAAGTGATATTTTTATTGCAGCAATCAACACAAAGTGTGGTGCCTGGTATGTAGCTACTGACCAGACAAATGTACTCATGCCCTCACCTCCTACCTCCAGCCTCATCAGTAAAGAAAATCGGGATCTATTTGTTTACTGTGGATAGGAGTACACCTTTACTGTATCAGGCCTCTCTGTCTTGTTAGTGTGTAGAGCAAAGGCTCAATTACAGTGGGAGCTAGGAGAGGAGACAACTTCTACAAGGTTGAGCTGCTGTCACACAGAATTTAGTATATGCATGCAAAAAGCATTTTACATAAACAGCATTTTGTATAACATATCTCCTCCTCAGCCAGAATGCACAGGACCAGGAACAAGGAGAAGTATCAGTGTTCTTATCCTAACTCTAACCCTAATCACTAACTATCCACTTATAGAATTTCTGTTTCTCATCTCTTTGACCCTGAGCTTGACTACACGACCTTGGAAGTCCTCATGTTCAATGTAGAAATGCTTCTATCAGGAAACACAGTCACAATTCCATTAAGTTGGAAGCGAAGACTGCCCCTGGGTAGTTTGGATTCATCATACTACTGAACCAACATGGAGAAAAGGACTTAGAGTAAGCCCAACTACCAGGGAGCAGCTGGGTTGCTAATACAACATTGAGGACCATGCTTGGAACCAGATAACACTGAAGCTATCCAAAAAAGTGGGGTGGGGGACACTGAGATCCTGCCGAACAAAGGTTTGGGTCACCGCCTTCCAGCCACATCCAGCTGAGGAGCTGGAGAAGGTAAGGGGAATGCGGAGTCATGGTGAGAGTAGATGCCTTACGCTTCAGAATCAAGAACAGCAGCTGTTATGCTTTCCATTATTCCTTTATTCCCTTGCTACTGGTTTGAGAGGGAGTATGACTAAAGTAAAATTATCCAACATAGAGCCATAGCTGATGAGACTTCCTGTGTCCTCTGTGAAGGGAACAGGAACTAGTCACTTAAAGAGAAGTACATATACTAAGAGGACAAAGAGATAGACTTTTCTGGATAACATCCACTTCCTCTCCGTAACTTCTCTCCTCTCTTGCCAACCCTGCCCTCCACTCTAGAGGCTGACTGGAATGGACTCTGTCAATGGGCTCCCCTGCCCTGTGGCTTCTGCCAATGAAAGACACTTGTAGAAGACAGGAAAGCTAAGGGAGAGAGATGTCAGGGTATTACCACCCCAGTGGCTTTCCTATGAAATCATCCACAGCTGGCTGTGTCTCCTCACCAAGTCTGATAGCTATGGCAATGGCTGTCTCCTCCCCCAACCTTTTTTAGACCTGGGGGAGATAAACAGAGCTTTATTTACTAGTCCCACAGTATTGTAATGTCCCTGTGGTTTTCTTACACACTACCCACACCTTTGCAAATAGTCCCTTTATTACACTCTTCTTGAATTACCCTAATTTGAGTGTTCCATCTGTTTCCTGCTGAGACCTAGATTTATACAGCATCAACAGGGTAAAATAAAATGCAAATTTTGTTTCCTGACTTTTTAATGATCACCATTCTAACTGGCGTGAGATGATATCTCATTGTGGTTTTGATGTGCATTTCTCCAATGACCAGTGATGGTGAGCTTTTTTCCATATGTTTGTTGGCCACATAAATGTCTTCTTTTAGGACGTGTCTGTTCATATCCTTTGCCCACTTTTTGATGGGGTTGTTTGTTTTTTTCCTCATAAATTTGTTTAAGTTCCTTACAGATTCTGGATATTAGCCCTTTGTCAGATGGATCAATTGCAAAAATTTTCTTCCATTCTGTAGGTTGCCTGCTCACTCTGATGATAGTTTCTTTTGCTGTGCAGAAGCTCTTTAGTTTAATTAGATCCCATTTGTCAATTTTGGCTTTTGTTGTCATTGCTTTTTGGAGAAATATAAACACTTTGACACTGTTGGTGGGAGTGTAAATTAGTTCAACCATTGTGGAAGACAGTGTGTGGCAATTCCTCAGGATCTAGAACCAGAAATACCATTTGACCCAGCAATCCCATTACTGGGTATATACTCAAAGGTTTATAAATCATTCTACTATAAAGACACATGCACACATATGTTTATTGCAGCACTATTCACAATAGCAAAGACTTGGAACTAACGCAAATGCCCATCAATGATAGACTGGATAAAGAAAATGTGGCACGTATACACCATGGATGAAGCTGGAAACCATCATTCTCGGCAAACTAACACAGCAACAGAACACCAAACATGACATGTTCTTACTCATAAGTGGGAGTTGAACAATGAGGACATATGGACACAAGGAAGGGAACATCACACACCGGGGTCTGTCATGGGGTGAGGGGCTAGGGGAGGGATAGCATTAGGAGAAATACCTAATGTCGATGATGGGTTGACGGGTGCAGCAAACCACCATGGCACGTGTATACCTATGTAACAAACCTGCATGTTCTGCACATGTATCCCAGAACTTAAAGTATAATAAAAAAAAATGCAGATTTTGTGAGGAATTATGTTTTGCTTTACTGAACACACACAACATGAAAGCTCCTTGAGGCAAAAGCAGGGCTTACAATGAAAGGTGTCTGTGTGTGGGTGTGGGAGTGAGAGGCTGAAGAAGGGATTACTACTGAGAATCTTAAGAAAGGAAGAGGGGCTTTGCAGACGCTGCCGCCGAGGAAAGTCCTGTACTACTAGCCATGGTCAACCCTACCGTGTTCTTCGACATTGCCGTTGACGGCGAGCCCTTGGGCCGTGTCTCCTTCGAGCTGTTTGCAGACAAGGTTCCAAAGACAGCAGAAAATTTTTGTGCTCTGAGCACTGGAGAGAAAGGATTTGGTTATAAGGGTTCCTGCTTTCACAGAATTATTCCAGGGTTTATGTGTCGGGGTGGTGACTTCACACGCCATAAGGGCACTGGTGGCAAGTCCATCTATGGGGAGAAATTTGAAGATGAGAACTTCATCCTAAAGTATACAGGTCCTGGCATCTTGTCCATGGCAAATGCTGGACCCAACACAAATGGTTCCCAGTTTTTCATCTGCACTGCCAAGACTGAGTGGTTGGATGGCAAGCATGTGGTCTTTGGCAAAGTGAAAGAAGGCATGAATATTGTGGAGGCCATGGAGCGCTTTGGGTCCAGGAATGGTAAGACCAGCAAGAAAATCACCATTGCTGACTGTGGACAACTCGAATAAGTTTGACTTGTGTTTTATCTTAACCACCAGACCATTCCTTCTGTAGCTCAGGAGAGCACCCCTCCACCCCATTTGCTCGCAGTATCCTAGAATCTTTGTGCTCTCGCTGCAGTTCCCTTTGGGTTCCATGTTTTCCTTGTTCTCTCCCATGCCTAGCTGGATTGCAGAGTTAAGTTTATGATTATGAAATAAAAACTAAGTAACAAAAAAAAAAAAAAAAAGAAAGAAAGGAAGAGGAAGCTATAGTGGCAATCAATGCAGGGGTGAGAACTTCACATCTATGTACCTGATTTACCAAGCGGGAACCCTTTTAGGACAGAATTTTGAATAGGAATAAGAAATAATTGCTTGTAGTACACAGTGTAGCTTGAATACCCCGTATCTCTCTCCTCTTTTTCTGCTAACAGCAATCTTAATTTTTCTTGGGGGCCTGCCTTCCCTCCTCTACTTCCATGTAATTGATATAAAATGGACCCACCCCATACCCAGCTCCAAATGGGGGCAAATGACCCAAACCTGTCAGAACTAGAATACTGACTTTTAAGGGCCAATTAGAATATCGCATTCCCATGGCCACTGTGATTGGTTCAAGTATGGGCATATGACATTGTTAGAGTCATATTTTGGGACTTTTGCTGCAGTGACCTGGAGAAAGGTATTCAGATGGCTGGAGTCACTGTCAGTCACCTTGCAACTAAAAGTGGACAGCCTGCTGTAGAAGGAACCTAGAGGAAAACAGATGGAAAACAGATTGGAATAATTCGGAGGAGCTCTGATTACACTGTTCGAGCTTCCTGGATCAAACTGTGCCTGAAGGAATTTTCTTTTGCTCAAGGCACTTTGAATAAAAGATCTTACCATCAGTGACATACCAAGACAGGGCAGTGAGATCAGTTCACTGCGGGTACAGGCATTACAGGGTACTTTATAAAGAATTTGAAAACAATAATAAAACCCATCATGAGTCACTCTGCTTTTTATTATTACCATTTCTGGCAATTTTAAACCTTATCAAAATACTCCTGTCCCAAAAATCTTTTTAATGGGCAAAGTTTTAAGTAATTGCTGCAATTATTGTTAAGTTTTAATAATATAATGCACATATATTTGTACATAATGAATACATAATACATAATATACTAAGTTAACCCTTTTAATTATCTATAAATAAGCTTTATTCTAATTGTAAATTAATTCAGAGACCTCTCAACTATATAGTCAGCTTCCAGATATGAGTGAACTCAGCTGAAAGCCTTCATTTCAAGAGTAAGATTGTTACAGAAACTCAAAAGAGGTAGACTCAACTCAGCCTAGGGGAGTTAGGAGAGACTTCCTGGTTAGAGTCAACACTTGAGCTGAGTATTGAAAGTCAATGCCTTCATTTCATGCCTGAATTATTATCTAACAGATGCCTAACTGGTCACCCTTTTTCTGTTCTGGCCACCCTACAGTCTGTTCTTACCACATCAGCCTCTTAAGGCACCCTCTGCTCAAAAACTCACAACAGCTTCCCACTTTAGTCAGGCTAAAGACTAAATTACACTGACCAAAAAGCCCTACAAGATCTGTATAATCCACTTCAGCCCACCCTGCTCCGATCCCCAATTACTCTGGCCTGCTTCCTCTTTTTGAAGTTGCCAAGGACTCTCCTGCATCAGCTCCTGCTGTCCCCTCTGTTGGGAACCCTTCCAGCTCATCTTCATCCCATATGCTCATGGCTTTCTTCATCACTTCCTTAAGGTTTCAGCTCTGTTTACCTAACACCTTGTCAGTTAGGCTTTTCCTGTCCTGAAATGATTAGTAGCACTGTCCCACTCTACTTCCATAAATATAATCCCTCTTCCCTCTTTACTATTCACTGTAGCACTTACAGCTGCCTGACTTACCATATACAGTCATGCACTGCATAATGACGTTTCAGTCAACGATGGACAAATATATGATGGTGGTCCCATGAGATTATACTGAAGTGGAAAATTCCTATTACCTAGTAATGTCATAGCCATCATAATGACACAGGGCAATGCATTACTCACATGTTTGCAGTGATACTGATGTGAACAAACCTATTGTGCTGCCAATTGCATAAAAGCGTAGCACATACAATTATGTCCAGTACATAATACTTAATAATGATAATAAAGGCCAGGTACAGTGGCTTATGCCTGTAATCCCAGCACTATGGGAGGCCGAGGTGGGCAAATCACCTGAGGTCAGGAGTTGAAGACCAGCCTGGTCAACATGGTGAAATCCCGTCTCTACTAAAAATACAAAAATTAGCTGGGCGTGGTGGCAGGCGCCTATAATCCCAGCTACTTAGGAGACCAAGACAAAAGAATCACTTGAACCCAGGAGGCGGAGGTTGCAGTGAGCCGAGATTGTGCCACCACACTCCAGCCTGGGCAACAAAGCAAAATCTGTCTCAAATAATAAAATGAAAGAAAATAAAAAACTATGTTACTGGTTTATGTATATACTGTACTACACTTTTTATTGTTATTTTGGAGTATATTCCTTCTATTTATTAAAAAATGTAACTGGGTGTAGGCACATGCCTGTAGTACCAGCTACTCCAGAGGCTGAGGTGGGAGTATCGCTTGAGCCCAGTTGTTTGAGGCCAGCTTGGGCAACATAATGAGACCCCCTGTGTCTAAAAGAATACAAATTTAAAAATTAAAATTAAATTAAATTTAAAAGTTAGTCAGAAAGCAGATTCAGGCAGGTCCTTCAAGAAGTATTCCAGAAGGCATTGTTATCATGGATGACAGCTCCATGCATGTTATTGCCCCTGAAGACCTTTCAGTAGCATAAGATGTGGAGACAGAAGACAGTGATGCTAATGTTTCGACCCTATGTAGGCCTATGCTAATGTGTGAGTCTGTGTGTTAGTTCTTAACAAAAAAAGCTTAAAAAATAAAAATTCAAAATAGAAAAAAATCTTATAGAATAAGAATGCAATGAAAGAAAATATTTTTGTACACCTGTACAATGTGTGTTTAAGTGAAATATTATTACAAAAGAGTCAAAAACATTTTTAAATAAGTTTATGCAGCAAAAAGAGCAAGCTAAGGTTAATTTAATAGTGAAGAAAGAACAAGTTTAAATAACCTTAGTGTAGCCTAAATGCGGAGTGTTTATAAAGTCTATAGTAGTGTATGCTAATGTCCTAGGCCTTCATATTCATTTATCACTCACAAACTGATTCATCCAGAGCAATTTCCTATCCTACAAGCTTCATTCATGGTAAGTGTCCTATACAAGTGTACCATTTTGTATCTTTCATACTGTATTTTTGCTTTTCCTTTTTATGTTTAGATATGTTTAGATACACAAATACTTATCACTGTGTTACAACTGCCTACACTATTCAGTATAGTAACATGTTGTACAGGTTTGCAGCCTGGGAGCAATAGACTATATCACATAGCCAAAGTGCATAGTAGGCTATACCATCTAGGTTTAAGTACATACTGTTGAGAGGTGAAGCCAGCTGGACTTCCTGGGTCGAGTGGGGACTTGGAGAACTTTTCTGTCTTACGAGAGGTTTGTAAAATGCACCAATCAGCACTCCATAGCTAGCCAGAGGTTTGTAAAATGGACCAATCAACACTCTGTAAAATCAACCAATCAGCACTCTCTAAAATGGACCAATGGACATGGGTGGGGCCAAATAAGGGAATAAAAGCTGGCCACCCCAGCCAGCAGTGGGAACCCGTTAGGGTCCCCTTCCACACTGTGGAAGCTTTGTTCTTTCGCTCTTCACAATAAATCTTGCTGTTGCTCACTCTTCACATCCATGCCATCTTTAAGACCTGTAACACTCACTGCGAAGGTCCGCAGCTCCATTCTTGAAGTCAGCGAGACCATGAACCCACCGGAAGGAACGAACTCTGGACACACTATCATATCCTTACAATGATAAAATCACTTAATGATGCATTTCTCAAAATATTCTCATTGTTAAGTGATGCATGACTGTATTTACTTTTGTATTTATCATCTGTCTCTTCCAATGAAATACAAGTTCCAGGAAACCTGTACTCACAAGGCTTTGAACAATGCCTGGTATAGAGGAGGCTCTTAAGAAATATTTGAGAATGAATTAATGAACCTGGGGAATTGCATTTTGGGCAATGGAGAAACTGCTTAGACAGGACAGAGACGTAGGAAAGTAAGCTTCATTTAGAGAATCTAAATTTAGGAAGAAGGAAATAGGCGAGCAGGGACCTTATGACAACAGCCTTGTGTACATGTATGTTCCCAGATGCCTGAAATCCTTCTTGGGAAGAAACAGATAAAATAGGAGCTGGCAGGGGACCAGGAGTAAGGTGGAGCTTTCACTGGACCAAGGACAGCACACAAAGCAGCCAAACTGGTAATTTCCCAATACCTCAAAATAACATGTGTTAGGCAGTTTTAAAACCAAATGAAACTCTTCACAATCCCTGGTGAGATAATCAGCCTTGAATTAATAACTATACATTGGCCAAGCTTTAGCATCAGAATTTCCCCCTAATTATAATGCCCAGTGGAAAGGTGGTCATGATGCAAGTTCAGCATCAAACTTCAAACCAGTTTACCTGCAAATGTATCATCCCTCCTGCCAAAGGTGAAATAATGGTACCTCCTTAAGTAAGGCTTTAAAGGCCCTGGTGGCAGGAAAAAATACAACTTGAGGGTCCACATTAAACTGCTTCTTTGTGCCTGAAAAATTAGCTCAGTAGCTACCAAGGGGATGAAATATTGGAAATGCACTTTGTACAATTATTTGTGATTGTACAAAGAGAATTTCCAATGTTAATTAATGTTATGATAGGTGCTGAATGAATTTTAATGACAGGTGCTGAACATTTGGTACAGATATTAACAACGTTAATATTCGTACAAATATTTATTCAGCACCTCTCATGTGCCAGGCAGTTTTTCAGTCCTCTTCACTAATCTAATGGTATTAAGTGCCCACTAAATGCCATACCTAGTGCCAAGTGCCAGGATTCAAAAAGAACGAGACCTTATCTCTGCCCTCACACTCTCTGAAGCAGTGGCAGATCTATGATATAACACAGAACTCTTGTGTGATAGGTTACATGCTACTAGATGGATGCAGACAAAATGCATTCTTTTAGAGTGAATGCTTTAAAAACACTTTAAACATTTAAGTCTTCTAATATCTTTAGTCCATGTATAGGAGGAATTATGAGATCCGAATCTCTTAACCACATGAGATTATACATGCTAAAACTGTTTCAGCGTATTAGTCAGAATAGACTAGATTCTGCCACCATAGCATTATTCCCCAAATCTCAGTGACTTAAAACAACAAAGGTTTCTTTCTTGCTCATGTTATCTGTCCCTTATGAGTCAGCTGGTGTGGGGAGGGTGCTCTGTTCACACTGTCACTTAAAGACTCAAGTTGATAGAGCAACTACTGTCAAAAATAAGACATCAAAGTATGCTCTTAAAGCCATTGGCTTTTAAAGCTTCTTCTCAGAAGTGACACTTGTCACTGCCACTCACATTTAAATGGCTAAAACAAGTCAAGTCATACGGCCATATCCGAGTTCAGTGGAGTGCAGAAGAGCCTGGACTGAACTATACTAGCATGGAATTATACTGTGTTATGGCCCGAAAAAGGAAGGGAGCCATATACTCATGAACAGCCCTAAAGACTACCACAAGATGTAACAGAAATGGTAATGTGAAAGTGCCATTCTCTAATTCGTTTCTTATGTTACTTTTTTGCCCTAAGACTTGACTTCCTTGAGCATTCCTTTTCTTCTCTGGCAGATGAAAATCCAGATACACAACGACTCCTTTTGTGAAAATCTAGTACGTGGCACTTCCCTGCTCCTATTTGGCAACTATGGGAATCTTGCTTCCAATATATGTTTGAGTCACTCCTGTTGGGAGTAATTAGAAAATGAGGGAACTGGGGGTGGAAATAGAAAAAGGAAGCAGGGCAGATGGTAGAGTGGTTTTGCAATGAAGCTACTGGCAAGAAATAGGAAGCTGAGGGAAAATGGACCCCAAATCCTACTATGCCACTTCATACCTGTAAAAAGACAGAAAGCTAAACCTTTTGAGAATTCTAAGTCACACAGGCATTAAATTTTTGAGTGGAGAACCAGGCAAAGAAAATAAAAACAAAAGCTCTTTTACATGCAAAATATCTTTAACAAGCAAAAGAAATCAAGAAGGAATTTTTTTAATTGAGGGAACTTAAAGTTTCTAAGAAGCAAAGGATACTAAGTAGAAACTAATTATATAATCCACACCCATAGATAGATAGATAGATAGATAGATAGATAGATAGATAGATACAGATATTGCATTGCCAATCTTCTCTGTTTGGTAGGAGACCTACAGTTTTATTTTAGCAAAGATAAAATACAGTCATGAGCCTCATAATGACATTTTGGTAAACAATGGACCACATATATGATGGGGGTCCCATAAAATTATAATACCATATTTTTACTGTACATTTTCTAGGTTTAGACACACAAATACCACTGTGTTAAAGTTTTTTTTACAGTGTTCAATACAGTAACATGTACAGGTTTGTAGCCTAGAAGCAATAGGCCATACCATGTGCCCTAGCTACGTAGTAGGCTATGCTAGCTAGGCTTGTGTAAGTGCAGTCTTTCATGTTCCCACAGTGATGAAATCAGCTAACAATGCATTTCTCAGATGTATCGCCATCATTAAGCGACATACGACTGTCTTATTTATACAAGCTTTTATCACCTTCATTTAAGAAATCACTCTTCCCAACTCATGAAATCCTCAATATCAAATTCTCCTATCACCAGTTATAGAAATTATGTTTGCATACATATATCTCTGCTGAGGAATTGAATGGTCACATTTCATTTTCTTTTCTGGTTCTAGTGGTTTGATTTCAAATGAGGTTTGAGTATTATCAATATTCAAATATTATCTTTAGTGGTTTGGTTTTGTCTTCTCACATTAACGTAGTTAGTAAGAAAATTCTTTCAGAAGAAAAACAGTGATGTATGTTATTTTAGAATTTTGGTTTGAGGAGGCTGTAGTTCTATCAGAAATTCAGAGGGCTTCAGAGGCAATCCAATTTCTTTCTTTCATCCCACATCCTGCCACTCCTCAAACACAGTGGATATAGAGGACTCAACTTCTTATTTTACACGGATGGTTTAATGATGTCATTGTTTGACAGCTGAACCCAGAAAATCTCAAAGTGGCACCACACTTGTCTGCTTATCAGCTTCATGGGGAGGCAATATGGCCTGGAGTTTATAAATGAGGGCTTTGGAGTTGGCATGCCTCAGGGTTTGCAATGGAGTTAGTGACCTTGTGCAAGTAATTACGTGCTCTGTGCCTTTGTTTCCTTGAGTAAGGACTGTGGTAAGGATTAAGTCAGATCACAAATGTAAAGCATTTAACACCCTAAATGGAAAACAGTGAGTATTCCATAAATATTAGTTGCTATTATTATCACCTAATGTTGTAATTATTCTGTACTAATGAGGTATACCATCCAAAAAAAAATTCTGATTCTGCTTTGTCTGTTGTCCATTTGAGATTGTCCACTTAAGAAGGTTTTCTGAAAATGATTAAATGCATTCTGCATATCTTCAAGCTTCTTAGCAATGAAGATGAACCACTGAAAACTGGACAATGTGCATGCCTCTGGCAGTGACCTCCAAATGTCCCTGGATGTCCTCTCAGGCATTTGAGGAACACTTGAGTCTCCATATGCCCCATGCTGGTTTTTCCACTGCCACGTGACACCACACTGCATGGCTTCTACTGAAACAAAACAACTACCATCTTAAATCTTGATGAACTGAACTAACTAGAGAGGAAAGAAGAAGTCCACCAGAGAATCATATTTTGCTCTTCTCTCTCTCACATCCTTACTCCCACATCCAGTCAATCAGAAAGTCCTGCCAAGTTTCCGTCTTAAATATTTTAAGATCCTCAGCAGCCCTAAAACATCAAGCCCATACTACTCACCATAACAAACACCATCTAGCCCTGGTTTTATATTCTGCCACTCTCTGCCTCACATGTGATTCTTCCACAATGTGAAGCTGCTCTGAATCCCACATCCACCATGCTGTTTCCGACCCCGTGCCTTTGCTCAGACTGAAACTCCCTTCCCTCACCATGGGTGGGGTATACCTGGCAAGCTTCTTCCTATCCATCCTTTACGATTTAACAGAGCCACCATCTTCCACTCTTCATCCTTCTTGCCAAGCTGAAATAGCTTCCCCTCTTCTGTGTTCTCAAAATACCCTTTACCCATTTCTATCATTGTCTTATCCCGCCATTTTACAATTACTGATTTGTTTTTCCCCCAGCTGGCTACAAAAGTTGGCCCTATACTGTATTTACTTTCTATCCTCTAAGCACTTACTATTGAGTTACAAACAGATGCTAAACAAATTTTTCTTGAAAGAGAGAGCAAGTGTGCCTTCAGATACACTCCTAGTGTAAACTTGGAAAAGTTTCTTAATTTCCATAGAAAATGTTTTCATCTATAAAATAGGAGACTGGTAGGTTCTGCCAACCACAAGCTACCATGATTCTACAGTGCATGCTTTTCTTAAACCAGTATTTGCAATTACTGGCAGAAATGAAAATTCTGGCTGATTACATCCAAAATCCCTTGGCAAAGTACTTCAAAAGTCTCCTACAACTTGAAGCCTTCCTTCATTTCCCACCTCCTCCTTTCTCTTATCCATTGTTTCAGTCACACCATCGATTTCAATATTTTCCAAATGCACTGTAGACTTTTTCATACGTCTGGCTGTTTGTCCATTAAGTTTTCTCAGCCTGGAATATTATCCAGCCTCTCTTTGTACAGGGAAACTCCACCCCTTCCTCTATCTCTTGCTGAAATACAAGCTCTTCTACAAAATTCTTTCTTTGATTAGATTTTGACTGTACCACTTGTTCCATTTATCCTAATATTATAGAAGTTGATAGTATATCTATATCCTTGATTTCACTGTAAATTCCTTGAAACTTGAAGCAGGTCCTATTTGTCACTATGCCACTCAAAATGCACAGAACTTCCCACATAGTTGGTATTAAATTTATGTCAGTGTGTGAATTTATTCCTAATGTCACTATAAAATGAGAAAAGCCATTCAAAGGTCAAATTGGAAATGCCTGGTTAAGAATTTTTAATTTAACATCCTCTCTTCTGAGATTTTAGCCACAGAAAATAATGCAAACACTATAAATGCAAAAATATTCTGCAGAAATTTGTGTAAACAATGAAAAACAGAAAACAAACTCTGTAAGCATGATAGAGTACACCAATTCAAGAGGCTATCATAGAGCCATTAAAATGGTAATTTGAAGATTACAAAGAAATATGGGCAAAATGTAAACCAGAAGAGAGTTATAACACAAAATTAAATATATGGCATGATTGTAACAATAGCACCCTATGAATAAAGATTTGAAGGATATCTAGAGAATAAAAATAGATCATTTTGCCTCAATATGGGATTATGGGGAAATTTTTCTATTTTTTATAAGCCTCTGATGTTAGCATAAAGTTGTTTTAGTAACTAATAATAAAAGCTAAAGGCAGAAAGTAGAAGAAGTTATTGACAATAAAACAGAAATAAAGGGGAGAAAAGAGGATAGGATGAACCAAAATGACATTACTAACACATTGAAATGATGCATGCAAATACAACAAAGAAAGCATTACAAAGCCAAGCTTGAAACTAAGAAATGGAATACCCCAGCTACAGACACAAAGAAGGCACTTGATTCCTGACCAAGAGGCAGGAATTGATACACTTGGGGTCCAAATGGACTTCAGATTTAGACTTTAGAACATAGGGGTTTGGGCCATAAAGCATATGAGGAGAGAAAAGAAATGAACTTGGGAACACGTGAGGTGAAAACTAGCATTCAGTCTCCCTATACAAAGCCACAGACCTCAAAATGCCACCCAGTCCATGAGAAGCCAGGACACATGAAATCCCCTCCTCAAAAATGTACATACAAACAACAGCTATCAAAACTCCTGCAGAAGAGGAACTCACTGCAGAAACACAAAAGGAAATGGAACATGCTGGAGAAGATTAAGCAGATAAAAATAGACAATAATTTGTATCCCCACAACTGAAGAAAGGAAAATCTAAAATAGACTATTAGATAAACACGGTGAATGAGTAGAAAGGACTAGGATATAACTCTATGGGAATAAAAGGTTGCTTTGAAAAGGAACAAAAAAGAAACCAACTAAAGAGGGAGTTAATAAGGGAGGTGATACACCTGGTAAAATCATGCAGAATGCAGCACGGAGAAATGAAGAAATAAAAAATATGAAAGATTCATTAAGAAACATGAGGCATAGAATACTCAATGCAGTGTATACATAAATTCTAAAAATAAAAGAGGAGAGAATATTCAAAGTAATGATTGAAAACTTTCCATAATAGAAGGAAAACATGGGTCTCTAGCATTTCTAAACATGCCACAGCTAACACAACAAGTAAAACGGCACACTTCCAAAGAAAAGAGGAAACAGTTAAAGCAAACAGAGAAAACAATTATCAACAAGGAAACCATAATTACATTGACAGACTTCTCTCATCAGCTACAAAAGATGACAGAAAGCAATGAAAAAATATCTCCTAAGGACATCCAAAAAGATTATCTTCTAAGAACTAAGAAAAAATAACTATCATTTAGAATTCTATACTTAGTAACACTATATTCATGAATGAAGCAAAACAAAGATATTTTCCAGAAAGTAAGACGGAGAGATTTTATCACTCATAGAACTGTCCATAAAAGATGCTCCTTCTTAGAAGCCAGACAGAATCCGGAAGGAACATGGAAAATGCAAAAACAATAATACATAAATAAACTGGTTGTCACGTTGGTAAGTCTACCTAGAACTGCTGACTGGCTACAAAAACAACAAAATAGTAATAATGGTTTATTTGGGGATTATTAGAAAGCAGGTATAAGTTAAATACTGAACAATTGTAATACTATATATAAGAATGGGAAGATTGTAGTTAAATGGTATTTAGATCCTTGTGTTATTTGGGAAGAGGACAGAGCATAGGAGGAGGAATGATTCTCCTCACTGGGCATGACCGGTAGGTGTACAAGGAAGAACCATGTCCTCCTAGGCCTTCTTTTAATTATTTCAGTCAACTGTCAACTTTGCTGTTACTTCCAATGATTTCCAAATTCCTGACTCTAATCATATATAAGTCCCCTTTCCAAGGATCAATGGCAGAAATACTGATAAAACTCCAATGAGAAAATGTTTATGT
The DNA here is from genome assembly GCF_047675955.1 of Chlorocebus sabaeus. Lineage (NCBI taxonomy): Eukaryota > Metazoa > Chordata > Mammalia > Primates > Cercopithecidae > Chlorocebus > Chlorocebus sabaeus. The sequence continues at coordinate 98,199,739 of NC_132914.1, read as the reverse complement.
TTTATTATTTTAATTATTAATTAAATATCCCTAAATAAATGATTAATTTAATAGATAAACACTAACATTCCAAAAATTCAGCCTCAATGGTTGCTTCAGGTAGCTAAGGTAGCTTCAGAGTTCCAGGTACTCTCAAATACCTTCAACTCATTTCAACCAAATGTACACATTACAGAACACATTGCAGAGTCTGAAAGATCATCTGCTTGATGGCCCAAGCCCGCAAGGTCCCAGGTATTTGAGGTTGGTGGTGACAATTAATGGAACAATTGATATAATTCCCATTTTGGCAGTTTGGTAATATTACAAAGCACACATTCAATGACGTAGCAAATATAGCTCTGAAAATTTTCCTACATATACATGTGCATGCGCAAAATGACATGGGTGAAAAAATGAATTCACAGATATGGAATTTAAAACAGTCACCTAAAAAAATCCATCAATAATGGACTAGTAAAATGAACTGGAATATATCCATAGAGTGGAATACTTTGAAACTATGAAAGAGATAAAAAGAATCTCCTTGTGTACTCACTCATTTATATAGATGTTTGCCAATAAGACAAATCAGTAAGTAAAAAAGCAAACAGACAGTCTGCAGCCTATATTACCATTTATCTTGTGAAAGGCATAAAACTAAAACATTGACTGCCTCTGGGTTGGAGAAATTGGTAGCTGAGAAATGAGGCAGGAAGGAGACTCTTTCTTCCCTATGTACTATTTTATCTTTAGAATTTGTAACATATGATGGTATTACCTATATGAAAATAAAATAAAACACTTGAAAATACATACAGAACAATTTAACTGTATGTTTCTCTGTTTTTCTATTAATATTCCCAATCTCAATTACCATTTATGGCCCAGGTTCTTTTCTATTCCAGTAAAATACATGTCTATTGTAATAGGCAAATGTTTTTCAGCTGAGAACATTAACTACTGCAGGATCTTTTACCCAAAGGACAGGATTATTTTATTTTCAATAACAGTTATTAATTTACATGTTTAACTATGATTTGTTGAGTGCTCTCCACATGCCAACATGTGCACTAGGCCTACAAAGTGGAAAAGATGAAGGTCTTACTTAAAGGAGCTCATAATACAGTAGAAATATAGAAAATTAAGCAAGCAACTTATTTCATTCATAATTATTTATTTATCCTCACTATGTGCAGGACAAATCAATATAGTGTGATAAGTAGGAAAGGAAAGAGGTAAGGCACCAGGAGAGCCCAGATAAGCCCAGCTCAATCAGAGTAGGTGAGAGAAGTCCAAAAGACAATAGGAATTACCCAGGACTTGGAGGGGGCAAGACATGTTCCACCATGTCCAAAAGTTAAGAAAATCCATTGAGCGATCAGTAACCTACAATAGTTAGCTTGGCTCAGTAGAAGAGTGTGAGGGGGCCATGTGCAGAAAAGAAGCTGGAGCAATAGACCAGGAGAAGTCAGACCACAAAGGACCATGCTCAAGGTTTGGAATATCAGCCCAAAGACACCAAAGACTCACAAAGGTTTTCAAGCATTTGGGATTCCCAAACAGTAGTTTCCAAACTTGGTTATACATCAGTATCATCAAAAAGAGTTTGATTTTCAGTCCTACCCTAAACTTACTGAATAAGAATTTTAGGGCATGGGTCCAAGAATCTGCACTTTTTAAAAGCTTGCCTGGTGATTCGGATAGTAAACCAACTACAGGATCTAGGCATCTAGGATCTCTGATATATACTCCTCAAGGGTCAAAATACCCTCTTAGTGACTGGAAATGAAACAAGGAAAGCAGTCTCTGCTCCTCCCTCCCAATGCAATTGCTGAGTATAGAAGAAAGTTGGTTTTATTGGGCTATCCCAACACCAGAGACAAAGAAAGCAAAAAGCAGGAACAATGGGATCAATCAAGGCTAGTACTCCAAAGGGGAACATTTGTAAGTCCTATTCTACAGGAGGAAAAAGAAAAAAACAAATGAAATCTCGGTTGACATAGGTACAAAAATTTCTTCTTTCTTTGATTTTTTAAGTCAGTACAAGACACCAAAGCAGAGAGTACAATTTAACATTACTTTTATCTCAGCCACATATTTGGAGTTTAAGACTCATATTTGGCATTCATAGGCAGCACATACAACCTCAACTGGCCTAAAATGGGAAGTTTTTCACCACCTGAGGCAAAATAAGAAGTGGCAACTTGCTTCCTGTACCAAGATAACATGATGCTTACTAAAGACTGGTGAGAGCTTCACATTCACAACTCTTCAGTGCTTTAATGCACCACAGTAAACATTCATGTCTATTTTAGGCTTGCCTTCCCTGTAAAAATTCATCTTGGCCACCATTTGAGGTGTTTTGCAAGACATAATTACACAGTAATTCTGACATGAAAACAAAAGAAAGAAATAACGGAAACCAAACTACCATACAAAGATATATTTTTAAACATTTAACAGCCTTCAATATAGATGAGTCACATACTAAATAAAATACCACCCACAATTCCACCGGATCTGCACAGCGTTTCCTTCCAAAACAGCTAGCGTGTGTTTATTAAATGTATTCATTCACTCAGTCAATAGGTATCTACTGGGCGTCCACTCTGTGGCAGACACTGTGATAAGTACAATGAAGTGGTGAATAAAGCAATCCTCTCCCTGCCCTCACCTCACATACTGGTAAAAACAGACCTCAGACAAAGCACCATAAGGACATGGGGTAAAGTGCTGTGAATGGAGGCCCAGGATGCTAAGGGAACACATCCTCGGGACCTAATCTGGTCTGGGGGTTATGCAGAGCTTCCCCTGAAGATTTTGCAAAAGTTGTGATTTCAAAAATTAAGTAGGAGTTGGCGGGGTGGGGAAGGAAAGAAGAGAAGGAGAAAGAATAAGTGTATGTATAGATTGGGAAGCAGGGTAGGAAGGGAATAAGATAGACTTGAGGGAACAGCATTAGAAAAAGTATAGAAATGAGAAAAAACATGGTGTGCTTTAAAAACTGAGAAAATCAGTATGGGTTGGCAAAGAAGGAAAAGCAAAACAGTATATAAAGAAAGGTGATAGGAGAGATAGCCAGGGGATACACATGCACAGTATCTGATTAATCTGGAACACTCTCCCGAATTAAGTAGAGATGGGTACTTTTGTCCCAATTTATAATTAACTCTAGAGCATAAAAGTTAAGTGCCTTGGCCAAGGTCACCAAGTCAGAGCAAAATCAGCAGTCTGCTGCACTAGATCCATTTGTCTAATGATTCCATCACATACTCAAATTCAGGATATTGCTTTAGACCCAAATTATAAAAAATTGAATTTTCTGATATTTTAATAGATATTAGCACTAGTAAAATATTTGTTGTTCATAACATCAAATTATTGAGTGATATTTTATTAAGTTTTTAAAAATGTTACCATTGGGGGAAACTGTACATAAGTTCTTTCTGTGTTATTTCTTATAACTTCATACGAATCAACAGAAATCCAAATAATTTCTGTTGAAACATGGAATTACTGGTTTACCCAAAAACTAACAGTAAGAAGACAAGAGAGGAAAGTAAGATTTTTATATACTAGGATGATCTTCATTGTTTTTCAGTTTACTACTAATTCATTCAAGGTCTTGGGACACTATAGATTTAATACTAATCAAGGGATTTCTATATGCTAGATGCCTTGCTAGTTAATTTGCAATACCATCTATGCCTCATAACTATAAGATCAATGCCTTATAATTTCATTTTACAGATTAGAAAATAGACACAGAGCAGCTAAATAATTCGCCCAGAGTTTCAAGGGTATGGATGGCAAAGGCAGAACTCAAACCCAGGTCTGTGTGACTCCAAAGCCCTGGTTCCTAAGTTGAAAGCCAGGTCCTGGGTCCTTTCCTTCCATGCGTCATTTGCTCCCTTTAGGCATCCATTTCCTCTACTCAATGAAGCTAAACCAGATGAGCTCTGATTTCATTTCATGTTCTAAATGTTTGTTAACTTACACTGAACTCGTAAAGTAAATGCTATATATGCTATCTAAAAACACTACCATAATAAAATATATTACTTTTTTTCCATTTATTCTCCTCTTTCCTTAGTCTAGATGGCTATTAGAGTGAACTATAGAGTAACTATGCTTTTTCTTAGTTCTAAGAAACTCCACGTAGACAACATATTTATATGATTATGTAGATATGTATCACATAGATATAGACATATGTAACATATAGACAATAAAAAGACTCTATGGCAAACATCTTATGACATAAAAATATAAGCAAATTTATTGGCTCATGTTACTAAAATTTGCAAGGACAGGCAAGTTTCTGTCATGAGTGGATGGTCAAACAACATCCACTTGGGAGGAACAAAGAAGGAAAAGAGATTGTCCTAAGCTAAAAAGAGGTCAGAGACCTTTACCTCAAGCCATTCCTACCCTTTAAACCCCAGAGTACTTACTATATGCCAGCCAGTCCTCTCCCAGGTCAACTTTTCTTTCAGGTGCCATCTCAGAAATGTCTAATATTTCTGTGCTGACTCACATCCCCTCCAGGTTCCACCCATTCACAGCTTCTTTGAAGAACTATGTACGCTCACCATCTCCATCTGCTTCCTCACGTCCCATTCACTCTCTCACTCCCTGCAATCTTTTCTCCACCCACCTACACCCCACTCAAAACACTTTTGCTTACAGCACAATGACTTCCATCTGGCCACTATGATGGGCCTTTCCTGCTCTCCCCTTCTTAATCTCCCAGTACATGGTGGACAACTTTCAGAACTTCTGAAAGCTCTTCTCTTGGATTTAGCAATAAAGTATTTGCCCGGTTTTCCCAACCCCTCTGCTATTCCTTTTCAATCTTCAACCTCCTCTTCCTCTACCCACTAATTAAGCTAATTTCTCCAGAGCTTTGTCCTGTGTCCTCTTTTCTTCTCTCTCTATGCTCTGCCTTGTTGATCTCCCCTATTCCCATAACATTAATATTATGAACATGCTAATGCTCCCCAATTTCCCTCTTGCTTTGACTATCCCTCTGGCTGACTATTTGACAACTCCACGTGGATGCCTCGTAAGCTTTTAAAGCCCCGACTTTAATTTTTCATTCCTCACTCTCTATATCTACTCTCTCCAAAAAGCCAGCTCCTCTACTTTTCTAATTTCAACAAAGGGTTCCACCCTCTACCAGATAGGCAGGTCAGAAACATCCCTCTACCTTACCACCCCACAGAGCTGTGTCTATTGGGAGCTCCTGTCACTTCAGAACCCAAAATAAATCTTTTTTTTTTTTTTTAATTTATTTATTATTATTAAACTTCAAGTTGTAGGGTACATGTGCACAACGTGCAGGTTTGCTACATATGTATACTTGTGCCATGTTGGTGTGCTGCACCCATCAACTCGTCATTTACATAAGGTATAACTCCCAATGCAATCCCTCCCCCCTCCCCCCTCCCCATGATAGGCCCCGGTGTGTGATGTTCCCCTTCCCGAGTCCAAGTGATCTCATTGTTCAGTTCCCGCCTATGAGTGAGAACATGCGGTGTTTGGTTTTCTGTTCTTGTGATAGTTTGCTGAGAATAATGGTTTCCAGCTGCATCCATGTCCCTACAAAGGACACAAACTCATCCTTTTTTATGGCTGCATAGTATTCCATGGTGTATATGTGCCACATTTTCTTAATCCAATCTGTCACTGATGGACATTTGGGTTGATTCCAAGTCTTTGCTATTGTGAATAGTGCTGCAATAAACATACGTGTGCATGTGTCTTTATAGCAGCATAATTTATAATCCTTTGGGTATATACCTAGTAATGGGATGGCTGGGTCATATGGTACATCTAGTTCTAGATCCTTGAGGAATCGCCATACTGTTTTCCATAATGGTTGAACTAGTTTACAATCCCACCAACAGTGTAAAAGTGTTCCTATTTCTCCACATCCTCTCCAGCACCTGTTGTTTCCTGACTTTTGAATGATCGCCATTCTAACTGGTGTGAGATGGTATCTCATTGTGGTTTTGATTTGCATTTCTCTGATGGCCAGTGATGATGAGCATTTTTTCATGTGTCTGTTGGCTGTATGAATGTCTTCTTTTGAGAAATGTCTGTTCATATCCTTTGCCCACTTTTGGATGGGGTTGTTTGTTTTTTTCTTGTAAATTTGTTTGAGTTCTTTGTAGGTTCTGGATATTAGCCCTTTGTCAGATGAGTAGATTGCAAAAATTTTCTCCCATTCTGTAGGTTGCCTGTTCACTCTGATGGTAGTTTCTTTTGCTGTGCAGAAGCTCTTTAGTTTAATGAGATCCCATTTGTCAATTTTGGCTTTTGCTGCCACTGCTTTTGGTGTTTTAGACATGAAGTCTTTGCCCATGCCTATGTCCTGAATGGTACTACCTAGGTTTTCCTCTAGGATTTTTATGGTATTAGGTCTAACATTTAAGTCTCTAATCCATCTTGAATTAATTTTCGTATAAGGAGTAAGGAAAGGATCCAGTTTCAGCTTTCTACTTATGGCTAGCCAATTTTCCCAGCACCATTTATTAAATAGGGAATCCTTTCCCCATTTCTTGTTTCTCTCAGGTTTGTCAAAGATCAGATGGCTGTAGATGTGTGGTATGATTTCTGAGGACTCTGTTCTGTTCCATTGGTCTATATCTCTGTTTTGGTACCAGTACCATGCTGTTTTGGTTACTGTAGCCTTGTAGTATAGTTTGAAGTCAGGTAGCATGATGCCTCCAGCTTTGTTCTTTTGACTTAGGATTGTCTTGGAGATGCGGGCTCTTTTTTGGTTCCATATGAACTTTAAAGCAGTTTTTTCCAATTCTGTGAAGAAGCTCATTGGTAGCTTGATGGGAATGGCATTGAATCTATAAATTACCTTGGGCAGTATGGCCATTTTCACGATATTGATTCTTCCTATCCATGAGCATGGTATGTTCTTCCATTTGTTTGTGTCCTCTTTGATTTCACTGAGCAGTGGTTTGTAGTTCTCCTTGAAGAGGTCCTTTACATCCCTTGTAAGTTGGATTCCTAGGTATTTTATTCTCTTTGAAGCAATTGTGAATGGAAGTTCATTCCTGATTTGGCTCTCTGTTTGACTGTCACTGGTGTATAAGAATGCTTGTGATTTTTGCACATTAATTTTGTATCCTGAGACTTTGCTGAAGTTGCTTATCAGCTTAAGGAAAAAACCCTCCAAAAAATCAATGAATCCAGGAGTTGGTTTTTTGAAAAGATCAGCAAAATTGACAGACCACTAGCAAGACTAATAAAGAAGAAAAGAGAGAAGAATCAAATCGACGCAATTAAGAATGATAAAGGGGATATCACCACCGACCCCACAGAAATACAAACTACCATCAGAGAATACTATAAACACCTCTACGCAAATAAACTGGAAAATCTAGAAGAAATGGATAATTTCCTGGACACTTACACTCTTCCAAGACTAAACCAGGAAGAAGTTGAATCCCTGAATAGACCAATAGTAGGCTCTGAAATTGAGGCAATAATTAATAGCCTACCAACCAAAAAAAGTCCAGGACCAGATGGATTCACAGCTGAATTCTACCAGAGGTACAAGGAGGAGCTGGTACCATTCCTTCTGAAACTATTCCAATCAATAGAAAAAAAGGGAATCCTCCCTAACTCATTTTATGAGGCCAACATCATCCTGATACCAAAGCCTGGCAGAGACACAACAAAAAAAGAGAATTTTAGACCAATATCCCTGATGAACATCGATGCAAAAATCCTCAATAAAATACTGGCAAACCGGATTCAGCAGCACATCAAAAAGCTTATCCACCATGATCAAGTGGGCTTCATCCCTGGGATGCAAGGCTGGTTCAACATTCGCAAATCAATAAACATAATCCAGCATATAAACAGAACCAAAGACAAGAACCACATCATTATCTCAATAGATGCAGAAAAGGCTTTTGACAAAATTCAACAGCCCTTCATGCTAAAAACGCTCAATAAATTCGGTATTGATGGAACGTACCTCAAAATCATAAGAGCTATTTATGACAAACCCACAGCCAATATCATACTGAATGGGCAAAAACTGGAAAAATTCCCTTTGAAAACTGGCACAAGACAGGGATGCCCTCTCTCACCACTCCTATTCAACATAGTGTTGGAAGTTCTGGCTAGGGCAATCAGGCAAGAGAAAGAAATCAAGGGGATTCAGTTAGGAAAAGAAGAAGTCAAATTGTCCCTGTTTGCAGACGACATGATTGTATATTTAGAAAACCCCAAAATAAATCTTGACTCTAGTTACTCTTCTCCATCCCCACTTCCCCAACTCTCGTCCAATCCACCTCCCTTTTTCTCCTGGACCAGACTCTTAACTGGCATCCTCACATTCGGTCTGATTTCTTTCCAATACATTATCCTAAGAAGACAGGGGAATTGCTGTGAGATGAAATCCAGAACATGTTACTCTCCTGCTTGCAACCTCTAAATGGCTTCTCAATCCATATTGGATAAAATATAAAATCCAGTTTCCCCTCAGAGAACTCTCCCCAGATCTGAAACTTATCATCATTCCTGTCTCTAAGAGTCTCATTTCCTCCCTCTTTGTACTACCCATTCCATTACCCTGTTCTCTTTTCTTCACAGGCCTTAGCACTATCTGAAATTATCTTTCTGACTTATTCTCTCACTTAAATCTAACCCCCTCCTGTAGAGTGTACACTCCATGAAGGCAGGCACCTTGCATTTACCTCTGTAATTCTAATGCCCAGAACAGTACCTGATATACAGTGGATACTCAATAAATAACTGCTGAATGAATGAATGAATGAAGCACAGACATCTTTGACATGCATTGTCTTGACTTTAGCTGAAAGGAATGAAACTAAACAGGAAGTTTATTTTTAGCTCAGCTTCTATCGGAAGAGAATTATCTAATAACTCCAACATTCTTTCATCCTGGTCAGTTTTTCAACATGAACAACTCATTGTATATTTCAAATTGAAGTCCAAACTCCCACAATCACTCTGAGATTATTCCATTCTCCTCTATCAGCATGGGATAATTATTTATTCTAAAATGACTGGTTGAGCCATTCCTCTCTCCTTATTCAAAAGTTTAACCAACTTAAAAGTGATTTTGTATATATTTGAAGGAGTAGTAATCATTCCTAACAACAACAGGATTTTATGTGATCATGTCATCGTTTACCTGTCTTCTAAATTACAGGGTACTTTTACAGAGTACTTTTAAAGGGTGCTTCTTTGATATTGGTAAGGCCCTTTATTCTGTTGAACATCTTGATGAATGTTTGAATATGTAAGTTCGGGGCGAGAAGTTGAGGATAGTTAAACTGCTGTATAAAAAGACATTGAAACTCTCAGGAACAGAAAGTGTGAAGGATATTTTCTGAATATAGATTAGAAATATTTTTACAGAGTTACAATATTATAGTTAGGGGAATATCGACAGTCCAGATACTTGTTTAGCGAATCTGTTCCTTCTTGACTTATCTTGACAATAATTTCTTCTCTCAGAATCATGATATTGATGCTGATAATGATTACGGTAATCACTAGCAATTATCGAGGACTAAAAATACACCAAGCACAGCCCTAAAGCACTTGGTGTGCACTATTTCAGTCTTCGTAACAATTTGCCTACAGCCAACCCAGAGAGTAAGCGGTGGAGTTGGACTTGAACCCAGATTTTCCCATGGTCTCAATTGCTATGATATAAAAGAAGATTAACAGCTCCTCCATCATAATTCTTACAAGAAGTCACTGGAAGGTGATGCTGGTGTGACAGAAATTTTGGAGGAAATAAATTATGTCATCCTGGAGCTTGTGAAAGAGAAAAGCTGAATTAAGATATAAATTTAGAATATATCATCGTTCGAAAGTTTGTGTCCCCTCCAAAAGTCTTGTTGAAACTTAATCCTCTGTGCAACAGTATTAAGAGGTGGGGCCTTTAGGAGGTGGTTAGACCATGAGGGTCCCACTCTCATGGAGAGAATTCGTGCCTTATAAAAGGGCTAAAGGGATTGAGCTAGGCCCCTTTGCCCTTCCACTTTCACCATGTAAGGACAAAACAGACGCGGGCGGAGCAAGATGGCCGAATAGGAACAGCTCCAGTCTCCAACTCCCGGCGCGAGCGACACAGAAGACCGGCGATTTCTGCATTTTCAACTGAGACTCCACCTCTGGGGACAGGGCACAGTAAATAATAACAAACGCAGCAGCTCTGCAGACGCAAACGACTCTGTCTGACAGCTTTGAAGAGAGCAGTGGATCTCCTAACACGGAGGTTGAGATCTGAGAAGGGACAGACTCCCTGCTCAAGTGGGTCCCTGACCCCTGAGTAGCCTAACTGGGAGACATCCCCCACTAGGGGCAGTCTGACACACCACACCTCACAGGGTGGAGTACACCCCTGAGAGGAAGATTCCAAAGCAAGAATCAGACAGGTACACTCGCTGTTCAGAAATATTCTATCTTCTGCAGCCTCTGCTGCTGATACCCAGGCAAACAGGGTCTGGAGTGGACCTCAAGCAATCTCCTACAGCTACAACCTACAGCTGAGGATCCAGACTATTAGAAGGAAAGCTATCAAACAGGAAGGACACCTACACCAAAACCCCATCAGTACATCACCATCATCAAAGACCAGAGGCAGATAAAACCACAAAGATGGGGAAAAAGCAGGGCAGAAAAGCTGGAAATTCAAAAAATAAGAGCGCATCTCCCCCGGCAAAGGAGCGCAGCTCATCGCCAGCAACGGATCAAAGCTGGACGGAGAATGACTTCGACGAGATGAGAGAAGAAGGCTTCAGTCCATCAAATTTCTCAGAGCTAAAGGAGGAATTACGTACCCAGCGCAAAGAAACTAAAAATCTTGAAAAAAAAGTGGAAGAATTGATGGCTAGAGTAATTAATGCAGAGAAGCTCACAAACGAAATGAAAGAGATGAAAACCATGGCACGAGAAATACGTGACAAATGCACAAGCTTCAGTAACCGTCTCGATCAACTGGAAGAAAGAATGTCAGCGATGGAGGATCAAATGAATGAAATGAAGCGAGAAGAGAAACCAAAAGAAAAAAGAAGAAAAAGAAATGAACAAAGCCTGCAAGAAGTATGGGATTATGTAAAAAGACCAAATCTACGTCTGATTGGGGTGCCTGAAAGTGAGGGGGAAAATGGAACCAAGTTGGAAAACACTCTTCAGGATATCATCCAGGAGAAGTTCCCCAACCTAGTAGGGCAGGCCAACATTCAAATCCAGGAAATACAGAGAATGCCACAAAGATACTCCTCGAGAAGAGCAACTCCAAGACACATAATTGCCAGATTCACCAAAGTTGAAATGAAGGAAAAAATCTTAAGGGCAGCCAGAGAGAAAGGTCGGGTTACTCACAAAGGGAAGCCCATCAGACTAACAGCAGATCTCTCGGCAGAAACTCTTCAAGCCAGAAGAGAGTGGGGGCCAATATTCAACATTCTTAAAGAAAAGAATTTTAAACCCAGAATTTTATATCCAGCCAAACTAAGTTTCATAAGTGAAGGAGAAATAAAATCCTTTACAGATAAGCAAATGCTTAGAGATTTTGTCACCACTAGGCCTGCCTTACAAGAGACCCTGAAGGAAGCACTAAACATGGAAAGGAACAACCGGTACCAGCCATTGCAAAAACATGCCAAAATGTAAAGACCATCAAGGCTAGGAAGAAACTGCATCAACTAACGAGCAAAATAACCAGTTAATATCATAATGGCAGGATCAAGTTCACACATAACAATCTTAACCTTAAATGTAAATGGACTAAATGCTCCAATTAAAAGACACAGACTGGCAAACTGGATAAAGAGTCAAGATCCATCAGTCTGCTGTATTCAGGAGACCCATCTCACACGCAGAGACATACATAGGCTCAAAATAAAGGGATGGAGGAAGATTTACCAAGCAAATGGAGAACACAAAAAAGCGGGGGTTGCAATACTAGTCTCTGATAAAACAGACTTTAAACCATCAAAGATCAAAAGAGACAAAGAAGGCCATTACATAATGGTAAAGGGATCAATTCAACAGGAAGAGCTAACTATCCTAAATATATATGCACCCAATACAGGAGCACCCAGATTCATAAAGCAAGTCCTTAGAGACTTACAAAGAGACTTAGACTCCCATACAATAATAATGGGAGACTTCAACACTCCACTGTCAACATTAGACAGATCAACGAGACAGAAAGTTAACAAGGATATCCAGGAATTGAACTCATCTCTGCAGCAAGCAGACCTAATAGACATCTATAGAACTCTCCACCCCAAATCAACAGAATATACATTCTTCTCAGCACCACATCGTACTTACTCCAAAATTGACCACGTAATTGGAAGTAAAGCACTCCTCAGCAAATGTACAAGAACAGAAATTATAACAAACTGTCTCTCAGACCACAGTGCAATCAAATTAGAACTCAGGACTAAGAAACTCAATCAAAACCGCTCAACTACATGGAAACTGAACAACCTGCTCCTGAATGACTACTGGGTACATAACGAAATGAAGGCAGAAATAAAGATGTTCTTTGAAACCAATGAGAACAAAGATACAACATACCAGAATCTCTGGGACACATTTAAAGCAGTGTGTAGAGGGAAATTTATAGCACTAAATGCCCACAAGAGAAAGCAGGAAAGATCTAAAATTGACACTCTAACATCGCAATTAAAAGAACTAGAGAAGCAAGAGCAAACACATTCGAAAGCTAGCAGAAGGCAAGAAATAACTAAGATCAGAGCAGAACTGAAGGAGATAGAGACACAAAAAACCCTCCAAAAAATCAATGAATCCAGGAGTTGGTTTTTTGAAAAGATCAACAAAATTGACAGACCACTAGCAAGACTAATAAACAAGAAAAGAGAGAAGAATCAAATCGCAATTAAAAATGATAAAGGGGATATCACCACCGACCCCACAGAAATACAAACTACCATCAGAGAATATTATAAACACCTCTACGCAAATAAACTGGAAAATCTAGAAGAAATGGATAATTTCCTGGACACTTACACTCTTCCAAGACTAAACCAGGAAGAAGTTGAATCCCTGAATAGACCAATAGTAGGCTCTGAAATTGAGGCAATAATTAATAGCCTACCAACCAAAAAAAGTCCAGGACCAGATGGATTCACAGCTGAATTCTACCAGAGGTACAAGGAGGAGCTGGTACCATTCCTTCTGAAACTATTCCAATCAATAGAAAAAAAGGGAATCCTCCCTAACTCATTTTATGAGGCCAACATCATCCTGATACCAAAGCCTGGCAGAGACACAACAAAAAAAGAGAATTTTAGACCAATATCCCTGATGAACATCGATGCAAAAATCCTCAATAAAATACTGGCAAACCGGATTCAGCAGCACATCAAAAAGCTTATCCACCATGATCAAGTGGGCTTCATCCCTGGGATGCAAGGCTGGTTCAACATTCGCAAATCAATAAACATAATCCAGCATATAAACAGAACCAAAGACAAGAACCACATCATTATCTCAATAGATGCAGAAAAGGCTTTTGACAAAATTCAACAGCCCTTCATGCTAAAAATGCTCAATAAATTCGGTATTGATGGAACGTACCTCAAAATCATAAGAGCTATTTATGACAAACCCACAGCCAATATCATACTGAATGGGCAAAAACTGGAAAAATTCCCTTTGAAAACTGGCACAAGACAGGGATGCCCTCTCTCACCACTCCTATTCAACATAGTGTTGGAAGTTCTGGCTAGGGCAATCAGGCAAGAGAAAGAAATCAAGGGGATTCAGTTAGGAAAAGAAGAAGTCAAATTGTCCCTGTTTGCAGACGACATGATTGTATATTTAGAAAACCCCATTGTCTCAGCCCAAAATCTCCTTAAGCTGATCAGCAACTTCAGCAAAGTCTCAGGATACAAAATTAATGTGCAAAAATCACAAGCATTCTTATACACCAGTGACAGTCAAACAGAGAGCCAAATCAGGAATGAACTTCCATTCACAATTGCTTCAAAGAGAATAAAATACCTAGGAATCCAACTTACAAGGGATGTAAAGGACCTCTTCAAGGAGAACTACAAACCACTGCTCAGTGAAATCAAAGAGGACACAAACAAATGGAAGAACATACCATGCTCATGGATAGGAAGAATCAATATCGTGAAAATGGCCATACTGCCCAAGGTAATTTATAGATTCAATGCCATCCCCATCAAGCTACCAATGAGCTTCTTCACAGAATTGGAAAAAACTGCTTTAAAGTTCATATGGAACCAAAAAAGAGCCCGCATCTCCAAGACAATCCTAAGTCAAAAGAACAAAGCTGGAGGCATCACGCTACCTGACTTCAAACTATACTACAAGGCTACAGTAACCAAAACAGCATGGTACTGGTACCAAAACAGAGATATAGACCAATGGAACAGAACAGAGTCCTCAGAAATCATACCACACATCTACAGCCATCTGATCTTTGACAAACCTGAGAGAAACAAGAAATGGGGAAAGGATTCCCTATTTAATAAATGGTGCTGGGAAAACTGGCTAGCCATAAGTAGAAAGCTGAAACTGGATCCTTTCCTTACTCCTTATACGAAAATTAATTCAAGATGGATTAGAGACTTAAATGTTAGACCTAATACCATAAAAATCCTAGAGGAAAACCTAGGTAGTACCATTCAGGACATAGGCATGGGCAAAGACTTCATGTCTAAAACACCAAAAGCAGTGGCAGCAAAAGCCAAAATTGACAAATGGGATCTCATCAAACTAAAGAGCTTCTGCACAGCAAAAGAAACTACCATCAGAGTGAGCAGGCAACCTACAGAATGGGAGAAAATTTTTGCAATCTACTCATCTGACAAAGGGCTAATATCCAGAACCTACAAAGAACTCAAACAAATTTACAAGAAAAAAACAAACAACCCCATCCAAAAGTGGGCAAAGGATATGAACAGACATTTCTCAAAAGAAGACATTCATACAGCCAACAGACACATGAAAAAATGCTCATCATCACTGGCCATCAGAGAAATGCAAATCAAAACCACAATGAGATACCATCTCACACCAGTTAGAATGGCGATCATTCAAAAGTCAGGAAACAACAGGTGCTGGAGAGGATGTGGAGAAATAGGAACACTTTTACACTGTTGGTGGGATTGTAAACTAGTTCAACCATTATGGAAAACAGTATGGCGATTCCTCAAGGATCTAGAACTAGATGTACCATATGACCCAGCCATCCCATTACTGGGTATATACCCAAAGGATTATAAATTATGCTGCTATAAGGACACATGCACACGTATGTTTATTGCAGCACTATTCACAATAGCAAAGACTTGGAATCAACCCAAATGTCCATCAGTGACAGATTGGATTAAGAAAATGTGGCACATATACACCATGGAATACTATGCAGCCATAAAAAAAGGATGAGTTTGTGTCCTTTGTAGGGACATGGATGCAGCTGGAAACCATCATTCTTAGCAAACTATCACAAGAACAGAAAACCAAACACCGCATGTTCTCACTCGTAGGTGGGAACTGAACAATGAGATCACTTGGACTCGGGAAGGGGAACATCACACACCGGGGCCTATCATGGGGAGGGGGGAGGGGGGAGGGATTGCATTGGGAGTTATACCTGATGTAAATGACGAGTTGATGGGTGCAGCACACCAACATGGCACAAGTATACATATGTAGCAAACCTGCACGTTGTGCACATGTACCCTACAACTTGAAGTTTAATAATAATAAATAAATTTAAAAAAAAAAAAAAAATGACACGCAAAAAAAAAAAAAAAAAAAAAAGGACAAAACAACAAGGCACCATCTTGGAAGCAGAGAACACCCCTCACCAGACATTGAATCTGCTCATGCCTTGATCTTGAACTTCTCAGCCTTGAGAACTGTGAGAAACAAATTTCTATTATCTTTACATTACCCACCAGTCTAAGGTATTTTGTTATAGCAGTGCACATGAACTAAGACAGGATCTTAATAAAAGTGTTTATTAAAATTAGAAGTAAACCTAGCATGATGTTAGGCTCAGAAGTTCTAAATAGGAATCTACCAACTTCAGAAAGGAATCAGCCTCTAAAAAACAACATTTCAAACAGGCACACACATACACACACACACACACACACACATATACACATACACACACTTGCAAACAGCTGCAGAGGGGAGACAAAAGAGCAGACTTCCAGAGAAAATAATGTGGTCACAGAGGAAACTTTCTGAGGGGTTCAGGCTTCAAAACAACCACATAAAAGATGGAAGGAGAATCATATAACAAAGAATGAAATATAAGAGTAGCACTGACCTATATGAAGAATGTCAGAAAAGTTCAACTAAAGCCAGGAATGAGCTGGAGCCTGTGAAAAATGCCAAAGATGACAAAAACGTTAGGCTGCAAAAACAAAAAGAAAAGACACTCAGAGCCAGAAAATAAATAAAGAATATTATTGTCCTTGGCTTTCAGTAGGGGGTGGATATTTACCAGTTGTTTGGCATTTGTCAGAAGCTACACAGGGAATTTGGCTGAGACCGTGCCCGTGTTGGGCCCACCAATCTTGCTGATTCACTCTCAGGAAGATTCCAGATCCCCCAAAGAGACCATGTACCTCTCTTAAAACACAAGCCAAAAAATGTCATAGAAGATGCATCCAACTTCTACATTGCCGTCTACAAAGAGCAAACAGCAAAAGTAGACTAAGTATTCTTAAGAAGTACCTGGAGCTAACAGAAGAAAATGAGTTCATCCTTCAGGCTCTGATCAATTATATCCTGTATTTCTGAAAGACTAGCATGTCTTATAAAATCAAACAATTATTTTAAACTAACACGAGAGCTAGCAGTTCAAAGTTGTCCTCAGGACTTTGGCACTTGCTGTTCCCTCTGCCTGGACTACCGTTCACCCTGGATCTTCCTATGCTCCCTCACTTTATTTAGGACTGTCAAATGTCACCACCTCAGCCTTCCTGACCATTCAGTTTAAGTAGCTTGCAACCCCCTATTCATTATTCTATATCTCCTTACCCAGCTTCATCTTTCTTTGTAGCATTGACTACTACCTAAGAGATGTTTCTGCTTATTTGTTTGTTCCCTTCTTAACCATTAGAATATGAGCTCTGTGGGATATAAACTTTGTCTTATTCACTATCTTATCCACCGTACCAGCTACTCAATGAATACTTGTTGAATGAATGAACGAATAAATGAATGAATATATACATGAGTGTAGGGAGACCTGGGTCAGTTATAATTCTGGGGGATGTCATGACAATACCAAATGATGACAAGATTTGTATGAGCCAATAAAGATAGGTGGTAGCATTTTTTTAAATGTCATTTTAGGCTTTAGTAGTATGACAGTGGTATCTCAGGGATACATCAGAATTTCCCAAATGTATTTACCATCATAATATCCATCTTTGAGCTCTTCTCCCCACATTTCTGGTTCAGTAACTATATGATGAGGCACAGGCATCTTTTTTTTTTAAAGGCGTGCCCATTGCTCACCTCCTATTAAGACTCACTGGCTAGAGAAACAGAGGTGGCCATTTCGTTAGATTTTGTCAACCAATGTTCCAGGCATGCCTAAAAGATCCTGACAAGGGTTGGTGACCTAACTCAAAAACAACATGATCTGGTAACTTTTCAGGTGTTTTATGGTGCATTTAGAGAAGGGTAGCCAAAGACAAATGCAGGAAATAATTAACATTCCAAAGCCTAATAGATGCCTTTGGCCAATTCACAGGTAAGAAAGCTGACCTCTGCCTCCAGTAAATGTCTTTACCTCTGTTGCATCAGGGACCTTTGAGGGGGTCTCCATGCTACTACGGTCTGGAAAAGAGACATGTTTGACTGGAAAACAAGCAACAACTCATGATTGCTGCCTTCACATGTCTGAGGGACTGTGAGTCAGAAAATGGGATATAGGTTTATTTTGTTCCTAATTCCAACCTCTGAAACAATTCAATACGAACAAGAGAAGTAAAAATAAAAGAGCACTGAACAAGGAGTCACCCAATCTAGGTTCCATCCCTCCTCTGACATTTACTACTAACTGCTATGACCCAAACAAGTCATTTACTCTCTCTGTGTCTCTGTTTCCCCAATTGTAAAGTGGCACCATGCCTGCCCTTCCTGCTTCATACTGCCTTCAATGAAGAAAGTCCTCTGAAAATCGTAAAGTTATATATAGATGGTACAATTACTACCAAGTTACAGGATCAAGATTTAATTTGTAATTAAGAACTTACAAAACTTACAAGAACCAATCTAGTAGTGCAAGCTGTTTCAAAATGGGTAAGTTCAAACTGGGGCCGAAAGACACAGATTGTTATTGTCGCTGAAGTCATTCCTCCTTGAGAAGGAAAGAGAATGGGTAACTAATGTTTTCTAAGTCAGTTGTCCCATTATTATTATTATTGTTGTTGTTGTTATTATCATCATCATCATCATTTTTGGTTTAAGGACTTCTTTTGCATGTCAGAAAATTTCACTGAACACACCACTCATATATATGTATGAGAGAGGAAGTGGGGAAAAGGCCACAACCTCAGCAGCACCTGGTTAGAAAAATTCAAAATAACCAGAAGTACGAAGTACTGGCTGATGCAGTCAAATAATTTCCATTTCTCAAGCACTATAGGACTCATGTCCATATGAAGACGGGCAGGGTGATTATGTGTAAGACATTACTCAGACTTCTAGGAAGGCAACACACTTTTTAGACTAGCGCACATTTTACAATAATGCATTCATTTTCACAGACTGTGAAGCCCAGACACAGAATTCTTATTTTTTGACATGCTAAATTAACTAGTGGGCAGCATCCAAGTCCAGTCAGCCTTGGCAAATGAAATAAGGTTCTGTCTAAAGAAAAAAAATCTTTAAAATGTTCATTTCTCTAAACTCCAGCAAGCAAATTTCAAATAAGCAGTAGGTCCTGGATATTTTACCTTACTTATTTAAAAATGCCACTGATTATAAGATACCCCATTGCCATATGTACTGGGAATGAAATAAAGGCCAATTAAACTATGAAAGAATACTTTCTTATCACTTAAAATTTTTATTTTATCTTTATTAAAATGCACTATTAAAATGCCCAGATTGTTTTTTGTAATATATATTCTTGTACCTACATGACAAAGAAATAAATTGGTTAAGGTATCCCTAAACTTTCTTTATTTGCAGTTGGAATCTACTAAACAAATTGTGACTTGGTGTTTTCAGTTTCTGTGCTTCTCCACACAAAATCATTCTCTCTGCCATCAAGAGGGAGATACGACAGCATCTCCTCAAACAGCAATCCCATAGTATCTCCGAGATTTTCTTCAGAGCCACTGGCCCCCATTCTGCAAGTTCTGGTACAAATCCACAATCAAAAGCAATGACATCACAATTATGGCCTGGCCAGCAGAAGTATAAGACGCATCCTGATCTCAAAGACAGAATGATGCATATCTTGGAAACAATACAGTATAAAATTCTTAGGAGAATCAGTTCAGAAAAAAAAAATAGTTTTCTAACTAACAATGAAAATAGGCTTACCTTCCTAAGTACCTCATTGGTGATGTCCTCAGTCTTCTAATCCTCAAGGCAAGATAGGGAACCTGCTTTTAGTCTCCCTTCTGTTTCATCTAACTATACTGCCCATTGGACTTGCTCCTTGCTTCTCAGCCCTCCACCCATATCTTCCTTCAGGCCTTAATCCATCTCAAACACTTGATAATTACAGTTTTCTAACTACTGCCCTTCCTACCTGCAGACTCTCTCCAATCCAACATATTAGGATTAATGACCTTCAAACACCTCTTTCATCATTAATTCCTAGTTCAAGCATTCCCAGCTGCTCCATTTTTCCCATGGCTAAAACATCAAACTCCTTTGAAGGCCCCATAAAATCTGACCTCACTCTAGTTATGAAACTTCATTTCCCACCTCCCTCTTCACACATCTGACCCAATGCTTGTGCCAGTCTCCTTATCTTTTGTTTTTACAATATGTATTCCCAACAGCACATTTTTGATCAAGCTACTTTCTCCTCCACCTATCCAATTGTAATCCCTTTCCCTTGACAAAGTCTTTTCTGACTTTTCCAGGTGCTGTGGACTTCTCCTTATTCTGTATTCCTGTTACGCCGATAGTGAGTATATTTAGGTTTTAGACTGACTATGCTGTCTTATTCTTTTTCCCTATGAGACTGTCAGCTTAGAATCACCAAAAAACAAACAAACCTTGAGGCTCAGTCAACTCCTGCCAAGGTGGCACCCTATACCCCCATTCAGTTTTAGTCCATTCTCTTTACAGTCTTTTACAAGAGTTACTACCTGCTGCTATATCTTTTGTTTGTTTGTTTTGTTTGTTTTGTTTGAGACAGAGTCTCACTCTGTCACCCTGGCTGGAGTGTAGTGACTCCATCTCAGTTCACTGCAACCTCCACCTCCTGGATTCACGCTATTGTATCTTCTCACCTTCACTACCAGCAACCTCAGCCATGTGCATCTTAAATTTGTACTCAATAATCACAAGGATCAGCAAGTCCACTATGCCCCCTACCATGGCCACCAACAGGCCCTATAGGGACCTGTGGAATATTAAATAGTCAAGGCTCACTCATGTTGAACAGGCTAAGCTGGTCTGTTAAAAAGGAAGGGGTAGTTACAAGAAGCAAGGGGGCTTTCTGAGAAATAGAACCACTTAACCATGGTGGCTATGTTTGTATCAGACAACCTCATGCTGACTTGAAAATCTAAAGAAAAACAATCTGTTGAAGCTCTACTTTCATGTGACTTTGACCACTCAAACCTTTATTTCCCTGACTTTGACTTTGGGTATGAGCGAGCTCTTTTTTTTTTTTTTTTTTTTTTTGGAGACAAGGTCTCCCTCAGCCACCCCCAGACTGGAGTGCAGTGGTCCAATCATAGCTCACTGAAACCTTGAACTCCCGGGGAGACAGCACTTTAAAAAAAAAATTTTTTTTAATAGAAGGGGTTTCACTATGTTGCCCAGGCTGGTCTCAAACTCCTGGGCTCAAGCAATCCTCCCGCCTCGGCCTCTCAAAGTACTGCGATTACAGGTATGAACCACTGCACCCAGTTGAGAGAGCAATTTTGATAAGACAGCTCCCAAACAGTTGTTAGACTATTTAAAAGATACGATAGCAGATAGGGAGTGTAAACTCTGAAGCAAGACTATTGAAGTCCTAAACCCATTGCTTATTAGCTGTGTGACCATGGACAACTGACTTTAAAGCCTCTGCATCTTGGTTTCCTTATCTGTCAAACAAAAATGATATTGTAACAGTACTATTTATCTCATATGGTTATTGTAGGATTAAATGAAAAATTCTTAGAGCTGTGCCCAGTACAGAGTAGGTGCTCAATAAGTATTAGCTACTACTATCATTGTCATCATCATCAACATTTTTATTAACAATAAAAGCATTTCATTTATTGTTATTTATCTTTTACTATAAAGGCATCTACTGGCAGGCCTGTTCCAAACACAAGACAAAGTCTGGCTTCTCTGATATCATTTCTTCAACCTACCCATTAAAATATTGCTTTTCTCTAATGTCTTGTCATCAGCCTTCCTCTCTTTCAATGTAAATTCTCTCCTTTGGGGATGTTATCAAGCCAGCTTCCTTTGTGAGTTCTAGACCTGCAGTCAAAGTTAAGACTCTTACTGTATACTGATGTCTTCACCTGGATGGTTCATCCACAGAAATCTCGAATATCACATATCTTTCCTGGCTCCTCACTACCTATGGGACAAATGCAAATCCCTCAGCCCAGCATTCTTGTATGCATCTCTTCAAGTGCCAGCGTTTTCAAACTCCTAGACCTTGGGTCATCCTATTCCCTTCACCTAGAATCCCTTTTCCTTTTCCTCCATTTGAACAAAAACTCCCTTGGAAGCATCGCCTATGACTTCTTTAGAAGACCTCCCCTTTCCTGTAGGTTCTCAAAGTTCTCTCAGATATTCTATATCACAGGCCGTATCACACTGTATGATAGTTTGTGGCTTCTCTCTTGTTCAGAAAGAGCTTAAAGACCTCACATTTTATTCACTTTTGTATGCTTAATGCCTAGTACAGTGGTAGACACATATTTTTCAAATAGATTAATAAGCTTCTGAGCCCAGGCAAACTTGTACTAGATTTTCTAAATCCTTAACAGACCAACATTTTCACCCATGGGGACTCCAAAAACTTATTGATAAATGAAACGTAAAGGAAAGGAAGTAAAATGTATATGCAAAGACTACTGACTCTAAGATTACTAATAAATATTAGTTTAGCAGTTCAGCACACAGAATATTATAAAAAATGATTTGCATTTTTCCCTGGCATTGTCATATTTTCTACCCAATGAATAGGGCCTTCAGGCACTGGTCCTGCTGTCACTAATTGAAATGTGTTTTCCTGATATTCAGCTTGTGTTGCTTTGTTGATTCATGTAGCACCTTGCTTAATTAAATAATGTAAGTGCTTGGTTACATAAGGGTACCAAATTTCTACTTCACAATTCAAGAAGTCATCATGGAAGGAGCCATTCAGTATTAGATAATACTAGATGGCAGTAGCAGTTGCAATAGAAAAATCCAAATTATCAGCCTCACTGATATCTGTCTACAGCTGCTATACAATGGTGTGGTTCGATTTTACATTTTGGTGTTCCTTGAGTACCCTGTAGAGAAAAAGCATAAAGACAAGCACAAAACCATCCACATGGGGAAAAAACAGCACAAATAAGCCAGTAAATCAAACCCCTACATTGCAGTAAAATAATCAACTACCTTGATGCTGCAGATCATGCAACTAATATAGACATTATGCTTACCTCTCAAAAAACCTTTATAGCAGTTTATGTGGTCAATACTTTACAACACCAAAGCAATGATGCCAAGGACAGAAAAAGTACTGAGTACAGAAAAGACTGCAGAGATTGAACTCTTGGCTTTTCAATCCTCTGTGCCTTTCCTATTTTCCTTAATCTCTTTCCCTAAGCCTCCTCTGTCTGTGATTAAGGAAAATCCTGCTCCTCCTAATACATTGTGCCCATTCTATCTGTAATTCAACCACTCAAAGTCAATTCAAAAATATATACAAAAGGTATATGCCAGGCACTCTAAAAGTCACCCAGGATGCAAAATGAATAAGATACATCGCTCCCTCAAAGAGCTCACAGACAAGTAGAGATCTAACCAGGCCCATCCTCCTGCCTGGATGTAGTTAGCCTGCACCCCTTGCCTAATTTTGGTGCTTGCTGCAACGTACTGAAGTATATCCTCTCACATCTGTGCCTCCTCTTAGACCACAAGGCCATTGGAAGCAGAGGCCACATCTTGTTCACGTGTTGCATGTATAGTGGTCTGGTTCCCTCCTACATTTCTGATCTCATCTCCCACTACTTCTCCTTCATTCCACTCCAGCCGCAATGACCTCTAGGCTGGTCCTTAACGTGCCGGGAAAGCACATGCACCTGTGTTTGCACTTGTCATTCCCTTTGCCTTGATCACCCTTCCCTCATATATCTGCATTGCTAGCTCCCTCACATCCATCAGTTTTTGTTCAAATGTCCCCTCCTTAATTAGTGAGACCTTCTCCAATCACTTTTTAAAACTTCAAGTCATACACGACAGCATTTTCTATTGCCCTGCCATGTCATCTTTTCCTCCATAACACATCACTAACACAACCTGAATTTTCCTCATCTTGCTCATTGTCTGCCTCACCTTGCCACCAAAATACAAGCTCCAGGAAGATAGGAATGTTTATGTATACACTGCTATATACACGGCACCTCAGATAAATGTTGGTACATGAATATTAAGGGATTAATAAATATGTCATGAATATACAAACTTTAGGAACTTCAAAACCTAGCATAATTACAATCTATGCTCTTCAGGAAATGAAAATTTCCAGAGTTTGAAGGATAAAAATGGTAGGGAACATTTTGGTGGTCTGGCCACTGCAATTCAGTTTCTCCTTCCTAACAGCATCCAGATTTCCTTTTAGGGGCTTCTCTGTCTCCTGCTGTGTGAACTCTGGGGATAATAAGTTCAGATGCCTAGCCTCCTACTAGGACAGTCAAAAGGACAGATCCTTCCACTAAATGCCATGGTGTAGCAGGGCTGAGCCCATCACACAGTCTCTTCCTATTTGTGCCCTAAGCAACCACCACAATAGTGGAAGAAGCAGTTGGAGTTCATTCACCTGGGTGGTGTTGGCTCATTAACTGCTCCTGCTATAAGACTGTTCATCGGATTCCTCATCCCTCACCCACGTGACAGATACCTCTTTGTTTCCCATCCATTCCCAAGCTTGAATCTCCAGACTCCGGTGAATCAAGTGAGCTACCTTAGCCCTCCCAAGGGGTTCTCTCTTTACCCATGTCAGCCAAATTCTTTCTATTGCTTGTATCCAAAGAACTCCAATGATACAACATGAAAAAGAAAATAATAAATCAGAGTATTTATTAAGGGACAAATAAGTTTCCTTATTTGGCTCAGAGAAGAATACAAGTCCCATGGGGTCCATGTAAGATAAGTCATCAGATCTAGTCTTTGAATAATGAACAGGATCATCTGGATGGGTGGTGAAGGATGAGGCTTTGAGGCAAGGAAAAAAGAAACAATACTTTAAAATCTCCTACTATGAGCCAGATACTCTGCTAGACACCTTCCTCAAGAACCCACAACTAGTAAGACAGAGGTGGAGCTTAGATTTGAGATAAGATCAAAGTGTGGTATCAAGGGAGTGTAAGCAAGACTGAGATAGAAGATCAAATGACTAACAGAAGAACCTCTTATTTGGAGGAGTGGTGAATAAAACTTGAGATTAATTATGAGGTAGTAAATGGTAGAACATCTAAATTTAAATCTTCAGGCTATGGCTATTCATCCTGACTATGACTCAGGAATTGAAGTGAGGCTAGAAACATGAATTGGGTAAGAAACACAAATTTGAATATAAATTAGTGAATCAGTGCTCTAAAATAGTAAGCTAATCTATTTATGCATGTGAATGACAATATCTTCCATTTGTATATTACTCTTTTCATACAATGTTCGCCTTGAGCTGCATCAAACCCTAATGATTACATCAGGTGTTAGAATGGGGGTATTAAATATAGGAATAACCTAGCATAATTACAATCTATGCTCTTCAGGAAATGAAAATTTCCAGAGTTTGAAGGATAAAAATGGCAGGGAACATTTTGGTGGTCTGACCACTGCAATTCAGTTTCTCCTTCCTAAGAGCATCCAGATTTCCTTTTAGGGGCTTCTCTGTCTCCTGCTGTGTGAAGTCTGGGGATAATAAGTTCAGGAAGTAATTATTCTTTTGCTTTTCATTTTTTAATTACTTTTTGAAAAGATAGATTGGAGGCCATAAGTTAGTTTTCATTTTCATTACCCTCTCCAGTTCCTGAGTAGTTTTTCATACTGAGTGCATCCTCTCCCCCAATCCCTTCCATATGGAAGTTCTAGTGTTCACAAATACGTTGTGAAAATAAGTTACAGAGCATTTTAAATATGCTTATTTTACTTGGTCAGAAGTATCAGTCTCAGGCAATCCGTCTGCTAGAAAGTATAAAAACCAATTCCGGCCGGGGGTGGTGGCTCAAGCCTGTAATCCCAGCACTTTGGGAGGCCGAGACGGGCGGATCACGAGGTCAGGAGATCGAGACCATCCTGGTAAACACGGTGAAACCCCGTCTCTACTAAAAAATACAAAACACTAGCCGGGCGAGGTGGCGGGCGCCTGTAGTCCCAGCTACTCGGGAGGCTGAGGCAGGAGAATGGCGTAAACCCGGGAGGCGGAGCTTGCAGTGAGCTGAGATCTGGCCACTGCACTCCAGCCTGGGCGACAGAGCGAGACTCCGTCTCAAACAAACAAACAAACAAACAAACAAACAAAAAAATTCCTTACACAAGAGTTGAAATATTCATTGAGTTTAAGTTTTTAAAGTGTTAGCAGAAAAGGAACACTTAATATATTAGAGGTGGAGAAAGTGGCTTTGGGAAAGAAAGCAGTGATTGAAATCATGTTTTCTTCACTTTCTCTTTATTTAAGATGGTATCTTTAAAACCATATGTAGCTCAAAATGGTGAGTTCCTTTCCATTGTGTTCAGATAAAATTGGTTCCACATATCTTGAGAGGCAAGTGATTTTGACATGGCAGGTGGCCAGCCGAAATCATTAAGGAGCAGGTCTGAACAAATACATAAGCAAAAGAACAGCAAAGAAAAAGAACTATTAAATGCCTATTCCTGAACTAAAGTAGATGCTCCCAACATCAGCAACATAAAATAATATTTCCCTAAGCAGTTACTTTACACGTTTCTGAGAAACTAGAATGATTCCTGAGGTGATGGGTAAAAACTAGCAAATGTCATCAGTTCTAGGTGGATTGGGGTGTTGGGTTATTAAGGAAACATATGTTCACTTACTGTTTTTTCTCTTTTTTTTTTTTTTTTTTTGAGACGGACTCTTGCTCTGTCGCCCAGGCTGGAGTGCAGTGGCCGGATCTCAGCTCACTGCAAGCTCCGCCTCCTGGGTTTACGCCATTCTCCTGCCTCAGCCTCCCGAGTAGCTGGGGCTACAGGCGCCCGTCACCTCGCCGGCTAGTTTTTTGTATTTTTTTTTTTTTTTAGTAGAGACGGGGTTTCACCGTGTTAGCCAGGATGGTCTCGATCTCCTGATCTCGTGATCCGCCCGTCTCGGCCTCCCAAAGTGCTGGGATTACAGGCTTGAGCCACCGCGCCCGGCCGTTCACTTACTGTTAATTCTCTTTAACATGCATTTTCATAGAAACTATTGTTTTGCTTTTTCGTCAACTCACCCCAACACCTGCCAATACCCATCCTTTAGCAAAGACAGTTTTAGTCATGGGTTTTACAGAAAGGATTCCTGTATAGAACAAAAAATAATTTAGGACCTTAAAGGGCCTCTCAGGTACCCTGTGATATAAGACTACATAAATATCCTTCAAAAGTCATCTGTGTTCTTTATGACAGGTAGACTCTTTCAGAGTGATCTGCAAAGCTTACACAGAGGATTGGGGGTGGGGGGAATGAGCTTCCCTGTCTTCATCAGCCTTCAGTCTGAAGCTGTGTCTCATAAACATGTGCATACCTGAAACTGGTGGATCTCAGTTCAAACCCTGGCTCTGACACCAGAACAAATTTGGGAATTGCTAACTTACAAGTGGAATCATTTGTAATATGGGAATAAAGATGGTACCAGCCTGCTACAATTTTACTTCTCAATAAATATTAACAATCAATATTTTCATTAAAATGCAAGTGGCATGCTTCAGGAAAAAAAAGTCAAAAGAGTCTGGAATTTTAGAAATCATCTAGTCCCACTCTACCACTCTACTAATAAGAAAGTCACAACCCAGAAAAGTGAAATGGCTTGTTCAAAGAGTCACAGCTAAGCAGCTGGGTGGCAAGGCCAGCCATGCAAAACCCATGTTTTGTGACACTCAGGACACTGACCCTTCTACCTTATCACAACCTAATGAAGCTAGAACTACAAGTTTATTTTAATACATACATTTTATGTAATAAATACATATTAAAAATCTCCTACAGTCAAAGTTTCATACACTCTTTTCCTCTCCACCAGCCTTGTGTTACCACAGTGCCCTCCCCAAATTGTTTTCTTTCTCCCTATCCCCATTCAAACCAGCTAATTATTTTTCCACAGGTGGAAGTGATTGACTATACGGGACTTGTTATATAATAGGAACATAAGAATACTCATTGAGTGACTGCACTCATGAAATAACCTGTTCAAAAACAGAAAATCGAAAGGCATTAACCTGGGATTGTATAAGGAAACTGATAGAGAAAACTTTTTGACGGGGAGGAGTCCTCTCCAGGTACTTCTTAAATGCACAATACGCATGTGTCAACACACTCAGGAGGCCCATGCAAGACACGTGCCACCAGGAATAGCAACTAAACTAAATGTCGACTGTGGAGTGTCTGCAACAACCTCAAGGAAAAGTCATCCAGTAGAGCCTGACAATTCTAAATGTCACAGCATTTTCTATCAAGTACTTTTATCAATAATCACAGGATCTTTATACAGTTTTAAATATCAGTTCAAAATGGCATATTTAGCCAAGTTACAAGGCATTATAAAAGGTACATATGTTAAACTCTCAGTGAGGCAGAAATAGATTTTTACGCTAGTCACTGAAGAATGGGTCTAGCCTACTTTCCAAAAGAGACAGAATTCTATATAATATTTATAAGAGCTTATGGTATACTCATTAAAAGAGAAAAAAATTAACTTAAAAAAATCCAGATTTTCGTGCTCAAAGTGGATAAACTAAAAATGAGCTCACAGTACAGTCACTGATAAACTCAAGTCAAATTAACCATTTCTTATAAATATGCTACAGTAATGAAATAAAATGTAAGAAACATTATCTCGGCAGCTGGATCACAATGATGGCAGGAGAAGTATCTGGTGTGAAATCCCTGTCTGAGTAGGAAGGATGATGTAAGAGTCAATGGAGAGTGGATGGATGGCCCATGTGATGTCCATTATTACCCAAGAAGCAGTCCCGGGGCAGTTCATCTGCTGTAAGAGCAGAGAGCTGATAGTCTGTGATGACAGAACCTACACTTTGGGCTTACCCAAAGTAAAGAGAAAGGCATGTTGGGATAAGGTAAAATAATCTGTCTAGGTCCTACTCAACGAATACACTGAAACACTCAAGTAGAAAAATAAAATGGACTCCTGAGCACTGCCTAATTCTCAAAGCGTCTTCTCAGGCAAATGTAGAATCATCCACCAATTAATCCCCTATTTTCCCATCTCACAGACCTCTTACTGCTGCCATTTAGAAAAGAAAGAAGAGAAAGATGGCTTTTCTACAGCATCTTGGGCCCCTCAAATATTCTCCCTTTAACAGCAACCTGTGTTGCTTCAGGAAAGTAGTTTGACAAGTGAAAGTAGCAGCCAGAAATCCGGCAATGAGAAACCATCTCCCATTTGGAGAACACTTGAGAGCTCATAAACTGCTTTCATGTATATTCTTTCACTTAAGCTCAATACAATGATATGCAATGGGCATAATGACTACAGTCCTACTCTTTATATGTAAGAGCTGTGTTTCAAACAGATTAACAGACTCTTTCAAGATCACACAATTATTGAGTAGAAGAGCCAAGATTTAAATGCAATCCTGTCACCACTCCACCACAATGCTGGTTCTTACACAAACTGTGAACACATGACCTCTGAAACCCATAAAAAATATGCTGGAGGAACAATAATTTTACATGAATGATATTAGCATCACTGAAAGCTATGGCATCTACTTCACAAAGAATTAGGTCTTGGCATTTATCAAGCCAAAGAAAGAATTTCATAAAAGGCTTTGTGTGCAGTTCACTATGTTTTCATTGATTTTGCCCATGCTATTACAATCAAGCATAATACTACATACATATATTTAAAGGAAATATTAAGGAATTACCTTGTACTGATTTATTCCTTGACAACCACCCAGAAGTAACAAAAATATCTTATTCATAAAGCAAAACATTAACTTTAACTTACACTTTAAAACTTTTAATGACAGAATTCCTACTAGTGATTTACATACACATTGTACTATGTTAAGGGAGGAAAATGTTCATTTCAAATTCTTCCACTAAGACTGAGATCTGAGATCATCTAACAGCTAGATTAAAAATCTTGACATGAAAGTGGAAAGGCATTAATTTCTACAGAGCAACTACTACATGCCATTCTTTGTGCTGATGGTTATTAAATATGTACATATGTATTTCTCAGGAATCTTCGCAATAACTTTATGGGATAGAAATTCATAAACACATTTAATGGATAAGAAAACTGAGGATTGAGAGTTAAAAAGTAATTCCTCTGAAGTTACCCACCTAATAAGCAGCAGAGTTTAGTTTTAAACCAAGGTCTATTCACACCAAAGAACATGATTTTAACCCCTTCCTATGATAACATTTGTCAATTCAGCTTTTCCACCTACTAATTTATTTAAAAAAACCAAGATATACGTTTTTCCCACATGAATCTCTAGCAGAGCACATTATAAAGGTATTTCATCCTAAGACCAAATTTTAAATTAAGATTCTGTTTTTTTTGAAAGACAGAGTCTCACTCTGTTGCCCAGGCTGGAGTGCAGTAGTGCAGTCTCGACCCACTGCAACCTCCACCTCCTGGGTTCAAGTGATTTTCGTGCCTCAGCCTCCCAAGTAGCTGGAATTACAGGCGAATGCCACCATGCCCAGCTAAATTTTTTGTATTTTTAGTAGAGATGAGGTTTCACCACGTTGGCCAGGCTGGTCTCAAACTCCTGACCTCAAGTGATCCACCAGCCTCCCAAAGCTAAATTAAGGATTTGATAAGCTATATGAAGTTGGAGAGAAGAAGAATGTTATTCGTACATGTATTTCTATCTCCACCTTCCACCCCTTGCTTTTACCTGATTCCTGCTTACCTCCTGGCAATGGATACTGGTATCCTCATTACTTTTACAATCAATCACGTGTAAAAGATACAAAGAATAAGGTGGCACCACATGGGCTGTTATTTTCCTAAACTAAAATAGCATGAAACTAAAAACTTGAAACAATAGGGACTCATATGTGTAAAAACTAGTCATATTGAAAATCATTTTTCTAAAAATATTTTCCAACACCCACAGGCAGAATCACTTAAATGACTTTTACGCTTTTTAGCAAAGTGAAGAAATGCTGAAGGATGGGGAACGCACTAGCAGGGACCCAGGGCCTTGACCCTCCCCGCATGAGTCACTGCCACTTGGCAAATGGGAATGAGGGTTCCATGATTAAACACAGTTCCTAAAAGCAAAACCCCAGATGCATCCAAAAATCCCCTCTCCAATTGGGGAACATGCTGAAAAAAAGGGGGAATGGGGAAAATATTAAATAAATGTTAGTTTTACACAAAAGGCTAAAAAGAATACAAATAATGAAATGGTCTGAAGGTAGGTAGATCAGACTTCTTGCCAAGCCTAATGAGACAGTGGACCCTACTCTGAATATGAGTGTCGATCACCCCCTAGTGGCTGGTGCACATTAATCAAAAAAAATTTTTTTAACAGGAATATGTATCATAACCTTGTTTCTGGAACTAAGACTCTAGATATAACTTACCCTATCCATTTGAAATGGTGTGAAGGGACACCCTTCATAGCCCCACACCACTGAAAACCTTAAGCTTCCCCACAACATACATATGTTAGAAGTGGGGGTGAATAATGAAGGCCAAAAGCATAGGATCAGGAGATCTCATGTGAGCTTTTTCCTGGGGAACCCAACAGCTCTAGAGCTTCAGCTAAAGACCTCTGCATCTGCAATGGTTGGACTTCTTAACCATTTTAGTACCTCCAAATACAGAATCCTAACTATAAATCAAGCAATGCTAAAAGCGCTTTTATTACCTAAAATAATAATCTGAGAGAATGATTATAATCTAATATACATATTTATATCATCAAATATTGGCATTTATTTCCCCTAAAATCATCCATCTGTTAATATAATTCCATTCATTTAGTCAGTTGCCAAATATTTATTGAGCTCCTACTATGCAGGCATCATTCTAGGCATAGCAGTAAACAAAACAGAAAAAAGAAACAAAATTGCTACTTTCATTGAGCTAACATCTTAGAGGGAGAAAAAAAAAACAATGGTACATTTAATTTAAAATATAAGCTGTCATGGGGGTACGTCTTTCTTTTTAACAAGTTTAAATAGAAAGACCAGGAAAAACATCAATGAAAAAGAGATTTTTCAATAAAAACCTGAAGAAAGTGAGGACATGAGCTATGCATATAATGACAGAAGATATGTATTGGTACAGGGAATAGTGAGCACAAAGGTCTTAAAGCAAAAACATAATTGGGTGTGCTCGAGGATTATCAAAAGGGCCTGTGTGGCTGAAATAGGGTACATGAGGAAGAGTCAAGAAGGCCAGATGATGTAAGACACATTATAAGGACTATGGCTTTTACTCTCTGACTAAACAGAAAGCCATCAGAGGATTTTCAGCAAGGGAGGAATAGGACCTGACATGTTTTACAAGACTACTCTGGTTACTATATTGAGAACAGGCTTTAAAAGTGGGCCTGTGGAAGTAGAAAGACATAGGTAGGAAGGCCAGTTAGAAGTCCATTACAGGGAGAGATGATGGGGGCTCACACAAGGATGGCCACAGTGAGGTGGTGAAAACTGATCGGATTCTGAATATATTTTAAAGGCAGACCTGACAGATGTGGGATGTGAAAAGAAGAGTGGAGTCAAGGATTATACCAAGATTTCAGCCTTAGTAACAAAGGATGTAGTTGCCATTGACTGAGATGGAAGAGACTGCAGGAGGAACTGGTTTGGAGAAAAATAAAAGCTCAGTTTTAGCCAGGTTAAGTTTGGAGATCTCCACTGTGATCTCATACTTAGAAACTAAAATAACTAGAAATGTTACTAATAAATTCACATGTTACATTTACAATTCAAGCACAGCCTAAGATAAAGGAACAGGACATTCTGGTTGGGAGGAGGAAACCATCCCTAGAATCTCCCAAACACCAAGTCCTAGCAAGCAACACTGGTCCAGTACCATGGACAGCACCCAACACGTTGGTATTGACCAAATACAAAAAGAAAAAAACAGAAGGTGTTAGAAATAATACATCCATGAATAAGGTTAGTGAAACTCAGTGCATCAATATTAATGGATACCACTGGGCCTTCTGTAGACATTTTATTAGCTGCATCCATCAAATCATTATTATATCACATCAAAAGAATGGGCTTAGTGAATCTTTTTCTATGAGCAATGACCATTTTCCATATCTTTTTTCCTCAATTCCATCTTCAAACATATTTCTTTATCTGTCTTTAAACACAATTTCAGAAAATATGCTTTCTGAAATGTTGCTGTCTTTCATAAGTTTTCATATTTCAATTTTTCACTCTGCTTATAAATATTGCTCCTTTCCCACTAATCTATGTTCATTATAAAATACCACATAAACCACAACAGAGCTGAGAACAGTGTGCAACTAACTTGCCAACCATAAGAGCTTGGCTGAGTTATAAATAATTATATTTCTCTGGCTAATGATTTGATTGGTTCAAGTTCCTCAGTGATGTGCATTCCCAAGCCAGTTGATTTTGGCAACAGCTTCTATAATAAAGTAGTTGTGTGCAATTTAAACTTTTTATTTAAAAATTAATAGCTAACATATTATACATAATAACACTTAAATGCTCCATGGAAACATCAGAAAATGTCCAGTCAATAGGTTGTGCGTGATTGAAAACCCAGAATCACATAATTCCCTTTGTAAAAGCTGAAGATATATGCAGGAATATTCTTAATCATTTACCAAAATGGTATTAGTGTTAATTATGTGTAAATATGTTAATGTCTATAATTAAGTGTTCCAAATTTTGACATCAAGCTGGGATGCTAGTTACTGAAGACTAACTCAAGGTCTAACTTGGTCCAGAAGGGGACGTTATATGTGAGGCCTGGACGTCTTCCTAGTTCTTCTTACTACAGAATCAGTTATGTCTTATCTATCACAAAATGTCTGTTCTGCTCCTTAGACATTTGTGTCTAGATAATTATATGACAATGAGGCAGTGTGGTGCCATTTTGGATGCTCAAAGGGTTTAAATTCCAGATTTTCCTTTTTACTGAGCATCACGTAATGTTTCTTAGTCTCAGCTTACATATCAAGAAAGGAAATACTTTATATTTCAGAGTAGTTGAAGGACCAAATGAAATCATGTACACAGAGAATCTAGTACAGTGAGGCCAGAGCAGGCCCTCAGTAAATATTAGCTCTCCAGATAGTTAAGGGATTCAGTATTTGTTTGTTTTCCTAAATGTTTGACTATAAGTAGATTGTAAAACTAAGTATTGATTTTCCTTTCTAAACCAATAGCAGCTACTATCGGATTCCTTAAGTAAAAGAGTCAGAATAAAAATATAGACAGTTGGGATATATCATGTCCTATGTTATTAATTGATACCAGTGAAATTATTTTGATGATACCGTGGTAAAAAGATAATTTATGAGAAGAAATAAACAGGAGAAAACACACCATTTTGTAACAAAAAGTTTCAGTGTCATGTTGTTTTTCAACAGAAATCTATGTACAATTTGCACAAAACACTTTTGCCCTTCTAGACAGCAAAAGTCCTTTTGAAAACAGATATCGATTAAGTTAAAAAATAAAACCAGAACACTCAATTTTAATATTTGTAATATAGCTCCTTTGTCACTAAGTCCTCTTAATCTGCCAATACTCGAAACAAAATATATGGCATAGGGGTTTCCATGACAACTTAAATTTTCCGGTCTGTGAAGCCATTTCCTCTGCAAAGTAAACATTCAGAGCTTTGTGTACTTCATTGATAAGATCTTCCCCACTGGCTGCCAATGTTGCTTTATGCATCACACATTTGGGTGTTTTGGAGAAAATCCGATTTCATCCCCATCTGTGACAAACTGGCATTATTCAGAGTCACATTTCTGTAGAATACAACACTCTCGCCAAACCAGCTAATGTGACACTGTACCCTGAGTCCGGAAGTCATCTTAAGCCCATATGAGGAAAACTGATATTTTAAAAATCTGTATATCTACAAATTTAAACTAAAGAGAAATAATGTTTGGCTAAAGTTTTTTTAAAAAAATTTGTAACGTTTTCTTTTTATTGCTTGTTCAAGTTCCTAGTGGTATTTCAGAGTCTTAGAAAGGAATCTTTAAATCTTTGTTCATTCTTTTATTCATTCAACAAACATTTATCGACCCCTTACTTTGCAGCACAGGTTCTACTCTTTGAAAATGAGAAGTGTAAGGATGAGTCACATGACTGAGTGACAGTACAGTCAGGTCAAGCACCAGATCTTCCTGCTTCTAATCCAGTACTCTTGTCTTCAGCAGTCTCCTGACAGAGCCTCAAAAGCTCCAAGTTGCACAAAACA
This sequence comes from Chlorocebus sabaeus, assembly GCF_047675955.1. Classification (NCBI taxonomy): domain Eukaryota; kingdom Metazoa; phylum Chordata; class Mammalia; order Primates; family Cercopithecidae; genus Chlorocebus; species Chlorocebus sabaeus. The sequence goes on along the minus strand of NC_132914.1, from coordinate 98,164,683 downwards.
AACTCAGGAATCTCCTAGGCTTAATTTTTATGTCAGTGTTATTTTTCAGTTACTCATCTGCCCACTCATATCCAGAGAAATGCTCAAGCAACATTAGAAGGTATCTTTTAATGGCACTTTTCATAAATAAGATCTGTAGCTTTTTTATTCCTATTGGCTGACTAGTTACTGTATTAAAAATCTAATTATCTTTCCTATATGTGAACTATTCTAATACAGTATGTGTTTATGTGAACTGTAATTGCCTATCCATTGCATCAAATACACATTGTGTATAGACAATAGCTCCTTCTCCAAATAGATTTTATTGCAGTAGCTACCTACAGACTCATCACAAACTACAAGACATAGCTTTTTCAGATTTAACAATTATTTGAAGATTGTGGTTTGTAGTTCCAAATCAAGTGCCCAGTGAGGGGGGAAACACACGATAGGACATTCATGAAAAAAAAGATTTACTGGCTTATACAAATATACTAGTTTAAAAATTATTTAATATAAAATTGTTTTAAAACATCCGGCTTGTGATTTTAGTCTAAGGAAACACTGTAAAGCCTTTTGCAATTTCCCAGAGTTCCATCTTTTACGTAACAGTGAAAGATATCAGCAATATATGTCCCAATTCTCTTGTAAGCAAAAACAAAGCAAGAGGGAAAATGAAAGTTATGAAAAAGGAGAAGAAAATTTAGCATTTAAATGACAAAAAGGGGTGGCCTCCAACCTGTAAATGAATTAACAGATATTTTATCAATCTTTTTCTTTCTGGTGATAATCCACTTATTATTTCTTGTGATAAACCTTTTCTTCCTGAATTTGGCACAGATCTGAGCTGGCTTGCCTTAGAATTTGCCATATATATAAGTAAATGAATTTTAAACTATAAAAAACATCATTTGGCTGTCATTTCCTCATAAAGTACAGTGAAAAGTGGTATTTTTATGCCTGTAATAAATTAAATATTTACATAACACAGGGAGTAGGTGGCAAAGATGACATTGAACCTAAGTACAATTGCAGCATAAAACAACTTCCGTGGTGTTATTCATTATCCGTAAATAATCTGATTTTTTTAGAAATACACACTTGAATGAAAGGCTGAGGTTAAATTTCTTTAGTAGATGTGTTGTTTTACAGCAAATAATGCAGAAAAGAGAAGGAAAAGAAAATACTAGGCAAAGCATAATGTAGCAAATGGTGAGATCTGAAAAGAAATAACAAAACAAATGGAAATGTATCAAATTTTGCAATGTCAAGGAAAAGAAACACGAGAAACCTAAAGTTACCACAGAGGAAGTACGAGTAAGACAAGAGCTCCAAAGATAAGGGGAACATCTAATACAATTTTTATTGATTCCTACTGGAAGGTCAAGTTTCTTCCACCATCTGCCCCTCCTCGCCTCACCTTATCAAGTAATAAGCCATGGCTGATCAGATTTAAGACTTATTTTATTCTCCTTGCAGTGGTTAAGGTAATGCCCAGTTACCTTTCTCTCTTTTCCATTCTCTTTACCCATTGTTTTGGATTTCTTTGGAAACAATTTGCCTCCTGCCTTTCTGTCTCACCCTGTGCGTGTGCGCATGCACGTGTGTATGTGCAGCTTTCTCTCTTCCACCATCTTTCTCACACTCTTGTGGCCAGGTCCAGGAGCTGCTGTCTCCCTTAAGAAGATCTGAGCAGGGTGACTGCTAAGTCTTAAAACAAATGGTCTCTGTCACTTGTACACTGGAGCTCTTGATTTTCTTCAAATTGTAGTTAGACTCAGGTTGAGACTTTGGGGAAAGAAGTGAAGAAAAACCTTGTACCTGCTGACTGGTCAAGGAAATCCAGCTTTGTTGAGTAGTTCTCCACATGATCCAGCCTAGCTGACTGTGGCTCAGCAGCACAAGGGAAGCAAAAGCCTTTGCTGATAACAAAGGGTCACTCTGTTTGTCTTGTTTAGGTTTTGGTTAAGCTGCTCAAAAGATCCACATCTCTTGAGTTGTTTCTTGTTATTTTATTTTAATTTGTTCTGTTCTGTCCATAGAGTAAAGTAGGATTCTATTTGGTGAGTGTGGTCAGGATGGGAGTTGTGGACCAAAACACTAAAGATGCCCAAAACTGTTTTTCCATCAAGAAAAAGACTGGGCATTGATGGGGATGTGGAGGAAATGAGCACTTTCATATAGTATCTCTGGGGAGGGGCAATTTGAGAATATCCATTAAAATTTAAAATATGCCTAACTGTTGAATGATTGGTTCCATTTCTAAGTGTTAATACTACAGCAGTATCAGCCTATATACTATAAGATATATGTACAAAAATGTTCATTAACTTGCTGTTCATAACCGTAAAACACTGGCAATAACCTTATGTTTATCAATAATGGAAGGCTTACCTAAATTATGGCATATTGCATCTGTGGTCTGGAGTACCACACAGCTGCTATGAAGAATGAGGTGGACCTATATATCCTATATATACATAACACTCTTCAAGATAAATTCATCAAAAACAGTAAGTTGGAAAATCATATGTATTATAATAAATTTATATTTTTTTTACCTCACATATGTGACTCTGTCTCCCTCTCTATTCTTTCTTTGTCTTTATGATTACCTGAAAGCATATTCTCCAAGACTGGTATTGAGATAGCAGAGAAATGAACTGAGTCATTTTATTTTTATTCTTCCATTCCAAACCAATTTTTTAATAATAACCACTTGTTGCTTTTACAGTTTAAAAAATGAAGTACTATTCTGGGCATACTGGTTTAAAAACTTCTGTCTAACAAGTAGCACTAAGAGAAAAGCAAAGCCTTCCTCATTGCTCCAGCCACTGATATCTACCATCCCAGATGAAGCTCCTTCATCACAGTTGTTTTATTAGTTCCTGAAAATTTACTACTAAGTTTTTATTACCATTTGGTGGCATATTAGGGTGCCATATGGCAACTGACTAGACATGACTACACTGTGTAAGCCATTTCTATAAATAAAGCCAGTGAAAATTACCTCAAGGGCATCAACAGGTGAATCGGTGAGTCAATCCAAAATATAGGAATGTCCCTTTAGTTCCGACAACCATCAGCACTTTCATTCAAAAGTGTGCTGGCCATGGAATAGCCAAACAGAGAGTACAAGGTAAATCAGTTCCAACAACTAGCTATAGTGCTGACCAATAAAAATAAGATACAAGAAATGATGCCCAGCTGAGCACAGTGCAAATCACTGGACTTTGCATCGTTAATGAGAAAGTCGACCCAGCACAATCAAGGTCAGGATGACAAAGCAGAAGGAAGAGCAGCATCCATCACTTTATCATTTTCTTCATCAGCACATGAAAACAGGATTAACACTGCAACTCAGCATTGCAAATCCGGATGAATAGGCCTTTAGGAGACACTCTGGAGTGAAACCCACTGGTGGAGGTTGTTCAGAATCTGAACTGCTGGCCTACATTTTGCCTATACACTCATGACGTTTTGAGGGAGGAAATATTAATTGACATAGCAGTAGGGAAAGAACTGCACAAGTACTACTGACAGTTCTAAAACACTCAATTTATTTTATCACGGGGAGTTAGAGATAAGCTTGCCGACTTACATTTTTCTCAACTCTGAGGCACGCATTTGGCTTTCCTTGAGACGGCAATGCCACAAATACATTTCAACCCAGAGTTTTAAAAAATGTTTTGTAATCATTCCCTGCTTGTGCTCTGTCAATTCTTATGCTACATAATAATCAGGTAGGGAAAGAAGGGCACTTTTTTTTTTTTTTTTTTTTTTTGAGAAACCAATTTTCTTGCTGGGGTGAATCGGGTAAAAATAAAACCAGGAGAATCATAAATTAACTGTTTGAAAGAGTTTCTTTGGTAATAAAATGGAGTAAGATTTTAACAGGTTGAAGAATGAATGGATTCCAACAATGTGGTAGGCTGAGGTCAGGTGGGAGGCCCCCCCACTTCTGCTCTAAACATCTAGAAATGTTAGATGAAAAGTAGCCACAAAATGACAAAAGCTATAAATGCCAAACTAAACTGGATGGAAGGGAGAGGAGAAGCAGAAAAACGGGAAATAGAGGGAGGGAGGGACCCAAAGACAGAGCTTATAATATGCAGAAAGGTCAGGGGCAGAGAGTTTACTTAGAGACTCTACATGCCCGATACAAGGGATCAAAAGACAAATAAGACATGGCCCCACCAACTAAGGAACTTGATTTGGGCTTCAACTTGGGCACCATTCATGGTGATTCAAGTGTGCATGGAGTTAGAGTAAGCAAAACAGAGAAGGAGAAATAGGGAGAGGAAACAAGACAAGAAGAGGAAGCTACTCAGTTTCTCCTTCTACAACCACCTCAAGTCTCACATGTTTTCATCACAGTTTTTAAAAAAACATTTTTGTCAACAAATTAAAAACTCGGAAAAAATGTGATTGGTATCTATGCTGTTACTTTTGAAACCTGTTCTCAGGTTCTTTAAGTCAACCTTTATTTCATAAAAAAGTATAGAGCAGTAAAGCCATCATCACTAATTACCACCAAGAATTTTAAAATATACATTTCCTCCATAATAATTTACACTTATACTAGCAGTGATGCCTGTTTTGAACTGGTCTCAAGTCATAAAATTGAGCACACTAAAATATCATTTTTACATCACTTATGAATCTTACTTTAAATCATAGGGATATAAACATTTAAATCTCAAAGTTGCTATTAGCTGAAATATAGTTTTCAACTGAATTATAATATTTAAGCTCTCCAACATTACATAGTTTTTTTCCCTTTCCTATATATATTGCTGGTACCTATCTACCTGACAGCATTGGTAAACTCCCTCTACTGAAAGAATAAACATTTTAATCTACCGTGAGTTTTCTACAGTTATATTTAACTTACATTTGGGAATGCTGAATTAGAAAAAGTGTAGAGTAGAAAATTTTGGCTATATTTATTCTTCTCTGTTTACGTTATATAAGGCATTGAAAATCATTATGACATCATTTAAAGACCTACTGGACAACCAAATTCACCTAATGTCATTACTCAGGTTGTTTTATATATATATATGATCAGCCTAAGTTTGAGAATGATAGATACATAGGGAAGAGGAAGAGACCATCACAGACTAGCTAGCCCAGGAATTCTCAGTTTTAGCACTATAAAAATTTTGAGTTGATAATTCTTTCTTGTTAGGACCTGTCCTGTGTATTGCAGGATCTTAGCAGTACTGCTGGCCTCTAGCCACTAAATATCAGGAACATTCCCCAGATTATGACAATCAAAAATGCCTCCATATATTGTCAAATATTCTCTGGGAGGCAAAATCATGATTTGTTGAGAACTACCAGCCTGTAGATTTGGAAGCTGAATCCAGAAAGGTTTAGCAATTTATTCAATGTCACAAACCTAGAGTAAGGCATCCCTGGGCATAGAGCTAAATGATCTGAATCTTAGACTGTTCTCTCAACAGTGCCTATTTCTCCCATTAAAAATTCTATTATTATTTGTTTTAATTATTTATCCAGTTTATAATCACAAAGCTTAGAGTTGACTGCTAAATTATTATTATTGACACTATTTAATATCAGGAGCTATTCTAAGCAGCACTATAACCATCTGATTTAGTGAATAAAGTTGAAGGATAATGGGCCTGAAACCAGCACAAAAAGGGAGCTCTGTTACTTGACCTCAACTTAGCCAACAATCTCCATTCCCTTTATAAAACATAAAGACTGACACCCACAGCTCACCAAGCCTCATAGCTTAAGTTGTCTAATCTTTAGCACAATTGTCCATTTCCCTTCTTCACTTTTTTTAAGTTCTAGGGTTTAACAAGAACTACTTGTGCTCATTTTCAAATCTTTTTATGCCATTCATACTTATGATTATAATTATATAATTTTAATTAAATACCATGTAAACCAATGAAATGCAAATGTAAAAAGAAAGTTGGTGTTTCTATTTAAAAAATAAGCTAAAAGCTTAGGAAACACTTTATAAAGCTGAGTCATACATTCAAAAATGTTGCTATAGAATAGCAACATAGTAATAATAATAAGGGAAATCATGAAATACTACATGATTCATTAGAGTTAGATGAATTTTGCACTTAGATTGTTTTCACAAGTGTCTATGTCCTTATAGGTCATGAATTCCAGGCATGCTTATGCAAAAAAGAAAATGTAGAATAAAAAATAATGAATTATTACTTGAAGAAAAATAGCCCCATACCAAAATGTTAGCAAATTAATTTTTGTTTTAGGTTAAAATAAATTGTTCAAGAAACGCAAGTATCATATTGTTTTAACTATTCCTCATTTAACCATTTTTTTCCATTGACCAACAAAATCAGTCCTAAGCATTTAGAGTAAGAGGGCTTCTAACCATATACCTGGCAATGTTAAGATAGTTCACAGTATTAAAATCAATGACCAGTTTAGCAGACATAAACATGGAATCCAACAGTTGAACAATAAAGATTTCTTCTGTCACTCGTGGCTATAAAGTTTGCCCATCCTTTAGTAAGAAGACATGGTAATTATATTACAGTAAAACCCACATTTTACATATATTACATTTTTTAGATAAATGGCTCAGTTGGCTGTTTAGTAAACCTGCATATAACTTCATTAGAATACTGCTTTGAATCTTCTCAATTATGTTCTTTTCAATATCTCAAATCATATCCAAACCCAAGAAGACCTAACTAGGCTCTAACCAGGCTAAGCCTAGGCAGGGATTACCCTAGGTTGTGTCTACTGGAAACCAGTTATATTATTCATATACCATAGATACAGCTAGAATATAAACTGCATGCATGTCTGTTTTAACTTTACCAAATAGGCAAGTTTTACAAGTATACCCCAGAGCCAGATAATCAAGCATTTTTTAATCTTTTAACACATATGTTGAAAGGCCTATATAGCATATACTTAAGGAATTATATAAATGCCTAATCATATTACTCACTGAATTTTATGTCTTCCCACATTCCTATAAAATAATGACCCAAAGGCAAATTGGTATTTCAAATCTCTGCATTCAAGAAAGCTGTTCCTAAGTCATTACCCACAAGATAAATATCTACGTTTTTTAAATATCTGAAATCAGATGTTCTAATCTCTATCCAAAAAAATTTACTCAACAACAACTAAATTTAGAGGGCTAAGAACTCTGGACATATACCAAAGAAAGAGAAAACAATTCTCAATTATAAGAAGCTTACAGTTGAAAAGGTTAGAAAAGTGAATAGTATTGTAAAAATATACACATCAAAACTTGAAAATAAGTGCAGAAACTTCCTTGCAATGTTTACGGAAGATAAAGTATGGTATAACAATCACAGTACAATGTGCTAGAATCCAAGCCATTCACCTTTATAAATAGCCTTATTTATCAACACCTTTTCCTTTCTCCTTTACCAACAGTTCAAGTCCTATTGACTCTTTCTACTATTTCTTAAAATCCACTCACTTCTAACTGTACTGCCACTAACTTATTCTAGTCTAATCTCATGTCTAGTTTACCTTATTTTCAGAATGAATTATTCCCATAGCTTCCTAAATGAGGCATCTATATCCACTCCTTGCCTCTTCCTTAAATATTTCATAATCCTTCCTACCACAGGGCCTTTGTAATATGCTGTTCCCACTGCCTGAAATATTCTTTGACCCACTCTCGACTGATAATGGGCCACTCTTCTTTCAGATCTTTCATCAGAGATGCCTTCCCTCCAATTAAATTATGCTTCCACAGTTATTCTCCCATGCCATTTACCTGTAATTCATAACAGTGATCATAATTTGTAATTATATATTACTCATGTGTTTGCTTCCTTTGTCTATCCCACTGAACTCTAGATTTCATAAGGACAGAGATTGTACCATATGAGTTCACTATTGTCATTTTAAATAAATTAATGAGTTAATGAAATAATACTATACCATGCATTTAGTACTATGACAGTTATATATTTTAAATGTTTTGGGAACACAATTTAAAAAATTAAAGAACACAATCAAGAAGAATTAAGAGTTGAGTTTAAGATGTTTTAAAAATTAACTTCATTCTCTTTAAAAGTTTATCAAACTTTACTTCATAGATCCTACCTGACAATCTACAAGATCTGTTTCTGCACACAAGTTGCATAAACAGATAAAAGTATTATTGCTTATTGCAACATTTAAATATGCCAAATTTTTAAGTTATTTATAGTTTTGTGATGGCAAATACTAAATTTTGTCCTCAAAAGACTTTTATGTTGGCTGGAAAAAATACACATACATAAATTCACACACACACACACACACACACACACGCGCGCGCACACATATGTAAAGTTATTTGCTAAATAAAAAATATTTATTTATTAACAACAGTATCTAAAATATTATTATTTGAAGGCTGGTAAATCTGAATTGTATTCTAGAGAAAATCAGAATTACCATTTATATACAATCATTTTCATACACTTTCAAAGTATATGAAAACAGGCTTGTACAAATTTATCACCTATGTAATCTAAGAAAGTAAATGGCAGTACGGTAAATGAAATACCATGGGTTTTGCAAAATATTGCATGTTATATGTTACATGCTTATTGTACCTAACAATGACTTTAGATCTCTAGCTAGATCACAGATGTTGTCTATATAGAATATTCATATTTATCTATTCATCAATCAGTGTCAAATATCAAAAATACTTTGAAAGGCAAGTTCCAGGACTTGTCAGTCAATGATTATATCATTACAACAAATACTGGCCATGACAGTCTGAAAGCTCAGAGAAATAAAGTAACTTGCTGACAGTCAGGGAGAGATTTAAATTCAGGTTTATCAGATTTCGAGACTATACAGTAATGTCTCCCAGATGGCCAAATGGCAAATAGGACTTTTTTTTTTTTTTTTTTTTTTTTTTGTCTAATCTCTAAACACAACATTCTTATGTATCCAGAATAGTTAGGTAACTGATAGCCATTCCCCCCACCATCACTTAAGCACTTGCTCATGCTCTCTCTCTCTCTCCTTCTCCCCATTCCCTCCAGGCATCCCTCTTGAATGCATTCCAAAGTTAAAATGACCCCAGAGCATCCACCTGATCCATGATAAAATCTCACACATCTTTGTCCCACCAACTTGCAGCCATCTCCCTGCAGCCCCCTCTCCCACTTTGTTCTTAGTGGCAGCTCTCATCACAGCCTTCCACAGGTTCAGGTGAACCTCATGTCCCCAAATTCCCACCAGGGGATAATGTCAAGCTCAATGAGGATTCCTCTCACTTGATTTAAAGTGAAGATGGACTACCCTTCTCCCACCCCCACATTCACCAGAGCCCCAATGTCAACCTAATAAATATTATGAAGTAGACAATAACTAACTCCCATACAACACTTTGCATGTTCTAAATGGGTAACTGATATGGGGGAACCTATTCTACTATATTCTTGGCCATTGGGATCTTAGCCAAAACTGAGATAGACAGAGTCCTGCCTTAACATCTTGTTACATTTATAGCAATAAAAACATATAAGGACTAGAGAAGAACACCAGAGTGGTTTTTTAAAAATAAAAATAGAAAACGCTAGCATTCATGCTTCCATAAAGAATAAAATTCTGGCCCTGCCCCTCTTGTTTTCCTCCATCCTTACTGCTCTGTATACATTTTGTCATATGAACTTGTAGCCCCTTAAACATTAGAAAAACATAGGAACGTTCATGTAAATGGGTATGATAAATTGTATTGGGGTGATAAAAATGTTCTAAAACTGATTTATGATGATGACTTCACGACTTGGTAAACTTACTATAACTTATTGAATTCTATACTTGAAATGAGTGAATTATATGATATGTAAATTATATCTCAATAATTTGTTTTAAAGTTTGCCTTTACATAAGGCAACACAAAAAAATTCCGGAAACTACAGAGTATATAGTATACACTTTTCGAGAATTAAAGATCTTCCTATTTGGTAGAGGAATCATGGATGCAATCTGTTAGACTTATATTAAAGTATATATAAAGCAGTGGTAAGAACAGGGAGGGGAGTTACAGCTAGAAGCTGACCTAACACTTGAGGTCGATGCAAGAGCTAGAAGACTGATTGAGAGCCATATTACATGCAGTAGATGAGTGGTCTTCAAACATGTTTGCTCATGCATGGCCCAAAGATTCAAAACAAAAAAAAAAGCTATGTATCCCCTTCTGAAGATCTGCCCCAACTCAGTGAAGTTTTAAGTTGACTTCATCATAAGCTTATAGGATTACAAAGAATATAATTTCTGGCATACACGAACATTGAGGTTTTAAAACACAACTGTCATATCCCACGTTCAACCATTTTTAAGATATCTGACCAATCTCAAGCTCCTTTTTATCAGTTGGAAAATTTATATCGCTAGTTTTTCTCCTTTAACTCATATCCAGCCCACTTCCCCACAGAGTTTCATCCCAATGAAGCATATGTTTATGTTGGAAAGTCTTTTATTGTTCACACTACCATACTTCTCTGCAAAGAAATATTTCCAATTGCTGCTCTGTTTGGTGCCCAGGCTGTTTCTACACCCCTGCACAATGCACTATAGTAAGATTTGAGATGGATAAGAAGGATGCCTTGCTTTGCTAAAATGGAAAAAGAGGGATTGTAAATGGGAAGGTGAGAAATGAGACTGAGCATACAATCCAGACTCTGGGAATTCATTCCCTTCAAACCTTCTGTACTTTGCTAAGTGTTTGGGTTCCCTACCCCAACAGGACCTATTTAAAGCCCTTGGAGAGGATCACCGATTTGTCTGAGCAATAAAGTGGGTCCAAACAATTTTCTATGCATAAGCCTGGCTGAGCTGCTTTGTTCTCCCATGCTTCCCTTGGAAATAAGGAGGGCAACCTGCTATTCAGGTAAATGTCTTTATTAGGCAAGTTAGCTTCCTCATACGGATGCTAACACCAACTTTCATTTGACACTGCTAGGACACCAAGTCTCTCCTTAACTAGCTACACAGAATAGTAGCTACACTGTAGGCCCTTATTTGCTGGAGAGTAATGCCACTTCAAGTTCAATGTTAAAAAAAGAATTTTCAAAACCTTATTTGAGATAAACAATACACAGGAAAGATTGCTTAAAGACAAGTAGTCCACCCACTTTTCATATCCCTGGGTCAAACTGACCAGCAGAGAACAGATTCCTAAACAGAACCTTGCCGATTGTTTTTACTAGATTTTGCTTTGAGGCAATGCTATTAACACAAAAGTGTCTTATGAGAATCAGCCTTGCAAAGCTTGATAATTTTCATAACAAAACACAGTGTACTCTTCATGGAGACTCCTGGGAGAAATTCTTGTCTGATGCTGGTGCTAAGAGTATGGTTAAAATCATCCTGAGCAAATTGTTTATCTTTACCCCCACAAGCCTATTCTTTTCCCTCTGGCTGATTGAAAGCTTAAAGCCTTTAAAGGTGGCCTCTGTATCTTACATGTAGGTCATTCTGACAAGAAATTTAATTGTGTTCCTGCTTTCATTTTGTTCCCACCTCTTCTTTATTTCTGACCTCCTTTTACTTCATGTTATTATGTATGTATACACATTATTATGTATGAATAAGGTAATATATATATATACATAAATACATATATACTGGAGTTTATCCTATAATCTCATGCTGCTTCTACATCCAGAAAGGCAACAGAGCTACTTCCCTATAAAATATTGCCTATTTTGTAAAGCTTGGAGTTGTTAATATGCTGAAGATTGTCACATAAAATCAAGTGACCAAGAACACAAGGCACAATCATCAGGGTCTCTAAAGCAATTCAAACCTAAACTAGGTACAGGAGTACTTAATCAACAGAACAACAACAAAGCAATAACAACAAAAAGTAAAACCCAGTTCTAGATTTTAATCAACCACCATGTTTTGAGCTCCTACTTTATGCCAGATGCTGAGCTAAGTGTTAATAATTAAAAGGAAAATAAGAATGACTCATGATTCAAAGTGCCTACTACAATCTGTGGGGGGGAGGAGAGGAATTACACGTGTGTGTGTGTGTATACATACGTGTGTGTATGTGTATATGTGAGTAGGTATGTGTATATGTGCACACACATGTGGTATATCATTAGCACTATGACATAAGCTTGTATAAGGTTATATAAAACAGGGGCCAGTTAGTGCTAACTACGGGGGCAAGAGAAGAAAAGTTTTACATTGATTACCATGGTTTAGGGGAGTCTATCTTATCCATCACTCTGGCTACAATGATGACTGAAGAGTTGTTTAACTTTGTGACTTATGACGACAACAGCAGGTAAAATTAAGAAAGAATGAACCCACCTAATTACAATGAGGACTGTGCATGGTTTACTGTACAGTTAACTAAAGAATAATAATCTGTGTCAGTCTAGAACCTTTGGTCAGGTATGGCCAAGAGAACAGTGGCTACTCTCATTCAGTTGTGATTTCATCTTATACTGTGGAAATGTATCCAGTCCACAGTGACTGGTACAGACTGTGGGTATGGTTTCCAACATCAATTTTGCAGGGGAACTCTGAATCCTTATAAGCAGCCTAAAATCCTTCAAAAGTCAGGGTCTGATAAAAGGGGCACCTGGCTGGGTTCCATAAAAAACTTTTACAAATGTCAGTTTCATTATATAACATCATCTGATTTACAAAAATATACTTATTTGAAACTAACAGCACTGCATCACTCAAGAATATCTTCCAAAGATAACGGAACTAGCCTGACTCAAGTCTCCAGAACATCTTATATCCCTTTGCTCATGGAAAAAAAGTATCTAGCCTTTAGAAAGCCCTTTCTCTTGATTTTAGCTAAAAGCAACTGAATATGTGAGGTAATTTATAATTTTCAGCCGTATTTAATTCAGTGACCCCATATTCCCAAGATCTATGATCTGTGAGTCCTTTTCTGTGCCCGCCCGCAAATTACTCCTCTCCCATGCCAGTCCAACAAGGATGCCAATTTCTTATATTTTCAGGGCTTTGTCTACTATTTCCTGAAAATTCTCAGGCTCTGAAATTGCTTAAAGCTAAATTTAGGTGTGGCTTCTATAGATTTTATTGCTCAAGAGGAGACACCATTTACATACTTCTGATTGACCGTATTTAACACACTCTCCCAGAGGCAATTTCAGGAATTTTCTATTTAGTCATGTCACACAATCCAGTGTGGCTCACAAGTATACAAATAATAAAAGTTTAGCCTGCAAGAGTTCATGATGGTGCACTCATCATATTGGCCATATGGACTGCTCTTGCTAAAGTGACCCTCCCTGGCTGTTCTTCCCTCATCTCCCTTTAAAATATTGTATGTCTACAGTTAGCAGTTATCTAATCTACACTTGCCCATTTTACTTCCTATGTACACCTTGCTGTAAGCTTCCAGTACCAGGTTCAAGACAGATCCATAGTTCTATCACCTCTCACCACCTCCAGAATCACTATCCTGGTCCATCATCACCTCCCTTTCTGGACTTCTGCACCAGCCTTGTAACTGACCTACTTACACCCTGACTCCCTCTATTCTCCACACAGCAGCAGGAGAGATCCTTTTCAAGGCTGCCAGTCAAATCATGCTACTGCTGTATGCGAAATACTGCCCTGGCTCCCCATCTCATTCTGGATAAAATCTAAATACTTCAGCCACCTCCTCCACCACTCTGCTCTAGCCCTTTTGGCCTTCTCTTTATTCCTTAACCATGCCAAGCACAGTCCCTTCTCAGGGCCTCTGCACTGGCTGTTCCCTCTGCTTGGACACCATTTCTCTTTTGGACACCATTTCCCTGACTCATATCCTCCCTCCCTCCCCAACTCAGGTCCTGATCAAACATCACCTTGCCCAGAGGACTATCCTGATCAGCATACTCCTAACCACCTTCCCTTTCCCTTTCATCCTGCTGCATTCTGCTTCATCATATATCATATCAACTTAACATATCAATTTACATATCACCTTATCAGGCTCTTCCCATTTGAATGGGATGTCTTTGGGAGCAGGGAGCATATCTGTCTTGCACACTGCTGCATACCTAGCATCCAGCACAGAGCCTAGCATACAGGTGATTCTAATAAATAATTGTTGCATGAATAAATCTTACATAAGGGCTCTCTGTCATTCCTAATGTCACTGTCCTAGTTTAAGAGAAACCAGTCTCTAACTGGGCCCACTGTTATAATCTCCATACTAGTATTCCTGATGTTATACCCATACCCTTCTAATTTGCTCTCCATATGGTTACCAGAGTTATGTAGTCTACAATCTGACCTTTCCTTACTCGCAATTTTCTCCAGTGCCTACAGATTATAGTATAACCTCTTGTGCATGTCATATAAAGCCTTTTGAGATCTGGTAGGTGCCTACTGGCTAAACCTAATCTCCTAAGCCCCACAGACTGAATAACCTGTAGCTGATTCATGCCCCAGTGCATTTGCTCTTGATAGTTTCTCTGTCTGGAGAAACCTCCCCTGCTCTGCCCACCTGGCAGCAACTCATGTAAATGTTCTCAGTTCAGATGCTGCTTGCTCAGTAAAGCCTTCTTTGATTGCCCCAGGACAGCTTGAGGCTCTCCCACTCCATGTTCCAACTCTGCCTTGCACATATTTTCATGAAAGCACATTACCTTGTTTTTGAGACAGAATCTTGCTCTGTCGCCCAGGTTGGAGTGCAGTGGGGCGATCTCTGCTGACTGCAATCTCAGCCTCCTGGGTTCAAGCAATTCGCCTGCCTCAGCCTCCAGAGTAGCTGGGATTACAGGTGCACACCACCAAACCTAGCTAACTTTTATATTTTTAGTAGAGAAGGGATTTGCCATGTGGGCCAGGTGGGTCTGGAACTCCTGGCCTCAAGTGATCCAAATCCACCTGCCTTGGCCTCCCAGAGTATAAAGCACATTACCTTGTATTATTATAATTCTCTGTTTTCATGTCAATCTCTGAGTAAACAGCAAACCTCTCAATGAAAGGGATCATGTCTTATTAGTCTTCATATTTCTAACATTTGGTCTATAGTGTTCATTAAGTGCTTACTGAGCTAATTAATTAATAGTCAAATGAATTAATGTAAGACAATGATATGCAACACTTTGCAAAAGGATCTCAGCAATTGGTGTTTTGAATTTGTGGGTGTGAAAAACATTTATTAAGTTCAACTGCAAATTTAAAACAAATACGTTTTTGTAGTTAGATCAACAATTCGAAATATAGGGTCAGAAAAGATAAAAGAAAAAATGAATCAATCACATTTACTTACGCAAAGTTTCAATATTTTTCCCCATGTAATCTACTTCACAGTGTCAAAGAAACATTTCCATTCCTTTTTCACCCCTCAATACTTCTGGAAATATGTGAAGACTAAACAAGTACTTATCACAAACCATGTCAAATAATGTTTAAAAAAATACTGTGCCAAGATCTATAGGAAGAATACCTTAAAACATTATGAAGATTCACAAAAGAAGACTTGAATAAATGGGAACATATACCCTGTGTGAGGATAGGTTGGGTCAGTATCATAAAAAATTCTCCCAAATTTTTGCAAACTATACCTTTGGCAAAAGTCTAATATCTAGCTTTCAGAAGAAACTTAAACAAATTTACAAGTAAAACACCCCCATTAAAAAGTGGGCAAAGGACATGAGCAGACACTTTTCAAAAGACGTACATGTAGCAACAATGATATGAAAAAAGCTCAACATCACTGATCATTAGATAAATGCAAATCAACTGAGACACCATCTCACACCAGTCAGAATGGCTATTATTAAGAAGTCAAAAAATAAAGGATGCTGGTGAGGTTGTGGAGAAAAAGGAATGCTAATACACTGTTGATGGGAGTGTAAATAAGTTCAGACATTATGGAAGACAGTGTGGCGATTCCTCCAATACCTAAAGACAGAAATACCATTCAACCCAGCAATCCCATTACTGGGTATATACCCAGAAGAATATAAATCATTTTACCATAAAGACACAAGCATGTGAATGTTCATTGCAGCACTATTCACAATAGTAAAGATATGAAATCAACCTAAATGCTTATCAATGACAGACTGGCTAAAGAAAATGTGGTACATATACACCATGGAATATTATGCAGCCATAAAAAGGAACAAGATCATGTCCTTTGCAGGGACATGGATGGACACGGATGGAGCTGGAAGCCATTATCCTCAGCAAACTAACGCAGGAACAGAAAACCAAACATCACGTGTTCTCACTTATAAGTGGGAGCTGAATGATGAGAACTCATGGACACACTATGAGGAACAACACACACTGGGGCCTGTCAGGGCAGGGGCAGAGGGAAAGCATCAGGAAGAATAGCTAGTGGATACTGGGCTTAATACCCAGGTGATGGGTTGATCTGTGTTGCAAACCACCCTGGCACATGTTTACCTGTGTAACAAACCCACACTTGTACCCCTGAACTTAAAAGTTTAAAAAAAAAACTCCCTAGATTAAGCTATAAATTTAATTTAGCCCTTATATCCAAAACATGATTGTTTTTTAGAATGAGACAATTTCTAAAGTTTATTCAGAAAAATAAACATGTAAGAAGATTTAAAAAAAAAAAAAACCTGGAACAAAGAGTAATAAGGGTGAGGCTAGCCATATCATATATTAAAATTCATAAAACTAGAGTGATTAACACAGTGTGGGACTGCAACAAACTGGAAGTCAAGAAAACGGAGCAGATTCTCCAAAAATAGTTCTAACTACATAAGGCGATTTCATAGATGATGATACCCTTCCATGTCACTCCCGCCTTGGCCCAAGTAAAAATCATCTTTCTCAAGAGTAACCACCTAGCCAGCAAGGAAAAGACGCATCGTGCATGAAATGTTTGGAGAGAACTAGGGAGTTGCTGGGGGAAAATAAAATGGAATTTCTATTCCATTACTAATCTAAAATAATTACAAATCAAATAAGTATGATTTTATTTACATAAAAATACAAAAGGAAATTGTGGAAGCATGAGCTTTCAGAGTGGGCTGGGCTTTTCTGATCATTACATAAAACCCAGAAAGTACAAAATAAACATGTGACAACTTTATATAAAAAATGTATTATGTCTCAAATACTATAAACAATATCAAAGACAAATGACAAAATAAGGGGAAATATTTGGTAAAAAAAGAATCATAAGGAAATGTGAATTTTTCTAGTATATAAAGAGCTCCTGGCCAGGCGCGGTGGCTTACACCTGTAATCCCAGCACTTTGGGAGGCCGAGGCAGGCAGATCACAAGGTCAGCAATTCAAGACCAGCCTGACCAACATGGTGAAACCCTGTCTCTACTAAAAATACAAAAATTAGCTGGGCATGGTGGTGGGTGCCTGTAATCCCAGCTACTCAGGAGGCTGAGGCAGGAGAATTGCCTGAACCCAGGAGGCGGAGGTTGCAGTGAGCTGAGATCATGTCATTGCACTCCAGCCTGGGCGACAGAGCAAGACTGTCAAAAAAAAACCAAAAAGCTCCTAAAAATAAAAATCAAAACTCAGTATTTGAAAGCGGGCCTGCAAAGGGCATGAGCAAAGAGTTAGCTCATAGAAGAAGAAAATACAAAGTAAACACATGAAGAGATGCTCAAATTAAAACTATAAGATGCTACTTTTCAACCAGCAGATTAGCAAAGATCAAAATGTTTGCTAGTGGGCATAGGTGTGAGGAAACAGGCATTCTCATTCATTACTGATGGGAGTGTAAACTGGCACACTTTTGTTAATGGTGATTCAGTAAGAGCCATCAGAATTTTTAAACTCACATACCCTGTGACCCAAGCATTTCACTTTTAGAATGCTTTCCTACAAACTTACTGGCACCTAACTATTCTTCCTTAGCCTCCTGTTCCTGTTTACACAAATCTCACTCTCCTCCAGGAAACTGCAAGCTGTAGCCTGTCTACACTACACACCACCTAAGGAGCCTTCATCCCTAAACCCTCCTGAATGTCAACAGAGAAGAAGAACATTGATCATATTTGCTGTTAGCTTGCTCCTTTTCTCCTCCACTTTACATTTCTCTTTTCCTGCCACAACGTCACTTACTGTGACTAGTGGGTCCTCCTCCCAGGGACTTTGTGGCCACATGGTCCTCCAATTCCACCGTTTAGGTTCTGTGATACAGACTTACAATTTAAGTAAATTCCAAATTATAATAACTATCTAAGAGACTGAATTAAAAATAAAGTGAGATCCCTCCAAAAAGATTTATCCTAAAATCATTAATCACAAACAGGAAGAAGAGATTGCTATAAAGAGAATAAAATACCTAGGAATAGAGCTAGCAAGGGAAGTGAAGGACCTCTTCAGGGAGAACTACAAGCCACTGCTCAAGGAAATAAGAGAGGAAACAAACAAACGGTTAGGAAAAATCAATGCTCGTGCTCATGGATAGGAAGAACCAATATCATGAAAACAGCAATACTGCCCAAAGTAATTTATGGATTCAATACTATTCCCATTAAACTACCATTGACATTCTTCACAAAATTAGAAAAAACTTTTTAAATTCATATGGAGCCAAAAAAAACCCCAAATAGCCAAGACAATCCTAAGCAAAAAGAATAAAGCTGGAGGCATCACGCTACCTGACTTCAAACTGTACTACGAGGCTACAGTAATCAAAACAGCATGGTACTGGTACAAAAACAGACACACAGACAAATGGAACAGAGTAGATAACTCAGAAATAAGACCACACCCCTACAACCATCCAATCTTTGAAAAAACCTGACAAACACAAGCAATGGGGAAAGAATACCCTATTTAATAAATGGTGTTGGGAGAACTGACTAGCCATATGCAGAAAATTGAAACTGGACTCCTTCCTTACATCTTATATGAAAATTAACTCAAGATAGATTAAAGACTTAAATGCAAAACCAAAAACTATAAAAACCCTAGAAGAAAACCTAGGCAATACCATTGAGGACACAGGCATGGGCAAAGACTTCATATGAAAATGCCAAAATCAATTGCAATGAAAGCAAAAACTGGCAAATGGGATCTAATTAAACTAAATAACTTCTGAGGAGCAAAATAAACTATCATCAGAGCAAATAGACAACCTATAGAATGGGAGAAAATTTTTGCAATCTACCATCTGACAAAGGTCTGACCTCCAGAGTCTACAAGGAACTTAAACAAATTCACAAGAAAAAAAAAAAAAAAACTCCATTAAAAAGTGGGCAAAGGACATGAGCAGACACTTCTCAAAAGAAGACATACATGCAGCCAACAAACAAATGAAAAAAGCTCAGCATCACTGATCATTAGATAAATGCAAATCAAAACCACAATGAAATACCATCTCACGCCAGTCAGAAGGGTGATTACTAAAAAGTCAAGAAACAACAGATGCTGGCAAAGTTGTGGAGAAAATGGATTGCTTTTACAGTGTTGATGGGAGTGTAAATTACTTCAGCCATTGCAGAAGACAGTGTAGCAATTCCTCAAAGACCTAGAACCAGAAATACCATTTGACCCACCAATCCCATTACTGGGTATATACCCAAACAAATATAAATCACTTTATTTTAAAGATACATGCATGCAATTGTTCATTGCAGCACTGTTCACAATAGCAAAGACATGGAACCAACCTAAATGCCCATCAAAGATTTCTAAAGGAAATGTGGTATATATATATACCATGGAATGCTATGCAGCCATGAAAAGGAACAAGATCATGTCCTTCTCAAGGACATAAATGGAGCTGGAAGCCATTATCCTCAGCAAACTAACACAGGAACAGAAAACCAAACACCACATGTTCTCACTTATAAGTTCGAGCTGAATGATGAGAACACATGGACACACTGTGGGGAACAACACACCCTGGGGCCTGTCAGTGGGGGCAGGGTAAGTAACAGGGAGAATAGCTAATGGATGTTGGGCTTAATACCCAGGTGGTGGGTTGATCTATGCAGCAAACCACCCTGGCACACGTTTACCTACGTAACAAATCTGCACATCCTGCACATTACCACAGAACTTAAAAGTTGAAGAAAAAAAAAAGTTCTGCTAAGGGGGAAAATACATATATACATATGAGAACTTCTCTAAACCACTAACACCAGAGAGACAAATAATGATAATAACAGGTTAACAATTGTTAGATAATGCAATCATCTTGCAGGCACTGTGCTAAGAGCTCTCCATGGACTATTTCACTTATCACTCAGGACAACTCTGAGGTAGGGGTTATTAGTTAATCTCATTTTTATAATTGAGGGCAATGATGCACAAGGAGACCAGCTAACTTGCCCAAGGTCCAAAGGTGAGTAAGTGGCATAGTAAGGATGGGTACAATGTCTGCCCCAAAGCCCAGGCACTCTACCGCTAGGAGACATTTTCCTTTAAATCCTAATTATTTTAGAAGCAAGGTAGAAAGTTTGACTAAAGGCTTGCTTGCAGTAAAATGGAACACTGATGCTGAATTAAAGATCCCACAAAATATAGGATGGGAATGTTGGGAAATCCCTAAATATTGATTTTTATCTCAAGGCACCATTTCCACTAACCAGCTCACGCAGATGTTCTACATTGGGCAGACCTTGCTTCTGTAAATGTTGTTTATTCACCGACATTTATCTCACTGGTTTTATCCTCCCTACCTCCCTTCCTCCCAAAGAGAAATTCCTTGCTCAATTTTTGCATGTTCACTTTCTAATCCACTCCCATCTCTTCTCTGAATGAGCTGTGCTCGTGGGTGATCCCACCATTTCTCTGTTCCTGGGGTTGGAGTTCCCTATACTCCAAGCTGCCATCCTCTCAGAACACCTCAAACCACTCCTCTCAGAGTCAAGTGAGGTACAGATCCATTTCCATCCCATGTTCCTCTAAATTCTGACAACTTTTCTCATGAGAAAAATACTAATGGGCTTTGATGTCCACAGTACTTTTCTTTAAATCAATTCAAAAACTAAATGCTTCATTATAACTTTTGTTCACAGTACTCCAATTATTTCAAAAGCTGCTTTTATCTAGGAGGGAAAAAAACCCTCAAGATGGTGGTTTATCATAGAATTGTCAGAAAGTAAATACAAAAATAGGCAGCTAAAAACAATGAGTGGAGAGAAGAAAATAACCTAAACATAATGCATAAGTTAAATAACTTTAAAGAGAGCTAAATGTGAAGATAATAGCAGCCAAAGCATTCTTCATTTTTTTTCCCCTCCATAGCACTTATCACCATCTGACATGCTTCATATTTGCTAACATGTTTGTCTGTCTCCTCCTCCCACTCTGACCAGAATGTCAGTTCTGTGAAGGCAGGAAGTTGACTGTTTTGTCCACTATTGTTTCTTGCCCCTGAAACATAGTAAGTGCTCAATAAGTACTTGTAGAGTGAGCAAATGAATGAATAAATGAATGAATGAATGCAACTTCTTTTCTACCACATCATCTCTCACTCCACAAGCAAAATTTATTTGCTTTCCTGCTCTGGTCAATATATCTAGAGATTTTCCTCCAAATTCTTCAATCAGATTAATTTCAAGGTGGAAGTCATCTGGTCAGATCTACTTCTGAGATGCAGAAAACCTACCAACTTACCATTCCCTAAGAATATGTTCACTCATTCTTTTAGGAAAAAGGAAGGAGGGACAAGGTAAGCAGAAATCAAATATTTTGAGGATGAACTGAATCTATTACAGATAGAATTTTCCAAGCCATTTTTTCACCTACATGAAACAAACTTACACACACATATCTCACTGGTTCATAAAACAACTGTATTCCTTGTAAATAACACAAAGTTATTTGTCAAAGGAAAAAAATAACTAAAATTGTACAGTAGAAATACAGCACCAAAGACCTGTGGGGTTTCCCACACACTGGACAGTTTGTTAACAGGCACCTCAGTGATCTCAATGTTAAACTCCCTTCAGGTCTAAACTGATTGATTTAAGTTAGACTTCCTGGCTTCGTTTCCTTGTGATGACATTGAATGTCAAAGTGTACCCTCAAGGGCAAAAGGGATGGGTGAGAAAAAAACGTGTTATGCAGTTATGTACTGCGCAACTGCTCTCCTTCCCTGCGGAATACAGACTTTTGATTTAATTAAACCTGAGGAGAGATTCCAAACAAATTTCCATTTGGCATTTTCCAGACCCTATCAACTATCCTCCAACATTCAAAAATAATAAATAGCATTTAGAGCTTCTGATACCATTCCCGTCTCCCCACGCAAGGTTCCTCATCTTTCCTTGCATTTTCCACCTTCCCCCCACCCCATCCCCCAGCTCCTGTTCCATCAAAGCCACCTGATTGCTGACACAACCATCATAACTTTAAGTTCCTTCTCAAGCCAGCGCCTCTCTCTAGAATGCCCTTTCTACCCCCTGCCTTATCTGCAAGTATGCAGTCTCTGTTTATAGCAGTCAGCCTCATTACCAGTCATTTACACATGGGACAAACCCTCACTAGTTTGTGGCTTTCTGGAGGACAGGAATTGTGCTTTTTTTAAAAAAATCTTTCATTCCTTGGTACCCAATGCAATGCTATGCTTATAGAAGGCACTTAATAAATTTTCATTGTTTACTTGACTGAAACTCATTTGAAAGCAGAAACATTTCCTGGGGTTTTGAATAGAATTTCTAATGGACTACACCAGGATGTCTGCCAATCTCTTTATCCTTCTCAGTATATAATTCATAGTCACATTGGTTTGAAAAATTAAACTCTCCATATACAGGAGTAGCTGCCAATGACAGCACCATAGGTTTTAGATGGTGATTCCCATCTGTTTGTTCAAGGATTATTGGTTCTCTGCTCTACAGCAGTCACTAAACCAAGACTTGAGGTACAGAACATATAGTCCCTGCCATTAAGAAACAAAAAGTGTTTGAGAGAGAGAGACAGAGGCAAGTAGACAGTCTGTAAGATCCTGAGGGATACAGAACAACAGAGATGGTATACCTAGCTCAGCTCTGGGCAAAAGAAGTCAATAAGGATGGCAAGTGTCAAAACACTTTCAAGGGAGATGACATCGAATTTGCTTTGAAAGTGTAGTCTGAAGAGAGGAGCGGAAATAGCATGTGCAAAGGCACTGAGGCAAGTGAGAGCACTGTAAATTTCTGAGTATTGCAAACGGTTTTGGTACTCCTAGAGCATTCCATGGAACTTCAGAACCAGACGTAGAACAAGGAAGCAAGGGCTGTACATTGTTATGGGCCTGATACACAAGGTCAAAGAGTGTGGTATTTAATCTGTGATTTGTTCCATGGACACTGTGCTATCCAGGCTGTCAGTTTAAGATTCCAGGAAAGAGGTAAGTTTTATCAAAGACATGAATTGTCATTTCATGAATCACAACAACAGTGCAAACAAGTTTAGCTAATTTGTCTCTTCTGTTCAGTCAGGTCACAAAATCAGAAGCTAAAAATAATGTCTTGGAAAATTGGAAGATATATGTCACAACGACAGCAAAGGTGCCCTTCTATGAAAAGAATTTCTCAATGGAATAACCACAGGGAAAAAACCTGCCCAAGCAAACTATTTTTCAACCAGATTCTTTGAGAAACTGTGAATCAGTAAATAGAACACTGACTGACAATGAAAAGACAACCAACTCCATGAAGTATAAGTAGACTCTGAACTCCTCAAGAGGAGTGGCCGTGTCTGGCTGTCTCACCACTAGATCTCTACTGCTTGACATTAGGGTGGACACAATAGGTGCTCAGTAAGTTAACAGGTAAATGAGTGAATGGATGAAGGAATTAATTCCCTAACATCACCCCCTCTATATAGAAATCAATGATCATTTAAATAGTTTAAGCAAAGGGGAAAAACTATGCATAGTTTTTGTAAAATTCTTTAAATGTTTATAGGAAAAGCAGAATTTCAACATAAAAAATGCATTTCCACACAAGCATAAACAAATTACCATAAACATTTGCTTGATATGACTCACTCTGACTGGTACAGCCACGTAATCTGCATGAAATGAACCCAGAAATAATGGACACCAGTAAGACAGATGCCACAAAGCAGATTTGTGAACAATGAATGGCACAGTGTCAGCTGTGTATCGTAGAAGGGGCCCCACACTGGGAATGGAGCAGGGTTCTGAGTAAATGAATGCACCTTGCACTAAAGTTATCCTGCCCAGGTGCTATGTGAGTCTCCAGCCCTGGGGAAGTCACATCACTTCCTTAACTTCTATGGAATGAGAGGGTAGGTAAGTTGCTCCTTAAGGTACCTTTTCTTTTTTCTGAGATGGAGTCTTGCTCTGTCGCCAGGCTGGAGTGCAGTGGCGCAATCTCAGCTCACTGCAATCTCCACCTCTCAGGTTCAAGTGATTCTCTTACCTCAGCCTCCCGAGTAGCTGGGATTACAGGTGACACCACCATGCCCAGCTAATTTTTGTATTTTTAGTAAGATGGGGTTTCACCATGTTGGCCAGGATGGTCTCGATGTTTTGACCTCGTTATCCGCCCACCCCAGCCTCCCAAAGTTCTGGGATTACAGGCATGAGCCACTGTGCCTGGCCAAGGTCCCTTTTGATAATCACAAAAGACTTCCCAAAATGTGCCAGGATAAGCAGATAGTCATCATATACATATTTGCCCTGTTCATGAAGGGTACCATGATCACACTTTTCTGAGTAACTCTGATGTTCATGTCACTGTCACAGTTCTAGGGGCTTTCCAGGGTCAAAGGAAGGTACAGCCTACTCCCTCGAGGAATGTCTAATATGGATCAATTGTCTTAGAAACAATCATTCATCTAGTAGCAAACAGAAGTGAACTAATACTTCAAAATTTTTAATGGCTGGGTTACAGTCCTCTGAGATTATCTGGTCCAAGCTTCATGTAGCAGATACAGAATTTGAGTCACACAGCCAGTTAGTGGTGGGGGTTGAACTGGAATCCAAGGAGCTTGAAGATATCTCTCTGTGACTGGCTGTGGTCTCTGATGGTCTCCAGACACCCATTCCCTCTCTGACACTCACAGGAGGTCCCCCGTGGTGGACCAACAGGAAAGATGTAAGTAACTGAATTCCTACTGTATTACATTATGTCTGCTTTCTATAAGAATGGCTGCTGGCTCACACACACCAAAAGGTCAGTCAGCAGATGCCTAATTAAGGGTTAAAGATTTCTATTAGAGAAAAAGCCCACAAAACCTGTCATTGTGGGTTTTTACATTTCTTTGCTCTTCAGATTTAAGAGCAAACAGCCTGACTGGAGAATTAAATGCTAAACATAGGAAGAACGTTCCCCTTTCGTCTTGCATTATTTTGGGGCTGTGATTTGGTTCTCCTCCAAAATTCTGCCATCTCCCTCTACCTCCTAAGAAGTATAACTTGCAACATAAACATTTATGACAGTCTGCATAGATTATTATGCTACTGAGGACATGTTTTTTTCCCTGCAAAACTGATCTCGTAACGACAGTCCTAAATGAATTTAGTAGGGAGGCACAGATCAAAAATACAGAATTCAACACAGTTCATGAAGCATTTCTCCTATTTTATACAATCTTCCTGAGTTGCCAATTGAATTGCAAGTTCCTTTAAAGTAGATCACCAGAGCTGATGCTAGAAGTAGTTCTGAATCTCTGTCTTCCCTCTAAGAAGCCTCATGTGGGAGTCACACATAACTCTTTGTGCTCTGTAAAAGGGGCTCAAAGAGATGGTAAGAGGGATTATATTGGCTTAATAATATTGGGAAAAGCAACATAAAAATTCAGCCAACATCCTAATGATATGGTTCATTCAGTTACCAAAGAAAGGCTGTATCACATAATCAAATGATTTTACTTTATAACACCCATAAACTCCCCCTCTTAACACAAAGACCTTTTAGGCAGTAAATATATCAAGGTTTGAGGGCAGTCCAACCTAGACAGATCCAGAATGTCATTAACTAAAATGCAAAATAGATTCTATTTCTGGTCCTGGTAATCAACTATGGAAAACAGTTTCGATGACAAGAATGCCTGCAGAAGTATGAGGTTATATTTATATTAACAGAAACAATTTCCCCCCTCAGTTACATGATTATAGTTTGAATATTTGGAGTTGGGTTACTAAAAGAAAAGCTGTAATCAACTCTTCATTAATTGTCATACACGTTTCACTGTCTGAGTTTGTCTGTGTACATGTAGGCATGTTCACGTATACAAAATGGCAAAAGCGAAGAAGAGAGAAAGCAGAAGGCAAGAGGATTTTAAAATGGAGACGTGGTTCATAATTTAAGCTGCAAGTTTCAAATTAAACCACCACCAAAAGAAACAGTGAAAGCACAGTTTTGATGATAGCTGTAATTAAAGAGTGTCAAAAAAAAAAAAAAAAAAAAGAGTAACTGAATCTACACCAATCTAGGTGCTTCCAGACCCATTTTAAATAACTTCAACTTGCTAAGTCTGCAAGCAAAATCAGTTGCAATGCATAGCAGCAAAATAAATACATAGAAAATGTTGCAGTGACTTCATCACACCAAGAGGCTACAGGCTCCACTCAGTACAGCTTTTATCAATTTTTCCTGCAGTAGTTTTCTATGCTGCTTTCAGAGACCCTGCAAAGGAATTAACATTACACCATGCTGTGAGACAAGGAAATGCTGAAGAATGCAGTCTCCCAATTCAAAGAAATTCTTAAAGGCATTATCTGGAAATGGGGTCTAGGAAGCGGGGAAATCCTTACCAAAAAAAAAAAAAAAAAGCCAGTTAAAGCAATATCTGAGGAATTTTCCTTCTGTTCTCTAAATGGGCATGCTACAACTATTTTTTTTAAGTATATACAATTGACACGGGACAAACAACAGTACATTTGTGTACATGCTTGTATATGTGCATATATATATGCACATATGTATATGCACATATACAAATAATTGCACATATATATACAATTCTGATTGCATAGGTAAACAATCTGCTTAGCAAAATAAAGGAAACCTAAATAATGTTTTTTCTCAAGGCTAAAGTTGCTACTAATTAAAATGAAATATGTTGTAAATGATTCTGAAATTGCCTGCAATAAGAAATACTGAGTCTATTTCCATGACACCCAAGCTGATTCTAACTCTTTCCATCTTAATGAGTATCTTCAGTTGAGTTGCCAGGCACTATATAAAATCCTTTCAATTAGAAAAAGAGAAAAAAAGATTAAGCAAAGTAAGAACACACTATTATGGATGAAAGTAAACAGCTAAACATTAAAGAATGAAAGAGGAAGCAGAGAAGTCTGCCAGTCAAATTACAATACAGTATTGCCACGAACCACAGTCGAGTGTAGGGAAGAGTGGGAATTAGAACAGCTAAGCCAAGCTGATAATATTTTAAAAATTGTTTTGAACTTTTTTTTTTTTTTTTTTTGGCTGTTAACCTCTATGCTGGTTTTACTCTTGAACAGTGCTAACACGTAAACACCTACAAATTCTTGCTTTTTATTTAAATGGATGCTTTTACACGTGCAAGGAACCCTTCACTGAAATAGAAAACAAACAAAAACAGAACAACAAACGCATCTACTTTGGATCCACAGAAGAGGGTAAAGGCATATGTCTGATGTCATCACCACTATTTTAAGAAAAATCCACATGAACAGTTGACATAAAAGTAGTGAAAATAAGCAAGACAGTTAGAGAACTTTACATTCCAAACTCCCAATCAGCAGGAGGAGAGACCGGAAATTTCACCCCACGTTTTACCCCTTCATTTATCAAAAAAATCACATTGTATTAGTTCAGTATCTTATGAATCAGAGACCGAATTACATTTGGCAAGAACCCTCTATCGAGTGAAATGGACCAGAATTGGAAAACCTACACAAATAAGATAACCCACCTCCAGTCCAAGACTTGAAAATAACAATATAATTACAACTGTGAAGCTATTCTTTGGAATGATGCTTTGACCAAAATAGTTCGACACACCTGCTACAAAAAAAAAAAAAAAAAAAAAAATTCCCTGTTAAGAGAGACTCCTGCAGTGCACAGGAGTGAAACTACTAAAATGTTCTTGGTTTCCTTTGGGCGTCAAGAAGCCGCCAGTAATAGACTTGAAGTTGTGGTGCTCTTTGCAGCAAACCTCAGGAGACCAGGTGAAAAATTAGAGCACTATTGTAAGAGTAATGCCCTGGAATGAACAATCTGCCACATCCATAGTCTTCGTCAGAAACCTGCTTATGTTCTCCTAGAAAAGTCTAACCATTCTAATAACCTCAAAGTATTTTATCTCCTAGCAGGAGGACAAAACTATGTTGCCAACTCAAAAATGTTCCTGTCATCACTGCCCTACCACTCTCTGAAGAGCCTGCAAAATATGGTTTGCAGAACTGGGTATCCTGAGACTCGGAAGGAAAAGAAGCAATGAGGTCATGCAGTCTACTCCGTCTGCCAGCACAGGATTCCTCCTGCTGAGAATGTTTCTGCCCAAGTTGTAAACCCCACAAGATATAGGGTCATCCTGGACCCACTCGGGCAGGTGCAGAAAGCACAGCTGCCCACAGCAGACTCAACCTAACTCACACGTGTGTGCTCATCTTCACCCAGAAAGATGGAAGAGTTTGCTATGTGGTCAGGTCACCCCCGGCCCTTCTGATTCTGAGTGAGTGCCCCCAGCACACTGAGGATTCATCCTGCCCAAATTTGTCAGTCATCCTCCACAGATTCCCTGCACACTGCTGCAGTTTACCATCGTGAACACATTTCCCCGGCTGCTGCTTCAAGGACAAAGACAGAGCACTTATATTCGTATCACAGCAGAAGAGCTCGCGTTTATGCAAAGATAAAAAGACAAACACTCCAGGCAAATGATCCCTGGCATTTCTGAAGCTGGATCATCCCAGACAAGATCCATGAAAACAGAAGAAATGTAGAAGGAAGGTCACTAAGCTTAGCTGGGTAGAGGGGGAACGAACGGTTCAGTTCACTGCAGCAGCAGAGCAGCTCATTCAATGTAAGCACTTACCATAAAAATAGAAAGAGTCAACAGAAGGAGAACGGATCCTTCCTCAGTGCCTTGGTGTCTCCGGCAGAAAGAAATCCACTGTGAACCTCCAGGCACCAGTCAGGAGGAGGCCAGCAAAGTGATGACAGGCAATAAAACCACCACACACAAGTCCTTTTCAGCCTCCCCTTGGGCCGTATGCAGTTGTTTGTGCTGTAAAAACCCTGAGAAGTCTGGAACAGGACTCTCCCGAGATCCAGCCGGAGTGAAAGCAGCCTGGTGGATTTCACCGCCGTCTCAGAGCATCACGCCCAGGACTGGTCCTCCCCCTCCCCAGGTGCAGGGGAGGCATGGTCGGGGGAGGGTGGGCACTAGGCTGGGCTAGGCAAGGCAAG
The DNA here is from genome assembly GCF_047675955.1 of Chlorocebus sabaeus. NCBI lineage: Eukaryota > Metazoa > Chordata > Mammalia > Primates > Cercopithecidae > Chlorocebus > Chlorocebus sabaeus. Next base: position 98,135,390 of record NC_132914.1, on the reverse strand, counting down.
AAGAGGGATGGAAAGGAATCTCTTTAGAGTGGAAGGAACTGCCGGAGAGAACATCAGTATTCCATATCAGTTATTGCCAGCGACCAATCAGCCCAGCCAGGGGGCCGTGTCAGTGTGACAAGAGAGCAGCAGATGACAGCCAGTTCTGAGAGTGGCAGGACAACCCCCTGCCTGGAAGAGAAATTTGGGAGGATTGGTAACTTATCCTCTCCACAGCTGCTGTTAATGTTTGCTTGTATTTAACAAAGATCTAAAGCCCCATAGTTACACTAGCCATGCAGGAAGTTTTTGAGGCATCCCACGGCATCTCTGCAAGAAGCCAGACTTGAAGTCCCCTAAATGATGTCTGATGGCATGTCACAGTCCAGACAGCCCTACTGATGTGCCTCTAAGAGGTCATCATGAGGTACAGTAATGGCGCTTTGGACCTAAGCTTCTTTATGCGCAAAGTGCAGGGTAAGATGACCAGGGACCTGGCTTTCTATTTCAGAAGTGAAAAATTTAAAACAGAGAAGGGTCAAAGGTCTCTCTAGGAATTTGACTGTCAATCTTCATTAGTTTTCTTGTATAATATAGGTATAGAAATACTGTTAGAGGTGAGTTTCTGAAGATAGTTAACATGTCCCTTTTAGAGCTCTTAAATCACCTATAAGACAAAATATGTGTTTGAGAAAAACAATAATAATTCACAAGCACACTGAAGATTAAGAAACTCTGACTTACACTAACAGAAGAAGCAAAGGAGCAAATCTCTTGATGATAAATGAAGGATATGTGGAGGGCTCTAAAATTTTCCTATTTCCCTTTTCCCCCATTCTATTTTAATATTGAACTTATAAACTTTGTCCATATCTATTAATTAATTTGTATTTGGTGGTGATGATTACATTATATAGGGATGTAGCTTCTGAAGTTAAATGCCAGTTTACTTGGACTCCACAGTAAAACTTCGGAACTTTTTGTAAGTTGGGGAGATTGTCTTAGGTCACCTTTTTTACTTTTTAATCACTGCAGAAAAGATAACTCCCTTTAACCAGTCAAGAGTTAACAGGAATATACAAATGCCCCTGGGTTTTGTTTTCTGTTTTTCTGTGGATTTTTTCTTCAGGTGACTTACATGATATAGAGTTTTTCATTTCAGTTGTCTGTTTTTACCTAGAAGTTGGAATATCATTTGCACGTTCTGCTATGATCTCTACCCGCAGGCAAGCTGACTTTGGGGAGCCTGAATACCACAGTTTAAAAGGAAGGGCTGGGCTCCAAGGAAGCAGATAACTCAGCACCAAAATGAGTCACAGCAGAAGGCCATAAAAAATGTTCCACATCAGAGATGAACATAATAAAGTGAAATTTTTTAAACGAAGAAGAAAGGATAGTTTGCCAGGGAAGTCATTGTAAATTATATCAGGAAAACCTGGGAGACTTCGAGTCTCAAATGCTGTTTTGTTATTCTCCTCAGTTCAACTCAAATCAGCAAACATTTGAAGAACATCAATTATGCATCAGGGCTACAGAGATGAGTCCTTGCCTTCAAGAAGTGTACAGTCTCATGGACAAATTTAAATCTTCTTCTTGAAATTTCAACACTCTGATTCTTGCCAAGATAGAAAATGTTCTACTATTTTAATGTTCTTTAGATTAAACCAATCCATGAGGCTGGACTTTAGCCTCAAAGCTCTGAATTAGCCTAGTTAGATGTTTGTCATAACCGAAGCCATTCAGGAAATATAAATGCACCAATAATTTGAAATCTAATTAATATATGAGAAGGTTCTTTAACTGAATGTTTGCTTTTATCTGCATTAACAGCTTCTGACACCACAAAAGCATGGGCAGCATATCAAAGAATATACTTATTAAGGGAATATTATTTAAAGCTCCTAAATGAATTGAGATTAATACTGTTGATGAAACGGGTTCATACCTTGAATACATAGGGTTATAATGATGCATGAAAAGGATAATACTGCAGAAATACAAATTATCTAGTGGATTAAGTAACTGCACATCTATATGACAATTGATCAATAAAAGTAGGTATTCCAGTTATTAACTCAAATGCCATTAATTTTTAGTTTGGTCTCTTTATTCCTCTCTACTAAAAAAAAAAAATGACAGAAAATGCCTCCCATTTCAAATGGCAACAACATTAATTTTTGTAATGTACATATTGTTTATACAACTCAATTTAACTTGAGATGATATCAGCAATTGTATCTTGCTCACTGGTATAGAACTGGTGTAGTACTTAATATATAATAGGTTCTCAATCAGTATTTGTTGGATGGCCATTTGAATGGCCAAAAGAATCTGGCTAAAATTCTACAACAGCATGATTTAACACCTTTTTCCTGACTACAAGATAAACTGAATTATGTATCTATATCTGCCACTTATTTGAAAAGAAAAAAGACAGCTTTTTCAGGAACTTTGTTACACAGAAGCTTGTTAACAGGGCTTTGTAAAGGCTAAAAGACAAGGATTCTTCAAGCTCAGTCTTTCAACATCAGGGTAGACACAGTTCATGGGAAGTGGATTCCACCTTCTGTAACTAGCCCAAGGATAAAAAGTGAAAACATACCTATTTTCCAGACCACCAAGAGGGTAATTGGCCACATAATTCCATTTTTGACATCAGAATCTTTTAATGGAGGTATGAGAATTGGGACTTTTAAATAACTTTCTGCCAATTAATGGTTTCGAAAACTAAATTATAATCTACATAAGGAAAAGTCTGTGTCTCTTCCATCTAACTTCTGAAAGCCAGCGTCTAAAAATAACTAAACCCCACCGTGTACCAGAGTTGACTCCAATGGCTCCACCTATCTTTCCGGGCCTTTGCAGCACCCATAGTGTAAGTATTATGTACACTGGGGCGCCTGGAGCTTGGCGAGGCTGAAAGCGCTCACCCCCGTGGCAAAGACAGTGTAGGAACAACTAGAACAGCCTCAGAGCTTCCTTTTATATGGAGACATTGATTTGAACATAGGAGGGGGTCCCCCAAGAATGCTTTTAGATTAAATGTATAAGACTTAGGGGACCCTTCCCACCATGTTACATGAATTTGGATGAGGTGAGAATGACACAAGTCCAAGCTGAAGCAGAAACTCTTTTACCTCAGAGATTAAATGTAAACCTTTTATGAATTTTTGAATTTGGAATTCAAAAAATGAATTCCTAATGCTTACAAATTAAAGAGAAAATAATTTGTATTTGTTGATTTATGTTTCTCAACTCTGACCCTACAATTACCTTTTTTTTTTTTTTTTTCTCTGAGACAGAGTCTCACTCTGTCATCCAGGTTGGAGTGCAGTAGTGTGATCTCAGTTCATTGCAACCTCTGCCTCCCGGGTTTAAGCTATTCTCCTGCCTCAGCCTCTAGAGTAGCTGAGACCACAGGTGCACATCACCACACCCAGTGGGACCACAGCTGCACGCCACCATGCCCGGCTAATTTTCCGTATTTTAGTAGAGACAGGGTTTCACCGTGCTGCCCAGGCTAGTCTTGAACTTCTGAGCTCAGGCAATCCGCCTGCCTCAGCCTCCCAAAGTGCTAGGATTACAGGCATGAACCATCACACCCAGCCTCCAATTACATTTTAAGGCCAAAAGGAGTAGTCCTTAATTACCAGAATAATACTATAGAGGGAAAGAATACTCTAGAATATAGGACTGACACACACATTAAAGTATGGTGCCTTACTACATTCTAAAATCCTAATTATCCTTCAGCATTCAGCAGGAGACCTGAAATGGAGAGAGGATAGGTTGAACTGCTAATGTTTCCCTATCAGAGGTCACTGGCTGGGAATAATTTCCCCAAAGTGCTTAGTAGGTGGGCTTTCAAGTAGCAACAACCATTCCAAATAGTAGGTATCTGCAGCACATAGATATAATCAGAGTATCCAAGTCTTCAAAAATTTGTTTGCACAGTCAGCATTCCTTAGCCCGAAGAATCCTATGGGATCATCAAAATCAAATCATACAGAAAGAATCCATAAGATCACAGAGCTATAATTTTTTCTTTTTTTTCTGAAGATAGAAAAATAAATCAGTGGCTGACTTAAATAGTCAGGGAGAATTAGGCTGAGGCTGGTGAAGCCAAAATAAGAAGTATGTGTGTGTGCACCAATGTTAGAAAATTAGCGTGTGCATTTAAAATCCAACTAGACTGTCTCCACATCTAATCAGTCCTTAAATCTTACCAATGTTACCTCTATACTTCTCCTCAACACAGAATTAGGAGCTGCAACTAATTTTCTCCTAAACTATTACAATGGCTTCTAAAGTCTCCTTGGTTCCAATCCGACCTACCTTAGCCATTGGCATTTTCTTTCTAAAATACAACAAACATAATCATGCCATTCCCTTGCCAACAGGTCTGAGATGATCAGGCCAAATACAGTATTTGACATTCAAAGCCCTCTGCAATTTGACTTCAGTCTACATTTCCAGCATAATTTCTCACCATTACTTCCTATATATCTCATGCCCTGGTTACACCTGTTGCTATGCCCCACAGACACTGTATTCTTCGATTGCCATAATCCTTTTTTCCTAGAATAACCTTCCTGCTTCTCTCCCTGGAGAATCCCTCCCCACCACTACCATTCATCCTTCAAGGCCCAGTTCAATGTCATCTTCATGGTGAGTCCATCCTCAAATTCCCCAAAGTGACTTACTTAATCGCTTCTTCCTCTGTGTTTCCACAGTGTTTTTTCTAGTCTTTTTATCAAATACAAATAGCAGATAACACTGTGCTAAATTAGTACCTTTTAACCTATTTAAGTGGGATCCTTTGATATTTCCAGTGTCTGACACACAATAGGAGCTCAATAAGTACACGAAGAATGATCTGTCTTTCAGGTCTACAAGCTTATGAACCATATACATCTCCTTCTTCAACCAGGAGTTTCTACAGTTTAAGGAAAGAGCGCTGGATTAGAATCACAACAGCCAAGTCCCAGCTCTGTGGCCTGTGTCACCTCAGGCAATCTCTTAACCTAAATGAGAAGCATAAAACTTGTCCTGCTTATCTTTGAGAACTTTTCTGAGCTAGAAATGAGGTGCTGTATGATAAAGAACTTTACAAACTACAAAAGGGTATGTTAGTAGGCATAGTTATTGTCACTGTTGTCATCATTGTTTTCTAATTGTTATTGTTGCTAATATCCAAAAAAAGCCATTTCAAATTTTGTTAAGATAGGTATTCTATGCAAGCATCCTAGGAGGCCAGTGACTCAGCGCTTATATCATTCCAAGTGCCTTGCTTCAGTCCTGCTGGTCTGCAGTTAGGATGAGGTGGAAAGAGTGGAGTTGGAAGGCCATGACTCTCCCTCACTGTTACTTCCTAGCTATGTAGACCTGGTCTCTAAGACCCAGTTCCCTCATCTAGGAAATGGGAATAACAATGCCTACCTGACATAGTATGAGACGGGGTATATATATTTATATACGGTATACATACATCCATTATGAGTCTCTAATAAGCATTCCATGAGTGGTGGGGAGAAGGTAGCCATTTCTCTGCAACTCTGTCACATCTACATGCCCTAATCACTGTCCTCCTGTTTCTTGAACTCACTAAGCTCATTCCCACCCCAGGGTCTGCATATCAGTTTCTTTTGCTTGGAACCCCTTTTCCTTAGATCCTGGAATGGCTTCTCATCAGAAAGGCTTCCCTGACTCCCCACCTCAACCATTTTCCAGCTCATTACTCTCTTTGTTTTTCTCATAACATTTATCTCTATCTGTAACCACTGTATTTGATTGCTTGTTTAATGTCTATCCTCTACACTATCAGGTATGCTCCACTCAGGCAAGGACTGTTTCTTCTATGCTCCTCACTGAGCCCTCAGAGCCTCAAAAGTGTCCAGAACATAATACACACTCAATATATACTCAAGATGGATTTCTTTAATATTTACAGCATGACCAATGTTTATGCAACTGTTCCCATGTTCTCTACATCTGTACACAATTCCAACTATCTTTGACTATTGAGTAGGAAAGAAATCAAGGAGATAATTTAGTATGGAGCTCAGGGTAGTATAACAATGTCCAAGTTTATATAGATATTTAATAATGTGTAACACCCATTAACAAACATTAAAATGCTATCCAGTGACAGGAAAACCTACAAATAATATGCCAACTCTTGCGCCCTACAGAAACAGGAATGACCAAGAATGGCAAGCTGATCCTCACCTCTATAACTGGAACTAAGGTACTGAGCAAAAATGTTAAATTACATTTATTCAGTAAATCAGGAAGTTCAATGGATCCCATTTCACATTTTTCTTCTCTTATTTTATGTTAAAATTGATCTGGTCCAAGTCTATCCTGGGAAGACTTGATCCCTGAATCATCAACTAGAACAAACGATTTCAGGCAGCCCAGAAATCTAGGCAACTTTTCTTTCCTCCCAGGGAGCTGTCTCAAAGGTGAGATACACAAAATCCTCCCAAGCCTGACCACATCGTCCCTGTTTTCTGATTGGCCTAGCCTTAGAGGAGGCCTAATGAATAAATAACCATGGCAATCAGGGATAAAGTATGAAGGTTATTTTCTAATGGTCATTTTAATTAGAGCATTTTCAATTAGCAACAGCATGTCAATCTACCAAATAGGTATATGAATGTATTTGTCATCAGCATGAAACAGGTAGCTTTGTTTTTTAAAGGAATAAACGCCCTAGACTCAATACCAAACCCAAGCTTTTTTTCCTCCAAGCTTGCACTTCCTCTGACTTTCCATTTTTCCATGTAAATGCTTCGCTATCTACTCTGTGGCCCAAAGAAAATGACATTTATCAAACTCCTACATGGATGGCTGTTTTGGCCACATTACAGGGCAGCTAGAAATCTCAGTGCCATCCTCACTTTAACCCATGTTGTCCATATCACTTCCTGAACATTTCTTTCTTCTTTCTATCCTCACTGTGCTGTCATTGCCCCAATCTAGCTATCAATTTTCCCCAGAGTGAATGTCATAGTCTCAGAAGCAGCCTCCCTGCCTTGAGCCTCACTCAGGCCAACCCGGAGGATTTTTAAATGAAGACGCCATCGTGCCTTCTCCAACAGAAAACTCTCTTCTGCTTCTTACTGTGTGCAGGACGGGACCAGTCACAAGCCCCATGACTGCTTTCCTACCTTTCTTCTTGCCATCACTCCCCACTTGCATCCTCTCAATCATTTACATCTTCATACTCAGAGCTGCAGAACTCTCCAAGTTGTTGAAAACTTCAGGGTCCTGGCACAGGCTTTTTCCAATGCTCAGAATTACTTTTCCCTGCCCTCCTCCTGTGAACACTTATTTATTCTCCAAGGACCACCCAAGCATCTTTCTCCTCTTCAAAGCATTTCTTGACACTCCATCTCCCTGTCCCCATTGGAGAAACCCATCTCCAAGTTTTGGCACCGATCGCACAGTAGCATAACTGTCTTACTATGTGTTTCCTTCAGAGAAGTCCCCATCCTGAGTTACATTCATCTTTGTATCCCAAGAGATAAACTCTCCCTGGAGACACTCAAATACATGATTATAAAAAGACTGGACCACTCTGGATGTCTGGCTCTCTTACTAGACTATATGTTTCCTGAGGGATGGAAGAATATTTTTACCTATCTTTCCAACCTCTTGGCTTATTATGATGCTTGATACATATGGATCCTCAGTGTATATCTGTAGAATTATTTAGAGTGTGATTGGCTAAAAAGAAAAAAATCTTCAGTACAAAGAATTTTAAAAATCCCTCTGAACTGATTTCTAATTAGCTCATTTATTAAAATTTAAATCTAAAATGTCTCCTTCTCCTTGAGAGTGTAAAACACCACAGGCATTAATTTACTCCACAAAGATTCACCCTCTGAAATCCTTGGCTTTTAATGCTAACCCAAGTAATTGAGGCAGCTTGGGGATAGTAAAGCATTCCAAACATACTTTCTAGTTGGAATTGCCTGGTAGAGAAATAGGTACTGATTTTTCCAGGCAGAAGGGGCTTATCGGAGAGATTTCACCAGCGTTCAAGTTTGGAGGGGAAAAAGCCCTGTCCTCCTAAGCACAAAATTTCAGCATAGAGACTGGGGCTATACCAATGGGCTGCTGATGTTCCTTGGTGACCCAGTGCCCTGCCCCAATGCAGAGGTACCATTCCAAGAACAGGTGTGGCTTGAAGAAGTAGGGCAAGACTGGGGCTTACAATGGACCCTCCACACCAGCCTGAGGATTATTTAATTCCTCTCCCTCTTTCCCTACCTCACAGGAAGTTAGATATAGTACATCCAAAGAAGTGGAGTGGAATAAATTAAATGCCCCTGCTCATAACTGCAATAACCATCAGTACCTAAAGAACTACACTCCCCTTGGTCGGGTTAAATTCAAGCAAGCAAGAAGGCCCTCGTAGGCAATTGCAGGGACCCAGTCAGCTTTCCCCTTTCCTTCAGTGTTGCTGATCCATAAGCAGAAAATTAAGAATGAACTCTAATATCAGTGCTACAGGAGTGATAAGCTAGTCTGCCATTGCTATAGAATTTCCCCTCCTTTCTTGCAACCAATTTCAAGTTCTATTACTTGAGCTGAGAGGAGAAAGTAGAATGAGCATTTTAAAGGACTGTGACATGCTCATATTTTGGTAAAATAAAACTAGGACATCCACTGAACATTCTACACCTTTATAGGGATGAATTTTTCCTTTTATAAATTTTTAAGGAGTCCTTTGAACCTCTAACAAAAATAAATCTGCGTTGCTGGAAGGAATGCAAAACGGTACAGCCACTTTGGAAGACACTGGCAGTTTCTTATAAAACTAAACATACTCTTACCTTATGATCCAGCAATCATACTCCTTGGTATTTTCCCAAACGAGCTGAAAACTTATGCCCACGTAAAAACCTGCACATGAATGTTTATAGCAGCTTTATTCATAATTGCCAAAACTTGGAAGCAACCGAGATGTCCTTCTGAAGAGGAATGGAAAATAAAACTGTGGTATGTCCAGACAATGGAATATTATTCAGCACTAAAATAAAATGAGCTAACAAGCCATGTAAAACATGAGGGAATCTTAAATGCATATTACTAAGTGTAAGAAGCCAATCTGAGAAGGCTACATATGATATAATCCCAACCCTATGACAGTGTAGAAAAGGCAAAATTAGGAAAACAGTACAAATACCAGTGGTTGCCAAGGAGGAAGGAGGGATGAATAGGCAGAGCACAGGAGATTTTTAGGGCAGTGAAACTACCCTGCATGAAACCATGATGGTAGATGCATGTCTTTATAAATTTGTCCAAACCCATAGAATATACCACACCAAGAGTGAGCCTAAGGTAAACGATGGACTTTGGGTGATAATAATATGTCCATGTAAGTTAATTGGTTGTAACAAACATATCAGTCTGATGGGGGATGTTGGTAGTGGGGGAGCGCTATGCATGTGTGGGAGGCAGAGGGTATGTGGGAAATCTCTGTACATTCATCTCAATTATGCTGTAAACCTAGAAAATAAAGTCTATTTAAATACAAGAAAACTGAATTTCCCTGAAGACTAGGTAGCTTTTTTACTAATTTCAGTTGTCTTATGAAGTAGATACCTCTAGAAAACAAGGGTTTTGTTTAAAAAGAGAAAGACAGAGAGAAAAGAAGAAGAAAGAAAAGATGAAAAGAAATAGTGAGAGGATTCCCCACACCCCACATAAAACAAAGTGATAGTTCTAAGGAATCCACTGGGGCAAGCACACAGACAAATGGCATAGCCCTGCTTTTACAGCACTGAATCCAAACATGAATGTTAGGGGAATGGAATATTCCTGTAATACACTTTCCCTGGTCGAGGCCTAACAAACCAGAACACTGGGAACACATTGTGAATTCCACTGAAAAATTAAAAAGTAATCTATAAACAAGAATTCTTCCTTTTTCCTTCGGAGGATCCTCCCCTTTTAGATTTATTTTGTGTTTCTGCCTAGGGCCAAAACAGGAACTATGTTAGCAGAGGAAAAAAACTGCATGTGGGGCTCTACGCAAGAGTAAAAACAAAAGAGAATCAGCTACAAAAGATTTAACTACATCTATAAATTATTGACTCTCAACTGCAATTACAACAATATGAGAGAGAAAATGAGTATCCTTAGAAGAGAACTGCAGTTGCTTTGCCTGGAGAAGAGGAAAAGGAAGTAGTGAATAAAGTTCAAGGTGAGGGTGGAGGGAGAGTACCACATCAATGAAGGAAACAGTTACTGTGTTCCACAAGGGGACAAGGGATGTTCCAGGGGGGTTTAGAAGATCCCCACAAGAGGGAAGATTTGGTTGGGACTTAGACACTAAGAGTAGGAGGATTCTGGCAGGTAGAAGAAGTTAGTACAGGCCAGGAAGGGCATTCCTACTAACATTATGGCCAGAAGGTAAGAGAGAATTGGGTCAGGAGTGGATTTCTTTGTTCATTAATGTATTCAACAAGTATCTGTTTAGCAACTGCCAGTGACAGAAGCAGATGGCGGAAGACAAGGGGTTAAGCAAAATACAACAGTGAAAAAGCACACACGGCTTTGAACATTAGATTGCATTTGCGGTAGGCAGCAGAGAGCCTGGTGGGATGGAGGCCATGGAGTGCACTCTTCCACACTACACTCCATGACCTCCACTAATGAGGTGAGGTCCCACCAATTAGTTGCACTTACCTGAGATTTGGAAGGTGGAAATGAGAGGGAGACTATCTTCCTGATCTTTATGGACAGTTTTCTATTTTGACAAGTAAGATCACAGAGATGTGAGGTTTTTCTGCAGCAACATCCAGGGTCCATCATCATTCTGAAGTGAAGAAAGGCAGTTGTGGGCTAGTAATATCATTGCCTTCCTGATCCAAGAACAGCAGATAGAGCTGGAAGTTCCGGACCTCCAGACTTACAGTAGAGACCTTAGAGGCAGATCCTTAGCACATGGTTCCTGTGCCTGCTCATCTAGCCACCCTTTGATTTTATAACCGCATACCCCACATTAAATCCTTTCCTGATTAAATGCCTAGAGTGCCTTCTCTTTCCTATACTGAATCCTGACTGGTATAACCAATAAGGATTTTTAACAAGGGAAATAAATGATCAGATTTGTGTATCAGGAAGTGATCTTGACGGCTTCTTAGAAAACAAATTAGAAAGGAAATGGATTGACTAGAGACAGATTTGGGAAGGTCTTACGAATGTCCAGCCAAAACGAGGCACCTGGAATACTTGAATTGAATGAAACAGTTATGGTGGGAATGAAAAAGAAGGGATGGAAACAAGGTGTTTCATAAATTGAACGTAAGATCTATTGAAAATGGTGTGGGTAGGAATAGGAGAAGAAATGTAAACCTGGCCATTGCCTCATTCCAACTCTGCTGGGGATCCTCTGAAGTGCCCCCACTGCAGTCTGTCCTCCTACCATCAGCACCCACCACACTTCCTCAATCAGACCGCCTTTGTCATACTTCTCATTGTACCGTAGTTGCAAAGCACACTGGATGGCCCATAATAGAATGCTCAAGACACAGTGGTTGGGTAGATAGAAACCTATAAACAGGAATTCTTAAACAGAAGACGGAAGGAAGGAAGGAAGGAAGGAAGGAAGGAAGGAAGGAAGGAAGGAAGGAAGGAAGGAAGGAAGGAAGGAAGGAAGGAAGGAGGGAGGGAGGGAGGGAGGGAGGGAGGGAAGGAAGGAAAGAAGGGAGGCAGGGAGGGAGGAAGGCAGGGAGGGAGGGAGGGAGCCTCCAACCTCGGAGCCACTGTGAGGATTCAGATTCTGCTAACAATGAAAGTAATCACAGGCTGAGTATTGCTTGAATTACGTTGAGCATTGGATTAATGAAGCATCCAAGTGAAGAAAATTAGCACCTGGTAAAAATATGTGTCTGGAAGTTGGGAAATACATGAGCTTGACACAAATTTTGGAGTTAATACACAGAATGAAAGCTGACTGCTTCATGGGAAAGAGAAAGCCTCAGTACACTTTGGATAATACCCTTAGTATTACAGACTACAAAGGGAAGGAAGTCTATAAAATATCAATTACCATATCTACACACTGATTGTCCTTTTAACCCTTACAGCAACTTACAAGTGAGGTATTATTATGCCCATGTTTCAGATGAGGAAATTGAAGCTCAGCAAAGTTCAGCATTGCCCAAGGTCACATAGCTGGTGATGAAAAAGCAGAGATTCAACCCCAGGTCTGCCTGACTCTAAAACCTATGCTCTTCATTCTGCCTTCATGAAAAAAGAAGGTAGAGAAAGTGACTAAGGACTGACCAGAGGGGAAAGAAGAGAAGCAGAGAAATGCAATGATGCAGAAGTCAAATAAGTAGACCCAAAATAATGAGAGCAGACTAGGAAATGCCAAGAGGAATTCATGGTTTTTAACCACAATCAGGTGATCTTAGATAGGGCCAAGTAGGAAGAAAGTACAGAAGCAAAACGTAAGGAGAGAAAGAATAGGTACTTTCTATGGGCCACATTCAAAAACTTTGTATGGTCATTGGAAGGATAGAGATCAGATTATCTTAAGAGGGAGAAACAAAGTCAAGCATGAGTTTCTTTAACATCAGCAAGTTGTGAGATGCATATGGGTCACAGAAATAGTGAAGAGTGGAGATCAGAGATGTAGGAAGCAAAGGCAATGAATAAGAAAGGTCCCCAGGAGATAGTGAGAAGTATTGACCTAGCTTTTGAGAAAGGAGAAAGACAGACTAATGATAGGATTAAGTTGCGGTCCTGAACCTGATGTCCACAAAGCAAGTGATGAAAAGCTGATGAACAGTTTCCAGACTGCCAGTGAGACTCACAGAAATTATGTATTTGCCTCTGATCAAGTTGCACACAAACAGAAACCAGTTATTTCCTTTTGACTGGAATTATATGAACCCATTTGTAGTACTGATTATCTCATGCTGATAAGAAGCTCTGATAGACAGCTGAATTTGTCTTTGGTTAACCAGAAGAAAGTGATCACAAATTAAACATCATTAATTAAATGCTGTCTTTTTTATTAGTCTTCAAAAACATGCATCCATGGCAGGGGATAATGAAAGGAGCCCTATGTAGCAAAACAGTTATTAACTGTCATTAGAACTAAAGGTCATTTCTCCAGAGCTATAGAAATACACAATACAGTAAGACATTATTTAAATGTTGTGGCCAAAAAACAGAAACAGAATACAATCAAGCAGTAAACAGATTAATTAAATCCAACCTAGTAGGGAAGCAAGCTGGGTGGATGATTACAGACTTAAATCAGACTAGACACGGTATAACCAGAATCCAAAGCAGGGGGATTATAGGACCATTGTATGGGTACATGTGTATATGGAGACCTCACTGATACAGCATGTAAGGAAGAAGGGTCTATACATCCCTTGTAATTGTAAGAAAAATCTGCCTGGATACCTGCAGCCTCCAGGCTCAAGAACCAGCAAAACAGCTCTGTGGTTGATGGTGGAAATGCTTCCACTACAGTGAGTAAATATCTACTGAGCCAGGGAGCACTCCAGTAACGTTATAAATAAAATCTTTCTTACCGATATTTTAACGTTTGATATTTAAAGTGTTTATAACATTTAAGAGAGTTTGGCACAGTAGAGTATCTAATAAATGAGCATTGTGACTCTCATGTAAATTGGGTAGCTGAGACTTGTGAGTTCAAGTTAAAAGCTATGACAGAATTTTGCTAAATTTGTTACGAAATTGGAATGTTTAGGAGAATCTAAGTTTCTTACTTACTAAGAATCTTAGTTTCCTACATTTAATTTACTAGATTTATAAGAATTAGATTTTGTTTGCTAGGCAGGCAAATGAAGTTTAAAAAACAGAATATTAAAATTATTAATACCTTAAAATAATTAGGATAATTTTATTAAATAAATGGAGCCAAACAATGACCAACTGATTCCTTGTGACTATTAACACTTAAACATTTAAAATTGAGGCTGGGCACAGTGGCCCACACCTGTAATCCCAGCGTTTTGGGAGGCCAAGGTGAGAGGACTGCTTGAAGCCAGGAGTTCAAGACCAGCCTGGGCAACATAGGGATGAGGTAGGAGATCAGCAGGACTGGTTTTCCAAGCCTCAGTCAGGACTCGATTGATCAAAACAGGATGTAGCAAAGAAATGGGCCAAAACCAGGATGGCAACAGAAGCAACCTCTAGTTGCCCTCATTGCTCATTATACACCAGTTATAACGTATTTAAGACATTCCTGCCAGTGCCATGACCATTTACAAATACCATGGCAATGACCCAGAAGTTACCTTATACAGTTCTGGGAGCTACCTAACCCTTTCCCAGACCAGAAAGTTCATAAATAACCTGCCCTTTAATTAGCATATAATTAAAAGTAGGTATAAATACAGCTAGCCAGCAATCCACGAACGCTATTGGCTGCTACTCTGTCTATGAGATAGCCCTGCTCTGTCCGTGAGCAGCCATTTAGCTGTACCCCATTGCTCTGATAAACTTGCCTTCTTTCACTGTCAGCTTGCTCTTGAATTCTTTCCTGAGTGAAGCTAAGAAATCTCCTGAGCTAAGCCCCAATTTGGGAGTTTTCCTACATTAGTGAGACCTCAGCTCTGTAAGAAATTCTAAAATTAGCTAGGCGTGGTATCATGCTTCTGCTACTTGGGGGAGGCTAAGGCAGGAGGATTGCATTAGCCCAGGATTTCGAGGCTCCAGTGAGTTACGATTGTGTCACTGCACTCCAACCTGGATAACAGGGTAACACCCTGTCTTAAACAAATTGAAAATTGGAAAATAAGGTTTGTAAGTTAAAAGCTGTAAGAAAAACTAGGTTTTTGAATTCGTAACAGTAATGAAATAAATATTAATTTTTTTAATGGCTGGGAAATACAAAGTATTTTGAGAACACAAAAGTCCTATCAAGTATACCAAACAATTCACAATGACATTGATCACTGATATAAAGTGACAATATCTACAGCCTACATAGCAAGCACCTACTATGTGTCACCAACTGGGGGTATAGATATGAAGGGACAGCATGGTGAAGACAGAGAAGCAGAACAGAGAAGCAATGGCAACAATGTGTCTGAGAAAAGTACCGTAAAGGAGGAAAGGCTAGCATGTTGGGGGAGTTTGGCAGGCCACCCTACATTTGAGGAGTAGAGAAGGTTCTCCTGGAGAGAGTCACACAGTGTGACTGGGGAGCCGCCTAGAACAGTGGCTGGCAATGGTGTCAACTGAGGCAAACAGATCATCTATAAAGAGATAAAAGAGGTGGTTTTAAGGGCTCAATAATCGGGGTCTGAAACCGCTGCCACAGTGGAATCAATAAGAATAAAAAAGAAATTGCCAAGAAGCAAAGTTGCATCTCATGCTTCTGAGGTTGTCTCCACCTACACAGTTCCTTCGCTGGCTGCAAGCTCATTGTTATGCCAATAGCAGCATTCGGTTGAATGCCCAGTATGAACTAGGAAGAATCTGGAATCAAACTAGAAGAAGCTGGAATCAACCTACTACAGAGGGGAGCTTCAGGTTGTCACTAAAGAGATTTCATAAACTCTGTGACTATGAAACCCCAATGGCACTTTAGAGAGGCATAGTCCTGTGTTCTCAATCCTGGTTACACTTCAAAAAATACTAAGCCCCACCCCAGATCTACTGCATCACACTTTCTGGAGGTTGGAGGCCCAGAGGCCCAGGAATATATGTATATGTGCATTTGTTTTGTTATGGTTTTTAGGGGTTTTTTTGGGTTTTTTGTTTGTTTGGTTTTGGTTTTGGTCATAGTAGTAGTAATGCATGCTCACTGTTAAACAAAAATCTCAAACACAAGTACATAAAGGAGAAAGAGAAATCTCCCTTCTTCATCCTGCCTAACGCCCCAAAGATATATATTCTACAACAGATATGAGTGTGTTAGTGAAGCTTCCCAACTAATGGATATATAAATTGGTATGTGACAAAAACAACTTTAATACGATGCTAATGGTACAATCTACACGGTGGGTGTTCACTGCAAAATTCTCTCAACATTTCTGTCTGCTTTAAAACTTTATAATAAATGTTGGCAAATCTCCAACTGATTAGGATACATAGCTGTGCTGACAACCACTGGTCTAAGCCACAACCCGAATTTACAAACGAGAGAACTTTGGGCAAGAGAGGTAACATTAACCACCCCAAAGCACAGGTGGAGATCCCAGGAACCCAGATCTTTGGACCTTCTGTCTAGTGTTCTTTCTACCGCCCCATACAACCTCCAGCAGCAAGAGACAGCCCTAAACAGATTGGGAAAGGAAGCTTATGGGAGGTGCCTTTGCTGGACTTTATCTGACTGGGATTCTTGTGTTTTGCATCTTCCTGGTAGCAGAATACAACACTAAATGTTCTGGAACTAGGCTGCCATAATATTTAGTTTTTATATAGTTAATTAAATTATACTCATTTACCTTACTACCTCACATTGCCTTCAAGAACTTTAAGATCCCAGAGAAAATTCAAGCATACATTCACCCCCCACTTGTCACAAAAGGTATTTAAGTCCATTGAAACTCTTTCTACGGCAAAGAGAAAGGAAAATGATGTTTTCAAAAATTTTAAGCATTATGGGCCGGGCGCAGTGGCTCATGCCTGTAATCCCAGCACTTTGGGAGGCCAAGGCGGGCAGATCACAAGGTCAGGAGACCGAGACCATCCTGGCTAACACAGTGAAACCCCGTCTCTACTAAAAATACAAAAAATTAGCCAGGCGTGGTGGTGGGCGCCTGTAGTCCCAGCAACTCGGAAGGCTGAGGCAGGAGAATGGCGTGAACCTGGGGGCCGGAGCTTGCAGTGAGGCAAGACCGTGCCACTGCACTCCAGCCTGGGCGACAGAGCAAGACGCAGTCTTACAAAATAAATAAATAAATAAATAATTGTAAACATTATCTTCTAAAGCAAGAAAGAGTACCAAGCCCATTTAGCTTGTGAGGGACTCTCACGATGTGATGATAGGTAAGAACATTCCTGAACAAAGTGAATATTAAGACAGCAAATCACAATTGCTGAATAGAAAATATTAATATGAGCAAAAGGTTGTAAAATAGTCTTTATAAATACTAAAATTTATTTTGTGAGAGTGGAAAGATGAAGATTAAATTTATAAATCTGAATTCCAAGCAATAATATTACAAAATAATGGCACTGTTTATTGCCAAATTTTATATACAACTTTTTCCTATTCCCATATAAAACTTAGAAAAAGGGTTTTAACTAACGGAATCTCTTTATAAAAGAACCCGAGCTTAGGCAAGCTGAATGTTCGGGCGGTGTCTCCCAGCAGAGGGGAGTTTCTAAGGGTTGCCTCCTTCTCATGGCTTTTTACTCTACCCAGCAGCACAGTATAAAAAAATAAAGAGGCACAGAAATCAGGATACCTGGGCTGGGCATGGTGGCTCATGCCTGTAATCACAGCACTTTGGGAGGCCAAGGCAGACAGATCACCCGAGGTCCAGAGCTCAAGACTAGCCTGGCCCACATGGCAAAACCCCATCTCTACTAAAAGAATAAAAAAAAGATACAAAAATCAGCTGGGCATGGTGGTGTATACCTGTAATTCCAGCTACGTGGGAGGCTGAAGCACAAGAATTGCTTGAACCCAGGAGGCAGAGGTTGCAGTGAGTCGAGATCATGACACTGCACTCCAGCCTGGGTGACAAAGTGAGACTCTGTCTCAAAAAATAAATAAATAAATAAATAAATAAAATAAAATAAAATAAAATAAAATAAAAATAAATCAGGATATCTAGTTTCTAGTCCTGGCTCTGTCACTAAATTGCTTTTCTTCGTCTTCCTTAGCTGTAGAAATGAAGACTAAACTGTCTTTAGGGTGCCTTATAACTCTAAAACTGGATTGAATACCCATTGTTCCACCTAAATAACATTTGGTAAGCAATGTCCCTAAAGTGTCACTGTAAATACCACTACCTGCATACTTCCTCATATTCTGTCATTCTTGCATATCATCCTGTCACCCTCAGCCAGTCATCCTAAGTTAATCTACAAGAAAAAATTACTCCCAATGCAAAAGAGCAGGAAGTATTTGTAAAAGTATTCATCTTTCCTTTTGTTTGCTTAGTATTTACAAAATAAATTAAGGCAAAAGGTCAAGTGACCAGCAGGTGGTCCCTAAAGGTGAAGGAGATTTAAACAAGAAAAATCTTAATTAAATTAATCCTTAGACTAGCTCTTAAACACTATCATTATTTTAATGGCAAATTCAAGCAGCCCCTTCACATTAAAAGTTACTTTTGCGCAAACAATGGTCCACAAAAGAGATCTCAACAAAGTCTAGCAATTTTATACTAGAATCCTTGCCCCTGTATCCCCCAATGAAAGGTCTAGAAACAAAAGTAAACTGAAATGCAACTCTCTCATCTTAGGCAGGTGGGGCCCTGGGTCATTTCTGATGCTGAATCCCTGGGGTGGTTATGAATCAAACCATTAACTTATCCAAGTTCTGGTATGGGTCTGGAGAGCTACAGAAAGCCTTCGCGAGGTGGTTCTGAAAGACTCAGAGAGCACTCCAGTCACCGCCCAGATCAGGCTGGGGAAACTGGGCATCCAGGACACAGGACAAGCCCAGAGCAAGCATGAAGCCAGACTGCCTGGTCTGGAGTCCTGGATCTCCTCATTCCTGGCTATGAAACCTGGACAGGTTACTTTACCTCTCAGTGCTTTCATTTCCCCTCCTGTATAACGGGGATAATAATACTGCTACCTTATAGGGTTTTCTGAGGATTAAAGAAACGAATTCATGAATGAACAGTGCTTGGCATATAGTAAGCACTCACTAAGTGTTAACTATTGTCATCATTCAGCCTGTTAGCTTTTTTTCTCAGTGCTGCCTATATTCATCAATTGATAAGAAAAATCAGTGGCCACAGTACACACTAGTACAGACTGCAAAATAAAAAAAATAATAATAATAGGTAATTAAAAACACAACAGCTAGGGGAAAGCCACTATGGTTTTTTTTCTTAAAAAACAAACATACAAATAAAAAGCTCTTATCTCCAATAACTCATAATGGTAATCAGAAAAAAAAAATCTGGACTAGGTGTTAGTGGCATCACTTGTAGCCTTGGAGTGGCTGCTAACAAGCACATGAATGCCATGCTCCTATTTCTTATCCTTTTACTACATTCCAGGCTACATGTTAAGACTTTTTATAGGTATTATTTCATTTAATACTTCAAACAACATAATGGTAGGGATCCATATCATTTTCATTATTCAGGTGAGATACTTGAGATTCTGAGAGAACAGACATATTCCCAAGGTCACACAATTATAAAGCAGTAGATCTAGGAATCCAGCCCAGATCTGTTTGATAACACTGTTCCCCAACCACTTGTCCCACTATCAGGTATCATTTATATTCTGCTTTAATAAAGAATGTAAAGCAACTAATAATAAAAGAAATATGCATTCACACCCAAGGATTGGTTTTCTCTTAGATGAGAAGGTTTCAATTTGGGTCTATGGTCTCCTTCTGGTATCAAATTCTGTGAGTCTACACTCTACATGTCATTTTTAAGGAATGTATTTTCAAAGAGGTACACTTCTAGCAATCTCCTTTGGGGATAAAAAATAATTTTCTATGTTTGAAAGACTGCTATTTTAGTGTGCTCAGTTTTTCACTCAGACAGCTCCAAACAAGCATTCTTTAAATGCACATTTGGAAAGCAAGATGTTTTTATATACAATTATTTTTTAGTTGGGGAGGGAAGAATGAAGGAGGCAGTGTAATCAGGCTTTGAATGGTGTATCTTTCTCAGATTACAATTCTCTCTTTGCCTCACAGAAGTACAACAAAAGGTACTTCCTCCTGAACATGAGAGATCTTTAGACTGAAACACAGTTTGCATAAGAAATTACACTTGATTCTTAAAAAATGAACTTTATACAATCATTTGTCTTCAAATGCATTTCCCCTGTAGGCAGTTAAGTTATTTCCTACTTTTTATATTCATTTACGAGATTGTCCAGGGAAACAAAATTGCTTTTGCCATAGGGAAGGTGACTGATGATGATAGAAAAGAATTAAAGCCAAAAGTTTCTGTGCTCACAGTAGAAAACACGTGGACAGTGGCCATCTCATTTTCGTTTTTGACTAAGCATCATTTCCTGTGTCTGTGTGTGTTCATGTGTGTGCAAGTGCATTCACATATGTTGTGGCGGAAGGGTAACTGTGCAAATGCACTTTTCAAATGTCAGTTAAAGAATGATGTGTGCTCTACTCTATTTCCTTCTAGGTCTTTTCATCTATTTGGATGTTTAACCTCTACTCACTAAGGAATAAGTTAATCAAAAAACTCAATCTGTTTCAGGTGTTACCTTCTCCAGGGATATAATCTCAAGATGTTGATCTCTTTTTCTATTCAATTAGTTACACCCCATGACCTAAAAAACTATTGGGTTGCTCCAGTCTTCTAGCTATAAAATATTGTTGATGCACTTCAGCAGACCCTTAAGGAGGTCAAGATTTAGAGATAATTTGCTTTGGGTTTAGTTTCTGGCTGTTCTTAAGATTTCATTAAAATAGACCATAGAGTTTAATATTTTTGAATGTTATAATTATTTAACTTCCTTTTCTCAACCAGAGATTCACTAGACTAGTTTTACTGAGAGGGTAAAACCACATAGGATATACAGACAGTTATATTTTTTCAAGACAGACTTTAGAACAGGAGTTGGCAATCTTCTTACATAAGAGGACTTGGCAAACTTTTTATTTAAAAAGGCCAGACAGTAAATATTTCCTTTGCAGGCCATTTGATCTCTGACGCAATTACTCAACTCTGCCATTGCAGCATGGAAGTAGCCATAGACAATATGAAAACAAATGAGCATGGTTACATTCCAATAAAGTTTTATTTACAAAACCAGGAAGTGGGCCATATTTGGCACACAGGTAGTAGTTTTCCAACCCTTTCTAGATCATACCAAGGGGCTAAATTTCTAAAGGTCTGACCTTCAACCTAACATCACAATAGAGGTTATTTTAAAATTTACTGGGTTGCTACGTAATCATTCATTATGGTGTACATTTATGTTTTATGCACTTGTCTGCATATGTGTTATATTTCACAATAAAGTTGGGTTTTTTAAAGCAAAGAACCAAGGGATCCAGGGAAGCTGGTTGGTCATGACTTTAAAGGCAGTTCCCTTTGTATACTAAAGGGAACTTTTCTGGACGGGTCAGAGATTTTCCCAGAGATTGAGAAATGTTGGAGTTGGAAGAAACTTATGTAGTACAAGATCCTTCCCAATGTAGGAATTCCTCTTGCAACATTCCTGGCAGGCATTCAGTTAACCTCTGAGGAAATGTGTCTAAATGTGCGGTGTAGGGGAAAGGATAATGCAAAATTGACTCTCTTTAATTATTTCATTCAATAATATTCCTGTGCAATGACCAGGTTCAATCTGTAATGCTTTGCTCTTTGAGAACACAAATATCTAAGACACTCTGAGTCCCTTATGGAGCTTGTAGTCTAACTGAAGAAATAAGACAGAGCATAAACCCCAAGGTGATGGTATTTGAAGGCAAGCCATTTGGAGATGGGACTCAGCCTTCATGACTGGCATTAGTGCCTTTATCAAAGAGGCCCCAGTTTCCTTGTCCTATCTACCATATGAGGACACCCTGAAAAACACCATCTATGAACCAAGAAGCCAGCGTTCACCAGACACCTAATCTGCCGGCACCTTGATTATGGACTTCTCAACCTCTAAAACTGTGAGAAATAAATAAATATCTATTGTTCATAAGCTGGTCAGTTTATGATATTTTGTTATAGAAGCTCAAATGGGCTAAGACTACCTCAAATTTAGGAGACTGGATACCTCTAATAGGAGAGAAACAAGAGGATAGAATTGGGGACAGGCAACAGGAGACTTCAAAGGCAACATTCACGTTCTTTTGTTTAAACTGGATAGTGGATAGACAAGTGGTTGAGGTTGTGTGAGTTTTTACATTTTCCTTATACATCATAAATATTTTCTATCTACTCAATAATTAATGAAAACCCATTTTTAAAAAGAATTCAAGGAGGTTGGGAGGTTTCTTCTGACCAGGAAGAATGAAAGGCTGAAGGTCACCATGGTGATATGATTTTTCCTTTGTGTCTACTTAACCACTTGGTAGCAGCTTACTGACGAGCTGCCTTGGGATCTGCAGCTGCGTCAGGCTCCAAAGGAAAAATTATGCAAATTATGTAATCAGTTAGCAGCATCTGCCCTGGTCACAGATTTCACAAAGTATCAGGATTCCCTGAGGATTTGGTACCCCGGGGTTGAGGTTTTCCTGCCCCATGCTCATTCCACTATGCCACATGGACTCCCTGGGAATCACATGTCATCTGTGTTGGATTTTGAAAGACAATCAGAGATTTGGTGGTGAGGGGATGTAATGTGCCAGGCAAAGGAGTAGGAACAGTAGAGACATTTAAAGAAAAGAGGCAGGGAAACACAGGCCTTTGTGTAATTCTATACTTTGAATCAACACTAAACTCTCTTTCGATCATCTAAACTCATCAACAAATACATATTGCACACGTCATACAAGCACATGATCATTCCTTCAAGCATCTGAAGACAGCTGTAGAGCTATATTCCCACATTGTGCTTCCTCGACTAGTACCAACCTGAACGTTCTCATGGTGGTAATAATAATGACCTTGAGTTCACCACCTACTATATCTATGACAGGCCCTACTAAATGTTCTTTAATTGCTGACATACCTGCTTAGCCCTGATATAGTCCAGCTCAGTTCTGGTTCTCTAGGAAAAGAGTCAGTTTCCCACTGACGGTCTTGAGGAGTCTGGCTCCTACCAAAATCCTATGTGATTTTTCATGTGTGATCGTAGGCAATGACAAAGGCTTTGCCTAGAAGAACTCACAGGGAATGCTGCTCCCCTGCACCAGACTTGGTGCACAAATGATGTATGGCAGTCTCTGCAGAGAGCTGCAGTCAAGGACTCAGGCCCTCCTGCCTGGCCACACTCACTTATACATGCATTCCTAGCCTAGGCATCTTCATTCAGAAGCCTATTTATCTATGGCCATTGGTCACCCAGGCCTTCATCAGGTCCTTCTAACAAGACCTCCTTATCAGGGGTAGAGAAAATCTTGAAGATGCTTTTCTCCATTCTGACTCAGTACTCAGTAGTTTTTCACTGCTATCCCTTCCCCTCTCCCTTCTCCTAGACCCTGGGTCCATAAAACTGCAGGAGTCTTTTATTCAGGGTTCTAACAGCAGTGAGATAGCCCTCATGTCTGCACTGATACACCTGACCCTGGACAAGTATACCAGTCCTTGGGCGGGGGGAATGGTACTGGGGTTGGGGGTGGTGCTTTCTCTAGCTTAGTTGCTTGCTTACACTATTGCAGTAAGTGATTAAAGTCTTGACTGTTGCTGTCATTTTGGCTTGTTAACTTAATCGGCTACCCTGACACCTGACAGCTCAGCTATCTCCAGCTCAGTTAAGATCATGACAGATCCCTCTGGTCTACGCAAGGGTCATAGTCATATGCACAGTTGGTTCTGCCTGTCATTTCCACAGTCTAGCTTTCCTGTCCACCCACTGATCCTACCCTAGATGAGCTCTGATGAACAGGTCTACCTGGCCCCCACCAAACCCTTCTTTCCTGCCCATACCTGCCTGCAGCAGGTTGGTTCACTGGCCAAAAACTGGTAGTTTCAATTTAACCTGTTCCTCTTCAATATGTCAGTGATATGAAGAGTATTTGATCATATTTTTAAATAACTTAGATTTGGCTCTAAAATGTGTATTTTTAAGGACAGGCATATTCAATGATATATGAATTCTCCGTAACTTAAATCAATAGGTTAAATTTGGATTCTCGATGCCCACCAACTCCACTAATTTACCTTCCATTTTTCCATCCTTTCATCTTTTCAACCGTGTTCTAAGTGCTAAACACTGCTATTTCTAAGAGGTATAAAACAAGAGTCCCTGCCCCTTTATAAGAAGGGATCTTACAATCAAACTAGATGCAGATAAGTGAATGCAAAAAAAAAAAAAAAAATCAAGCCAAGGCCTCTTCCACTCTGTTAATTCTGAAATCTATGGATCTCTAGGGCCTTTTTATATCCGCATCATCAATTCTACCAGTAACAGGGGATTAAACATGAGCTTGCAGATCCCAGCTACAAGTACTCCTTCTCACCTCCTTCAGTGCAAAAGCTGTTTATGGCCCTTACTTTCACCTAAGGAAAGAGAAAACAAGGAAACTAGCAGAAACTATTTTCTTTAGTTTCACTCTGTCTTGGTTTCTATAA
The DNA here is from genome assembly GCF_047675955.1 of Chlorocebus sabaeus. Classification (NCBI taxonomy): domain Eukaryota; kingdom Metazoa; phylum Chordata; class Mammalia; order Primates; family Cercopithecidae; genus Chlorocebus; species Chlorocebus sabaeus. The sequence continues at coordinate 98,111,061 of NC_132914.1, read as the reverse complement.
CCTTCTCCCATTGAACTTTTATGTTTTCAGCTATTCTGCCCTTCATACTTCCAAAAAGGCTATGGATGGTTTAGGATAAGATAGCCAACATAGCTATTAAGATAGAAACAGAAAATTGAAACCCATGTAACGGGAGGAAGAAGAAAGAATTTGAAAGCTTAGGCCAGTAATTTTCAAACTTTAGTGTCTAAGAATAAAGGGTTCTGTCTAAAATGCAGATTTTCAGGCCCATAATAGAAAAATCCTACATCAGTACATCTGGGATAAGAACCCAAATCCACATAAACAAGCACTCCAGGTGATTCTGATGGCAGTAGTCTAAGGACAGCCCTCTAAGAAACACTGACACTGGCTAAAATATTCTATAATTGAAAATTGAGTTTTGAGCATTCTGGTAGCCAAAGCAAAAAGGGAAAACACCATGTTACATAGTTTTTGCAATATTTAACCAGAGACAAACATTTTTATAAATTCTAAAAGTAATATAGCATGTGTTTCTTTGCTGTCTGCATAATGAACAACCTCTATGCTGAATTACTTGGAATCAATACATGGTAACTCATAAAACTTTAGATTTGGCTAAGAAAAAAATTATGTGAAAGTATATCAAATAGTACTCAATAAAATTCAGTTTATTTTACTACTGGAAATATATGTTAAGCAAATATCTTATAACCAACTATTATAATGTTGCCTCTGACTCCTAGGCTTCCATAAGAGATGGCTTGTGGTAGGTGTTTTAAGTTCAAGCAACTTAATGCAGCTGTGGGGTGGGAGATGTAGACGTCATATTAGATATAATGAGTGAAAATATATCATTCTAAAATGCATCTACACTTAACTATGTCCAAACAACTGACTTAATGATTTCCTAGGAATAATCTATAATCCAGATGACCTGCCCTTCTATAATAATCCTTTACTTTGTACATCCTTTTTTAAGCATCACAACAACTCTATGCAAATTTATAACAGCCTCATTTCACAAACAGAAAAACTAGGCTCAGCGTCTATGGGACATGCCCATGGACAACAGCTGGTAAGGGCAGAGGCAAGACTGAAACCCCAGGGTGTCCTCTTTCCACCCCAGTGGGATGTCTACACTATAAACTCTCCTTGTTAGATCATAATACCAAAGTAACAATTACATTTCTATTATCTTCATGATATCCTATTTACCTTTCTGCATTGTTTATGAAGAGTTCAGATCAATTTCAGGAGCCAGCTAGATCACTAGCATCTTTCCTTTGTATTAAAATTACAAATGCATACCTCTCAGGATATTCTTGCATCTTTGATGAGGAAAGTGAGGATGAACAATTTTGTAATTAAATGAATGTAATCCAAAAAATGATTTCAAAAATCTTCCTGTGACAAAATATGGATTTTTAGGCTTAAAAATGATTGTGTGAATGGGGTTTTTTTTAAATAGGTTTTTTGTCATTGTATTTTGGTTGTTTCCTGGTTTCAACAGAGAAGCTACTTGACACATTGTAAATAGCTACCTGAACAGATGGTTTTTCACATGTTAGATGCTATCACAGGCACAGAGATTCATGACATGACATTTTTAATATCTGCTAATTACTTGAATCTAAGAGAGTCAACATGTCTTTGAGATTTTTATAAAAACAGAATTGTGATGCCAAACTTAATACTACACCCACACTCCCTGAAAGGTCTAACTGTGATATGAACTCACTACGGGAAATATAAAAATTCAGGAAAATTATACCATTTTAAGTTTCACAAAAATATCAAATTTTCTGTTGTTCAGAAATACTAGTAAAACCATTAACATAAAAGTACGGCATTTACGACTCAAAGCCATAACAAATCAAGTAAAGCAATTAAATTCAACAAATACTCTGAAGAACTACTATGTAGGGGCACTGTGCAAGACACTGAAAATACAGAAATAAGAAAAAGTTCTTGACCCAGAGGCACTCAGAAACCAAATAAAGAGCCAAATATGTTGGCATATAAATTTAAATACAGTGTGGTGGAATGATGTTCATCAGAGGGCAGAACAGGACACTCCAGTGCTGGTCCCCCCAAAGAAACATCAATTTAAACAATAATTCACACATAAAAATACCTTCACAAGAACCAAGGAATCCAGGTGACAGATTATGGCATCTAGGTGTAGCACAGAAAGAAGACACATTGAGAGAGAGTAAGAAGGACAGTTTCACACTACCCTCTCCCAAGCCCAGACAGCACAGCGCAGAGATACCCTCTGAATGGTGGAAGAAAAAGGAAGTGGGCACCCAACTTGGCCACAGACCCTAGCACCAGTGAAACCTGGCCCCAGGCCAGCCCCTATGGCCCAAGGATTCACGCTTATTTTCATGAACCCACGCCCCAGGCCTATGCCAGTGCCAAACCAGCTCCACAGCCCTAGGCTTCAGGTCAACTCCCTCAACTCCAGGCTTCAGACCTGCCCTAGTGCCAGGTCAGCTCCCATGGCCCAAGGGACCAGGGTGGCACCCAAAGAGACAGGCTGACTGCTGAAGCCCCATGTTTCACTAGATCTAGGGTCCAGACTTGTCCCACTAGCTCCCCACTCAGCTTCCAGGACTGCTCCCTCAGAACCAGTTTCTAGTCCATCACCCATGGATCTAGCCTCTGTGTGAAGTAGGGGAAGTGTAGAGTTTTTGTACATGGTCAAAGTAAAGTTGTTATCAGCTTAAAATACACTTGTATAACTGTAGTGGCTTCCCTTCTCCATGGTTTTGCTTTCCAAAGTTTCAGTAATCCATGGTCTAACATGGTCCAAAATTATTAAATGAAAAATTGAGAAATAAACAATTCACAGGTTTAAAATTGCATGCCATTCTGAATGTATGACAAAATCTTGTGCTGTTACTCTTTGTCACACCTGGGAAAATGAATCATCCCTTTATCCAGTATATTCATACTACTGTATACACTACCTGCCCATTAGTCACTTAGTAACTGTCTAAATTATCAGATTAACCATCATGGTATCACAGGGCTTGTGTTCAGGTAACCCTTATTTGACTTAATAATAGCCCCAAAGCACAAGAATGAGATGCTGGCAATTTGCATATGCCAAAGAGAAGTCATAAAGTACTTCCTTTAAAGGAAAAGATGAAAAAATATTTTGTGTATCTACTACACACACGAAAAAAGGAATAAAAGCATACCACTAAAAAAACAAAAATCAAATCACAAAGAAACACAGTTAAGAGAGGAAGAATGGAACAGAGAAACTACAAAACAGAAAACAATGAACAAAATGGCACTAGTAAGTCCTTACTTGTCAATAAGTACTTTAAGTGTAAATGGATTAAATTCTTCAATGAAAAGACATACAGTGGCTGAATGAATTTAAAAAGAAAAAATATACCTACATGCCGCCTACAAGAGACTCACTTTAGCTTTAAGGACACACATAAGCTGAAAGTATAAAAATGGAAAAAGATATTCCATACAAATGGTAACCAAAAGAGAACAGGAGTGTTCAGACAATATAGACTAAATTACAAACTGTCACAAGAGACAAATAAGATGATTATATGATGATAAAGAGGTCAATCACCAAGAAGATACAACAATCGCAAATATATATGTACCCAGTGCTTAGCACCTAAATACATAAAGCAATAGTAACAGAAATGAAGGGTGAAATAGAAGAAACACAATACTAGTAGAAGACTTCAACACCTCATTTTTAATAATAAGCAGTCTATTCTGCCAGAAAATCAGTAAGAAAAGAGCAAACTTGAACAACACTATAGACCAAATGGACTTCTGTCCAACAGCAGCAGAATTCTTTTAGTTGCACTTGGAACATTCTTCAGGATAGATCACATATTAAGCCATAAAACAAGTCTTTAAAAATTTAAAAATGCTGAAAGCATAAATAGTATATTTTATGCCACAATAGTATAAAAATAGAAATCAATAATGAGATGAAATTTGAAAAATTCACAAATATGTGGAAAGTAAACAACACGCTCCTGAAAACCAATGGGTCAAAGAAGAAATCAAAAGAGAAATATAAAAATATCTTGAGACAAATGTAAATGGAAGCACAACATACCAAAACTCATCGGATGCAGCACAGGAGTTCTAAGAGGGATGTTTATAGCAATAAATGCTTACATTAAGAAAAAAGAGAAAGATCTCAAATAAAGAAGCTAACTTTATACCTCAAGGAACTAGAAAAAGAAGAATAAACTAAGCCCAAAGTCAGCAAAAAGAAGGAAATAAGATCAAAGCATAAAGAAAGAAGAGCAGAGACAACATAATACTATATTGCTTTAAAAAGGAAAGGAATTCTATCATTTGCAACAGCATGGATGAACCTGGAGGACAGAATGCTAGGTAAAATAAGCCAAGCACAGAAAGGCAAATACTGCATGATCTTATTTACATGTAGAATATTTAAAAAGTCAATCTCAGAAACAGGGAGTAAAATGGTGACTACCAGAGGCTGGGGATAGGGTAAAGGGAGATATTAGTCAAAGGGTACAAAATTTTAATTAGATGGGATGAATACATTTTGGAGATTTATTATATAGCATGGTGACCAGAGTTAATAAAAACACATTTTATATTTCAAAACTGCTAAAATAAACTTGAAATGTTCTCACCACAAAAAAAAAACTAGTTGAGGTGAATAATATATCTATTAGCTTGATTTAATCCTTCTACGATGTATTCATATATCAAAACATCACATTGTACCCCCCAAATATACATAATTATTATTTATAAAATATAGTTAATTAATTTTAAAAATAGAAAAGATCAATCTAAGAACTGTTTTTTTGAAAATATAAACAAAGGCCAGGCGTGGTAGCTCACATCTGAATTCCCAGCATTCTGGAAGGCTAAGGCAGAAAGATCGCTTGAGCCCAGGAGTTCAAAGTCAGACTGGCGAGACCTTGTCTTTACAAAAAACAAAATTAAAAATATTAGCCAGGCATAGTAGCCTATGTATATGGTCCCAGCTACCCAGGAGGCTGCAGTGGGAGGATTGCTTAAGCCAGGAAGGCTGAGACTGCATGAGCTATGATCATGCCACTGCACTCCAGCCTGGGTGACAGAGCAGAACCCTGTCTCAAAAAAAAAAAAAAGAAAGAAAAGAAAATATAAACAGAACTGACAAATCATTAGCTAGGCTTGGAAAATAAAGAGAACACTCAAATAAAATTATAAATGAATGAGAAAGTATTAGAACTGAGACCACAGAAATACAAAGGGTCATAAGAGAGTACAGATAATTATATACCAATAATCTAACAGAAATAAACTTCCAGAAACATACAAACTACCAAGACTGAATTATGAAGAAACAGAATCTCTGAACAGAAGAATAACAAAAAAGGAGATTGAATCAGCAATCAAAACCTTCCAACAAATGAAAGTCCAGGAGCTGATGTCTCCACTGGTAAAGTCTACCAAACATTTAAAGGATTAAAACCAATTCCTCTTAAACTCTTTTTAAAAAATTGAAGAAGAAACAATTCCAAACTCAGTTTATGAGGCTAGCATTACCCTAATACCAAAGCCAGATAAGGACACTACAAGAAAAGAATATTGCAGGCCAATATTCCTGATGAATACACATGTAAAAATCTCAATAAAATATCAGCACAATGAATTAAACAAAACATTTAAAGGATTATACACCATGATCAAGTCAGCCTCTAAGGAGACCTAATATACTTAACTGCAGGCTGCATTTAAACTGTGGGAAAAGTCTTCTAACAGCCATGGACAGCTAAGGTAATTACCAGGTGACCATTTTTGCTTATATGCTTCCTTGGAGCATCATTTAATCAAACATGTGTGGATTATGTATAAAGCAAAAGCAAATACCTTTGCTCACACTCTTACTTGAGGATGCAAGAGGTGAGTTCAGCAACCATTGCTGACTATCTGTGTTAATGGTATTTCTTGCTTGATTATACTGTTATTATTGCTATTAGAGCTTGCAAGGAGAAAGTGTTCTATCTGAGAAGGATAATTAAAGTGAGTAAAAATGTCAAATTGCTTTATTTACTTATAAAAAGAAATGTACTGAGATGAAATAAACATTTGGCAAAACCTTGAGTTTTCTTAAAACTCTGAGGCATAAACACTTCACTGATGTCCTGACGGCACAGCAAAGTAAACTTCTTGTGGAGGGAGTCAGGATGTTGAGCTGGGTTCCTAGATAGCTAAGTTCCAGTTCCAGAACTGTTTTGTTAGAGAATCTTAAACAAATCTAAGTAGTTAATCGCCAAAAATGCCAAAATTGCACTGTATATTAGCTGCCTTTCACAACCATTTTTATGATAGAAGCATGAATGTCATTAATGTAATGAAATTGGATTTTAAAATGAAAATAGCAGAAGATATTCAAGTTCTTACTTGCAGAATGCCTGGATACACACTACTTGAGATCTTGTGGAATTGTAGCAATGGAAAAATATGAGTATTGACACAGTGCTCACCCAAGTACTACATCCTGCTATTCTCTACCCCAACAGGAAACAAAGGCAAGAATCAAATCCTACAGGGACTTGAGATACATAACAGTTAGTCTTCTATTTAAAAATTTTTTTAAAAAAGTAGTTCCTAGGCCTTTTGCTTAAAACCCAGAAAACAAGCTCTCCATGTGACTATGGGAGTAAGTATATTCACCTTATAGTGCCAGGACATCATAATACGAAACCCAACGTGTCCTCAATAAAGAAGCATTGATGGATGAACGGAAGAAATGGGGTTATAAATGGTGGCAAAATTCAAGGCCAATTCATGAAAGCCCACACGATCTGAAATAAAACACCCAAGCCTACCTCAAGTGAACTGAAAAGGGAGTAGGACACCAGACACCAGCAACTCCTGCAGCAGGACTTGGGGAGGTAAAGGGGCTCCGGCAAGAGCTGCCCATGTGAAAGTCTGCCATTTGTAAACAGGTGACTGTGGATGCAGAAGGGGAATGATGTGTAAGGAGCTGGAGAGCTGGGCTAGCACAGCAAGGGCTAGTTAAAAGCACTAGAGATGCTGCTTACCTGAGTATCAAATACCCTCTGGAGCATTTGATCCTTAGTGTGAATTAGCTGTGTCCATTTAATCTTTTTGCTTGGAGGAAATATGCCTACCTTGTTTCTGTTATGACTCGACTGCTTCAAAATAAGAAAAAAGGTTAATCAAATGTGTTGCAGGAGCAGTACCCACCAGTTCCTGGGGTGATAGTGCTGCCAGGCCTGTAGGTTTCTGGTCCGTGGGTACAGACCCTTGTGGCCATATGGAGTCCAGAGAAACTGGGCTCCAATGCTGACACTGAGCAAAAATTACAGAAGACAAACTCCCTGCCAGTATAGTATGCCATATCCAGAATTCTAAAGGCAAGCCAAGCAGGCATGGTTTTTGAAGACCCCTATGACTATAACCAGACAATGCTGGTTCAAATCCCTGCCTACTCACTTAGTGGGTTCCATGTCTTGGGCAAATTATTTAATCTCACTGACTTATATTTCTCATCCATACAATGAAACCAATATCTCATCTAGTACTTCAAAAGGCTGTTCTGAAGACTCAGTGGAATAACTGACTCATTCAACAAATATCCACTGGGCGCCTACTATGTTTTGGGCACTATTTTAGTGCTGAGGACTCAGCAGTGAACAAAACAGGAAGAACTCCCTGCCCACAGGTAAACTGCATTCTAGTGGATTAATGCATGTCCACAGATGAGGCATGGCACAGAGTGTGTGTTCAGGACATGCCAATATTAGAACTTCTCCTTGTTTTTCTAAGGCCTAATCCAGAGAGAAATTGAGCAGGTTCTGGGAGGGCCTGAGACCTCCGCCAGCCCAGCAGAGAGCCCACCTGCACTTTCCTTTGACTACAGTATCATCTAGCGTTGAAGATGAGCACTTGTCCCCGGGGAAGTGAGCACTTGTCCTCACGTCTCTGGGTTTTCATGTGGAGAACTTTCTAGAATAACTGACCCTTCTGGTCTCCTGCCCTTGCCAGGGGAGCCTTGCTTTTCAATTGGGAAAAGGTAATCTAGTCAAAAGTCAAAAGCACTAGAGATTTTGGTCTCCTTTCTTCCCTCTCCACTGGGACCAGCACATATTGGTGGCTGCTCTATTGGCTCAAATTGTGCCTGAGGTGGGTAGTTCTAGGGCCTGGATGGAAAGTGCAGAGGAAAGCATTATCCAATTTGGGCCACACTCTCCCAACAGCTCTATCAGGAAAAAAGGTGATATTTTCATCTCCATATGCGGAGCATCTGTACCTGCTTCTCAACTAGTTCCAAACTCTGGTGGGTTAGTTTACCGAGTCCTGAAAATCCCAGCATCTAGAATCATCTGGAAAGCCTCCAGCACCTTATAAAAGTGACTTTTTAATAGTAAGAAATGGAAGCAGGATATGCTCACAATTAAGGGAACTTTGCAAGGTTTCTATTACTTTTGTTACAGCCCCTTTCCCCCTACTGATTAATAATAAAGCCTCTGTGTGCTCAGTGAAGGAGAGGCAAGTACACTGGAGGGCAGGAGGTCATAGCTTCTTCCACTATGAGCTCCAGAAAGGAAGCCCAGAAGCAAAGAAGGGCAGCCTTGGAGCCATGGGTAGGGGTGGGTGGGGAGAGATTCAGAGAATAGCTGAGAAACTAGGACCTAGGTAGGGAAAGAAGACCAGGATTGTGCAGAAAAGTCAACCTAACAGGCCTGTGATTCCTTTCCTTAGGGAGGCTTGCTTACAGGGTTGGCACATGACTGGCATCTAAGAACTTAGATTTCAGGAGGGTTTTCTCAAATCTCTAACTGATAAGAATGGCTCACTGTGCCTAAACAGTTTGTGCAGGCAATGTGGTTTATGCTGAACACCTGCTTGCCTGGGATTTTGGTACGTGCTAAGCAGAGGTAGCTACATGGCCAATAAAATCCCTGGGTGCTAAGTCTTTAAGGAGCTTCACTGGAAGACACTTCACACATGTTGTCACAATTCAATGCTGGAGGAATTAAGTTCATCCTGTGTGACTCCACTCTGGGAAAACTTTCAAAAGCTTGTTCCTGATTTCCTCCAGACTTTGCTCCATTCACCTTTTCTGGAAACTTGGCTGCCTTTGTTTTGTATTCTTTTGCTATGATAAATCTTAGCTGTGAGTAGGACTACGTGCTGAGCCTTGTGAGTCTTCCTAGCAAATCACCAAACCTGGAAGTGGTCTTGGGGACCCCTAATGCTGAGGATCCACTGGAAATAAGCCCAAGAGATGAGACATAAGGCCTGGGGCTTAAGCAGCCAAAACTTGTTCATGCCTTCTAGAGAGAGGCCTTCCTTCCTCCACCACTGAGGATCTAGGGAGAATTGGGGTTTTGCTTAGAGTAGGGGAAAACAGAGTTAGGAGTTGGAAAAACAGAAAAAGAAAAGGAGGGATGGAGCAAAAGGCACCATAAAGATAGGCTTTGCCGTTAGTGGCCAGAGGCATTAAGGAAGTCCCTGGTAACCAAAGCAGCAAGAGAAAGAACTCTCCCAGAGAAAGAAGGAAGAAAGTTATGTAGGATGAGAAGCAGGAGAGTGCCTACTTCAAACTTAGCCTGAATCTCTCTTTACCCAGAAAGGACCATGTTCCACCTTGATGAGTTTCTCCACCTTGGCTCACTACCCAAACAAGCCCAGAAGGTACAGATGGCAAGGAGAAGATGGGCAAGCCAGCTTGAGTATTTGGCATTTCTCACCTGTTTGGCTGGCCCATGATGATGCATAGAAATCTTCCTCCATGCTGCAGAACAGAAGAGGAGCTGCAAACTGATGTAGGTGTAACCAAAAGGAAGTTCTGAGTGATAAAGTGATATCTACCTGAACATCTTACAAGACTAGAGGGGAAGGGCCTGAAATGAGACTCCACAGCATAAAACATTTATAATCACAGATTTGTAAGAGATGCGTAGAATTTTAAAACAGGAAAAGCCTTAGGGATGGACTCAATACTCCTCATTTTAGAGAAGAGGAAAGATCAGAGACGTTGGGCACTCAGTCTAAGTCACACAGCCAGTATAGCCAGTACTCCTGACCAGCACCCTCTTCACCTCTCATTGAGAGGGAAAGGAACTTCAATTTCAGAAGAAACACATGATGAAGTCAAATAGGCATTAACTGTTAGACTTTGGGGAGGTTATTCACCATCTCTGCTTTCTATTTCTTGGTTGTCAAACAAGGATAATTACTCCAAACAGAGATGGCTGCTGTCAGTGAAAGCTCATGGAAAATGCAGAAGGCAATACATAGTAGGTATTCAATGAATATTAGCCCCAGATCTCTCTCCTAAACATCACTCCAAATGACCTTCTTCAAAGCCTGCTGAAGTCCAGTGTTCCTTTGGGATCAAGACTGTGTCACACAAGAATAGAGGCAATGAAGTAACAGTGTAAAGAAATGCATGAGAATGGCAAACTCCAAAGTCAGAACAGCAGTTACCTCTGAGGGGGAGGGGAGGGGTACATGGGGCCCTCAAATCTATCAGTCATGTCTGATGTCTGCAGGTGAGTGCTGGCTATGTGTGTTCTTATCATATTGTTTTTATGCCCTTTCACATGTCTGAAATCTTTCATAAAATGTTTACATAAATTAAAAGAAACAAATGTTTGACAAAGTAGCACATGAGACTATAAAGTCTTTACATGGGGGGAAGAAGAAAGGAAAACCTAGGGAGCATGGAAAACTACCCCGGGGGGAGGCCCAGGGAAGGGTCAGTAACAGACACAGGGTGTTCCATGGGGAAACGGGCTCAAAATGGTACGTCACAACCTTGACCTCTAGCACAGTTTCACCTGGCCCTCCTAAGAAATGTGCTAAGAAACTGAAAAAGTTGTTCATATTTACACTTCCTTTCAAGCTTTAGGCTTGGCATGTAGGTACCTTCTGTCCAAGGAATGAAGGAAGCAGCATAGCTCCCGTTTAGCAGGCATGCGGGAGGGGTCTCAGGTCTTACCAAGTCAGCTCAATCACACCGACCACATAACCCTAGAAGTTAAGCTTTGTCCAGTCCCTCTTGATATCCCTGAAGATGTGGGAAAGAGAAGCACAAGGAGAAAGAAATGACTGAGCCAAGATAAGAATTCATTATTGATTTGCTTTCTCCTGATTCTAGTCTCAGCCAGGAAGATAAGAAAGCTCCAATTTTTCAGTCTGTTCTTAGTTGAACAAAAATATATACATTTCATAAGGCGTGTAGTAGGTGCTAAATAAATACATGAAAGGAAAGTAACATTCTCACCACACAAAAACACCCACATACTGAGAGACTAATATGATGTAGTGGAAAGCATGTAAGATTTGGTGTCCAAAAACTTGAGTTAGAGTACATGGTCCAATGTGTCTCTGTGCAAAGCATCTAACCTCTCTAGGTTTCCATATCCTCAAATGAGGATACTAATACCTATGTGTGGTGGGTTAAATAGTGCCTCCCAAAATATATGCCCATCTGGACCCTCAGAAAGTGACTTTATTTTGAACAACGGTCTTTGTACATATAGTTAAGATTAAGGTTCTCGATCATCCTGAATTAGGATGGATTTTAAGTCCAATGACAGGTGTTCATATAAGAGACAGAAAAAGGGAAGACAGACACAAAGAGAAGGCCATGTGTAGACAGAGGTAGAAACTGGAGTAATGTTGTCACAAACCAAAGAATTCCAGTAGTCCACCAGAAGTTGGAACAGGATAGAAAGGATTTTGCCTTAGAATCTTCAGAGAGAGCAGAGCCTGCTGACATTTTGATTTCAAACTTCTGGCCTCCAGAACTGTGAAGGAACAGATTTCTGTTGTTTTAGGTCATCCAGCTTGTGGTCATCTGTTGTGGTGGTCCTAAGAAACTAACACCCTTCCTTTACAGGGTCAGTATGAACATCAAACAGGATCATGTGTGGGAAAGCACACTGTCAATTCTATGGTTTTGTTTTTTTTTTTTTTTTTTTGAGACGGAATCTCGCTCTGTCGCGCAGGCTGGAGTGCAGTGGCGCGGTCTCAGCTCACTGCAAGCTCCGCCTCCCGGGTTCACGCCATTCTCCTGCCTCAGCCTCCCGAGTAGCTGGGACTATAGGCACCTGCCACCATGCCTAGCTAATTTTTTGTATTTTCAGTAGAGACAGGGTTTCACTGTGTTAGCCAGGATAGTCTCGATCTCCTGACCTCATGATCCACCCATCTCGGCCTCCCAAAGTGCTGGGATTACAGGCATGAGCCACCATGCCCACCCCACTGTCAATACTTTAGAGTGATATAACTGACAGCTATCATTATGAGATCAAAACATTGAAAAGAATAAATCCTCTCAGGAACCAAATCCCAGACTTGCACCTAAGGATACATCCCCAGAAATTCTTTCCAGAGAGGATAGAATGCTGGTGACTAGCTTTAAGGTTATGCCTCCCCTTGCCTTGCTGGCTCCAGACTGCCTCTCTCCACTTGCACTTGTGCCTTTGAGGAAGATTGGAGTGTCATCTGGTGCAGAAAGAAGGCATCTGCTCCCAGGCACCAGTCACATGGCAAGCATTACACACCAAGGCCACCATCTGCACTAACAACTCACATCCAAGTACAGTTCAATGTCAGCCTTACTCCAATTCTGAATGAGCCAAGACCACAGGCAGGTGACTCTGGGGCCAAAATCTTTCCACGAACAGTGCAATTCTGAATCAGAGCATTGCAGGTAGACAAGCTGGAGGCTGAAGAAGGAAGAACCCAGCACATGGCCCTCAACTGCCAATCTCTGATCCAAAGAGCCTGTTTAGGATATTTTGGGGGTATGGTGTGATCCTCACGATCTTTTCTGCCTTTTTCTTTTTAAAGGAAGTTTTGTGTGTTGAATTTTATTTCTTTATATTAAAATTCACAGTCCTTGAAGGAGTGAAGAATAGATACAAATTGATCATAGCAGATGGGCAAAAAGAGTAAAATAGACATAGATGGATGAAGACCCACAGAGGTGGAAAAACTCCTACAGAAACCATAAAAGCAAAGGAATCCAAGAGAAAGGTGGGACAATCGCCCTTGATGAATTTAACGGCACTTTAGACTTTACAATACGCTTGTGGGAAAGTTGGTATGGTTTTCATTTTATAAAGAAGAACAAAGAACAGCGGGCAGGTTGGCAGTCTATGTTCAGAGACTGGACATCCACTTATCAGGAATTAATGGAGCAAGTGGACTCAGTGGCCTTCAAAGGCTTTTTCCAATTTTGAAATTCACTCTCCTTGAATGCAAAGTTAGCAGTGGCTCTACCCTCCATAAAGTCAAGTTCATGGTGTACAGCATCCAAGGCCTTCACAATCAGGCCTACCTTTGTAGTTACGAGAGAGAAAGAAGAGTATGTAGGAGTAATCAAAGAAAATATTGAAAACAAGTAGGCAGAGGCCCAATCATGAAGCACTATAGAGAATAAACTTTGTTCTCTAGACAGTACAATTGGGAACCACTAAAAAGTTTTACAAAAGGAAGTGACATACCAGATTTGCGCTTTAGAGAGATTAAGCCAATAGCCGTATGGAAAATCAGAGGGACTCCAAGGAAGACAAGTGACAAAGTAATCGTCCAGTCAAAGGTGACGAGGCTTTGAACCAAGGCAGGGAGATTGGGGATGGAAGGAGATAGAATCGACAGGCTTACTACCTGGATGTGACAGGCAGGGCAGAGGACAGCCTATGATTCTTCTAGGATTCTGTCTTGGTCAACTGAGTACATTCACCAATTTTTATCTGCCCCTTCTGGAAAATGCAGATGGGACAGATTTTAAAAACTGTCAGATTAACAGTTCCACATTTCCCAGAAGGGACAGATTTTTTAAAAATAAACTGAGGCAACAGGATGATTTTTGGTTAATCTGAGTCAGAGTGCCTGCAGGACATCCCAGATGGAAATGTCTAGAAGGAAGTCAAAGAAGTTCAGGTTGGAGGTCTGAGACAAAAGTACAGAATACAGATTGCAGGTGAAATAGGGGTAGTGAACAAGACCAGGAAAAGCAGACAGAGCAAGAGAGGGGAGCCAAGGACAAGCATTTGAGACACACTGACATTTAAGTGACATGAAGAAAGATTAGGGAAAGAAAAGAAGAAGTAGAACAGAGAAGAGGGACAGAACCCATGTCTGAAGAGGTTCAAGGAGGAGATCTCCCAACAGTTGAAATATCCACCAAAGAATCAGAGAAAACAAGTGAAAAAAAAAGTTGAAAACTCAGATTTTTCTAGCTTACTATTCTGAATTTTAGACAAAGGATAAAAGCATTTCTCATTAAATAGTACAACTGAACTTACGCAGCAATTTGTCTCTCAAGATGTGAAGCAGATTTAGAAAGAAAAAAAACGCTCAAATGTTGGATGGGGTGGAAAGAAAAGAGGCATTAATTTCTTGTCTTCCTGCTCCTTGTTAAGCCTTTGACTTTCTGGTCAATACTTGTTCCATCACTCAATCGCATTATAAAATAATGTTCTAAGCTGGGTGCAGTGGCTCACACTTGTAATCCTAGCACTTTGGGAGGCCAAGGCAGGTAGATCACAAGGTCAGGAGTTTGAGGCCAGCCTGGCCAACATAGTGAAACCCCATCTCTACTAAAAATACAAAAATTAGCCGGACGTGGTGATGGGCACCTGTAGTCTCAGCTACTCAGTAGGCTGAGGCAGGAGAATCACTTGAATCTGGGAGGCAGAGGTTGCAGTCAGCCAAGATCACACCGCTGCACTCCAGCCTGGGCAACAGAGCAAGACTACACCTCAAAAATAAAAATAAAAAATGTTCTATACATACATTTAAAATGGTACCTTCAATTTCTTCCTGAATCTTCACTAATCTGCTTACTATGTAGGAAGGCTCCAAAGTAAAGTGGTATTTCAGGACACACAATATTAAAATATTGACCCTTTTAAGGCTTTCAAAAACATTTTAACAGCCCTGACTATATTGAAATTTGATACTAGCAGCATAGATGAATAATATAAAGCATTTAAAAGCACTTCAATATAACTTTTAAAATGTTGTAATTGCATTTTAATTAATAAGAAAAATATATCTGACACTTGAAAAAATAATAAAGGCAATTAAAATAACAACACGTGAAGACTCCCTGACTTGAGATTAAATAAGGAAAACTACTTTATTTCTCCTAGTGATAACTACTCAGAATCTCTTTGCAAACTATGTCATCCTAAGACCCAAAGATCCTCCAATAAAACAGTAGAAGACTCGTCCTCTGTCACATTTCCTCTAGCACAGGGAAAGTGGTTAAATGTTAAAGTTTCAAGGGACTTTGCATAGGAAAGGGAGAGGAGAGAACATTAGCCGCACTGTTGGCAAACTTGAAAACAGGTGAAAGCAAAGTGAGTGCTCAAACTGCCAAGAAAACAAATATTTGGGTTGAGCAGGTGCAAGCAAACTAGGAAGAAATTTCTTATTAGCTAAGACAATTAATGGTAATTAGATGAAGATAAACAAAAATGATTGTAATCAAAGTACAGGTATAGTGATCGTTACAGCATTTAAAATTAAGGATTAGGGACACAGCATTAGCTTTAGGATAGAACCTAGACTTAAATAATCAAGTCATTTAATTCAATAAATATTGATCAACTATTATGCATCACACACATGGCTAGAGGGATCCAAATTCAATTCAGACATTTTCTCTGCATGGTGCCCACCATCTGGCAAGGCAGAGATATACCCTCAACTATGATTCATGGTGGCTAATCATCTGAACAAGGTGCTATGGGATCACACAGGAAGAAGTATGGGGTATGCGGAAGTCCTTGAGGAGGAATTGGTATCTGAACCAGACTTTGGATTTCACCAAGCAAGAGAGAAGGGGAACAAGGCACTCCAGGTGAGGGATCAGCATAAGCAAAAATGTTAACAAAACACTAGGAAGAACTGGAAAGCAGGATGCTTGGGAGCAACAAAGCTAAAAAGATAGGCCGGTTTAGACCATAAGGGGCATGAACCCCACACTATGAAATCTGGACTCAAACTACAGGTTGTCAGGGATCATTGATGGGTTTTGTGGGCATAGAAGGACATACATTTATTTTATTGTGATAAAATGCACATAACATCAAATTTACCATTAGTGACATTCATTACATTCATAATGTGCAACCATCGTCACTATCCAGTTCCAAAACATTTTCATCACCCCAAAAGGAAACCCTGTACACATTAAGCAGTCATTCCTCATTCTCCCCTCCCCTGGCAACCACTAATATGCTTTCTGTCTCTATGAATTTGAATACTCCATTTCATATAAATGGAATCATACAAGATGTATTTTGTGCTTGGCTGATTTCACTTAGTACAATCTTTTCAAGGTTCATCCATGTTGTAGAATGTATCAGTACCTAATTCCTTTTATGGCTGAATAATATTCCATTGTACGAATACATTATACCACATTTTGTTTATCCATTCATCCATGGATGGACATTTGGGCTGTTTTTACCTTTTGGCTATTATGACTAGCGCTGCTATGAACATTTGTTACAAATTTTTGTTTGAATACCCGTTTTCAATTATTTTGGATATATACCCATGAGTGGAATAGTTGGGTCATATGGTAATTCTATGTTTAACTTACTGAGGACCACCAAGTCCATGATGGTTTATAAGCCAAGGAATCACAGATTCAGATCAGTGTTTTAGGCAATGACAACACATGGGGCTGGGGGTTGGAATAGACCGGGAAAAGAGTGAAGATAGGAAGGCCAGCCAGGAAACTACTGCCCCTGCACAGGCAGGAAAGTAGAAAGACTTGATCCATGGCAATGACCACAAAACTAAAGAAAAGAGCATAGACTTGAGGGACATTTGTGAGGCAGAATGAGCAAGAATTGATGAGCAATTAGATGTGGGAAGGGTGAAGAGAACACTGTGTTCATAGGTGCACATTATATTGTGAGTTATATGTTCACAGTTCACCTCCTTTGCTAGATACTGAGCTTCTAAAAGAGAGAGTCATGTCTTAGTCACCCTCACATCCCCAGTTCTTAGCACAGAACCTGGCCCAGTAAAGGAACAAAGAACAATTTCAGTGTCTGGTTGAATAATGATGCCAGCCATTATTCACAAGAGCAAAAGAACTGAGGGATGATGACTTTGAATGAGTGGTTGGTTAAAGATGACTCTGCTCTGTGTTTCAGAAGCAGGATGGATGATGACGCAGCTTGTTGAAACAGGGAACACAGAAGTGGTTTGGACAGGTGCTTGTGGGAACACGTGGGAACACGTCCAATAGACAACCAGAAATTCAGAGCTAAATATTCAGGGAAAGGTTGGAATAAAAGGCCATTTTTGACATGTACTGTACTATTGATAGTTTTATGCATTAAAATATCTCATTTAGATATCTAATTTCATGAATCAACTAAAACTACTATAATACAATGCTATAAATCTTTTCCTAGGAAGAACTGAAAAACAGGAGTAAAAAATATAGTGTGGGTTATGGCTTAATATAAATTTTGCCTGTAGCTAGGCTGTAGGTAGACCAGGCACATCTCAGATGTTGGCAGAGCAGGCTGCCTGCAAATGTCTGCCTTCCTAAAGTGATGTACACTGGGGAAGAGAGGACCTTATAGGCAACTTCAGGTTGGAATAGGTAAAAGGAGGACAATCTACCCAGGGTATGAGGAGGAAAGCATGATGTCTCTTTCAGATAAATATTCCTGGCCCAGTGCAAAGGACTCAGATCTGAGCCCACTTGAAAAAATGGCCTCTTTGGGGTGAAAGAGATCATGTACATGAGATAGAGAGGCTGTGACAGATTGTGTCCTTGGCCCCAATTATTCACAGTTCCCTAATTCCACAGCCTTTCATCATGTGACTTAGCAGTGTTGCTCCACTGAGAATAAGACATTCTGCCCCATCCTTAATTTTGGGCTCAACCATGTGGCATGGCTTTGGCTGATGAACTACTAGCAAATACACTGCCATCAGAAGCTTGAAGTGCTTGCATGATTGGACTGGCCCCTTCTCTGGTACCTCCACCACTGTCATGAGAATGTGCCAGAAAGCACATTCCTATGCCTACTGGAAGAGGAGAGACTTATGGAGCACAGCTGAGTCATCCCAGCTGCTCCCACTGAGAACAACCTAGATTAGTCAAGGGCCAGCCAACTCCAAGATACTGAGTGAGCCCAGCCAAGATCAGCAGAGCTCTGGCCAAGCCCCAGCGGATTCTAGATAAATAAGTACATTTTAATCCTGTATGCCACCGAGGTTTTGGGGTTGTTGGTATGCAGTATCATCATAGTAATGGTTAATGGATATAGATCCTTTGCCACAGTTCTTTGCTGACTCAGAGATGTCAGAACTATAGGGAATACAGAGACCTTTTGAGGGATCACATCTTTGCCAACTCTGGGAGACAGTCTCATTGCCATAGGCACCATAGATGTTTTGAAATGAACATTAATAATAATCAGTCTCAAAGAGAAGTAATTTCCTTATACAACAGACCTCACACACACCCACATTTAAAAAAAAAATTGTGTGACCCCATAAGGTTTCCAAAGGATTTGAGGTGTTATATTATCTAAATCGATGTTCAAATTATGAGTTGCAATTCATTCGTAAGCAGTGACATCCATTTAATGGATCTTGACTTGTACTTTTTGGGGGACAGAATGGAATGGAATGAAAAATATCAGAGTATGTAACAAATAATAAGAATTATTTCCTTAAATATTTTTTTCAGGTTTGTGTGTGTGTGTAAGAGGGAGAGGGAGGAAGGAAGGGAAGGAGAAGTAGTAGTAGTCATAGTAGTAGTAGGTCAAAATACATAAATATTTCTTACTTTAGGTATTGCTCAAAAATGTTGAAAGCCACAGGCTAAAAGAAGGTAACTACATAGCATTTTACTACTAACTAAACTTCAGCATCGAAGCCCAGCACAGGAAATATGAGGAGGAGACAGTTAAGAGAAGGGAGAAAAGGAATCCATGGGCTAGAATAATTAATAGGAAAAGTTGCTTTCACTAACATTTTAGGATTTGAAAAACACTTTTGCCTATTTTATCTCATTTGAGTCTTATAACTGCACCATTTTACAGATGAAGAAACTGAGGCTCAAAGAAGTTAAGTCTTTAGTGTGAAAGGAACACGATAAGTCACAAAGCTGAGAAGACAAGCCAGGTCTTTGTCTCCTATTCCACATTCCAACTATATCTTCGCCAGCTCCAACACATTCTTGAGATCTCTCTCAAATTACTACCACATCCTCAGTCTTTCCCCATCTTCAAAATCCATATTAAATGCCCTCTTTATACACCCCCTAATAGTGTCCTTTGCCTTCACTGAGCTAATGAAATTTCCTTATTTGGATGATTATTTCACCTCTCTCTCTTCTACTAGCCTATCCCACTGTCATTCCATAATAAAGGAGCCTTGTTGGCTTGGGTCACTCCAGGACACCCAGCACCGAACATAGTACTGGGCACAAAGTAGGCACTCAATAAATAGCTGCTGAATAAATGAATATGAGTTACACGACCTGGGACAAGGAAAGTGGGCCAACTCTTCCATTCTCCAATTACAACCACAAAGTAGTTATATCCTTATTTTCCTGAAAAAGACAAAAACTGTAGTTTCCAAAACATGTACCCGCATAACTAGAAGGAATAGTGACCAGAGGGTGTTACCCAATCTGTTTGGTGCCTCTTTGCTGGAGAGAACTACAAACTGAACCAGAATCCAGGTACTCAGCAGTTCCTGGGGGTTGGAAAGCCTGCTCAGATTCTGGGCCTTTTTCTCCCTAGACCTCAGAGCCATGAGACTTGCCCTTAGCTAGCAGAATGGTCCACAAGTCCACTGGTGTCTACAAAGCTGGTAGATGAACTGTTATGAGCCAGCATTCCAAAACCCTGGCCTACTTCGGCTCAGCACCTTGACACCATACAGGTTGCCAGTCATCTCCCCCTCTCAGCAAAGGTCGGTGGAGATTTTCCATGCTTGTGGTCGAACTGAGAATTCCATCATGCTCTCTGACTTGCTTTCCCGTGTACATCTTCCTAGCCACTTCACTTCCTTCAGCTGATGTCATGGATGCTGTGGGCCCCATGGTACTCCCCCAGCTGCTGATGGCTCTCAGCTGAATCTTTCTTAGGAAACTGCCCGCAAAGAGAATTCCCCAGGGTCACATTCATTCCTTGTGGCAGCTTGCATCCAGGCAATGATGGCAGGGTACAATAGCTTTGTTGTGGGACAATGTTGAAGGATTGTTCCAGCTCCAGGTGTCCCTGTGTGAGGGCTGAGGCTGTGTTTGTGCATCACCACAGTTTATATCTTCCCTCTGCCTGGTTATGCTTCCTTCCCTCCATCCACCACACACACACCACACCATACACACTGATCCCAATGACTCTCCCCAAGAAACTTCTTGTGTGCACATCTCTGGTTCAAAATCTATTTCCCAAAGAACCAGAACTAAGACAGTTAAGCTCCCTCTTGAGTCAGTACCATGGTTGTTGGGATTTTCATTTGGTTTTTAATATCAAAATAATGTCTATGGAAACATTAAGACACTTACACATCACAGACAAATAATATTCCTGTAACAGAGCATAAGCAGACTTCCCACTTACAACTGGTAGTAAAGAAAATGTTCTTTATGGAGTGCTGTTTTGGGAACTCAGAGGTGTGTTTTGATAAAAACAATATAAAAACAATATTGCCCTTTTCACAAGATGGCGCCGAAAGCGAGGAAGGAAGCTCCTGCCCCTCCTAAAGCCGAAGCCAAAGCGAAGGCTTTAAAGGCCAAGAAGGCAGTGTTGAAAGGTGTCCACAGCCACAGAAAAAAGAAGATCCACACGTCACCCACCTTCCGGCGGCCCAAGACACTGCGACTCCAGAGGCAGCTCAAATATCCTCGGAAGAGCGCCCCCAGGAGAAACAAGCTTGACCATTATGCTATCATCAAGTTTCCGCTGACCACTGAGTCTGCCATGAAGAAGATAGAAGACAACGACACACTTGTGTTCATTGTGGATGTTAAAGCCAACAAGCACCAGATTAAACAGGCTATGAAGAAGCTCTATGACATTGATGTGGCTAAGGTCAACACCCTGATTCGGCCTGATGGAGAGAAAAAGGCATATGTTCGACTGGCTCCTGATTACGACGCTTTGGATGTTGCCAACAAAATTGGGATCATCTAAACTGAGTCCAGCTGCCTAATTCTAAATATATATATATATCTTTTCAACATAAAAAAAAAATTGCCAAGAATCTTTAAGAAGAGGATTATTCCTGTCTTTCAAAGCACCTGCCTATTAGTGACCATAAATTTGGTATAATATTTTTTAATAATATTATTTAATAATATTATTAAAAATAATATTATCATATAATATATAAATAATATATATGAATTTAATATAATATATAAATAATATTATAATATATAATAATATTATATAAATATATATAAATTTATAAATTTAATATATAAATTAAATGATAAAATATATAAATTAAATATATAAATTTTAAAATATAAATTAAATTTAAATATATAAATTTAATAATATTAAAAATAATATTATTATATAATAATATTATTTGGTATAATATTTTTTGTTACCTGTGTCCTGTACTAAATTCCAAGCTCCATGTACTAAATTCTTGTACTAAATTCCATGTACTAAATTCCTGTACTAAATTCCAAGCTCCATGACTGACAGCATGGGCTTCACTTGGAAATGCAGAATCTAGGCCACGCACGGTGGCTCATGCATGTAATCCTAGCACTTTGAGAGGCCGAGGCAGGCTAATAACTTGAGGTCAGGAGTTCAAGACTAGCCTGAACAACATGATGAAACCCTGTCTCTATTAAAAGTACAAAAAAAAAAAAAAATTAGCCAGGTGCGGTGGCACATGCCTGTTATTCCAGCTACTTGGAACGCTGAGGCACAAGAAGTGCTTGAATCCAGGAGGCAGAAGTTGCAGCAAGCTGAGATCATGCCACTGCACTACAGCCTGGGTGATGGAGTGAGACTGTCTCAAAAAAAAGAAAGAAAGAAAAAAGAAAAAAAAAATGCAGAATCTCACCACCCCTTGCCCAGACCTACTGGATGAGGATCTGCAGTTTAACAAGAAGTCCAGTGGGCTTACATTAACGTTAAAGTTTGAGAATCACTGGCCTAAACTACGAAGTTTCAGTATCACATTTTAACCTTATTGAAAATATATGGGATATCCATTCAGTCATATATCACATCCCATTAATTACGGAGTGCTATTGAAGCTATCTCTAAAATGTCCCTTGCATTATCCCTTTTGGACAATATTGTTAAATCCAAACTCAGGCTCTCTTAGCTCTTGTGGACCACACTTTGAGTGGCAAGAGTTTAGATGACTGGAAGATGGATGACTTTATTGGAGCATCTTAAAGCCATCTGATTTTAAAATATATAATTATTTGCAAATCAGATTCAACACAGCTTTTATTCAAGTTCTTCAGTCTCTTATATTAGAAATCCCCAGGTAACTTAATAGCTACATCATTAAATTGACTTTGTCTTCATCATTTCTTTGTCACCAATCATTCTCTGATTCATGGGTGTTTTCAATCTTGTAAAACTAAATAACGAGCACGCATGGAGAAAGAATTAACAGGACTGCTGGAATCAGTAATTAAACAACAGGAAACGTTCTTGAATTCTGGAAAGAATAGTATAGGCAAGCTTAGGAAAACAGGAAATTTGAAGAAAGCTCAGCAATGTATTTCTCTTAGCCAATGCTCTTGTCAAAATAAACGTTTCCAAAGATTCTCTTAGTTCTAAAGTACAGGCAGTTCCCAACTTAGTTTTTCATTGAGAAGTGGTATACATAGAGGTTAAAATTCTGGGCTTGCTCATAAATGTCCATTAACACATGGAATGTACCATGGAAGACCAGAGTAACAGCCCCAGAGAACCCAGCCACCCTGTGCGGCAATACCTCTATTGGTGACACATTCAGCACTCAACCTCAATGTGAAGGAGACATTTACCCCCAGGTCTTCTGGAATCAGCCTTTGCACGCTGTCCTGCTGCTTGGAACGCTGGTCCCTCACCTGAATAGCCTCAGCTGAAATTCGCCTTCCCTTCCACTGTGACATCTTCTACCCAGCCAGCATCTTAGGAAACCACAAATCACCTTTCAAAACGCATAAAAATGCCCTACTTGTTACAATATCTTAAGTTAACCCTCGTATTCACACTCCATGTAAACCAAACCAGGAAATTTATTCCATAACATATGATTAAAATCTAAATACCCCTTCAGGGCTACTTTGACAAAAGGGAAATTTTTAAAGGCAGAGAGGGCAGTAGGAAGATGACATTCCATTTTTAAAAAATCATATACAATGCTCAATTAAAATCAGAAAAGGCAAGAGAAAAAGTAGGAAAAAGAGAAACGAACAAATGCAATAACAGAAAATGGTTACAAACATGGTAGATACTAATTCAACTATGCCAGTCATCACTTTACTTGTGAATGGTCTAACGACATCAATTAAAAGAAATTGTCAGAATGGATACAAACACTAGACCCAACTCTGTGTTCTCTAGAAGAAACCCACTTTAAATATAATGGTTTAGAGACTTTCTAATTTATATTTCTCTGGTTTTTGTAGAGGGTACCTGGTCTTCCATTACTCTGTGACACGGATTTAGCTGAACTAACACTCTAGCAGAAAGGCTCAGGCTGGCTGGGCACATGGTGTGCAAGCAGGGACAGGTCAAGGAGTGTCTCTGGGCTTCTCTATAAGGGAACACACGAGTCTCCTGGTGAGGTCCAATTACTCTGCATCTCGTGGTCACATCAGTCGCTCAGGTTGCAGGGTCACTCTTTGCAGCACTCTATCTCTGAAATCAAACCTCTGTTTCCGTTGGAATCAGTTCTGAAAATATCTGGTCACAATTTGTTGAAAGACATTGAATTCATGCTATCAAATGGGCACCTCTTCTAAGGTACTCTATACCCCAGGCAAATTCACAGCAACATAACATTGGGTACCTAAGTTTTCAGAGCTTGCATATATGGAGTACCAGTAAGCTCGGTAAGGTCACCAGAAAAGGTGAGTGAACACCCTTCCCCTCAAGACAAGACACGATGCTCTGCTCAGACTTTAGGTGCACAGGCAAAAGCTAGGCTCCTGGGAAGTGATCTGGAACAGAAGATAGTCATTTCTCAACTCCTCTCCTTTTCACAAATGAGGAACATGTGTGTAAAGTCCATAAGGAATGTTTGGAATTCATTAGTGTTTTGTTTGTTTGTTTGTTTGTTTGTTTGTTTTTAAGACAGAGTTATGCTTTTTTTGCCCAGGCTGGAATGCAGTGGTACAATCTTGACTCACTGCAAGCTTTGCCTCCTGGGTTCAAGCGATTCTCCTGCCTCAGCCTCCCGGGTAGCTGGGACTACAGGAGCATGCCACCATACCCAGCTAATGTTTGTATTTTTAGTAGAGACAGGGTTTCACCATCTTGGCCAGGCTTGTCTCAAACTCCTGACCTTGTGATCCACCCACCTCAGCCTCCCAAAGTGCTGGGATTTCAGGCATGAGCCACTGTGCCTAGCCTAGCATTCTTTTTTTAAAACACAATCCCACCAGAAGACCACTAAAGGGAAGATGGTGAAGCCAGGGAAGGAGGGCACAAGGCAAAGGGAAGAGTTCTCAATGATTCCTGCCTATGGAAATGCAGGGAGATTACCAATGGTCTTGAACACATACAGAGGACACAGGTGTTACCGATAGTCTCAAGGGGAAAAAAATCTTCCTCTTTGGAAAAAAATTCCCCCCATGTTTTTGATTAGGGTATGGTTTGCAAAAGGCCCTTGCTAAAATAGAATCAAATGCATTAAAACCCATGAACCCATTATCAATACTTAAGGTACCAGACTACTGCCACTAAGCAGAGCTTCAGAGAACAGGATCAGACTTTGGTGTAAGTCAGTGGTTCTCAACTAGGGGTGATTTCGCCTGCAAGCATACATATGGCAATGTCTGAAAACTTTTTTTGGCCGTCACAACTGACATCTGTTGGGTGCAGGCCAGGGATGCTGCTAAACATCCTACAATGCACAGGACAAACCCCACAGCTAAGAATTATTCAGCCCAAAATGTCCACCGTACCAGGGTTAAGAAACTGGTATTAGTTAAAAAGAAAGGCCTAAGTGCAGCATGAGATACAATTTACAGACAGCTAAAGAACACAGAAACCTGAGAAAGGGGAAATCAAAGGTGCTAATCATACTTCACCAAGGACAGCCCTAAGAGAGAAACAAGAACCCTGGGAATGCCCTAAAGGAGGGGACCTATTGCAAGGGCAAGGTACTACACACAGGACAAGAAACTCCCAGGGAGGAAGGAGAGTTAAGAATTGACAATGAACATGGGACAATGAGTTAGGGACCACGTCTTCTGCATGTAGGATGTTTAGCAGTATCCCTGGTGTCCACCCACTAGATGCCTGTGATACTTCCTGCCCAGTTGTGTCAACCAAAAATATCCCCAGACATTGCCAAATGTCCCCTGTGAAACAACATCATCCCTGCTTGAAAAATCATTCTTCTAAGCGGGATCTTTTGAATTTTTATATACATATTTTTCTTATTATTTCATCGTTTCTTCTAGATTCAAGATCTTTTTTTTTTTTTTTGAGACAGAGTCTCGCTCTGTTGCTCAGGCTGGGGTGCAGTGGCACCATCTCAGCTCACCGCAGCCTCCGCCTACCAGGTTCAAGCAATCTCATAGCTTAGCTTCCCAAAGAGCTAGGATTACAGGTGCACAACATCACATCCGGCTAATTTTTGTATTTTAGTAGAGATGGGGTTTTGCCATGTTGGCCAGGCTGGTCTTGAACTCCTGACCTCAGATGATCTGCCTGCCTCAGCCTCCCAAAATGCTGAGATTATAGGCGTGAACCACCATGCCCAGCCAAGACCCTTCTTTTCTAAACTAGGTTGTTTAGTCATTCTTTCAGGTGGTCTACATAGAATACATTTTCCCAGTCTTTTTCCAAAAATTTTCTTATGCTGACCTCCCTCTCCAGTGATCACTTAGCTCCATCTGGAATTCTGAATTCATTTCCTTCATTTCCTTCAGCACTTTGAAGATATCAAGCTGCTGTTTTCCAGCCTGTCATTACTACTTGTTTCTCACTTTGCAGGTAATCAATTTGTTTCTCACTTGCAGGTAATCTGTCTTTTCTCTCAAGTTATTTATAAGATGTTTCTGATTTTTGCTGACTCACCATATATTTACATATGGATATATTTTTATTTATTCTATTTGGCACTCATCACGCTTCTTACATCAAAGAATTTGTGTCTCCTCATCAATTATGGGGAAACTTCCAGCCATTGCCTTTTTAAACATTCCTCATATATATATGTTCTATTCTTTTAATGCAGAACAGAATTTCTATTAAATGGATGTTGAGCTTTTTCATTCTGCTTTCTACATTTCAACCTCTTCCTTCTTGTTTTTGTATCTCGTATATCTTTGTACTGATAATGGGGTAATTTCTTCAGATCTATCTTCCAGGCCTAATTCTCTCTTCAACTGTGTCTAATATGCAGTTTCAACGGTCATAGAAAACATACTTCCTACATGCCAAGCTCTGCACTGAGCAAACAAGTACATGATCAAACTATTAATTCCTAACTCAAGAACTTTATTTACATCTATTGTGGTAGCCATATGAAAAAACTGTATTGAAGTACAGTAAGAGCAAAATTCAATATGTGCATAAGAATTGCCAATGGAAACAGAAAGAACAAAATACGCTGAGGCAAAAAGGGAAAGAATTCACAGAGGAAACTCTTAACTGAGTTTGAAGAATAAGAATGTTCTAGGAGGAGAATGTAAGGAAAGGTATCAAAGTAGATGACACAGATGTGCAAAATCATGAGTTTTTAGGAAACAGTAAAGAATCAAGTGTAAGTACTGTGCCGATGCATCTGTACAGAGTGGTGAGAGATGCTGGAGAGTCAGCTAAAGTGAGTTAGGAAGGCCCTCATGCACCTG
This sequence comes from Chlorocebus sabaeus, assembly GCF_047675955.1. Classification (NCBI taxonomy): domain Eukaryota; kingdom Metazoa; phylum Chordata; class Mammalia; order Primates; family Cercopithecidae; genus Chlorocebus; species Chlorocebus sabaeus. Next base: position 98,084,039 of record NC_132914.1, on the reverse strand, counting down.
TACCATGTACGAAGTGTTTAGACTTTATTCTATTGTCAATGGAGAAGCAACAGAGATTTTCAAGTGGAGGGCAGGAGGAGGTGGAAAAGGAGGAAGAAAAGGTGGGAGAGGGAGGGAGAGAGAAAGAGGAAAAGAGAGAAGGAGAGAGACAGGAGGGGAGAGAGAGAAAGTGCGAGGGAGTGAGGGAAGAAGAAGGGACAGAGATGAATTGGGAAAGCTAAACTATGGTCATGGAAGAATTCAGACGTAGGGAGACTTGTAACAAGACTGCTGGCAGCACTAGTCTAGGCAGAGATGGTGAGAGTTTGAGCTGAAACGTCAGCAGGGATGGAGAGGAAGCTCTGAAGTACCAATATTTCTAAAATAGACGTAATGAATATGTTAGCCAGCTGGCTGTGGAGGCTGATGGCCAGCAGAAGGTTAAGCATGAAGGGGTTAATCCAAAAAACTGGATTAGTACTGTGGATGATGCAATTAACTGAATGTTTGTGTCTCTCCAATATTCATATGTTGGAATTCTAATTCCAGCATGATGGAATTTGAAGGTAGGGACTTTGGGAGGTGATTAGGTTATGAGGGTGGAGCCCTCATGAATGGGCTTAGTGTCCTTATAAGAAGAAGCCAGAGGGCCAGCTCACTCTCATTCTAACCTGTGAGGGTATAGTGAGAAGACCAGCCAGCTAGAAACCAGGAAGACAGCCCTCACCAGACGCCAAATCTGTCAGTAACCTAATCTTGGACTTCCTAGCCTCTTTTTTTTCTTTTCCATGAGAAATAAACATTTGTTGTTTAAGCCACCCAATTGTATATTTGTTATGGCAGTCCAAACTAACACAATGAGACTATGCCAGCATTAAATAGAATAATAAATTCAACTTTGAGGGCTACCAGAAGGAAGTTCCATTTGGGGTATATAAGTTTTGATAGTCTGGGATATATCCAGGTTGAAAGTTCCAGCAGGCAGTATATGTATACATACACAGGTAAAACTTGTCAGAGAAATCAGACATGAAAATATGACTTTGGGGGCATCAGTATGCAGCCGGGGATTAGATAGAAAGGAAGAGAGTGATTGAGGATCAGCTGGGGATACAGGAATGACTAGAAAGAGAAGTTGGAAGGTGGAGGTGGTAGCGGTAATGGAAGTTACACATCTTGGTTATCAAAAATTGCATGTTAACATGAACACACAGAAGGGAACAATAGACACCAAGGCCTACTTGAGAGTGGAGGTTGGGAGGAGGGTGAGGATTGAAAAACCACCTATGAGGTACTATGCTCACTACCTAGGTGATTAAATAATTTATATAACAAACCCAAATGAAATGCAATTTGGCCATGTAGCAAACCTGCACGTATACCCCCAAACCTAAAATAAAAATTGGAAGGAAATAAAGTGAAAACATAGTTTTACTCTTTTTATGTGACACTAAGCATGAAGGAGTTATTTCCATTTTAATTTTTAAAATACCTTTCATGCCTTATTTTTGTCCTCAAAATATTTCTTGATTTAACCAGAATTCTTATAGTATATCCCAAAGTCCAGTATCTAGTAGCAACTTTTTGAAGTGTAAAGTTTCTAATTATTTTTCTCTTAAACCAAAACTTATAAATTATTTGTAACAAATTTAATATCAATTAAATACTATCATCATTTACTTCTTAAAAAATTGTATGTCAAACCTACTAAAAGTATCTGAGATAAAGATCATTTCCAAGCTTTCCTCCTATGGTTCTCTCAAATGTATCTTCTTTTAATTGAAGAAATAATTTAATAATATATTCTGCATTCAATGTATTTTTACTAATATTTTAGTTAAATATTTAAAATATTTTAATATTATTAGCGTTTTAATAACATATTAATTAAATAATTTAAAACAAAAATGTATGTGTAATCACATCTTGTGAAATCATCTATCTTAACACCACACTGAATTAGAATGCCTGGCTTACTTGTCTGCCTCCTCCACTAGACTCTCAGCTCCTGAGACAGGCGTGATGCCTTACTTAACTTTCTCTCCCAAGGACTTATCACAATACATAACATGGAGTGGTAACTTACTATATATTGGATGGATGGATGGATGGATGGATGGATGGATGGATGGATGGATGGAGCAAGCCAGACACGGGAGACAGTTTTTCTGTCATAAGGAAGAACTACATTCAGGACCACTATGCAGTTTCACAAGTTGTTCACTGCACAAGGTGACAAGTAGGGTTAAGTAAAGTCTAACAGAAGAGAATCTACTATAGAAGTTAGTCACACAATGAAGGGAGAGGATGATGGAATAGGATGGTGACAACAGTTAACACAGATAAATAAAATGAGAGCTCAAGAAGCTCTAGTCATTTAGTTAGTATTCTGCTACTAATCATTCTTTCTAGGATTACAGAATGGTGGGATTTATAAAATAGAAAAATGATTTTAAAATGTATTTGGGAAATTCATAAACAAGAAAATTCTCACAATCCATAAATAATTGTACAGTTATATTGTGCCTAAAACTCGTCAGCTCCTCTATATCAATCCCAAAGTTTATAGAGAAGAGAGATAGCTGAGAATTATGAAGGGATGTCTGGCAAAGTCTGGAATTTGTAGGGTATCCTAGTATAGTTGAACTGACTTATCTCACCTCAGAGTTTTCTTCTAACTAGCCACAGAAGCAAAAAATTAAGTATAAATGGGTAATAAAATTAACTGTATTTTTAAAACAAAATAAAATTAAACTTTATTCTTTAAAACACAAAAAGAAAACTAGAAGTTTTCACACAAAAATACGTATTAAAATCAACAAATTGTTGAAAGAAATCAAATAAATGTAATAATTGGCCTATACATAATTGTTGAGACTTACAGAAGCTATACCAGCATCTATAACTTTCTATGATAAAATGATTATCGCATGCTTGTGTAGTATATATTTGAATATCCAGGCTTACTTTGTTAGGCTACAAATAGTAAGAATAATAATAAGCAGTTGCCTGGAAAAAATCATATTTTATTGCTAATGGAAAGTTCCCAGGAATGAAGAGAATTATAGGCTTTTGTTTGTGAAAACCCGCAAGTTAAACATAAAAACCTCTTCCAAAAATCAGATCAACTCTGAGTATAGTGCTCTATAGAGGAGGAAAAAAGTCAACTAAGGGAACCATGATAAAATGTTAATCTGGCAGCTGCCATTTCACACCCCTTTTTGCCACAAAATGCCATAACCTTTCAGCTACCCTGGGCAAAGGAGGTACTTTATATATTAACTTCTGATTTTATTAAACTAAAGCAAGCAGAGTCAGCTTTCCTTCACAATAAAAGCAAAACCCAGAAGATTTTAAACTTACTGTACAGAAACATTTTCAAGTCCCAGATAGTGATTTTTTCCGCTGTCAAACTGACCTTCAACAAGGACAGTCAGAAAGATGGTTATTTTGCCATGTGCAGAACTGGTGGTATGCAAATGTTCCCCAGTGCTCTTCAATACCAATCCCTGCTATTTCAATTCAGTCATTTGACTAAAGAGCCTTTGGAGGGGGTCCTAAAGCTATGTATGGGAACCGCAGGAAACAAAATCCCAGGAAGGAAAGCCTGCCAAATGCAGATTGCTGAAGCTCACCCTGTGCCATGGACACAGCATCCCCTGGGGTAAGACCCAGGAATCTTCATCTTTAACAAGTGCAATGCTGATTCTCAACATTTAGTGATGTCTGCAATCTACTGCTTTGAAGATTAGTTTTGGTAATCTGGAACTTCTGCAACTTCAGCATCTTACCTCTAGGTGGCAGCATCTATGAAATGTTGAGTGTCGCGGTATCCCAACATTCAAAGATTTATTTCCAGAACCAGAATTACACATTGGATTTGGCTGACTAAACCATTATCTCTAAGTGCTGTATCTATAGAAGGAAAACATGGCAGGATAGATTTTGCATAATTTAAACCTCCAACTCAGATTTTAGAAATAAAAACAATTAATTGGCCATCCTTGCATGGCCATTTCTGCAGCTATTTCCAGGGTGATGTAAGTGATAAATTTCAAGGCAGGATGTTGTAAGCATTCTTCTCGCCCTGACTGTTTAACTCATGACTTCCAAGGATCACATAGATCAGCAGTCAACAAACATTTTCTATAAAGGACCAGATAATAAATATTTCAGGGTTTGCGAGACGTACAGTCTCTGTCACAATTACTCAACTCTGCCACTGTCATTTGAAAACAGCCATAGACAATACAGAAATCAATCAGTGTGGCTGTGTCCCAGGAAAACCTTATATATAAATACTGAAGTGTGAATTTTATATAACTTTCATGTGTATCAAAATATTATTTAAAAACTTTTTTTTCCAACCATTTAAAAACGTAAAAGCTATTCTTAGTTCTTGGGCTGTACAAAAACAGGTAGCCAGCCAGATTTGGCAGTAGTTTGCAGACCCTTGAGATAGGTCAATTTGGTGGAGCAACATGAATTGGTATTAACTACAGTATTCAAAGATGACTTTCTGATGATGACTTTTTTGAATACATGAATTTAGTCCAAGATAGGTATCTTGTCACTAAATACAGCATTAAATAACTTAAAGCCATATGACAGATCTTGGAATTTTGATTCAGAGTTGATTTCTAGATAATATTTTACCAAACAGAACTAGCACTTAGGTCAAATATTTCTATACACATTCAACCTTCCTTCTGGTATAGCAAAGCTATTAAAGGCCAGTGAGAGCTGGGCATGGTGGTGTGCATGCCTGTAGTCCCAGCTATTCAGGAGGCTGAGGTGGGAGGGATTGCTCGAGGCTAGGAGTTCGAGATCAGCCTGGACAACATAGTGAGACCCCATCTCATTGAAAAGAAAAGCCAGTATGAACATAGAGGTATTGTCGGGGTCCATCACATCACACAAGCAGAAATACAGATGCAATTTATTCAGCAGGCAAATGTGTGAAGGAATCTTATATACACCCAGCCCTGAATCTCCAACAGGAAGTCAACACTTACCTGTCGTGTCTTGACTCAGGGTTTCCTGGCTACTACTGCTGTAAGAAGGCACTGGAGTGATAGACAGTGAGGCTGGACAGGACAAAGGTGTGGCCTGGTCAGTCTTGCGGGTGAAAGATCGGTGGTACACAGGGATGCCTGCATCTCTGGAGACGAAGAGAGGCAGATCTGATGGGAGGGTGGGTCTGCCTTGTACGTATGGATTTTTCCAGTGCGTGAGCCCAATTGCCACAGGCCCAGCAACGTCATAACCTGGTGAGATAAACATATTAGGTGAGTGGCAGCAATCAAAGCCATATAGTGTGCTTATTTTCATTATTTTCATACTTCCCCAAAATCTTAGCTGTTAGTCAAACCAAATGCCACTTGGGCTAAGAATGTATGTTCACAATAAACAGGCAGGCATCATCCCTCTTGATGGATCTTGTTCACTTAATCAACTTATGTTTATTAAGTACATGCTAAGTGCCCACTCTGCCTTCAAGGAGCTCAGAGTCCAATCAAGAAAGGAGATAAGACCTGTGTTCATAATAAAAAAATTATTTAAGGCCTACTATAAGCTAGAAACTTTGCAGAACTGATCTAGAATCCTCACAGCAATTGTACGAGGGGACTATTACAATTTCAGTCTTACAGATGAGAAAACTGGATCTCAACCTGGCCCACATAAAGTTCCAGAGGCAGAACTTAAGCACAGATTTGACTCCAAAATCTATGTTCTTTCCCATAAACTACAACTAACTACAGTACAAAGCAAGATGAAAGAAGCCATTTTAAAGTAGATCAGAAAGTGCTCCTCTGGAGTTCGGGGGAAAGAGCCTTTCTAGGTATAGAGTCTGGGATATGGGGAAGGTAGCATGAATTTGGATGAACCTAGGGAATATTATACTAAGTGAAATAACAGAAAATGACTGTATGATCTCACTTATACACAAAATCTTTATATATATGTATATATAAAAATTTATATATATATAAATTTATATAAATTATGGAATTAAAAAAATATATAAATTGTAAAGATTAATTTAAATTAAATTATAATGTAAATTATAAAGATTTTTATATATAAACTTTATAAATTACATATATACATATATATATCAAGATTTATATATATATAAAAACAAAGAGTAGACTGGTGATTACCAGGAGCAGGGAGGATCAGAAGACAGAGGTAAAAAAGTACCAAGTTGTAATTAAGTTATGTAACGTGAATAAGTCTAGAGATTTCATATACAGCATGAGAACCAGAGTTAATAACTTCATATTGTGTGAACTGGAAATTTGCTAACAGTAGATTTTAGGTGCTCTTACCACACACACGTTAAAAATGGTAACTGTGAGATGATGGTCATGTCAAGTTGCTTGACTACAGTAATCATTTCACTATGTATACCAAGACATTATGTTGTGCACCTTAAATATATGCGGTTAAATATATCAATATATATCTGATTCATCATAAACACTTAATAAATAAATATATGTTCTTTTTCAAAAAAAATAAAAAGTCTCTAAGGAACTTTGGACTCTCTAAGATTTCAGATTTTAGCATTTCTTTTATAAAATTATAGCTAATTTATAGCATATATTTAATTTTGAAAAAATATAGTTCACACAGCTAACAAGTCTTTTTTTATTTAGGAAATTTCTACATCATTTACTCTGAAAATGGAATTCATTAGCAAATATTTTAATCCACATTATTGATATAAATGAGCTATGACAAGATCTGCATAATTATGATGAAATATAAATAGATGAGTCTCAATTTAAAAGCAACAATGAAACCACAGTATTTTGAAGAGACAACCATCCAGGGAACAGCTGATACCCAAGGGGCAAAGAATAGGAATGTCACGTTGGCAGCGCTGATAGCCTGCCCATCCTCCCTCACCCACCATCATGTCCCCTCTTGGGGAGGGAAGCAGGAACAGGGGTCTCAATTCCCACTGGACCCAAGACTGTGAAGAAAGAGATGGAAAGAACACCCCAAATTGTAAGCTGCCCTGAGAAAAAATAATGTTAACTATGTGGTTCTTAAATCTCTCATACGATGGCTAAAATGGGAATTTACCTAGAAAATAAGGGGCTAATCAAGTATCTCATGAATAAATAGAATAGTTTTAGGAGTCCTTCTTCTGTTCTCTAGATTTTTTCACCCCACTGCTTTCGACAAGACATAGGTTCGTCTAGGAACCACGTTACTAGGAAACCCACACATATGCTATTTTCCTAAATGGAACACCCTCACAAATGTGACACTTCTGTGTGAGATGACTGTTTTGTAAGAGAAGGAATGAAGTACAAGAAATGAAAGAAAACAAAGGAGATTTTAGAAAAGAACTCTTGGATGATCCATACATCTGTCCTCCCTCTAGTACTTTGAGTCTAAAGTTGTAAATTATTTTTGTTCTTACTATAAATATTGCAAAAGTGCTTCGCACTGGACAGACTGTGAGCAGTGGATATAGCCCGTTGCCTGTGCAGAATCATTCCCCTCCTGCCTCCCAACACAGCCACGACTTCATTTGGGAATCTGTCCCACCCCACACAGCCTTGTGACCCAGGACACAAGGCTCCTTCCCATCCTCATCCCTGTCCAAAGCCTCAGGTGAGCCTGATAGGGCTAAAAACAATGCCATCTCCCTTGTCAATGATTGGCTCAAGGATGGTCGTGGGATAAGCCCTGCCCAGTGAGATAGGAGGAGTCTACCAAGGAGCTACAGGGGAAAGTTTCTCAGCTCCTCAAGCGAAGGCCTGAGGAGGGCACCAAAGCTTCTTTCCCTCTGATCATTGTCATGTCTGAATGCAGTTCCTGAAACCCTACAGCCATGTGGTTGCCACCATGAAGATAAATTGAGAGAGGAAGGCATAGGGGAGAAGGCCTTTTACAATGTCACTGAGCAGCTTAATCAACCTATCCTAAAGACAGGCCTGCCTCTGGTGTCCCTGTTATGTGAAATAATAAATTTCCTATCATTTCAGCCCATTTGAGCCAGGGAACTGAAGCAGTAATCAAGAGCCTTCTGGTTATGCTGGCACCTTCTGGGAAGATTAAGCATCTGTCATACCTACCTCCCCTTCAGAGGTTAGTTTTCTAGGGCTGCTGTGACAAAGTACCACAAACTCGGTGGCTTAAAACAACATAAATTTATTTTCTCACAGTTCTGGGGGCTACGAGTCCAAAATAAGGTGTCAGCAGGGCTGTGCTATCTCTGAAGGCTCTAGAGAAGAATCTGTTCCAGGTCTCTCTCCAGGCTTCTGATGTTGCCAGAAATCCCAGGGTATTCCTTGGCTTGGAGATGTATCATTCATACCTCTGCCTCTACTATCACAGAGCTCTCCTTGTATGGTCTCTGTGTCTCTTCCCTTCTTATAAGGACACTAGTCACATTGGAGTAGGGCCAACCCTAGTCCAGATGACCTCATCTTAACTTAATTACACCTGCAAATACCCTATTTCCAAATACGGTCACAATCACAGGTACTGGGGATTCGAATTTCAAAGTACCTTTTGGGGGGAAAATTTCAACCCAACACCCTGACATGGTAGCTAAACCTGACTGGATCAGGGAAGGCCACACTTGGCCCAAGTCTGCAAGATGTCAGGTAACAAGAGTGTCATCCAATAGGAGCCTGATGACCTGGGCTCAAATCGCAGCTCTTACTCTCATGTGTCCTTAGGCAACTCTTTACCCTCTCAGGAACTCCATCTCCTCATTTATAAAATGGGGGAAAATAACACTGTTTAACCTCAGGATCTTTCTGAGGATTAAATGAGTAAATACAGAAAAAGTAGTTAAAACACAGTGCTTGGCAAAAAGCTCCCCAAAAGTATCTGTTAGCTACTGTATCATCCTCACACTATCTACCCCTCCATTTTCATTGAAAAAAGTACCTTAAAAGAGAAGTTTCTACTCACAGCCCTTCCCTCCGTATTCAGAGCTCTGCAACGTGGCTCCCATCCCACCACCCACTCATGTGGCTCTCAGGATGTCACCTAGGCAGACTTTAATTTTCAACTTCTTCAGTCTATCCTTCTAGAAATTCTCTGGGCTTTCCAAGAAAGGTGTTTGCCTGGTTCTCCTACCTCTGTTATTATTTCTATCCTTACCACGCTTCCCCCAAAGATTGGTCCTTGGTCCTGCACACACACACAACGTACTAATTCTCACTCTTATTATCTCATCTTCTTCCAAAGATTTAACTGAACTCTCTGTGCAGATAGTGCCAATATTTTCATCTCATGAACATGTTCTCCATATTTCTAATTTTCCATGAGGCATTCTGAGGTAAGAAGTCTCACGGGCATATCAAATCAACACATCTAACCTATAAGCATCACATCTTCTTCCCGACTTCCACGTTCCTGGGAACAGCTCAGACTGTGTCACCCTGATGTAAAATCTCAGGGAACACTTACTATCCCCATACCCAGCCAATGACCAGTTCTGCCAGCAATTCCATCCCTCTCCCCCAAGACCCGCCTCTTCATCCCACCTCCCTAGTTGATTTCTGTCTCATGTCAAGACCACAGTCACAGCCACTAACTCTGTTACAATACCAGATTCTCCCACATGAACTCCATCCTGTGTACCACCAGAATAATCTTCTCTCATCTATACGTTTGTCTTGTCATCCCCCTACTTTGAACCCTAAATGACCTCCTACTACTTAACTAATGCTTAATGTCTCACTAATGTCTCTGGGAATGGCATTTTAGGTTACTCAGTGTTTTCCAACCAGGGTTTGTGAGCTCTTCACAAGAATTCTTAAACTGTCTTTGTTTTTCATTTAAAAGTTAATCATTTAAAAATTAATACAAGTATATTCTGGACCAAGTCCTGCCAGTTAATTTTAATGTCTGGGTTTACTTTTGTGTTTCCATCAGGTTTGGCACCAACTGGTACAATGAATGAGAAAAGGGGAAAGATGGATATGCCAAGGTACATTCATGGCAAATAAAGATCCAATAACCTCACATCAGTGAGCATTAACAGATATTTCACAGGGGGTTGAACTTAGAAAGTCGGCAGCAATGCAGAGTCACCACAAAGTACCTAGCAGTAAAACTGTACTACACTCAAAGAACCAACATCACTGCAGCCAGTACCCCATTGCATTACAAGCAGTGACTGCACTTCAGCAAAATAACAACATACATCATATTAAATTAGTGTGGTAAATTTGTATTTTTATTTGAGTTACAGAATTTTAAATCTGATTTGCAAAATCAAGTTTAATGGCTATTTGGAATACAAGGTGTCTATATATAGTTCTATGTTTGAACATACTTAAGTAACCTCATAATAAAAATAATTTAAAACCATTTTAGAGGTTCATCATTAGTGCTTTGTATAGGCATCCACATTGCTGGAGTTTAAGAAACCATGGCATAGTGTTTAAGAGTATGGGCTTTAGTGTCAAACAGACCTAGAATGAAATCTTGGGTAATTAATTTCTAGCTGGGTGGCAAAGCTCAAGTTTCCTCATCTGTAAAATGGAGAAATAACAGTACCTTGCTCATAGACTGCTGATTAAGTAAAATAATGTATGCAGGGAGTCACGAGCAGCTGGCAGGCAATAAGTGCAAAATAAGCATAAGCTGTAACTATTATCTTCATTTTTCTTTTCTGATCTCTAAGTCACTGCCCAACATTCTAGAATCAAGAAAGTTTTGAAAGGAAATGGAAAGGAGAAGGATTCATCCAAAAGAAAAATGGTGCAGTTCACTCTTCTACTTGCGACCAAAGTAACTGGTGTTTAAGGTTGAGTGAGCTTATTAACAAGGAGAAAGTCTCACTTTGATTTTCAGCATCACTCTAACACTTGCTTAGCATGTTCTCCAAACAGCAAAGAGCAGACTTTACCATGCATATTCAATTTGCACTAATTTCTTTTAAAAATATATTAATATAAATCTTTAAAAAGCAACTCGATTGTACTATCAAGTGCATAATAGTACAGGTGCTACATAAACGAAAGGGTTAAATCAAATGATGAAGATCTAGGAACAAGAGATGACTTATCTCCCTGGACATTTCCTCCATCTAATTCCATGCAAAAGCAGTAAAAATCCACAAGAGGGCGATCCAGAAAGGTGAGTCCACAAGCAATTGCTCTGATTCTGAAAATAAATGTCTATGCATTTACATTTTCTTCTCTCTCCTTCCCCAGCCGCCCCCTCAACCTCCAGCTTTTCCAGGCAATAATACTCTTTAAAAAAATCAAAATGACACTAGTGCTCACCTATGGTGATCTGGCTGACACAACTGTAGTAGCTGCCCGTTGTTGCAGAGGAAAGGTTATAACTTCCACTGCTCACATCTTTGTCTGTTAAGAAAATAAAAGACAAGAAGGTTAATTATAACCTAGTAGACACCATGACCACAATGTAAATATATGACTGGTGGTAAATAAATCAGCTATCTATGTCTATGACACCGGTAGTCCCATATTCATTTATTGGTATCAATGCTTAGGGAGAGCCAGGTGCCGGACCCTGGGATGGGCACTTTGAACATTTCAATAAACAACCCAGACAGCCACACACAGGCAATTTCAGTTTCATGTCGCCATTATTACGATGGGAGAGTGAAGGGTGCTTGGGCATTTGGGGGCAGGGGCTTAGACAGGAGAGAGGGTGCCTGATCCAGACTATAGACTAAAGAGTATCAGTTAAGGTTTCCAGGAGGAAATTTAATATCCTAATGAAAACCTAAAAGGTGAGTACTATCTGATTGGGCAAGAAGCGGATGAATTGAGGGAAATGATGCAGGCAGGGGAGCTATCATCTCCGTCCTCCATCCTCTGGAGGCTGAGAGGCCACAGCCAGCTTCATGGGTTAGCAGCTGAATGCAGTAAGGAAAGGAGACATGAGCAGCAGCCAGGTTGCAAAGGGTCTTGCAAACCAAGTTAACGAGTTTGGCTTCTGCCTAGAAAGCAAGATCCTATTTTTGTTTTAGAAAGATTACTTTGTGGCAGTTTCCAGGACAGACTGGAGGACAGTGAGATGAGAGTAGAAAGACATTTGTGAGGTTGCTGCAGTATTCTGATGAGAAATAGTGTTGGTCAAACCATGGGAGGAGTGGCAGTGGAGACAGAGAGGGGTGGATGCAATGCCCTCAAAAGCTAAAAGTGCAGCACAGGCATCTATTTCCTCATTACTGTGAACAGAAAACATTCTAGGCAGAGGGGGGCAAAAAGAAATCAAAGCCTCACAGGTGCATTGTGTATCAGCATTTTCACCCACAACATTTCATGCACGAGGTAGGCGCCACCCTCACATCTCTGATGGAAAGGCTGAGAATCCAGGTGACTGAGCGCCGTGCCCAAGGTCACACTGACAGCACATAGCAGAAGAGAGCTCAAATCTGGATCAGGAGTACTTGAAATTGTTTATGAAACATTGCAGGAACACAAAATTTAAAAACTCCTAGAAGATAACATAGCAAAAAAATCTAGACAGCAGTGATGTTTTAGATATAACGCCAAAGACAAGACCCATGGAAAAAATAATGGATATACACTGGATTAAAAACTGCTACTCTATGAAAGATAATACAAGCAATGAGAAGACAGGCCACAGACTGGGAGAAAACATTTGTAAAACACATACCTGATAAAGGATTGTTAGACAAAATATACAAAGAACTCTTAAAACTCAACAATAAGAAAACAAATAAGCTGACTTAAAAAAAATGGGCCACTTTTACAGACACATCACCAAAGATGATATACAGATGGCAAATATACACATGAAAAGATGCTCCACGTCAGACACCAGAGAAATGCAAATTAAAACAAACATAAAATACCACTACACATTTATTAGAATGGCCAAAATCTGGAACACTGGCAAGACCAAATGCTGGCAACAGGACCTCTTATTCATTGCTGGTGAGAATATAAAATGGTACAGTCACTCTAGAAGACAGTTTGGCAATTTCTTACAAAACTAAACATACTCTTACCATACCATCCAGCAATCACACCCCTTGGTATTTGCCCAAAGAAGCTGAAAACTTATGTCCACCCAAAAACCTACATATAGATGTTTATAGCAGCTTTATTCATAATTGCCGTAACCTGGAAGTAACCAAGATGTCCTTCCGTAGAGGAATGGAAAATAAAACCGTGGCATATCCTAGCAGCTTTATTCATAGTTGCCATAATTTGGAAGCAACCAAGATGACTTTCCGTAGAAGAATAGAAGATAAAACTGTAGTATATCCAGACAATGGAATATTATTTAGCACTAAAATGAAATGAACTATCAAGCCATGAAAAGACATGGAGGAACCTTAAATGCATAATACTAAGTTAAAGAAACCAATCTGAAAAGGGCAAATTCTTTATGATTCCAACTATGTGACATTCTGGAAAAGGCAAAACAATGGAGACAATAAAAAGATCAGTGGTTGCCAGGGGTCAGAGCGGAGGGAAGGAATAAACAGGAAGAGCACATAGGATTATTAGGGCAATGAAATTAGTCTATATGATACTATAATGGTGGATACAAGTCATTATTAAATTACCCAAACCAATAGGACATACAACCACCAAGAGTGAGCCCTAATATAGACTATGGACTTTGGGTGATTATGATGTGTTGATGCAGGTTCATCGATTGTAACAAATGCATCACTCCAGCGGGAGATATTGATAACAGGGGAGTATATGTGGGAACGGGAGGTGTTTGGGAACTCTTCTGTAACTTCCTTTTAATTTTGTTATGAACCTAAAACTGCTCTAAAAAAAATTACCTCTTAACATAGCGTGTAAGTGATTTTAAAATATTACAATAAATACATGTTGTCTAATATAAGCCACTACAGGTTAGAAGAGTCATATTAAATAGTTGCAACACTGGCCTAAAGGCAACATTTGAACATTATGTGGCAATAAGAAAATTCTGATCTATAATGGTGAAAAGTATAGATCCGAGAGAAATAAATAGTTATTAGGATTCAGTCAAATGCATCCAAAGAGAAAAGTTGCCTAGAAACATATCAATTCAGACTTTAATGGGAACACAATGTGGATTGACAGAGAAGATGGCTTTGTAGGTGAATGTTCTTAGGAGGAAAGAACAGCAGATACTTGGACAGAGAAGCCAGGAATAGGAGTCATCTTTAAGCGGTTTTCTATAGGTGCCCTTGGTTTGAAAGCAGTTGGGAAGTATTGACAAAAGCAGGCGGCAAGCCAGAGGACAGAGAAACAGTGGTGGCTCTCAGAGGCCACTGCACATTCACAAGCAGAAATGTAAATGCTAGGAAATATGTTTTAAAACTATTTTTAATACAGGAAAACTAATTCTAGCAAGTGTATGTGGCCAACTCCTTCCCTAAGAAACATCTCCAAACCATCTCCAACCTCTGGAATGCTTACTGAACAGCCAGCCACACCTCCAATAATAGCACTGGGCATGCAAGATCGCACTGGTTTACACATCTCCTCAACCATGAGCTGGTCCAGGGAAGACCCAAATGTTATCTGATTTGTAATTTCCAGAGTTTAGTGCTGTGGCTGGCATAAGGTAAATGCTCAATGAATGTTCGTTGGTTTTAAAAAAGGAAAGAATGAAATTAAAGAAGGAACAAACAAATGACTAATTCTCCTTCCTATTAATTTCAGAGAGGTTGCTGCGATCAAGGAGAAAGCACTGGGCTGAGAGTCAGAAGACCTAAGTTGGAAGCCTAGCTTTGCTACACATAACTCTTTGAACATGGCCAAGTTGTTTAATTTCCTTAAATACTGGTTCCTCCACCTGCAAATGGTGACAATAGTACTTATCTCACTTTTGGGGGGCAGGGGAGGAAGTATGGTTTAAAAAAAATAAATCAGCTACATAAAATGCATAGTTAGCAAATAATTCTATATATATTTGTGGAATCTGCTGAATCAATAAAATTCAGACTTAAAACATATCAAACTAAGTACTCTAAAGTTGTCATTCCTCATTCTTTTTAAACTCTTCTCTAGGGATTTATCCTTACAAGATTTTGGAAGGAAGAAGACTTTCACAGGACAGGTCAATGGCATCAAAAAATGTATACAATCAGAGAGAGAGATTTACAAGCACAGAAATGACTATGAATGGGGAAGAGAAAACGAATGAAGAAGAAAAGCTTAATGAGAAATTAGTAATCAACAAAGAAGCAGAGTGCTTGAATTAGGAAATGAATGCCTAGGAAGAGGCTATGAACAGTAAAACTATGCCAATTTGAATCAAGTCTGAATGGTAAAACCAGGGCAATAATTTTGGTGGCAATATTTTGAAAAGACTCCAAGAGCAAAAGTACGAAGAGCTGTGGTAATTGCAAGTGCAAAGTGATGACATGAAGGAAAGTGTTCTTACTACTGGAATTAAAACAAAAAGGCTAGATTTTACAGAAGAGCCTGAATATCCATTTAATCCTTTAAGAACCACCTAGAGTTAAATGATAAAATCATGTAACTCATGGGAAAACTTGAGACTATGAATTAGATTAATGAAAATTGTGGGTTCTAGAGTCAGTATCCAGATTAAACAGTCTGTTCCAACCCCTGGACCCATTATTTCTTCTCTATGTGGCTCTGTTTCCTCATATGTAAAATAGGAATGATAAAGGCACTTATATTATAATATTATATAAGCATTTGATTATGTAATACATGAGAAAGTCTTTATATAACAGGACCTACCACATAGAACCTATTCAATTAGTGTTAGCTTTTTGGTTTTTTTGAGACAGAGTTTTGCCCTCGCTCTTGCTGCCCAGGCTGGAGTGCAATTGCGGGATTTCAGTTCACTGTAACCTCCAGCTATATTTTTATTTCATACTTATAAGAAACAAGATATCCATAAGATGGAATCCCATATAGCAAAGAAAATTAATAAAGAGAAGCCACAAAAATATTATGAATCTCACAAGCAAAATATGGAATGAAAGAAGCAAACCGAAAATATCTGTGATTCTACTTATAAAAGCTTCAACAACAAACATAACTAAATTATATTGTTTATTAATGCATAATGGATGGTAAAACTGTAAAGAAAAGCAACAAAATAATTAGCACAAAGGTCAGCATGGTGGTTCCACTGATGCGGAAGAAGTGAGTTTGTGTTATGAAAGAGTATACGGCGGGGGTGGGTTCAGTGATGCTGGAAGTGTTCTGTTTCTTAACCAAGGTGGTGGCTACATGGTATTCATTTTATAATTATATATTACATTATACATTTTTCTTCCTCACTTGTCTACATGTATATTATAGTTCACTATAACTTTTTAAAAGAAATAAAGAGGTGCAGAGATTATGGCAGGGCAAACCTAGAATATAAATTCTGTAAAATTATCTAGGAAAAAGAAAAGGTCATGGAATTAGACACCATCGGTTACTGAGCACCCATTCTTTGTCAGGCACTATGCTGAACATTAATTATTTCATTTATACCTATTATTTAAGCTTCAAAACAACTCCTTTGAAGTAAGGTAACTCTATTATGCAGATGAGGAATTAGGGGCTCAAAAAATTAAAGAACTTGCCCAGAGTCACACTCACAGGAACTTACAAAGCTGGAATCAGAATCCAGGTTTGTCTTACACCAGAAAAGTAATTGAGAGCAGAGGCAAAGACAGAAGGAGGACAGATTAATATCACAAGTTGGTTTAGGCAGGTTCCTCCTGTATCTAGTGTTACATCTTTGACAGTCAGTTATCTGATTTACTAAGCACAGGCTCATACAGAACAGGATCTACTCTGTTTTCAGAGGGCTGCTCAACAAAAAAGTGTGGACAAAACTAACACACATTTTATTTATCTCAAATTATTTGGGGGCATACTCATAAACAATATAATCTTATAACAAAAGAAAATAAGGCCCATCTCAACACTCAAACTATCTTACCTTTCATCCTAACCACCACGAAAAAGAAAGCACAGTGCCTATATATGTCTTTCCACAGAATATGGAATTCTTGTAAATATGTGGGTAACTCTACTGTCAATATAAAATAATAATTTTAATGTCTAATGTAGGAAAGTTTTAAAAAGAACAAAAGTTAAATACTAAACAGTAATAATCTACAAGCCAGGAGATGGGTGCTCAAAGTCAAAGTATTGTTCAGAGGAGAGGTTAACATATTAAATTTGGAGTTAGTTAAACAAAATATAATGAATAAGTATAGAATTTGTTAAGTAAGATTGAAGTAAAAGTGCAAGGGCAATTATTAAAACAGTAGAAATAGACTAAATTTCCAAACCAGTTCATTGTGTTCAAAGGGGTAGGGATGGGGTAGGGTGGTGAGGAACGGTGGGAGAAGGAATATAACAAAAAAGTTCAACTTTGAAAAAGGAAATAAATGAAGGGGAAAAATCATAGGAAAAATACTGAGAAAGTACAAAGTAAAATGGTTAAAAATAAGTTCAAATATAGTAGTAATAACAATACATGTAAATGGTCTAAATTTGCTATTTAAGAGACTATGAGATGGATTTCAAAAAAAAAAAAACAAAAACCTAAATGCTGTTTGTAAGAGAAACATCTAAAACACAAGGACACAAATGTTGAAAGTAAAATATTTATAAAGATGCAGCAAGCAGATACTAACCAAAATAAAGCCAGGGTACCTATGTTAGTTTTAGATGAAAAAGGCTTTAAGACGAAAAGCATTATTAAAGATAAAGGTGGTGAGTAATAATGATAAAAGGTTCAAAGTTCAATTCTCCAAGAAGATATAAAGAAATGTTAAATCTATACGGCCAGAATAAAATAATCTGAAACCTATGAAGCAAAAATTAACAGAACTACAGAGAATAACAGACAAGAATGATTTTAACATACTTAATAACTGATTGCATAGGCAAGCAAAATTTTAGTAAAAACACTGAAAATCTGAACAGTACAATTAATCTCAATTTAATGGACAGTTACTGAATGCTTCATCTGACAGAGAATATATATTCTTCTTAAGCCCACGGTGAAGTATTATAAAACTTGACCATACATTAGACCATAAAGCAAATCTCAACAATTAAAAAATAAATCAATATCATTACAAGCCATGTTTTTCAACCCTAATCTATGATGATAAAAATCAGAGTAAAAGTCCTTTTTCAGTGAATGGGGGGTTCCTGGGGCAATTATTAAATATTATTATCTGTACACTTTTCTGTGTGTGTGTGGGTGTGTATAAATTACCAATTTTTTTCAAAGTTTTTTTTAATGTTGCACTACTGGCCAAACAAAATAGAGAATATAGCAGATTTCTATCAAGCAAAACACAATCAAAAACGTCTAAATTAAAAGAATATAATTCCAAGTCTAGTTCCTTTAACCAGGGTCACTTTATACAGTTCACATGCACAAGTCATGGTAGCATTCGCTATATGAGCACTAACTACTATTCTCTATCACCCTGCTCCTCCGAGTGCAGTCTCTTGAACAGCAGCAGCTACACCACCTGAGAGTCCATTAGAAATGGACTCTTTAGTAGTCCAGGATCACCCCAGAGCTACTAAATCAGTATTTTCAGTTTCAAAAGATGTCCAAATGATTTGCAGTCCCATTAAACTGAGAAGGACTGATCTACAGCTTAACTTTAAGGCCCACAAGCAAAACTCTTAAGGCCTTAGGAATCAACCAAAGACTTTTTAAGGACCTGTTTGATCTGCCCTGTGCTAGGAATGGGAGAATTAAGAGTATAATCAGGAAGGGAGACACACAAGAAATATATTAGTTCAGAATATGCATAGACTGAAGCTGAGGAGAGAAATGGCAAGCATTGTGTGATTCAAAGAGTTTCTTTTTAAGAAAGACCTGCCCCAAGGCAGAAAGGCCTTAAAAATAAAAAGAAAGGACATTTTTTTTTATTGAAGTTTAACACAGATACAATAAAATACCCAAATCCCAAGTGCACAACTCAATGAAAATTATCACAAAATGAACATATTATGTAACTACCATGAGGAGAAGTCCATCTCCAACTAATTTCAGGTGAGAGGATATTACTTGAAAGAATTACATGAGAATCATAAGGAAATGCGGAGAGGCTTTCACATCACGAGGTAAATGACAAGTTAGACTGGCAGCCAAAACTACGCGGGTTCTGAAGGGTGACCACTCAGATTGTTAGAAATACAAGAATGGATCCCTAGGCATTTTATTCTCTTCGAAGCAATTGTGAATGGGAGTTCACTCATGATTTGGCTCTCTGTTTGTCTGTTATTGGTGTATAAAAATGCTTGTGATTTTTGCACATTGATTTTGTATCCTGAGACTTTGCTGAAGTTGCTTATCAGCTTAAGGAGATTTTGGGCTGAGATGATGGGGTTTTCTAAATATACAGTCATGTCATCTGCAAACAGGGACAATTTGACTTCCTCTTTTCCTAATTGAATACCCTTTATTTCTTTCTCCTGCCTGATTGCCCTGGCCAGAACTTTCAACACTATGTTGAAAAGCAGTGGTGAGAGAGGGCATCCCTGTCTTGTGCCAGTTTTCAAAGGGAATTTTTCCAGTTTTTGCCCATTCGGTATGATATTGGCTGTGGGTCTGTCCTTACAAGGGATGTGAAGGACCTCTTCAAGGAGAACTACAAACCACTGCTCAACAAAATAAAAGAGGACACAAACAAATGGAAGAGCATTCCAGGCTCATGGATAGGAAGAATCAATATCGTGAAAATGGCCATACTGCCCAAGGTTATTTATAGATTCAATGCCATCCCCATCAAGCTACCAATGACTTTCTTCATAGAATTGAGAAAAACTACTTTAAAGTTCATATGGAACCAAAAAAGAGCCCAAATTGCCAAGACAATCCTAAGCCAAAAGAACAAAGCTGGAGGCATCACGTTACCTGACTTCAAACTATACTACAAGGCTGCAGTAACCAAAACAGCATGGTACTGGTACCAAAACAGAGATATAGACCAATGGAACAGAACAGAGCCCTCAGAAATAATACCACACATCTACAACCATCTTGTCTTTGACAAGCCTGACCAAAACAAGAAATGGGGAAAGGACTCCCTATTTAATAAATGGTGCTGGGAAAACTGACTAGCCATATGTAGAAAGCTGAAACTGGATCCCTTCCTTACACCTTATACAAAAATTAATTCAAAATGGGTTAAAGACTGAAATGTTAGACCTAAAACCATAAAAACTCTAGAAGAAAACCTAGGCAATACCATTCAGGACATAGGCATGGGTAAGGACTTCATGTCTAAAACACCAAAAGTAATGACAACAAAAGCCAAAACTGACAAGTGGGATCTAATTAAACTAAAGAGCTTCTGCACAGCAAAATAAACTATCATCTGAGTGAACAGGCAACCTACAGAATGGGAGAAAATTTTTGCCATCTACTCATCTGACAAAGGGCTAATACCCAGAATCCACAAAGAACTCAAACAAATTTACAAGAAAAAAACAAACAACTCCATCAAAAAGTGGACAAAGGACATGAGCAGGCACTTCTCAAAAGAATACATTTATGCAGCCGACACATGAAAAAATGCTCATCATCACTGGTCATCAGAGAAATGCAAATCAAAACCACAATGAGATATCATCTCACACCAGTTAGAATGGCAAAGATTAAAAAGTCAGGAAACAACAGGTGCTGGAGAGGATATGGAGAAATAGAAACACTTTTACACTGTTAATGAGACTGTAAACTAGTTCAACCATTGTGGAAGACAGGGTGGCGATTCCTCAAGGATCTAGAAGTAGAAATACCACTTGACCCAGCCATCCCATTACTGGGTATATATCCAAAGGATTACAAATCATTCTGCTATAAATACACATGCACACGTATGTTTATTGTGGCAATATTCACAATAGCAAAGACTTGGAACCAACCCAAATGTCCATCAATGATAGACCGGATTAAGAAAATGTGGCACATATACACCATGGAATACTATGCAGCCATAAAAAAGGATGAGTTCATGTCCTATATAGGGACATGGATGAAGCTGGAAACCATCATTCTCAGCGAACTATATCGCAAGGACAAAAAACCAAACAACGCATGTTCTCACTCATAGATGGGAACCGAACAATGAGAACACTTGGACACAGGAAGGGAAACATCACACACCGGAGCCTGTTGTGGGGTGGAGGAAGTGGGGAGGGATAGCACTAGGAGATATACCTAATTTAAATGTCGAATTAATGGGTACAGCACACCAACATGGCACATGTATACATATATAACAAACCTGCACATCTGCACATTGTGCACATGTACCCTAGAACCTAAAGTACAAAAAAAAAAAAAGAAAAGAAATAATACAAGAATGATTGGCTCCTCCCCTTTCTTTTCTATTGAGGCAATGATACCTGGAGGGTTAAGTCATTTGCTCTTCGTCACACAACTAGAAAGTGGGAGAACCAGAACTGATATCTTGACATGAGTCTAGCCCAAAAAGTAAGCAGCATTTACTGAAGCAACTGTTTTAAGTTATTCATCTTCATGTCATCAATTTCACTTTGATTTGGGGGAAATTTCGTTAATTCTTATAATTGCTTGATTATTGTTTATAAACTATGAAGCTCCAAAGTCCTTATTTTAGGCATAGGCCAGGTTGACAGTTAAGATACCAATTTCCCTGACAAAGACACAGGGTCTAGAAGCTGAGGTAAAGCCTTCTCCTGGAATCCACAATCCACAAAGCCTGAGCAAACATCTCACTCACAAGAAAGTAAGGAGAAATTTTACAAAGAAAAGGTTTTCATTAAACCTTTCAAAACATATTACAAGCCTGCTTATATACATGGACAGATGAAACCCAAGAACTTACCAAACAGAAGAATGATGCATAACTACTGACTTTGCAAAAATATTCACCATCTGATTCCTTTAATAACTACCTACACTGGTGCACTAGAAATACTATTTAATTTACAAAATATATGTTTATTGTATAGAGTGAGTTATAATACTGCATCTGATTTTTTAAAAAGCAATCTAAATTGTTTATAAAAGGTTCTAAAGAACCGACTAGTAAGAAAAAAATGTAGTTTACTTGTGTATGTACATGTATACATGTGTGTGTTCCTCAGAAATATCAATGTGTTGATTTAGTCCTTGTTTGCTGATTCAAGACATATTCTTTCCCCCTAGCTGGGTAATCTCTATCTCCTCACCTAACCTCCCTGGACCTGGACTTTCTTTTTGTTGTGACTGAAATTCATCCATTCAAAAACCATATAGTAGACACAGGCTGGTCCCAGGTAGAAAGTGGTGGCTTGGGAAGTCTCACCCTAAGGTGCTGAAAAATCAGTCAGAGGGTATAAAGTGTGTTTCCACTGGAAAGAGCTTTTCCTGTACAAACAGATCTCTTTATTACTATTATAAAATAAAGACAGTATTGCCGTCTTCACAATGTTTTTTCATTTATTATGTGCCACTTCACTAGAAGACAGGCAGGAGAGATATTAGTTGAAGCAGTAATAGTTCTAGTAGTATCCTCCTCTGCAACCTGCATGAGACCTGAGTGAGACCCAGACTCCCAGAGGGCAAAGTCATCTTTTACTCATCTTGCACCCTCAAACCCTGCCCTCGGCCTAATGCGTAGAAGGCACAAGAAATGTTTGCCAAAGCCTTCAGTAAGCTTTCAAATACTTGAATCACCTTTCCTGCATTTTAAATACCGTGTCTGATGCTCATTATCCCGGCTTCCCTTTGATTCCACTTCTAGCAGCAGGCACTGTGACAAAAGCCCTTTCATGAACCCTAATTAGAGAAAAGCCTTTCCTTTCCTATTTACACCTACTTGGTTCAGTGTTGAAAATCTTATATTCTATTTTCATTATCTTCAAGAGGTAAAGATTCGTGCCTTATTATTACATCATAAGATCCATGAAACAGACAGGTTTTTTGGGGGGGTTTTTTGTTTGTTTGTTTTTTGTTTGTTTTTGTTTTGCTTCCTGAACCTACAACAGTGCCTGACACACAGTAAGCACTCACAAAGCCTAGGTTAAATTGTTTGTTCTAGAAACTTCCTTGGGAGCTGTGGACTCCGTGTCTAGGACTACATTCTAGTAGAAAAAGCCACATTGCTATTTGTTGTGAGCTGAATGTGTCCTCCCAAAATTCATATGTTAAGGTCCTCACTAACCCCCAGTGTGATGGTATTTGGGGATGGGGCATTTGGAACATAATTGGGTTTAGATTTTAGATTTTTTAAAAAGCACTCTAAATTGTTTATAAATGTTCTAGAGAACTGACTAGTAAGAAAAAAATGTAGTTTACTTGTGTATGTACATGTATACATGTGTGTGTTCCTCAGAAATATCAATGTGCTGATTTAGTCCACGTTTCCTGTGTATTTTATAGGTTTATCAAAAAAGTTAATATTCAAGACCTATTCTTTCCTCCTAGCTGGGTAATCTCTATCTCATCTATCTTCTTGTTCATGAGGATGGGCCCCTGGTGATGGGATTAGTCCCCTTATAAGAGACAGAGATCCCACTCTGTCCCTGAGCACACACAAAGGAAAGGCCACGTGGGCATCCAGCAAGAAGATGACTATCTACAAGCCAGGAAACAGGCCCTTACCATACATCAAATCTGCCAGCACCTCGATCATGGACTTCTAGCCTCCAGAACTATGAGAAATAAATGTCTGTTGTTTAACCCACCCAGACTTTGGTATTTTGTTATGTAGTAGCCCAGAGCAGACTATGACACTATTACAAAAAATAATAATAATAATAACGTTTTAAAGGAAAGAATTAAAATACTGCTTCTCAGAATAAAATATTAATTTAATTTTACCCCACAGAGAAATTTACAAAATATGAAGGGTTGAAGGTCAAAGAATAATCTGTACATGCTTTGCTGCAGCTTCTTAATCAAAAGGATCCTAATCAATGTTGACCATGAGTGTCTTGGCTGCATAATAACAAGCACGTCAGGTGATGTAGGGCAAAAACAAGAGAAGTCATCAAAGAGCTACTTGGATTTATCCAGTAGCTAAAGCATAAGTCCCAGCTGGCTAGCATGCACCTGATCTCACCATGTAGTCTGGACGCTTTTGTTCTTTTGCTTGTTTGTCTTTTCTGAAGGGTAAAAGTTATTTTGCTTATTATTTGCAATAGGAAAAAGGAGTTTTTAAAACTTCTGCATGGTGTACTGCCCCCTGCTATACTCCATTCATTCCCTCAGTCAGTAACACACCCAAGTACTGGTCACCTACTATGTGCCAGGCACTGTGCAAGGCACAAGGAACACAAAGATAAAATAGCTGGTCCTTGCCATCTGAGTTTTACAACCCACATAGGGGAGTACTCATTGCAATACAAAATCAGAACCTGCTACAGAAAGGACTTGCCCTAAGAAGTCCCAGGAGAAGCACCAAGATAGAGAATGTCAAGGGGAAAGGAGGAGGGGGCCTTGTAAAGAAGGAGGGAGTGTGTTCAAAGCATGCACCAAGGTCCAGAAACCTGAGAAGGCCTCAAACAATGTCTCTGCCAGAGGGTGGGATGCTAGGGTCAAAGGCAACAAGAGAGAAGGGCAGGAAGTTAGATTTTTACCCCTACACAGAGAAGAGCCATTGAAGAATTTTAAACAAGGAACAACAGGATCAGATTTGCAAGTGTAATCCAAAGGAGCCAGGACTAGAGGCAAAGGAACCAGTTGGGAGGCCACTATTGCAGCCAAAGGGGGCAATGATGGTGGCCTGGACTAGCATAAGAGCAGTGGGCAGGGCAAGGAGAAAGCAAAGTTGAAAGATGTTAAGGAAAAAGGACCAACAGGACTTGGTGATTGAGAGTATACTGGCTAGGAGACGGAGTTGATAATAATACCTAATGCTTACTGAGTACTATGTACTGCTCCCGCGCACTTGACAGTACTATTGCGTTTAAACTTCACAGTGATCCCATTTTACAGAAGAGAAAACTGAGGCACAGAAGGTGAATTAATTTGCTCAAGGTCAGGCCAGGAGTGGTGGTTCACACCTGTAGTCCCAGCAGGGATTTGAGAGGCCAAGGCAGGAGGATCACTTTAGCCCAGGAATTCAAGACCAGCCTAGGAAACATATCAAGAACCTGTCTCTACTCAAAAAAAAAAAATTTTTTAATTAGCCTGGCATGGTGCCCCACAGCCGTGGTCCCAGCTACTCTGGAGGCTGATGAAGGAAGATCGCTTGAGCAAGGCAGGTGGAGGCTGCAATGAGCCAGGATCATGCCACTGCACTCTAGCCTGGGCAACAGAGCAAGACCGTGTCTCAAAAAACAAACAAAAATTTACTCAAGGTCACTGTTAGTATGTGCTGGTAAGGGAGGACTCCACAATGACTTCCCGGATTCCAGGGTGACTGGGGAGAGCATGCTGGCCCCTTTCAACCTCTAGCCACTCTGTCTCAGATGCCATGTTCCATCTACCAGCACCATGCTACTAGCGGCTGCCTTCACACCCCTGACATTTCTCCCCTTCATCTTCGTTCACGTTGCTGTTGCTCCCTGGAATGCCTTCCTTCTCCAGTTGGCCTTCTCCCAATCTCCTCCTCCAGGAAACTGTTTTGGCCCATCCCTCACCCTACCCAGCCCTTCCCCTACAACACTGCATTGTAATTCTCCACTTAGGAGTCTGTCTCCTCCAGCTGACTCTGCCATCTGTGAGAGAAATAGCGGGGGATCTTGTTCGTTCTGGTAACCCTGGGTTCAGGCTAGAGCCTGGCACATAGTTGGAGCTCAGTAGTTGAAGATACTTTATAGGAAACAGGGACAGGAGAGGAAGATGGGAGTTGTTTTGGACACACCGAGTTTGTGAATGCTAACACAAAGAGAGAAGAGCATACGAGTAGTCTGGCAGACAGCAAGCTATACAAGCATAGCACATGCAAGAAAGAAGTTCTAATTGGTCACTGCTATGTGGGAGTCACCTGCATAAAGATGAAGTCCTGGGAGAGGAAATGATGTCCTAGTCTCTCATGTTTTCTCGCCCCATTTGATTCCCACATTCCACAGTTAGGCTTAGCTGTCATTACACTCTCTAAGTAAGTTCCCTAACCTATCTGTGCCTCAACTTCTTCAAATGAATATAGGGCTTACTTTGGATCAATGTCTTAAAGGTTGTTGTGAAGATTAACTGAGCTAATTCACATAAAGTGCTATTACTATTATCTTCATGTCCAGGCACACCCCACACTTCTACTTACCGCTCTGAAAACTTTGTTGCTCTAGTTTATAGGTCTCCAACTACGAGACTGACTCTGCACATGGGGCCATTGTTTAGCATCTGGGAGGTATCTAATCAATGTCATCCAAATGGTTGAGAGTCAAATTATTTAAAAGGTTGAGAGAATCCAGGCAAACATCAGCATTAGCAGAAGGAGTCCACATACACATAATCAAGAGGTAGGAGGAAAATGAGAGGAGTTATATAACAACACCGGCTCAGACCGCACTGTTTTCCTGTCTTCTTCTTGCTCTCTCTACTCTAGCCACAATGACCTTCTAGCTAGCCTTGAATGTGACAAGCTCATTCCTGCCTCAGGGCCTTTGCACTTACTGTTCACTATGCCAAGAATCTTCTTTCCCCATATAATGGAATGCCTCATTCCTTTTCTTCATTTAGTTCTCTGCTCAAGTAACTCCTCAGAGAGGCCTTCCCTATCTGAAACAGCCATCACTATGCTCTATCAGCTCTTTGAGCTCCTTATTAAGCCTCATCAGGGCTGACAGGTCCATGCCAGGCCTGTGGGTCTAACCACAACACCTTTCCTGGTTCAGGTGGGGACACAGCCTCTGTGCCTTCCTTTATATGGCCAAGAACAATTAAAGTCCCAATCATTTCTCTCTAAAAGATACTTGTCTCCCATCCTTAGTCTCATGCGCATGGCTATATAATGAGTTAAAGTGGTTAAGAACCTAAACCATTTAAAGGACAAGAAAAGAAATGTCAGTGGTGAGTATAAAGGGTTGAAGCCTTAAAAACCCAGAATTATAAAAATCACATCATTCACTGAACATATTTTTAATGGAGGGCAATACAGTTATTGATTACCCTAATCTCATTTCTCATTTCTAGAATGTGAGCCTACATGGCAGCCTGAAAGTAAAAATTCATACTAAAATGTGGAAAGAGCAAGCTCAAAATACAAAAAGAGCAGGATCAAAATGCAGAAAGAACAGGATCAGAAATGCATATTAGAAGGGAAGTTAATGAGGATTACTGGAGGCTGCTGCTAATGAAATGCCTACATAAGCCAAATTTCTCTCTCACCTTATGAACCTAAAACACATGGTCATGGTCTACAGTGTAACTGTTCATTCTCTTGGCAGCCCCTGTGCTAAAGATAAGAATAAAGCATTTATTAAATCAGTTAATTAAATATAAAAATTGAACCCTGTAAATTCCAGGCAAAAAGTTTAGATCATCTCCCATCATGATACCTAAACCCAACTACAATAGAATTGGCAGGGGACATTTTTTACAAGGAATTCAATTGTCAGAGAGAAGATTTGTGGAGGGTTCCAGTGCTGGGCCAAGCTCTCATCAGATAATGATCTCAACAGTATCCAGTGGGTTAAAAATGTATTAAATGTGCTCAATGCTTTTTTCCTTAACTTGTTCACTAGGTTGAACACCCTGATGGACTAATTTATTATGTCATCATTTAGATCACACTGCTATAGATCTAAGAATCAATGTGGATTTTGTGGCCAAGTATATGCATCATTTTAGGGATGGATGCAGGAGGAGAATGGGTCAAGCAGAAATTCTAATTGATATCTTTATTTAAATCTGCTTCAGTTCTCTTTAAGGGTTTAATGAGAAACCTGTGTAATTCTTAATCACCAAAAACAAAAAAAGATCTGCCACCTTTTTCCTTTAATTACTGAAATATACTTCTTTTCAAAATGATTTCACTTATTCTGACTTCATTTTCTCCACCTGGGTGCTCAATTAAGCTTTTAAAGCTTCTAGAAATGTACAGAACTGATCACTATGTAAACCTCTTACTGACAATACCCATGGGGCAGCATACAAAATCTAAAATGATGTAAAGAAACAGAAGCCAGATCCCTCTGATAGGAAAAGGTGTAAAAATAGATGTCTTGCCAATGAATATGCCTAAAATGCCATCAGCATATTGAATTATCCCCAGATGGTAACCCAGGAACCACAATGTTGAGTGTTAAATGTGCGTGCAGGTAAGAACAACTTATATCCCAGTAAAAATGTTCTGGGCGCGGGTGAGGGAGGTTGGAAGAAAGAAAAAATAGGCCACTAGACTGAAATTTGTAATCTGCTCACAATTTGTTACTGGTTCCCAGGCATCAATTGCAAACCCCCTGAGCCACCTGAATGATCATTTTAAACAATTTAAATCCAGAGAAAGAGACTGACCCTGTTAACCTTGGTAAAATGAGCAGGGGACATCACTGGCCTAGAGAATGAAGATTCCACACCAAAGAATAGCAATTTCCGTCCCACCCATCCCGGGCTTTGAGATGTTCCTGCAGAACATTCCCCATCAATTGCTCACAGCCTTCCCGTTTAAAATGCCAAATCTAGATCTTATCGCAGCAACTGACTGCAAGCAAGAGGAAGGGAGGGAGGTCTACTTGAGTTTCTGCTTCCTATAACCAAGTCTCAGCAGTATTTCTGATAAAGGACTAAAGAGAACTGCTTTATCTACACAAGCAAGAACGTTGATAAGAAGCCTTGCTGGCTTCCCCAGCGCTCTGGGATTTCTAGCTGGGCCTGAAACCTTCACACAGTGATTTTGTTTTCCTTCAGAACCGTGCAATACCATACATGTATATATGTATATGTCTATTCAAATATATTTATTTAACAAAACAATGGGCAGGGGAACGATGAATGCCTTCCTTTTTCATAAACTTTTTTTCCAAACTGAATTCTTTTTTGCATTAAAAACATGTTACAGTGCGTATTATTTTAACTCCACAGCATCTGTCAGAGAGATGTTCTCATCTCTCATTTACAGACGGAGAAATGCAGGGGCAGAAAAGTTTAAATAACTTGTCCAAGGTCAGTCAGGGACAAGATAAGCGCTGGCTGAACGCACATCTCCCAACTGCAAGCCTCATCCCGCTAGAGGAGGACTTAACACCCGCGTCCCTTCCCCTGAGTGGTCGGAAGAGAGGGGAATGTTTCTGGAGTCCCGAAGCTCCCAGAGCCTCCCAAATTTGAGGCGTTTTTCCACAGACACCCGGTTCCCGGGTTACCCGCAGCCCGAAACCCCGCGGAGTGCCGGCCCCACAGCCCCAGGAGCTGGGCGAGCGGCCTCCGACTCTCTCCCTTCCAGACCTCCCCGCGGAGGCGAACCCCGAAGTTTCCCCGGGTGTTTCGACGGCTCCCTGGGCCCCTCCCTTCCGCCCAGCCGCCCCGGGAACCCGCGACGGCCCCTGTTACCGTATGCGGTGAGGGAGGCCATCCTGGCCCGCGTCCTGCCCAGACTGGCCAGGGCGTCGGCGAGAGCGGCCCCCTGGGCGCTGCGCCCCTGGACGGCCCGGCCCGGCGAGTGCATGCGCCTAGCTCCAGCGGCGCCCCGGCGCTCCGCGGCTGAGCACGCCCAGTCAGCGCGCCGCGCTCCCCCTAGAGCTGCCGGCGCGCGGAGGCCCCCGGCCGGGCTGCGCTTCGAGAGCGGCGGGAGAGAGGGCGCAGACCGGCAGCCGCGCTCCGGATCCCCGCGGGGATTGAACCAGCCGCGGAGGACTCGCGGCCGGGAGAGAGGAGGGGCGAAGCTGGCGGTGGGAGGTGCCCGGCAGAGGCGCGCCGCGGATTTGGCCCAGTGCGGTCGGCGTCGGGCGGGATCCCCGCTGGGTTCACGCCAAAGGGGCGGCAGGGATGTTGTGGCAGGGGTCGGGGAGTCCCAGGCGCACCACAGCCTCTCGGGACGGTCTCCTTTCCTAGGGAAGTTCCACTGGAGAGTGTGCATGGGGACACATGGGGTGGGTCTGGCGGCCTGTGACTCTGGACGTAATTCCCAGCCCAGGGGGCAGTCTGGAGAAGGCTTTGCCTGTGAGACCAAAGCCCAGGGGAGAGTAGCAACCATTAATGAAGTCGGTAACTGCTAAGTACCGAACTCGGACCCCAACAGTTCAATCTTGTCCCAGTACATCATCTTATCACCTCTATTTGTGCTTCTGTCTTCCCACGAGGCGCTCACCGGTGTCCTATTCCTGACCCGCATCTGATGAGGGCGCGAGTTCACATAAGATTGAGTGATGGAATGTCCGAACTGGTCTCAGCCCCGCTTCCCTATTGTGCTGGATCTCCGTTTGGAATCAGCTGGCTGAGGCGGGGAAAGGAGTGGGAGAGGGAGATCGAGACCCGAGAAGTCGGTGGCACCCTTTACGGAATGAAGCAGGGGAAAAAGGAAAGCCGCCCAATGCCTCCTCGGGTCAGGTGCAACCCCGACCCCGTCGCCAGCCCCGGGGCTTTGCCATTCCCAAGTGTATAGTTGAGACCACACCAAAAGGGCGGCCCAGAGGCCTCCTGGCTCAGGGCTGAAGGTCGTGGTCACCAGGCCTTGTAAAATGCCCGCGCGGGAGGAATTGGGGGGCGATGCTGTCAAGGCATTAACTGCATTTGGGGTTGCACCTACTCGGGTGGAGGTACCGAGGGCAAATAAATCTGGTGGAGACAAAACCGGGCGTTTGTTTGGGAAGCTTCCCGCGCGCTCCAGCTCTCCAGCCGTCAGACTTGGGCGCTTCCAACCTCCGCGTCCGCCTGCCTTCCCACTCTTCAGTGAGGGCAGTCATGTGGCGGCGGGTGAGCGGTGGACAAGGCTCTAGGATGTAATGTCGGGGCCCACAATTACCCCCATGTGAGCGCAAGGCTGAGAGCGGAGGAGCCAGCCCCTGAGGAAGGCCAGATCCGCCCGGGATAGTGGGAGCGCGGGATGTGGTCCTTTATTGGCCCTCGGTCAGCCAGCCAGCAGCCGGGTGACCCTTGGTTAAGACACCGTCTCGAAGGTTCCATTTCCCCATCTGTAAAGTGGAGCTAACCATTGCGGCGGTGCCCACCTCTCAGGGCGGTTGCAGGGATCTGGTGGGACAGGGACACTATCAGAACTGAGGCTGTCCTGGTGACTGCTCCCTGCCTTGACCTTGCCCCTTGAGGGCCCCATCGGCCTCTCCTGCAGGTTTTTTCAATTTCACACTCTACCCAACCAACCCCTGGCTGAAATTGCAACCGCCCACCCTGGAGTCTAAAGTGACTGGGAAACCTGCTCTCAGCTCCTGCTCTCACCTAGCCTGGGGGCGGACGCAGGCCAGGCTTGCCTTCCCCAAGTGCTCCAAGCCTCCTCCAAACCTGGGCAGGGCCTCTGTTCTCCCTTCACCATCCCCACACCTCAGGAGCCCTGTCTGGGCATTCGTCTTAGTCTTTTCCACCTCTAGTGCCCCTTCCTAAGCCTGGAGCTGCTTCCCCAGTCTCCTGTATGTCTGCGCTGGGCCCCAAGGCCGTTTGTAACTCATCTTCTGACGTCCATGCTTTCTCCTCCATTGACCATCGCTGCCGCTCAGATGGAAGCATGAGGAAAGGCCATCATAATGAGTTACAAATTGCACTTTAATTCTTCTTGTCAGTTCTTTCTAATTAGCAGGAACCAAAAAGTAACATTTAATTAATTAACCTCTCTTAAAGCTACCTGAACTTCTCCCCACATAACACCATTCCAAGTCCTTGAGATATTCAGTGCCCTCAGCAGAATTAAGTCTGAGGGGACCTGGCCTCTTTGGGAGGAATTGGCGGACAAATCAATCTCCTGCCTTCATGGGTTTAAGAGCCTTCCAGTGGTTCTCAGCATCTGTATTGTCAGGTGGTAATGAGATCTTTAAGCTGCTACCTGCGTCCTGGTCTGCAGTGGGAGGAGGTGGTCTCAGCCTACCTCACATTCTTGAGGGGGACAAAGGCTAAGGAAGAATTATGACACCAGTGATGAAACACAGGCTGTTACAGAAACTCCAGGGGGAACAAGTGGTTCTGTCTTAGCAGGATTCACACATGACTTAACTAAGGCAGTGACATTTGAAAGATGAGGTCCAGGATTTGTG
Source organism: Chlorocebus sabaeus (assembly GCF_047675955.1). Classification (NCBI taxonomy): domain Eukaryota; kingdom Metazoa; phylum Chordata; class Mammalia; order Primates; family Cercopithecidae; genus Chlorocebus; species Chlorocebus sabaeus. Next base: position 98,052,003 of record NC_132914.1, on the reverse strand, counting down.
TTTTTTGCCAATAAAATTTCATAAAGAAAGCTTGTCATTCAAATTTCCTTATGTTTTATTCATTCTCCATGTTTTCAGGAGTAAAATATGAACTGCCACAACTTTGATGAAAGCTGTGTTCTAAATCTTTCCAAGAAAACGCTTTTTTTCAGATGATAGATTGAGAGAAACTAGTTCTCCTTCTCTTTTCAGCATGTTCTGAACTTAAACTGACTTTTATTAACTGCCTTAAACATTGCCCTGTATTTGATGGTAGAAGAGGCTGACTCTCTGCAGTTAACATTTTTAATAATTCGTTTCAATTTTGTGGCTTAGTAATTATTCTACAAATACTGATTTTTAAATATATCTGAAAAGTATTTTAGTTTCCAATTGCCCACAGTCAACTTGATGTAGAATTTGATCCATTATTGAAAGTTTACTTGAACATTTTAAAATATTGCTGCTGTTGGACTCTATATTCCCATAAGTTTTAATATGTTTATTATAACACTTATCACGTTATATTGTAATTTGTTTATTCATTTATCCCCCACCCCGGAAAGTAGGAACCATGTCTTATATTTCAGGGTATCCCAATACCTAGCACAGTACTTAGCCCATCTTGGATACTCTATAAAATATTAATTGAATGAAGCAATGTATGGGAGGAAAAAAAATTTTTATTATAGGGGTTAGGAAGGGATCATTACTTAGGAAGCTTGAATTGGGGTGAGTTTTATTCTGTAGAATAAAAGCATCTTCCTCACTAAGGGAAGACTATTGCATGGAATAGGCCAGAGACTATGTCAGAATTGTAATGTCTACTCTGATAAAACATCAAAAAAGGCGTTCTTATCCTGAAAACTCTTATCCTGATCCATGAAACTCTCCCTGAACTAGAGGGTTGGGGAGAGGGCCCATGAATGGGCTTCCTGAGGTTCATAAGTCAACTGAAAATTACATTCAAAATAGGCATATATATGCAGATATATATACATCTATCAAAACATCTATATATACACACCTGTTTTGGTTGTCCCAAGTGCATCAGGGCCAGCCAGTTGGAACAAACTGCAGAAGAAGTAAACATGAATGGCAAGTTCTTACCTCAAGGAAGAGAACGGATTATTCTGGCTTCTTGGTCTCCATTTCTCAAGTGTTGTGAAAATCTCTCTCTAATTTACAACGGAAAACACTTTTACCTGTAAGATGGGTTTGGAGACTGATTCATGAATGCTGTCCTTGCATGAAAAGCCTTTTGTAACAATAATTATACTCATGACAATTTAACCCAATTTAAAATGGAATATATATATGTAATTTTTTTCTGAGTAAAGGATTCATAGTGTGATGGCTAGTTTCTGTGTCAACTTGACTGGGCTGTGGGATTCCCAGATATCTGATTAAACATTATTTCTGAGTGCATCTTTAAGGGTGTTTCCAAAAGAGATGAGCATTTGAATTGGCAGACTGAGTAAAGTAGATGGCTTTCTCCAATGTGGGTGGACATCATCCCATCTGTTGAGGGCCTCATAGAACAAAAAGGCAGAGGAAGATTGAATTCTCCCCTCCCCGCCCCTCTCTCTCTGACTGTTGAGCTGGGACATGGATCTTTTCCTGAAGCCCTCGATGCTCCTGGTACTCAGTCCTTCAGACTTTTACTGGAATCTATAACATTGGCCCAGTGACTCTCAGGCCCTCAAACTACACTGGCTTTCCTGGGTCTCCAGCTTGCAGATGGCAGATTATGGAACTTCTTGGCTTCCATAATCACATGAGCCAATATATTATAATAAATCTCTTTGTGTGAGATTTTGTGTGTGTGCATGTATATATATCCAGCACCCATTAGCTATATACGTATATATGTATATAGCTATATATACAGGTAGACATGCACACACACAAAATATATATACATATATACATAAATGCACACACAGAATCTCACACAAAGAGATATATTATATACACACACATATCCCACTGGCTATGTTATATATATAAATATTCTATTGGTGCTGTTTCTCTGGAAAACTTTGACTAATATACATAGTTTTCAGCAGATTTTTAGTAGTAAGCCTGACCCAATAGAGATAAAAAATATAATGAGTTAGCAAGTATTTTGCATCTGAAATGTACCAGTAAGGAAAACTAATTATAATAATGGAGTGTTATAGCTAAATATTATATCCTTCCATTGTAACAATAATAGCCCCCTTGGGTCCATGCTATAATTTGCTATATCTGAAGAAAATAAAGATAAAATAAAATCACAACCTTTGCTTTTGAAAATCCCAAAGTTAAATGAATTTAAATTATATGAAGCAGTTAGCCCCTCTCAGAGTTCTCAAAATGGAAATGTTCTAAAATCCTTAAACTATTTCTCTATTTAAAAAAATAAGATGTCAAAGAAGCAGATACATCAAGTTTATATTTTGAGACTTTAAGTGGTTTTGTAACATATTCTCATCAAATTTCCCAGATTTATAACAATGAAAGTAACTACAGTTTATTGTATACAATATAAAACTTAGAACAGTCTCATATATATATATGCTTTCATTACGTACCTATTTCATAAATACACACACTAATGAAATTAACACTATTGTTACCAATATTGGCAGACATGAAAACTGAGGGATGGTGTGGTTAATTAACCACTAGTAATGGATAGATCCAGGATTTGTAACTGGACTCCATGGCCCATGCTTCCTAGTCTTGTTGAGTATATATAAACCATCTGATTGTTTTGCCTTCTAAATCTTCCTTTTATTTAAAATATCAGTTTAGACAATTTTCTTTAAAAATGAAGAGGTAGGCCAGGCCTATTGCCTCATACCTATAATCCTAGCACTTTGGGAGACCAAGGCAGGCAGATCACCTGAGGTCAGGAGTTCAAAACCAGTCTGACCAACATGATGAAACCCTGTCTCTACTAAAAATACAGAAATTAGCTGGGTGTGGTGGCAGGCACCTGTAATCCCAGCTACTCAGGAGGCTGAGGCAGGAGAATTGCTTGAACCCAAGAGGCGGAGGTTGCAGTGAGCCAAGACCACGCCGCTGCACTCCAGCCTGGGCGACAGAGTGAGACTCTGTCTCAGAAAAAAAAAAAAAAAAAAAAAAAAAAAAACAGATAAATTGTACTGAAAGGAAGTAAAGTGCAATGGTAAAGAAAAGGCTAAATAAGATAATCCCAAGTACATCAGGGTCAACCAGTTGAAACAAACTGCAGAAGAAGTAAACATGAAGAGCGAGTTCTTACCTCAAGGAAGAGAACGGATTATTCTGGCTTCTTGGTCTCCATTTCTCAAGTGTCATGAAAATCTCTCTTCAATTTACAACAGAAAACACTTTTACTTTGTGAGATGGATTTGGAGACTAATTCATGAATTCTGTCCTTGTATGAAAAGCCTTTTATAACACTAATTATACTCATGATAATTTAACCAAATTTAAAATGGAATTTTTTTTTCCTTCAACTTTTATTTTAAGTTCAGGAGTACATGTGCAGGAGGTGCAGGTTTGTAACATAGGTAAACATGTGCCATGGTAGTTTGCTGCACAGACCAACCTATCACCCAAGTGTTAAGTAAGCCCAGCATCCATTAGCTATTCTTCCTGATGCTCTCCCTCCCCATCCCAGACCAACAGGCCCCAGTGTGTGTTTTTCCCCACCATGTGTCCATGTGTTCTCATCATTCACCTCCCACCACTTATAAGTGACAGCATGCAGTGTTGGTTTTTCTGTCCCTGTGTTAGTTTGCTGAGGACAATGGCTTCCAACTCCATCCATGTCCCTGCAAAGGACATGATCTCACTCCTTTTTATGGCTGCACGGTATTCCATGGTGTATATGTACCACATTTTCTTTATCCAGTCTATCGTGAAGACGTATTTAGGTTGATTCCACATTTTTGCTATTGTGAATAGTGCTGCAATGAACACATGAGTACACGTATCTTTATAACAGAATGATGTATATTCCTTTGGGTATATAACCAGTAATGGGATTGCTGGGTTAAATGGTATTTCAACAGATGCTGGTGAGGTTGCAGAGAAAAAGGAACACTTTCACATAGTTGGCAGGAGTGTAAATTAATTCAACCATTGTGGAAGACAGTGTGGCAATTCCTCAAAGACCTAAAATGGAATTTAAAGTAGATACAGTAGAATTTGCTTTTGAGGAACATGTCTTGCATTGAGTCTCATGCATTAATATGGAGAAAATTTGTTATAAGATCCAATCTTATTTACCATATTAGATGTGCTTTATTGTATTATGTTTTGTAAACAATATATGTTTTTTTTTTTTTCCTGAGAACAGACACTTGTATCTCATCCTCAAATTCTGGGTGTTGCAATGGCAAATCTCATCTTGAATTCCCATGTGTTGTGGGAGAAACCCGGTGGGTGGTAATTGAATCATGGGGGGAAGTCTTTCCCTGCTGTTCTCATGACAGTGAATAAGTCTCACAAGATCTGATGGTTTTATAAAGAGGAGTTCCCCTGCACATGTTCTCTCTCTTTTTGCCTGCTGCCATCCATGTAAGACATGACTTGCTCCTCCTTGCTTTCTGCCATGATTATGAGGCTTCCCCAGCCATGTAGAACTGTAAGTTCATTAAGCCTCTTTCTTTTGCAAATTGCCCAGTCTTGGGTATGTCTTTATCAGCAGCATAAAAATGGACTAATACAATACTTCTAAATAGCTTGTGAATCATAGAACAAATACAAAAAATTAGAAAATATTTTGAACACAATAAAAATTTTAAAAACATTGTATCAAAATGTGTATAGTGTAGCTAAATCAACACTTGGAGGGAAATTTATAGGTTTAATTACTTATATTAGAAAATAAGAAAGATCTCAAATCAATGCTCTAAGTTTCCACCGTAAGATACCACAAATATAAGAATAAATTAATCCCATAGCAAGTAAAAGGGAGGAAACAAAGATAACAGTAGAAACCAAAGAAATAGAAACTACAAAAGCAATAAAGACAATCAATAAAACCAAAACCGATTTCTTGGAAAAGATTAAAACAACTGAAAATATGTAGCTAAACTGATCAAGAAGAAATGGAAGAAAACAATTACCAATATTAGGAATGAAAGAAGAACATTATTATACATCTTACAGATATTAAAAGGATAATTAAAGGGACATTATAACTTCATACCAATAAATTTGACAACATAAATGAAATGGACAAATTCCTTCAGAGACACAAATTACTGAAACTAAACAAAAATTAATTCTATTTTTATGTATCAACAATAATTTTTTAAAGTTCCATCTGTAATAGTATAAATACTTAAATTGCATTTAATGAAAGTTGTGTCAAGTATGTATTCTTAAAAACTAGAAAACACTGCTGAAAGAAACTAAAGAAGACTTAAATGGAAGGATAGACTGTGGATAGACTCAGTATTGTTGACATGTCAATTATCCCCAGATTGAATTGTAGATTTATGTAATCCACAATTACATATGAAAATCCAGCAGGCCTTTGTGTAGAAATTAACAAGCTAATCCTAAAATGTATATAGAAATGCAAAGGACCCAGAATAACCAAAACAATTTTACAAGACAAAACCCATCTTGGAAGATTTACACTACCTGATTGAAGATGCTAAAGCTACAGAATCAAGAGTGTGGTATTGGCATAAGCTTAAACATATAGATCAATGGGACATAATAGAATATCCAGAAATAGGCCCACACTTATACATTCAATTGATTTTCAGCAAAGACGGCAAGGCAATTCAGCTGGGAAGGGATTGTCTTGTCAATAAGTGTTGTTGGAACAGTTGGACACCCATATGGAGAAAAAAAGAATGAAAGAACAAAAGGAAAGAAAGTAAGGAGGGAAGGAGAGAGGAAGGGAGGAAGGGAGGGAGGGAGGAATGAAAGAAGGAAGGAGAGAAGGAGGGAGGAAGGGAGGGAGGGAAGAAAGGAAGAAAGGGAAGGAGCAGCTTACCTTTATACATACTATATACAAAATTTAATTTGAAATGGATCACAGCCTTAAATGTAAGAGCTAAAACCGGAACATCTCTGGTAAACAGCACAGGAGAAAATCTTTTTGATCTTGGGTTTGATAAAAATTTCTAAAATTAAACATACAAATTATGAACCATTTAAAATATTGATAAATTAGACTTTATCAAAATCATAAAATTTGCTATTCAAAAGACACTATTTAGGAAATGAAAAAGCAACCCCAGACTGCAAGAAAGTAAATATTCAGAACACATATCTACTGAGGACTTGTATATATAAAGAATTGTCACAACTCAATAACAAGGCAAATAATTCCCCATCCCTCACCAAATGGGCAAAATATTTGAACAGACTTTTTCCAAAAGAAAATTGCAAATGGTCAATAAGTACATGAAAAGATGCTCACCTTCTTCCTAACTCTTCCCTGATGCCTACACTATTCAGCATTGGACTCAATTCTGGGGTCTAAAGACAGTGTCTTTCAAGTCCCCCTATTCATTTCAAGCATTTGAGAAACACACATTGAGTACCTACTGATAGGCACATTAAACTATCACAAAATTAGTATGTTTTAAAGAGAGCTAGAGAAGGTATAAAAGGAGAACTACCGTAGCATGGTTGTAACTGGTAGCCCGCTCTTGTTGGCAAGTGTATCCATTAGCTTTTGCTATATAACAAACAACCTCAAATCTTACTGATTTAAAACAGCAATCATTTATTTGTCTCATGATACTGCTGGGATGTATTCCTGGTCTGAACAAGGTTTGGCTGATCTCTACCGGGCTTTTTCATATATGTATGGTCAATTAGTCAATTGGCTGGAGCTGACTAATCCAGGATGGCTCATCTGGAACAATTCTCCTTTGCATTTTATCTCGCATTATCCAGCAAGGTGACCTGGGCTTCTTCACATGGCAACAGTGCTGAGGGGTCCAAAGAGTGTCAAGAGAGAGCAAGCCCCACTGTGCACATACTTTTCAAGACCCTTCTGTGTCATGTTGTGGGCACCTCTTTGTCCAAAACAAATCATATAAATAGGTCCAGAGTCTGAGTGGAAAGGCCCTCAAAGTTGTACAGCAAGTGGATATGAATACATGGAGGGGAAAATCTAGTGGCTATTTTTGAAATCTTCCACTACAAGTAACACATCCCAGATCAACCTGGGTTAAGCAAAAGAAGAAATTATGGTTCGGGTTATTGAAAATTCCAGGGATCTACCGGTGGCTAAATCCAGGGTCTCAAATGCTATCAGCAAAGCTCTATCTCATTCTCACCACTGCTGGGCTTTCCTGCAATGTATGCATTCCTGAAAGGTGCTCACTTTGGTCATATGCTGACCTTCAGCAGATGTGGATTTTTCATCTTATCTCTCAGCAACCTTAACAGAGAAAAAGAAGTGGGTTTTTGCCCCTTTTCAGTGCAAGTCCTAAGACTGAGTCTTCCTGGACCAACTTAAGTAATGTACCCATCCCTGAACTTACCTCTGTGACTGGTAAAATAGAATGAATTGATTGTTAAGGCCTTCATCATATGTCTTTCCTTAGTGGTTGAAGGATGGGAGAAATCCCCTATAAATCATATGGACTGAGATAAGAAGAGGTAAATTCCCCAAGAGGGGGGACTGGATCCTGAACTCTCAAAACAATGGATGTCCTGAGCTATAAAAATGTCCTGGCAAAGAAGATATGGTTGATGTGATAAGATGATTGGTAAGATGCTACTGTCGCCGCTGTTGTTAACCTCCTATCACTCACTGCTAGTCATCATTAATTTGCTTTTTGCCAGGCAGTAAGAACTTTATGAACCTTGTGTCATATGACTCTGGATCAAGAAAAGCCAAATTTGGATCCAAAGTATGCTTCATCCTGGACTCTGAGTGTGAGGTGGCGGTGAAATGGAGCTATTGGATTGTCTCCTTGGAGAAGGCAAAAATGGATTCTGTCTGCAGGAAAGAGAGCACGTTGAAAAGTGATGAGGAAAGCAGACAGGAGTAGGTATTAGTGCTACTTACCAGGACTTCCATTCTGGAAACACAGGAGCATTGCATTGTTCCAGCTTGTTGAAGTTAGGCATTTCCATGGAGCTGTTTATTCGTTTAAGAAAAAGGTAAGCAGAAGTGTATGTGTCACTTCTAAGTCACAAGATATGTGTCACTACTTAGTTGCCATGGTGATCACACAAGAACATGTTAATACGCAGGTGCCATGAAATTAAATGCTGAGCCCTGGGGAGTCATCCAGACTCATGGCTGACTTTCCATGAGTGACACATGGACTTGTGTTACAGAGGTCATGGAAATTTTTGTTACTGCAGTGTATTTGTTACTGCAGTATAATCAAGCCTAACTGACCATTATGCCCTAAATCATACTGTAAGGCAAATGTATTTACTTCAGTTTTATAGATGAAGAAACTGCAGCATAGAAAATGTAAACAAGTGAATAGAGTCCCATATCTAGCGAGGGACAGACCCAGGATTCAAATCGGGGTCTGTCTAATTCTCAAGTCCATGCATTGAAACTATTTGCCTCCCATCCTCAGAAAAGAAAGAGGGAAGGAGGGAAGGGAGAGAGGAAGGGAGGAAGAGAAGAAGTTAGGAAATAAAAAAAGAAAAGAAAAGTTATAAATAAGGGCATTATTTTAAAATAGCTCATCTCCTCAACCTATCCTCAGGCAAATATACACAAAATATAAAAATACAAAATATAAAAAGGAGGTTGTTTTAGATGAATGTGTTTGTAGTTCACTTACATGATCTGGACATCCAGTTTTAGTGGGAGAACTCATTAGGGTAAGGATAAGAAAACTCAACTTCTAGTTCTGATTTGGTGACCATCTCTGTGTTCTTGGTTGTATCACTTAACTCTTCTGGTTATAATATGTGTTTACATATATTTTAAAGCTAAAGGCACACCAGGTCTATAATGATCAAAATGCCTCTCATAGCTGCCTCTTCTGGCTTTTTCTTCTACTTGTCTGCCCTCCCTGACCTCATTCCCATTTTCAAATTGGCCTATAAATTGACTGCTCTCACCAAATGCATCAGTTGAGATTGGAACATAGTTTTATTTGTCCCAAGATTTAGGAAGGTGCTAGTATGTTCCAGGCACATTCATCACTGTATATGTGTGTATAGATCCATCTTGAATGCCACACCAAATGGTCATTAGGGTTGAAACAAATAAACACTTATAAATGTATCTTAAATAATATGAAGTTTTCTTTTTCACTTTTCTGTATTTTCAAATTTTCCATAAAGAACATAACCTGAAATTTTCACTAACTTTTTAAAAGGAAAGGATAAAGCCTAAACAATTTAAAGATTTGAAGTAAAGGTATGAAGGAAGGGGGAAATTATATAATATAAATGTATGATACTAGACAAATAGTTCTATTCATTTTACCCATGATTAATTTTTAGTAGTATTTTAAAAATATAAATGAAATGAAAGCTACAGATTTAAACTGTAATTTCTGACAAAAGTAGTTAAATACCATACATGTGAGAAAAAGCTCAGACAGATACTCACTCAACTTCCACAATCTTATCTTGTTGTGAAGATGGATATTTTTTGCAGAATCAGGGTCCAAAAGTTCATGTTGCAGGCATCTTCATAAGAAACTCCTGAGGCATGGCCTATTTTATATTGCACACCTCAGGACTATAAGATCTATTTATATTTTGAGTAAGCTCCTGATGTAGTTTGAATCTTTTCTAAAACTTTGTGAATTTGAGGACAATAAATTTCAGTGAATTACAACTGCCTTTCAAACAGATTCCAGCATGTACTTTCCCCTAAATATAACCCATTGTTTCAGAGAAATCAGAGAATTTAATAAGAATCTCTGTTATATTCTGTAATTCTATAATTGCAGGTAAATCATATTGCCAGGACATTGTTATACCAAAAATTTCTTCATGACTAAAAATATGATTTCTAAGTTTTACCACAAATATTTCTCAGTATAGTGGAAACTTAAATAGAGCACTGTGGACACCTCTTGTAAGTTTGTTGTGATGCATTATGATTGCCAATATATTTACTACAGCATTCCTTACTCCTCTCATTCTTCCCATGATGAAAAAGAAAGTAGATCCAAGTCATAAACATGAGTTACATTCCTAGGCTTGCCTCTGAGAACACACAGTGTTGATTGCCTTCCCAATATATTTTCTCTACTTTTCTTTACTAACAGAATCCTGTCTGTGTCCAGGAGTGCAAGATGCCCAGCTAACCACGTAATTTCTCAGCTTCCTTTGCAGCTAGGTGGGGGCCACATGGCACAGTTCAATCCAATGCTTGGGATCTGCTAGTTCTGCCTTTCCCTTACTCCTTTCTCCTCCTTCTCAACTTAACTTTGGATATGATCATTGGAATTCCTGTAGCCATTCTGGGACTGTGAAAGAAAGGCCAAAACAATCTCTGGGACATAAAGGTAGACACCGTTAAGTGATAAACCAAAAACAGCAACTGTCTGTTTGCTGACTCCATTTTATATGAGAGAAATAAGCTCCTGTGTTAGCCACTGAAGGCATGGGACTTTATTGCCTTCAACTAACAATGGTCCTAACAGTTACCCCTCCTCAGTCCCATCTTTTCATGCAATCAGGTAGATACCGTAGCTTTTCCTTAATCCATAATAGAAATCAAGAATGGGGATTCCTGACACATTAATTAAAACAGCTGCCCTTGCACCTGTCCCATTAATGAAGCACCCCATAAGACTTGCTGTCAACTGTAAAATCAGTGCTCCAATAAATAATTTCCACGATTCCAAAAACCGCTCTAACCCAAAACCTCAAACCCCTAAATCTGCCTGAAATAGTCATTGATTTGAGATGGGGTTGGGTAAATAATGGATTTCTTCAATTCTTCATGTTGCTGTTATGACCCTAGTCTGAGAATTAAAGACAAATTGGCTGTGAAAGGATATTACACAGGGGAGACACACTAAGGACAAGATTAATCTAGACAAATAAATGAAAGCTCAGTTGGTTACAAAGGTCTAAGCTCAAAGAAGCAGGTGTATATTAAACATAGGATGCAATTTTTATAGAAAGACAAACCATATAATTTAGGAAAAGGAGAAATACTATCTCTCTTCCTGATAATGTAAGAGTCAAGGACATGAAATACACTATAAACAGTCTTTTGGTTAGAATCAAAGATGAATACACAAGATGAAAGTAAGAATAACTAACGATAGCTGGCATGGTGGCTCACACCTGTAATCCCAGCACTTTGGGACGCTAAGGCACGCAGATCTTCTGAGGTCAGGAGTTTGAGACCAGCCTGGCCAACATGCCGAAACTCTGTCTCTACTAAAATTACAAAAATTAGCTGAGTGTGGTGGCGGGCACCTGTAATACCAGCTACTCTGGAGGCTAAGGTGGAAGAATTGCTTGAGCTCAGGAGGCAGACATTGCAGTGAGCCGAGATCGCGCGACTGCACTGCAGGCTGGGTGACAGAGTGAGACTGCATCTCAAAAAGAAAAACAAAACAAAAAAAAGAGTAATGATAATGATTCCAACCAACTTCCATTTAGCACTTGATCTGAGCCAGGCTAAGTACTTTAAATTAATTTTTCTCATTTAATCTTCACAATTACCCTATAAAGAAGTCCTTACGGGCTGGGCACAGTGGCTCATGCCTGTAATCCCAGCACTTTGGGAGGCCGAGGCAGGAGATCACGAGGTCAGGAATTCGAGACCAGCCTGACTAACATGGTGAAACCCTGTGTCTACCAAAAATACAAAAATTGGCCAGGCGTGGTGGCACCGGCCTGTAATCCCAGCGACTTGGGAGGCTGAGGCAGGAGAATCACTTGAACCCAGGAAGCGGAGGTTGCAGTGCACCAAGATCGCGCCACTGCACTCCAGCCTGGGCAACTAAGTAAGACTTCGTCTCGAAAAAAAAAAAAAAGTCATTTTGACGGGGCGCAGTTGCTCATGCCTGAAATCCCAGCACTTTGGGAGGCCGAGGCAAGCGAATCACCTGAGGTCGGGAGTTCGAGACCAGCCTGACCAACAGGGAGAAACCCCGTCTCTACTAAAAATACAAAATTAGCCAGATGTGGTGGCGCATTCCTGTAATCCTAGCTACTTGGGAGGCTGAGGCAGGAAAACCGCTTGAACCCAGGAGGCAGAGGTTGCGGAGAGCTGAGATCACATTGCACTCCAGGCTGGGCAACAAGAGCGAAACTCCATCTCAAAAAAAAAAAAAAAAAAAAAAAAAAGCTCATTATGAGTGTCTCCATTTTTTAGGTGATGAAACAAAGATTTGAAGAGGTTATGTTATGTTCAACATGCCTGAGCATATGCAGCAAGAAGCAGCGTAAGGACTCAAACCCACATCCATCTGATGGCAGAGCCCAGGCTCTGAGCACTGTTCTGTAACTACTGACCTGTACTGCCTCTATTGTGGATCAAAGGATGCCAGACCTAAGGTCTGAGTGAGCATCTACCCCAGTGACTCCCAATATTTTCAAGCATGAAGACTTATCAATCATTCTTATAAAATTCACCAGTTGAACACACACATAGTAATACAAGTAGCTATAAATTCAACAGGCTCTGAAATGACTGCACTATATTTATAAACCATATTCACTGGGAAAGTAGCAGTTCATGTAAATGTGAGACCTAGGATTCATAGAAAGCATAGAATAAAGAAGACTGTCTTTTGGACACTGCTTGTTGAACATGGGAAATTTCTGAACCCTTGGAAATATTTTCTCAACCTCCCTAAGATGGACTTTGTGTCAGTTCTGGTTCTCTAAGCAGCAGAAGCCAAGATAAGATTAGAATTCAAGAGATTTAGAAGCTCAAGAGAAGCTCAAGAGAGTAGGCTGGGAGAGCTTTCAGATCACGACATAGGTCCAATACCAGAGAAAGAGAGAGGGAAGGCGGGATTGTGTAGGAAAAGCCTCAGCCTGGAGCATGGTTCTGAGAAGGCCTTGGCTGTTGATGAGGAGTCCTCCAGCCAAAACTGCTCATTAGGGGAATTGCCATTGAGTCAACACCAGGACCCCTGCCATGCCCAGTCACTGGCTAGGAGCAGCCTGGTGTAAGTGTGGCCTCAGGTTGATGGGGCCAATAGCTGGGAGCTGTCAGTCAACTGTGCTCCCTACAGGAGGTTAGGAGATGGAGTAGCATGTTTCCAAGGCAGCCACAGATTAGGAATGGTGGATATAGTCCAATACCCCCATTTTACAGATGAGGAAAATAAGGTCCAATTATGTTAAGCCACATAATCAAGATGAGAATTTACCTGCTCCAACTCTCATGGTAGTAAGTACTTAAAGACTTTAGGGTTAAATTCACCTACAAAATGTCAGACCTTGGACAAGTTATTTAATTTCTCTTAGCCTCATTGTGCTCCTAATATTAGAATGATAATAGTATCTAACTCATAATACTGTTGTGAGTTTTAAAAGAGAAAATACACGTAAAAATGATTAGCACAGTACCTGGAACACACTTACTACTCCACAATTGGTAGCAATTATTATTTCCAATGCAATATTTTTTCTAGTTTTTTCCTACTAGATATAGGTGAACTAAAGATGAAGACAGCATCTTATCAAGTCCTCCTACTTCCTACCCAATGTGTCCTCTGCATTTTTCTTATTGAAAAGCAATCCAATTCTATGGGAATTATTCCTAAATTACCCCCCCGTGTTTGCAAAAATCTTTAATGTTTCAGAAAAGTATCAATATTCCAATTATTATGAATCAAATGGCCTCTGTGCTCAGAAGAGACAAATGTATTATAAATAAACAATTTCATTTTAGGAAGATTTATTCAACAAGTACAGACTGTCTCCAATTTAAATGATATTCCACTTATGATTATTTTCCATTTAGGATGGGTCTATCAGGATGTAATCCCATCATAAGTTGAGAAGCATCTGTATTTAGAATTGAATTATTTTGTGCTTTCAATATTAATTCAGTTGTTTTACGAGAATAAAAACAAGCCTCTGGTGTTAAAAATCCAACTCAATGCCTTAAAATATTTACTAAAGTGAAAGAGAACAAATCAATGCTGCACCGCCAAGGTCAAGGAGGAACGTGCATATTCTTGGAGAGTCACCGCTGCTCCCAAGAGCTCATCTCGGGTCTTTCACTGAGCTTCCTGAAAGGCAAAGGGAAGCCAGCAGAGCTTAAGCTGGGCTGTCTCTGGGGGTACTGTGTGATAATGAGAAAGGAGAGTTTTATTAAAGACTATGAGCTCTTAGTTCCAGGGAGGGCATGACTTTTTCTCTTTGGCTTGAAGACCTCCTCTACTCTCTGCCTTAAAAATAATAATAATGATAATGGAGAAGTGTATGTTAGGGGTGCCAGAGGGGTAAGGGACACCTGTACTTTCTGCTTAATTTTTCTGCAAACCTAAAACTCAAAACTGCTCTAAAAAGTAAAGTTCATTAATTAAAATATGAATCTAAGTGAAATAAGTCAGACACAAAGGGTCACATGTATAATTCCACTTACATGAAATGCCCAGAATAGGTAAATCTATTGAGACAGAAAGTGGAGAGTGTTGGCAGGGAATGACTGCTAATATGGGGTGTCTTCGGGGGTGATGGAAATGTTCTGGAATTAGATAATGGTGATGTTTGCATAATTTTCTGATTGTACTAAAATTACTGAATTGTACACTTTGAAAGGGTGGATTTTGCATTATGCAAATTATATTTCAATAATTAAAAAAAAAAAACCATGCACTAGGTATAATGAGGATGATATCTGTTTTACATTTAATCAGGAGACAACAGAATATAGAAGAATGGAGTACAGAGGGAATGGAACCAGCAAAGGCGTTTTTCCCTCCTGCCTCAGGGCTTTGTCCACCACCCTCTGAAGAGCTGCCCTGATACCAGCTGCTGAACTAGCTCTCAACTCTCTTCCCCTTTCCTAGTTTCTGTGGTTGTGTGTTGAAAGGGGCTCTGGTCTGCAGATGCAAATAGCTTTTTCTATGTGCTCTCATTTCTCTTGCTCTCCATTTATCTACTAACTACATTTGCCTGTTATTTCTTGACTTCTCTTTGCCTGACTTTGTGAACTTTCATTCTAAGCATGAGCATCTTAGTATGCAGCAAAGACTTTCCCTCTAGTTTTCTTTTTTTGTTGTTGTTGTTTGTTTTGTTTTGTTTTGTAAGAGGGTCTCACTCTGTCGCCCAGGCTGGAGTGCAATGGCTCTATCTCAGCTCACTGCCACCTCTGCCTCCTGGGTTCAAGCGATTCTCCTGCCTCAGCCTCCTGAGTAGCTTGGATTACAGGCACTCGCCACCACACCTGGCTAATTTTTGTGTATTTTTAGTAGAGACGGGGTTTCACGATGTTGGCCAGGCTGGTCTCAAACTTCTGACCTCAAGTTATCTGCCTGCCTCAGCCTCCCAAAGTGCTGGGATTACAGGCGTGAGCCACCTTGTCCCACCTACCTGTAATTTTCAACACTATTCTGTAGAAATACTGATACCCTGAATGCTTGATTGCCTATAGTCAGTACTTACCTTCAGATGGTATCCATGTTTAGTTTTTTCTGACCTCTGCTTTAGTCAAGGGCATGCCCCAGAGGGTAGCTCTTTTGTATCCATCATGAGAAATCCTGAGTCATCCATTCCCCTCCATTTCCAACCCTGTGTGCATTTTTAACATGATTTCTAAGGATAGCTCTAAGCCTAATAGAGACTCCATACTCTTTGTTCCTGCCAATGAGTGACAGTGGTTTGTGGACTAGAGATGCGTGCACTCTCTCACCTTACTTCTTCGAGAAGGTGATTTTCAGATCAATAGGGAAGCTGGTAAGCTATTTTTCCCCCAGCTTGCTTGGCTAACTTCATTTGTGGACAAAGCACATTCATCTTTTACTTTTTACTTCAGAAAATCATGCTGACAGAGGGCCAATCTGATTCCTTGCAGAGCAGTTCATACCATCTGAAGAAAATGGTCTTGACTTCCCAAATACAGACCCCTCTTGCATTTGGTATTTTGGTTTACTAAATGGAAGGTTCTTAGCAGGGAACTGCTTATGGAAAATTGCTGTTCTTGTGTCAAACATCAAGCAAATGTTCATAGATTAATGGAGCTATGTCAAAAGGACAAAGAAACATTGACTTTGAAAAAAGAAAAAACTGTTACAGAAACTGAGGAGAGTTCAACTTACATTCTGGATAAAAAGAAAAAGAAAAGCAAAGATTAAAAAGAACTAGCTAAGTGAACAGACCCATCAGACTGTAATGTTTCCACGTGTCATTCCTACTTTGCCAGCCCCCATCTTCATCCCAATATTCTTCCTAGGCAAAGTGTAAGCAGAAAGCAATTCAAGTTTTATGTGACAATTTTGGACTTCTTAGAGTGTTTATTAAATGCTTATAAAGATGGTACAAGCTCCTCTCAGCCAGTATTGATAGCGTTCTACCTGAAACATTCTGTTCGAGGTTTCTAACAGCATCTGACAAGACACTTCATGTGTGTAATTGCAGGTACTCCCATATTTTCCAGGTTAATATGACTGTCTTTCAAACTGTTCCATTTCAACAGTCATGTCCTTACTCTTCCTGAGGCTTTCAAGATCTGTTAGGATCAAATAAGATGACTTGTGAAAGTCTTTTGTAAATGCCAAAGTTATAAAGAGAATTTGGTGATTTTTGGTATATGCATTAAAAAACTACCCAATAATAAAAGATAAGAGCAGGCAGGTCGCACAAAAAGATACACAAATGGCGTTCAAATATGTAAATCATGCTCTATTTTGCTCGTAATAAAAGAAATGCAAATTAAAATAACACTGAGTGAGATGCCATCTCTCAACTATCCAGTTGGCCAAAAAAAGCCAAAAGTTTGACAATGCACTCTGTGGCAAGGCTATGGAAAAAAAAATATATTCTCACATGTTACTGGTGGGAGAGCAAAGGAATACAGCCACATGGACAGGAATTTGGCATTTTCTAGCGAAATTACATATATATTAAGCCTTTGATCCTACAATGTCACCACTAGAAATTTACCCTAAAAATATACCTTCACAAATACAAAAAAAATTGTAAGTTATTCACTACATTATTTGTAACAAAAAAATTTTAGTAACAACTCAAATGCCCATCCACAGGATGTGAACAAATTATGGTTTCTCTATACAATGGAGCATTATACAGTCATCAAAAAGAATGAGGGAAATCTCCATGAATGATAGGGAGTAGCAGGCAGCCAAGTGAGAAAAAGCAAAGTGCAAAAGAGTGTTCACAATATGTTCTTTTGGGTAAGAAAGACAGAGAAATAAATACAAATTTGTAAATATTTCCTTATTTTTCATAAAGAAGGTCAGGAAGGATAAATTAAAAACTAAGTCAGGCACAGTGGCTCATTCCTGTAATCCCAGCACTTTGGGAGGCTGAGGTGGGAGGATCTCTTGAGTCCAGGAGTTTGAGATCAGTCTAGGCAATATAGTGAGACCTCGTCTCTACAAATATCTATGTCTATATCTAGATAGATAGATAGATAGATAGATAGACTTATAGATATTTATAGATAAATAAATATATATCCCATCTGAGGAAAGTGGTATTGATTTCCCAAATAAAGACCCCTCCTGCATTTGGTGGTTTGGTCTACTAAATGGAAGGTTCTTAGCAAGGAATGGCTTATATACATATATATTCACCATGCCCAGCAAACATATATAAATATTTTTTCATTATTTAAATATTATAAATATATTATCATATATGATAAATATATCATATATTATATTACACATATACACATTCACCAAGCATGGTGGTGTGCATCTGTAGTCCCAGCTACTTGGGAGGCTTAGGTAGGAGGATCACTTGAGCCC
Organism: Chlorocebus sabaeus; assembly: GCF_047675955.1. Classification (NCBI taxonomy): domain Eukaryota; kingdom Metazoa; phylum Chordata; class Mammalia; order Primates; family Cercopithecidae; genus Chlorocebus; species Chlorocebus sabaeus. The sequence continues at coordinate 98,034,169 of NC_132914.1, read as the reverse complement.
AAGAAGTTGAGGCTGCAGTGAGCTGTGATTGCATGACTACACTCCAGCCTGGGTGACAGAATGAGACCTTGTTTCAAAAAAATAATAAAAATAAAAATAAACTAATGAATATAGCTGTCAACAGGAGGTTGGTGGATGGGATATAGGGAAAAGAGATACAAGTAAGGCTTTCCTGATTAGAACTAATTTATGGTTTTAACTTTTAAGCCATATAAATATTTTATATATTCAAAATATAAAATTAAATAAAAATTCCATCTGTGGTCATCATGTTAACAAACTGCATCACCAGTAGTGCAACAACCTCACATCATATGCCTCCTGATGTGACGCAATAAAACATCACTTATGGTGTATTCCAGACAAAATTCTGGAGACAGAATCCAATCATTAGAAACAAGAAGACAAATCCAGAATGTGGGACATTCTACAAGACAACTGGCCCAGACCCTTTCAAAATGTCAATGTCATGAGGGAAAAAAAAGTAGAAGTTTTTTTCTGATTTGAAACAGACCAAAGAGACATAATAAGGAAATGTAATGTGTAAACATTGATTGGATCCTGGGTTAAAAATAAAAAATAAAAAATGAAAAAAAGGGCTGGGAGTGGTGGCTCACGCCCTGTAATCCCAGCACTTGGGAGGCTGAGGCGGGCGGATCATGAGGTCAGGAGTTCGAGACCAGGCTGACCAACATGGTGAAACCCTGTCTCTACTAAAAATACAAAAAATTAGCCAGGCGTGGTGGAGCATGCCTGTAATTCCAGCTACTTGGGAGGCTGAGGCAGAAGAACCCCTTGAATCCGGGAGGTGGAGGTTGCAGTGAGCTGAGATCACACCAGTGTACTCCAGCCTGGGCAATAGAGAGAGACTCCATCTCAAAAAAAAAAAAAAAAAAAAAAAAAAAAAAGAAAAGAAAAACAAAAAAGAAAAGAAAAACAAAGAAAGAAAAAGAAATGAACGCAGGAATAACAGACATTCTTAGGCAAAAATGGGGAAATTTAAATACAGATTTCACATTGGAATATATCTGAGAATTGTTCATTTTCATTCCTGCGATAGTAGTGCTGCAAATGTAGGAGAATGTCCTTTTTCTTAGGAAACGCAAGTTCAGTTGAGTGAAATGTCATAACATCTGCAACTTATTTTCATATGATTTAGGAAATATCTATCTTTCTGCCAAGAACATAAATTGAGGAAAGGACAGTCTCTTCAACAAATGGTGCTGGGAAAACTGGATATCCGTATGCAAGAGAATGAAACTAGACTCCTATCTCTCACCACATACAAAAATCAAATCAAAATGGATTAAAGACTTAAATGTAAGACCTCAAACTATGAAACTACTACAAGAAAACATTGTATAAATTCTCCAGGACACTGGACTAGGCAAAAATTTCTTGAATAATACCACACAGGCACAGGCAGCCGTATTAGGCCATTCTTGCCTTTCTATGAAGAAATACCTGAGACAGGGTAATTTATTTAAAAAGGGGTTTAATCGACTCATGATTCTGCAGGCTGTACGGAAGCATAGGACCGGCATCTGCTTCTAGGAAGGCCTCAGAAAGCTTCCAACCATGGCGGAAAGCAAAGTGGGAGCAGGCACTTCACATGGAGAAAACAGGAGCAAGAAAGAGAGGGGGTGGATGGGGAGGTGCCACACACTTGTAAATGACCAGATCTGACACGAACTCGCTATCACCAAGGACAGCACCAAGCCATGAGGAATCTGCCTCCATGATCCAAACATCTCCCACCAGGCCTCAGCTCCAGCACTGGGGAATAGAATTCGACATGAGATTTGGGTGGTGTATTAGTTTGTTCTCACATTGCTATAAAGAACTACCTGAGACTGGGTAATTTATTTTAAAAAGAGGTTTAATTGATTCATAATTCCACAGGCTATACAGGAAGCATGGCTGAGAAGGAGGCGTCAAGAAACTTACAATGGTGGCAGAAGGTGGAGTGGAAGCAGGTAAGTCTTACATGGCCAGCAGGAGGAAGAGAGAGAGAGAAGTGGGGGGTGCTACACACTTTCATACATCCAGGTCTGGTGAGAACTCTATCTTGGGAACAGCATGGGGGAAGTCTGCCCAGATGATTCAATCACCTCCCACCAAGCCCCTCCTCCAACACTGGCAATTACAATTTGAAGTGAAATTTGGATGGGAACACAGAGACAAGCCATATCGGGGGGGACAAATTTCCAAACTCTATCAGTGACCAAAAAAAAAAAAAAATGGACAAGTGGGATCAAATCAAGTTAAAAAGTTTATGCACAGCAAAGGAAACAACAAACAAAGTGAAGAGATAACCCAAAGAACGTCAGAAAATATTTTCAAAGTACCTATCTGACAAGAGATTCATAACTAGAACGTGCAAGGAGCTCAAATAATTCTGTAGGAAAAAAAATCTAAGAATCTGTTTAAAAATGGGCAAAAGACCTGAATAGACATATCTCAAAAGAAGGCATACAAATGGCAAATGGGTGTATGAAAAGGTGATCAACATAATTGATCATCAGAGAAATGCAAATCAAAACTACAATGAGGTATTATCTTATCCCAGTTAAAATGGCTTTTATCCAAAAGACAGGTAATAACAAATGCTGGTGAGGATGTGAAGAAGACGGAACCCTCATACACTGTTGGTGGGAATGGAAATTAGAACAACCACTATGGAGAACAGTTTGGAGGTTCCTTAAAAAACTAAAAATTGAGCTACCATATGATCCAACAATCCCACTGCTGGGTATATACCAAAACAAAGCAAATTAGTACCTCAAAGAGATATCTGCACTTCTATGTCTATTGCAACACTATTTATAATAGCCAAGATTTGGAAGCAACCTAAGTGGCCATTAGCAGATGAATAGATAAAGAAAATGTGGTACATATACACAATGGAGTAATATTCAGCCATAAAAAAAGAATGAGATCCAGTCATTTGCAACAATATGGATGGAACTGACAGTCATGTTAAATGAAATAAGCCAGGCACAGAAAACAAACTTCACATGTTCTCACTTATTTGTGGGAGCTAAAAATCAAAACAATAGAACTCATGGAGATAGAGAGTGGAAGGATGGTTACCAGAGGCTGGGAAAGGTAGTAGGAAGGTGGGGGGTGAGGGAAGTGGTAATGGTTAATGGGTACAAAAACTAGAAACAATGAATAAGGCCTAGTACTTGCTAGCACAACAGGGGAACTATAGTCAATAATAATTTAATTGTGCACTTAAAAATAGAGTATAAATGGATCATTTGTAACACAAGATAAATGCTTGAAGGGATGGACACCAATTTTCCATCACATGATTATTTGAATATATACACTTACTATGTACCCACAAAAATTAGAAATAAAAAATTTTAATAATTAATTCTACATTTTTAATAACTAAGAGTATAACCAGATTGTTTGTAATACAAATGATAAATGCTTGACATGATGAATACCCCATTTACCCTGATATGATTATTACACATTGTGTGCCTATATCAAAATATCTCATGTAACCCATAAATATATACACCTACTGTGTATCTACAAAAATTTTTTTAAAAGAAAATACCCATCGATCTGTTTAGAGAAAGGGAACAAATGTGGCAAAATGCTGACAATTGGTGAATTTAATGTTTACTACTTATTTTCATGTGATTTAGAAAATATCTATCTGTATTGAGTAAGAGGGCAAGTGTGTCAGAATGCTAACTGGTGAATTTAGATAAAGGATATGTGGGTGCTCAACTTTTCTGTAGTTTGAAGTATTTCAAAATAAAATGTTAACAAGTTAAAAAATCCTGCCTGCAACAGAATCCATACCCTTTCAGTCTAAGTTTACAAAAGGAAAGGGGATCCTCTTTAAATACAGAAGAACTTCTCATCTAAGGCTGTGGTTAAATGCTTGAGCTTTGGAGTCGAATCCAGGCTGGAGATCTGTGCAAGTTACTCTCACTCCCTAAGCTTCCATTTCCTCAACTATAAAATGAGGTTAATAATAGTACCTACCTCAGAGGATTGTCATATGGATTAGTGAGATAATCCACATCAGGTTTGTAACCTGATTTCCAGCATATAGTCACCACTCACACATACTAGCTCTGATTTTCAGAGCGTGATGTTTTTGCATGGCCTTGCATTTGCATGGGGAGCAGTGCTCCTCAAATTTGAGTTACATACAAATCACCTGGAGATCGTCTTGCTAAAATGCAGATTCTGATTCCACAGGTCGGGGGTGGGGCCCGAGACTTCATTTCCAACATGTTCCCAGGTGATATCTAAGATGCTGATCCATGGATACACTTTCAGTGGCCAGGAATTAGAGAAGCTTTCTTGCTCCATTGCTGTTCTCTAATTTATCCTTAAGCACATTATATGCTTTCTCTGCTAAAAATGACTCTCTCCTATCTACATATTGATTTTTTTGGATTCACTGGTTTCATATATTTTTACTAATAAAATTCATTTTGGTAGTTTCTCATTAACAGTTAAATATTTTTCCATGAAATACCTTAGACCCAGATTAGAAATATTAGTTTCGGCCAGGTGCGGTGGCTCACACCTGTAATCCCAGCACTTTGGGAGGCCAAGGTGGGCAGATCACGAGGTCAAGAGATCGAGGCCATCCTTGCTAACACGGTAAAACCCTGTCTCTACTAAAAGTACAAAAAAATTAGCCAGGCATGGTGGCAGGCCCCTGTAGTTCCAGCTACTCAGGCAGGAGAATGGCATGAACCCAGGAGGTGGAGGTTGCAATGAGCCGAGATTGTACCACTGCACTCCAGCCTGGGCAACAGAGCAAGACTCTGTCTCAAAAAAAAAAAAAAGAAAAAGAAATATTAGTTTCAACACTACCCATTTATCCATTTACCTATTTTCCAAAGTCTTCTCTCAACAGTACAGAATTTAAAAAATAATAATAATGATAAATGATAAGAAGATCATGTTGAGAGAATATGGAAGAAAAGATGTCACATCCACATTTCCAAGTGTAAGTTGCCACTGGGGGCGGGACGACAAAAGAAGGGCATACTTTGAAGTCAAACGCTTAAAATTTCCAAAAGATAGGGATAATTTCAGCAGATCTTAATATTCAAGTTGTGGTGGGTGGGGGAGTGGTGTCACAGAGTCCATTTAGAATCTAATAGGCCCACTATCCAGAAAACTGAACACAGTGACATGATCCACTCAAGCTAGGAGTTTATGAACCCTTAGAAGCTTATCTGTGAACTAAGAGGTGAATATTACACCATCATCCTCCAATATTTCCATATAAGACATCTACAGCTCTGCATAGGAACAGCACTGTGCTACTACAAGGAAAAAAAAACAAAAAGAATCTGCACAGAGTGTGTGTTTTGCAAACAAATTCAAAGAAAAGTGAGCTGGATCAAAAACACTAGGACCTTGGAACTGATTCTCTTAGGGAGCAGAGACATGTGAAGGAGAACAGAAAGCAAGGTCAAAATGCCCTGCTTACATGATGCAGACAGACAGGATTGGACTCAGGTGAAATCAAATTCTGGGCTGGAGCTGATGGTCCTGTCTTTGATTCTCATCCTCTCACAGAGTCCTCCAGATTGAGAATCTGTATTCAACAAATCTGAAGACCTTCTTTAGCTCAAGAATGTTTGTAGTCAACGAGATGACTTATTGAGAGAAACTGAACCTAATATGTCAGAAGAGCTATTTTAGTTCTAGCACATACCCACCATCCACACACTACAAAGGATGCACAGTGGGTTCCGTTAAGAGTTTCTACCCTTATTCCTAAGGATGTGGTAAGAGAGCTTTCTCAAGGCAGGTTTTGTCCATATCCTTATCTGTGCATCCCACATTGCCCTCATCACCACAGACCCCTTATTAAAGGTCTTAATTTTTCCTCCAACACTTGCTCAAATTACAGCTCTCATTGAATTGGGCCTTTATCCATTGATTCCCCATAAGAAGCACTGAGTTCCTTCAACATGACTGTTAAGTGTTGACTATGGATTTACAACAACAGCACTTTCTCTCTATGCTCCAGCCCTAATTCTCTTGGCAGAATGGTATTTCCTCAGCTCCAGTGATGGCATTCTCTGTGTTTTGTCAGCAGGAGGAGCATTTGAAACTCTCTTTGGCCAGAAGAGTTATTTACTACTTGCGATCTCTCTGAAAATAGATCGTCCATTAAAAAGGAGCAGGAAAGTGATGACACTTCCTATGTAGCTCCATTAAGGTTCCCCAGAAGCCATTGGTCAAGTTGTTACTCTTTAATCACTTCATGACCAACATCATGTGGGTGCACTAGGTGTTCTGCTTGCTTTGACATGGTGTCATCCTAGGTGGAGCCAAATCCATAAAAGCTGGGTGATGGGAAAGACAGTCCGAGACATCCTGCAGGTTGTCTGGAATGTCTCTTAGACTCAGTCGAGTATATTTCACAGGTGTCCTGGAACTAGCGCATATAAGCTCACAAGAAGAGACTACTAAATTTTCAGTTTTGCAAGCCTATTGCTGAAATGTTGGTAGCTTGAAATCAGCCTGGTGGAAATATGTATTGGCAAACACTAAAATTCAGAGCTTTTCCTCCCAATCCCTGCCAGTTACATATTCACCAGCACACTATTATTAGTAATGGGAACTTAGTGCACCATAGCATAGTGATTATGCATATGATTTTACAGCCAGGATGATTTGAATGAAAGTCCTAGCTGTACACTTATTATATTACTCAACTTTAGTTTCCAAAAATAAAAGTGACATTTAAAAAATAAAAATTACCAGTAATATTAAATTAGAGAAAAAAATCCTATTATTGGATAACACTGATTTCCCATTTCTCATACTTCCATTTGTGGAACTTCCATTATGGTAGAACTCAGGAATTTTCTGTGATCCCAAAGAATAAGGAGTGACTTACATGACTGACGAATTTAGAAGAGCTCAGCATGGGCGACTACCATCCCAGCACATGGCATCACACCTCATGGTCCAAGATAGTTGCTTAAGCATTCCTGTCATGTATACAGGACAACCAGCAGGAAGGAGGAAGGCACAAAGAAGTGCATGCCACTTTTCTTTAAGTACACTTCCCAAACATTACACATGACACTTGTGTTTATATCCCACTGGCCAGAACTTAAGCATATGGCCACTCAAACTGAAAGGGAAGCTAGAAATGTTTTTATTCTAGTGAGCCACATGCCCAACTGAAAATGAGGATTTCTTTTAATATCGAAGAAATTCATTGAATAATGGAAAATGGGGGAAATTAATAATCTCTGACACATCACTTAAACATTAGACACAGAGCTTTGCTCATAGTAAGCATTCAATTAATATCACCCATAGTTTTTTTTTTATCAAAAGCATCCAAGTTACTCTGTACCTCCATGACTATAATTATGTGGAATCTTCAAAGCCAAAATCTTCCTTTGGCTAAAGATTTTTGTTACTATTTTCTAGAGTCCGGTGTTTAAAATTCAAACACCCCTTAGAAGGGCCAATACCCTGAAAGAGAGAAGTGTTTAATGTATTAGCATTTGATATGGTTTGGCTATGTCCCCACCCAAATCTCATCTTGAATTTTAGTTCCCATAATCCCCATGTGTCATGGGAGGGACCTAGTGGGAGGTGATTAAATCATGGAGGTGGTTACCCCTGTGCTGTTCTTGTGATAGTCAGTGAGTTCTCATGAGATCTGATGCTTTTATAAGGGGCTTTTTCCCCTTTTCTTGGCACTTCTCTCTCCTGCTGCTATGTAAAGAAGGACATATTTGCTTCCCCTTCCACCAGGATTGTAAGTTTCCTGAGGCCTCCCCAGACATGCAGAACTGTGAATCAGTGAAACCTCTTTCCTTTATAAATTACCCAGTCTCAGGCAATTCTTGATATCAGCATGGGAACAGACTAGTATAGTAAACTGGTACTGCAGAGAGTGTGGTGCTGCTTTGAGGATACATGAAAATGCGGAAGTAACTTTGGAACTGGGTAACAGACAGAGGTTGGAACAGTTTGGAGGGCTCAAAAGAAGACAGAAAAATGTGAAAAAGTTTGGAACTTCCTAGAGACTTGGAGGGCTCAGAAGACAGAAACACGTGGGAAAGTTTGGAACTTCCTAGAGACTTGCTGAATGGCTTTGACCAAATCGCTGATAGTGATATGGACTAAGTCCAGGCTGAGGTGGTCTCAGATGGAAATGAGGAACTTGTAGGGAACTGGAATAAAAGTTATTCTTGCTTTAGCAAAGAGACTGACAGCATTTTGCCCCTGCCGTAGAGATCTGTGGAATTTTGAACGTGAGAGAGATGATTTAGGGTATCTGGTGGAAGAAATTTCTAAGTGGAAAAGTGTTCAAGAGGAAGCATAGCATAACAGTTGGGGAAATTTGCAGCCTGACAATGCAATAAAAAAGAAACCCATTTTCTGGGGAGAAATTCAAGCCTGCTGCAGAAATTTGCATAAGTAACAAGGAGCCAAATGTTAATCACCAAGACAATGGGGAAAATGTCTCCAGGGCATGTCAGAGACCTTTGCAGCAGCCCCTCCCATCACAGGCCAGGAGGCCTAGGAGGGAGAAATGGGTTTCATGGTCCAGGCCCAGGGCCCCCCTGCTCTGCACAGCCTCAGGACATGATGCCCTGCATCTAAGCTGCTTCAGATTCAGCTGTAGCTAAAAGGGGCCAAGGTACAGCTCAGGGTGTAAACCCCGAATCCTTGGCAGCTCCCACGTGGTGTTGAGCCTGCAGGTAGATGGAGGTCAAGAATTGAGGTTTGGGAACCTCCACCTAGATTTCAGAGGATGTATGGAAACTCCTGGATGTCCCAGTAGAAGTGTGCTGCAGGGGTGGAGCCCTCATGGAGAACCTCTGCTAGGGCAGTGAGGAAGGGAAATGTGGAGTTGGAGCCCCAACACAGAGTCCCCACTGAGACACTGCCTAGTGGAGCTGTGAGAAGAGAGCCACCATCCTCCAGACCCTACAATGGTAGATTCATGGACAGTTTGCACTTGGAAAAGTCACAGACACTCAATGCCAGCCTGTAAAAGCAACCGGGGGGGGGGAGCTGTGCCCTGCAAAGCCATAGGGGTAGAGCTGCCCAAGGCCGTGGGAGCCCACCTCTTGCATCAGCATGACCTGGATGTGAGATATTGAGTCAAAGGAGATCATTTTGAAATTTTAAGGTTTAATGACTGCCATATTGGATTTCAGACTTGCATGGGGCCTGTAACCCCTTTGTTTTGGCCAATTTCTCCCATTTGGAATGGGTGTATTTACCCAATGCCTGTACCCCTGTTGTATCTAGAAAGTAACTAAATTTAATTTTGATTTTACAGGTTCATAGACAGAAGGGACTTAAAGGCAAAGTCTCAGCTGAGACAGAGGATTTGGACTTTTGGGTTAATGCTGGAATGAGTTAAGACTTTGGGGAACTGTTGAAAGGCATGATTGTGTTTTGAAATTTGAGAACATGAGAGGTGGGAGGAGCTGGGGTGGAATGATATGATTTGACTATGTCACCACCTAAATCTCATCTTGAATTGTAGTTTCCATAATCCCCACATGTTGTGGGAGGGACCCAGTGGGAGGTAATTGAATCATGGGAGTGGTTACCCCCATGCTGTTCTCGTGATAGTGAATGAGTTCTCATGTGATCTGATGGTTTTATAAGGGACTTTTCCCCCTTTGTTCACCACTTCTTTCTCCTGCTGCCATGTGAAGAAGGATGTGTTTGATTCCCCTTCTGCCATGATTGTAAGTTTCCTGAGGCTTCCTCAACCATACTGAACTGTGAGTCAATTAAGCCTCTTTCCTTTATAAGTTACTCAGTCTCAGGCAGTTCTTTATAGCAGTGTGAGAACAAACTAAATACCCTTGTGTGTAAAAGTCTCCATAGGAAGCAGAGAAGGAACTTAGGCATTTTAATCAAGTGGGAGATTACAGTTGTGGATTGGGGTAGACATTGTCCAATTGGGGTAGACATTGTCCATAAATGGTGAAGGGGAGGAATGAGAGTACCTGGGAGGGCAAAGACCACAGAGGCTGGATATTGAAAGTGGGGGGTATATGCTAATTACAAACTCCTTCTAATTTCTTAGTTTTCATAAAGCTGGCCCTGAACTTTTAAATAAAATAGAATCTGGACCTTTGCTTTCTATTCCATAAGCTGAAGTTTTCCCTTATTTTCTTCTCCTTTTATTTAGCTAAGACATGATTTAAAAGTCTTTCTTGACTTAGCCTCCACCATCCTAGACTGTATCCTTTACTGAAGGAAGGGTTTGCCATGTGCTACCTTTGTGAACTTGAGCAAGTGGCAAAACTCTCTGTGCCTCTTTCCCTGGATGAAAAAGGAGGTAACAATAGTATCTAGCTCGAAAAGTTGTTGTGAAGATTAAATTAGCGAATACATGCAAAGCACTTGAAACACAGCCTGACACATAGTAAGTGCATATGGATTTTGTTGTTATTAGGATTAATTCTGGCCCATATCACATAGTACCATACTCTCCTAAAGGTAGAGATCTTTATTTCTTATAAACAGAATGGTGTCAAAATGGTACGTGTAATCATCCTCATATTTTCTCCTAGGAGGTTATGAAGGTTAATCCTGTAAATGCCATCATCATCAATATGACATAAATGCATTAAATATGCCTTGGAAATTTCCTGGGATTATCTATGTTCATTTCAGGTTCTATAGCATTCTACTATGTCCTTATGTAGAGAAAGGAATGACTTATCCTTTTGCTCATTCAACAAATACTTTGCTCAGTACTAAAGAGATACTGAAGCACAGGACATGTTCCTTCCTTAAGAACCTCACAATTTTGTGGGAGAGAAGACACCTAGTATAGTGAAAATAGTGCTGAGTATTGTCTATAACATTGATCTCTATATATCTATCTAGCTATCATCTATCTATCTATCTCACAGTGAGGAAGGGTATATTTAACAGAATGCTCCCTGTTGCAAATGATTGAAATCCAACTTAGACTCGTTTAAAGGAAATGGAGAATATATTGGCTCATTTGTTGATTCATTTATTCAAAAAGAAACAGCTGAGCTGTCTCCAGGTAAACTTTTCAAGAGTTTCAAAGCTGGATCCACATCTTTAGAAATCTGCCTCTCTCTCTCCCTCTTTGCTCTTCTTTCGTCTGTGTTGGTTTATTCTCAGACAGGTTTTCTGCATGTGGACCAAAGGTGACCACTAGATTGGTCTGCTGGTCTACCAACCTCATCTGAAATGGGAAGCCCCTTTCTCAACAGCTGTAGTAAAAGTCCTGGAGCTGGTTTTCATTGGTCTGGATGAGTCTTGTGTCCATCCATGAGCCACGCACTGGGACTCTGAACTGAGACTTTAAAATCAAGCACCCACCTTGTGGAGCTGGAGGCAGGATCAGTCTCACCCAAACCTTATGAACTAAAAGTGGGATAAGTGGTTTCATCAGTGAAAAGTAGGGCACTATTACCATAAGAAGGGCAGTTAAACACTGGAAAGGCAAAAACAAAAAAATCTACAACTGTAGATCAGCTCATCAGTCCTAGGGGATGAAGTGGCGAATGGGGTTTCGAGGAAGATCCCATGGAGGAGTTGATGTTTAGAACAAGTTTTGAAGGGCATTTGGAATTCAGCTGACAGATCAGAGAATTCAAACAAAGGGAAGAACCTGAAGAAAGACCACAAGCTATTAAGAACATGTGACTTAGGTTAGGATATGATTTGTGGAGAAAACAGGCAATGAGACAGGGAAGATGGGCAAGTATGCAGCCAGTATGAACCCAGTATGAAGGCCTTTGTGTGCCCAGGTGAAGATAATGAGGGCACACATCTTCAAATTGGATGGAGATTTTTTCCATGTTATTTCATTCATATTTCAATAAAAAAATTTAACACAAAAAAGTTGAAGACATAAATTGTGATTTATTTATCTTTGTTGATCCATTGCCTAGCACAAGGGCCTGATAAATGTTTATGGATCTGAAGTTGAAATGTAAGTTTGTGTAAATGTATGTAAATTTGTGTTGAACATACCCACATGGCATAGTGCCTGGTACATTTTAAGTACTCGAGAAATGTTAGCTATTATGTCTTAGTGGTTATTAAGTCAATTTTTGATAATGCATATTTATCTTTTATTATGTCTCAAACTTCAGCTAATTCATGCTACTTAATCTCAGAAAATTAGAATAAGACTTTGCAATGCATTTAATTCAAAAACATTATTTTGCAACTTGTACCCAAATCAGCAGACCCCCAAGACAGCTTAATACTACTGCCTGATGACTTGCAAAATAAAATACATAAATCAAACTGTATTTTGAAACACTATGAGAAAAATGGCTCACAAAAATCACACAGGAAGTGGATCTTTAAGCTTGGTGAGGATTATTTTTCATTTGAGTAAGACTGAGGTCAGTTCATTCTTCTGTGAGTTTCTCAGTTAATTAATTTTATGCTCTTGCTGGCCTACTCTTTTCACTTTCCTAGAACCCCTAGGACTATAGGAAATAACAGGTAATCATACTGACTGCTCCTCTTGGATTATTATTCTATATTATTTTATATAAATATTGTTATTACCATAAGCACATGGTTATAAAACTAAACTTTAACTTACAGAAAACATGGATGCAGGAAATGGCATATAGAAACTGGAATTCCATTCCTAGTGGGAATCCCAATCTGCCTGTGGCTTAAATCTGATGTCCAAAGCCTTAATATAATAGAAAAAAGAGAAGAGAAACCACATAATGTTTATTCAAATGTTTATCAAGCACGTCCTGTGTGTCAGGAATGATTCTAGAAACTGCAGTTATGGAATATCTGCTTGGAGATAAAGCAGAGAAGGGGGTAGGAAGTGGAGGAACTGGAAAGGGATCTATTGGGAAGGTGAAATTGAAGAAAGACCAAAAGGAGATAAGGGAACAGTTTTGCTGTTATCGGAAGGGAGACTACTCCAGAAATGGGAACAACAAGTGCAAATGACTCACCAGGATGGAGAGATCCTTATGTACCTGGTAGGATAGGGGATGACAAGGAAACCAGTGTGTCTGGGGCAGAATGGACAAAAGGGAGGGTAGTAGGGGATTAAGTCAGAAGGTAGCAGACTGCATGGTCCCTGAAGGCAGCTGGGAAGATCCATCATTCTTTTTCTTTGCAGAATGCCCTGTCTCCTCTGTGTGCTGCTGTTTTCTCCTTCCCTTGCCTTTTCCTTACTCAGCAGACATTTTTCTTTCTCTTTCTCAACACTATTTGTTACTTTTAACTGCCCAGAATCCCATCTCTTGTAGAAGCAGCAAGGTGACTTGGTTTTGGGAAAAGTATCTCCTCTGTTGCTTGTGTCAATCTAAGTTCTCCTTCCTGCATTGCAGCTCAGCCAATCAGATTATCTCTGTCCCTGGAATGAGACTCACCAGGATGGAGAAGGATTGAAGCTGAATCAGCCTGACTATAGAAACCTGAAAAGATTGCGTGTTCGTTTCTGGTCCCTGGTTCTGCAAAGCTGCTGTGGTTTCTGTTCTTTCTGGGACTCGCCTGTCCAGCTTTCCTCTCAATTTCATAATCTGACAAACGCCTTCCAGTAAATTCATTTTTAACTTAACAGAGAGGCCCTAACATTGTAAATCCACCTTGACCCCTCTTCCTGTCATGACTTACATCATATGGTATCCCCATTAAATGCGAGTCCATAGACTTATGGGAACATGTCCTTTCACAACTATAATAAATTTTTCATTATAAACTTAATTTTCAGTCTGAAGAAATTGCTAGAGTTATGTATTGGGTTGTCAGGATAGTTTTTGTTTTAAATTTTTAAGCAAAGTAACTTTTTTTTCTATGATTTGACACATTAAGAAAAAGTTGATCACTACTACAAGATACAGAATAAAGAAAAAAATAAATTACTAAAGAGATGGAAAGAATTAGAACGTCATGATGAAGTTCACAGGTTCTGGAATCAGGCAGTTTGCATCTGTAGCTCAGCTCTGCCACGTGGTAGCTATATAGTCTTAGGCAAACACTTATCTTAGTGGGGTCAGCATCTAGAAGCAGGTGCTGACATGAGGATTCCAGTGCAAGTATATATTTAGGAGGTGATCCCAGGAAACCCCAGTGGGGAATGTGAGACAGGGAAGTGAAGGCAACCAATAGAAGGTTCATTATCAAGACAGTTATATGTGGACCACTGAAGCATAATCTCATTAGGAACTTCCAGAAGCCAGTGTGGGAAATGGATCTCAGTACTTTCTCACCCAAGTAGCACGGGAGCTGGGGTATTTATACACCAACTCCCATTAGTCATTGCCTAAAGTCTGCTGAGGTATGTGCCAGGGTGGGAAGTGGGCATTAATTTCCCAGCACTTCTAGCCTGCTCTGGTGGCCAGAGAAGGCCCTTAGGCAGAGAGACAGATCTTGGCAACAGGAAGTCAGCCATTGTCCCGTTGAAATGGGGAGGCCCTGAGGGACTGGGGAGAGGCACTGACAGTATCCACTATACTACTTAGCTCTGAAAGCATCAGTTTCCCCATTTTGTAAAATGGGAATAATAATAGCACCACATGGGGTAGTTATGAAGATTAAATGAGACATATGCACTGCATAGCTAGAGTTCAGTAAATATGAGCATTATGAAAGACACAAAAAGAGAAGCATGTAGAAAGCCCTGGAGGGGTGAGTAGGGAGAAGTGGGAAGCGGTAAGTTGTAAAAAATAAATAGTAACTTTTTTTTTTGAGACAGGGTCTCACTCTGTCCCCCAGGCTGGACTGCAGTGGTGCAATCACAGCTCACCGCAGACTCAACCTACTGGGCTCAAGTGATCATCCTTCCTCAGCCTCCCGAGTAGCTAGGATTACAGGTACGCCACCATGCCCAGCTAATTTTGTTTTTTTGTTGTTATTGTCTTTGTTGTTGTTTTTTAAGAGACAGGGTCTTCCTATGTTGCCCAGGTTGGTCTTCAACTCTGGGCCTCAAGGGATCCTTCTGCCTCCACCTTCCAAAGTGCTGGGATTACAGACATGAGTCACCACATGCGGCCAGAAAAAAATAAAATAAGTTTTACGAGTTAAAAACACAAAACAGACCTCGAGAAAGGAGAAATGTCCTTCAACACATTCCAGCAGCAAACAGCCTGCCTATAAAAAACTTAAGCAAAGCAACTTTTTTTTTTTTTTTGATATAGAGTCTCTCTCTGTCACCTCGACTGGAGTGCAGTGGCTCGATCTCAGCTCACTGCAAGCTCCCCCTCCCAGGGTTCACACCATTCTCCCACCTCAGCCCCCCAAGCAACTGGAACTACAGGTGCTCACCACCACGCCCAGCTAAGCAACTATTTTTTTACTATGGAGTCAGGAAGAAGGTTTGAGCAGCAAAATTCTCCATGCCCTGAAGGTTGGTAAATACAGTGGGAGGAAAGAGGAGAGAAGAGAAAGGACTGCTTTTCGAGCTGTTTGTTGCTCTTCCTCGCTGTCTCGACTAATGAGGATAATCAGCTCTTGCAACACAGCAACCTCACAGGCTTCTGACATTTCTAAAGATGAGGGAAGGGAAATTGGGTCATAAGGCATTAGTTCTAGTTTAAATAAAAGAAATGAAATGAAAGCTCTTTTATTAACTTTAAATTAATTTACTTTGTTAATTTACTTGTAATGGGCCTGAGCACGATTTCTTTTGTTTCCAACAAGCTCTGCAGCTCACACCTCCTTAGTAGGTCTTACATCTGCTCCCTCCTTAGTTCAGATCCTCCTCACTCCTGGCATAGACGCTTCATTCAACGTTTATCCACTTCACTAATATTTATTGCAGACCTCTATTGTGCCAGCTGCTGTTCTTGGCACTGAGGGTCATCCCCAACAAAGTCCCTGCTCTGATGGAGTTTACAACCAAGAACGTGTGGGCATGGGTGGGAGAGAGGGCTGGGTGGGGAGAGGAGAAGATAGATGATAGACAGTTCAGTATGCGTGACTCAGGATGTGTCAAGCGCTGGAGAGCAAACCGGGGGCGCGCAGCCATGTGAAGGTGGGTCTCACCTTTGGGAGAGAAGGTTCTCTGATAGGGAGACATTTGAGACCTGAAGGAAGTGAGGGAGGCAATCGTGCGGGTACCCGGAGAAGAGTATTACAAGCAGAGGGAAATGGCAAGCACAAAAGCCTGGGGCAGGAAAGCACTTGGTGTATTTGAAGCTCAAGAGGAAAGCCTGCGCAGTTGGAGTGAGAGAGCAAGTGGGAGCCTGGAGGTAACTGAAGATGACCGTGGAGAGGCTGAGGTGAACGTCTGGGGCAGAGAGGGAAGGGCAGAGGGCAGACCAGGAGCAACTTTTAAAGACGTGGCGCTTTTGCTGCACATGAGATAGGAAGTCAGGAGCAGGATAATCAGCAGAAGAGTGACGTGATCTGACTTTTACACTTTAACAGGATCCCCCTGGCTGTTTTGAGAACAGACTAACAGGAAGCAAAGGTGGAAGCAGGAAGCCCGGGTAGGGATGCTCTTACTGTAATTCAGGCTAGCGATGATGTGGTTTGCACCAGGGTGGAAATGGTGGAGGTGGTAGGAGCCAGATGTGTTCTGGATCTATTTTGAACATACATCCAACAGAATTTGCTGATAAATTGTCTCTGGGGTGTACGAGAATTGACAGGAATCAAGAATGATTTAATGTGGCTGGGTGCGGTGGCTCATGCCTGTAATCCCAGCACTTTGGGAGGCCAAGGCGGGCAGATCACAAGGTCAGGAGATCGAGGCCATCCTGGCTAACACGGTGAAACCCTGTCTCTACTAATAATACAAAAAATTAGCTGGGCGTGGTGGCAGGCACCTGTAGTCCCAGCTACTCGGGAAGCTGAGGCAGGAGAATGGCATGAACCCAGGAGGCGGAGCTTGCAGTGAGCCAAGATTGCGCCATTGCACTCCAGCCTGGGCGACAGAGCAAGACTCCGTCTCAAAAAAAAAAAAAAAAGGAATGACTTAATGTATTCAGTAAAATGATATGTACCACATGCCAGGCACTGTCCCAGACACAGTTAATGAAACAAACGAAAATCGTGCCCTCACAGTTTCTCTCTAGTGGGGAAAACAGAACACACAGAAATAACAAACTTTAAGTATGCTGAGTGGTGGTAAGTGCTAAGAAAAAAAACAACACAAGGATAAGATTAGGAAACATCAGGGATAGGGGTTGTGATTATAAAGAGGGTTTCAAAAAAGCCCTCACCAAGGAGGTAGGATTGAAGTAAAGACCTGAAGGAGGTGAAGTGGTGAACCATGTAGCTATCTTGGGGAACAGCATTTCCAGCAGAGAGAATAGCACGTGCAAAGGTCCTGAGGTTTTAAACACATTGACTTTGAGATACCAGTTAGAGATCATAATGGAGCTGTTACGTGGGTAGTTGTTGACATACAGTCTGGAGTTCAGGGGAGATCGCTGAGACGATCTCCAAAGTAGTCCTCTTGGCACTGGGACCACCCTACTCCGGGTAGTTATGAGCAACTATCAAAGTTTCCCTGCGACTGATGGGTTTGCCAGGATACAGAACTTTCAAGGCTAAAACCAAGATAGTCCTGGGTAAACCAGACAGTTGGTCACCCTAATTGCAGGTAGTCCTCCATCTTCCTGTCAGAGAGATGCTTCTCAAATGTAATCGTAAAAAACAATGGCTCCTGAAAAACTTTCAGTGGTTCCTTCTAGCATGCAGGATAAAAGTCAACATTCTGAAGAGCTCAGTGCAAACATCCCTTTCTATTCTGGCTCAAGCATCTCTCCTGCACCTCCCTCACTGCACCATCCCCTTCCCGCTGCCCCTGCCAGCCAGCATACCTTTCTCAACAACCATGCAGCTCTCTGGCATTCACGCTTCCTGAATGCATGGTATATTAGTTTGTTCACTGCTAATAAAGACATACCCAAGACTGGGTAATTTATAAAGGAAAGAAGTTTAATTGACTCACAGTTCCACAGGGCTGGGGAGCCTCCGGAAACTTACAATCATGGTGGAAGAGGAAGCAAACAAGTCCTTCTTCACATGGCAGCCACAAGGAGAAGTGCCAAGCAAAAGGGGGAAAAGCCCTTTATGAAACCATCAGATCTCGTGAGAACTCACTCACTAGCATGAAAACAGCCTGAGGGTAAGCACCCCCATGATTCAATTGCCTCCCACTGGGTCCCTCCCATGACATGTGGGAATTATGGGAACTACAGTTCAAGATGAGATTTGGGTGGGGACACAGCCAACCCATGTCACATGGGGACATTTTAAACCACTCCAACCCCAGTCTTCTCATAGCCTAATCTCTTTGCCCACCCTCTCCCTGGCCTTCCACTTCTCTGTCTAGTAAAAATTCTTCTCTTGCTTAAATCTCATTTTGAACACACCTCCTGGAAGTCTTCCTGGGTGTAGTAATTCTATCTCCATGACCAGGGTACTCCCTCTGTCCTGCTAAAGGCTGAATCCCGGCTTGGTGGGTCCAGAAGCTTGTACAATTTGGGGGCAGCTTTAAGAAAAATAATAAATTACAAATTTAGGTATAAAAGTGAGTATTTATTTAGAAGGGACACATGTAAACGAGGAGTCCTGAGGCTGAAGAATGACAGTAAATTGGCCTCTGATCCTACCTTTTCCATTCCATGCAATAATTGTAGGTTTCTGGAGATTAAAAGACATGAAGTGACCCACTTGTGTGAAATGGCCAGGTAGGCCTCCTGGCCAGAGTAAGTGCTTAACAAATATTTGTTTCTCCTCTTTTCCCACCATGGGGTTCTGCCTGCCTTTCATCAGTCACATCCTCCTGAGGCTGGGCAACAAGCCAGGAAATGATGCTGTTTTCTATGAATACAGGAACTGATTTAGCTCAGCTATCTTACATTTCAGAATCAAGATCCATGTTTTAGCTGAAATATTTTCCCTGCCATGGATGAGTTAAGATGACTTAATTAGTCCTTTGACCCTCATATTTTGTCAGCAGGTCAGAATGTACATCTCTAATGTGCCATTGTGTGCTTGAACTGAGTCCAGGGTCTGTAAATAAGGATGGGAGAGTGCTGTTTCTGCTATTTAAGCGAATCAATGTTATTGTTTTAAAGGGACCAACTTCCTTCCTTGTAAATCTAAGTATATAATAAATGAATAATTCATCTTCCCTGAAATATTTATTACAGGCATTCTGCTGTCTGAGAAAAACAAGTTATCTAAGAATTGGATGTTTGTGGGTAACACTGCCGCCATCAATCATAGCAACTCTGTCCGTTGCTTTCAGTCATTTGTCTAATGCCCACAACAACCCTGGGAGGTGGTAGAGTGTCTCCATTTCAAATGTGAAGAAACACCGAAGCTATTAAATAACTTATGCAAGGTTACAGAGTCAGTAAGTTCTAGAGGCAGTGGTTTTTTTTGTTGTTTTTTTTTGTTGTTGTTGTTTTTTTTGGAGATGGAGTCTCACTCTGTCACCCAGGCTGGAGTGCAGTGGCATGATCTCAGCTCACTGCAACCTCCACCTCCTGGGTTCAAGCAATTCTCCTGCCTCAGCCTCCCAAGTAGCTGGGATTACAGGTATATACCACCATGCCCAGCTACTTTTTATTTTTATTTTTAGTAGAGATGGGGTTTCACTACATTGGCCACGCTGGTCTCAAACTCCTGACCTCAAATGATCCACCCACCTCGGCCTCCTAAAGTGCTGGAATTACAGACGCGAGCCACTGCGCCCAGCCTAGAGACAGTATTCTAACTCGCCTCTTGTGGGCATGCCACCCCTCTCTCTGTAGGGGAAACATTACAGTCTGCAGTGTCGTTTCTTACCAAGGACAGCAACCCCTTGAATTTCCTTCTAGATGAACCATTCTGCTTCTTTGTATTGCCTGCATAAAACCCAATTCTCTGTGCCACTTCAGAAGCCAACATTCCCAACCAGACAGGCTGAGGCATGTGTTTGGACCAATAAAGATCTTCAGATGATGCCCCTGTGCCCTCTTTTTCTGAGTTTACCTAGCTCACCTTGGTGTTTGTTAAATGTTGTTCAAGTGGCTGTAACATTCAGTCACTGCCTTTTTTGGATAGAAATCTTCTGCTGATGATGATGGATGATGGTTAAAGCTACATGGACTTACTTCCATGCCAAGGATGTGCTAAGAGCTTTACAAATTTTCGTTTACTTCTTGCAACAACCCTATGAGGTAAATATTCATGTCCTCATTTTTATTTAACTGAAATACCTGAGGACTAAAAAGGTACAGGAAGAAAACTACTTTTAGATCACCTAGGTAACTACTAACCAGAAGAGCCAGGATACACACCAGTATCTAGCCAATCCATAGTAAAATGACTGCCCTTAGCCACTGCGCTACTTCTAGTGGGAGAAGGGTCAGTATTATTCATTAACTAACATAAACTCTAGCCAGATTTAGGAGACACATTTATTTCTAGGCAAAGAATATCTATCTATCTATCTATCTATCTATCTATCTATCTATCTATCTATCTACTCATTCACTCACACAGACTGTTCCTTTTGCCTGGAATGTTATACTGCTCTCTTTTTATTGATGGAGCTAATCTCCTTATCATACATCAAGTCTCATTTTTAAGTTTCACCTCCTAGCCTGTCCTAGTGTCTTATCTCTGCACTCTCATGGTACGCTGCCTATCCTAGCCAGGGTGGCTCTATGTTTTGTGGGCCTGAGGCATGAAGTACAGTCACTGAGAACGACTTAAAGGGTAACCAAGGGTAGAAACCTGGGGTAACTAGAACTTAACCTGCATTTCCTCTTCAGGTTTTGTTTTTTCTGAAATGCTTGATGAAGCATCATCACGGTCCTATATTGCTTTGTGCTTCATCCAAGTATTTGGGTTTTATTTCTCTAGGATACGATACCATCTCACCTCGGTAGGTAGATCAAAGTTCAAACAATTTAAAACTCTAATTGCTGTAATTCAGATTTGAGTTGCTGAGCTCTATATTCAGCATCCTCAAAAGCTGTATCCCCAGTAGAAAAGTGGGAGCAAACAGTGCTGACACAACCTGAGGCTCTAAATGCCAGCACCTGCCATTATAGTTTCAGTGATCAGCTTAATTTGCAATATGTAATTATTCGAGCTATTTTTGCTTATACAGACTTTGTTGAAATCAGGTCATGACAAATATTGTACTGTATTAACCCATACTGAAACTTAGAGATGCGTCTTTCTTGTACGCAGTAACAGGAACTCAGCAATATGTTATTAGCCACATTTTACCTGTAAGAGAACTGAAGCTGAGAGGTATGATCTCCTAAGGCCACACAAGCTAGTAAAAAGCAGAGCATACCAGGCTATGATTACAGAGTAAGTGTCTTTTGTAGTGTGCCACCCCAGAATCAAACCAGAAAAAAAACTGAAACTTATGGCTTCAGCAATCACATTAGAGATTTACATTTCTGTGTACAAATTAGTCTTACTAGAGTAAAATACATTTAACATGGACAATAAGCATAATCAATATTTCTGCAAGTGGTATTTCCAAAAAGCCTGCATTGGAGCTACCTGGGTATTATTTCCTCCCATTTACTTCACTTTGTTGCCAATCATGGAATTGACCTTCTATTGATAGAAGTGAGCAGGTGAATACCTTGAAACCGTTTGTGAATTTAGGTGTGGTCCTTCCTCTTGTTAATATTTCAGCTCAAACCAGAATCTTTGCTTACAAATCCCAAGACATTTCTAAAGCTAACTCTAGATTCTTGGTCCTCAGGGGGAATTAAAGTATAGCTAAGAGTTGACCTTCAGAAGTCCCTTTATGATTCCTGGATGCTGGTCCAGGGCACCATGGCATTAAAACAGGCTTCCTCCAAATTCTCCTTCTCTGTCAATTAAGCGAAACAGCCCTGTGTCATTTTTCATTTCCCCTCTTCTGTGGCACAAGCCGTTTATCATCTGAATAAGTGGACTTGAAATTACAGATGGCACCCATGCCCCCCTTTCTCCCTCTACCCCAGGGCACAGTTCTTGGGAGTAAAACAGTGACAACGGGCTTACATTGACAGTAGCAAAACGTATTTCCTTTAGCTCTCTCCCACCATCCCCTCATTGCTACAGGGTCATGAGTCCATCTTAACATTTCTCCCAATTATTTCTGGGAAACCGGGGTTGGGGAGCTCACGGACTCACCAGTTCAAGCTCCTGTGCTATCATCTGATAGCCACCATGGAGGTCTTTCGGGAGGTCTCAGCCTCACCAAGCTGCACCAGCACGGTACTCCCGCTGGTGTCCACCAGAGGGCACTGGCTCCCATGGAGGTTATGGGTGCCACCAGAGCTGCGCCCAGGGCCCTCCCTGTGGCCACCACTGCGGCCACCTCCCTATTGCTCCCTTCAAAGTCCCACCCTGTAGCTTCTCTGCTAGGAGGAGGAAAGGTTCTTTCTGTGCCTTTTAGCCCCGGCCCCACACCAGGTGTAGCCCAAAGGAAAGCTGACTTGTGTTCAGATACTCACAGATGTGAGATGTGCGAGAGCAGCTGTTAGTTTTTACTTGTAGCACGGCCTCTAAGCTTCTGGTGGGAGTGCCTGGGAGGATGGGAGGAAGGCTGCACTATACACAAACTACTCCTGCCTCCGACTGCCTGGGCCTTGCTGTTGGACTGAATTGTGTGCCTGGATCTCTGTCCTTAGGATGAACTCTCTTCCAGGAGAATCTAATGGCTCTTTAAGCAAAGAGGCTCCTGCTAGGCCCACCCACCAGTCCCTGCCCTATGCAAGTGAATCCCAGCAGGGGAAGAGATTACTCTGCAACTAAGACCCTTGGAATTGCAGTACAGTGAAATCACCTGCTTCCAGCCCTCAACTCCAAAACATAAAGGATGATTGGCCTCCACGAAGCAAGCCCAGCACTTTCTCCCTACTTGAGGCAGATTTTTCAGACATGAGAGGTCACAGCTGCACCCTTACTCCCATTCCAAACCCACCAAGGAGTTGGCAGAAAGTCCAGGCCAGCTGAAAACCCAGCCATGGGATAGCCTGCTCCAGCCAGCAACTCTATGTCACCTCCACTGATCTCCTGGACCTGAGCAAGTCAGGATATACGTCAGCTCCCACCTGGGGTGGCTACTTCCTAATTTTGCTAAGGTCCTTAGAGCAGGAGTCAAGAAAAATGAAGCAATTGTGAGACTCTTTGCAATTCTGGAAACTCTGTTACATGCTTGAGTTGTGAAAGTGCAAACATAAACCTCATTATCTCTTTTCTGGGAATTTTGCTTTTCCCAAAGAATATTTGCCACTAGCCCCTTTGACAGCAGCAAACATAAGGATATTGTGGGTTCTGACAGAACAGATTTCCTTCTGGAAATCGTTGTAGAAAGAGGACAAAGGAGGCCAAAATGAGTACAAACGGGTAGAAAAAATCAACATACCAACCCCAGTGTCTCTTTCTCCCTGCCACTTCCTCCCTATGCTTGTACTTCAGCTTGGATTGGGAATGCCTGCTGCCAAAAATGTCAGTGCAGTTAAATTCGGCTTAGCCTCATCAGTGGCTTCTCTCTCACCTGGAGAAATAATAACTAGTCAAATGCTGAAGATCCTCCAGGTATATTAATGCTCTGTTCATGTTGTTTATAGGACAAATGGAATGACTATAACCAAGATGTTGACAGTGAGTGATGATTACTATCTGACAAAGCACTATTCTCAGCAAAGTCTGGTTTTCGTCTGGGGAGAATGCGGGAAAATTCAAGGGCACAGGGCAAATGGCAGAAGCATGGCAGATTTTTGTACCTGTTTCTAACATTCGTGGATTCCATAGTATGCTCCAGGCACTGTGAAGTGGTTACTTAGTTACCTCCTTAATCTACACAACAGTTACCTCTGAAGTGAGTATTATGATGCCAAAGAACCCTAGTAACTTATCTAGGCTTCCACAATGGCAAAGAAAAATATCCCTAAGGGATTCTGACGAAGTCCTTAAATCATTAGCACCTGTGGTCAAGACTCAGTTGCAAGAGACAGAAACCCAGCTCAATGTAGGCACCATCTAACTTCAGGCATGGCTAGATCCATGGATTTAACCATGTCACATGCACTAACTGCATCTGTCCTCATTGATCTTTTTCTCTCAGTTTGCCAGAGCTTTATTCTGTGTGTGGTGTAAATTTTATTGTCTTCTGCCGTAGAGTAGAAGCTCTTATACAATTCCCTTATACAATTGGGAAGCTGAACACAAATAGTTCCAGCCAACATTATCATTTATCTCATGATCCCAGAGGAAGAGAGAGCCTTTCTTTTCCAGAATCCATGTGTAATCTCTCAGGGGAGATGCTGGCTCCATTCGGGTCACATTGCATCTATCCTTTAACCAGGCACCACAGTGGGGAGTTGAGTCCCATGACTGACAGCCCACCGAGATCACATGAAGAGTGAAGTGGTGTCTCTGTGAAAGGAAGATTACTGGACAAAACCCAGATGCCCATTAGAAGCAATTTAATAGAACTAATTGGAACTTAACTTAGATGGAGTCCCTTATGAATTTGGGTCTGCCAGTTTTCATGGTATTAATTTCTTTTTGTTATGGGATATACTTGTTAAAATTGGATCAGAAGAACAAACCAGGAAGTCCCAACCAGGTTTGTGTGTGTGTTAAATTAATTTTAGAGCAAATGACTAGTTGTTTTCTTTCTAGAATAAAACTGGCCTGGACACTCCAAAAATGGTCATTTCATAAAAGGTAAAAAAAAAAAAAAAAGGCTGAGGAACCACACCAGATTAAGGAGACTCAAGAACCATGACAACTAAACACAGTCTGTGATGTTTTTTATTAGATCCTGGATTTAAAATGTATGTTAAAAAGGCATTATTGTGACAATTCTTCAATCTTAGTATCTCTAGGTTAGATAATGATATTTCATTAATGTCACATTTCCTGAGTGAGACTGTGGTTTTGTAGAAGAATGTCCTTGTTCTTAAGGGGCACATGCTGAAGTATCGACGGATGATGCAACTAATTCTCAAATGGCTCAGAAAAAAAATATATACACACAGATATAAGGAGAGAAAATAGAAACTATAGCAAAATATTCAGAATTGATGAATCCAGGTGAAAAGTATATGGGTGTTCATTATAATATTGTACTATTCTTGTAAATCTTCTCTGGATTTCAAATTTTTCCAAATACATTGACGAGAAAAGAAAAAATTAAGTTACAGCCTCATAACAATCTCAAATGTAACTCCCCCACCCATAACACAGAAAGTAAAGTCCAAAAAATTCAATCGTGTAAATGCGAGTCATTTAGTGCCGGGTTAATTAAACGACTGAGGATGTAACAGCCAGGGTTGCAGGAGCCCAATCTGTCCAGGTCCGCTGCGGTTGGCGCCACCTGGTGGCAGTTATCCGCTGAAGGCTGGGGATTGTTCTGGGTCCTGTTAGTAGTGATGCCAGGAATCTGCAGGTGGTAGCACCCCTTTCCTTGATCAGATCCGGGAGCTTGCCCAGGATTATTCCGACAACAAGGAGACCCACCCTCTTGTTTCTTGCTTTCTAAGCAGGGTTGCAGGTCGTGGGCAGGGGTCGAGGTGAAACACTCTGGGTCTAGTCCACGTGGGAAATGCTGGCATCCAGTGCCCGCTGTGACAGCAGACAGCAGGCTCTGCCGGTCTGCCTGCAACAAAGTCTCTGGCTATGGAAACCTAATGACCACTAGTTCAATGAGGAAGTGCTTGGAAGAGTTTGATGCAGTTACCAGTGTCAAATCATAGTGGCTCAGAAGGGAACATCATTTAGTCAGTGCAGCAAGGTCAGAAGAAAGATCACACTAATAATTTCTAAAAGTCAACAAACAATTGAGAGACTATTAAAATTATTTGATACATTGTTTGCACTCCAACTTACATCATTTAAAACAGTTTTGTTACGATAAAAGGGAATGTCTTTCAAATTTTTATTTTTACTTTTCTTATAATTTCTTTCTCTTTTTTTTTTTTTTTTTTTTTTTTTTTTTTTTGAGACGGAGTCTCACTCTGTCGCTCTGTTGCCCAGGCTGGAGTGCAGTGGCACGATCTTGGCTGGCTCACTGTACACTCCGCCTCCTGGGTTCAGGTGATTCTCCTGCCTCGGCCTCCTGAGTAGTGAGTAGCTGGGACTATAGGCGCACACCACCACGCCTGGCTAATTTTTGTATTTTTTTTTTAGTAGAGATGGGGTTTCACCATGTTGGCCAGACCGGTCTCGAACTAGTGATCTGCCTGCCCTCAGCCTCCCAAAGTGCTGGCCATAGGTTAATTTCAATTTCAATACGTTGCACCCAGCCCATAGATTAATTTCAATTACCATATTTTAAAAAATACTTTAAGTTCTAGGGTACATATGCACAATGTGCAGGTTTGTTACATATGTATACATGTGCCATGTTGGTGTGCTATACCCATTAACTCGTTATTTACATTAGGTATATCTCCTAATGCTATCCCTCCCCGCTCCCCCCATCCCACAACAGGCCCCAGTGTGTGAATTACCATATTGTTTTAAACTATTTTATTATCACCTGTGCATGAAGGTAAGTTTTGTTTTTGTTTTTGTCTGAGATGGAGTCTTGCTCTGTCACCCAGGCTGGAGTGCAATGGCGTTATCTCACTGCAACCTCTGCCTCCCAGGTTCAAGGGCTTCTCATGCCTCAGCCTCCTGAGTAGCTGGGACTACAGGCGTGCACCACCATGCCTGGCTAATTTTTTGTATTTTTAGTAGAGACGGGGTTTCATCATGTTGGCCTGGCTGGTCTGAAACTCCTGACCTCAAGTGATCTGCCAGCCCCGGCCTCTCAAAGTGCTGATATTACAGGCATGAGCCACCAAGCCCAGCCAAGTATGTTTTGAATACCAACCTGTACAGACACCACTATATATATATGCATACATATATACACATATGTACATACACATATAAACACCAAAAGGTATTCCAGTCTGTTTTCCGAATGGAAAATTGGTCATATGATACCACTTTTAGGTGTCCTTTCCCTACTGTTTTATTCTTTTTTAAAATCTTATTAATCCAGATAGTGTTTATGGTATGATTTATTTAATAGTACCATTTGCTTATGGTATGACAACTTATATCTTGCCTATTTTAAGAAAAGATTTGAGGTGGTTTGTGATAATCATATATAAAACAAGGCAATAGAGCCGGGCATGGTGGCTCACGCTTGTAATCCCAGCTCTTTGGGAGGCCAAGGTGGGTGGATCACAAGGTCAAGAGTTCAAGACCAGCCTGGCCAATATAGTGAAGCCCTGTCTCCACTAAAAATATAAAAATTAGCCAGGCGTGGTGGCGCCCGCATTTAGTCCCAGCTACTTGGGAAGCTGAGGAAGAAGAATCGCTTGAACCCAGGAGGCAGAGGTTAATCGCCTGAACCCGGGAGGTGGAGGTTGCAGTGAGATCTTGCCACTGCACTCCAGCCTGGGTGAGACTCCATCTCAAAAAAATCCATCAATAAATCAATAAATAAAACAAGGCAATGAAAACAAATTAAGATGAAAAACCATAAAAGAGAGATGAACATGAGGTAAGCTAAATAGTCACAATTTTAGCTTTAAATTTCGGGGGGAAACAAAATGAGCTCTTGCTTCTAGATCCTCACCTCCAAAGGACAGCTAGAGTTTATTCTGGCTGGAAGGATTCCCAGGAGAGCAGGACAATTGGAGCCAAGGAGTCTCTCAGTAGCAGCATCCGGTGACACCAGAACCAGAGAGTGGCTTCATGAAGACCTGGGTAAGAGACCAAACTCCATAGGCCATGAACAGCACTCAGAATGGGTTGGCCAAGCCCAGGGCCAAAGGCAAGAACCAGACCACTAAGGACACAAGCAAGGAGCAGCAGTGGGGGTCAGGAAAGATCACTCCTGAGTGACAGCTGTGGGCAGCAGCTGGAACTGCAGGGCCGACCTTGAGGTGGGAAGGAAAGCAGGGCTTCAAAGGACCAGGGATACAGAGGACACTGATATAACTCTTTGCATCATTAAAGAAATCTGTGTTTATCTTTCATCGAAGGGCATAGTAACATGGCAACGATGAATTTTGTAAATGATACAGAAACATTCTTCTCGTGAATGCTTCCCCTTGACAAAAGATAGGACACAGAGTAAACAAAAAATAAAAATTTAAATTAAAAGGCTAAATAAGAGCTAAATGCATTTTGTGCAAATCAGTAGCATTTCTACATACCACTGAGAAGCAATTAGGAAATATAATGAGAAGGAGATTCCAGCTGCAACAGCAAGAAAAAGATAAAGTAGCAAAGTACCTGGGAGTAATTTTTTATGAGAAATGTGTGCGACCTCTATAAAGAAAACCCAAAACTTTACTGAGACAGTTAAAATTGAGTTCCATTAATCAATCCTTTCATTAATGGGAGGGCATGCCAGACTGGAAAACTTAAGAAACGTCTTAAGATGTCAATTCTTCACAAATTCACTCATAGATTAATGGCTCCCAAACAAAATTCCAATGGGGAAAAAAGGAAATGTTTTAAAGTTTATATGACCAAAGATGAATAGCAATTAACTTTAAAAAGTCAGGATATGTGTTGTTGGCAGGGTGGAGAAATGATGGTGAAGAGTCCCACATTGTAGAAAATTCCAAAGCAATAACTGATACGGTGTAATCGTCTTCCAAGAACAGACAGATCACAGTAGGGTCTATAAGAGATATAGACTGTGTTATATATAAGAATTTCATGTCTATTTTTTCAAAAGGGCACCACAAAATAATGTGGAAGAGAAGAATAATTCAATCAATATCGTTAGAATACTTGGTTAGCCATTTGGCAGAAAAGTGGTTATCTGGATCTTCATGTCACACATTCATCCCAATGCATTTCAAATGGATGAAGACTTTATATTTAAAAATCAAACCCTAAAAAAGTAAGACAAAATAAAATAAATATTTGTCAGACTTCTAGGGGCAGCATAACTTTTCAAACTTGGGAGTAATTGAAGAAGTTGCAAGAGTTAAGAGATTTCACTGCACACAATTTAAAACACCTTCATATAAAAATACATAACCAAGCAAAAGATAGGCCGGGCATGGTGGCTCACGCCTGTAATCCCAGCACTTTCAGAGGCCGAGGTGGGAGGATCGCTTGAGCTCAGGAGTTGGAGACTAGCCTGGACAACATGGGGAAACCCTATCTCTACAGAAAATACTAAAGTTAGTGGGGCACGATGCCCTGTAGTCCCAGTTAGTCAGGAGGCTGACGTAGGAGGATCACATAAGCCCAGGAGGTTGAGGCTGCAATGAGCTGTGATGGCACTGCACTCCAGCCTAGGTGACAGAGTGAGATTGTCTCAAAACAAACAAACAAAACATACATATACACACACACACACACACACACACACACGCAAGATAGACTGGGAAATATATACGCAACAAGGACAAAGGCAAGGGTTAACATATTTTACCTTTATGTAATAACGATTATGCCAATTAGAAAAAGGACCAATAAGACTGGTAGGAATAAAAACGAGCAAAGGACATGAATAGAACTTGTCAGCCACAGTAGTAGTCTAGGAAATGAGAATAAAAAGAACAACAAAATAGCATTTTTTATTTTTTAGTTAAATATGTATATTTTACTACAGGGACTACCCAGAATTGAAGAAGGGGAGAGGTACTAGGAAAGACAAGTTCTTAACTCTACTGGTGGCATTGGAAATCAAGAAAAGACATTTGAGTCTGGGCATGGAGGCTCACTCCTGTCTCCCAGCACTTTGGGAGGCTGAGGCAGGCAGATCACTTGAAGCCAGGAGTTCGAGACCCACCTGGTCAACATGGTGAAATCCTGTCTCTACTAAAAAAAAAAAAAAAAATTAGCTGGGCATCTGGGCGAGGTGGCTTACACCTGTAATCCCAGCACTTTGGGAGGCTGAGGTAGATGGATCACCTGAAGTCAGGAGTTCAAGACCAGCCTGGCCAACATGGTGAAAAATGCAAAAACACTAAAAATACAAAAATTAGCCGGATGCAGTGGCACACACCCGTAATCCCAGCTACTAGGGAGACTGAGGCAGGAGAATTACTTGAACCTGGGAGGTGGAGGTTGCAGTGAGCCGAGATTGCGCCACTGCACTCCAGCCCGGGTAACAAAACAAGACTCTGTCTCAAAAAAGAAGAAGAAGAAAAAAAAAGCTGGGCATAGTGGCACATGCCTATAATCCCAGCTACTCTGGAGACTGAGGCACTGAGGTTGCAGTGAGCCAAGATCACACCACTATACTCCAGCCTGGGCAAGAGTGAGACCCTGTCTCAAAAAATAAAGAAGGAAGGAAGGAAGGAAGGAAGGAAGGAAGGAAGGAAGGAAGGAAGGAAGGAAGGAAGGAAGGAAGGAAGGAAGGAAGGAAGGAAGGAAGGAAGGAAAGGAGGGAGGGAGGGAGGGAGGGAGGGAGGGAGGAAAGAGAGATAGAAAGAAAAGAAAAGAAAAGAAAGAAAGAAAGAGAAAGAAAGAAAAGAAGGAAGGAAGGAAGGAGAGGGAGACAGGGAGAAGAGAGGAAGAAAGAAAGAAAGAAAAAGAAAGAAAGAATGAATGAAGGAAGGAAGGAAGGAAGGGAGGAAGGGAAGACATTTAATAGAAGTTAGTGATATTTACAGAGAACTATAAAAACATTCTTTAACATTGACCAGTAATCCTAATAAAATTAAGGTATTTCTGACAAATAGAAATATTTTTCGATTAGTTGCACTAAAGGATTCTTTTGTTTGCAGCCAAAAGGACATGCTTTAAAGTTGACCTGCAAACTTTTAACATCCCTGTTGCTGAAAGTATTTTTCCCTCCAGGACATCATCTTTCTTCTGCCTGTGAATGCATTTGTGGATGATTATAAGCCTGATGATAAATTAGACTAACTGGCACATCTCAGGGTGGCTTAGAGTTCTTTCTTCTCTTAATAATGTGACCAGTCTTTCATCTAGTAAGTATTTTTTGAGCACAATTTGTACGCATACCACTGGAAGAGGTACATAGATTTATAAGATACAACTCCTGCCTCCAGGAAGCTCAGACCCTGGGAGAAGAGTTTATATGTCATGTTTAGGAGCATCCAAGCAAAAATCCAAAGTAGAAAACAAAAGTCACTCTTCAAAGTACCAGATGCTTTGTGACATTTCTATTTTGAAATAGGTCCTGTATGTACGTCACACCATCTTCAACGCAAGTTTCTAGAATGAGATATATTGCTAGTCTCAAGTTACTTCATTAGTAGATGAAAAAGTGACAGAAACTCAGTAGAGATTCTTTGCAAATAAGCATCCCCAAGGTGAACATCCTTGTCAGAGGCTCAGACACAGTGAGCAAGGGATAAACCATTAACCAGACATATCAACAGTTCTAGGGGAGAAGAAGGAGAGCTGGAAAGATCCAGAAAGACAGCAAGCTGCTTCTCTACCTCTGGGATTCATTATGTGGTAGCTATTCTGACCTGAACAAGAGTGAGTCTGGCATGTTAACATTTGAACCAGCCATCCCTAAGATCTGCATCTACACCTTCCTGGGCTCTCTAGCCCTGGTCCAAAGTGAAGGGTCCGACTGCAAAATCATCTTTATTCTCAGTTGAGAAATTTGTTAAACTTTTTTCTTCCTTGAGGAACCACATTCTGTTCTCATGTGTGTGTTTGTGTAGGTTTTTATATATAAAGTCTGGCATAAAGTAAGCACACACACAAAAAACAGTTGGATAAAGTTAATCTGGGCAGGCTGCATCTTAAGATGCTTTTTTTTGTTTGTTTTTTGTTTTTTTCTAATTGAGATGGAGTCTCGCTTTGTCCCCCAAGCTGGAGTGCAGTGCCATAATCTCGGCTTACTGCAAGCTCTGCCTCCTGGGTTCACGCCATTCTCTTGCCTCAGCCTCCTGAGTAGCTGGGACTACAGGCTCCCACCACCATGTCCCGCTAATTTTGTTTTTGTATTTTTAGTAGAGATGGGATTTCACTGTGTTAGCCAGGATGGTCTCCATCTCCTGACCTCATGATCTGCCCACCTCGTCCTCCCAAAGTGCTGGGATTACAGGCATGAGCCACCATGCCCGGCCAAGATGCTTTTTAAGGAAAGAAGCTCATGTCTAAGATTATTTCATAGAAACTGGTTTTTCCTCAAAACTTATGCCTCATCTTAGCTTTTATTTATGACGCTATTTCTTTTCTTTTCTTTTCTTTTTTTTTTTTTTTTGAGACAGAGTCTTGCTCTGTCACTCAGCCTGGAGTGCAGTGGTGCAATCTCGGCTCATTGCAACCTCTGCGTCCCGGATTCAAGCGATTCTCCTGTCCCAGCCTTCCGAGTAGCTGGGATAACAGGTGTGTGCCACCACGCCTGGCTAATTTTTTTGTATTTTTAGTAGAGACGGGTTTCCTCATGTTGGTCAGGCTGGTCTTGAACTCCTGACCTCGGGATTCGCCCGCCTCAGCCTCCCAAAGTGCTAAGACTACAGGCGTGAGCAACCGCACCCAGCCTTATGATGCTATTTCTTACAACTACTGCATACTTGTTTTATATTTATTTTATTTTTCTCCTAGAGACCTAAGCAGTGAATAGAGGTTAATTTGTTATCTAGTCCATTGATTCTTCTCCTAAGAGAATGGGTTTCTTTTTCAGCATTTTCATCTATTAATTGCTACTTATACCATAAGTGGCTTCCCCAAGCTAACTTATGTTAATGTCTGTGGACCCAGAAAATCTGAGACAGGTCTCAGTTAATTTAGAAAGTTTACTTTGCCAAGGTTGAGGATGTGCACCCGCGACACAGCCTCCAGAAGTCCTGACACTTGTGCCTAAGGAGTTGGGGCACAGCTTGGTTTTATACATTTTAGGGAGACCTGAGATACCAATCAGTATATGTCAGAAGTATATTGGTTCAGTCTGGAAAAGTGGGAAAACTCAAAGCAAAGGCAGGAAACGTGAGGAAGCTAGGAGGGGGCTTCCAGGTCACAGATAGGTGAGAGACAAACTGCTGCATTCTTTTGAGTTTCTGATTAGCCTTTCCAAAGGAAGCAATCAGACATGCGTTTATCTCAGTGCGCACAGGGAAAACTTTCAATAGAATGGGAGGCAGGTGCCCTAAGCAGTTCCCAGCTTGAATTCTCTCTTTAGCTTAGTGATTTTGGGGGCCCAAGATATTTTCCTTTCCCATGTCTAACATATTTTCTGAGTCATGTAACATTTCCTGTGGTTATTGTCATATCTGGCCATGATTGTTTGAACTCATACTTCATTCTTGTTTCTAAACTCTCTAGAGTATTGCAGATATGTAGGAGGTCTCCAAGGGAACCCCCAATAAATAGGCCCCTTGTCTGTCCAGGTTCTGAGCAAGTTGGGAAATAAACTAATGACTAAAGATAGAAACCAAAATAACAATGTTATTCATTACAGAAGCTAGGTGGAAGGGCAAAGTTTAGGGTACTAACCGAATGAGCCTGCTGACAAGATTAGGAGACTTAAGCACCAAATTCCAGGCAGCAATGAATCAGAAAAGCTCTCCTAGCCCCTTACCTTTTAGAATTGAAGAGCAGAGTAGAATTTCTCTCTGGTCAATCTCCTTCCGTGAGGGAAAAAAGTGTGAAATTCTTCCAAAGTTTACCAATCAAGGAAGTTACTACCTCCCTGAGATGGACTGAGAAGAGGGAAAGGGGCCAGGAATGAAACTGACTGACTGTTCTTCATAGGAAAGAGACATCATGAGATGGGAAGAAGGGTTCCCCACGAATAAGATGCACATCAAGAAGCAATAACAAGAAAGGGAAAGAGAAAGGAACCAGAAATCAAAATATTTGTCACTTGTCCTCATTCTGCCTTATTTTCTGGCTATAAGGACTTCAGCAAATAATATCTCCCTGAGCCTCAGTTTTCTCATCTGTAAAATGGAGATAATAATATCTCTTCTTGTCCATCAAGAATAATAATATAAGATAATCATTTTTGTATTATTATTAATTCATTAATTCTTGTATTAATAATAATACAAGAATAATACAAGGCTGTATTATTTCATTACAGGGTGACATGAAATATTATGGCCTAAAAAACTGTTGAACATGAGGGCATGATATTAGCAAATGGAAACTTACACAAACCCTAAATGAAAATCATAAGATCAGGAGTTTGATCCTTTAGTGGATGGTTTCTTCCTCTCAGCTTCCAAACAGAGCATAGCTATTTTTAGTCTTGCTTCCTAAAATGCTCCTATTTTTTTTTCAGCCACCTTCTGTACAGTTCTCATTACAGCTGTAAGGTGACCAGAGATTCCCTGAGGACCTCCTGGACACTTCCGTCTTAGGCCCTACATTTCGCTCCCTGTATTGTGTATTCGGCTTGCGCACAGCCATGGTACAGATGAAAGCTCTGAACTGGTTTGTCTAAGGAAGGAGATGCCTAGCTCCTTGGAGGCCTGTTCCAGCTGACCCTTAACAATAGCTTGATTCTTCCTAATTGATAGGCAGGAGCTCGGAGGCAAACTTGTTCCTCCTCTGAGGTCCCTGTCTCCATGAGTAGCAGCAGCAGCCACCTCTCAGTTGCTAAGCTAGAAACCTGGGCTTCACTGCTAACTCCTCCAGCACCCTCCACATCTCACATAGTTATTTATTGAAACTTTCTATGAGTTAGGTGCTTTTAAAAATGCTGTACAGATCTTGTCTTTCTTAATCGTTACTCTAACCCCACGAAGTACGTCCTATTTTTATTTCCAGTTTACAATTGAGGAAGTAAATGCTCAGAGAGGTTAAGTCACTTGCTCAAATCCAACAGCTGTGGTTTTATTGGCATTCAAACTTCCACATTCTATCATGTCAAGTACTGTATATTTTATCTTCCAACTGTTTTGAAGTCTTCTCCCACCTCTTCACTCCTACAATCTTTGTTGACTTGCATCCCTCATCTTCTCTCCTCCAAACTGTTGCAGCATCTAACTGAAATGCCCCTCCCTCTTTTCTTGAACTCTGCCTACCCTCTTCAAACACATTTTCCCTGCTTCTACTCACCCCACATCTTCCACACATCCTGAGTATTTTCAATTCCCGAAATACAATACAATTTCAATTCCCGGAATACAATACAACTGTCAAGTGTCCATGTCTTTGAATATGGTTTTCCACTTTCCCTAAACTTTCCATTTAGCAAACTCCTACTCAATCTTCAGGACCCAGTTCAAATGTCTTCTACTATACAGAGACTTCCCAGCCATCACAAGCACAGTTGATCAGTCCCTTCATTGTGTCTTAAAAGTGTTTGTGTGTTTGAATATCTGTTAACCTGTTTATGTTCAAAACTCACACAATATCCATAATGACAAAGAGAATAACTATTGCATTTATTAGATGCCTACAATGTGCAAAGAATTCTGCTAGGCAATTTATAGTCTTCATATCTGCTCTTTACAACCACCTTGCATGGAATATCCTAACACCATTTTACAGATGAAAAAACTAGGGCCTGCTGGTCTTTGTATAACTATACTTAGTACAGTTCTGTGCAGAGGCATTGAATAAATGTTTGTTGAATTAAAAAAAAAGTGAGTGATTTCATAATTCACAATTAATTATCTTCAGAGAAACACTGCATTTAAATTCATCTCATCCAACCAAAGAGAGAAACTCAAGTTTATATAAAAATGTCCTAGAACTATAATCTATACGTGAATTTTTTCATTGTGTTCTATTTAACTTTATCCAAACATATTTGATATATTTTTCTGCTTTATTTTTTTCTTTCAGACTTTTACTTTTTAAATCAAAGTAGCTAATTTCCAGTCACAATGAAGAAATAAGAGCACATGGAACTTTTTTCTAGCCCAGATACATCAAAATAATAGCTTATATACTTTTGCATTTAAAAATCTATAGTCATGATTTTAAAGAGTCCTCCAAGTAATAAGTGAGGACTGAGGCCACAGGTTTAACAATTCATGAGTTAATCCAAATCTGTGAAAGAGATCCAACAAACCCAACAAATAGAGGACATTTTATAGCCAAAGAAATAGAAATACAGGAATCCCCAAAGGACTTTGAACTATGTTTAAAATCTTAAAAGACAGAATATCCAACAATGGAGGTTATAATGGAGAACAATGAGTTATAAAAAGGTACCAATAAAAAAAAATCCTGGAAAGTCTGAATGCAGTTGACTGGATTCAGTTAAAGAAAGAATTAATGATTGAAAGTCGGGCCATCACCCAAAACAGCCAGAGAAATAAAGTGGCAGAAAATATGAAAATGAAGTTTAGAGACATGAAAGACTGATTGTTATAGTCTGACCTGAGTCTTCAGGGTAAAAAGGTACATCAAGTGCCAAGCAGGACAACTTTTTAAAAAATTTCCACTCTAAGCACCTTGTAGAATACAATAACCAGAACATCAAGAAGAATGAGAAGATTCTTAAAAGCCATCAGAGAAAAACCACAATAAGTGACAATCAGGCTGATGGAAAATTTCTAATCAGTAAAAGTGGATGCCAGAAAAAACAGAGTGATATTCATGCCTCAAGAAAGCAGTATTCAATCTAGAATTCTATATCCAACTGAGACAACATTTAGCTTACTTGAATTTTGTATCATGTGATGAGATTTCCTATTCACAAAGGCAAGCATATTTTTTTAAAGTGAGGATGAAATGGACATCTTCATGCAAAGACTAACCTAGTTTATTATCCAAAGATCTTCTCCCACAGAATTACTAAAGGAAGATAAATAAATCCTTGAAAAAGGGGAAGGATACAATTACTGACTATAAAATAGAAATAATTATGGGCTGCAAAAAATAGGAATAATTATTTTTTCTTATTTAAAGACAAGAGGGACCTGACATTCTAGATAATAATAATATGAAAAGATGGTAGTGGGTGGCATTGAAAGAGAAAACAAGCATGCTAAGTTTCTTGTTTCATTTAAGAGTTGCATTTTGTATGTGTATTAACCTTTTTAATGTAAGCATTGAAATGATAGAAATGGAATGTTTGCAAACTGTTGAAAAGAAAAAGGAGAAAGAAGAAAACAGAAAGCAAGAAGAAAAAAGAAGCAAAAGACAAACAAAATAGAAACAGAGTAAGATGGCAGATACTTCAAATACATCAGTAATCACAATAAATGTAGATGGGTTAAATTCACATAATAAAAAAAGACTTATAGATGGGGTTAAACAAGCAAAATAGATAGTTGTATATGACACACCCAAGTGGAATCATTCCATTTCCTCTGAGCTGAATGTGCATGTGCACGTGTGTGTGTTGTGGGGGAGCAGGGGCACTAATCTGGTTCACATGCTCCTTTGTAAAAGATTTAGGTGATGCTTAAAAGTTTTGTGGACTCAGTAGCAAAAATTTAACCTTTGCATTTGTTCTTTTACAAGTTGTAATTCAATTAATTTTTTTCATTGAAAGTTCTTCATCTGAAAAGTGCAGAATGTTGAATATGAAGCAGATCATGGCGACTATTCAGGAGGATGATATCTATGAGAGTGATTGACAGTCCCAAAATATCAGCTGGTTTATACAGTGCATGAGTAATAGGTCAGCATTACCGGTTTATTCTAGATGCAGCCAGTAAAATCCCAAGGAAGGAAAATTTCACATATCATTAATTATTCATTTGACAATTTTAGTCAGGAGATCTTCATTCTTTCCTGGGGCCTGTATAAATCAATTGTAACAAACTGTGCAATTATCATTCTTGCAACTGATTGCTTGTGGCAGATTTAAATTCCATTTTGCAAGGGAGCCAAAAAAACTCTTCTTTGCTTCCTAAGCTCAAAAGCCAGAAAGCAGCTGAAAGATGGTCACTGCTTTGTTCTTGAATGGAGCTAATTACAGAGTTGTCTGCTGCAGGGTGGGCACTCTGCAGTCAGCGTGTAAATAGGGACAATTAGAGCTCATTTTAAGCAGACATGGCTTCCAAAAAAAGAAACAGAGTTTCAGACTTTAATTAGTCTCATAGGAATCGTTACCTTAAACAGAACCTGACCATTTTTTTTCACAATTCAGTTCAACGAACATGACAATTCTCTGTCATAAAAATGTTCTAATTTTAATATTTCTACAGATGGTTGGGTGAGAATGTGAAGCTTATTCCTCCTGCCTTTCCTCACTAGATTTATTTTAATCCTATATCACAGTTTAAAATAATTTGCATGGTATTGAA
This sequence comes from Chlorocebus sabaeus, assembly GCF_047675955.1. NCBI lineage: Eukaryota > Metazoa > Chordata > Mammalia > Primates > Cercopithecidae > Chlorocebus > Chlorocebus sabaeus. The sequence continues at coordinate 97,996,070 of NC_132914.1, read as the reverse complement.
ATATGTATTTAATATATTTTGTTCCTATACCTTAGAATTACTGTTTTTAATTATTTAAAATTTTACCAATCAACCATATTAGGCTCAGCGTATTTCCCAAGCATCACACTCAATGTTTTAGAAGCATTTTCTTACTTGGTCCTCATATCTGCCTTATAAGGAGTGCTATCCTCATGTTATAGTTGAGGACATTGAAGTGTGGTTAATTTCCCAAGGTCACAGAGTTAGTGAGTGGTGAAATCACGACGTAAAGTATTTCCAGGGCCCTGGCTCTGGAGCACTCCCCTTCCTGCCAGCAGAATGTGAAGGTAGTGTCAAGCAGAGCCTGCCCTCAGGGAACTTGGTTAAGAAAGACAAGAGAGACAAGAGATATTTACAAGCAGTTCAGGAAACTACTGTATGAATGTTGGCTCTGAGTGCATAGTGCGTGCGTTGTGTGTGTGTGTGTGTGTCTGTGTGTCTGTGTGTCTGTGTCTGTGTGTGTATTTCCAGAAGAAGCTCTGCAATCCTTATATAGGTGAAAGGACTGAGAGGGGATGGTGGTGAGAGGGGAGGGAGAAATACTCAAAGAAACATCTCAGATGAGGTGGCTCTTACTCTTGGCAGTTTTTAGGTTATGGTCAAAGATGAAATGATCGTCCTTTCTCCATAACCTGTTAAGTTCATGGATAAATAACTGCTTTGAGACACCCTTTTTTTTCTAATTTATTTTTACTCTATTGGATCTGTGTTCCCAATCTGACTGCATTGAATTGTCTCACTTACATACTCATAATCCAACTTAAGAAATAGAACATTACAAATTCAGCTGAACTATACCCAGTATAACCTTGTTCAGTCCCATTTCCTTCACTTCCCCAAGAAGTAGCCACCATTCTAGGCTTAGTGTTTATCTTTTTCAGGTAAGGTGACCAACTGTCCTGGTTTGTCTGGGACTGAGGAGTTTCCCAAGATACAGGAATTTCTGTGCTAAAACAGGGAAGGTCCTAGGCAAACCCGGATAGTTAGGCACCCTATCAGGCATATTTCTTACTTTTATTACATATATATCAAGCCACAAATAACATATTGTATTATTTTCTATGTTTACGCTTTGCAGAATTAGGATCTTGCTAAATTATCATTCTACAATTTGTTTTTTTATTCAATATATTTATGAGATTGAGTTATGTGAATAATTGTAGCTCAAGTTTATTTATTTTCGCTTCCAGAAGATTCAATTGTTTGGATACAACCGTAATTTACTTATCCCTTTTGCTATTGATGGGACATCTCGGTTGTTTCTAGCTGTTCATTTTAAACAGTGCTGTAATTAGCATGATTGTAATGTCTCCATGTGCACACATCTGAGAGTTTCTCTATGTAGGACCGAAATTGCTGGATTGTCTTGTACACACATCTTCACCTTTACTAAATAACTAAGAAAGCATTCCAAAATTAGAAAGCATCTAATTTTCCTTCCTACTAGCCATGTTTGAGGGTTGTTGTTGCTACCCATCTTCACCAAGTTTTGGTATTATCAGACTTTTAAAATGTTGAAATCTAAAGGACATGAAATTCTTGTTTTCTTTTTGACAAAAATGTACTGGTTATATTGTTCCCTACTGATTTTTAATGTGTGTGAAAATGTAAATATTCACCAGAATTTGATTCTGTAGGACAATGATTTTGTTCTCACTATGAACTTTTTGAGGATGAACTCCAAGTCTAATTATTTTTTGAATACCCAGAAGCTATCACAATGCTTGTCACATAGCATTCACTCAGTACATGCTTGTTGACTCAATGCATGATCAGATACATTAAGTGTTTTATTCTTGATAGTGTTTTATTTGTTACATTTTTATAAAGGACTTCATAGTCATTCATTCAGCAAATGTTTGTCAAATACCTACTATCTTCCAAGCACTATTCTTAGTGTGTGAATATAGCAGTGGACAAAATAGACAAAAATTCTTTGCCTGGAGAAGCTTATTATAGTCTAGTGTCAGGCACTTAGCTCCAAGCTACAGTAGATGAGGATACAGTGGATCAGGTAGGCATGAAGTGGTCAGAAGACTGCATAAAGGTGATGAGGCTTAAACTAGTCTTGGAGGATGGTGCACTTAGGATACCTAGCAAGAAGATAGCAAGGGCACTGAGATGGAAGAGGACAGAATGTTTGTTTAACAGTGAGTAAAAGGAGTGTTCGGGTGAGTAGGGGATTTTAAGACTCAATGAAGATCTTTCAAAGGAAGTTCAAAAATTCACATTTGCGGTGTAAGAAACACTCAAAATTGGTCAGGTGCGGTAGCTCATGCCTATAATCCCAGCACTTTGAGAGGCTGAGGAGGGTGGATCATGAGGTCAGGAGATCGAGACTATCCTGGCTAACACAGTGAAACCCTGTCTCTACTAAAAATACAAAAATTAGCTGGGTGTGGTGGCCCGCACCTGCAGTCCCAGCTACTTGGCAGGCTGAGGCAGGAGAGTCACTTGAACCAGGGAGAGGGAGGTTGCAGTGAGCTGAGATTGCACCACTGCACTCCAGCCTGGGCGACAGGGCGAGACTCCATCTTGGGGAAAAAAAAAACTCAAAATTTTGGAGTGAAGATGCTACATGGCAAAGATCTGTTCAAAGAAGATAGACCTGGTTGTGGCCTGCATAATGTGTTTAGTATGAAAAGTCTGGAGTGTGGAGGTCAAATAGAGGCTGCTGCAAACAGACAGAAGTGTGAGAGCCTCCTAGACTCCTCCCTCATACACATACAACACCCCCCAACGCCCACAGAGAATGGCCAAGTTACACTGATTGCAGTTCCTGGAGTCTTAGTGCTGGTAGATGGTTTCTTAAAGGGCACACCCATTCATGTCATTCCTCTGTTTCACATTCATCAATTACCTCCATATGCCTCCCAATAAAACCCAAACTCCATCACGTGGCCCACAAGGCTCCGCATGACTTAGCTTTGACCACTGTTCCCACACCCTCAGAGCACACATTCCAAACGGAATGCTGTTTCCCGTTTCCATATCTCAGCATCCTGTCACTCCTTCAACTTAAAATGCATTTCTCCAAATGTCCAGAAGCTCCTTTTCTTCTTTCCTGGTCCAGCTATTGCATTCGCTTCTTGGGAAAGCCTTGCCTGGGCACTCAGAGAGATCACCACTCATTCCCAAAGCACACTTTCATGCACTCATCACATTGTGTTTGCAGCTGTGCTGACTGTAAGTCTGTCTTCTCTGCTAAACAGTGAGGTTTTTCACAGCACAATCTGCACCAAACCACAGGTGTAGATGCCACTTCCATTACAGCGTAAGCTCCATGAGGGGTCAACCCATTTTTATTTTGCTCACCATCAGGCATAGCTGAACACATATAGGCAATTAATAAATCTCTGTTAAATTCATGGAAGATAGCAGGTGCTAAATAAATGTTAAATAAATAAATAAATAAATAAATAAATAAATAAATGGGTTATCTAAGTTTTAGGTTATGGGGGAGGTTGGACTAAATTTTTCAACTACCTAGGGATACGTATATGCTAACTCGCTGCTTGTTGATTCAAAATGATAAAGTTAGCCATCTGCAGATGTCCAGTTTATATAACATACAGTGTTCCTTTGTGATATGCCTACTGTATGATTCAGAATCAGACATTTAGTTAAAGCATCTGAATTGTAGAAGATGTGAATGATATACTTATGATTAAGTGGCAAGTATTATCAGTTCGTGATTTTAAAAATAAAAGCATCAAGGGGCTTAGTAACTAGTCAGTCTTACCCTAAGAAACATGTAAAAATCTCCCAGCTTACCGCCCTCACTCAGAGACATTTTCTGTCCTTGCGGTCACTTCTTTTTTTATGCACATTCCATCAATATTATTTGCAAGTCAGGCCATTTAACTTCAGACAAAGCCAGCCAGAGCATATAACCTTGAGATTTAAAACCACACATAGAATACAAAGTGAACAACCTTTCACTGTACTTTTTGTATGCCTCAGATCTCTTTTCAGACAAAAGATCATGACATGGGGCACTCCCCTGCACTTCAAAAGACAAGGGAAATATCAGAAAAACCCAACAAATGGTTCAGGTTGACATCCTCTAAAACTCCAGCACAGTCCCCAGCTCATAGTAAGTTTTCACTTGAAGGAATAAAGGAATGTTCATTCCTAATTTCTGTTATCAGTATCCAAGATGGCAACCATACAAAAATCAGGAAACAAATCAACTCTATATGGTATTGTAGTTTTTGCTCTTTAGAATTATTTCATTTTGTATCTTGATTTTATTTGAGGTGAGTCCAAGTATTTTTTTTCCTGTTTCTGACACTTTTATAACTATAACTTACCTTAACTTTTCTTTTGATAACTTCCCTTTTGCATCCTGAACGAAAACCAAACTCCAGCCCAGTCCTGTAGGCTTTATGCAATGTGGACTTCTATTTGCCACTGTTCTTCTGTAAGCACCTTAACACGGCAGCCCAAAGAAACTCTCTGCTATTTCCATACACCTTCCAGAGTTTCCCAGCTGGCCTTAGCTCACTCAGATGCCTCAGGCTGAAATGTACTTTCATGCCTCCTTGCTGCATGGAGGGGGAGGATTCAAAGCCCCAGCTGTGGGTTCAAGGCCAGGCTCCACCACTTACTGCTGTGAGACTTTGAGAAAGGTATTCGTGCTTGTGGTTGCTTGTTTGCCCTCAAACCCACTCCTTTCGTTACCCCTGATCTGCTCTGCTCTGAGTCGCACAGCTGCATGTCCCAGACTCTAGGGTCAGCCAGTGGAAGGCACCAGTGGGCCACTGGAGGAGAGGAAAAGGGAGAAGTGAGAGTGTGCTCCTTCTGCTCTCATTACTGTGGCAGCCTTGGCTCCAGCTGTCCCAGACAGGCCTGTTGTGGTTTCAGCTTCCTCAAATGGAAAGAGAAGGGGAGAATCCCGAGGATGTTGGGTAAGTCCACATCCAGCTATGCCTCAAGCAGTAGGATGTACTCTCTGCAAGGCTCATTGATGTGAGCCAATACATTATCTTTTTAAAGGTAAGCCATTTCTCTTGTGTTTTCCTATCATTTGCAACAAATGAATCTTTATTAATTTAACTCCTCAAGTAAGAAGTAAATTTTCACACATCGAGGAGGTAAGAGTATTCTTAAATCATTAAAATGCAGAATAGGAAGTGCTACTTGGTGTAGGAGAGATGTAGAATTTCAGAAGAGGGAGGGTGACTTCCATCGTGACCTGTAGGGGACAGAGCCAAGGCATGTGGCCTTCATTCAGGTTGGAATGGGAAACCAAGGAAGTTTTTGAGCAGTGGAGCATCAGGATTCAACTTGAGCTATGTAAGGTCAGTTGGGTGGGGTCTGCAGAGCTACTCCACTGCACAACTCCAGGGGGCACCATTACCCTAGAATACATTGTGAATGGTGCTTCCTGGCATTGTACAGTGTGCAGCCTTGAGCCATTTAGAAAAGTTGAAAGTGTGGTCAAAGAGCTATTAGGAAGCTATTGTCTTCCAGGAGAGAGGTGAGAAGGCCATGAACATGGTCAGTAACAGAGAAGGGGACGGATTTGAGACACATTCTAAAATAGTTTGAGTTTCAATCTCGGGAGAGGAGAGGAGTCAACAGAACTAGGAAAGCCAGGAGGAAATATAGATTTGGTAGAGATGAAAATTCCATTTTAGATAGATTTGAAGACTGATGGCTGTTGACAGTGAAATTGGGGCTCAGGGAAATAGAGATGAAAATAAAGATCTGGAAATTATTCACACAGAAATCTTACTGGAAACCACAGTTTAGAAGACATGACAAGAGAGGATATCTATTAGGAGAGAAGAGGACCAAGAGATAGTTCTTAAGAAAGAGCTACATGGAAAGGGCAGAGGAGGAAGAAAAGTCAGAAAACAGGAGTTAGGGATCAGAGAATCATGAAAAGAATCAGAAAAACTATGGCAGGAGGAGCAAGAAAGGAGTGTCAAAAAGAAGGGGTTGACTGTTCGCATCCCCCACTTCTCCCTGTCATGGTAATCAATTGCCAAAGCACTTGTCAAGACAAAGTTTCCATCAGCCTGGGTCTCTGAGCAACTATGATGTGCAGAGCCCCAGGTGACCCTGATGGACATCTAGCATGAGCGAGACGTAACCTTTACTGCCACAAGGCACAAAGATCGTTTATCGTTTCTGCAAAAGCCTAGCCCAGCCTGACCAATACATGGCAGTAACTTGCGCGTGAGGGAGCAGGGAGAAAAAGAAGAAAGCAAGCAAGTGAAGACTTCAGCATGTTTTTAGGACTAAGGAAAAGCTGGGAAGAGAGAAACTGAAGATGTGAGAGAGGGTATAGTTGGTTGGCCTTGCTCTGGGAGAGGCCAAGGGCTGTGTGTATCTCTGTGTACGCCGGCATGGCACAAACCAGGCACCCTGGGGACATGGCCAACACACCTGAGTCATTCGTGACCAGCATCACCAGCATATTCTTTTGACCAGTGGCATCACTTCTGGAGAAAGCTAAATAGCTCATGATCAAGTATTTGTTTGAGATGACTTAGCGTCAGATCTTCTTCAAAAAGCAGAGGAATGGAAAAAGTTTCTCAACGCCTGTTTCCTCATCCATAAAATGGGGATTATAATAATAGTACCTTACAGATTGGTAAAAATTAAATCAGTTACTACATGTAAAGAACTTAGTACAGTGTCTGGCACAAAGTGGGTTCTAATTAAGTGCAATCTCAGAACCCCTTCAGGGTTTAGAAAGAAGCTCTAAATATGGGGGTAAAATCTGCAAATGGCTTCTTTTTGCAGTTATTTAAACAAGGAAGAATTGCAAGGAAAAGCAAAGTCCTGCTGTGCTAGGAAGCAAATGGGCATGGTAAGCAGTGAATATATTTAACATCTCTACCGGTTTCACAGCTTAGGGGTTAAATAAAAATCATCTTTAACTTACACAGTTGTGCCCTTTCATCTAACAGAAATTTCTTAGGAGGGAAAAACAGTCAAGACAGGTAAAAGCTGTTTCAAGGAGTCATTGGAAGTCATGTTGAGACAGAATTTCATGGATAGAAATAATTGTGTCTCATAAAATAAACTGTGAGCACCTCAGACCGTGTCTACAAAATACTAAAACCACCAATAGAAAAAGTTAAACAATCCATTGTTTTATTTACATGATTCCCAAGCACTGGTTTGACTGCTAGTATTAAGGAACTGATAACATTGCTGTAGCTTGTTTTGACAATGCAGTGTAAGCGTTGAGATAGCACCTCTTGAAACTGAGAAGTGAACTTCTGGAACATTTTTATCTCCTACTCAGAAAAAGGGCTTTGGAAAGTCCCATTGTGAGTCCATTTAGGGAGGTGATTCTCAAGAATCCAAGAAAAAACCACAGTTTTGCTGATTTGGACATTATAGATGCTCATCCTCAGAAAAATTCATATATTTAAACATTTCTAGCCACCAAAATACAGGTTTGAACTTGAGAGGGTCCAGGGGACACATCTCCACCACAGTGGTCTCAATGACCTAAAAGGTCAATGCTGGAAACTGATGGTTCCTTAATATAAATGACCTTCCTAGGTAGCTCAGACAAAATTCAACTGAATTCTGGACTTGTTTTCCAAGAGGACTACACAAATCAATCATGCCCGGATTTTTAGGGAAAACTGCTGGGCTGCAGCTTCTGCTAAGACAAGTCAGCCAAGCTATTCTCACCCTTGTGCTCAGGTAGCCATGCTCCAGACCATGTGACCATTCACACACGAATTGGTCAAAGTCTGTGATCTAAAGGTAGTCAGTTCATTGGCTGACTGGTGACCTAGGCAGTGGCTAGAGCAAAATGCTCTCCCCAAAAGACACAATGGTGATTAAGACAATCAGATTCTCTATTAAGACCTTAGACTGGCAAATGGTATCAACAGGGTTTTTTTTGTTTTGTTTTGTTTTTGTGAAGATGCAAGAAAACACAGAAAGCAGAGCAGAAACTGGGACATTGGCAACAGTATATTCATGACAGAGCACCAGAGCAAAGAGTTGGGAACTCAGGCTATAGGAAGGGAGATGAGATTAAGGGAGGAGACCACCCCTCATATTGTCTTATGCCCAATTTCTGCCTCCAAAGAAAGAAGAAATGAAAACTAAAAGGCAGAAATGAAATTCACAAGCAGACAGCCCAGCACCACACCCTGGGCCTGGTAGTTAAAGATCGACCCCTGACCTAATCGGTTATTTGCACAGGAAAAGCACTGTGGAGATCCCTGTCCTGTTCTATTCCGTTCTAATTACCAGTGCATGCAGCTCCCAGTCATGTACCCGCTGCTTGCTCAATCGACTACGACCCTCTCATGTGGATCCCCTTAGAGTTGTGAGCCCTTAAAAGGGAAGGAATTGCTCACTCGGGGAGCTCGGTTGTTGGAGACGAGTCTTGCTAAAGCTCCCAGCCGAATAAAGCTTTTCCTTCTTTAAGTTGGTGTCTGAGGGGTTTTGTCTGCAGCTTGTCCTGCTACAAGATTACTTGTCTCTAGAGTCCTAGACTTCTGAATGATTCTAATTCCAGCTTCTGTAAGACTCAGTGCACACATATTTCTGGGTTGCTACTGGATTCTTGTTATCCTTTTGGTTGCATGTATTCATAAACCAACACACTATTCAAGAAAGCTAAAGTGACTCTCTGCTTCTTGCAACCATAAGAGCTGAAATAAACACACTAGATCTTTCTAGAATGTCTTTGGGTCTCTTGGGCTAGAGGCCAACCAGGAGGATGCAAAGGTCTGGAAGGTGTTCTGTGATTCATAGCAATGTATTTTACAGAACAAGTTTCCTCTGTCATCTGCTGGAGCAGCGGGACAAGACACAAACGTTGAATCACAGGGAGCACCTGCTCAAAACTGTGGTCCTCTTATGTAATTGAAATGGCTGTAGGGAGACCAGCCATCACACAGGAAGCTGGTTTGAGATTTCATCTCTGTTATCATGGTTTATTTGTTAAGACCAAGGTAGAGCTTAGTGGAGGGAGCAGGGTGGAATCAGTCCCTAGTGGCACAGGAAATATTTTAGAGAGTTAGAAAAGCATTCTTGTATTAGAGATGTGAGTTTATTTTTAAACTAATAGCTTACCCAGAGAAAGCTCAGATTTCGTGTTTTCAGTCACTTGTTTAGGACTTGATTCTCACTATTGTATTTTCTGAGTAACAACTCTTAGCAGTAAATGACTCTTGTTCTTGAGGCAGAGACACAAATATCAGTTTCTTTTTTCATTTTTAATTTTTATGGGCTCCCAATCTGAAGCAATATGGGAAAACACAAGCTGTTCTTATGGAGGTATTTTATCCCATGAGTGAAATATATCACAAAGAAAGAAGTGAGTAGGCTACAGTCAAAAAGAACATCACATTAAAAAAAAAAAAAAAAAAAAAAGGCAACACTGGAATGAAGATTGTAATCACTTTAAGAGCAGTAATTGGGCTTATCGCAATATCCCTAGCACCTAACTTAGTGTCTGAGTAGACACTTGATATCAGAGTAGGTTCTCAGAGAGCTTGTTTGCTAAATGAGCAAATGAATGATGTCTTACTGCATTGTGGCCAAGTAGACTGCTTTAGAACCAATCATAAATACAGATAATAAAAGGAATCTACTGTGCTAGACTCAGTACATCGAGGACCTGTTGAAGGGGCTAGCACCTGGGATGACTCCCATCACGCCCTGGGATGACTACCTCGATTATTTTGACTTTATTCTGCTGCTCAGAGATTGGTTTTAAAGAAATAAAACTAACAGATTGAGTTTCCTTCTCTGTTCCCTGTGAGGATTAACTTGGGTGGTGGCAGGACCCTTGCTAGTCTATGTCAGTGTTATGCTCTGAGTAGCCTCTCACGACCCTGAAAATAAATATTTTAAAATTTAAAAAACCTAGACAATAAATTGGGACGTTTCCAACATCTTTCTTCTGTAAAAATACTACAATCTCTAGATGTTAATGCAACAAAAGAAATCCGTAACTTTAAAGCCTCTCATAACGGCCCTCTTTTCCTCCTCCCTCCTCTCCTCTCTAAAAGTAAAACAGGTTATGTCTGCTGGCCTCTTCAAACTCCACCATGCCATTTTCTCAGGGAAACTCCCTGCACTGTAGGTGGGTCAACAAAATCAAGCTAGAGGTTCTCTTTACACATATTGATGGCTTATTTCTTATCAGTAAATTTCCTTCCTTCCTTCCACAAACATCTGGGCATTGTGCTAAACACAGGAGGTGCAACTGTGAACAAGTGAGACAGTTCCCATTCTAGGTTTGGTGAGAGATTTAGATAAGTAAATGGGAAATTAGTGTTAGATGCAATGCAATGATGAAAAAAATATAAGGTTGGAGGCACCCAACCCAAACTTGGAGGGTCTGGAGGCTTCTGAGTAAGTGATATTTAAGCTGAGACATGAAGGATAACTGTGCCAGGTGAAGAGTTGGGATGGGGGAAAATAATGGGTAAAGTCAAAGGAACAATGCCTGGCTCCTATCTGCTGGCATACTTAGGATTCCAAACTATTCTCACTTAACTTCCCCATTGAGCCTCATAGATTTCAAAGGCTGTAATTCTCAGTAGGGTTGATTTTTTTTTCCCCCTTACCTGTAAGGAGTCCTGGGGCTTCATGCACTCACACTTCAAAAGATACTTTTTCTGATGCTTAGGGTAAACAGAAACTACTGCAAATTGCTGTTTGAAGACGCTTGCCTTCATTTAATTTCAGTGCTTGGGATTCAAATAAAAATTTTAGGCCGGGCGCGGTGGCTCAAGCCTGTAATCCCAGCACTTTGGGAGGCCGAGGCGGGCGGATCACGAGGTCAGGAGATCAAGACCATCCTGGCTAACACCGTGAAACCCCGTCTCTACTAAAAAATACAAAAAACTAGCCGGGCGAGGTGGTGGGCGCCTGTAGTCTCAGTTACTCGGGAGGCTGAGGCAGGAGAATGGCGTAAACCCGGGAGGCGGAGCTTGCAGTGAGCAGAGATCTGGCCACTGCACTCCAACCTGGGCGACAGAGCGAGACTCTGTCTCAAAAAAAAAAAAAATTTAAAATGTCACATTTCACTCCCCTTCCAATACACACCACAGGTGAACCTATTATTCAACCATTAGTTATTAGACTCCGGCATGTCTAACATGGTGCAATGAATTATTAAAGGGATCTACATAATATAACTTTGTATCACATCTTCAAGGCTATGTGAGAGAAATTTACATTTTTTTTTCTTTTGGGCGAAGCATATGAAACCTGCTCAGAGGACAATCATTTATTTTTAAACTTTTTTTTTTTTTTTTTTAAAGGAGGTTCTAGGGTTACTTACAGTAACTTTGATCAATGTCTATTTCCATTGCACTGTCAGAAAATTTATTTTAATTGCCAATATCACATAAGCATTTTGTGCTAGATTTAACTTTTTTCTCGTTCATTTATCCACCAAATATTTACAGAGCACCTTTATTGTATTGTCCTGGGACTGAATGCAATATTTCACTGTTCCAAGAACAATGCTTTGTACACAGTGATTTATAAATATTAAACTAGAAAATATAAGAATATGCTAATCTCTAAATCTTCAAGTTTACAATATTTAATATAGGGTAATTCAAAAACAAAGATTTTTCCAAGAAATAAAAAGCGAGAGGTGATATTCCAGATGTTTTTTAAATATGCTACATAAGTCCTATTTCTGGATATTAACATGGAGAACAACTCAACAACTTTGTGGAAAAGTATAAATAGCTTTAAAAAAATCATCCTTTAAATAAAATCCAATTAATCTATCCCAGTAGGTATTTTTATATTGACTAACAACTTTCTTGAGCCTTAGTTTCCTCATCTGTAAAAATGGAGTTCATTCACTTATTAACAAAGAGTTACTGAATGCCTACCAAGTGCCAGGGACTGGTTTGGGCTTTGGGAGCACAGTGGTAAACAAAACAGATGTAATTCTTACCTTCCTGGTGCTTACATTCTAATGATAATACCCATCTCATGGAATTGTTGGAAAGATTGCGTATTATGTAATTACAAGTATTTTGTGACTTGCAAAGTGCTATATAAATCCAAGGTTCTTGAATATGACTTATTCCTCTTTCAGAATAGAAATCAGTAGGTATTAATAAAAATGATGGTTTAACTAGAGTTTTAACACTGCCACATTTCACTACTAGAAGTCCTCAAGTCATACGCAACTCTAATTCATTCTATTTGTTCATTCCAATAATAATTTACCTAAAGTAATTTAAGAAAATCATATTAATGTATGATATGAAACACTAAAAGACTGCCCACAAGAGGTTAATAGATAACCTTTATTGAGCCCATATACGATGTAACAAGTACTGTGCTATTCCTGGCTGAATGCAGAAGAAATATTACATAATGTTTTATCACTGCAGTCTCTCAAAACAGACCACTTCATCACCATATGTACTACTTTTAAGATAAGTCATCGTCTACAATGTTTTTAATGACTGTTATTTTATGGCTATACCAATATTAATATTCTATAATTAACATCCTTATAACCAAATCATTGCATGTACTATTTCCTCAAGTCTTACTGTGTTTTTCTACAAGAACAAAACAGTGTATGAAAACAGCTTAAATTTAATAAAATGTGTGCCTTTATATTTTCAGACTTACTGGCACATTTTAAATATTTTCCCAGGCTGGGCACGGTGGCTCACGCCTGTAATCCTAGCACTTTGGGAGGCTGAGGTGGGTGGATTGCTTGAGCTCAGGAGTTCGAGACCAGCCTGGGCAACATGGTGAAACCCCATCTCTACTAAAACACAAAAAATTAGCCAGGCGTGATGGCACACACCTCTAACCCCAGCTACTGGGGAGGCTGAGACAGGAGAATCACTTGAACCTGGGAAGTGGAGGTTGCAGTGAGCCGAGATTGTGCCATCGCACTCCAGCCTGGGTGACAGAGCTAGACTCCGTCTCAATAAAAATAAATAAATAAATAAATAAATAAATAAATAAATAACTTTCCCAATGTTACCCAAAATTTCATAAAATGAATTTTAGGTTATAAAATTTTACATTCACAAAGGGTTAGGAAAATATAACTAAAATTTTGTCTAAGCTGTTTTTCTTTCCTTTTTTGGAAACGTCACAGGAAATATATATGGAATTAACTGCTTTTTATAATTGCTCTGGTCATGAATATAGGACAAAGATGAGTATGCAAGAATATATTCACTGTATCAAAGTGTGAAATTAAAACAGGATTACAGGAATTGAAAATTGGAAATTCCTACTGTCAGTCATCTTTGGTGAACACGATGCTTGTATGATCTATAGAATTCTACCTTGATAACCAACAAATTATCTCTATTATCTCAAAGATTATTAAACGTTGAGTCTGGTCTTTCTGGAACAAACATCCAGCATATACAGCAACTTGGGGAAGAAATACTGTTGATTAATGGCAAAGCCTTATAATCTCCTGGGTGCAGTGAAATAAATTCCACAAATATAAAGAAAGCATTTTAAATAGTATTCTTCTCAAATTATGAATGCTTCCTATATGCAATTTCCAACATGAATTAAGTGATCAGAGTGTATTCAGAATACTCCAAAAAAGAAACTGAGACCTTGGTATATATGTTTAAATTTTAATACTCAAGAGAACAAACGTAAGTTAAAACAGTATACAAATACTGCTGGCATAAGAAAAGAATATACACAAATTTGGATTCAAATGGGGTCATTATGTGAACCTAACAGGTTGTTAGGATGTAAGAATACATCCTAACAACCTGTTGAAGCCTTTTAATAAAGTAACAGATTTTAAAACAGATAGATATAAAAAGACTGAAGAAAGAACAGTAATTTTTCCTTAAATTCTCTTATCCATAAAGAATGGCAAACTCCATATGGACAGTAAAGTCAGAGGTTATCTAATTTATCAAGGCATTTTGAAGACATAAACGTTAAATACCTACTTTAAGCCCAAACAAGGTAAAAATAAGCGGCATTTCATTGTGCTCAAGTTTAATTTTACGTATCAGTCATGTTAACAAATTATAGCAAATAAAAATAAAAACATTTTCCATTTTTTTGAAAGTACACATCATTACTTCTCCCAGGTACTTCAGTAATTTAAGTTTAATACTCATTTCATTAAACATTAAACACAGAAAAGAATTTACAATATCTTGCACTATTAAGAAGAGATGGCAAGTTCTCCCAACTTCAACAGTGTAAAAGCTGTTTTTAAATTGTGAAAATTATTAGAAACACTAGCTCTCTAGAATTTCAAAATATATCTGAAGAAACTAATTGTCTTTCGGATATTGTTTATTCAAACAAAACTTTTCGACAGGCGTGATGGCTCATGCCTGTAATCCCAGCACTTTGGGAGGCCCAGGCAGGTGGATCACCTGCAGTCAGCAGTTCAAGATCAGCCTGACCGACATGGTGAAACTCCATCTCTACTGAAAATACAAAAAAAATTACCTGGGCCTGGTGGTGGATGCCTGTAACCCCAACCACTCAGGAGGCTAAGGCAGGAGAATCGCTTGAACCCAGGAGGCAGAGGTTGCACTGAGCTGAGATTGTGCCACTGTACTCCAGTCTGGGCAACAAGAGCGAAACTCCATTTCAAAAAACAAAACAAAACAAAACAACACCAAAACAAAACAAAACCCACTTTTATTTTGGAAGGGTAAGCTATGTATAAATAAAAATTCATTCAACATGAATGTAATTGGAGAAATTCCCTACTGTTGAAAAATAGTAATAGTAATGTATAAACTGACTTCCAATTATTCAAATAAACCTTTTTTTTTTTTTTTTTTTTTTTTTGAGATGGAGTCTCACTCTGTCGCCCAGGCTGGAGTGCAGTGGTGCAATCTCAGCTCACTGCAACCTCCGCCTCCCGGGTTCAAGCGATTCTCCTGCCTCAGCCTCCTGAGTAGCTGGGATTACAGGCATGTGCCACCATGCCTGGCTAATTTTGTATTTTTAGTAGAGAAGAGGCTTCACCATGTTGGTCAGGCTGGTTTCGAACTCTTGACTTCGTGATCCACCCACCTTGGCTTCCCAAAATGCTGGGATTGCCCGACCTCAAATAAATAATTCTTTGGTTAATTCTGGAATTTTTGTCAGATGCCTGTGGGATACTTTTATTCCTGATCACATTCAACACAAACCTTAGTGTTTATATACTGTAAACAACATAAATTACATATTGTAAAATCTACTAGGATTCATAGGTTGACTACAATTCCATTTACATTTTGCTTTAAGTTCTAAAAGTTACTGATGAAGAAGTGTTACGTGGTTTTATAAGGGAATACTTGATAGAATTCTTCCTGTCTGAAAAGATGCATTAAATATTTCTGATCACTAAAAAGTAAAGCTTCTAGCACCTCTTGAACATTGACTTCACTTTCCAAAGATGTATCTATCATCTCTCTCAATGCCCAAGTCAACAGTCGAGCTAAACCAAGTATTTGGTGACTGTCTCTTTAAAGAAGAGAAGCATCAGTTCTCCCTTGCACTCATCTTTGCCTGCACACATCTTTGTTTTTTATCTGTACTCTTCAGGCAAAAGATAACTTATCTTTATGGAAAGTTTTCTTGCTTTGTAATCTATAGAACATTAGTAGCCAGCTTAAAATGCTTATTCTATGATTGTACATTTGTGTAAACTATTATATTTTTCTTTAGAAAACACATTTTAGTTTAAAACAGAGAAACACAAACCTGAATACTGAATAACCTATAATTGACAATACTGTAAAGTTATTAAAAACACTCTTAAAACTTCTGAAAGTACATTAACAATTTTTAAATAGTCACCATCCCTTAAAAATAAATTATTTACAAGTGTCACCTTAGGTCGATGGAGTTTATGCAGTCATTACATGATCGGGATATGCCTCTTGAGGGTGTGTGCCTACAGTGCAGAAAACCTTGAACATATCTTGTCTACTTGCCATTGGAAAACTGAAGGCAGCATAACTTTATTAAAGAAAATTAACCTAATTGGAAGAAATTAATTAAAATTGGTATTATGCTATCTAGAGAAAAATTTAATTTTTTAAAGAATTTTTCATGGTAGAATTTCATGATAGAATTTTTACATAGCATAACTAAATTATTTCAGTATCATCTTAATTTTAAAGTTGTTAAAACATAATTCTGATGTTTCACATTATTGTAATGTAAAATGTCAGATCTGCACTTATAGGAAATTACATTATAAAAATTATTTTTAATATGCTAAAAGCTACTAAACCAGTTTCCCGTCACATTGCACAACATGTGAAATATAAGGTGTCTAAGTTTTTATAGATAATATAAAAAATTGTTAACGTTTGTTTATACTTCAGTAAGTTAATTTGCTGGTTTTTTTTCTTTTTTTACCAAAAATATTGCTGACAAAATATTACCAATGTAAATATAAGCCACATGAAGCAATCAGTTCCTTCCGATTTGGAAAGCTTAAAAAAAATAAATAATAAGAATTCTACCTAACACAGAGTAATGCCAAGCTAGTCAGCAGCAGTCATGACTTAGTACTGTTGGATCAGGCAATTCTGATCAGAACATTGAATTAGATGCCTTTTGTGGGACAAGTGCCAAACCGTTGTTTTTTTTTTGTTTTTGTTTTAAACCAAAATGCAATGACCTAATAGTAAGAGCACCATCGTTGATATTAGCAGGTATATGAACTCCATATTTAATACATATTCAAAAATAGAGCAACTATTGTTAAAATTCTTGTAGTGTTAAGTAACTTTTACATTTCCTGCAACAGGCAGATGTTAACAAAGATGCTATAGACTGAAAATCATATACATGTCTCTTATTAATAAAAACCTTGCAGTGATTTTACAACTGTTTGCTTCAGAAGGGCTCCTTCTGAATTCAGGTATGTGAATTCTGATGAACCCTTTCCTCATCCCAACCTCCATCCTCACTATCCTTAGTGTCTGCACCTATTTAGACAGACACAAACAGGAGAAACTTTTAAGATGTGAAGCTAACACATTCACTCTTCTTTTTCTCTTTTTTTATAATGACTATGTATTTATTTTCTAGGTTTCTTACTTCCGGTCATGACGAAATAATGGTCATCATCTTCCTTTTTCTTTGCAGTAGGTTTTTTATCTCCACTATCTGCATCCTTAACAGGTAAGGGTGGTTTCCTGGTTGAAGCTGGGGTTTTGCCACTTTTGGGAGGCCCTTTAGTTGAATGCTGGCCCTTAGCGACAGTCTGTACTACCTTCGGCGCAGTTTGTGTTTTGGTAGAAGACTGGGGAAGGCTCACGATGGACAGTGGGGTTCGGCCAGGAGACTTCGAGGAGCTGGGTTCTGTCTTCTGAAAAGTACTTTTATTCTGAGGCTGCTTTTTGGTAACTGGAACTATATTCTTATCTTTTGATTTCTGTGTAGCTTTTCCAGGAGAAACTGAGGACACAGAAACTGGCTGATTTAAATTCAAGGCCGATTGAAGTTTCTGTGCTGGGACTGGCCTTGCTTGTGGGGCACCATCGGATGGTTGAGACTGTGTTCCTAGACCCGTGGCTATGTTTTTGGAACTGGATTTTGTCATTTTTGCAGAGGACTGGAAAGAAGGTTTAGGTCTTACAGGTGTATTTGCTTTAGGTAGCTTAGGACACTTTGAGGATGAATTTGAATGTGCAGCTAAGTGAAATACTGCACTATCTCTGGAAGAAATATGATTATGTTTCAAATACTTAGGTTGAGTTTTTCCAGAACACTTATTTGGCAAAAGTGTGGACTCAGGCAGATCTGTTGAATTCTGGGCTGGAATAACCTTGGCCTTAGGGGTACTGGGGGATGCAATACATTTTCTTGGTGACTCAGATATACAAGGTGTAGTTCTTGGTAAAGCTGGTGAAGAAATATTTTTACCTACTGGATTTAATGAAGCAAGTGAAGATGATGCATTGTTGGAAGGAGGCTGCGGTTTCTTTGTTATGCCTCTTGAAGACTTGAGCTTGGGATGAGACGATGCTGCGGGAGAATTTGGCAATTTAGAACGGACTGACATAGGGCCCAGATTACCTCCTTTCAGTGAAGATGGTGGCACCAATGCACCTGGTGGACGTCCCTGTTTTTCTTTGCTTTTTGGCATGCTGGGTTTTGAATTTTGTTTCTGAAACATGTGAACTGCTGACAAAGGATTCATTTCAGGAGGCTGCGGCGTTCTGGCGGGCGAATCAGGTACACTCTCATTAGAAACTCCTTTTTGAAAGGCTAAAATTTTTTGTTCTAGTGTGGCAAACTGTAATATTCGACAGGGGTCATATTTAAGCAAAAATCCTTGAAGAGTATCCCAGCCTCCACCAACACGAACCATGACATGTTTTCCATGAAGCATCTGCCCCCAAAAGGAAAATAAAAAGTAAAGCTGTAATACTGTGAGATTTACAGTTACAATTCATTAGCAGTTACAATATGTGATGTCTGAGATCTATGAAATTCAGAGCATTTGCCAACAGCCTCACTACAAATTGACAGTTTCTTTCTTGTTATTCATATAATAAATTTAACTCACATCAAATTATGCAACTAACGATACAAAATCTTCCTATTTGTGGGCCGTGCGCAGTGGCTCACGCCTGTAATCCCAGCACTTTGGGAGGCCGAGGAGGACGGATCATAAGGTCAGGAGATCGAGACGATCCTGGCTAACAAGGTGAAACCCCGTCTCTACTAAAAATACAAAAAATTAGCCGAGCGTGGTGGTGGGCGCCTGTAGTCCCAGCTACTTGGGAGGCTGAGGCAGGAGAATGGCGTGAATCCGGGAGGGGGAGCTTGCAGTGAGCCGAGATGGCGCCACTGCACTCCAGCCTGGGCGACAGAGCGAGACTCTCTCTCAAAAAAAAAAAAAAAAAAACTTCCTATTTGTAAGAAAGGTATTTACATATAACTTGCATCCTAAAAATAAGATATCCTGGCTCTGCCAATATATCTCAAGTTGGGTTTTAGGGCCCTGTCCATTCAGCAGGCAAATCTGCACACCTGTATGAGATTACCCACAAATTTTAACTCTAAGTCCTATGCTCTGTGTACTACCACATCATACTGCCTTAAAACAGAAAGCTAATTAAAAGAAAATGCATGTAAATGTTTCTGTATAAGCTAGGTGGGGCTGAGGAGGTAATAATAATACGTGAAATAGAAGAAAATATGGATGGTGAAATTATATTTTTAAATACTTTTATATTATTTTCCTAAATTGGAAATAAGACAGCTTCTGTATGAGAAGTGGAAAGGATGATGAACAGGTGAAATTTCAATCTCCTCACCAGCAAAAGGAACAATTAATCAACTGTAGATAGGACAAAGGAAGGAAATGAAAATATGTATCAGCATACTCGTATACATACTGATTCTGTGTCAATGAGAAAAATATTTTCTGTTTAATGTCCAAGGCTTGTATTATTATAAACTGTACAGTTCTTTTTTTTTTTTTTTTTTTTTTTTACTATGGATACTCAATCTTATTAGATGCTTTGTTTTTTCTTCTTATGATGGAAAATTCCTTTTTCTAAGAAAATTTGAGAAATAAGTTCCTTGAGGTATACAAGGATTTTTCCCCTATTATATTCACTGTCTAAATAATCTTAGCTATCCTGAAGTTAGTTGTTTGCTGTGTGATGAGTGTTTACCTAAATTCATTATATACTCATGAAAGAAATTACTCCATTTTCCTTGTACAGTGAAATCCTTCCATTAATAGCATCTTTTCCAATGTTTTTAAAAGTAAAAGGGGAGCAAAAGGTTAGTGAAACAATAAATCCAATTTCAAAACAGTATTTATGTGTAAATAAAATGTAAATAATGGACTTACTCTTATAAAGAGTATTTTATCCCCTAGTCGGTACCGTCCTTCAGATAAATACTCAATAGAAAATCGATGAGAACAACTACAAGGAGGATCCTCAGCAATATGTTTAACCTAAGATGATGAATAAATAAAATTTAGTGCTTGTTACAAAAAGCATTTTGTTTAAAGTGCAATATTATTTGATAGCCAAGGAAAACCAAACCTAAAAATAAAAATTCTAGGTTCAACAATTTAATTGCTTCTCCTGTGCTTGTTAACAAATATTGAGATTAGACATTGCTAATCTAACATAAAAGCCACAATCTTCCCAGCATGACTTTGTGGTAAAGAAATTCTTATTTTCCCCAGTTTTACCAAAGAGGTTAAACTTGCCTGAGATCATACAGCTAGTAAGTAGCGGAGCCAGGTTTCAGATCCAAACAGCCTAGCTGGTGTCTCTCTGTCTCTTTCTCTCTCTCAGTGTCTGTCTCTCTCTCTCTTTTATTTTTCTCTCTCTCCCTCCCTCCCTCCCACCCACCCTTCATCTTCGAACACATAACACAGTGAGGTCAATTAACACATTTGTTGAGTTTTGGGAAACATATGAGTTCGTTACTACGCTTGACTTTGTTTTAAGCCCTGAGTTAATAATACATGTCAAATCAAAGACAGGCCAGTCAGATAAAGGCTAAATAGGAATTTTCACTTGTCCCTAACAGTGTACTAAACTAATATTGTGGGGGAAAGATCTAGATTTGCTCAAATTTATTATTAAAATTGGCAGAAACATATTCACATCTATTCTCTCAAGACTGGGTAAAATTCTTAAAATTTTCAATTCAAGGTGCATTTCTCTAAAAGTGCTCTGTTTCAATAGCTTGCTAAGGAAATAGGAGTTGGCATGGGGGAACTCTACTTCAGCCAGTCAAGAAGCTTACAGAATTTTTTATTATTATAAATATGTTTAAATAGTAGAACTGCAGTAAATATAAAAACAAATTTAAGAATTATATATTCAAAACATGGAAATATAAATATATTAAGTAAAGATATTTGTTGAAATATCTATGACTGAAAAAAGTCACACATCAGCCACTGTGGAAAATATTTGGCTTTTCCTAAAATTATGTTTTTGAAAAAGGGAGGTCATGAATGTTTTTTTCAATTACTGCCACACACAATTTATCAAAACGAATTCATATAACTAAACTTAGGCATGATATTAAAGAGAGTCTCTTTAGATATGCCTAATTTAGCTGAGCACCAATAGAAATTTATATGATTGTCTTAAATATCTACCTAAATCAAATGAACACTTGTGGATTCACTAGAGCCTGATAAGAAAGGTCCAGAATTTATTTTCCTGTATCATGTATTTAACAAAATAATGTGCTTATAAACAAATAGAACTGATTTTCATAAGTCACCCAATCAAGTTTATCTTGTTCACATGCACACGTGCACATGTGCATCTACATTCATACAGACACACACATCATGCGCATAAAATGGTGAAAAATAAACTGAACTCTGGGAAAGGGCTTACAGTTATTAGAACCATGTTGATACATTAGTTAACCAAAGTAATCTGAAAGGAGATATATCTTTTAGTCACCACTTTCTGTCTGTAAAAATTTCCTAAGTATACAGAGTTGCAGTTGTATATTTTGTAACAGGACCCTAAATCATGAATCAGATAATAATTGTTCCTTATTTTCAACAAAGATATCTGTAGATCACATATTTACAGGTAGACATTGAATGTATTCATATAGCACATATATATTTAGAGAAATGTTTCTTTTTAGTTTTCATAACAAGAATGTAGATATAAGGCATATCTTTTCCTTGTTTAAGATACCTGAAGCTCACTTATATTGAGCAGTACAAATCAGCACTAACCCACAATCAGAACAAGGCATGAGCCTAAAAGAAATAAGAGCTCTAGGTAAGAAATGATTTCTTCTGATTTTATTACATAATTTACATCATAATACTGAAGGAAATAGCTAAGAAAATAAAAATAATCTACAAAGGTACTATATTACTATTATTTTCATTCTCATTTCTGTACAGTTTGTCTGTATATACATATTTTACACAAAATAAATGTTTCTTGTTGCTACATATTCTTCATAATGATCACAATGATTATTCTGTTAAGATTATGAATCCTAATTTGCCAAACCATTGCCCTATTTGAGGGTCTTTACATTGCTTTCAATTTTTTACCATTCTAGGTCCTAATGCAATAAACACTTTCATTTATGCTACTTTCTCCCTCTTCAACTACAGTAAAAATGAAAAAGTAATATTTTTGTAGCTCTTAATATTTGTCCATTTCTTTTTCAAAAGTTTACGTCATTTTCCATTGCCAATAGTAAACCCTAAATACAGTTTACTAGAATTTAAAAGCACCAGGCTTCATAATTTAAAAAAATCTTGCTAATGGGGCAAATGGCAAATGGTATTTCATAGCTGTTATAATCTGATTTCCTCGATTATCAGCAAGTTTCGACACTGCGCTATCTTCCTGTGTGAACACAGACCTTGCCCACTTATTTACTGCAATGATTTTCTTATCAAACTGTGTAAAGTCTTTATAATAGGGAAATGAAAACACTGTATTTTCCACTTGATACAAATATTTTTCCAATATTTCCTTTTTATTTAATTATCATTCTTTAAGGTTACATGAGTTTTAAATTTTATTTTCTACCTACTGCATTCTTTCTGCTTCCTATATTGATATTGACAATTATTATATATATTTTACATATATAATATATACACACACACACACACACACATCAATAGCATAATGTAGGTAGATACTTTGGCCGGATAAAAGAGTTGTTCATTCTGACATGATCTTAATCTGTCTTGCAAGGTTATCTGATAGTTTTACTATAGACTTTTCTTACATTAAACAAAACAATCAAGGCAATACTTTAAAAATGTTTATTAGTAATGATTTATTCATTATTTCTTAATTTTGTGTATTTCACACTTTCATAAAATGCTACAGTCCAAACAACAGTCTAAGCAGAAAATGTTCATGCTCAGTTCACCTTCATTGTTCACATTGTAGTCACTGTAGAAGACCCACAATCCAAGGAAGAGCAATTCTATTAACTTCTGCCTAATGAACAGATAAAGTTAAGAAGACTATCCAGTTGTAAACTATCATCTAACAAGTTTGGATATATTCTGGAGGAGAGAATTCTCAAAAAAAAAAAAAGCCCATCAATATTCCCTCACAACTTTCCCTCCTCCTGTATTCTCCATCTACTTAGAGAAACCTTAGAAATCACCCTAGATTCTCTCTTTCTCACACAATCAGTCACTAATTCCTGTCAATTCTTCTAACAATTCCTCCTAAATATGTCTTATATTTGTTCCTTTTGCTTCATCCCCATTACTGCTGCTCAAATTCAAGCTCTCATCTTATGCCTGGATTATTACCATAAAACCAACATAACCTCTACATGACCATGAGAATATTCCTTATAATTTGCAAATCAGATTACAATACTACCAGACTGAAAAAAGAATCAATGAATTCTTGTGGCCTATAGAGCTCTTCATGATGAGTTCCAATCAATTTGCCCCACCACTCCTCAACTACACATTTATTCCTCATCATACGCACGCAATAACAAATCACCTTTAAAATATAATGCCCTGAATTCATCAGAGAATGGAGAATAGTACTAGTTTATATTCTGAATAAGAAATACTTGCTTTTAAAAATAGTATCACCTGTAGCAAACTAGAAGTGCTTAAAACTATGAGACTTCAAGGTATCATGGTCAAAAGAAAGTGTGGCAACTACTTACAGCTTCATGTAGCTCTTCATGCTGACAGCACGATTTTGGAATGGTGATGGAATCTTCAGGCCCAGAAGTATTAAGCAAGGTCTCTTCTAACTCAATTTCTTTCTCAAGTTTTACTAACACTGGTGGCTCAACCCCATATCTGAAAACCAACCAGGAGATCTGATTAGTCAAGCAAACTTGACCCAGGTACTTGCCTGCACATCAAGATAGATTTTCTTTCTGAAGTAAAGTCGATATGCTCCTTTTCTACCAATTGTTTCACTAGGATATTTGAAAATGCTGTTTAATGTCTCATAGATTGCAAAATATCTATATTACAATCCTCACATCATAGCACATATTTGGGTTGCAGGATGCTCCCAATATTCTACCTGGGATCCTGAAAGATGGCTTTCAAATCACCTGGTGAGTAAAGACAGAACTGAAGTAGCTATGGGGGACACCGCGCCTTGACCTTCTGCCAGATCCTCTCTGTGTTCAGAGGACTTGCTTTGACTTCAACTGCCTTAGACTACATGCTCTTACCCTATCCTTAATCTAAAAAATTGAACAGTAAATGCAGTTTAACAGTAAATGAAGACAAGCTATATTGAGAACTCAGATGTTTACATATGCTCATGCAAACAGAACAAAGTTGATAAAGAAACAAAAAATAGCAAATTAATTTAAAGCAATTTTTTGATTTATAGAAAATAGTTCTAAAATTCAGAAGATTTAAAATGTTTATAACATTGAAATTCTGAAATATGGTGAAATACATACCTTGACACAATTCGACCAATTTCAAGAAGACAAAGATACACCTGTCTTGGATCTTTGTGCAAAACTGTGGAAAATAAAACCACTTATTTTATACAGCAAAATTAAGTATGGAAACATATTTCTAGCATGGAAGAAGAGAGTTAAATTAAAAAAAAATAATGAAGACAGTGGGTTTACTAGTTCAGAAAAAATAAAGAAAAGGCACTTTTATTTTTTCTACTTATTATCTTCGACAAATTAGTTTAAAAAAAACCAGCTAACAAGAACAGAATGAAAAATTACCATGGACCTTTATTTGCACAGTATTTAAAGTCTAAAAAATTGAGGGCTTAGTAACATTGCTTATGTTTCAGATCTTTCAACAAGAGATACCACTAAAAGATATATAATACCTTGATTTTATTTTAAGCTATCTTTAGCATTGAATTATGTGTTAATACCTTTCGCAAACTCTTACAGAGGAGAGTAAGTATTTCCTAACTCATTCTAGGATGACAGCATTACCCTGATACCAAAGGTAGCCAGCCAGATGAAGACATCATAAGAAAACGAAAACCCAGTATGTCTTATGAATATAGATACAAATATCCTCAAAGAAATACTGGCAAACCAAATCCAGCAGCATATTAAAGGATTATATACCATGCAAGTGTCATTTATGCCAGAAATAGGTCAATATAAGAAAATCAACCAATGCAATATACTATTAGCAGAGTAAAGAAAAAACACACACAATTATCTTATCTCAAGAGACAAAGAACCACTTCACAAAATCCAACCATTTCATGATTTAAAAAAAAAAAAAAAAAAAGACTGAACAGGAAAAAAAGGAAAGTTTCTCAATCTGATAAAGGGCATCTAGGAAAAACCCACAGCCATTATCTTTCTTAAAGGTAAAAAACTGTAAGTCTCCCTCTCAAGACCAGGAAAAGACAAGGACATCCACTTTTATTATTTCTATTCAGCATTGTATTGGAGGTTGTAGCCATGACATTTATGCAAGAAAAATAAATAAATCATATCTGGACTAGAAAGGAAGAAGGAAAACTACATCTATTAACAGATAACATAGGCCAGACATGGTGGCTCACACCTATAATACTACTAGCACTTTGGGAGACTGAGGCGGGAAGATTGCTTGAGGCTAGGAGGAGTTTGAGATCAGCCTGGGCAACAAAGTGAGACTCTGTCTCTACAATTTTTTTTTTTTTTTTAATTAGCCAGGCATAGTGGCTCACACTTGTAATCCCAGATACTCAAGAGGCCGAGGCAGGAGGATGAATTGAATCCATGAGTTCAAGACTACAGTGAGCTATTATCATGCCACTTATACTCCAGTCCTGGGTGACCGAGTGAGACCCTGTCTCAAAAAACAAAGCAACAAAAACTAAACAAAAAAACAAAAAACAGGTAACATAATCCTATGTATAGAAGAAAACCCTGAAGAATCTACAAAATAACTGTTAGAGCTAATAAGCAAGTTCAGCAAAGTTGTGGGAGATAACGTCAACACACAAAAATTAGTTGCATACACTAGAAATGAACAGTATGAAAATGAAATGAAAATAATTCCACTTAAAATGGCTTCAAAAAGAACAAAGTACTTGGAAGTAAACCTAATCACAGAATTGTAACACTTGTACACTGAAAACTACAAAACACTGTTGAATGAAATTTTAAGATTATAAATAAAGACATCTCATGTTCATGGATTGGAAGACAATTTGTTAAGACAGCAACATTCCCCCAATCGACCTGCAGATTCAGTGTAATCCTTATCAAAATTACAACAGCCCTTTTTTTTTTTTTTCCAGAAATGGAAAAGCTGATGATCCAATTAATATGGGACTCCAAAGGCACAGAAAAGCCTAACCAATCTAGAAAAAGAACAAAGTTGGAGACTCACACCTCCCAATTTCAAAACTTACTATAAGCTACAGTAATCAAGACAGTGTATCACTGGCATAGGGATAAATGTACAGATCAATGGAATGGAAATGAGTGTCCAGAAATAAACCCATACATTTATGTACAATTAATTTCAACAAGATGCTAAGACAATTCAATAAGGAGAGAACAGGTTTTTCAACAAACTGTGTTGGCACAACTGGACATCTATATGCAAAAGAATGAATTTGAACCCCTACCTCCCACCATATACAAAAACTAACTCAAAATAGATCAATGACCTAAAACTAAGAGGCACCAACTGTAACATTTATAGAAGAAAATATAGGTTAAAAATATGTATGACTTTAATTAGGCAATGGATTTTTAGATGACCAAAAGTATGAATAAGCAAAAAAAAAAAAAAAAAATAGATAAACGTCACCAAAATTTAAAATTTGCATATATCAAAGGACACTATCAAGAAAGTAAAAAAATAACCCAAAAGCTAGGAGAAAATATTTACAAATCCTATCTAATATGGCCTAGTATCTAGAATATATAAAGAATTCTTACAAGCTGACAAAAAGGGTAAATGACCCAATTGTTTAAATAGGCAAAGGATTTGAATAGACAGTCTCCAAAGAAGTTATACAAGTGGTTAACAAGCATATAAAAAGATGTTCAATGTCCTTAGGGAAATGCAAATCAAAACCACAACAAAATACTGCTTCACACCCACTAGCATGGTTATAATAAAAACAAAAACAGGCAATAACAAGTATTGACAAAGATGTGGAGAAATTGGAACACATGGGCACTGCTGGTGGAAATGTAAAATGGTCCAGCCACTTTGAAAATAGCTCCTCAAAAAGATAGACAGAGTTACCATATGACCTAGAAATTCCAATCCTAGGCATATATCTGAAAGAATTAAAAAATATGTTTACAGCCGGGCGCAGTGGCTCACGCCTGTAATCCTAGCACTTTGGAAGATCGAGATGGGCGGATCATAAGGTCAGGAGATCGAGACGATCCCAGCTAACGCGGTAAAACCTCGTCTCTACTAAAAAATACAAAAAATTAGCTGGGCATGGTAGCGGGCGCCTGTAGTCACAGCTACTTGGGAGGCTGCGGCAGGAGAATGGCACGAACCCGGGAGGCAGAGCTTGCAGTGAGTCGAGATTGTGCCACTGCACTCCAGCCTGGGTGACAGAGCAAGACTCTGTCTCAAAAAAAAGAATGTTTACGTCAAAATTTGTACACAAATGTTCAGAGCAACATTATTCACAATAGCCAAAGAGTGGAAACAATCCAAATGCCCACTAGCTGATTAATGGATTAAAAAAATATGGCATAGCTATACAATGGAATATTAGTCTACCATAAAAAGGAATGAAGTACTGTTACATGCTACAACATAAATGAACCACTGTGCTAAGTAGAAGAAACAGACACAAAAGGCCACATATTGTATGATTCCATTTATATGAAACATCAAGAATATGCAAATCCATAGAGACAGAGAACAGGGTTTGCCTTGGCATGGGGGAAGAGAATAACGGACTAATTGCTAACAGGTATAGACTTTCTAGAAATGTTCCAAAATTAGATAGTAGTAATGATTGTACAACATAGTGAATATACTAAAAACCACTGAAATGTACATTTTAAAATTATAAATTTTACATTATGTACACAGCATATCTCAATTTTTATGCTACTACAAAAGAAACTAATACACTTAAAAATGGTTAAATGGTTAAGATAGTAATTTTTTTTTTTTTTTGAGTCTCACTTTCACCCAGTCTGGAGTGCAGTGGCGTGATCTTGGCTCACTGCACTCCCAGGTTCAAGCAATTCTCCCGCCTCAGCCTCCTGAGTAGCTGGGACTATAGGCATGCACCACCATGCCCAGCTGATTTTTGTATTTTTGTAGAGACGGGGTTTCACCATGTTGCCCAGGCTGGTCTCGAACCCCTGACCTCAGGTGATCTGCCTGCCTCAGCCTCCCAAAGTGCTGGGATTACAGGCGTGAGCCACCATGCCCAGCCTAAGATAGTAAATTTTATGTGCATTTTAATACAATACTAAAAATAAAAATAAATTTAAAAGGAAATGCAATATAAAGGTAAACAGGGATCTTTAAAATATTTTTTAAAAAGGCCTGATCATGGAACATACGCTAAATGCAATGATATAGTAGTAGTTATGGATCATCTACCTTTCTGTTCCAGTCCTTAAAGTTAGAAAGTCTAGGAAATTTCTGAATCCTAATCTAATCATGTGCAATATGTGCATGAACTGCATTTGCCCTGATTCTCTCAATAAAAATGGTAATTGTTCTTTGACTTATGAATAGCATAGCATCTATTATACACCCCAAGCACAAAGTATACTCTTTCAAAGCAATAAAAAGCCTACATTTGAGTTTAAAATTCATACCAACAGAGGAATTTATCCTAAAATTTTTATTAAACTTGTTTTTCTAAATACTTTCTAAGTTTCTTAAAATAGTATATTTGTTTCATAAAATAGCTATGAGTTGCTAGCAAAGTGTGAAAAATTAAGAGGCTCATCTTTGAGACCTCTGGAGAGTAAAAACATTAGCTTATTGGTTCAATGCCTCAAAATGAATTACTGCTATTGACAGCTCTTTACTTCTTCAGGAGAGTGAGAAGATGCCTTCTACTGAAAATGAGAAATATACAACCATCTTATGTCCTTTCAGAAACTATAAACCAGAAACTAGAGAATTCAAAGCATTTCCACTTTCTTTTGATCTCTAGAAAGTAGATATGCCATTACATCAACTACATTGTCAATAAAGATCAGCCCACCTAGATCTAAAGCAAGGTGTAAACAGAGGGATAAAATAGCATCCCATGCTTGCTCTGCACTGGATACAGGTGCCCAGATGCAGAGTAAACGGGAGGCAACTTACCCTGTGTGCAGGCAATAAGGGTGTGCACTGTCAGTCGAGAATTTTAAAACAATAATGCACCAACTAAAAGTCAGTTTGCTTTTTACTATCATCACAAACCAGCAATCCTAAACAATGTCAGTGACAAAACTTCTCCCAGGGCAGACAAATCCCACAGCCCTGCCCTTGGTACACTGCTGTGCTTATCACATTATGAATTCAGTGTGTGAGGGTAGGGGGGTGGGTATGGGTGTGTATGTACACATACATAAATGCTTTCAAATATAGTATAAAACTTAAATAGCTACCACTTTAGTCACTACACAGATGCTTCTGCTGACTTAAAGGAAATGAGAAAATACGTCAATAATTCTTCAACAGAGCATGACTTCTCAAAATGAATTGTCAAAAATATTGATCCATTAGAATGTGCAGCTGTTGTTATAAGGTAAAGCTAAACACCATGATTATACATTATTAGGCCTTCTGTCATTTCCGTAATTATATGGTTAAGGGGAAGTTACTACTTTTTAGGCTTGGTAGAGTAATTCTTAATGTAGCCAACTCATTTAGGAATTTAGAATTTTAGGGCATTCTAGACACATAAAATCTTTAACTATAAGTGAAAAGGTTAATATATTTGATTTAGTATCTCATTCTTTTTTTTTCTGAGACGGAGTCTCACTCTGTCACCCAGGCTGGAGTGCAGTGGTGTGATCTCGGCTCACGGCAAGCTCCACCTCCCAGGTTCACGCCATTCTCCTGCCTCAGCCTCCCAAGTAGCTGGGACTACAGGCGCCTGCCACCACGCCCAGCTAATTTTTTTTTTTTAGTAGACGGGGTTTCACCATGTTAGCCAGGATGGTTTCGATCTCCTGACCTCATGATCCGCCTCCCAAAGTGCTGGGATTACAGGCATGAGCCACCACACCCGGCCCTGATTCTCCAATAGTTTAACATATATTCAAAGTATACATTTTTCTAGGAAAATGAGATGAGGCATTTGAGTCCTTATCTGGAAAGAAAAATTAGAGGTTAAGGATATTAAAACCTCCTAATAAGCATTAAAAACAAGAATGTCAACAACATCACTTACCTAAACCTTCAGATTCAAAGAGGTAAGTTTCATCAACCCCAATGTCCCTACACCAATGAAGGAAGTTTGCGGTATTGTCCCGAGCAAAGAATGAACCTGATGCAGCATCTTTCTTACAGGGCACTTTTCTCACTGGAAAATTCTGGAAAAGATAAAAGAATAATTTCAAAAATGTATCAAGGATAGTTTCATTAAACAGTCATTTTGATATTACTAAATAAATGTTCAATCCATCACCTGTAACCAAAAAGTACACAACTTTAGAGAAAAAAGATACTTTTGAAAACTATTTTATTTTACTTTAAAGCAGAGGTCCCCAAACCCTGGGCCACAGACTGGTACCGGTCCGTGGCCTGTTAGGAACCAGGCCGCACAGCAGGAGGTGAGCAGTGGGTAAGCAAGCATTATCACCTGAACTCTGCCTCCTATCAGATCAGCGGCAGCATTAGATTCTCCCAGAAGCTCGAACCCTATTGTGAACTGTGCATGCGAGGGATCTAGGCTGCTTGCTCCTTATGAGAATCTAATGCCTGATGATCTGAGGTTGAGCAGTTTCATCTCAAAACTCCCCCAGCCCCAAATCTGTGGAAACACTGTCTTCCATTAAACTGGTCCCTGGTGCCAAAAAGATTGGGGACTGTTGCTTTAAAATATATTCTAGAAAAATGATTCCTAGAAGAACAATTTGGTCAAAATTAGCAGTAGGATCAAGCATCTCTCACCTCTTTCTTTTTAAAATGACGTAAGAATCTTAAATTAAAATAAAAACTGACAGCCTAATAATTGCAAAGCACTCTCAACAGTATGTCTCTCTACACATAGTTCAATATAAACCTCAAATTATTGCTATGTTAAAAGTTAAGAGATGGGTATGATGACTCACTTGTAATCCCATCACTTTGGGAAGCTGAAGCAGGATTGCTTGAGGCTAGGAGCTCAAGACCAGCCTGGGCAACATAGTATGATCTCATTTCTACAAAATATTTTTTTAAATATTAGGCAGGTATGGTGGCACGTAGCTAAAGTCCCACTGCTCAGGAGGCTGAGGTGAGAGCATCACTTGAGCCCAGCAGTTCCAGGATGCAGTAAGCTATGATCATGCCACTGTACTCCAGCCTGGGCAACAGAGCAAGACTCTTTCTCAAAAAAAAAAAAAAAAAAAAAAATCACAGACACCCATTTTTGCTTACTTCCTTCCATGTAGATTCATAAAGATGGTTCTGAATTTCTTGAGGAGACTATCAAATAAGGAAGTAGTTGTTCCTTCTTAAAGTTGTTTGAAAACTGATGATCTAAGTTTCACAGAATCTTAATTTTTTTTACTATCTGCTCCAAGATTATTTGGATAATTCTGCTGAGGCTAAGAGATTTTTTTGTTTTGGTTCAGTTTAAATTTTTACTTGAATAAGCAATCCATGAATATGATTTTTGTTAATGCAATAGGTATGGTAGGATATTACGCCTTTCTCTCACCTACTCCCAGTTCCTCTCTCTCCCTAGAGTTAACCACTATTACTAGTTCCTTGTATATCCTTCCTGTTACTATTTATTTCCAAAACTAAAATAACCTTAGGAGTTTTTTTTTCCCTGATTGAATACAGAATATACAATCATTGAAAAAAAAAAAAATCAAACGAACAGCAAACCACAAAGTATCAACTGAAATCCTCTCACCCACATTTCGGCAACACATCTCTATGCACAGCTATACACATATTTGTATCTACAAAACGTCACATAAGCCATTCTTCAATTTCATTTGTGTGTGCATTTGTGCATA
Source organism: Chlorocebus sabaeus (assembly GCF_047675955.1). NCBI lineage: Eukaryota > Metazoa > Chordata > Mammalia > Primates > Cercopithecidae > Chlorocebus > Chlorocebus sabaeus. The sequence continues at coordinate 97,963,979 of NC_132914.1, read as the reverse complement.
TACACTAAATGACAGGGTGTAGACATCATGTGGGGTTCAAAACAACATATTTAAAAAATTGTTTCTAATGAATGTATAATATTCCAATGTGTCTGGTTACCATAATTAATTTTTAACAATTTCTCTATTGATGAACATTTAGGTTGTTCCTAATTTCTGTACTATCATTTTCACAAACTTCTGATTATTTTCTCAGAATAAATTCCTACAAGTAGAACTATGTATCAAAAGATGTGCTTTAGGGGGCAGAGCGAGACAGCCCCATACAAACCTACAACATTTGTCTTGCCCACAGGAACATCAAATTTTAACAACTAACTACACACAAGAAGCACCATTACAAGAATCAAAAATCAGACCAGAAATCTGGTTTTAATTTCATATCGCTGAGAGAGACATTGAAGAGGGAAGGAAAGACAGTCTTAAATTGCCCACCCCTCCCTCCATCTTCCCAGCAGCAACCACATGGCACAGAGAATCTGTGTATCTGGGAGAGGGAGAGTACAGTGATTTTGAGGCTTTACATTGAACTCACTGCTGTCCTTACACAGCAGAAGGCAGAACCAGGCTTTAGTAGCTGACGTCTGCCCATGGAGAAAGCATTTGGACCAACCCCAGCTAGAGGGGACTCACCCATTACAGTAATAAGAGCTTGAGTTCAGACAAGCCTCGTTACCATAAACTGGAGTGCTCTGGGGACCTAAGTGAACTTGAGAGACAGTCTAGGCCACAAGAATTGCAAGTCCTAGGCAAGCCCAGTGCTGAGCTGGACTCAGAGCCAGTGGACCAGAGGGGAGGAGCATATGACCTACTGAGACATCAACCAGGCTAAGCGTGTGCTTGCACCACCTCCCCCAACCCCTGGCAGCAGCCACAAGGTGCAGAGAAAGCTGTGCACTTGGAAGACAGACAGCACAGCAACTGGAGGACTTTACACTGAACTCAGTGCTGCCTTGTCACAATGGTGACCTATCAGGATTCATCACCTGCTGAGTAAAGAACCCTTGGGCCCTGAATAACCAGCAGTGATACCCAGGTAATACGCCATGGGCGTTGGGCTATCAGACATACGAGCTTCAGGTGGGACTGAATACATTCCCAGTTTTGGTGGCTACAATGAAAGACTCCTCCTGTTTGAGAAAGGCAAGGGGAAAAGTAAAGCTGACTCTGTCTTGTGCCTTAGGGACCAACTCAGACACAGTGGGGTAGAGCACCAAGCAAGCTCTGAGGAGTCCCCAGCTTTAGGCCTCGGCTCTTGGTCAGCATTTCTGGACCTGGCCTGGGCCAGAGGGGAGGCCACTGCCTTGAAGAGTGAGTCCCAGGCCTGGCAGCATTCACCACAAGCTGACTAAAGAGCCCTTGGGTTCTATTGGCAGTGGCCTGGCAGAAACCCACAGGGGCCAGTGGTGGTAGTAGCCACAGGGAGAGGCTCCTCTGCCCATAAAAAGAGGAAGAAAGAGTGGGAAGGACTTTGACTTGTGGTTTGAGTGCTGGCTTAGCTGCAGTAAAACAGTAATATCAGGTAAATTTCTAAGGTTTAAGACTTCAATCTCTGGCTCCCAGACAGCATCTCTGGACCCAACCAGGGCCTGGGGGAACATGACTCCATTGTATATTATTTGTTTCTTTTCTCTTGCTGCTTTTAGGATCCTTTAAGCATGAAGGAGAAATAAAGACTTTCCCAGACAACAAAAGCTGAGGGATTTCATCCACACCAGACCATCCTACAAGAAATGCTAAAGTGAGTTCTTTATCCTTGACCTTTAAGAGTTTATTAAATGCCTTGAGGTAGTGTTCTTTGGGTTAAATCTGCTAGTGTTTTATAACTTTCTTGTGCTTGAATATTGATATCTTTCTCTAGGTTTGGGAAGTTCTGTGACAATATCCCTTGCTATTAATAGTTCTTTTGCTTATGCAATCAGTTTAAAATAATGGGTTATAAGATATTATTTGCAAGCCTCATGGTAACCTCAAATCAAAAAACATACAACAGATACATGAAAAATAGAAAGTAAGAAATTAAAGCATTCCACCAGAGAAAATCAGCTTCACTAAAAGACAGGAAGGAAGGAAAGAAGGAGCCGACCAAAAAACAACCAGAAAACAACAAAATGGCAGGAGTAAGTCCTTATTTATCAATTTTAACACTGAATGTAAATAGATTAAATTCTCCAATCAAAAGACACAAAGTAGCTGAATGGATGAAAAAGCAAGACCCAATTTTCTGTTGTCTCCAGGAAACACTCTTCACCCATAAAAACACATACAGACTGAAAATAAAGGGATGGAAAAAGATACTCCATGCCAATGGGAAACCTGAAAAACAGGAGTAGCTATATTTATATCAGACAAAATGAATTCTAAGACAAAACCCATAAGAAGAGACAAAGAAGGTCATTATATAATGATAAAGAGGTCAATTCAGCAAGAGGATATAAAAATTGTAAATATATATGGACCCAATGCTAGAGCACTCAGATAAATAAAGCAAATATTATTACAGCTAAAGAGAGAGAGAGACTCCAATACAGTAATAGATGGAGACTTCAAAACCCTACTTTCGGCATTGCTCAGATCTTCCAGATAGAAAATCAGAAAAGACACATCAGACTTAATCTTCACTATAGAACAAATAGACCTAACAGATATTTACAGAACATCTCATTCAGCAGCTGCTTTAATCTCCTTAGCAGGTGGATCATTCTCAAGCATAGATCATATGTTAGGTTACAAAACAACTCCTAAAATATTTTTTAAAACCTGAAATAATATAAAGCATCTTCTCTGACCATAATGGAATAAAACTAGAAATCCATAACAAGAGTAATTTCGGAAACAATATAAACACATGGAAATTAAACAATATGCTCCTGAATGACTGACACCAGTGGGTCAATGAGGAAATTAAGAAGAAAATTGAAAAATTTTCTTGAAAAAAATAATGAAAACACAAATACCAAAACCTATGGGATACAGTGAAAGCAGTATTAAGAGGTAAATTTATAGCTGTAAGTGTCCACATCAAAAAAGAAGAAAAACTTAAAATAAATAACCTAACAATGCATCTTAAAGAACTAAAAAGACAAGTGCAAATCAACTCGAAATTAGTACAAGAAAAGAAATAATGAAGATCAGAACAGAAATAAATGAAATTGAAATGACAAAAACAATAGCAAAAGATAAACAAAACTTAAAGTTGGTTTTTTGAAAGGATAAATAAAATTGACCGACCTTAAGTCAGACTAAGAAAAAAGAGAGAAGACCCAAATAAAATCAGAGATGAAAAAGGAGACATTACAACTGATACCACGGAAATTTAAAGGATTATACTGAGCAACTGTAAGACAACAAAACCTGAACAGACCAGTAAAAAGTAACAAGATCAAAGCTGTAATAAAAAGGCTCCCAGTAAAGAAAAGCCTGGGACCCGAGTGCTTCACTGCTGAATTCTACCAAACATTTAAAGAAGAACTAATAGCAGTCCTACTCAAACTATTCTGAAAAACAGAAGAGGAGGGATTACTTCCAAACTCATTCTATGAGGCCAGTATTATACCAAAACCAGACAAAGACATATTAAAAAATGAAGACAACAGACCAATATCTCTGATGAATATTGATGCAAAAATCCTCAACAAAATACTAGCAAACTGAATTCAACAATACATTTAAAAAATTATTCATCATGACCAACTGGGATTTATCCCAGGGATGCGAAGATGTTTCAACATGTGCAAATCAATCAGTGTGATACATCTATCAACGAAATGAAGTATAAAAACCATATATATCATTTCAATTGATGTTGAAAAAGCATTTGATAAAATTTAAATCCCTTTGTGATAAAAACCCTAAAGAAACTGAGTATAGAAGGAACACACCTCAGCATAATAAAAGCCATATGATGACAGACCCACAGCTAGTATCATACCAAATGGGGAAAAACTGAAAGCCTTTCCTCTAAGGTCTGGACCACAACAAGGATGCCCATTTTCATCACTGTTATTCAACACAATTCTGGAAGTCCTAGCTAGAGTAATCAGACAAGAGAAAGAAAGATTTGGCATCCAAACTGGAAAGGAGGATGTCAAATATTCTTGTTTGCAGATGATATGATCTTATATTTAGGAAAACCTAAAGACCCCCCTGCACACAAAAAGACTATTAGAACTGATAAACAAATTCAGTAAAGTTTCAGGACACAAAATCAACATACAAAAATCTGTAGCATTTTTATGCCAACAATCTGAAAAAGAAATAAAAAGTAATCCCATTTACAACAGTCACAAATAAAATTAAATACCTAGGAATTAAACTAAGAAGTGAAATATCTCTACAATAAAACACTAATGAAAAATTGAAGAGGACACCAAAAAATGGTAAAATATTCCATGTGCATGGATTGGAAGAATCAATATTGTTACAATGGCCATACTACTCAAAGCAATCTACAGACTCAATGCAATCCTTATCAAAATAACAATGGCGTTCTTCATAGAAATGCAAAAAAGATCCTAAAATTTATATGGAATCACAAAAGACTGAGAATAGTCAAAGCTATCCTGAGCAAAAACAACAAACTTGGAGGAATCACATTACCTGACTTCAACCAAAACAGTATGGTACTCGCATAAAGAGACACAGACCAATGGAACAGAAAAGAAAACTCAGAAATAAATCTAGATAACTGTAGTGTACTCACTTATAACAAAGGTGCTAGGAACAGAGATTGGAGAAAGGACAGTCTCTTCAATAAAATCTGCTGGGAAAACTGGGTATTCACATGCAGAAGAATGAAACTTGACCCCTGTCTCTCACCATATATAAAAATGAAATAAAAATGGATTAAAGACTTAAATCTAAGAGCTCGTACTATGCAATTGTTACAAGAAAACACTGGGAAAATTCTCCATGACACTGGTCTGGGCAAAAACTTCGTAAGTAATACCCCACAAGCAGAAGCAACCAAATAAAAAATAAATAGGATCACATCAAGTTAAAAAGCTTCTGCACAGTAAAGGAAACAACACATTGAAGAGCAACCCATAGAATGGGAGAAAATATCTGCAAACAATCCATCTGACAAGGGATTATTAAGTAGAATATATAAGGAGCTCAAACAACTCTGTAGGATAAAATCTAATAATCCAACTTAAAAATGGGCAAAAGATTTGAATAGACATTTCTCAAAAGACACACAAAGGGCAAACAGATATATGAAAAGGTGCTCAACATCACTGATATCAAAGAAATGCAAATCAAAAATACAATGAGATATCATCTCACCCCAATTAAAATGGCTTTCATCCAAAAGACAAGCAATAACAAATGCTGGCAAAGATGTGGAGAAAAGGGAACCCTCATACACTGCCGGTGGTAATATAAATTACTACAGCCACTATGGAGAACAGTTTGGAGGTTCCTCAAAAAACTGAAAATAAGGCTACCATATGACCCAACAACCCACTGGGTATATACCCAACAGAAAGGAAATCAGTATATTAAAGAGATTATCTGCACTCTATGTTTGCTGAAGCACTATTCTCAATAGCCAAGATTTGGAATCAACCTAAATGTCCATCAACAGATGAACAGGTAAAGAAAATGTGGCACATATATACAATGGAGTACCATAGAGCTATAAAAAAGACTGAGATCCTTTGTAACAGGATAGAACTGGAGGTCATTATGTTAATTGAAATACAACAGGCACAGAAAGACAAACATCACATGTTCTCAATTATCTGTGGGTGCTAAAAATCAACAACTGAACTCATGGAGATAGTAGAAGGACGCTTAGCAGAGGCTGGGAAGGATTGTGGGAGGTGGGGGAAGTGGAGATGTTTAAGGGTGCAAAAAATATAGTTAGAAAGAATTAATAATACCTAGTATTTGATAGTACAACAGGGTGACTACAGTCAATAATAATTTAATTGTACATTTAAAAATAACTAAAAGAGTACAATTGGATTGCTTGTAACACAAAGAATAAATGCTTGAGGGAATGGATATCCTATTTTCCACGATGATTATTACTTATTGCATGCCTGTATCAAAGTATCTCATGTACCCCATAAATATACACACCTAGTATGTACCCACAAAATATTTTTACAAGATATACCTTATTTTCAGTGATATATATATACACATACACATATCATCCACTGTCCCCTAGAATGATGATACTCCCTTATATTTCCACCAACTGTGTGTAAATTTGCAGACTCCAAACTCTTGAGAATACCTACATTTGATGAAAAGAGAGGAAACCTTACCGACTTCAAATCATGACTTCAGGGCTAACGAATGAAAACTGTCTAAAAATATTTATTATTTATCCAATCAATATTTATAGAATTTACCACCAACACAATATATGGAAAATATATAAAGAAGAAAATAATAATAGCAGCTGCTACTCGTGTGCTAGGAACCATCACAAGCTCTTTTCCCATTTAACCCTCACAACAATTCTAAAAGGAAGTTATGTTAATGTTCTCAAGAAGAGCTGGATTGACTATGCATCAAGCGCTATGTTAGACACCATCTGTACATTCACTCATTTAATTTGACTGAACTCTCACAAATAAATCCTAAGATATTTTATGAAAGGGAACATTTTTCCAGATCTTGAAAAGGGTTAAGTAAATTATTCAACATCTCATAGCCAGTTGGCATGGAAGTCTACAACCTTCTAGAGATAAGAAATGTACATAAATTAATAGGTACCAAGACATAAAATCAACACTGTCAAACATTTACTTACCCCTGATTCTTCAGAGTTGCATGTTTTCACCATGTTTTGAAGAACATCAATCAGTTGACATAGTAGTACTCCATTATCAAGTTCTTCCAATAATTTTTCTGCCTTAACTTTAATACCTAAAAACATATTTCAAAGTTAAGATTCTTCTAGAAACATAAATTCAAACAATATGGTTAAAATTAAATAGAATCAGATTACAGCAAAACACTAGAAAAATATCAGATCAGACTCTTAAATACTCTTAGAAGGTACAGTTAAAATAGCAAATAATGGCAAGTTAACTTAATGATACTGAAACAAAAATATCTGTAATGTAGAAGTACAGAAAAAATATAGAAAACTGACATCGATTTTATAAATAAGATGGACTTGGTTCCAATTTTAAAATTAAAGACAATACCATAACAAATACCCAGGGAATACTAACGTTTTACTTCTAGATTATCTTCTTTAAAAACATTATTATTACATAATAAACTCTAAACATTATCCATCAAACTGATAATAGACAAATACAGTGGATATTTGGTATTTTATTATCTTGGAAGGGCTATATCGTTTAAGATTCTTTTTCATGAAAACTTAAGAATTCCACATAAAATTATTTAAAGTAAAATTTTTCTGGGGAGAAAGTTTAAAGCATTCATCATATTCTCTAATAGCGTAAAAAATATGATGCCAGACATTCTCCAACCTGACACTTCTTCCTAGGTTTCATACGCCTCTATCCTTCAATGCCTCAGAAATTGTAATCATTTTATCTACAGTATATGTTTCACTCAAAGTTCATGGCTTATACAAGACTAAGGCGGGTCGGGGGTGAGGGGGGTGAATCAGTTAAAAAAAAAAAAAGTTAGATCAATACACTTTTTAAAGCTGATTTTAATATTAACAATGAAAATGTTCATTATTCCAAGTTTATTGACCTCTTCGGTTAAATCTCAAATTTCCTACTATTCAAGACCCAAGGTACAGGGTGAATCAGAGTATTTCCCCAGCTGAAATGTAACTTTGGTGAAAGCAAGGGCACTGAATACTTCATTCACTAGAGTATCCCCAGCATCTGTAACAATCACTCCTTAACAAAGAGTAAGGCTCTCAATAAATGCATACTGAATAAGATAATACAATTTGGGGTATTGTTTCAAGCATCACCTAATAAACCAGATAACCAGATTGATAGATCTTCTTGCATGGGCAACAGAGTGGCTTCATGCCTCACAGCTATCCACTCATCATACTGACAAACATTAGCCAATCCTGGTCCATGTCTGGGGGTCAGAGGACTCCGAGGACTTAGAGGCAGATCTTCTCCAAACCATACCTAAAGAAAAAAAAAATCAATCAACTGAATGAATAAAACCTTTGCTAAAAGTCATCATAATCCACATCAATATTTAAATGATGAAGCATAAATCATACATAATGGACACATATAAAAAGCTGCTGTAGCTCACAGCAAATATATAAATTAGAAGCAACGTGTTAGTCCTGTTCTGCTGCCCAGGCTACAGTGCAGTGATGCGATCATGGTTTACTGCAGCCTCGAATCCCAGGCTCAAGCAATCCTCCCACCTCAGCCTCCCAAGTAGCTGAGAACACAGGCACAGGCCACCACACCCAGCTAAGTTTTCAATTTTATGTATTGCAGAGATGTGGTTGTCCTATGTTGCCCAGGCTGGTCTTGAACTCCTGGGCTCAAGCGATCCTTCCGCTTCAGACTCCCCAAAGTGCTGGGATTACAGGCACGAGCCACTGCGCCCAGCCAAGACATTTTCAATGTTCAATATTGTGGTCAATGTAATAAAACCCCAAATTAATGAATGGATTCTACTATTGAAGCAAGAGGGTACAATTCAACAAATAATATTTTGCCTTCACTTGTTAGCTTGAGTAAGTTTAACAAGTTACTTGACCAGAGTCTTAATATCTTAGTTGTAAGATGGGTTACTGATTCCTGCCTTATAAAATACACCTTTGTAGCGTCTGGCATTGGGCCTAGCAGATAGCAGAGACTCAATAAACATTTGTTGAATGAATGAATAAATGAATGAATGAAACATAAATGGCATTTTGTAAGCTTCAAATCATAATAACAGTGTTATCTTTTTAAAAAACATCTAAGTAGTTTAGTTTAAAACAAGTGGGTAGCAAACTGTAGTCCATGGGGCAAATCTTGTCTCACCTGATTTTGTAAGCCCAGAAGCTAAGAATAGTTTTTACATTTTAAAATGGCTGTTATATAAGTAACTGCATAATATCTCAATTTTGCCTACTGGCCCACAGAGCATGAAATACTACCTGGCCAATTCACAATTTAGAATAAAAACTGACACTCTGTAAATTTTGTAATTTTATAGATGTTATAATAAATACTTGCAAAATTTTGAAATACAATTAGAGATTCTTTAATGTAAGATTATAGAAAAGGCTGTATCAATTCTTCAGATTGTAAAAGAAGTAATCAAGTCATTATGAAGTCACTTTTTAAAACAGATATAAATATCTCTTGTCCTTCTCCTTACTGAACAACTTAGAAAGGAATATTATTAGAGCCTAAGTGAAATGCATAGGAGATTCCAAGAGTAGGGTGGCTTGGAATGGAGAGTCAGAGCTTGAGTGAGGTGAGTGGGCATCAGGTATGGGGACAGCCCTGTGCAAGATGTCAGACCCTGAGTTGGATAAAGAGGGCATCTAACAGGTGCAAAGAGGGAATGTCCCAATACAGAGTGTCAGAGTCCAAGTGAGCTAAGCATCTACCCAGGGTGTGGGTGGCAGCAATAATGAGAGAACAGTAACACACATGAGAATTTGTCAAATGGGAGCCAATCTTCTCACTGAAGACAGGTGCAAATATGGAATGAGAGAAGCAAGAATGAATCCTTTGGTGTTGAATTCAAATATCTCTTATCTGAAAGCAAAGAAACTCTCAAAAGGACACTTAAGCCAGCAGGAAGGGACTTCTACTGGCTGAACTGAGGGCAATTTGAGCATTGAGATAAGTAACAGAAATGGATTATACCACACTGAATAAAATAGGAAACTATGAGTTAACACAGATATAAATGAATACACTGAAATTTTGACAAGAATGGGATTTTTACATAGTCTCAAAGTACCTGCACACAAAATACTACAAAGGGAAAAAGTAATTTTACAGTTCAGAAACCTGACAGACAGCAGCAGAACCAAATGATGGAGGTGAACTTCATCAATCACGGGACAAATCAAAACCGTATGCCACCTGATAGGACGTAGTAAGAAAAATTCCTGCCCAAGATGCATAACCTGAGTTTAGTCATGAAAAAACATCAAGCAAATCCAAATTGAGGGACACTCTACACAATAAGTGGTCTGGAATATTCAAAATTATCAAAGTAATTAAAGACAAGCAAAGACTGAGATACTGATCCAGACTAATGAAGACTAAAGAGACATGAAAACTAAATGCAACACATAATTCTGAACTGGTTATTACTGAGACAACCGGTAACACTTGAAAGTGGCCTGCGTATTAAATGGTAGTACTGCAGCAGCATTAATATCCTGATTCTGATTATTTCATCGTGGTTGTGTAGGAAGATGTCCTTGTTTTTGAGAAATACACACTAAAATATTCAGAGGTAATAGAGCATTAGAGTCGTCACTTCCTCTCAAATGGCTCAGGCAAACAAATTTCTCTGTACTACACTTAACTACTCTGTAGTCTGTGATGGCTTTAATTTTTTTTTTAAACCAAACTTTTAAAAAAGAACTGTAAGTAAAAGGAATACCAAGTGAATCTAGTCCTTTCTTGATTTTTAAATGTAGACCACTTTCCCCTTAAAATGTATTAAGCGTATTGAGGTTCATTTAAGACAAGTCTTACTATATCAGATCAAAAGTCATAGCAATTCCATAGGTAATGCACACAAATTGGTGGTGGGGAACGGGGGAAACTACTTCCTATCTCCTATGATGAGAAATAAAGAAGATTTTTTTTTTTTAAACCCCAAGGCAAACAAAGAAAGTGAATAAACTCAAGAGGCATGCAGTGGTAGGGAAATCTAATAAAAAATAAAAAATAAAATAAAAGTAAATTTTAAAACCCTATCAAAGACAAAAAAGAAATGTAAGTTATTTAAGGGATATTTACTTCAGGAATTAGGGTAGGGATTGGGAAATGAATTCCTAAATATATGAGGATCCTATGAATAGGAAAACGATGCTATTTATTTCCCTGAATTCTCTTAAAATTATTTCCAAGGAAGTACAGTAACGCTTTACTAATTCTTCCCTTTATAAGCATATCTTATTTCTATTATAATCCTCGGACTCAGTGTAATGCTTAGCACATAGTATTCAAACATATTTGTTCAATAATTGAGGAACAGATATTAGCAAATGACTCTTTGTACCATCAAAATCAAAATGTATCTTACAATCAATTGTATTTGACAGTCAATAGAATATGTTATTTGTCCATTAACCATCTGGTTGAGCTGAAAAAAAGCAGAGCAGATGTAAATGTTTGTCAAGGAAAGAAGAGCATAAATTAAGAGGGTGGTTTTTTAAATCATGTATGAAAATGGAGACACTAACATTTTTTAAAAAGTCATTTTTACTTCTTGTCACATTAGAGAGAAGAGTACATGTTGGATTTTCCTATTATTGCAAGCAGACGACTTTAGTTATAACCTGGGTTAGTCAGTAGAAATTACTATTAAAAGTTAGACATTAACAAAAACTGCATGTATGAAGATTGTTCTCAAGCATGCTGAAAGCTGCCATATTGTCATTAAGAGATATTTAATTCATGGGTACTCTACAGATTAACTTAGGTACTTGCACTTGCTTACATTTAGGCAAAATTTTATGCCTATGTACAAATGGGCCTTTTCACAGAGAGTGATTTCATAGCCTTTGTCAGATTTTCAAATGGGACTATGACCCCAGAGAGGTCATATACTATTGTCCATTGGCTTTTATACTATATGTTTATATTTATACTATATGTTTATTTATTAATGTTTATTTATTAATCAGAATGCAGGACACAGATGAATGGCAAGAAATATCTTAAACTATGAAATTAGTAAGACGTCAATTAATAACAACTATTCACTGGATGTCTCCTCTCTGTAAGACACTTAATAACCAAGTAACTGTCTAACATAATTGGCAGAGAAAGAGGTGGAAATCCTGGGAAGTCCTTACATTCAGCAGCAAGAACCTCTATGAGACATGTGAAGGGAGGACAGTCTTGGGAAAAAAAAAATCAATAAAGACAGATCTTGTAATCTGGATCAGAGAAGATTTTATGAAACTATTACACAAACTATGAAAGAATCTACCATGTTAACAAAATATAAATGTCCATTAGTGTAGGAATAAGGAAAAACATGGGCAATGTGGCAGCAATAAAAATACTCTATAAGGAATCAAGAAAATAAATGATAAGAAACTAATGACATTCCTGAGACTTGGATAAAAAGGGGATGAACAGAAGTAATCAGCTCACAAATGATTTTGAGTAATAACAGAGTTCTGAGCATATGCCAGTGGATGTGAGAGGACCCACCCAAAGGGGAAGAATAAGACGTTTTGAGAGACAGTCATGGACTCCCCAGTCCCAGAAGGAAAAGTATGATGGAACTCTATTAGCAGAGTAGGAGATTATAGCTGCAGAGCATAGGAAGGTGGACAACAGGGTCACATGCAGGGCTGTTCTTCACCATTTGATAAATTCTATTCTCTAGGCTGTCATCCACTGTTATATTGACAAGAGAAAGGAAAGGAGAGAAGAGAAGAAAGAGGAGGAGGAGGAAAGACTAACTGACTTTTATAACACAGGTACTATCTCCAGGTTTATATCTGGAAAATTGTATCATACCAAGGATACAACCAAACTTCTGACATGCTTACAGGCAATATATATTCTAACAGTCCCTTTGCACATGTTATCTCATTGATTCCTCACAACTACCCTGCAAATTAATCACTATTATCCTCACCATAGAGGTAAGGAAGAAGAGACTCGGAAGTAAGATAACTTGCCAGAATCTTGGAATCAAGGGGGCAGAACTAGGATCAGAACTGAAATCTAACTGATGCCAAGTTTTACTTCCCAAAGGAAATTTTATTATCAGTTGCTTGCTTCTTTCCAGGCAGACCTTCAATGTGACTTTTATTTTTAAGTTAATATTCAATCATGTTCTATTTATACAAAATAAAGAAAACCTAAAAAATAAGAATAATATAGCAAACACCAACTCTGGAAATCATTCAAATATAAGGCAATTCTGGTTGTCTCATTACACCACCCAGCTTGCACCCCTTCACAAAAACAAAAAACAAAAAACAAAACAAAAAAAACCATTCTTTAAAACTTTAATGGCCAGTCCTATACAGGCATTTATAGGGCACATGAACAACTATCTGAAATTCAAAAACATATATTTGTTTTCACTGAAAGCTCTTTTAACTGTAAATACATACTAAATTGTAATGAGGAGGAAACCACAAAATACTCCACCTCTTTTCCCACAGTGGTATAAATAACACAGACCTACCAACCCTAAGGTATTTTTACACTTGTTCTTAGCCAAAAGGCCAAGAAGAGATAACCCTAAGGTATTTTTGAATTTTACAAATATTCAGTATAAACAAAAGCTTAGAAGTTTTTGAGAACTAGAAAGTTAAAATTTAGTATCTGTTATTAAAATGTGATGCTTAAAAAAACTAGCACAGTAAGAACACTTTGTGATAATTTTATGTTTGCTAATTATTACAGTTCAATTATATTAATCTCATAATTTAAATATTTTTCCAAGAAAAAAACTTACTTGAATTGCAGGCTGCATAGTCACCTATGTTGAAATGAAATTTCTTTTCTGAAAAAAGAACAAAATATTAACATACAGTTAACAGTGGCAGTTTTGCTACTCCCCCAAACCCCCAAATTACAAGATTTAGGAATGTGTTTACTCGACTGCAAATACAAAACTTTCTCTTCTAGTTAGAATAGTCTGACTATAAGAGAATTCGTATCACTCCTTTTTACTTCATAAAGGACTACTCATTTGAAAAAGGAAAACCTGAAACAGACTTTAATATAATATGTATTTTCTGGCATTAGCATCAAAGTAATTCTTGAACCATCTGGACAGTTTTGAAAAAAAATCAACAACAAAACTTAGCTCATATAAAAATCTCCCAGAATTTTATTTTCCCCTGTGAACATAATGTAAATATAAATGTTACAACAACTGATATTGAAATTGTCTTTTATCTGATTGTCATCAAAATCCTAACAGGTCATATGGACTTTGCATAAATTCACAAACTTGACTATAAGCTTATTCTGCTAATAAAGATAAACATCAATTTTAACTGTGAACGAAAATGCTCAAAGCCTCCCCATAATAATTTTCCAAAGAGAAAAAAGAAACAGCAATTTTAGCTCCAAAGTAGTATTCTTGAAATCTACATGGAAAAAAATACTTTAATTCATTGAATTAGGTAAATACAATTCTTTCCTATATTTTCAAAGGGATAAAAGTGAAGAGTTTAAAAACATCCAACAGCATAGACTATAAAAACCTAGGATTTTTTATTGCTCATAGCAGCATAATAAGCTAGTCTATTTGTATTACAAACCACCTTTAAAATATTTTAAGAAAAAATATACAATAATTACAAAGCTAATGCTATTACTTTCCAAGAAAAAGTTATTTTTTCCTCTAAGTTATATCAGACATACCTCATGCACAGTGTCAACTATACATACCACTTTCCTTTCAGGAACATTCTTCTAGTACCAGAGTTGAACCTGAGCTAAACCATACTGAAAAGCCTAACATTATAATACATTTTCTTTGCAGGAAGGCAAAAGACAACAGAATGTCCTTTTTGATGTCATTTTCCCTTCTCTCCACCACAGCAAAAGGCCAAAGTACAAGTGAGCATTCCTAATGAGCTTGTTATGCTTCCCACGAGCTAATTCAGTGGGGAATACATTTTCCTTTAGCATAAATAATCCTTTGTCCGCAACAAAGATCCACTTCTCGGAAGTAAGAAGCTTCCAAGACCATTTTTTAAAAATGCAGCAAAGAAGCTGCTCCTATTAAAATGGAGTTCCACATAATCAGACAAGAGCTTTAACAGTTGGAGCTGCCAGCCCAAAACAAAAGAAAGCCTAAATTATAAGGCGTGTGCAAATCAAGAACAGTGACACATTCACAAAGAAGCTATCACAAGAATGTTTAGTCGTTGCACTTTTTATGGAAAATTCAACAAAATTAGTTTTATGAAAGAAATAATTTATGCACAATATTTGGTCACTTGAACTTTAGCAAGAGTCTTCACATACATTTTTAAAATCATTCTTCTTGCATAACAGAAAAAAATACTTTTAAGATGACAAAAATATAACCATCTGGATTAACTTCAAAAAATAAATTCTTTAATAAAATAGTATGCAGACAAGTTATTATGTATCTTCATACATGAACATATGCTTTTCATTGATGAGATTTTATCAGTCAATCATCAATTAAGTAATGAGTACTCACTATGTAACAGATACTAAAAACCAGTCTTTGGCATTTTCTAGTCATTCACTATCATCTTTCCAAGATATTTTTGTGTCTCAGGCATTTATTCCCAAGAGTAGCTTCTTAGCCCCAGTCCCCAATCTGTATCACAATCACAATTCTTGCTTCTCCTTCATTTTATTACCTGTTTTCCTCTTTTCTATCATTCCCTAAAAAATCTGTTTCATATAAATCAATTACACTGAACCAGTAACACTTCATTTTGCATCTTAATTAGCAACATATTGTCCTTATTTTTTGTTTTTGTCTGTCTTTTTGAAGAAGTCCATTTCAATTCTTTGCCAACTTAAGGAAGCCTTTTCCCTTAGATTTGGCGAGTGTGAAGGAAGACCTCTCATGTAACCAAGTCTAAACTACACTCTAAACCTGTTGGGAATCTTTCACAAGACACTCTTATGCATAGATCATACAAAGTTAGGAATACTATACTTAACTTTTAAAATCTGAGGAAAATGTTGGAAACACAGAATGTGCTCATCCATCTGAAATTTGATCAGAATTTGAGCCTAACCCACTCATCTTTAAAAATTTTTTAAAAGTCATGAGGTACTCAAGATTATTTGTATTAAGGCTCTTCATTCTAATTTGACTTCAGATTATAATGGGATTAAAAACACCAACTACTAAACCGATCTTTCATCCCAAAGATATAGGCTCTGAAACTTATATATTTTCAATCCTTTCTCACGGTATACGGTATGATGGGGAGAATTCAAAGTGTCCTGGCTCCAATCTGTTACAAATCTGAAGTCAACCAGGAAGAGTAGCAAACAAAAAAAAAGCAAAGAAATAAGGTAAGTTTCTTCAGGAAAAAGAATAACATTAATTGCCATTGTGCCACATATCCATTCAGCACTCAGCCACCAGATTATCGCCAAGATACATAAGCTGCAAGGGTAGGATCAAGTTGAGATCACAGTTACTACCGAGGAAGAGAGAGGAAAATGACCCTGGGGAGGAATGCACAAGGGCCTTTCAACTGTACCAGTAAGATTTTATTTCAAGATAAATGGTAAGAACAAAGATGTGATTATACTAGTCTGTATGCCTTTCTGTATGTCAAAATATTTCATCCTTTTCTAATGCTTCATTTAAAAAAATAGTTGAAGAATACATCCTTTCTGATTTACTCAGAAAAAAGTTTCTTAGCTTTAAAATTCTGAGTTAAATGTTTCCTAACTGCCTAATAAAGAAAATAGAAATACTATATCTATACCAATCATATTTCATGTATTTCTTAATGTGTACTAAAATAACTCACCATAAAGACAGCAATGGGGTAGTAGAAGGTATTGAACACATCTGATTTGAATTCCAGCTCCAGAAAATACTGGCTATATGACTTTGGAGTAGTTAACTTCTCTGAGCCTCAGTGTTCTGATCTGTAAAATGTGATATGACCATTTCCTTCTTATGGCTGCTGTAAAAATTAAATGAGATGATACCTATAAAGTACCAGATACATAGTTAGCATTTAACAAATGAATTACAAATATGGTGATGAGACATAATTGTAGTTCATTTGATATAATTTACCTAATTAAAAAGAGATAAGAAAACAAAGCTAGTAATACTCAGATATCATTAAGCATAATTTGGAAAGCTTCTTTTACTAACACAAAAATAAATATAGTTATAAATGTGAGTAAAAGCTTTAAAATAAACACATCATAATTGACAGGATACTCAGATAAAAATTTGTGATTGACAACTCACTTTGCTAGAATAAATATTTAGGAATTTATTTAACATAGACCCTTCATTCCCTTCAACCTGTCTCCTCAATGTCCTCTCTATCAGTTATACTTATTTCTGGGGCTATTTAACTGTTTGCACTATAATCTTTTTTCATGTGGTATACACTTATTTATTTATTCACCTCCTTTACTGAACTAGACATCACAGGCAAGAGACACAGTGATGAACGTAAAAGACGTGTTACTGCCCTTGTGGAGCTAATACACCAGTTGAGAAGACTGAAAATAGCAAATACCTAAATGAATACATAATTTTTTTAGTTTTATATTTTTCTACAAGTTATTAGGGTACAGGTGGTATTTGGTCACATGAGTAAGTTCTTTAGTGGTGATTTGTGAGATTTTGGTGCATCCATTACCCGAGCAGTATACACTGCACCATATATATTTGTAGTCTTCTATCCCTCGCCCCCCTCCCACTCTTCCCCCCAAGTCCCCAAAGTCCATCGCATCATTCTTATGCATTTGTGTCCTCATAGCATAGCTCCCACATATCAGTGAGAACACACAATGTCTGGTTTTCCATTCGTGAGTTACTTCACTTAGAATAATAGTCTTCAATCTCATCCAGGTCACTGCAAATGCTGTTAATTCATTCCTTTTTATGTCTGCATAGTATTCTATGATAGATATATTATATATATGAGGGGGAGCACACGTAGTTTCTTTACTCATTGATTGATGGGTATTTGGGTTGTTTCCATGATTTTGCAATTGTGAATCGTGCTGCTATAAACATGCGTGTGCAAGTATCTTTTTCGACTAATGACTTCTTTTCCTCTGGGACTGCTGGATCAAAAGGTAGTTCTACTTTTAGTTCTTTAAGGAATCTCCACACTGTTTGCCATAGCATCTGTACTAGTTTACATTCCCACGAGCAGTGTAGAAGTGTTCCTTGTTCACTGCATCCATGCCAACATCTACTGTTTTTTGATTTTTCGATTATGGCCATTCTGGCAGGAGTGGGGTGGTATTGCATTGTGGTTTTGATAATTTTCATTTCCCTGATCATTAGTGATGTTGAGCATTTTTTATTTTTGTTGGTCATTTTTTATCTTCTTTTGAGAATTGTCTATTCATGTCCTTAGCCCACTTTTTGATGGGATTGTTTTTCTTACTGATTTGAGTTCATTGTAGATTCTGGATATTAGTCCTTTGTCAGATGTACAGATTATGAAAATTTTCTCTCACTCTGTGGGTTGTTTGTTTACTCTGCTGACCGTTCCTTTTGCCATGCAAACTAAAAGCTCCTTAGTTTAATTAGGTTCCAGCTATTTATCTTTGTTTTATTGCATTTGCTTTTGGGTTCCTGTTCATTAAATCCTTGCCTAAGCCCATGTCTAGAAGGGTTTTTCCAATGTTATATTCTAGAATTTTTATAGTTTCAGGTCTTACGTTTAAATCCTTAATCCATCTGGAGTTGATTTTTGTATAAGGTGAGAGATGAGAATCCTACATGTAGCTAGTCAATTGTCCCAGCACCATTTGTTGAAAAGGGTGTCCTTTCCCCCACTTTGTTTTTCTTTGCTTTGTCAAAGATCATTTGGCTGGAAGTATTTGGGTTTATTTCTGGGTTCTCTATTCTGTCCCATTACCTATGTGCCTATTTTTGTAGCTGTACCATGCTGTTTTGGTGACTATGGCCTCATAGTATAGTTTGAAATCAGGTAGTGTGATGCCTCCACATTTGTTTTGTTTTTTGTTTTGTTGCTTACTCTTGCTTTGGCTATGCAGGCTCTTTTTTGGTTCCAAATGAATTTTAGAATTATTTTTTCTAGGCCGGGTGTGGTGGCTCATGCCTGTATAATCCCTGCACTTTAGGAGGCCGAGGCAGACGGATCACAAGGTCAGGAGATCGAGACCATCCTGGCTAACACACTGAAACCCCGTCTCTACCAAAAATACAAAAAACTAGCCAGGTGTGGTTGCAGGCGCCTGTAGTCCCAGCTACTCGGGAGGCTGAGGCAGGAGAATGGCATGAACCCAGGAGGCGGAGCTTGCAGTGAGCCGAGATCATGCCACTGCACTCCAGCCTGGATGACAGAGCAAGACTCCATCTCAAAAAAAAAAGAACTGTTTTTTCTAATTCTGTGAAGAATGATGGTGGTATTTCAATGGGGAATTTGTAGATTGCTTTTGGCAGTATGGTCATTTTCACAATATTGAGTCTACCCATCCATGAGCATGGGATTTATTTCCATTTGTTCGTGTTGTCTATGATTTGTTTCAACAGTGTTTTGTAGTTTTCCTTGTAGAAGTCCTTGACTCCTTGGTTAGGTATATTCTTTTTTTTTTTTTTCAGCTATTATAAAAGGGGTTGAGTTCTTGATTTTATTCTCTGCTTGGTTGCTGCTGGTGTATAGAAAAGCTACTGATTTGTGTACATTAAGCTAGTATCCAGAAACCTTGCTGAATTTTTTTAATGTTGTGGGAAGTCAGGGACCCCAAATGGAGGGACCGGCTGGAGCTGTGGCAGAGGAACATAAATTGTGAATATTTCATGTTAATATGGACATTTATCAGTTCCCAAATAATACTTTTATAATTCCTTATGCCTGTCTTTACTTTAATCTCTTAATCCTGTTATCTTCATAAGCTGAGGATGTACATCACCTCAGGACCACTATGATAATTGTGTTAACTGTACAAACTGATTGTAAAACGTGTGTTTGAACAATATGAAATCAGTGCACCTTGAAAAAGAACAGAATAATGGCAATTTTTATGGAACAAGGGAAGACAACCATAAGGTCTAACTGCCCATGGGGTCAGGCAAAAACAGCCATATTTTTCTTCTTGCAGAGAGCCTATAAACGGATGTGGAAGTAGGAAAGATATCGCTAAATTATTTTCCTAGCAAGGAATATTAATATTAATACCCTGGAAAACGAATGCACTCCAAGGGGGAGGTCTATAAATGGCTGCTCTGGGAATGTCTGTCTTACGCGCTTGAGATAAGGACTGAGATATGCCCTGGTCTCCTGCAGAACCCTCAGGCTTACTAGGGTGGGGAAAAACTCCGCCCTGGTAAATTTGTGGTCAGACCGGTTCTCTGCTCTCGAACCCTGTTTTCTGTTGTTTAAGATGTTTATCAAGACAATACGTGCACCACTGAACATAGACCCTTATCAGTAGTTCTGCTTTTCCCCTTTGTCCTGTTCCCTCAGAAGCATGTGATCTTTGTTAGACCCTTATTAGTAGTTCTGCTTTTTGCCCTTTGAAGCATGTGATCTTTGTACCTACTCTCTGTTCTTATACTCCCTCCCCTTTTGAAACCCTTAATAAAAACTTGCTGATCTGAGACTCAGGCGGGCATCATGGTCCTACCGATAAGTGATGTCACCCCCGGCAGCCCAGCTGTAAAATTCTTCTCTTTGTACTCTCTTTACTTCTCAGCCGGCCAACACTTATGTAAAATAGAATCTACCTTGAAATATTGGGGCGGGCGGGTTCCCCCAATATTTTATCTGTTCTAGGAGCTTTCTGGAGGAATCCTTAGGGTTTTCAAGGTAAACAATCATATCAGCAATCAGTAACAGTTTGACTTCCTCTTTACTGATTTGAATGCTCTTTCTTTTTTTTTTTTTTTTTTTTTTTGAGACGGAGCCTTGCTCTGTTGCCCAGGCTGGAGTGCAGTGGTACGAGCTCAGCTCACTGCAAGCTCCGCTTCCTGGGTTCCAGCCATTCTCCTGCCTCAGCCTCCCGAGTAGCTGGGACTACAGGTGCCCACCACCACACCCGGCTAGTTTTTTGTATTTTTAGTAGAGATGGGTTTTCACCATGTTAGCCAGGATGGTCTTGATCTCCTGACCTCATGATCCACCAGCCTTGGCCTCCCAAAATGCTGGGATTACAGGCATGAGCCACCATGCTCAGCCTGGATGCCCTTTATTTCTTTCTCTTGTCTCATTGCTCTGGATAGGACTTCCAGTGCTACGTTGAAGAGAAGTGGTCAGAGTGGGCATCCTTGTCTTGTTCTAGTTCTCAGAGGGAATGCTTTCAACTTTTCCCCATTCAGCATCACATTGGATGTGGGTTTGTCATAGATGGCTTTTATTATATTAAGGTATGCCCCTTGTATGAAGATTTTGCTGAGAGTTTTAATCATAAAGGGATGCTGGATTTTGCTAATGCTTTTTCTCCTCCATCTACTGAAATGATCATGTGATTTTTGCTTTTAATTCTGTTTATGTGTTGTATCACATTTACTGACTTGCATATGTTAAACCATCCCTGTGTCCCTGGTATGAAACCCACTTGATCATGGTGGTTTATCTTTTTGATATGTTGTTGGATTCAGTTAGCCAGTATTTTGTCAAGGATTTTAGTGTCTATGTTTGTCAAGGATATCGGTCTGTAGTTTTCTTTTTTGGTTATGTCCTTTCCTGGATTTGGTATTAGGGTGATGCTGGCTTCATAGAATGAGTTGGGAAGGGTTCCTTCCTTCTCTATCTTGTGGAATTCTGTCAAAAGGATTGGTACCAATTCTTCTTTGAATGTCTGGTAGAGTTCTGCTGTGAATCCATCTGGACCTGGACTTCTTTTTTGTTGGTAATTTCTTAATTACCATTTAAATCTCACTGTTACTGGTCTGTTCAGGGTATCTAATTCTTTGTTTTAAGCTAGGAGGATTGTATTTTTCCAGTAATGTATCCATCTCTTCTAGGTTTTTTAGTTTATGTGCAAAAAAGTGTTCACAGTAGCCTTGAATGATCTTTTGTACTTCAGTGTTGCCAGTTGTAATATCTCCTGTTTTGTTTCTTAGTGAGGTTATTTGGATTTTTTCTCTTTTCTTGATTAATCTTGCTAATGGTCTATCAATTTTATTTATTTATCTTTTCAAAGAACCAGCTTTTTGTTTCATTTATCTTTTGTAATTTTTTGTTTCAATTTCATTTGGTTCTGCTACGATCTTGGTTATTTTCTTTCTTCTGCTGGGTTTGGGTTTGGTTTGTTCTTGTTTCTCTAGTTCCTTGAGGTGTGACCTTAGAGTATTAGCTTGTGCTCTTTCAGTCTTTTTGATATACACGTTTAGGGCTATGAATTTTCCTCTTAGCACCACCTTTGCTGTATCCCAAAGGTTTTGATAGGTTGTGTCACTACTGTTGTTCAGTTCAAATAACATTTAAATTTCCATCTTGATTTGTTTTTGACCCAATGCTCATTCAGCAGTAGGCTATTGAGTTTCCATGTGTTTACATAGTTTTGAAGGTTCCTTTTGGAGTTGATTTCTAGTTTTATTCCACTGTGGTCTGACAGAGTGCTTGATATAATTTCAATTTTCTTAAATTTATTGAGGCTCGTTTTATGCCCTACTATATGGTCTATCTTGGAGAAAGCTCCATGCACTGTTGAACAGAATGTGTATTCTGTCTGCTGTTGTTGGATGAAATGTTCTGTATATATTTGTTAAGTCCATTTGTCCCAAGGTATACTTTAAATCCATTGTTTCTTGGTTTTCTGTCTTGATGACCTGTCTAGTGCTGTCAGTGGTTTATTGAAGTCCCTCACTAGGTATTATCCTAAATGCAATGGAAGCCACGAATGAATTTTAACTACGAGAGTAGTGACGTGATCTAATTCACAGTTTTAAAAGAAATCTGAGGAAGAGAGAGAAATAGCGGAGTGAAACAGTGACGTGTTTAACAGAGAAAAGGGGAGAAAAGTGGATGAAGATGTAGGAAAAAGAACTAGGGGAAACAGTGAGAAAAGGAGAAACAAGTAGGGATAGAAAAGGTGAGAGCCAAAGAAACACTGTATAAGAAATGAGATGGGAGAGTAGTGTGGAAGAGGGAAGAGTCCACTGCAGTAGTTCAGTGACAAACAATGGTGACTGAGTTAGAATCTAACAGTCTCCACTGGAAAGAAGGAGATGAATCTGACATATATTTGGAGTTAGGAACAAACAGATTTGGCAGTTGTCAGAGATGATGTGATAAAGGAGAGGAACATAACAGCAAAGTGTCAAGAACAACTCCTAAGTTTCAGGTTTAGGGAATTTGATCAGAGACAGAGGCAGCATTTACTGAGATGAGAGTGAAGTGAAGCAGGACACACAGCATACATGGGTCAAGAGTGCTGTGTTGGCTGGGAGCAGTGGCTCATGCCTGTAATCCCAGCACTTTGGGAGGCTGAGGTGGGTGGATCATGAGGTCAGGAGTCCAAGACCAACCTAGCCAACATGGTGAAACCCCATCTCTACTAAAAATACAAAAATTAGCCAGACGTGGTGGTGGGCACCTGCAATCCCAGCTACTTGGGAGGCTGGGGTAGGAGAACTGCTTGAACCCAGGAGGTAGAGGCTGCAGTGAGCCAAGACTGCTCCACTGGACTCCAACCTGGGTGACAGAGCAAGACTCAAGACTCCATCTTGGGGGGCAAAAAAAAAAGAGTGCTATGTTTTGGTTATGTTTGTTTCAGGAAGCCTTTAAAAACATTCAAGTAGCGCCAGCTGCAGTGGCTCACACCTGTAATCCCAGCACTTTGGGAGGCTGAATCAGGCGGATCACAAGCTCAGGAGATTGAGACCATCCTATCTAACACAGTGAAACCCCGTCTCTACTAAAAATACCCAAAAAAATTAGGCAGGCATGGTGGCAGTTGCCTGTAGTCCCAGCTACTTGGGAGGCTGAGGCAGGAGAATGGCGTGAACCCAGGAGGTGGAGCTTGCAGTGAGCCAAGACTGAGCCACTGCATTCCAGCCCGGGCGACAGAGGGAGACTCCCTCTCAAAAAAAAAAAAAAAAAAAGAAAGGAAAAAAAAACCATTCAAGTAGGGGCCAGGCACAGTGGCTTATGCCTGTAATCCCAGCACTTTGGGAGGTCAAGGCAGGCAGATCACCAAGTCAAGAAATCAAGACCATCCTGGCCAACATGATGAAACCCTGTCTCTACTAAAAATACAAAATTTAGCTGGGCGCAGCTGCGGCACCCGTAGTCCCAGCTCCTCGGGAGGCTGAGGCAGAAGAATTGCTTGAACCTGGGAGGCAGAAGTTGCAGTGAACCGAGATTATACCACTGCAATCCAGCCTGGGTGATAGAATGAGACTCTGTCTAAAAAAAAAAAGACATTCAAATAGGAATGTCGGGTAGGCAGTTGGAAATATGAATCTAGAACTAAGAAAAAAATTCAGGAGGAGATAAAAATTGTCAGCAAGTACTTGGGAGTTAAAGCCATTGGAAATAATGAAATCATCTGAGGGACATGGAGAAGGAAGTGACAAGGGACTAAGAACAAGACCTGTGAAAATCCAACATTTACACTTCGAAGGAGTCGGCAAAGGAGACAGAATAAACAGTTGGGAGAACTGCTTCATGATCTTAACTAATCTAGGCTTTATAACTTTTTTGATTCATCTCTTTCTAGTAGCCCTTCCTGATTGGCCTGAATTAATTCTGATTATATCTTTAGCCCTTGAATTCACATTTCTCCCTATTACTTGCCTATGTGGTGCCTTTTACTATTTTGAGCTATTCCTGTATACTGCTTAGCCAAGCGTAAGTTTTCCTGGATTGCTATTGGAAATAGTGTTGATAGAAGTATTCAAGCCTGGAGTTTAGGAAACATTTCTGGAGTTTAGGAAACATTTCTCCTACAAAAGTAGGAGAAATGTGAAAATCCCTAGAAAAACTGATTGTTTCCCTTCTCCACAATGTTTCTGCTATAGATGAAATATGACAGTAAAGTTTAGAAGCAGCCACATAGTGAATGGCATCTGCTGGGGACCTTTTTGATATCATTTATTATTTCTTAGTATTATTTATATGACCTGCATTGATACATAATTTTGCCTCTCACCCAACATGTTCCAGGTAAAATACGTACAGTGATTATGGTCAAGGTACCAGCAGGCCAAGTGAGCTGCCTGATATACCAGAGGAATTACTAGGAAAAAAAAATGACAGCTGGGCGCGGTGGCTTACGTCTGTAATCCCAGCACTTTGAGAGGCCAAGGCAGGTGGATCATGAGATCAGGAGATCAAGACTATCCTGGCTAACACAGTGAAGCCCCATCTCTGCTAAAAATACAAAAAAAAATTAGTCGGCATGGTGGCACACACCTGTAGTCCCAGCTACTAGGGAGGCTGAGATAGGAGAATCGCTTGAACCCAGGAGGCCGAGGTTGCAGTGAGCCGAGGTCACACCAGCCTGGGTGACAGAGTGAGACTCTGTTTCAAATAAATAAATAAATAAATAAATAAATAAATAAATAAATGACTAAGGTTGCTGTGTAGGCAGAGGTTCCAAGTTAACAGGACAACAGCTCTGCCAAGGGGCAAGGATTCTGATAAATAAGCTACTCAGAAATTCATACAACCGCCCCAGTGGACATAAACATTTTTACATCTTAAACCAACTCCATGTGTGGTAGACAGAATGATGGCTCTCAAAGATATCTATATCCTAATCCTCAGAACCTGTGAATATGTGACCGTACAAGGCAAATGGGGCCTTTTAGATTAATTAAGGATCTTGAGATGGGAGATTTTCCTGGTGGACCCACTGCAGTCCAGTAGTTCCTGTAAGAGGGATGCAGCGCTGCTCTGCCTATGGAGTAGTCATTCTTTATTCCTTTACTTTCTTAATAAATTTTCTTTTGCTTTCCTCTATGGACTTGTCCCAAATTCTTTCTTGCATGAGATCCAAGAACCCTCTCTTGGGGGTAAAGAAAAACAAGAGGGATGCACAAAGATCAGACTCACTGAAGGTGATGTGAGGCCAGCTGCAGAGAGATAGGAGGAGAAGTCACGATGGAAGAGCATCAGAGAGAGATCTGAGGTGCTACGCTACATGCTGTGAAGATGGAGGAGGGAGCCAAGGAATATGCAGGTGTCAGTGGAAACTGGGAAAGGAACTCTCCCTTGGAGGCTTCAAACCCAGCACAACCCTGTCAGCACCTTTTAGCGCTGAAAGACCCTGAGTTCTGACTGCTAAACCATAAGATAATGAATTTGTGTTGTCTTAAACCACTAAATTTGTAGTAATTTGTTATAGCCGTAACTAGAAGCTGATACACATCTGTTTTTTTTTTTTGGTTTTTTTTGTTTTTGTTTTTGTTTTGTCATTCTGGTCTTTATTTTTGGACATGTAGCATGTTTTAACAAATTAGTTTGTCATGGGCAACCTTTGAAACATCAAAAGAAATATATTTTTCATAAATTCCTTGTCAGTGTAAATTAACTTTCAAATCAATGTAAGTAGCAGGGTAGAACAATGTGTTTCCAGATACTGACCAGTGTAACACTTGAGTTACAATTAAGGTATCTGTCAGGCCTCGGAGCCTAAGCTAAGCCATTACATATCCCCTGTGACCTGCACTTACACATCCAGATGGCCTGAAGCAACTGAAGAACCACAAAAGAAGTGAAAATAGGCAGTTCCTGCCTTAACTGATGACATTCCACCATTGTGATTTGTTCCTGCCCCACCCTAACTGATCAATTGACCTTGTGACATTCCTTCTGGACAATGAGTCTCAGAAGTTCCCCACCGAGCACCTTGTAACCCCCGCCCCTGCCCACAAGGGAAAAACCGCCTTTGACTGTAATTTTCCACTACCTACCCAAATCCGACAAAACTGCCCCACCCTTATCTCCTTTTGCTGACTCCTTTTTCAGACTCAGTCAGCCTGCACCCAATGATTAAAAAGGTTTACTGCTTACACAAAGCCTGTTTGGTGGTCTCTTCACATGGACACGCGTGACAGTATCTAGGAAAGTTGAAAATTAAGATTATGTAAAACAAATTTACTTCCATTTGTTTTCTTTTAAAAAAAAGAAAAAGATTTTAATTTGCAAGTTATATATTTTACATGCAAAGGCAGCTAACTTTAAATCTCATTTCCATCTCAAATAAATGACAATTTAAGAATTAAATGACAATTTTTTAAAATTAAGCAAAAAATAAGGAAAAAATGGTGGTGTGCCTTTAAAACCTGTTGAGTAGAATAAATAAAAGCCAAATGTTATAGTTTCTCACTTTACCATGAATATTAGGAGTGTTATTTCATGTTTATATGTGAGTTCCTATGCATAAAAATCTCAGTAAGACTGAATGATTTAGATCAGTCTATTTTTCTCCAACAAAAGAACTCCTTAACTTCTAGATATTAAAAACTGCACTCTTGCTTTTGCATTTTACTGCAAACAAAACACAAATATATTTCATTTTATATCAGTACAACCAGTTAATAGACATGTTACTTTTTAAAAAGTAGTAAGTTTTGTGAATTTGCCATTTTTTAAAATCCTACACAGAACAACAATACTGACGGAATCTATCTAGTGCACCCACAAGTGCCTCCTTGTTTTGATTTCACAGTCCTTTTCTCACAAAAACCTTAAAAGTTCAAAGAATAATACACACCATGTGGACAGTCTGGGGTTAAAAAACCCATGGCTCTGGGCAACAACAATTACAGTTAATAATATCCACCCACAAAGACTGTGTTCTTAAAACTTTCAGACTTGGTTTGCTGTAAATAAAACATTATGAAATAAAGTCTTTTGCACACTGACAACACTTATCAGACATCAGCAAGGCCACAGCAAAGGAGAGTGACTTGCATTAAAAGGACAGGGTAGCAGCTGGTTTTGGGATGGCACACCTCGTACATTCTGCTCAGAAAACACGAAGGCTTTTACAGAAAACTTAATTATGGAGGGTTTCTCTGCACTATCAACAGTGATATCAGTCCCTAGTATTTAAAAAGCAAAAAATATCTTCATAAACACAACTGAAGATGAAGGCTCTACCTAGAAGAATGCATAGAACAGAACCAAAGAAGTACTAGTGGTGTGTCGGTGATTTTTTTCCTGGCATTAACTGGCATGAGCATTTTTGGCATGTTGGATATTTATCTTATATCAACCATAACTAGGATGAAGCAAGCCATTTGAATGATGAAGAGTGAACGCGCTTCTGGTCCTTAACGGCAGGAAGCATCTAGTTCAACATTCCATACACAGCAGGTGCTCTAAATGTGCTGGTAACTGATGGTATCTTACTCAAGGAATCTGTTAATTATATGTTAACAACTACTGAGTGAACCTAATAAATGTTTAAAGGCATGACTTAGATTTCTAATAAATGTATATAAACGTGACTTAACATAGTTCATATAGTTGTACTTCCCTAAAGAAAACTTGAAAACATCTAATGAGTGTCTAACTAATGGTATAACATTAAAAACTGGCCCCAAATAATCCCCAGGGAACGTTTGGCCCTTCAGCACCCAAAGCTCTCAAAATATAACATTAAAACATCTCTGCTGGCCAGGGGCGGTGGCACACGCCTGTAATCCCAGCACTTTGGGAGGCTGAGGCAGGCAGATCACGAGGTCAGGAGATAGACACCATCCTAGCTAACACAGTGAAACCCCATCTCTACTAAAATTACAAAAAGTTAGCCCAGCATGGTGGCGTGTGCCTTTAGTTCCAGCTACTCCGGAGGCTGAGGCAGGAGAATGGCTGGAACCTGGGAGGCGGAGCTTGCAGTGAGCTGAGATCATGCCACTGCACTCCAGCCTGGGCGACAGAGCAAGAATCTGTGTCAAAAAAAAAAAAAAAAACACAAAACACAAAACACAAAAAACATCTCTGCTACAGGGATTTCAGTAGTCTGAAAAATTTCATACCTGAATAGTTTAAATGTTCTCTGCTACATTTTAAATAAGTGCAAGGCTTCTATACTCAGGAATTGCCTAAGTTTTTATCTTTCCTCAAAAGAAAACATTGAATGACACAGAAGTAGAATAACTTACTAAATTAACTTACAAAAAACTAATAAAAAACAAAAGCCCCCCCAAAGCAAGGTTATTTTCCATAGTCTTAATACAACTATTACAAATGTTTAAAATCTTAGAATGTAGGCTCTCTTCTACCTGGTTTTAGATATCTTAATATTCTCATCCCCTCTTTTACTGTGAGAACATGTATGAGTCCACGCACCCCATGGCACAGTGGCATCTATTCCAGTATCAATGATAGAATCTGTAGTCATCCATCTCAAGAAAATAAGGAAGAGGAAGTTGAAAACAGCCTATAAAGCAAAGATGTAGCCTGTTACTGGTCCATAGTGAAAAGTAAGTCTGTTCAGTTGTTTGTCCATTGGCAACACAGATTCCACCGATACTCGGTCATACACTTTCTCAGTTCTCTCCACAACATTCCTCCAGGTGTAGAAAGTCTTTACTATGTTATGGATATTTTCTGGAGCCAGTAATGCCCCTGACTTCAGTTGGAAAAATAGCTTTTTCCAATCCCTCACACAAAGATTTTACTGAAGTTTCTTATAAAATGGTAAGATTTTCTGGAAGCACCTCAGGAATTCCACCAACCCTGGTACTTACAACCTGTAAACCACAACTGGCTGCTTCCACAATCGCCATGCAGAATGCTTCAGTAAGGGAGGTATTAAGAAAAATATGTCCTTGAACCAAGACATTGCTAACATTCTCGTGTTCTAAAGCTCCCAAAAGATGCACCCTGTCGTGCAACTGGTATCTTTCTGGAACTTCTTGCAAAATGATTCTCCTTGGTCCCTCTCCTCTAATTATGAAATTTAAATCTGAACATTTCTGACAGAGTTTGGGTATTATAACACTAAGCAAATTGGTTCCTTTTCTGTAAACAAGTCTGCTGACAACAACAGTTACACTATCATGCCTTCTAAATGGGTCTGGAGTGAAGTCAGTAGGATCTACAGCACTAGGAATGACAGACACTATTTCAGGAATCGGTGCTGCTCATAGTATGGTATTTTCCTTACTAGTATAAGAAACGCAAATGATACGGCTTATGTCACAAAGAGACACAGAAGTTTGTTTGTAAGCACTGAGCTGACCTTAGCAAATCCAGAAAGGGAATGGTCTGTGAAGACTGTTTGATCCCACTGTCTTCACATGGAAGAGAACATCATGGGTCATGGCAGAAAATGAACTATGTGAATGGACTATTGTGACTCTCTCCTGAACAAATATGTACTTGAGCAATGGCAGACTGTGAAAGAGGGTCATGGCCATAGACTGGTTATACATGACTTTCAGAGGCAAGTAATAGACTTTGAGGTCATTAGTAAGGTAACTGATGCCTTTTCGATTTCCATAAGATTTATAACCTTATGCCCTCTTCCAATCGGGCACTGACAGAGCTGGTAAATGTGGCTTTCCACACCTCCCATATTTGGGTAGAAAAAGTCAGATGCCATACATATATTATGGGTACGGGTTCTACGTGGGTAAAGACTTCCAGGGCTAACCCGAGAGAGTGTAGCTGAGGGAGGCTGGCCATGCCCACTTTCTCCTTTATATGCCATGCTGAGATGGTTTAGGCATCAGTTCTTAGAGTAACCCAGTTAAGAGATGTGTCCTCTATTACCAGCGAGTTCCATGGCCACCTGTGTCCAGACCTCCCGCGGCTGCCACTAATACACATCTTAAGTGAAGAAAGGAAGATTTGCCAAGAGTGTCTGTCAGGACATTTGACCTAGAGAAAGTAATATGTATCCAAAATATGATATACAATTAGAAGATGCGGCAAACCTCATCTGTTGAAATAATGAAGAGCACCAGCTATATAAAGCATACAAAAGAAAAAAAAAAACTGATAGGTTAAACCTCCTGCAAGTGCTTTGTATTTACTATCATCCTCCTCCTCATCAAATAGTCCTGCCTTTGTACATCTATCATTCATCCATCCATTCATTCATTTATATGTTTACAGAGGCTGCCTGTGTTTACCATCTCAGGGAACACCATTAATATTCACTAAGTTACCAGGACATTCTTAATTCCCTCCTCTCTCATACCTCCACCTGCTCCATCTTTTCTCAGCCAGAATAGTGACCATATCGTTGCTTCTACCTCTAAATTTTCTCAATACCTACAGCCACTCCTCTAGTTCAAGCCACCATCATCTTTCTCCAGGTTTACTGAAACAGTCACCTTTTCTCCAGCCTTGCAACCCTGTTCTTCATGAACCACAGCCAGAGTGATTTTTCACAACTCTGATCCAAGGGCATTTTACTACTACCCTGCTTAAAACCCTCAATGGTTGTCCAGTGTTTTCAGGATAAAGACCAAACTCCTCAACCAAGCTAACAAAGGTTTGTAGGATCCCCACCAGCCCTGTCTCTTGACTCTTACACTTCAGCCTTAGTGAACTTTTTAAAGATCCTTCTGAGCACCATGCTTTCACCTCTAGGTCTTCGCACTTGCTGATCCATCTATGCTCTTCTTGCACCTCTTTTCCAGACTCATCCTTACCTGTCCAGATTCTATTCCTCCAAAGTCTTCCCTGAATCATCACCCCAATTTAGGGATATAGCAATATTACATGCTTCTATTTTGCTGCACTCTATACTTTTAAAAATAAGATCCTTAAGGTGGTTAACAGTCTTCATTTATTCTATGTCACTATAGCAATCAGAGTTAAAATTAGTACTAGAATTACTCCTAAATGCAACAGATGCTTCTTTAAGAGAAAAATAAGTTTACAGTTTAATAAAACATTACATGTTATTTGAAAAATATAGACTTTGTTGAGAATCTTTTTTTATTTGAAATTTTCCTTTTGAAATGTTTGGCAGAGATTCAACCCAAATAACTTAATTTTATATTAGACATAATTTTTAGTTTGTCAAAAATTTTGTGGTATACAGTTTTTTTTAATGAACTTAAAATCAGTTTGCCTTTACACATGATAGATTAAAAGAATGTATGGGAACATACATAAACACTAACATAAAAAATTAAAAACTAAGAACAATATCTAATTATCCATTAACAGGGAACTGCTCAAATAACTCATGGGACATTCATACAGTAGACTAATTTAACCACTTCAAAGAATAAGATAGAGCTATAGGTACTGATATGAAAAGATGTCTACTTTGTTGTGTGAACAAAAGCAACCTGTATAACAGTATATGTAATGTTACTGGGATCACAGAGCTTTTCAAAATTATGTGTGTGTGTGTAACAAAGAAGACATGCTGAACATAAAACATTTTTTTCAACAGCTAACTATCTATATAAAGTGAGCCCTTCACCATAGCTAATATTATACTTTCTTAGAGAAATATTTATGTTGTATGACAGTAGGCAGAAGTCTCTATGAGTCACCACTTCAGCAATACCCAGCACATGACTAATGGTCATAATACTATAAATTCTAGGATGCTTACAGAGGCAAAGATGACATTACATTTAGTAATCTGCTACATTTTATTACATTCTAGTTTTTTGGAAATTTGTAACACACTTATGAAATACATGGTGGCTTTCTGTTAACAAAAACACCCTACCTACTCTGTAACAAAGTAATCAAATTAAAACACTTTGAGTTTTTAGGAGAAACACTAAAGAAATACAGTTATAATTATGGTCTGTATCTCATAAACATTACTTCTGAAGCATTTTTCTATGACAACTAAACTCTAATTAAAAATGAAGAAACTCAATGTGAGACAAATTGGCCAACAGACTCAAGTTTCCTATTCTCTCAGATTCTATGTCCACTGCATGATTCATTAGATATGTAAAGATATATCTAATATAATTCTATGTCCATTGCATGACTCATTAGATATGTAGTGGTATATCTAATGTCAAAGTATGAAAAGCAACAATAAGTAAAATACACACATTGCTGTAAGAAAGTAAAACATAAGAATACATATTAAGTTTAATCTCTTACTTTCCTCATCATCAACAGCAAGCTCTTCAGTAATCTACCCAAATAACTGAACCTTTCCTATTATTTACAAACTTAAATTGATAGCAAAAAAAAGGAAGAGTAGCTTAGTAAAAACATAGTGAATAAACAAAAATTAAATGAGAAATATAAATGAAGAGATACTACTTTTGAAATGACCAATTCTCCAAACATCATTTCTATTTATCAAATATAAATTAGGAACATCACTTCTGAAGTGGCCATTCTC
This sequence comes from Chlorocebus sabaeus, assembly GCF_047675955.1. NCBI lineage: Eukaryota > Metazoa > Chordata > Mammalia > Primates > Cercopithecidae > Chlorocebus > Chlorocebus sabaeus. The sequence continues at coordinate 97,930,917 of NC_132914.1, read as the reverse complement.
CAAACATCAAAACTTCAAAATATCACTGGTTTTTTACTAATAGCATGCATTTTGTTGACACTATTCTTTTATCACATTTTGATTTACCATCACAAGTTATTTCTCGTTATTTTAAAATCCATAATATATTCAAAATAAACCCATACCCACAGCAGAAATTAATCTCGGTCACACTGACGATCCAGTGCAGGAAAGTTACTTAATGTCAGGAATATAAAGGTGTGTAACACAGAAGAAAGCCTGCACTTAATTCCAGGTGAACCCTAGTAAGTGATTTTCCTTCTTTGAGCTTCAGTTTTGTCCCCTATAAAATAGAGATAACGGCCGGGCGCGGTGACTCACGCCTGTAATCCCAGCGCTTTGGGAGGCCGAGCCGGGCGGAGCACGAGGTCAAGATATAGAGACCATCCTGGCCAATACGGTGAAACCCCGTGTCTACCAAAATACAAAAATTAGCTAGGCGTAGTGGCACACGCCTGTAGTCCAACTACTAGGGAGGCTGAGGCAGGAGAATTGCTTGACCCCGGGAGGCAGAGGTCGCAGTGAGCCGAGATCGCCACTGCACTCCAGCCTGGGCGACAAAGCAAAAAAAAAAAAAAAAAAAAAAAAAAAGATATAACATGAACTACATTTTAGGATTACTAAGAGGTTTAACAATAAGTAAAGAACACAATACCTGGTATACAATGATGTGTTTGATAAATAGTAATCCACGTGTTTATGTGTCAGATACTGTTTTAAATGCTATACATGTATAATTTAGTCAACGAACAATAATTATCCCTCTCTCTGGTACTGCCTTCACCTTCTACCTCTCCCCACCCTTTGGGGACAACTCAAAACTTTTTATCCAAGTTAAACAGCAGAGAAATAATAACAACTATGTATCACGCACTGTGCTAAATTAGTTACGTGGAATTTCATTTAATCCTTACAACAACCCTCTCATTAATAAAGTAGGAACTATTATTAACTTTATTTCACTGACTAGGAAATTTAGGCTTAGACGGATTAAATAAGGTGTCTAAGGTTAGATATCCAATAAAGTCTGATTTCAGAGCCCCCATGCTTAGCAACTCTGTCACACTAAAAAAAAAAAAAATTACTAATTATAATTCAATAATGTCATATAGCAAACACCTACTGTTCAATGACAGTTGGTTTCTAATGAGATTTTGAAACAGATGAGTCAGACAACAGGTATCAGGATCTACACCAGATCAGCAGAGTTTCCACTTCTGTCATTTGAAACAATTCCAATCTGTTCCCAAAGGGGATCTGAGGTGGTGAGAATTTCAATTTCTAATCATTTAAGTGCCAAGATAGGTGATCAGATAGCGATTCACAAAGCGGTTTTTTTGTTTTGTTTTGTTGTTTTTTGTTTTTTTGCTCTCCACACAAGCGAAGCAAAACCCAGGCTCTGACCTAGACTGGGTTTGCAAAAAATTATCTCTTAGTAACGACTGGGGATCAGCTATTTCACCACGCCATGCCACAAAGCACTCTAAATTTACAACATTCAATCCCTCGATGTGAAAAGATTAGGAAAGGAACCAGGGGTGACTGCATAGAGGAGCACGCCCTCCATAACTTTCCTCTGACTTCCAAGGCACTCTACAAGCCTTCCCTTTCTTTTGCCAGCCTCTCCCCGGGCAGTCCTCCAAACTGAGGGTTGTGGGCGGAAGGCATCGTGCAGGGTCTCCAGCTCTATTCCCCAGTTCCGCACATGTGGGCGTTCTAGACCCCGCATGGACTGGGAGAAAAAATAGGGAAGAGCCTATAAACCTTGCTAGAGGGCAAGAATAACTATCTCTCTCTCTTTGCAGGGCCAGAGAGTTCATCAATTCTTTTCGAGGGTGATGAGCTGAAAAAAAGCGACCCTCTAAGTGCAAGGCGCTTAGGGATAAGGGTGCCCCTGGACACCCTACAGTAGCTTCAGGCTCTGATACCGCTCTGGATTTAAAGCAGGGCGGGTAGTGGCTGGATCCCTCCTTCCCAGCCGAGTTCGCCCACACCAGCAGCCCCAACCGCCCCGCACACCTGTCGCCCCTCTCTCCGCACTTGGGTGGACAGGTGAAGGCAAGCGCAACTTCACCTTGACGGCCCCAGGGGCCAATCAGAGCACGCGACTGCCGCAGCCAGGCAGTCGCAGAGCGTCCTGGCTCCCGCAGTCCGGAGACCCAACAAACCTCCGCTTCGGGGCCTCAGAGCGCTGGGGGCTCCTGGAATCCTCAGGCTGAGGCGCGGAGGCCCCGAGATAGCGAGTAAAAGTTCGCGAGGAAAAGAGAAGGCAAACAGGGAAGTACTCACTAGGCGCAGGAGGGTCACTTCTCCCACTAGGGCAACAACTCGGCTCAATCCGTGCGGGGCCGACACGCCCCTAACCAACCGCTGCCGCCGCCGCAGCTGCCTGGGCCTCCGGGTCAGTAGCCGCTCGCCGCCGCCTGTTTCGAAGGGACCAATCATAAGGCGGGGGGCGTGGTCTGAGTCCCCGCCCCCGGGCCGCAGGAAAGCACGCGACCGGTGAGCGCTCGCCTGTCAGCGCCTCCAGCGCTGCGCCTCTGGGCGTCTCGGAGCTCCTGTAGCCAAGTCCCTCTGTCCACTGAAAGGCGAAGGGGTTCAGTCCGAGCAGGTTCTCCGATCTGGCCCCTCAGCGACAGCCAGATCGAAAGGCACAGCCCCTCCCGTTGTTTCCACAGGCCTGAGAGGTGAATGAACCTCGCCTCTAAAAATTGCTTCTGAGCGTCCTGGAATGTTGCGGTGCAGCTGAAGGCGCTTCCCTGAGTTTTATCCTGATCTGTTAAGAGCCGCTCCCAAACCCACATCCACTCGGGAGCTGGCTGGCCTGGCGCCACGGTTTCCAGAGACACAGCCTGGAACCCAGCAGGAATGGGGGTCCTCAGCAGAAATCTTTCAGAGAGAGGCCCCTCTTCTCAGGTGTGGAGGGATAAGGAGGAATCCTGTAGCCCCGAGTCACAAAAGGAGGATGTTGGCTCTTCAGCAAACACGGGAGCCTGAAAAAAAAAACAAAAACAAAAAACAACTTCAACGTCAGGGATGTTTACTAGCTCCCAGGGTTGAAATAAAGCCGAGACGGCCGGGCGCGGTGGCTCAAGCCTGTAATCCCAGCTCTTTGGGAGGCCGAGACGGGCGGATCACGAGGTCAGGAAATCGAGACCATCCTGGCTAACACGGTGAAACCCCGTCTCTTCCAAAAAAAAAACTACAAAAAACTAGCCGGGCGAGGTGGCGGGCGCCTGCAGTCCCAGCTGCTCGGGAGGCTGAGGCAGGAGAATGGCGTAAACCCGGGAGGTGGAGCTTGCAGTGAGCTGAGATCCGGCCACTGCACTCCAGCCTGGGCAACAGAGCGAGACTCCATCTCAAAAAAAAAAAAAAAAAAAAAGAAAAAGAAATAAAGCCGAGACTAGATATCAACCTAACAACGTAACAATCCCAAGTAGGTTATATCTGTAAATGTGACTTGTTTCATAGCAAAAATAAATAAATTTTAAAAAAAAATCACTGGCTTTGTCCCCGAGGCCTGTGTTGCAATGCAATCCAGGCTCTTCTTTTTTTTTTTTTTTTTTTTTTTTTTTTTTTTTTGAGACAGGGTCTTGCCCTGTCACCCAGGCAGGAGTACGGTGGCAGGATCTCGGCTCACTGCAGCCTTGATCTCACGGACTCAAGCGATCCTCCCACCTCAGCTTCCAGAGTAGCCGGGATTACAGGCATGTGCCACCACACCGGGCTAATTCTTGTGTTTTTTGTAGAAATGGGTTTTTGCCATGTTACCCAGACCGGTCTTGAACTCCTGAGCTCCAGTGATCCTCCCACTTTGGCCTCTCAAAGTGCTGGGATTACAGGCGTGAGCCACCGCACCTGGCCCTATTCACTCTTTTAACCTTCCTCAAATCACGTCTCCTCTCTGGGCCTCAGGTCTCCATCTGTGAAGGGTGGGCACTGAACTGGAATGACACCTCTCTCTAGCATTTATTCCTTCCTTCACTCGACAAAACAATGAGATGTACTGTTGCTTGCTAAAGAAACTGAAATGAAAACAGCCTTAGGCTTCAAAGTGCTCAGCAGCGTGGTAAAGGCCAAATGGAAGTCTGTGGAGGTCTGTGAGAGAAGGAACCCCTAACAGTCTTGGAGGGTGATGATGGCAGAGGTTTGAAAGGAGCTAAATTTTGAAAGATGAATTAAGACTCTGCCAGGAGGGAGGGGTAATTGGGAATAAGAATTAATTTCCAGGCAGAGAGAGCAACAAAGACAAGGTTCCAGAGATGTGAGAGCACATGAAATGTTCTGGGAATACTCATTTTGAATGACTAAAGTCTGCAGATTGGGAGACAGATCAGGTGGGAGAAGTAGGCACAGATGAAAGGCCTGGTAGATGCTGAGGAATTAAGTTTCTTTCCCACAGGCAATTGGGATGATTATAAGGAAGGACTGGTAGGAACAGATTTGTGTTTTAGGGGAAAAAAATTTTTTTTCAAAGATGTTTGAAGATGGTAGTAAGACAGGTAGCAATCTCTTAAATTAAAATATGACGGTTACCTAATTTAGAAGGGATGGTGAGGAAGAGGTATCTGGTGATACCTAAGAAGCTGACTCATCTGGACTTAGTTATTATGTGATTGATGATGGTACCAATCTAAAGAATACAAGGAAAACAGGCTGTGGGGGAAAATAATGCATTTTGGTTTGGAGTGTGTTCAGTTTGAAGTGTGAGAGGAGTGTGCAAGTGGAGATGTTCAGAATATTGTTGGAAAATTAGACCTGACACTGTTTACATTGATCTGTGTAGGAGATATAGATTTGAGAAGTAAATTCAACAAATATTATTTTACACATCTTCTGTGTCAGGCTCTATTCTAAGCACAAGGAATCCTACTGTCATGGAGCTTACATTCGGGGGTAGAGGGGCGAGTGAAGATGGTAACTAGGAGTTGACATTTAAGTGGTAAATGAACCTGAAACCAGATAGTGGTTGCCCATTTTGAAATTGACTCAATAGTCCCAACCATAGAAATTGACCCTTCTGTTCTTAAAACTTAAAACTTACATTTGTTTTATCTGAGTTCCTTCCTTAGGAAAGGATCCCTAGACCTCTCAAAATGTATCAAAGAACTGAAACTCAACAGATCATCTCAGCCAGACAATGAAAGCCTGGCCCCTCATTCATCCTGATTGCTTCCTGACCCCTCTCTAGTTCCTTTTTTCTCACACATTGCTACATTTCTTCCCTGCTATATAAGGGCCTAATTTTAGTGGTCAGGAAGATGGATTTGAGACTGATCTCCCATCTTTTCAGCTGCAGCACCTGATTAAAACCTTCTTCCTTGGCAGTACTTATCGTCTCAGTCATTGGCTTTCTGTGCTGCAAGCAGCAGGACCTAGACCAAACTCCTGGTGTTTCAGTAACACTTTTAATATTAAAATCAATCCCACAACACTTTGCTGCTCACATCACCAAAACAGATAGATATTTACAGGACCTATTTTTCAAATCTATGTTTCATAGTGTTTCTGTTTAAAACAAAAGGGCAGTTTGTATACCACCTCATTCAACCAAATTTTGAGTTGAATTAAAGTATTACATTGGATTTCTTGAACCCCAACATCAAAATATGGGCATTGCTCTACAGAAACTTAAGGAAAAAATGTGTTATACAGATCTTGTTTAATGAGTCGTTAGCTGTCAACTTTTTATTTTTATTATGTGCATACTATGTATCTAAATATTTGAATAGCATTTATTAAAACTTGAAACTATGCTACATGATATGTACACAAATTCTCTGCCTCATACACACACACACATAAACACACACTACTTAATATTTCTAAACCCTTTACTAAAATCTTGTCAGCAGTGCATTTTTATGATAACTTGCTTTTTATTCTATTTTGTCTTTGTAACTTCTCTACCTTATAAAACTATAAGGACAGAGTAGTCGCAAGTGAATCCTGAGTCAGGAAATCTGTGCAAAACACTTTTCTCTAAGGCCACATCCTTCACTGGTTAAGTGTGGGGATTAGGGGAGGAGCTTCCCTCCAAATTATTATTATTATTATTATTATTGTTATTATTATTATTATTTTGAGACAGTCTCCCTCTGTTGCCCAGGCTGGAGTGCAGTGGCGCGATCTTGGCTCACTGCAAGCTCCACCTCCCGGGTTCACACCATTCTCCCGCCTCAGCCTCCGGAGTAGCTGGGACTACAGGCGCCTGCCATCAAGCCCGGCTAAATTTTTTTTTTTTTTTTTTGTATTTTTAATAGAGGCAGGAGTTCGCCATGTTAGCCAGGGTGGTCTCGATCTCCTGACCTTGTGATCTGCCTGCCTTGGCCTCCCAAAGTGCTGGGATTACAGGCGTGAGCCACCGTGCCTGGCCTTGCCTCTAAATTATTTTAATTCTTGTTTCTTTTCTCCTCTGTATAGTGTGTGTGTGTGTGTGTGTGTGTGTGTGTGTGTGTGTATCTATCTATCTCCTTACGTTTACATTAATTCCCAGCTGGTACCCAACTATCTAAGTACACTTACCATTTACCTATCTTGATTTAAAAACTGTAATTAGTAATTAAGGGTTTCATCTAATGAGCTGCAATCTACTTTCAAGTGTAGGCTTTCTAATAGGTGGTTAGGTTAATAACCATGTTTTAGAGGTTGTATCTTTACATGAAATTGGCATAATTGTAGAATGTAAAACAAGACTCACCAGTTTGACTTTCCAATTGTGGAGATGTGCCCCACTTTTAAAGAAAGCACCATGTTTGGAAATCTAAATTTTAAAAGGTATCACATTAGGAATAATCATTCATCTGCCATAAAGGTGTACAGAATACAGAAGGGTCTGTGATAACCAAATAACCATTGGGTATTGAACTGTGATTTGGCCTTTTCACAGCCATGCAAGAATGCTTCTATTGCTTAAAATACACTGTAATTTAAATACACTGAAGACTTTTTAAAAATTTTGATTGGTTTATTAGTTGTTTTGTCCTGCATTTTGTTTTTTAGAAATGTTTTTAATTCTGACATTATTGAATGACAATCTATGGATTGTGCCTTGTGTAAAGTACTGGATGAAATATTTGGGCAATAGAGGTATTGATTTATTCACGATTAATTAAACTATCTGTTCAGCAGATAATCTGTTGAGAGCCAACTATTCTAAAAATACTAAGCTCTATCTTAGAAGAATGTTACTGATTTGTGTTAACAAATAATATGTATAAATGATTCAATTATATGAAATTTTATAACAAGTTACAGTTAATACTAAAATGGTGTGTTAAATTTATATAGTGAATTGAATAGTGCCACCCAAAATTCATGTTCGTCCAGAACCTCAGAATGTGACCTTATTTGGAAATACAGTCTTTGCAGGTATAATTAAGGTAAGGATTGAAATGAGATCATATTGGACTAGAGTGGGTTCCAAATCCAATGAGAGTGTTTTTACAAGAGACAGAAAAGGACAGAGAGAGAAAGTCCATATGAAGACAGAGGCAGAGCTTAGGGCTTTGCTGCACAAGTCAAGCAATGCTAGGAGCCATCAGAAGCCAGAAGAGGCAAGGAACGATTCTCTCCTAGAGCCTTTGGAGGGAGTTTGGTCTGCTGACACCTTGATTTTGTACTTCTGGCCTCCAGAAACTTGAAATAATATAAATGTCTATTGTTTTCAGCTTTCAAATTTGTGGCAATTTGTTAAGAGTACCCCTAAGAAATGAATACAATCTATATCTGGAGAGAGATGTAAAAATCTAACAGCCTAGCAAGAATGATTACATTGAGCTACACTCCCTCTCCCACAGTTCATCTATAAGACATCTTCACAAATATTAGCACTGTAGCCACGCCAGGCTCTTAAAGAGCACATGTTATTTCTAAATGGCTTACTGTTCAAGTATCATCAAGTTTCTATCACATTTAGTTATATTTGATAGCAAAACAAAAAAAAATCCTCAAATTCACTTAAGAAAAAAAGGGCAGGTTAATACCTCACGTAATTAAAATCCCAGGATAGAACTCTCTAAGTTTAGGTACAGCTTGATCTAAGATTTTAGATAATGTCACCAAAATCCAGTCTCTACTGGCTTTGGTTTTCATGTTGACTTTATTCTCAGGTTCCTCCTGGTTATATGATGGTTTCCAGAAGTTCTAGTTCTTCATTCTCTTAGGTTTGAGTCTAACTAAAAAAAAGTGAGTCATTCGACACAGTTCTCAAGTCAGAAGACACAAACCATTATAGGTGCATCAAAAAGCAGGAACTTAACACAGACTTGGTTTTGCAAAACAGTTGAGAAGGTAAACAGGAGCAGGTAAGACAACCCAGAGATTAGCAATAGTAGGAAGCCACTGCAATTCTAGGGTTTAGAGTTCAAAAGATGAGTTTAGAAACCAGGGCCATCAGCACTGGGGTGGGGGGAGTTTCCCAGTGGGACTGGGAACCATGTAGGAGATGCAATCTTTACCAGAGATGCAATCTGAGGCAAAGAGAGTGAGGGAGAAATATCCTGGCTTTTCCCTTCTCATCCTCCAGTCTCCCATCAATACTTTCCATTGATTGAACCTGGCCAAAGCCAGTTAACAGAGAAACCTATAAAATGCAGCCTGTCAGGGGTTAGCCCTCCCTCCCTAGATGAACAGAGAAGGGAAGGAAGGGAACAGATCTGAACACAAATAGGATATATTAGCTAGACTGTTGCTGTGATAATGCTGTATAACAAACAACTCCCAACTTCAGTGGCTTACAGTAATAAACATTGATTTTTCTTGTTTGTCGATCTGCATGTTAGCTCATGGTTGAGAGGAGGGATGCTGCTTCAAGCTGTAAGTTGGATTTAGGTGTGCTCCTTCTGTCTCTCATTCTGAGACTTGCAACTATCCAGGGCATTCCCTTTTCATGGAAGATAGCGGAGGTGTAAGAGCAGCAGCAGAAACATAGGATGTCTCTTAAGGCCGTAGCTCGAAACTGACACTCTCACTTCCACCCACATTCCATTGCCAAAAGCAAGCCACAAGGACAAGCTCAACATCAGTGGGTGGGGAAGTATGTTCTGCCTACTCCTGCGAGAGGCACTGCAAATTCACAAGTCAAATAACCTGACCAGATAATTCTACTACAGGGAGAGAGTGAAGAATTTGGAACAATTAATACACACACACACAGACACACACACACACACACACACACATGCATGTAACTGACACTGCCTTCCTCCTAAAAATACTTCCAGCAATATATCTCATTTTCTTTAAACAAGTCACCTGCCCAATTCTAAACCAATGACTGTGACCTAAGATGTGTGATATTCTGATTAGCTATGCTTGAGTCACATTTCCAACTTGGGAGCTGGGGGTGGAATCAACTCCACTTACAACATATGGACTAAGAGAAGGAAGAGGGTGGTTCCCCTGTGGAAATCAGAGTACTCTTACAGAAGTAAAGGCAGTGGATTCTGAGTGTCCAAAAAATAAGTCAGCTAATACCCAAATGTGATATGTGATAGTGTACTAAATTTATTATTTTACATAAGGAAAAAAGAATAAATTATAATTTTGTAAAAATCTGGAGAAAAGTAAAATTCTGCTGCTATAGGATCAATGAGTGAAATCAGTTTCTCATTCTGAACAACAAACAAAGAAAATAAAATTTCAAAAACAGTTACTCATATCCAGTATTTGGATTCACTAAAAAAAATGACTGTCCACAATGTTGTTATGAACTAGAAAACCACCACCATGAGAATTATGTTGAAGCTAGATGCTAGATCAGGTCAAGAGAGAGTACTCTGTAGGAGTCATATTTTCTTGGGATATGCTATGGTCTGAATATTTGTGTCCCCCCAAAATTCATATGTTGAAATCCTAACCCCTAAATTGATAGTATTAGGAGGTAGGGCCTTTGAGAGGTGATTAGGCCATGAAGGTGAAGCCTCATGACTGGGATTAGTGCCCTTATAAAAAAGACCCAAGAGAGCTAGCTAATGCCTTCCACCATCTCAGGGCACATCTAGAAGATGCCACCTAGGAACCAGGAAGTCCTCACCAGACATTGAATCTGCCAGTGCCTTCATCTTGGACTTCCTGGAGCTGTAAGGAATCAATTCCTGTTGTTTCTAAGCTACCCAGTTTATGGTATATTTTTACAGCAGCCTGAATGAACTAAGACCGGATGGGAGAGAGCAGGGTTTCTAAACCTCAGCACTGTTAACATTTTGGGCCAGATAATTGCTGAGGGAGGCTATTCTGTGCATTGTAGGAAGCTTAGCATCATCACTAGCTCCTACCCACTAGAGGCCAGTAGCACCTCTACCTGCAAGTTATGAAAACCAAAAGTGTCTCCAGACATTGCCAAATGTCCCTCTGTGACACAAAATCACCCCTACTTGGGACCTGGGGTGGAAGGGAAAAGGGAGAAAACAAGCAAACCCCTTTCTTTCCCCCGTCTCTATACTTTCTTTCTCATTTGGTGTAAGAGAATATAGACCTCTGGGGAGTGCATTTTATTTGGAAGCCTAGAATATAGGTAGGGCAGGAGACAAAACCGGTAGGTTCATATAGTGGGGCGGGGGGGAGGTCTCCATAGCCAGCTGCTCTCCCAAGGAGCTCTGGGTCTCTGCTCAAGTCAATGGGAAGTCATCAAGTGGGATGGGGAACATGTAACCAGATTTGCATTTTGAAAAAAAAATCACTCTACTAGTGTGGAAAATGACCCATAAAAGTGCATATCAGAGCAAGGGACATACTTCTCTTTCATAGCACTTATAATTTGTATTTTATTTTCACCAGGAGATGCTCCTATTACCCCTATCACTCAGGAAATCCCAAGGCTCTTAGAAGCTGTCAGAAACCAGGAACAAAAACAGTATGTATTCCTTATAGCATCACAATTAGTTTTCCATGTGATGAGCATTATTGTTTACTGTTACAAGGTCTTAACCACTTGAATAAATCCAGACCTATAGGATTAAGCTTCTTGCTCTGTCTCCAGTGCCCCACCAGTTCCGGCCTCATTTCTCACTGCTGTCTGCACAGGTGGCATGAGATCCAGAGACACCAAACTGTACTCAGCTCCCCCAAACTAGGTCTACCTTTTCAGGCATTCAGAAATTTACTTCTTTCTTCAATGTCCTTTGCTCACCAACCCTCTCCCTGGTGGGCCTGCTGCTTCCCACTTACTCTTCATTAATAAGCCAAATTCCCTTATGCAGTAAGTGCTGATCTCTGCATTTCACAATGGTGAAACTGAAATTTAGAAAGAGACTGTGCATCCTCCCTCCCTTCCCAGATTACGTATGGTCTTTTAACATCTGTACAACTCACCACCTTCCTCCTTTTGCTCCTGCCACCCCTTTCACCTTGAACCCCTTCCCTCCTACCTGGACCCACTGATTCAGGGCTATCCCTTGAAGTCCAGCAGAAGTACCATCTCCTCTACGAAACTTTCCCAAGTTCCAGGGTAAGCCTACGGCAAGTTCCGCTGCAGCCTTTGTAACTCCCTCCGGGCAGTTACTGGGTTTTGTTCTTTTTCTTTTTTTGAAGACAGGGTGTCGCTCTGTTGCCCAGGCTGGAGTGCAATGGTGCGATCATGACTCAATGCAGCCTCCAACTCCGGGGCTCAAGCAATCCTCTTGCTTCAGTCTCCCAAGTTGCTGGGACCAGCACAGCCCCTGGCTGATTTTATTCTATTTTTTGTAGAGACAGGGTTTCCCCTATGTTGCCCAAGCTGGTCTCAAACTCCTGGGCTCAAGCAATCCTCCAGCCTCAGGCTGCCAAAGTGCTGGGATTACAGGTGTGAGCCATTGCGCTCAGCTCTTGTTACTGGGTCTTAATCATTTCTGTATCCTCCATGGAGTTTAGCAAATGAATCTTGTACTTACTGGGAACTCAAGACATTTTCGTTGTATCAGAATCCAATTGATTCTAGCCTCAACACAGTTTTCCACTGACTGGTTATTTTTAGAATTCCGGGGTTGTCCTAGTATTTTGATACAAAAAAAACTGCTTGCTAATCATGTTCCACGTTGGCTAATTTTAGGAGAAAGGGAGATATAAGCCCATTACTTATAGAAGGTGTTTTATTGTATTCACCAAAGGATAATGGGGGAGAAGAATGCAACAGTGTAACAATGAAGGAAGGAAATGAAGTAATTCCTGCTTTGGGGGAAGTATACAGCAGCTGTGCACCCAGCTGTAGGAATGTTTTCAAAAGCAAAACAAAACAGAAAGATGATTGGATACAATGAAGCCAATGGAGCACTTTTAAGAGAGGAAAGGGAAGGTCCCATCACTGCAGTTAGCTGCATACTCTGAATTTGTGGATCCTGCCTCAAGACTAACTATGGGAGAAAGGATTACTCGAGGGAATATTTTATGTGAAAATTGTTAACTTTTCTGTTTGCTATTCTCTTTGAACTTCAAAGAAAAGGAAATGATCAGAGGGCTGTTACAAATTCACCAGGACTTTTTCAGGGATGACAAAAGTTCCATTGACGTAATGAGAGACAGTATCTTTCTGTAAATTACCCCCTCAGATTCAATAGGATGTCTTTCAACATTTAAAGAAATGAGTTTGTATATTTATCAAATTTTGTTCCCAAAGAAAAGCCTGTTGCCATTATGTTTGCTTTATTGCCAAAATTGAATACAACTCTTTAATAAAATATAAGTAATATGGTAAGATGAAGAGCAAAATGAGATTTTCCCTAGTTCAACAGATAGAATTGAAGTAACCATCAATTTGATTGGGCAAACAGGGCTTGCCAGTTAGAATGCAGGATTCCCTGGAGCCTTTTAAAACACAATGTAGAGAAAGTCGTTCTATCTAGCCCAATATTTACAGTTGTGGAAGTTATACATGTAATTACAACATAAATATCAAGATTTCTTGAGTGAAACTGGGTACAAGGGAAATAAAGGAAAGTTATACTTCAGATTACTATCATAAGACAGAAAAAGGAGCTAGACCCCTCCCCTGTGATCCCCATCACTGCACGTCCCAGATTTCACAGAGAAGAGGGGTAAACTTGTGATCGTTTACTCTCCATGACATCAGCATCTCAGCATGGTGATGATTGAATGTCCGTAATTCAGTCAGGCGACCCAGGAGACAGGCAAAGTGTTGAGGGTTTTCAGGTTGGTGAATCTTACACAACTTTTGTAGCACATCAAGAAGTGGCTCCTGAAGCTTCTCTACTGCCTCTCTATCCTTTATGTATTGTCTATCTGTTTTGAAGTTTAAAATAAAATGACAAAATTAAAAAGTGGAAAAGCATTAATTCAGCATAATTATAGCAATGTTAACTATTTCGAAGTGTAAGTTAAATGTTGTACACAAAATGTAAAAATTCAGTGTTCAACCTGATGAATTTGTATGCACACACACACATAATTATAATGAGATCAAGATACAACACGCGTAATGCTTCCCAGAAGCCTCCCTAATTCCCCTTCCAATCGAAACCCCTAAAGATAACCTGTAGGGTGGACATCAGCATCCTTTCTGTTGAGTATATTCTCAGAAGTGTAATGACTGGGTCATAGGACATATCCATGCACCACTTTAGTAGGTTCTGCTGAATAGCTTTTTAGTCCCAAGTCATAATTTTTATGGTAAAGCAAAATAACAACTAGCTTCTGCCTCAATATAGTGTATAAAAATGGTCTAAGGCTAGCGTTGTTTTTATGCTTTACAAATCATGAACATGGCATCATTCGACTCCCAAATTATTAAAGTAACCTAAAAATATAGAAAAAAAATATGGAAAGAGGTATTCATTTCAACAACAAAAAAACTGCTGAAAAAAATATTTTCAACAACAAAAAACTGGAAATATCCTGAATATACAAACATGTTGTAAAGATTAAGTAAATGATTGTATATGCATACAATGGAATACGTAGCACATATTACAACTTTACCAATGTAAATTTTTAATGACTTGGGAAATGACTTTTGAAGAAATATAAACTCAGAAAAAAGTTCCCTATTATGTTAAAAAGTATGTAATTTCATTTAGATCCCTGCTCCAATGCCACCCACTTAGAAAAGCCTCCCGTGACCACGAATTAAAACACCATTTTTGTGCCACTCTCTTTCTTTATATTCTCATTACATTTTTTGTAGCATTTACCACCTTCTGAAAAAATATTATTGTTTCTTCATTTATCATCTTTCTCATCCTACCAGAATGCAGGTTGCATGGGAGCTGTGTTTTATTGCATCCCCAGGGTTTAGCACCATGGTTAGTACACAGTAGGTGTTCAATATACATTTATTAAATGATTAAGTGTGATTTTTTAAAAAAGACTGAGAAGAAGTGTACTGAAAGGTTAATAATGGTTCTATTTGGATGGTAGAATTATAGGCCACTTTACTTTTTCTTTATATTTCTGTGTCTTCCAGATTTTTTTCAATAAATGTTATTACTAGTATACTGAAAAAAATGGCATAAAAATTAAAATGTAACATTGAAATTACCTGGAGAGAGGATAACAATCGCTGTAAGCAGAGCATACTCTTCTTGAGTCATTTTCAGTTCCCCAATACTTTTGTAAAAACTAAACATAGGTGTTATATATTCATCAGAGATACCTATGGGGGAAAGTTGCAGTCATAATAAAATTTTTGAGTGACGAAACAGTGTAAAACTAGAAACACATTATCCATATAAACACATGCTAATTTTGCAACTATATGCACACATTCAAATAATGACTGTATATTTATTATTTTTATTATATGTCCAAAGGAAGGACATTGCAAAGACAATCAGTTGACAAAATTCTCAGAACACAGCCAAAGCAATGAGTGTATGTCTAATTTTGGCAGTGTCTTTGTTTCAGTCACTACTGAATAATCAATGATAATGCTGCTGAATTGCCAAAAGAATTTCAAAAACATCATTTTCCAGATGGGATTTAGTGAATCTTTTGAATATGACTATCAATAATTAAGGCAGAGATCACATCTTAAACAACTAACAAAAAATGGTGGTTCTTCAGTCCATAAGTATAAACAGCTTCATTTCTAAATGGGCCAGTGCTTTTATCAAAGGGTTCTGATCTCTTCCTGAAGCACCAAGCCATTACCTACCAAGCCTCAGTACTTGGCTGTTCTCTTCAAACCCAGTATGTCCAAAATCAAAGACACCATGTACTACAGAACTAAGCTCCCCCATGTTTCTCCAAATCCACTTCTTTCCTGGCGTTCCCATTCTTGGTGAGTGGTATCCACACCACCCAACTCCCCAGGCCTGACAACTGAGATTCAGGGACCCAGGCCTGTGACTGCTCCTGCTCACTCTCACCTGATGCTCCCTCTCCTCTTTATTGCACCTGGCATTTACTTAATTTAAGCTTCCAACTCTCTTCATCTGGATTACCGCAGTTGCCTCCTCACTGGCCTTTCTGTCTTTAGTTTGATTCCCTTTGATCCATCCTCTATCCAGGTACTGGAATGACCTTTCTAAAAATCAAATCACACACTTTCTCCCTACTTCTTACAAAAACCATCTAAACCTCCCCATGGCTTTAGACATATAGTTTTAATTTTCTTCCTTTTAACGTAGGAGCCTCTAGGACCTGTACCCTGCCTATCTCACTATTCACAATAAGAAGATTAATAGTAGGAGTAGTCATTATGTATTGCACAATATTTTAAGCATTTAATATACCATAATTCATTTAATAGTTGTAAACCCTATGAGGTAGATACAGAGAGGTTATATAACTAGCCCAAAGACACTCGGCTGAGAGAGGTGGAACTAGGATTCAAACCAAAGCTGGCAGGCTCCAAAGTCCTGACAGTGGCAAGACTAAGCTGCACTCCATCACACTGCATTTCCTCTAGCCACCCTCAGCCACTTGTAGTTCCCTAAACAATTCACATTGCCCAGTTTTTGTACATGTTGTGCTCTCTACTTGAAATATCCCTTTTCTCTTTCATCTAGCTCACTCCTCTTTGTCAGTTAAGACTTCTAACCAGGTGCAGTGGCTTACACCTATAATCCCAACACTTAGGGAGGCCAAGGCTGGAAGATTGCTTGAGCTCAGGAGTTTGATACTTGCCTGGGCAACATGGCAAAACCCCGTCTCTACAAAAACTAAAAGTTAGCTGGGTGCAGTGGCACATGCCAATGGTCCCAGCTACTCAGGAGGCTGAGGTGGGAGGATCACTTGAGCCTGGAGGTTGAGGCTGCAGTAAACTGTGATTGTGCTACTACACTCCAGTCTGTGTGACAGAGTGAGATGCTGTCTCTTTTTTTTTTTTTTTTTGAGACGGAGTCTCGCTCTTGTTGCCCAGACTGGAGTGCAGTGGCGTGATCTTGGCTCACTGCAACCTCCGCACCCTGGGTTCAAGTGATTCTCCTGCCTCAGTCTCCTGAGTAGCTGGGACTACAGGCGTGTGCCACCATGCCCGGCTAGCTTTTTTTTTTTTTTTTTTTTGTATTTTTGGTAGAGACAGGGTTTCACTATATTGGCCAGGCTGATCTTTAACCTCTAACCTTGTGATCTACCCGCCTCAGCATCCCAAAGTGCTGGGATTACAGGTGTGAGCCACCACACCCAGCCGAAGATGCTGTCTCAAAAAAAAAAAAAAAAAAAAAAAAAAAGACTATTAGTGCCACTTCCTGCATTCAATAAGTATTACCTTGGTGCCTGTTCTGTGCATTGCTTTATTCCACAAGAGCCATTGGATGGAGAATCATGGTGACAGAAAAACAAAACAAAACAAAGAAACCTGTGATGTGACTTATGGATTAATTGAGATGAGGATGTTTCCCAGGATTGGTCCAGATGAGAATAGACTGCTCCATTTCTTCCAAACCAGATCCAGAGTTAAAGAGTTTTGGCTGAGCAAATCAGAATAAACTTTGATTCCAGACGCTAAAGAGTACAATTATCATCTAATGGTATACTTACCAGAAAGCCTAAATTCTCACTTTTAGAAGAGTGTCATAAGTGAAATAACTCAGAAACAGAAAATCAAATACCACATGTTCTCACTAAAAAAGGGGTACACATGGACATACAAATGGAAATAACAGACACTGGCAACTCCAAAAGGCGGGAGGGTGAGAGGAAGGTGAGGGTTGAAAGATTACCTATTGGGTACAATGTTCACGATTTGGATGATGGATGCATTCACCAGAAGTCCAAATCACATCGTTACACAATATATCCATGTGAAATAGTTTGGATGCTTGTCACCTCTAAATCTCATATTGAAATGTAATCCCCAGTGTTGGAGGTGGGGCCCTAGTGGAAGGTGTTTGGATCACTGGAGCAGACCCCTCATGAGTGGTTTAGTGCCCTCCGCATGGTAATGAATGAGTTCTTACTTTATTAGTTACTGTGAAATATGAATGTTTAAAAGAGCCTAGTATCTCTCTTTCTCCCTGTCTCACCATGTGACATGCCTGCTCCCCTTTCACCTTCCATCATGAGTAAAAGTTCCCTGGGGCCTACCCAGAAGCTGAGCAGATGCTAGTGTCATGCTTGCACAGCCTGCAGGACCATGAACCAAATAAGTCTCTTTCCTTTGTAAATTACCCAGTCTCAGGTATTCCTTTATAGCAATGCAAAACAGATTAATGCACCATGGAACAAACCTGCACATGCACCTCCTGAATCTAAAGTAAAATTAAAATAAATCAAAATAAAATGAATACAAAAAGAAAAAAAATTACTTCTAACATGCATGGACACAGCTCTCATTTTCTCTATCTTACAGTGATGCAAATGGTAGTAAAAGATCCCGAAGTACGCTAGGATTTCTTCTTTTCAATAATTACACCCATCCTTTCCGTGGATACAGTATTTCATATTTTTCAAATACGTAAACAAATTTGATTCTGTACAAGAATCCTGTGCGGGAAGTACTGATAAGCCAGTATTACTATCCCTATTTCGGACTTGAGAAAGTAAGGTTCAGAGAGGTAAGCTAAGTTTACTAGCATAATAAATGGAAAACCCAAGTCTACATTTTCTGAATCTTGATCCCGCACACATTCCCAAACTACCTTTGATGAAACACATATACATGCCATGAGACAGGTCTCTCAGGCAGCTGTAATCATAGGTAACCTACTTTAAGAAAATCTTAGCTATAAACATTCAGATGAAATAACGGGCAAATAATAAAGGAAGGTGATGAATTATTTTGTACTTTAAAAGAGAGGTGTTTTTGTTTGTTTGTTTGTTTGTTTGTTTTTGAGATGGAGTTTTGCTCTTGTTGCCCAGGCTGGAGTGCAATGGTGTGATCTCAGTTCACTGCAACCTCCACCTCCCGGGTTCAAGCGATTCTCCTGCCTCACCCTCCCAAGTAGTTGGGATTACAGGCATGCACCACCACGCCCAGCTAATTTTGTATTTTTAGTAGAGACAGGGTTTCTCCATGTTAGTCAGGCTGGTCTCAAACTCCCAACCTCATGTGATCCACCCGCATCAGCCTCTCAAAGTGCTGGGATTACAGGCATGAGCCACCGTGCCCATCCTATAAAGAGAATTACATGATTTATTTAATTTTTTGGATTTATTTAATTTTTGAGCACAATAAATGTTTAAATATTTTTTAAAAAACAGTCTTCCCAAATTAAATCCTTGCCCTTTTCCTCTCTGGTCAAAACACCACCCTCTTCTCCCCTTTGACTTTGATTCTTTAATTGACCCCAGTGGACTCTATTAACAACAATGTCTTTGTTGAGCAGTTTGGGGATTACATCATGTGGGACATTGCCCTTTATCCAGCTGTTACAGAATGAACTAAATACCCATGACCCAACTAGATACAACTTAAAGTGCAGAGGATTGGAGAATGTGAGCCTGGAGAATACCAGTCCTGGCTTCCAGCAAACCTAGTGGTTAAGAGGTCATAAGCCAGCTCTGAGTTTGAAACCAAACTCCACGACTTGGTCTTGGGACATTACTTTAACTCCTTAAGCCTTCATTTTCTCATCTGTGAAGTGTTGTCACATGTAATATAATGTGTACTCCATATAACAGTAGTGTTACATGAGATATATAGAGAGTGCTTAGCACAATGCCAGGTTCATAGTAAATCCTCAAAAAATGTCAAGTAGATAATTATAATAGTAGCTATTATTATCATTATTCAAGAGAACTGAATCAACACATTAGTCCATCTTAATCTCAGTTCATCTTAGTCTTAGATTAAACGTGTGAACTTTTGTCTTTACAAAGCCATGTTGGTTTTTAAAAACCAACAAATTCTGCAAATTACTGGGGATAAATACAAACTGGCTGATCGGTGATTTGCCTCAGTATTTTTCCAGGTATTAAAGCTACACTAAGTTCTCTATTTTCTTGGTAAGGTTGTTCTTTATCATCTTCAAAAAAATGTCAATCTTTATGCTTTCTTCAGCATTCAGAGGCTACACTCATCAGTTGTGGTTACCTAAAATAGTAATCTATGACTATGCCATTAAATTAAATAGTACATGAAGATTTGGGGATGATATTCAAGACAGCTGATTTGAAAATATTAAAATTTTTAAAAATTGCTTTGATTACCAAATTTCCTATTTCATTTGCCTTTCTAAATCCCCACACACCCTCCAGAGATGTTGCCTCCATTAGCTATCTAATTACAATTGATAATATGTGGGGAAAATAAGGTTAAACTTTTAAAATGATTATTTCATCTTGTGCATGTTGTAAAAGCCAAGAGTGAATATAGAGAAAATGTAGAAAAGAAATAATGGGAGAGTTAAAAAATAATTTTCCTACAGGATAGATAAATATAAATCTACTTTTGGAATTAGAGTCAACAGTCAGAGTTAACCATGCCAACATAAACAAAGGGCGTGTAAACCAGCAATTTCTAACATGAGAGATGTAACACTAACATCATCCTGAAGGGGACAGCCTTTTCCTGTTTTCCTGCTTCCTTCTTCTTCCTGGAGAACTGTTTAAAATTTGCTTCATTTTTGCTTGAAAGACCAATTAGCTGATTTTTGGTCACAAGGTGGGGCTATTTTCTAACTTAACCGTGAAAGACTTTGCCATGGAAAAGTCTGAAAATGCAAAAATAATTTCATGTTTCTGCTCCTGTTTCTTATTTGTTTTCCCTTTTTGTTAAAAGAGGTCTGTGATTAATAAATTATGTTCAATAATCAGAAATATGCTTTGAGAGAATAACCGTATGATAGAATTAACACTATACTGCTTTAGGTATTTTAAATGTTAAAAGTCTTTTATTTCCTAATTAGCTTTCTAGTCGTAATTGGGAACAAAAACTAAGCAGGTGTGTGTGTGTGGGGGTGTGTGTGTGTGTGTGTGTGTTATTTACAAGTATGCGTATTACACAAGACATATATCCTGGCATCTTAAATACCTCTATATGATTTATTCTGATGACGTCCTCAAGATGGACTAAGCATCTGGTTAAAAATGATACTAATTCCTTAAAACCATGCAACTTGAAACTTTTCTAGAAATGACATCACCCCATAGCACAGAGGTCAAGGTATAAACCGCTGGCATGGCACACAAGGCTACATCTGCCTTCTGCTTTCCTTTCAAACTAATCTCCCAGCAGCCCAATAGTTTCCCTAGGAACTAATGACACAGATTCATCTAAGGCTCCTAAAGCTGACTCAGCTTGCTGCCTACACAGGCTCCCTTCCCCCTCCCTGCCCCATGGCCATACGCTATGGTAGAGGCAAATCCCAGCTCCAGCCCAAGATCCAGCCACTGTTGGTCTCATTTCCCACATCAGAGGTTGGTGTAGTTAGGAATAGCAGTGAAATTTGGGCCGATGAGGCTAAAGGGGAGTCTACTGGGAAGTTCCTAAGAAAGATTTCCATACTGAGGAAGAGAGCATTTCTTTTTCCTTTGACTGGTGGTGTGCCTGGACATAGTGCCTGGAACTGCTTTGGCCGTTAGATGACCAGGAGGAGAACCAGCCTGTGGGGAAGGCCAATACGCCAAGGACAGTGAAGCAGAAAGATGAGAAGGATCTGTGTTTCCAATGGTGGGTTCTGCTCCTAAATTAACCAATTCTGCTGTCACTCTTTCTCTGGGTTTCTTGTTTGAGTTAAGACATTTTCTTACTTTTTTAGGCCATGATGGGTTTATTTTCTGTAGCTATCAGCCAAGAGCATTCTGACAGCTCCCCTAACAAGTGAGATACACTTTTTACGTCTTCATGCTTTTTCCTGAAATACAAGGCAGGATCCTTGTTAGACTAAGGCACCCCATCCATGTTTCAAGGCCAAGTTCAAATTTTGCTTCCTCTATGGAGCTTTCCCTGTCACAGAGAAGCAGAACTCGTTACTTTCTTGTCTAGTTTCAATTCTATTGCAACTTATCACAATTCGCATCTCTCCTTTTCACTGGAGTGTGAAATACTATACACATTTTATAAGAGTGGGAATCAGTTACTATATCTCCAGTGCCTGCCATGCTGCCTGACTCATAAAGGGTGCTTCATAGATGTTTTGTTTTTTTTATGACAGACTCTGACTCTGTTACCAGGCTGGAGTGCAGTGGCACAATCATAGCCCACTGCAGGCTCAGACTCCTGGGGAGCTCAAGCAATTCTCCTGCGTAGCTCAAGCAATTCTCCTGCCTCAGTCTCGAGTAGCTAGGACTACAGGTGTGCACCACCACATCCAGATATTTTATTTTTTGTAGAGACAGGGACTTGCTATGTTTTCCAGTCTGGTCTTGAACTCCTGGTCTCAAGCAATCCTCCCACCTCGGCCTCCTTAAATGTTGGGATTATGGGAGTGAGTAATTGTGACTGGCCAGATATTTCTTATTCATGTCTGCATCTCTAATAATTAGCATCCTTCTGAAGACATACTAGAAGATTAATAAATGCATATTAAATCAGGCAGTAGTATGTTTTGGTAGTCCTTTACGATGAAGGTGACATAGTTGTGAGATATGATGGGGACAAGGGATGCCATTAAGACAATGGACATATTCTTGTGGTGCTAAGAGATTGGACTATGTCCTCTATTTCAACTGCTAAACTTTCCCCCAGGGAGTCATTTGTGCCATACTTTTGGCCCTAAGTAAAGAGCTGCCATTAAACTAGCCATTCAAAAAAGAATTACTTTAAACATAAAATATTTAATTTAAAATATATAATAAATGATATACTTCCCATTAGTCCTAGTGGCTAAAAACTATCCAGCCTAATTAGGTCTCACCAGGGCTTAGGAGTTACCAGAGTTTGGACTGTCGAGTTCCAGATTCAACTCAACAAAATTCACCAATATTTATATTCCTGCTATGTGTCAGGCACCATATTAGTGCTGGGAATCTGGGAATATGAAGTCCTCAGGCAGTTAACAGGTTAATGGAAGAAGTAGACACAGTCAGCTCTTTGTGGGTTCTGTATCCATGGATTCAACCAACCACAGATCAAAAATATTTGGGAAAAGTATTGCAACTGTAATGAACATGTACAGACTTTTTTTCTTGTCATTATTCCCTAAACAATACAGTGAAACAGTTATTTACATACCGTTTACATTGTTTTTGGTATTATAAGTAATCTGGAGGTGATTTAGAGTATACAACAGGATGTACATAGGTTATATACAAAGGTTTTATATCAGGGACTTGAGCAGCCATTAACTGGTATCCAAGAGAGATCTTGGAATCAGTCCTCCGTGGATATCAAGGGGCCACTTGATATAAATAAATACATAATATCTAAAACTGAGCAAGTACAAAAAGCTTGGGAAATACAGCTGAGGAACAATGGATTCTGCCCAGGGGCAATGGAAATATCCTCACTTGTATTTCTTTAATGTTTCCTCTTAATCCAAGGAAGGTTTCTTCCTATAATTTGAGTCCTAAATTTGCCCATGCAAAAGTTATCATGTGACCACTTTCAAAAGCAAAAGTAGAGGTGTTAAGATTTCTAAATTTTAACTTAAGCATTTATCCTTCTTATAAATATTCTATCATTTGTTTCTTTACATTTCCAACCCTTCTCAAAGACAGTATCTGAACTGATAATCAGCTTAGATTTGCATCTTTGGAAAATGCAGTTCTGGTAACTGTTTTCATTTTGTGTAAGCCGAAAAGGCTAAAGCAGTGAAATCATATCACAAAAATAAGCACAGTATACTTTAGTATGGTACTACTAAGGGCTACAACTTCATCACTCTAACAAGATTATCTCCTTTCTCTGACTTCATTGTCTATTCATTTGATCACTGACTTAAAGCAATTTGAAATTGCTAACTGCTACTTATACTTTATCCCTCAACCAAAGGGCAGAAGCCATGTTTTACTTTATGTTCCCTGCTAGCAGAAAACTGGGCAAATATTAGGCCTTGGTGAGTGACAGATGCCACATATAGAAAGAGAGCTGGGCTGTGAGTTAGAACACCCGCCTTCATTTCCTCACATGCTTTTGATTAGTTGTATGACCTTGGGCAGGTCATCTTGCCTCTCTAAGCCCATTTCTGCATCTATAAAATAGGAGTGTAACACTCACCTAGTAAGGGTCATTGGGAGCAGCACTAACAGGATGATGCATGTGAAAACAAAACATTGCAAAACATGAGATATATTGTCATACTGGTAAATTCTTACGGAATTGAATATTTTATTTATGTCTCTTGTGGGGATGGAAAAAGGCCCAAAACTACTATAAATGTCAGGGGTTATTTATATTTGAAGTGAACAGAACAAATTGCTTTGATTTCTGAGAGGTTATTGCTAATTTCCTTAATGTTAAAAATGTAAACTTGCCCCAGGTGCGGTGGCTCACACCTGTAATCCCAGCACTTTGGTAGGCCGAGGCGGAAAGATCACCTGAGCTTAGGAGTTTAAGACCAGCCTGGCCAACATGGTGAAACCCATCTCTACTAAAAATACAAAAAAATCAACCGGACATGTTGGCCGTCGCCTGTAATCCCAGCTTCTCAGGAGGCTGAGGCTGGAGAATTGCCTGAACCCAGGAGGCGGCGGTTGCAGTGAGCCCAGATCGTGCCATTGCACTCCAACCTGGGCGATAAGAACAAAATTTTGTCTCAAAAAAAAAACAAAACAAAATATAACCTCATTCAGTGTTAGAAAACCTATTTCAGTCCTACAATATTTTATATACTATGATTATTCTTATTTTTATTAACAATTCCAACTTAAACACCTAGTTTGTAAGTAATGGTACATTAGCAATAAAATCAATGATGCACTAGAATTGTATAGAAACGACTCAAGCACAAATTATATCAGATATGTTCTAAAGCCTCAATTAACATAAATAAACACTCTAACTCTCATTAAAAGCATCTCAGAGACAGTTATCTTTGTGTATATGATTGGAATTTAATAATAGCAAACAAAAGAGTATGAATTTGAAGAACAAGAAAAGAAATTTCACATCATATTCTTTAAAGAGTTCCGTAGGCATAAACAGAGTAACTTTGAGTCGTTATGTTACTTTGGAATTAAATGTACAATAGAAATAAGAATGAATTGTATTAGCATAATAAGAAGTTAGTCTGAAAGGTCATCTTGCAAGATCAGGTTTTTATGTGTCGTGTGGAAGAGGCAATGTTCTGAAAATCCACTGGGAGAAGGAAATTCATAAATATTAATAAATTAAAACATTATACATAATAAAATATTCAGCAGCATGTGAGTTTGGATGCTTTTTATTGTCACAATATACGGTTGATATTTGGAGAAAGTATCTTATTATAAACTAGAAACATGCATATTTATTTACACAGATCATATTCTGGAAAACTTCATTCTTGAGCTTTTCTGAAACTTGAAGTATCACAAGTTCTGAAACTTATGAAATTACAAGCAAGGTTTTTTCTTTTTGATTATATGTATTCTAACCAGCAAGACCCTCATCATGTCTTACCTAGTTATTGCATTAGTAGTTCTCTTTACAGGTCTCTTGTCTCGAGGTGTGATGAAGAAGTTGAGTTCTTGCCAATGGAATGCCAGTAGAAGTTACGTGTAACACTTCAGGATTATTCACTTACAGGGAGGGTGTGCCATTCTTTTTCCCTTTTGCTCTCCCTACTTGCTGGAATGTGTTTTTGTTTGTTTATTTGTTTGCTTGTTTTTGAGACGGAGTCTCACTCTGTTGCCCAGGCTGGAGTGCAGTGGCGCTATCTCTGCTCATTACAACCTCTGCCTCCCAGGTTCAACCGATTCTCCTGCCTCAGCCTTCGGAGTAGCTGGGACTACAGGCACATGCCACCACACCCGGCTAATTTTTTGTATTTTTAGTAGGGATGAGGTTTCGCTGTGTTAGCCAGGATGGTCTCAATTTTGTGACCTCGTGATCCACCCACCTTGGCCTCCCAAAGTGCTGGGATTACAGGCGTGAGCCACCATGCCTGGCTTGGAATGTGTTTTTACGAAAATGGTGGGGAGCCATATTGGACCATGCAGATGAAGTCAGCTCTCTGTGGACGGATGAGCATGACATCCATCTGTATGGATAGAACTATGACAGAGGGACACTATGAAGATTCCCTATCAGTCCCATTCTCCTCATGCCCAGACTATTATAAGATTAAAAATACATTTCCATGTTGTTTAAGCCCTCTTTATTTTTTGTCTCTGTTACAGCAGCCAAACCTCTAACTTAAATTATGCATGAAATCTATTGTGATTAATTCTTTTCATATATATTACCCCTAGAAGATGAAATCCTTGAGGATTATGACTTCATCTTATTCATCTTTGTACCACCAGTGTACTTATCCCATAGAAGTACTCAGTAAAGGCTTGTTAAAAAAAAAAATAAGTAAACAGATACAGGTCCTAGTAGAAATGATCTTCCATTGCTACTGGACAGTTGCCCTAGTGGTAGAGTCAAATGAAAATGATAAGATTCAAAGCTGACTAAGGATCTCATCAAGTGAGAGGGGGTGGCTAATGAGCCACCACACTGAGAAATATGAGAAGATATTGTGATGAGAGATGACATGACTCAGAAAGGCTTGCCTGTTCTGAAGGTTTAGGGGATGTAAATCATCTTTACAATTGATCATCAGAGGGTTTTTTGTTCTTTTTCTTTTCTTTTTTTTCTTTTCTTTTCTTTTTTCTTTTTATCTTTTTTGCTTTTTTTTCAGAAGGAGTCTCACTCTGTCGCCCAGGCTGGAGTGCAGTGGTGCGATCTTGGCTCACTGCAAGCTCCGCCTCCGGGGTTTACGCGGTTCTCCTGCCTCGGCCTCCCAGGTAGCTGGGACTACAGGCACCCGCCACCACGTCTGGCTATTTTTTTTTTTTTTTTTTTGTATTTTTAGTAGAGATGGGGTTTCACCGTGTTAGCCAGGATGGTCTCGATCTTCTGACCTCGTGATTCGCCCGCCTCAGCTTCCCAAAGTGCTGGGATTACAGGTGTGAGCCACCGTGCCCGGCCCATCAGAAATATTCTTCAGGCAAAAAACAAGTGTTTATAAAGTGCTTAATTTAATAAAAAGGAATAGGGCCGGGCTCGGTGGCTCACACCTGTAATCCCAGAACTTTGGGAGGCCAAGGCAGGCGGATCACGATGCCAGGAGATCGAGACCATCCTGGCTAACACGGTGAAACCCTGTCTCTACTAAAAATACAAAAAATTAGCCAGGCGTGGGTGGGCGGTGGGGAGGCCTGTAGTCCCAGCTACTCGGGAGGCTGAGGCAGGAGAATCACTTGAAACTGGGAGGTGGAGTTTGCAGTGAGCCGACATCGCAGTCACTGCACTCCAGTCTGGGCGACAGAGTGAGACTCTGTCTCAAAATAAATAAATAAATAAAATAAAATAAAAAGAGGAATAAGACAATTGTTTCTGCCGGAGGTAGCTGATTTGTGGCAGAGAGGCTCCAGCAATATGTGGTAGCCAGAAATCATGGGAGCCCCAAGGTGTAACCTGCCTGACTTTGGTTTTTGAAGCTTTTGTGTCTT
The DNA here is from genome assembly GCF_047675955.1 of Chlorocebus sabaeus. Taxonomy (NCBI): domain Eukaryota; kingdom Metazoa; phylum Chordata; class Mammalia; order Primates; family Cercopithecidae; genus Chlorocebus; species Chlorocebus sabaeus. The sequence continues at coordinate 97,904,001 of NC_132914.1, read as the reverse complement.
CATGGCTAGAACCACACCACTTGCCTCAACAGGTTCAATTCTGGCCCTGACTCAGAAAACTTTGAGGAACTCTGTGAAGTTGTGCATACCACTTCAGGATTATTCCTTTAAAGGGAGGGTGTACCACTCTTTTTCCCCTTTGCCCTCCCCACTTGCTGGAATGTTACCAAAATGGTAGGGAGTCACATTGGATCATGTGGATGAAGTCAACTCTCAGAAAACCCTGGGGAGCTCTGTGTGCACCTAATTCTAGGAACTTGGCTCTGGCTTTGTTTCTTGTGACAATCCCTGTCTTGACATATTGACTAAGCTTGGGGAGTTCATCTTTCTCTAAGCTTGATCACATTTCCTTGAAGCTGGGGTTTGACCACATATCCTTGAGCCCCAACTCCTATGGCATGTTCTTGAAAGATACATTTTCTCAACAAAGTTATCGTCGAGAACGAGTAGGAAGAAGTGTTGGAAATTTGAAGAGAGAGAAGGTACAAGACAATTTTCCATAGGAATAAGAGTGAATTGACTAGGGAAAAGGGATACATGGAAAGTACTGAAGTCCACTTGAAGTGTTTGATCACTAACTTTGGGTAAGCCAGTCATACTGTTTCAGTTCTCAGGCTCAAGCACAGAGTAGGTAAAGAGTTGTACTCATCAGCCAGAGGGTTTTCTTAGGTGAAAGAAAGACAAAGAGTTGAGGATATCTGGTGAATGATCCAAGGAAATGATCATATTGATGAACCACGAACCCTAAGACAAGTACTGAGGAAAATGTGGTCAGGCAAAAGGGAGTAGAGTCAATGGCTGGAGGGTTAGTGGATGCAAGGTCAACAAATGGATTTTTATTTTTTGTTTGTTTGTTTGTTTTTTGAGACAGAGTCTCACTCTGTCACCCAGGCTAGAGTGCAGTGGCACGATCTTGGCTCACTGCTGCTTTCACCTCCTGGGTTCAAGCAATTCTCCTGCCTCAGCCTCCCAAGTAGCTAGGATTACAGGCGCCTGCCACCACGCCAGGCTAATATTTTGTATTTTTAATAGAGACAGGGTTTCACTATGTTGGCCAAGCTGGTCTTGAACTCCTGACCTCGTGATCCACCCACCTCAGCCTCCCAAAGTGCTGGGATTACAAGTGTGAGCCACCGCACCCAGCAATGGACATTGTTTTGGAACAAAGAATCCCTAGCGTCAGGGTACCGGAAGGTGGCAAGCTGGAAAGTTAGAGGGTAATATCAGAGGGAACGGATACTTGGGACTGATATTTTGTTACTGGGATTAACAGGGTCTAGGTCTGGCATAGAATTGGTAATATCTACCTCAAAGTGCTACAACGAGCAAACAATATTTTTCGTGTAGCAGAATGTCAGCCATGGAGATGGCCCACTCAGATCACCCTTAAAGACAGCCCACAGTAAGCAGTATGGCTGGCTGATAGCCTTCAGATGCCATCCTGTGAGTGCTGAGGACACACTTTGACCAGTCTTGTCTCAACTGGTGACTGAGCATAGTGGGGGTGTTAGTGCTGGCCCATTCAGTGGGCAGCTCAGACTAGGTCCCTCTTCAATGGCCTAGCTGAGACTTTCTCAGGACTGTGCTGTGATCTGATCTGATGCTCTTCATGCCCAATCATGCCTTCCTGCTCCCCCTTCACAGCTGTCAGATCAGCATGGTGGTGTAGAGTCTCCTGGACTCCACCTGCTTCCTCCCCCTTTATTCTTCAGAGGCATTTCCCCCAATTAACTTCTGACACATTTAGTCCCATGTTGATATCTGCTTCCTGTAGGACCCAAAGCTCACACAAACACTGAGAATACAGCCAGACACACAGTAGGTGCTGAATAATTGTTACCTTTCTGGTGCTATAATTAATAGATCCAAACATTATGCATATATGCCCTTCGCCTTTTTTTTTTTTTTTTTTTTGACAAGGTCTTACTCTGTCACCCAGGCTGGAGTACAGTGGCACAATCTCAGCTCACTGCAACCTCCACCTCCTGGGCTCCAGCGACCCTCCCACCTCAGCCTCTCAACTCGCTGGGATTACAGACCCGTGCCACCATGCCCAGCTAATTTTTAAAATTTTTTGTAAAATTGGGGTGTCGCTCTGTGGCCCAGGCTGGTCTCAAATTCCTGAGCTCAAGCAATCTTCCTGCCTTGGCCTCCTGAAGTGCTGGGATTATAGGTGTGAGCCAGCATGCTCAGCCTTATACATGCCTTTCTATAAGCATAATTTTCCTCTTAGTAGTCTTGTCAACTTTTTGGAAAACTATTTTTCCCCTTTTAGCTGACCCACAGTGGAAGGGATTTTCCCTACCTCAGGCTGGGGAAGGAATCTGGTACTAACCCCGTAGCCATCATGGAAATGGCAGCATCTGACTTGGCTCAGGACCCAGGAGATCTGATGGAGCCAGACGAAGATTTTTTTTTTTTTTTTTTAAGGAAGCTGAGCATTCAGGAGAGAAAAAGAGACAGGGAAAGAAAGATAGTAACAACCACTGGATAATTCTCCTGCAGATGCCCTCTCATTAAAACATTTCCATTCATATGGCAGACATTGCACCTCTCTTTTTCATTGTCTGGCAACTGAATCAACTTTAAATGACTCATCTTTGAGGAGGAGGAGGAGAGAGAACACAACAGAATTTCCATATCCAAACTGTCTTTTTCCTTTTCTTACACTCAAATGCAAAAGAGATATCTGTTCCCCAAATTAACTACAATAGGCAAGGTTTAGAAGAATGTTTAACCAACTTTTTGTTGGTTACTTGTCAGCTTTGGACATTAACAACTCTGATATTCAGGGAAACAACCATCTGGAAAGTAAATAAACAGACCAGTTTTATAGCTCTGAACACACCTTCATTCATTTTTTTCATTTGTTCCACAGAATTCTGTTGGGCACCCACTCTGAGCCAGGCATGTGCTAGGTGCCTGGGATAAAATACTGACTCAAAAAGAAGAAAACCCTGTCTTATTAAGTTTTTATTATCAAACTTCAGGCAAGACTGCAGAATAAATATTAAAGTTAAACATGATTTCAAAGAGATCAAATTGGTTATGAGGTCTATTTCAACAGTTTTAAAAAAATGGGGCATGCAGCTAATAGGTAGCGGAGCCCATATTCAATCCAGGTTCCATAGTCAGTATCCTTAATCATCACTCTCTCGATGAATAAACCAAACACACATTTGCTAGAGTAGAGAGAGTAGAGACCTGTCAGTAAAATGCATAAATTTTGTCATGAGTCATCATTCCTTTTTATTTTATTAGTTTTGTAAGAATTAGATTTTACTGATGGATTTTCTTTTCTTTTCTTTTTCTTTTTTTCTTTTTTCTTTTTTGTTTTTGAGACGGAGTCTTGCTCTGTCCCCCAGGCTGGAGTACCATGGTGCAATCTCGGCTCACTGTAAGCTCCACCTCCCAGGTTCACGCCATTCTCCTGCCTCAGCCTCCTGAGTAGCTGGGACTACAGGGCCCGCCACCACGCCCAGCTAATTTTTTGTATTTTTAGTAGAGATGGGGTTTCACTGTTTTAGCCAGGATGGTTTCAATCTCCTGACCTCGTGATCCACCCGCCTTGGCCTCCCAAAGTGCTGAGATTACAGGCGTGAGCCACCCTGCTCGGCTGACTGGGATTTTCTTAAAGAGAGCACTGGCACAGTCCATGGAAGCCAGAATCAAATAAATGACAAAGCTAAGCTGCTGAGGCCTTGCCCATCACAGGTTGAAGCCACTATAATTTTCTGCATAAAGAGAACCACCGGTGTATGTTCAATAGTCTAAAACAACAATTATATCCATACATGTGAAAATTCAGCCTGTTCTTTAATTCTTTCCTAAGTTGAACTGTCAGTTACTGATTGTGGCTTTAAAATCAGGATACTTCAGTAGCTGGCCTAGTGACTAGCTAAACCACCCATCAGGAAAATTGAATTAGTTAAGAGAAGAAAAGCAGTAAGACTTGTAGAACTGAATGGTGCCTTGCAGGTTACCTGATTCAACCTTTTCCCCTTAGCCTGGACACACACACACACACATACACACACACACACACACACACACACAGAGAGAGAGAGAGAGAGAGAGAGAGAGAGAGACACACACACACACAACAGTCCAGGACCAAAATCCATGTTTCTTGACAACATAATGTCTTTCGAAAGTTGATAAGCTGCAAAGATATATCTCCCAGATCCTTTCTCTTCTCTCCATTTCTCCTGACAGCAAGCGTCACATCTTTGAGACATCTTGCCTCCTAAGAGGTGACTTCTGCACTGGCTTACCCTAACACTGCTAGAAAATTTGTAAAGCTTGATTTTGACATTTTCCCTCCTCTGCTCAAAAATCTTCCATGTCTCCTATTACTTGGGAAATGACAAAATAATTATCCCGGCATCCAAGGCCCTCAATCATCTGATTCTATCTTTTTTTCCTTTCTATTTCCCTTTAATGTAACTCTTAATCCAGTCAGCTCAGCTACTCACCCTCCTTTGTGTGCATTCCCTGAGCTTTCTTGCCTCTTTCCCTTTGCTCCTTCTGGTCCTTCTCTCCTGCACCTTGGGTATCCAAATCAAATCTCATTCAAGTCCCAACTCAAATGCTAATAAAACTTTTTAGGAGCTCTGTCAACTAGGAGTCATCATCTCTGTTTTTCTCGTCCATATTTTATCATAATCATGGACAGTTAATCTCTTCCCATTAGACTGTAAGCTTCTTAGGGGAAAGAACATGCTTGATTTCTCTCTTCACTGCCACCGTAGTGCCTTGCCCTTAAATATTTGATAGACTAGTAAATTAATGAATATATTAAGAATAATGCATCTTTTTAAAGTGTGTGGTTTTAAAATCTACCAATGATGCTAGTTACACTTTTTGTTTTTAACTAGGAAAAAACATAATGACTATGGAAATATGTCATTAAAATTAAAAATAATTTTCCATTTAAAAAATTACTTCACTTATATTACAGATGCAGAACTGCCTGAAAACTTTCCCTCTAATCTCTATCCTAAAATATTGGTTTTAAAAGTCTTTAAATTTGCTTTGGTTAATAATAAGACGATAATACCTTAGAAAGAAATGATCTTGAGAAGTCATCTCATTCATTCTCCACTCCCAACCCATATATGAAATCTCTCGGGAAAATAAGAACTCATCCTATCTTAAGGATCTCCTAAGATAAATTGCACAGAATTCCTGGTAATTCATCTCAATGTCTCTTGAGCTTCCCTGTCACAGTGTTACTCCACAATAAGTTAAACACTGAGTAACTTGTGCTATTATCTCAACTCTTGAGAGTTAGTATAGCATAGTGGTTAAGACACAAAACTTCCTTTTTTTGAGACCGAGTCTCACTCTGTTGCCCAGGCTGGAGTGCGGTGGTGCGATCTTGACTCACTGCAACCTCCATCTCCCAGGTTCAAGCAATTCTCCTGCCTCAGCCTCCTGAGTAACAGGGATTACAGTGCTACCACGCCCAGCTAATTTTTTGTATTTTTAGTAGAGACGGGGTTTCACTATGTTGGCTAGGCTGGTCTTGAACTCCTGATCTCAAGTGATCCACCCACCTCTGATTCCCAAAGTTCTGAGATTATAGGCATGAGCCACTGTGCCCATCTGACACAAAGCTTCTGAAGTCAGACTTCCTCTCTGTCATTGGGAAAGTTATTTAACCTTTCTCTGTCTCAGCTTTTTCATCTGCAAAATGGGAATGATAATAGTATTTATTCATAGAATATTTGAGAAGATTAGATGAAATCATATATGTATTTAAAAAAGTGTCTGAAACCGACCATGTGTGGTGGCTCATGCCTTTAATCCTAACACTTTGGGAGGCTGAGGTAGGTGGATCACTTGAGGCCAGGAGTCCAAGACCGGCCTGGCCAACATGGTGAAACCCTGTCTCTACTAAAAATACAAAAATTAGCTGGGTGTGATGGCGTGCACCTGTAGTCCCAGCTACTTGGGAAGCTGAGGCACAAAAAAATCACTTGAACCCAGGAAGGGGAAATTGTGGTGAGCCAAGATCATGCCACTGCATTCCAGCCTAAGCAACAGAGCAAGATTCTGTCTCCAGGAAAAAAAAAAAAAAAAAAAGTAAACTTTGGTCGGGCATGGTAGCTCACACCTGTAATCTCAGCATTTTGGAAGGCCAAGTAAGGCTGATCGTTTGAGACCAGGAGTTTGAGACCAACTTGGGAAACATGGAGAAAACCTGTCTCTACTAAAAATACCAAAATTAGCTGGGTGTGGTGGTACATACCTATAATCCCAGCTACTCGGGAGGCTGAGGCACAAGAATTGCTTGAACCTGGGAAACAGAGGCTGCAGTGAGCTCAGGTCACACCACTACACTCCGGCCTGGGCAAAGAGCAAGACTGTCAAAAAAAAAAAAAAAGAAAAAAGAAAAGAAAAGAGAAAGAATGAAAAAGAAAAGTGTCTGAAACCTAGTAAATGACATATAAATGTTACTATTAAAATGTCTTCTTATTTTATTTTGATACAGATATAAAATAGCTGGATACTTAGTCTTACATACCTGAAGATTTTAAATAAATAATCTTTTTTTTTTTTTTTTTTTTTGGCTGAAGAACCCCAGCTCCTTTGTGCTAGTTTTTAAAAATCAGATGAATTTTCCAATCTTTACAAAAGTCTTCCTTTGGCTCTTCATCTTAGTGCGGTAAAGGGGTAGTTTTGCTACTTTGCTATTACAACAGAGATATTTGAACCAAGCCTCTAGAAGTCTTATCTATTTAACATGTATCTTTTTAGAGTCATTCTTCATGCTAGGCACAACAAGCATATAACATTGCGTAAGATGGGCAAGAGCCCCGCCTTCATGGAGCACACCAATTTTACTCATAGAAACAAACTCTTTTACCATTAGCCAAATCACTTACCACTATTTCGAATTCTTTCTTCCAATAGGTCAGAATGACCAGACGGAAGTTTCTTATTGAAAATCTCAGCTGAACGAAGGAACATAGCTTCAACCGCAGACCCTTTCAGCAAAGCAATCTGGTCTTCATGGTCCAAAGTTTGAAATCCTAGGTAATGATGATAATCAAATTAGTATCAAGGAGTAACAATATTTTATGATAACCATCATTGCCATTGATAAAACATTTTCATCAAGTGATTTTGTAGTTGTTTTACAATTGGGTAGTCTAGTTGAGTCCATTTGTACTCGCCAACAAAATAGAGGCTGTTATCTTCATTGAGCAGAATTTATTGAACAAGCTGGGCAAAGGGAGATGTCAAGTCCAAGCAGATACATATATTATGGCATAGATACACTGATTCAGATGAAGAAACCCTCAGAAACTAGATTCCGGCAGATTTTCTTTGAGCCATTATGTTAGTCACACCTGATGTGACAGGGTCAACTCTGCAGATTGGAAGCATCTACAAGCCAGAAAAAAACTTTATATGCACCCAGAATATTTAGCTAACTCATGAGTCTTTAGTGAAGCTAAAGAATGGGTAGTATTTCCCAAAAGAAGCCAATCAAAGTCAAATTGGTGTATCTGCTCTGAACTCAGTACTGCAACACACAGGGTAGGGAAAAGTCAGAAAAATACGGCAAGAATTGCCAACCTGATGAAATATAACACTGCCTGGAAAATTCAAAGTTGTTATCCGGGCTTATATGGTACAGTCCCAACAGCTTCTCTGCACTCATTTTCTACTCCTTATTCCCCCTACTTTTTGTGTTCCAGCCACACTGGCCCCCTGGCCCTGCTGTGAGCACACAAGCCTCTTTTTGCCTCAGAGATGAATGTTCTTCCCAGATATCTCCAAGCCCCATGCCCCGCTCCCTCCTGCAGTCAAGCCTTTGCTCCAGCATTCCCCAATCTAAAATACACTCCCCACCACTACTAGTATCTCCCTTCTTTATTTTAGTTCATAGAACTTATCACCACCTGACATGATATTATAGATTGATTTGCTTATTTGTTAATTATCTGCCACCTCTACTGGAGTGTAGATTTCTTGGAGGTAGAGGCTTTGTGTTTATTTTCTTTTGTATCCCTGTTTCCTGGCACATAACAGGTACCTAAGAATTATTTGTTTGATAATTGACGGATTGAATGAATGAATGAATGAGAAACAAAACACAAGCTCATGTGCATGCTGGCACATATACTCACATGAATGGAGATAACACCATCAGGGTCTAAATGGCTTAGGAAGAACTAAACAGCAAAGGGAGTATAGAGAAGAGAACAACGCTAAAGACTGAGCCACCATCCTAGAGAATCTAAGAGCTTCTTTGAGGAAAGGGGCCGTGCCTTACTGCTTTCAGGGACTCCAGCACCCTGGACAGTGCCTGGCACAGGGTGTGCTCAATGAATACTGAATATTCATTCCAGTATTTCAGTTCAGTTTTTCACAAAATATCCCTTCAGTATTGGTACTATATCCCTACTATTACTACTTGTAATAATGCTATCTCTGTCATTATTGTCCATTTTTTTTCCTTCTCAAGGGTCTTTTGCCTTTTATTTCCTTCCATATTTTAAATTTTTTCCTTCTGCTTTACTCATTGAACACACACTAATTGTACTCACTCCCTCAGGAATTAGGCTAGGCACTGGGAATTAAGAGATGCTAAGATGTTACTATTGCTTTCAGATAAGCTACCTTCTTATGAATAAGGTTTTTATTTGTCTTTAATTATTTCTTGATTCAAGACCAACTGACCATGTGAACTTACAAAATCTCTTCCCATAAATAACCAAAAACATCTCCCTTGTCCAGTTCTTTCCCCCACAGTTTTTACTCTTATGTCATCCAGTTTTTTATTGATACTGTCTTCCGTTTAATTAGCATATAGTAAATTAAGTTCCTCTTTCATTGTTAATAAAGAAATGACAGCATATTAGTGTTTCAATGATAGTAAGAAATTTCTCCTCACACTTTGTGAGTTTTATGTAGGCTTATGTCTATCTGTGACACATTTAATAAAATAATAGCATAATGATGGCAAAAAGAAGGCAAATTAACATGTTTAATTAACATCCTATATCAGAAGTTATCTTCTGTAATTTAATATTATAGTATTATGCTGCTATACAAGGTATTTATTATACTCTTCCAGACCATGGGATTTCGATACACCAATATTTTCATAAACATTGAAACAACTAAAATCCATTAGCTTGGATAGTATTGATCATGTGGCAAAAAGAATTTGAGGCTAGGATATAAGAAGACTCCAACATTCTAGTTTCTATACTGCCACCATCAGAATGAGTGTGGATAAGTTAAGTCCCTCTCCCTCACCTTACACATACAACTGTTCCTCAAGCCCTATCAGTTTTTGAATCTGTCTTCTTTTTGTTTCTTCTTCTCTTCCCCACTGCTATTGCTTTATTTCAAGCCCTGTTGCCTGGACTTATGTAGTAGCATACTACCTGATCTTCCCTGCCCCCAGGCTGTTTCCATTCAAATTCATCTTACATGAACCTGATTAAGTCATTTCTATATAACAAAAACTTCATCATTTGCCTCCGTTACAAAAACCACCCAAATCTCTTTACTATCCAGGGGATACAGATTAAATTCCTTAGTTAGGCCTTCATCAGTCTGGTACCAACTTACCTTATTGTCTAACCTAGGAGCCCACCACAGACACTATGCTATTACCACACTGAATTTTCTCTCCCATCTCAAATAATCCTATTCTTGTTCATGCCTCAGTGCCTTTTAACAAGCAGATCTCTCGGCCAGGCACGGTGGCTCACTCCTGTAATCCCAGCACTTTGGTCAAGGCAGGCAGGTCACTTGAGGTCAGGAGTTCGAATCCAGCCTGTCCAGTATGGTGAAATCCCATCTCTACTAAAAATACAAAAATTAGCTGGGCGTGGTGGCATGTGCTTGTAGTCCCAGCTACTCAGGAGACTGAGGCAGGAGAATTGCTTCAACTAGGGAAGCAGGGGTTGCGGTGAGCCAAGATCATGCCATTGCACTCCAGCCTGGGCAACAGAGCGAGACTCCGTCTCAAAACAAAACAAAAACAAAAAAACAAGCAGATCTCTCATCTTGGAATGCCGCTTCTTCTCCATGCCAACTGGAAAACTTCTTTTTCTTTTAGACTCAACTCAAATATGATCCTCCCTGAAGTCTCTCCATCTTTCCTAGACACAATTAGCAACCAGTTCCTCTCTGTTCAAACAGCACTTTGTATGTATGTGTATGTATGTGTATTTATTATTATTATTATTATCACCTTTGACCACTCTCCCTGAAGGTAATAGTCAGGCACTTAGTATAGAGTAGGTATCAACAACTGCTTCCTGAAGGAATAAATGGGTGAATGACAACTTTGCAAAGTTTCCATTTTTAATCTACTGATTTCGAAGAGTTATTATACAGTATTTTAAATATCCTTTCTAGTTCTAATATCTTATGTCTATAGTAGTTAGACTTGTTAGTTTAAATCAGATATTAGATGATTTTCATTTTACAAAGAACAGACCTGCCTTTCTCAATGTCACAAGACTATTGCAGAGAATAGCAGTGAAATAAGTACATGTGAAAATACTTGGCAAAGTAATACTGAAAATAGAGTTGATCTGACAGGAATGTTTTGAAAAATAAAACACCGTGTGTAAAACAGGTAATCTAATCTGTGGGCGCATATTTAAACTCTCAATAAATATTAACTTTGATTATTTAAAAAATACCTGGTAGCTTTTTTGTGAATTCTACAAGAACCTGTACATGATTGGTTGCCATTTCCGTTAAAATGAGAAAATTTTCTTCTGCACTGAATTCTTCTTTTAACTAAATTTTAAGAAAAAAAAAAGATTAATAAGTAGATAAGAAAACAATAATATAAAACCATTAGACTAAAGAAAAACTAGATTTAGATGACAAAATTTGAAAACCCATCTTACTGTTTCTCAGATCTTTGGAGGGCAATTATCAAGATAGATGGGAGACTTCTTACTCTTGAATTGTTTAATGTTGCTAAGAGTTTAAAAGTCTAACTGGAATTCTCAGCTGTAATCATTTCAAAGTAACATATTCACATATAAATTATACCTTCAAGGCAGTAAAATCTCCAGGAAATATTAACATTAAACCCACATATTTTCAGATATTATACATACAATTTTATTTGTTATTTCCTGAGGCATCTTCTGTTTGCTATATGAATCCATAATATAATGTAGAAGATTCTGTTGATCTGGGGTGAGTTCAGTTTTCTCCTACACTGGCAAGAAAATAAAAGGTGTTAGGGAAGGTGTGTATAAAGCCTTCTTTCTATATGTGCATTCATCTGGAGGGAATTAATAGCAGAAATTATTTTTTTAAAAAAGCCATAAATACAGCAGGAATTATGAGCTCTAATAGAGTGTATAATTTCTTTCTCTGGGTCCTCGGGCAGGCCATATCACATTTCACTGTATTTTCCCATCTATAAAATATGAATAACAAAATATTCCACTTGTGTATTTCTTAGGAATAAATGGTAGTCTGGATATGAAGACTATTCAGCCCATTCATATTGAAGGTCACTGAAAGTTCAAGCTTTAATTATAACTAATGAAAAGTTCTCACATAGTATGACTACTATGAATACTACATTCATATGGTATTCAACATGAATTCCACTTGGAGAAATCATCTAAGAGTATTCATGTGGAGGAGGGATCAACAAACTGTGGTCCATGGACCAAATCCATTGGATTGTAACACAGCCACACTCATTTGTTTATGTGTTGTCTATGCTACTTTTGCACTAAAATGGTAGAGTTGAGTAGTTGTTGTAGATACTATGTGGGCAAAGCTCTTTAAAGAAAAAAGTTTGTCAACCTCTAAAATAGAGAGTCAATAATCTGGACAATTCAGACCCCAAACATCTCTTTCTCCCTCTACAGCATCTTTTGAAGAGTGTGAATAATTATGTCAACTCTTTGCTTTCTTATACCAAAGTGTTACTGACAAAGCACTATGGCAAAACAATGCTTTCATATAAAATAATTTTTCTTAAATAAATATAAAATTATGTATTTATAAAACTAAATGTGGATAAAGTTTTGTCAACAATGAATAAATATTGAGAAGGGTATGGTTTGGACAATCATAGCTTGTTGGTTTTTCAGCTAATGGCAAAATAAAATTCCATCAAATGTCCTGTGCATTCTCACAATGTGTTTGTCTAAACATCTTGGATGATGTTCCCCTATTTTGTCCTGAGTTGCTCAATGGATTTCTTGAGAAATTTGTGACCTCAGTGTGTAGAACTTTTCTCTATGGGTCCACACATGTGTATTCACCCTGTTTTACTCGTTTATAAGGATTAATCCATAGCCTCTATTGAGACCACATTCTTCCCAGTTTGAGCCTTTCTTCTCAAAAAAAGGGAAAAAATGGTCAATGCTCAGTGGGAAAAAATCCATTTTATACACCAAATCATTCCTGCTGGCAAACACTAGGTAGTAGGACTGGAATGGAGTCAGAGAGAAGGAAAACTTTCACTTTTTAGTTTATGCACTGCTATTATTTGAATGTTTACATCAAAGTATGTATTAGGAATCCATTTTAATGAACAATTGGACTAGAAATTCAGCTGTGCCTGTGGCTTTAATTTGAAAGCCTCCTGGCCAGCTCACTATGTACCTAGAAACTCAGTTCCTGCCAGTCTTGGCAGACACCATTGCATATTATTACCCTGCATGACTTGGTTGTCGAGGTCACTTGTCGCAAGTCACGACCTTGACTGTCTTCATTCATGGTCTGATCTGCATGCTGCTTCACATTTTTTCTCAGTCGCTTAGATTTACACTGAATTTCGGTTAACAAGCCTAAAACAAATAAGCATAGAGACTTCACCAATCACAGAAAGTACTGTTGGGTGTGTGGTCATGAAACCACTGATATGTACCTGGCCCAGAAGATCCCCTATGCAATGACACAGAACTAATGCTAGCCCTTTATGCGTTTTAAAAAGGGAAGGCCAAGGTTTGAGACTTAACCTTGAACAAGTAGTTTAACCTCTGTGAATCTCAGTTTCCTCATTTGTAAAATGGGAATAATATCTACCTTATAGAGTTTTGTGTAGATTAAAAGGAATCAGATCATTTTAAAATGGGCTTTATATAAAGAACTTGTGATACGAAAGCATTGTACAAATGCAAGGGATTCAGTCAATGAAAAGGTGAATGACACTCTCCCTGTTCCTGCTCTAGGGGACCATGAAAATTGGTGTTTTAAAACATGCCATTAATATTATTTTCAGCCATGTTTACTTATTGTACCAGAAGAAGGATATTGAATTTCACATTAAACATATATGAACTTATTGAGAAAAACAAATGTTAGCATCCTTTAGGGAAATTTTTAAAATCCTGTTAATTTTGAGAACAGTGCCAATTCCCGAGAATATAGTTAAAAATAAAAATAATACAAGGTGACTTTAAAAATGTCTTTGAATGATCAATCAACCTCATTGATTTACACTTAAAGGGAGCTATTAAAAATAATGTAAAACAATCTTCCCTTCATCCCATTGAACGTCCTTACTCTTCTCTCAATGCCAATAAAACAAAGTTCCAGGAATTTCTTTGTACAGGGAATTTATTTTATAGAACCATGAAATATCTGCATCTGTTACTGGACGAGTTTGTATTCGTAAATATTATAGATTGCTATATGTGGCTTCATGCAAAATGTCCTCAGAGCTCCAGCTGGAACAAGTTCATATTTAAGTGATGAGCAATATGAGCTGCGCAGTGTCAGAGTAAGTGTTTCCATTGTGAGATTGGATTCCAGCAGCAGCCCCTATTGCAGGCTCTCGTTTCATGTATGCTAAGATGAGATTGTGATCAGCTACTATAAAACTTTCATCCACCCAGAGCTGGATTATTTACACAGACCTATTTTCCCCCAACCTGCATGCATTATTTCCCTGGGTCCATCCCAGTTGCCTGTACAGTTTGGTAACAATAGAACTGGAGTCACCTTCTGAAGGCTTTTATTTCATGTGGCATTCCCTGCCTGAATGCTATCATCCCCTTGGTGACATTTGTTTGTCTATTTGTGTTTTGAGGAGAAACAGGACATATCGCAGAATCTGAGTGGTCTGTAGAATTTGCAGAATGAAAAATTAATTATGTTATATACTAGCATGCATTCCAATTTTTGATGAAGATTATAGTTCCTCACAAAGCCAGCAGTTTCATACAGTGTATCCTTATCAGATAGAAGGACAAAATTATATTAAAACTGGGAGTAGTTAATTTCCGGTGTAAACCTATACAAATTGGTTCAAAGCTGCACTAAGAGAAGACAGATTCTTAATAAAATGACTTCGTTTAAAACTCTATTTAGACAATTCAGAGGTACTTATACCTTATAAAGCACTCTTATTTTTTTCCACAATAGTGAATTTGTATGCTAATTAAGCAATACATAATAAGTATATTAAAATCAAATTTAGAGGAAACTTTTAGACTGTCATTCGTAGCTCATTAAAGCACGTTACTTGAATGGTATGCTAATGCCACTGGGCTCCATGTATAGTTCACTGCGACAAAGAACAACAACAACAACAAAAAAAAAAACGCATTTCTTTTGGGTGACTAAAATGCTCTTTAGTTGACAGTTTGGACAATTTCAGTGGTTAATTAACCTTTTCAAGAACTTAGATGACTTAGTAGGTTCCTTCTTTAATATGTGAAGTAGCACTGTTGTGATGAGTTACCTGACATCTGCCTCAAGAGATTTTTAGTGAAATGTAATTGCTTGAAGTGAATACCTGTATACATACATTCAGCCAACATTCCCATCTCTTTGCATTTCCTTAGTCGACACTCTTGACACTTTCTTCTCATGTACATATCCATCACACAGTTGCCCCCGTTTTTACACTTGTACACGGCGTTTTTGGTAATGCTTCTCCTGAAGAAACCTGTGGGAGAAACACTGAAAAGTGTAAAAAGTCCTCTTACAGCTTCTCAGGAAAAACACAGGTATGGATTGAGAGATGCCAGGACATTTTCTCACAAACTGCTAAAGAGCACCCAGGCCACCCTTGAGCACACCAGTGACAAATACTTTATATGACATTGTGTTGTCGAGAAGGCTGTTGTTTTTAATTTATCTTTCAGAAATAAAGACAAGTTTGAATCATAGCCTCTCTTAGGAAAAATGTGAATTTGTTTTCTAAGATAAATTACTTTCATAGATCTTTATTGGGGGACAATTCTATGCCAGTGAGCACTAAGTGCCGAGGGTACAAAGGCAAAAAATTCACCGCTGGGCTCTGAGAGTTTAAAGGCTGGCTGAGGACAAAGACACACAAACAACAAAACAAGTGGAATTACATGCTGTCTGGGCTCTAAAAACTGCATGGTGGCAGAGCAAACACACAGACTCCTCAGTTTGGGATAAAGAGGTCAGGATAGGATGTGAGCATTGAGCTAAGTTTTGGAAAGTGAGTTGCTGTTAACCAGGCATTCAGGGAGAAAATGGCATTCAAGGTTTCAATTCAGCACTTTATATGCCAGCGTGGCATAATAATAAAAATGCCAACCTTGAGCTAAAAGCAAACATCTCCCCCCGAGAAGGCATAGCACAGCTGCAGCCTATTAACAGGTAAGATGCCTAGAGTGAAAAAGGGAGGTAACTGGCTTCAACTCTGCTGCTCCATTTCCCCACTTTCTGCTTTCTCCTCCATCTAACTAACCATAGTTCCTGACACTTTCAGAGTCAAGGAGGCAGTGTTGAATAGGGAGAGGACTGTGAGAGAGGTAAGAGAAGAAATGACAGGAAGGCAGTTACTGGACTAGTGTGGCTGTAAGCCGGTTTGTGCGTAGCAAGTTTTCAAAGTTGACTCTCCATTGTGTTGGGTTCTTTAGAGACTTCTCATCTTCGGGATATTTTCATCTGAACTTTGTTTTTTGTTTTTTGTTTTTTTGAGACAGAGTCTCACTCTGTCACCCAGGCTAGAGTGCAGTGGCACAATCTCGGCTCATGCAGCCTCTGCCTTCTGGATTCAAGCGATTCTCCTGTCTCACCCTCTGGAGCAGCTGGGATGAAAAGTGCCACCCAACACGCCCGACTAATTTTTGTATTTTTAGTAGAGATGGGGTTTCACCATGTTTGCCAGGCTGGTCTCAAACTCCTGACCTCAAGTGATCTGCCCGCCTCAGCCTCCCAAAGTGCTGGGATTACAGGCATGAGCCACCACACCCAGCCTCATCTGAACTTTTTTGATGAGGGCAAATACATCTCTATTCTAGCCCATGGTATGTGTCTCCTTCAACATCTAGGAATTTGGCGATTCACTCCACGATTTTTACACTGAGGTCACTCCTTGTGGTTCTCTTGACATGGACCTAAGATAACCCCATAATGGCTTTCTCTGATCTAGCAATCTCTGTGGAGCAGAGAAATCTCTCCCACTTATCCAGGAGCAGTCAGCCACCCGGCTTCCTGCCTTTCAACTTCTCAGGTGAAAGTGAGACACAAAGTCCCCATGTCTATCAGCTTCAGGGGATACGTGTCAACCTACTCAAGTAATCATCTTGAAGACTCTTTCATTGGGCTTGGAGCAATAGGATCTCTTCAGTATACATTTTGGGGACACAAGGGGATACCATTTTCCAATCCTCAAAAAGTTACTACATGTTCCAGTGGTGGCCCGAGGGACAGACACTCCCACTTCCAACATTCTCCTTTGTAGTAGGGATGTAAGATTCACACAGCACACTAGTCACATGCTCCAAAATCTTTACAAAACCTCTCTGTAATTTCCAACTCCTGATCTCTTCATTCTCTCAAAATAAGTGACATGTTTAACTGGTTCTTGAATATCCACTGTGAAATTTCTGCCAGATGGGCTCACCTTGGAATGTAGCATCTAGTGTCTTCATGTCTCTATCAAAACTGAGAGGAGTCCTTCTTATTTTAACAGACTGTTGGAATAATATCTAACATTTATTAGGCACTTAGTAGCTATTGTTTGAACAACTTTACCTCCATTTACTGATTTAATTGTCATATCAATTTTGTGATGAAGATAGTATTATTTGTCCCCATATCATAGATGAAGAAAAAAGGTACAGAGAGTTTAAGTACCTTGGCCATGATCACATGATCACATGGTTAGTAGTTGGCTAGGAAGGTTCAAACCCAGGCAGTCATGCACTAAAGCCTGTACTCTTAACCACTGTCTTGCAATTACCACCCTTGGGTCACAAGAGAGTAAAATAATTTACTATTAAGTAAAAACTGTCTGAAAGTTGCATTCTCTGACCTGGGAAATACCAAGATGAATAAGACATTCCTTGTCTTCAGAGTTGCATACTTAGTTGGAATAAACAGAAGTAAATTTACAGCATAATACAAAATATGAGTAATAAGATAGCTAAACAAGGAATAAATTATTGAAATGTAGACGCAGGTCCACACCATATGCTTGTAAAGATTGTGCCACATTTAAGGAGGAGAGGCAGCAATTACATTGCACCCATGTAGAGCTGCATATTTCTTATGACAATTTTCCAGGAGAAGGCACTTAAAAATTGTTCTAACAAGGTAAGTATAATATGACGATTTCCTAACTGCTAGAAGTCAAGTGCCTCGAAGAAAAGGCATTGTATAGACTGGGAGTGATCCTGATTAATTAAGAGTAGCCAGAATCAGGGAGAGGTCCGTGAAGGAAATAGAATTTGATTTGGGCCTTGAAGAATAAGTAAGGTTTTAGAAACATGGACCATGAGGGAGGAAAGACATTCAGAAAAATGAACAAACAGGGTGTTATGAAAATTCCAAGAAAGGGTGGATACTCCGTCTTGGTGGCAGTAGGGTAGAGTATGGAGAGAATTAGTGGGAGACGGGTAAGCAGTTGTAGTAGGAACAGAATCTGATGAAGTGTCCTTGAATACCAAGCAAAGGAGTTGAGTCTTTACCATGTTGAAAGAGGAAAGCCATTAAAGGCTTTGACAGGGGAGAGTATGACCTAACCGGTATGTTGGGAAGCTCCTTGGAGCAAGGTAAAGAAAGGTGAAACGGGTATTGGAGACTAGAGACAGGAGACTATTGCCATAATACAACTGAGAGGCTACCAATGTCTGAACTAAAGTGGGACAGAATAGAAAAGAGGAAACAGAGAGAATATCAGGCTTTGGTAACTCGTGAAATATGAAAACAGAGGCTGAAGGAAAAGTTAGAGATGTCAAGGTTAAGAAAGTCACGGACCTGCTTGTGAATTTTTCAGATGGTGTAAATTTCAGTAGGAGAGATCTTAACATTTTCCTAAATGTCAAATCCAACCAAACAAAGTCTAAAAAAAGACTTTGTGCTGCAGATCAGTGTTGATATTGAGAGTGCAAATACCAAAGCATGCATTTTAAGAGACTAAAAGCAAAAAGAGGACTTTTTCTTTCCTGGTACCAAATCATGACCTCAATGTCCTCTTGAGCCTACATGAGTCAGCCTTCCTACTAATAATCTTCTGCCCCTCCCAGGAATGATTTCCTTTAAAACTGACATAGATACTGATAGACAGCTTAATAGTTAACAGAATAAAACTCTTTCTTCCAAGATGAGCCAAAGGAACAGTGCGTGGAATCATTCTGCAGGGTTTTTTGACTCTGGTATTAACTGAAAAAGAAATCATTATCATCTCAATAGTTGAATTAATTAGCTTTCACTCTGAGATAGCAACACAATATTATCATTATATCATTTAAATATGGGTACATATACTGTATTTATACTTATGCAAATCTATCCATACACATAACTCTGCCTCTGTCTTGCTCTTTCTTGTGCATATTCAACAATGCTCATATCAGAAAAGTCATTTGAAAATGAATGGAAAGGAAATTCACTGAGGAACAGAGCCTTGCTAGTAATACAGGATGAGTAGACAGAGTTGGCATTGCCATCTGGGGAATGTGTAGCACCAGTGGGATCCCTGGGGTAGCAAGCAAACAGCTAGAGGATGGTACTTTTATATGGATTCCTCAATTCTGCAGAATATTGCACACTGCTTTTCTACCTCTATTTTTTTTTTTTCTTTTCCGAGATGGAGCCTTGCTCTGTGGCCCAGGCTGAAGTGCAGTGGCATGATCTCAGCTCACTGCAACCTCTGCTTCCCGGGTTTAAGCAATTCTCGTGCTGCTTTATACTGGTGGAAGCCACAACCACACCCTATTCTCAAGTCATACACACATATGTGTACATACACATGCACGTACCAGACTCCAGTGACTGATACTGGTAGCCACTGGTAGTAGGCCACCCACTACTTTGCAAGCAATAAAATATTGGTTGATGTTGTAAAACTTTAAGGGTCTACAAGCTTTTAAAATAGCAGCAAACACACAGAGGTGAGTAATTAGATATCTTTCCATTCAAGATGACCTAAATGGAGACAGTTTCTAGATCTGTCTCTACATATACAGCACTTATTTTGTGCCAGGCACTGTTCTAAAATGGTAAATGGCAATTCATTTCCTATTCATAACAATCCAATGAGGCAGATACTATTATTATCGCTTTCTTACCAAAGAGGAGACTGAGTTACAAAGAGGTTAATTTGCTCAAGGTCCTGCAGAGAACAAATGGTAGAGTTCAGATGTGAACCTTGATAAGCTCACCCTCTGCACTCTTTTTATTTTTTATTTTTTTAGACAAGGTCTTGCTCTGTCACCCAGGGTGGAGCGCACAGTGCAATCATAGCTCACTGAAGTCTCAAACTCCTGGGCTCGAGCGATCCTCTCACTTCAGCCTCCTGAGTAGCTGGGACTACAGGTGCACCCCACTATGCCCAGCTATTAATAATTTTTAAATTTTGTGTAGAGACTGAGTCTAGCTATGTTTTCTAGGCTGGTCTCAAACTCCTGGACTCAAGCAATCCTCCTGCCTCAACCTCCCAAAGTGTTGGGATTACAGGCATGAGCCACTGTGCCCAGCTGACTCTGTGCTCTTAACCACTGCCTTATGCTGTCCTTTTAGTAGGAAGTTTACATTTTTAAAAATTATCTTGAGACATGAATCTACCCAAGTTTTACACAGCATGGCAAGTGCCCAGCCCATAACAAACTTGTTACCTTCCCCAATTTGAGTTCATAAAAGATTGTTTTGCAATAATTGTAGGAACATTAAGATGAACGGATAACTGATCAAGGTATTTATGTGGGCTTTGTTCTTGCTTCTATTGCTTTTTCATTTTCTTTTCCATCCCAAGAGGGCAGAAACTCTTCTTCACTTGCTGGCACAAAAGCTGCAATGTTTCTGTCTCTAAATAAAGATAACTCTCACATACGATTTTTGTTTTCAACCTCTCATTGAAACGGTTATATTGGATCATCTCAAAGATGTTGAAGGTGGAGGTCACTGCTTGTAGAATTGGGAATGGGATGAGTCTGGGAGGTTCTGTGAGTATTGAACCAGCACTAATAAAGAGCTTCTAGAGGAGTGACAGATCTCCAGTGATGTAGTTCTGAGATGAGGACAGGAAGATACTAAGAACCATGGCCTTGAAAACCCTGAGGTAAGATGTCCATGCTGGACTGTGGCTGAGTTGTTCACATTCAAGGGACCAATTAAAATTTGAACATGATCCTGAGGTTTGTGCACGATCCTGGAGGAAGGAGTATTCTCAAACACAGACCAAATGAATTTCACATCAGCCGGGAGAGTTATGAGCTTAGAAGAGATTAAATTTGATTTAGAGAAATATAGGAATATAACACATCTTACATCACAAAGCGTTTCTAAAAGGTTACACATAATGCATATAGAAGACATAGAGGTGACTACTTAAAGAACTAAGTGAAAATGAACTAAATGGAAATGAAAACGCAATTTATCAAAATTTAAGGGATGTAGCAAAAGCAGTGTTTACGAGAAGTTTATAGCACTAAAATGCATATATTGATTAAGATCTAAAATCAATAATCTAAGCTTTCACTTTAGGAAGCTAGAAAAGAACAAATGAAATACAAAATAAGCAAAAAAAGAAAAAAAGTAAACTTTAGAGCAGAGATCAATGAAATTGAAAGTAAGAAAATGATAGAGAAAAATCACTGAAACCAAAAGTTGGTTCTTTAAACAGATCAATAAAAATTAATAGATTCAATAAAATAGATCTATAAAATTAATAAGGCTAGGCTAACCAAGCTCAGCAAGGCTAACCAAGAAAAGAGAGAGAGAGAAGACACAAATTACCAATATCCGAAATGAAGGAGAGGCCCATCATT
This sequence comes from Chlorocebus sabaeus, assembly GCF_047675955.1. NCBI lineage: Eukaryota > Metazoa > Chordata > Mammalia > Primates > Cercopithecidae > Chlorocebus > Chlorocebus sabaeus. The sequence goes on along the minus strand of NC_132914.1, from coordinate 97,882,786 downwards.
ACTAATCCCATGGACATTAAAAGGAAAATAAAGAAATACGAATAACTCTAAGCCTGCAAATCTGATAACTTAGATGAAATTCCTGGAAACATATACCCTACCGAAACTCAACAAGGAGAAATTGGTCATCAAAATAGGCCTATACTATTAAAGAAATTGAATCAATAATTAATAACCTAAAACATAAAGCAACAGGCCCAGATGGTTTCACTGGTTTATTCTGTCAAGCATTTAAATGTCAAGAATTTAAAGAAGAAATGATACCATTCTGTACAATCTCTTCCAGAAAACAGAAGCAGAGGGAACACTTTCTTTTTTATTTTATTTTATTTTATTTTATTTTATTTTTTTAATTTATTTATTATTATTAAACTTCAAGTTGTAGGGTACATGTGCACAACGTGCAGGTTTGCTACATATGTATACTTGTGCCATGTTGGTGTGCTGCACCCATCAACTCGTCATTTACATCAGGTATAACTCCCAATGCAATCCCTCCCCCCTCCCCCCTCCCCATGATAGGCCCCGGTGTGTGATCTTCCCCTTCCCGAGTCCAAGTGATCTCATTGTTCAGTTCCCACCTACGAGTGAGAACATGCGGTGTTTGGTTTTCTGTTCTTGTGATAGTTTGCTAAGAATGATGGTTTCCAGCTGCATCCATGTCCCTACAAAGGACACAAACTCATCCTTTTTTATGGCTGCATAGTATTCCATGGTGTATATGTGCCACATTTTCTTAATCCAATCTGTCACTGATGGACATTTGGGTTGATTCCAAGTCTTTGCTATTGTGAATAGTGCTGCAATAAACATACGTGTGCATGTGTCCTTATAGCAGCATAATTTATAATCCTTTGGGTATATACCCAGTAATGGGATGGCTGGGTCATATGGTACATCTAGTTCTAGATCCTTGAGGAATCGCCATACTGTTTTCCATAATGGTTGAACTAGTTTACAATCCCACCAACAGTGTAAAAGTGTTCCTATTTCTCCACATCCTCTCCAGCACCTGTTGTTTCCTGACTTTTGAATGATCGCCATTCTAACTGGTGTGAGATGGTATCTCATTGTGGTTTTGATTTGCATTTCTCTGATGGCCAGTGATGATGAGCATTTTTTCATGTGTCTGTTGGCTGTATGAATGTCTTCTTTTGAGAAATGTCTGTTCATATCCTTTGCCCACTTTTGGATGGGGTTGTTTGTTTTTTTCTTGTAAATTTGTTTGAGTTCTTTGTAGGTTCTGGATATTAGCCCTTTGTCAGATGAGTAGATTGCAAAAATTTTCTCCCATTCTGTAGGTTGCCTGCTCACTCTGATGGTAGTTTCTTTTGCTGTGCAGAAGCTCTTTAGTTTGATGAGATCCCATTTGTCAATTTTGGCTTTTGTTGCCGTTGCTTTTGGTGTTTTAGACATGAAGTCTTTGCCCATGCCTATGTCCTGAATGGTAGGTACTACCTAGGTTTTCCTCTAGGATTTTTATGGTATTAGGTCTAACATTTAAGTCTCTAATCCATCTTGAATTAATTTTCGTATAAGGAGTAAGGAAAGGATCCAGTTTCAGCTTTCTACTTATGGCTAGCCAATTTTCCCAGCACCATTTATTAAATAGGGAATCCTTTCCCCATTTCTTGTTTCTCTCAGGTTTGTCAAAGATCAGATGGCTGTAGATGTGTGGTATTATTACTGAGGACTCTGTTCTGTTCCATTGGTCTATATCTCTGTTTTGGTACCAGTACCATGCTGTTTTGGTTACTGTAGCCTTGTAGTATAGTTTGAAGTCAGGTAGCGTGATGCCTCCAGCTTTGTTCTTTTGATTTAGGATTGTCTTGGAGATGCGGGCTCTTTTTTGGTTCCATATGAACTTTAAAGCAGTTTTTTCCAATTCTGTGAAGAAGCTCATTGGTAGCTTGATGGGGATGGCATTGAATCTATAAATTACCTTGGGCAGTATGGCCATTTTCATGATATTGATTCTTCCTATCCATGAGCATGGTATGTTCTTCCATTTGTTTGTGTCCTCTTTTATTTCACTGAGCAGTGGTTTGTAGTTCTCCTTGAAGAGGTCCTTTACATCCCTTGTAAGTTGGATTCCTAGGTATTTTATTCTCTTTGAAGCAATTGTGAATGGAAGTTCATTCCTGATTTGGCTCTCTGTTTGACTGTCACTGGTGTATAAGAATGCTTGTGATTTTTGCACATTAATTTTGTATCCTGAGACTTTGCTGAAGTTGCTTATCAGCTTAAGGAGATTTTGGGCTGAGACAATGGGGTTTTCTAAATATACAATCATGTCGTCTGCAAACAGGGACAATTTGACTTCTTCTTTTCCTAACTGAATCCCCTTGATTTCTTTCTCTTGCCTGATTGCCCTAGCCAGAACTTCCAACACTATGTTGAATAGGAGTGGTGAGAGAGGGCATCCCTGTCTTGTGCCAGTTTTCAAAGGGAATTTTTCCAGTTTTTGCCCATTCAGTATGATATTGGCTGTGGGTTTGTCATAAATAGCTCTTATGATTTTGAGGTACGTTCCATCAATACCGAATTTATTGAGCGTTTTTAGCATGAAGGGCTGTTGAATTTTGTCAAAAGCCTTTTCTGCATCTATTGAGATAATGATGTGGTTCTTGTCTTTGGTTCTGTTTATATGCTGGATTATGTCTATTGATTTGCGAATGTTGAACCAGCCTTGCATCCCAGGGATGAAGCCCACTTGATCATGGTGGATAAGCTTTTTGATGTGCTGCTGAATCCGGTTTGCCAGTATTTTATTGAGGATTTTTGCATCGATGTTCATCAGGGATATTGGTCTAAAATTCTCTTTTTTTGTTGTGTCTCTGCCAGGCTTTGGTATCAGGATGATGTTGGCCTCATAAAATGAGTTAGGGAGGATTCAGAGGGAACACTTTCTAACTTATTTTATGAGGCCAGCATTACCCTAATACCAAAACTATACAAAGACATTATAAGAAAGGAAAGCTACAAATTCATATCTCTTTTTCTTATTTTGCTTTTTAAATTTAGTGTGTTAGCATTTGTTTTTGTTTATTTTTATTTTTCTCTGGCATTGTGTTTTGACTCTATTATAAAGATTAGGTCATCAGGTGGGCTTTGGAAGTTTTCTTCTTTTGAGATGATCTGGAACAAGCTTTTAATCAGCGTTTCCCAAATTTGAGCCTACCTTGGGACACCCTGACTCCAAGCCCTATCATTCAACATACTGCAGGACCTCTCAGGCATCTCTGCTGAGGATACCCCTCCTGGAAACTACTGGCTCATCAAGACCATCGACCAGGGTAACTTGGCAACCATGAAGTTGGCCTGACACACCCTAACTAGGAAAGAGGTAGCTGTGCAGATCATTGATAAAATCAAATGGAACTCCTTCAGACTCCAGAGACTGTACAAGAACTGCATGCTGCTGTGCATGCAGCCCCGGTGGGACCAAGAGAACTCAGTGCAGTGGAAGATGGAGGTGTGCAAATTGCTTTGGAGATATCTCAACCAGTTTCCATTTAAGCATATATCCCAGACTTCCAACTCTTTTAAAAGCATTGTCTCCAAAATAACTGATGAGTTTAAGCTTTATAAGGCTGCCAAGAGCCACCTGGGAGACAAGAGGAGGGGCTGGCCATCCTCCCCATATCCCCAAGCCTTCCACCTCAACACTCCCTCTTCAAAACTGCAAAGATTGGAGAGGTGTGTCCTCCAGGGCATTTCTTCCCACCAGTCCCTTCTTTTTTTCTTCAATGTTTGTTGGGAGGGAAAATGGTATTACAGAAATAAATAAAGACCATCCACACAACGGCTGGGTGCAGTGGCTCACGCCTTAATCCCAGCACTTTGGGAGGCAGAGGCCGATGGATCACGAGGTCAGGAGATCGAGACCATCCTGGCTAATGCCGTGAAACCCCGTCTCTACTAAAAGTACAAAAAATTAGCTGGGCTTGGTGGCAGGCACCTGTGGCCCCAGCTACTCAGGAGGCTGAGGCAGGAGAATGGCATGAACCTGGGAGGCGGAGCTTGCAGTGAGCTGAGATTGCGCCATTGCACTCCAACCTGGGCGACAGAGCGAGATTCTGTCAAAAAAGAAAGCAAGAAAGCAAGAGGCAAGAAGGCAGGAAGGCAGGAAGGCAGGAAAAAGAAGGAAAGAAGGAAGGAAAGAAAGAGAGAGAGAGAAAGAAAGAAAAAGAAAGAAAGAAAGAAAAGAAAGAAAGAAGAGGAAGGAAGGAAGGAAAGGAGGGAGGGAGGGAAAGAGAAAGAAAGAAAGGAAAGAAGGAAAGGAAAGAAGGAAGGAAGGAAGGAAGGAAAAGAGAAAGAGGAAAGAAAGGAAAGAAAGAAAAAACAATACAAAAAGCAAAGAAAACTGAAGTGGTTCTTAGGGGTTGCCTGTAGGAGCAGGTGAAGAGGGTAGGGCTGGGGCTATTTCCTAATGATATGCCTTTCTTACCATTTGACTTTGGAATCACGTGCACTCATTGCTTTGACAAAATGCTTATTAAGTGATGAAGGAGTCTAAAGGAGTAGAAAGCAAAAACCCACTGACACCATCAGACCTACTGGATGTCTACTGAGAGGATGAGGACAGAGGTTATGATGCTCTGCTGGCGCTTGGTTTTGGATATCTTCAACGACTATTTAAAGTGCCAGGTAGGCAAACTCCCAGAAGCTGGTGGCCCACAGTGACCAGTACCTGCTCCCAGCATCTTCCCTGGGGTTCCTAGGGGTGTTCTGGGTTCCTAATAGGTGAATTCCAGCACTGGGAGGTGCCTGATGCTGCTTGTAGCTGCCTGAGCCCAAGTAAATTCGTTTGTTCTGTGGGGTTAAACCTTTCACCTCCAAACTCCTGCTTAAATGCCTATTTCCACTTTTTCTTGGGTGTAGATTTGTAACTTTTCTCATTTAGTAATTTATGCTTTAGGACGTTTCTTTTAATCACTACTCATACATATTGTTTATACGTTTGCTTTAAACATGTTCTCTTTTTTAAATTTAGTTTTTATCATCTTAATTTGTCTTGCCTCATCACCTATGTGTTTATATGGAGTATCAGTTCATATCCCCTGGAAATTGTCTTGTTACCATTGCATTTTTCTCTATCTTCTTTTCGATACTCTTTTACTGATTTTATATTTCTTAATCTTTTTGTTTGCTTGACTGTTTTCTCTTTTTGTCTACCTTAGCTCAGTTATGTAGACTGTTTTTCTGCTTTTGCTTTAGAATGGTGACTATGAAGGCAACAATTTGGTCTGGTTTGCTCACCAAGGCATCTCCTATGCTTAGAATACAGCCTGGCATACAAATTGGTACTTAATAATACTTGCTGAATAAAGAATTGGGTTAATTAATAGGAATAGGGAGAGTTTTGAAAACAGTGTATGACCCCAACTGGGGAGGCTGGATGAACAGAGGAACACCAAATAAGAATTCATCAACAAAATAGCATCTAATGATTATTGAGCACGTAAGAGTGCCAGGTACATCATGACCAAAACCCCAAAAACAAATGCAACAAAAACAAACAAATAAATAAATGGGACCTGATTAAACTAAAAAGATTCTACACAGCAAAAGAAATAATTATCAGAGTGAACAGACAACCCAGAGAATGGAAGAAAATATTTGCAAACTACGCATCTGACAAAGTACTAGTATCCAGAATCTATAAGGAACTCAAACAAATCAGCAAAGGAAAAAACAAGTAATCTCATCTAAAAGGGGACAAATGGCATGAATAGACATTTCTCAAACGAAGACATACGAATGGCCAAAAAACACATGAAAACATATTCAGTATCACTAATCATCGGGGAAATGCAAATTAAAATGACAATGAGATACTACCTTACTTCTGCAAGAATGCCCATTTTTAAAAAGTCAAAAAATAATAGAAGTTGGTGTGGATGTAGTGAAAGGGGAATGCTTTTCACTGTTGGTGGGAATGTAAATCAGTACAACCTCTATGGAAAATGATATGGAGATTTCTTAAAGAACTAAAAGTAGACCTACCATTCGATCCAGCAATCCCATTAGTGAGTACCCAAAAGAAAAAACGTAGTTAGATAAAAAGACACATGCATATAAATGTTTATTGCAACCCAACTCACAATTGCAAAGATATGGAACCAACCTAAGTGCCCATCGACCAATGAGTGGATAAAGAAACTGTGGTATATATACACCATGGAATACTATTCAGTCATAAAAAGGAATAAAATAATGTCTTTTGCAGCAACTTGGGTGGAACAGAAGGCCATTATTCTAAGTGAAGTAACTCAGGAATGGAAAACCAAACGCCATATAAGCTATGAGTACGCGAAGGTATACAGAGTGTATAATAGACTTCAGAGACTCAGAAGGGAGGAGGGGAGAGAAGTGTGGGATAAAAAAAATACATATTGGATAAAATGTATACTACTCTGGTGACACATACACCGAAATCTCAGAATTCATCACTATGCAATTCATTCATGTAACAAAACACCACTTGTACAACTGTGCCCCCAAAAGCTATTGAAATTGAAAAAAAAATACTTTTTAAAAAGAGTGCCAGGTACTGAGCAAGATATTTTAAAAACAATATCCATTTTTAAAAATTCACAACAACTCAATGATAATAGTAATAATAGCAGGCAATGATTGAGGATTTTCCATTGGGAAGAACTGTGTTAAGTACTTTACACACATCAATTTATTTAATCCTCATGACAATCTATAGATACCTGCTACAAAAGACTGTCCTGAAGATTAAATGAATTAGTACATATAAAGCCCCCCAGAACAGTTCCTGCACATAGTAATCACTTGATATAGGTTATCTATCAACGTGATTATTACTATCATCATCATCACCACATCACCAACATTACCATCATCACCATCATCATCACCATCACCACCATCATCACCATTATCATCACCATCATCACCATCACCATCATCATTATCATCATCATCATCTCCTCATCCTTATCATCATCTTCATTGTTGTCCTTATCTTACAGGTAAGGAGTCTAAAGCTCGGAAAGGTTAAGTAATTTAGGACACCTGGGAAGACAATCAGCTGGGATAGGGACCCATGTTGTTTGCCCTCAGGGTCCTACTCTTCCCACGATTTTCATAACACTTACTACAAAAGGCTTCCAATGCAGTGAAATAGTTTAGAACCCCATCTTGCACCATACTCCAAGATAATTTGACCTCTAGAATTCATTAGGATCATTTTTAAATTGTTTAAAATCAGACCTCACTTGATCTTAAATAGAATGTCAATAAGTTTATATATAGGTCAGCACTCCTCAGCTTTCACAAATGTCCGTAAACAAAAGATCCTTTGGAAACACTACATCTATTCTATACTGGAACAGTTTCAATAATTTTGGAAGCTTTTTTAAAACTTCAAAGCTAAGTCTAATGCTGGTTCATGATCTTATACAAAAATATATTCAGAAAGGCAGTAGGGTCACTCATTTACTCAGACAGTATCTTTTAGGAATTCTACCATTTTCTGATGTGTGTAGACTCTCTTGGCATTGAAACGAATGTGACAGACACTGACCTATTTGGAAATGCAGCCATTTGAAATTTTCAGTCAGATGCTGATCGGTTTTGTTGGTTGAAGTTTGAGGTTGGAATCAAAACTCATTCAGACATTAGCACATTTCCATATGCCTCACTGATAACTAAGGGCAAAAGAAAGCTCTTGATTTAATCTAGTGTTGGGAAAGTGGCAGTCATTGTCACTGTGCGCGATGCTTGTGTTCCAAAGTTATTACTTAAAAAAATTGAAAACCATCATTTCTCTCATTGATGCCATACATATTTATGACAAATAAAAACACCAAAGCAAATTAAAATATTTTTAGTGGAACCAGATAAAGAGACCAATGGAATAAGGAAATTTAACCCTGATCTTTGTTTTGTTTCTAAGGTTTCTTTTTTTTTTTTAATTCTCTTGTGTTTTCTTTGTTTTAAGTATCACAGGTCTGACAAATCTCCAGTGAAATCCTAAAGCAAGAGAGCTGGTAAATTCTAATATATAATATAATATAAATCTTGTACAATCCACAAAAATGGCCTGCAAAATACATAATATCCCCATTTTGCAGATCTGTGGCTCAGAGAAAGTAAGTGTTGTATAGTCTTTAAGGATTAGCTAGCTCTATATCTACTGCACCTCCCATCTAGTCTAGTTCACATCCTATTACCAGAGGCAGGAACTTGCCCAGACTCCCTTTGCAGCTAACATGGTGGATATGATTTAAGCTCTCCCACAGAGATGCCCTTGTAAGACATTTGGAAAGTAGAAGTAAGCTGTTCTGTTGTTTCTACTGGTAAGTGGGATGGTGGAGTTTTGCTGTGGCAGCATCCTGGCTACTAGTCGCTAGCTTTGAGGGTATTGAAAGGCAGGGGCAGGGTATTTATCGTTTATAGCTGCACATTTGGCAGGCAAGCCCCGGCTCTGGAGCTAGTGATTGCCAGTGAAGGCAACTTCCTGATCCCTAGATGGCAGCTGAGGCAGTGTCTTCCTGGAGCCAACAATCCTGAGGTGGCTTCCTGAGTCCCCATCTTCTTGCTTTTGGCAGAAGAGCAACCGGCAGGCCAGTTCTGCAGTGTGGCTCTGAGCATCTCCTGGAAACTCAGCATAGATCCTGTTACTCTGACTCTTCCAACTTCTGTATTAATTCCTTTCTGCCTGAATTATTGGTTTCTGTTTTACTTCGCTGAACTCTAACCAGTAAATATTAAGTAACTTGTTTATTCAGCCAAAAAGTGCAGAGCCTAGATTCAATGTGAGCTTGCCAGCCCCCAAAGCCCATGCTCCCTTTGATGGAAAGCTACAGAGTAAAATTCACTTTGCATCTGCTGAGTGCAGATATCCAAGAGATGTGCACGGGGGAAGTGGGCGGCGGGGTCAGTGGGGAAACCAGGTTGACTGAGCAGCTCTCACAAGACCTGCAGGCATGAGGCATTGGTCCTCTGATGTGCACTCCACCCTATTCTGTTCTTCTCCTCTGGTTTCCTCACAGCCCTTCCTCATTCGTCTATTCACTAAGCTAGGATAATTTCATTTGTTTTCACAGGAGAACACATAAGGAAGATAAAGGAGCCTGTTTTTGGCTTTTCAGTCACCAGAGCTTAAGCCCCCAAATCCTAAAGTCCAGATAAAACTTATTCAAGTTGGGAGGAAGCAGAAAACTAAAGAGGAAGTCAAAGAGCTAAGACATGTTAGGTACCTGAGAAGGTCCTGAGCTCTGTCCCTCCCAACTCCCTGTCCCCAGACAGAATTCTAGGATAGGTGGATTGAGAGATGATAGAAACTCTATGTCATTTGGGATCCTAGAAGACGAGGATTCTTGTGCCCTTTCCTGGGTAGAACTGGAACAAACCCTAGGGTTCTCTGCACCCTGCATGACATAGAGCAGATGAAATGGCGGCATGGTTTCTCTGGGCAGCCAGGCATCCCAACACAGCACTGAGGCAACATCAGAACCCACCCACCTGAGCTGAATGAAGGAGACAGACAGGGCCAGACGTGATGGAGGAGTGTACTCAGGACCCCAGGATGATGCCACAGAGACCTTTCCCACCGGGGTCTGAAGACCAAATAGAACAGCACTCTAACAGATCTCGGACTGTGTTAACAGCTGTGGCACCAAGCCCCACCCAGTCCCACAGCTGTGAGACCAGAGCCCCACTCCCCATTGCCCAATCCCTCCACAACCCTACCTTAATCCTGGTGCTTAGATAAACCCCCAGAAGAATTTTGGCTGGGGTGAAAGGAATGATCCTGAATAAAATGAAATAAAGTTTCCACCAGAGCTTGAGACTGAATTAAATCCAATTAAAAAAAATAAAGTTACATTTCTCTCACATATGGGCTGTGAGTTGAGTCTTGTGCTCACTCACTACACAGTTTCCAGTTAATTTGTACTCCAACCCTTAAGAGTCATGGGTCAAGGCCAGGCGTGGTGGCTCATGCCTGCAATCGCAGCACTTTGGAAGGCCGAGAGAGGTGGATCACTTGAGGTCAGGAGTTTGAGACCACCCTGACCAACATGGTGAAACCCTATCTGTACTAAAAATACAAAAATTAGCTGGGCGTGGTGGCTGGTGCCTGTAATTCCAGCTATTTGGGAGGCTGAGGCAGGAGAATCACTTGAACTGAGGGGGTGGAGGTCGCTGTGGGCCGAGATTGCCACTGCACTCCAGCCTGGGTGACAGAGTAAGAGTCCGTCTCAAAAGAAAAAAAGAGTCATTGGTCAAGAACAGTGTTCAGCAAACTGCAGCCAGCCGTTTTTGTTTTTTGTTTTTTGTTTTTAATTTTCCTGCCTATTGTTGTAAGTAAAGCTTACTGAAACATAGCTATGCTAATTTTCTATGTGGCTGCCTTTGCACTCCAGTAGCAGAGTTGATTAGTTGCAACAGAGGCTGCCGTGGTGTGAAGCCTGAACTTGTTACTGTCTGGATGTTTACAGAAAAAAATGTGCCAATTCCTGGTATAGAACATGGGCCCTGCCTGGCTCCAACCCCTCCTCTCCCTTACATGCTTGTCCTTTTCCTGACACCATGGGGGCAAAGTCTCAAATAAAAATCAATGGAAAAATTTTGTCTTTCTCTGCTGTTAAAAATATACTTATGTCCAAATCCAGCTTCTCCTTCCTAAATCTCCCCAAAGGTTGGCTCTCTTCTGACTACTTTGTTCGTCTCCTTTTCTTCTGTGATCCTGCACTTCCTTGTAGACTTCTATCTTGATTACTTCTATTCTATATCCTTTGTGGGTTTCTCTTCCCCTGACCACCTTTAAGGTAAGTGTTTTCTAGGGTTGTCCTTGGCCCACTGTTCTCACTCCATTTACCCTGCCATGCCCCAGAACTCTTTGCAGGTGGACCAAGTTTCACTTAGTCATAAGCACAGTTCACAAGACAGAAAGACAAATTCACTCCTAAGGAGATGCCATCCAAGGTTAGTGACTTCAGGGGTTCATTCCCTTGGCTTAGATAACACTGATACCTTAACACCTAAACGGACTGTTTGGTTTTCTTCCTCTCGCCACTGAATTAGTCAATATTACCCTTGAGCAGACAACTGAAGAGCAGAATGATCACTTAGTAGACAACCAATAAAAGGCATCATAGCCTGGTGGTCAATCATACAGGCTCTGGAATTAGATTATAAGCTACAGTTTTGAAGCTCTTATTAGCTATGAAAACTTGGGTAAGTAGATTAACGTCTATGCTTCAGCTTCCACTTCCATAAAATGGGCATAAGGCACTCAACACCACTAATCATCAGGAAAATGTAAACCAAAACTACAATAGGTAGCACCTCACTCCATTTAGAATCACTATCAAGAAATCAAAAGACAAGTTTTTGCAAGGATGTAGAGAAAAGTCAACCCTTACTGCTGGTAGGAGTGTAAATCTGTGTAGTCATAATGGAAAACAGTATGATGTTTCCTCACAAAATTAAAACTGTAACTACCATGTGATCCAGGAATCCCACCACAGGGTATATCTCCAAAGGAAATTAAATCAGTAAGTCAAAGAGATATCTGCACTCCCATGTTTATTGCAGCATTATTCACAATAGCCAAGATAGGGGATCAACCTAAGTGTTCATCAATGGATGACTGGATCAAGAAAATGTGGTATGTATACATAATGGAATACTATTCAGCCATAAAAAAGAATGAAATCCTGCCATTTGTGATAACATGGATGAGCCTGGAGGATATTACATTAAGTGAAATAAGCCAAGCACAGAAAGACAAATACCATAAAACAACAAAAACAAACAAAACCTACAACAAATTCAATTTAATCATAAGTTCCCTTTAGCTATGTGTGAGGTTGTGAAAAGGAAAAAAGCTAAATACTCCAACTAAGCTAGATACTCTAACAGTCTTAAACATTAAGCTAAAAACTCTAATAGTCTTTTCCTACAGATCTGTGACTGCACAACAAAGGTGAGGAGGTAGGAGCAGAGAAGGAGAAAATGGGAAGTTGCCTGGGAAAAGGGAAGCAACTAGTTCAGGGATTTCAACAACCAATACAGTAAAATCTGAAAGAGAAAACTGCCAATCAAAGATGCTTACCTTTGCACCCCTCACAGGTCAGTGCATTATAGTGGTATCCAGACGCTCTGTCTCCACAAACAACACACAGCTCATCCCCTTTGATCCTCCCTGCTGACGCGCCCATGCGGGGCTTCTTTGTTACGGGCATCTCTGCTACCTCAGTCTCTCCCTGGTAGAGAGACTCAGCTGGCATTCGCCTGAGTTCATATATTCCAGGAGAGTACCACTCTTCAGGCTGCTGGGGGTAGAAACCCAGGTTGGAATAATAGGATGATGAGGAAATCTGTGGTTGAACTTGGGGAAACTGAACATTGCTGTATTGAGAGTATGGTTCCACTTCCAGGTTCTGCCCCAGAGGACCTGCCACTTGTTCTGTTAAAACACCTGAACAAAAGTGACAACAAAACTGGAATGAATGTCATCATTCTGGAAATTAGAGAGGCAGTTTGGCATAATGGTTAGGAGTGTGGGCTCTAAGAAAAGATTGAAACATTTAACTACATAAAAGTTTACAACTTTTTAAGAGTATATATACATAATATAATTAAATGACAAATTAAAAATTCAGAAAAATATCTGCAACATAGAGGACAGAGTCATCTCATTAATGTATAAACAGCTCTTGAAAACCAATATGAAAACATTTGAGAAGCTATGGAAAAAGGAATAAAGGAAAGGAATAGTTTTAGAAATATAAACGTAAGTGTTTTGTAAACAGAAAAAATGTGCTCACCTTTGCCAATAATTAAATTTAAATTGAAACTAAAACATTACCGTTTTCATCTTCAAATGTGTGAGAGTTTAAAAAGTTTGATTATACACACTGTTGGGGAAACAAATACTTTTTGGGGGAAATTTGTGAATATTTTCCAGTTTTTTAAACTTCAATGTCCTTTTAACCCAGCATAAATTTTCCACTGCTTGAAAATTTATTTTAGAAATATCCTTGAACCTCTATGAAAAAGTGTTTTGTAAAAATATTCACTTGCAGCAAATTCGCAAGAGCCATAAATTGGAAAATAATCTAAATATTCATCCATATGAGTCTGGTTAAATAAATTTGTTATATCCATACACTGAAATATTAAGTAGATGTAAAACAATTATTTAGATTTCTATGTGCTGTCATGGAAAATTTCTACAATAAGGTGCTATATGAAAAAGGCAAGCTATAGACCAATATGTATATTCACATGGGTATTAAACACTAATGGGGTGTGTATGTGTGTGTGTGTATGTGTGCAGGTGCGTGCGCGCAAAGGCAAATTTCTGTGTGATACAGAAGAAAGTAGGTGGTGGTGATTGTGAAAGGTGATATTTTTACATTATATTCTGGGAGAGAAGATTGCATAATTCTTTTTACTGTTTGTAGTTTTTGCCATGTGTATACGTATGTGTTATTTTAATCATTATAAAACAAAGGAGGAGCTTTAAAAAAAGAATACAGTGCCTGCAATCTATCTACTGTATTCAAATTCCTGCTCTGTTACTTACAATCTGTGTGCAGCTGGCAATTCCTTAATGTCTTTAAGTTGTAGTCTTCTCCTAATAAAACAGAGAATAATAATACCTACCTCACTGGGTTGATATAAAGATTATATGAGATAATGTGTGCCAAGTGCTTTGCTAAATGTTTGGCACACAGGAAGTGCTTGATAAATTATAGTTGACTTAAAATAGGAAAAATAATTATTATTCTTACCACCGTCATTATTAAAGGAGCCCCTTATTTACAAAACCTCTAGGTAATAGAAAACCATCAGGTTATGAAAATGCTTATAGTTCCTGGAAACATCAACTATGGCTCTTCAGAAAATAAAAATATTTAAATTATGCAAATGCTGAAAAAATAGACATAAATAAGAGATAGGAAAGTTTACAAATGTGTCTGACTCTTCCAAATGTTGTCAGACAATTTTAGACCAAATTCCAATTCCATCTCTTATGAACAGTGGGACTTTGAGCAAATTATTCAAACTATTGATAAACATCGGTTTTCATGGCAGCATGATAACATTGATATCAAGGGTTAGGTTGAGGAATGAATGAGATGATACAGATTCACAGTTCCTTATCTGAAACCCTTGCAGTCATATGTGTTTTAGAAGTCAGAATTTTCAGGATTTTAGAACAGAATACTGTGCTATTTATATATCCCTCCCAGCACAGTCTGAAACAGAACCCAGAGTCAAATACAGCAATATTTTCCACAGTGAAATATATGAATATTCACAGTCAGTGCAATAAGTAAAGACTATAAATAGTTTCACATTCATTCAGGTCAAGTTCTGTCACCAAAAAAGTGTGTGCCAAACTTTTAGAAAAACGTGGTTTTTGGGGGCTTTGGGGATTTCGAATTGGCAATGCTCTTTGCTGTGCTCAAAAGATAGTTGAAACGATTACTATAATTATTATGATTACTATCACTATATTTTGCAGAAAACTTTTATAGAGTTCTTTGTAGCGGCAGGCACTTGTATGTTCTCATTTATTTCTCACAAAACCCTATGAGTTAGGTAACATTATTATCCCCCACTTACAAATGAGTACCATGAGACACGTAGAAGTCAAGCAACTTTATTGCTACCTACCTAAGTAGATGCGATTTGAGCTCTAGGAGTCTAATCTCAAAGTCCATGCACTGAATTGCTGCTCTCTGGGGGTAATTTCAGGTGTGTGATGCTTAAAAACATGATATTCAAAGCCCCTCTCTGCATCCTCCTACTTGCGTTTGTTACCCCCTTCTCGGCCTCCGCTTGCATATAACGGGCCTGCAGGTTTCTGCATCACCCTACCCTTGCTTTCTTTTCCAGCCATTTTGCATGTTTGGATGTCTCTGTTTCTTGAATGTGCCTTGCTGCTTCCAGACTCAGGATTTCTCCCACCTGCTGCTTCCTGAGCCTGGAATGGTTCTCAACACAGCCAACCCCTCCCAGGGCTTCATCTCATTAATGTCCACTTATCTCTAAATTCCTTGTAGGTATTGCTTCTCTTGGGAAGTTTTCCCAACAGAAGAGATTTCCAGGTCCCTGGGAGTCATGTTCCTGAATCTAGTTATATGGCATTTAAAAACCGTTACTTACCCTACCTGGGCTCCCTCTGTTTATCTGTAAAGAAAAGACTCCACCCTAGATGATCTTCTAAATCTTCTTTATATCTAAAAATCTCCATAAGTATATGACTAATAGTTTATGAACATTAGAATTCAGGGCTTTTCTACACTGGCAAAGTTCAGAATATACATATTACATGTTGAAAATAATGCTTTCTGCATTAACCCAGGAAATGATTGACAGAGCACATTGTATACAGTATCTGTACAAAAATCAATTTCCTTTCCCTCTGTCTGACTTATCCATATAAAAATAGCACAGGCCAGGTACGGTGGCTCACGCCTGTAATCCCAGCACTTTGGAAGGCCGAGGTGGGTGGATCACAAGGTCAAGAGATTGATATCATCCTGGCCAACATGGTGAAACCCCATCTCTACTAAAAATACAAAAAAATTAGCTGGGCTTGGTGGTGCGCACCTGTAGTCCCAGCTACTTGGGAGGCTGAGGCAGGAGAATCACTTGAACCTGGGATGTGGAGGTTGCAGTGAACCAAGATCATGACACTGCACTCCAGCCTGGCAACAGAGCAAGACTCAGTCTCAAAAACAATAACAAAACAAAATAAACAACAACAACAAAAAAGAGTATGCCTAACGGACAAAATATTTTAGAAATGGTGCCTTGTCTTACCACCACAAAATGGAAGGGGAAAAATATGGAATTATTACACAAAAAAAAGATAAAAATAAGCAAAATCCTGATCTATTTCATCACCAAATACGATGAAAATTTCTGGAGTGAACGGAATTGAAAAAAACTAAAATGTATTAAAAGCATTTAGTTTCACTTACACTTAGATTTTCTCCTCTAATCTATCTTATTCCCTTAACTCCCCTTCCTCCCTCAACTCCCCTTCCTCCCTCAGCCCAGTTTCTCTCTGCCACAGCTCTAGTAAGGATAAGTAATTTGTCCAA
The DNA here is from genome assembly GCF_047675955.1 of Chlorocebus sabaeus. Lineage (NCBI taxonomy): Eukaryota > Metazoa > Chordata > Mammalia > Primates > Cercopithecidae > Chlorocebus > Chlorocebus sabaeus. Next base: position 97,866,680 of record NC_132914.1, on the reverse strand, counting down.
GATCAAAAACTGATAGAATCTGGATTCTGTAGCATCCAAGGAAATGTGTATAGTTTTTTTTTCTCCTCATATGACAATTCTAAAATCTTTAAGCATTATTTCAATAAAACAATTATTTTCATAATCAAGAAACATAAAGGAGTCCCAAGTCAAGTCAAATAATGATATCACTGTCATATCACTCTCTGGAATAATCTAGATCAAAATGGAAAGTTTTCACAAAGATATAGATAATATGCTAAAACAGTAGGACATCAGTAAAAATATGAGAAAAGTACACAATAATATTAAATAATACTTCTATTCTTGGCCAGATGCATTGGCTCATGCCTGTAATCCCTATACGTTGGGAGGCCAAGGTGAGTGGATGACCTGAGGTTAGGAGTTCGAGACCAGCCTGTCCAACATGGTGAAACCCCGTCTCTACTAAAGAAACAAAAATTAGCTAGACATGGTGGCAGGCGTGTGTAACCCGGCCATTCGGGAGGCTGAGGCAGGAGAATCAATTGAACCTGGGAGGTAGAGGGTACAGTGAGCCAAGATCACGCCATTGCACTCCAGCCTGGGCGACAGAGTGAGACTCCATCTCAAAAAAAAAAAAAAACCGGAACAAAACAACAACAACAACAACAACAAAAAACCTTCTATACTCAAAGCCCATTCACTTCACTTCTAGCATTTCATAGTGTGCACCCTAAATCTCCACAAATAGAGAAGTAATTACACAGGAACCAAAGAACCAGCATGGCCAACATATTCCAAAATGGTTGGACTAGAACAACTTCCACCATTAACTGACCGTGAGATCTTAACTGGCTAAGCTTTTCCTATTTCAATCTCTTCTGTAAAAATGGGACTGTTGCTATCTCAGAAGATAGTTCTGAGTGTAAAATACGGTTGTTGAGAACCAGTTTTGGTAAGTCGAGTGTCATTAAAAGACATGTTTCCTAAAGAATCTAGCAAAATCCTGATTTTAATGATAGTTAATTGATAGTTAATAAGTAATTAATAACAGTCTGTCTTGATGATATAAGTATTAGGATAGTTCTTTCATTACAAATATATATTTATAAACATATGCTCATGCTCTCTCTCTCTGTCTCTGTGTGTGTGTGTGTGTGTGTATATGTGTGTATATGTGTGTGTGTGTGTGATAAACACTTGCTATTCAGCAGTCACTGTGTTAGGGTCTGAGGATATGAAAGTGAAAAGACACATATGAAGGCCCAGCCTTTCTCTTGTTTGTGTGTTTTGGGAAGTGGGGATGTCAATGGTTGGGACAAAAATAAGTAAACAAGTAAACAAATACAACATTGTCTGGCAGAAAATAAGGATGTGGAGGGAGTAGAGGCAGTTTGACTTTAATTTAGAGTATGCTTTCTGAAAAGGTAAATTTATTTCTGTTTTGATACAATTTAAAAGGGAAAATACATATTAAAATTTACATTTAGGAATTTTTATTTTGGAATTAGTCTATCAAAGAGTTGAGAATTAGGATTCCTTTGTGATGGTTCTCCACGAAAGTTTAGGAAAGAGTTCTTAAATGAGAACACATGGATGGACTCCAGGGGAGTCTGAGAAGCCCTGAAAATAAAGTAAAATTTTTCTAGATAGACAGTCTCCAGGTTTCAACACCTTCTCTAAAGGAGTGTCATCTGAGGGAAATTTTTGAGGTGATAGAAGGGTTCTATGCCTACCAATACGGTAGCCACTAACCACATAGGGATATTGAACCCTTGGAATGTGGCAAGTGATACTTAGAGTCTGAATGTTAAATTTTATTTAATTCTAAGTTAAAATTTAAAGTTGAACAGCCACATGTGGCATATTAGCCAGTGCAGCTCTAAGGAGTCTGGGACCAGAACAACTCTACCCTCAAATGGGAAATCAGGTTTGCATAAAAACCATGGCACTCTCCCATAATCTCACAGTGAGTTTCTGATGCTCCTGAGAAAGGGTCCAGGTTATATCCAGCTTTTCATCCCTGGCAGAATGCTGACCATAGTAAATGTTTAATGAATGTCTCTGTTGAACTGCAGTGCCTAGAAAAGTTGCTTTTTCTGCCTTACTTTATTTCTTAATCCATGGTTTCTTCACTAAACGTCAGGGCTTTACCGCAAAGTTGTTTGCTATTCCTGGCATTGGGCCTTTGTGATGTTAGTGCCTCTCCCTGCCTTGTCAGCTGATCACCTACTTCTGGTCACCTATACCGGGAGGCCTGCCCCAGTTCACCCAGGTGGAATTCACCTCTCCTACCTCTGTACACACTTCTATTATGGCACGTATTGGAAGTATATACAATCATTTCTTTTGTTTACAGGCTTATCTTCCATGCTGAACTTGAGATGGTATGAGATACTGCCTAAGAGTGCCCTCTGAGCAGACAAATCTGGATTCAATTCACCCACAACTTGTACGTATATGAACCTGGGAAAGACATGGAACTTCTTTAAGCTTCTGTTCCTTCCTTTACAAAGCTGAAATAATGTAGTGCCTGCATGAGAGGCTATAATAAAGATGAACTAAGACAAAGAATATAAACTGCATAGTGCCTGACACCACATAAACATGCATACTTTTGTGATTGTTGTGATTAGTCTGTGAACTCTTTGATGGAAAATATTAGATTATATTCTCTTCTTTATATTCCTGGCATCTAACTCAATGCCTGACACAGAGTAAATGTTTATTAAATGTTGGTTAAATTGAAGTAAATGGGAAATTTGCTTCCCTGGCCTTCCAACTCATTTCCATTTCTAAATACGGTGTCGATCACTTTTAAACATCATATTTAAACAAAATGGTATGCTACCAAGTCTATGAGCAAAAACATGTTCACAATGATCATTTTTATAAAAATGATTCGAGTTTTTTCTTGCTGGAAATATAAAAGATGAATTTCTGTTTTAAAAATATTAAAATATGATTTACATTATACTGTTTTAATTATAATCTATGTTTTAATTCAGAGAAAACCAAGAGCCTGGGCCTAAAGCTCAACTCTGTGCTTATCTGATTTTTCATGGACTGCTGGAAGAAACCTGTTGTGAAACTACTTCATTAATTCGTGTTTCCCAAACTCTTCATTTCTTTTTACCACGACCTACAGTTTTAGATACATTTTATCTCATATCCCCCGTACATACTTATACATATGTAACTGAAACAAAATTTATGAAATACCACTTGTCTTTACTCCTTGAGGGACACTCTGGTATTTCTATTCTATTATGTTCTAATCCAGTTTTTAATGCTGGTCAGAAGACACTAAATAGATTTTGTGATCTCCTGGGAACTGAGACTTGCCATTTTAGGAACACTGCATTAAACAATGTGTATTAAAATGTTTTTTCAAGTATCCATTGATATCAATGTTAGAACTGTCTAATGTTTGGTTTGGAAGAATAGTGATAATTTGACATAATAGTCTATGAATAATTTTAAGGGAAGCATCCTTAGATTTCATCCCAATAAGATATTCGTCTGTTTAGAATCCAATAAAAATCACTCCAACCCAAACTCCCACCCCAGTCTTCTGGGTCTGACTGAGCCACCATCTTTGACAGACATCTGTTACTGTCATCTCCAACCAAAGTCCCCAGATTTCCTCAGTCCAGTTGCAAGAGCTCGACCTGAGAGCACCTGTGAACAGTGTCCTACCTTTTGCGGGCTTCATACTCATCATTTCCGTGAAAAATCCTGACGGTGTACAGCTGCAATGAGGACTAATTTGAATTGGATTTTCTGACTCCTGAAACTGCATTACCATTCTTAGTTTATTCACAGCAACTGAAAATGAGACTAGGTAAGGAGTGAGAGAGGACAGAGGTTGTGTGGTTTACTGATTAACCTCATTACGGAGCAGAATATTTGTAAATGTTTATGAGAAAAGTCCTCAATGCCAAATTGCCTAGTAAGCTGGAAACCAGTCTCTTAGATAAACATTTTGGGGGAGCACTTTTCCAGTTTAAGAACTTTTAGAGGGTAGGTTTCTGTTCAGTGGCTCTAAAACTGGATTTGGAGGTCAAGTGCCATGCTCCAGGTCCTGACATTTGTTCCCATCAAAAGGTGGCAGAATGGTATGATTTAAAATGGAATGGTATGATTTAAAATGGAAGCATTTTAAAGCATAATGCTTGATGTGATTTGGCTGCGTCCCCACCCAAATCTCATCTTGAATTGTAGCTCCCATAATTCTCATGTGTTGTCGGAGGGATCCGGTAGGAGGTAATCAAATCATGGAGTTGGTTTCCCCGACACTGTTCTCCAGGTAGTAAGTCTCACAAGATCTGATGGTTTTATAAGGGGTTTCCCCTTTCGCTCGGCTCTCATTCTCTCTTGCCTGACACCATGTAAGACATGCCACCTGTAGTCCCAGCTACTCGGGAAGCTGAGGCAGGAGAATGGCGTGAACCCAGGAGGCGGAGCTTGCAGTGAGCCGAGATTGGGCCACTGCACTCCAGCCTGGGCAACAGCGCGAGACTCCGTCTCAAAAAAAAAAAAAAAAGACATGCCTTTCAGCTTCCACCATGATTGTGAGGTCTCCCGAGGCATGTGGAACTGTGAATCCATTAAACCTTTTTCTAAGATGGAGTCTCACTCTGTCCCCCAGGCTGGAGTGCAGTGGCCGGATCTCGGCTCACTGCAAGCTCTGGCTCTTGGGTTCATGCCCTTCTCCTGTCTCAGCCTCCCGAGTAGCTGGGACTACAGGCGCCCATCACCACGCCCGGCTAATTTTTTCTGCATTTTTCGTAGAGACGGGATGTCACTATGTTAGCCGAGATGGTCTCGAACTGCTGACCTCATGATCCGCCCGCCTAGACCTCCCAAAGTGCTGGGATTACAGGCATGAGCCACTGCACCAGGCCCTCAAGTGTGTTTTCATCAGCAGTGTGAAAATGGACTAATACAATGCTTAACAGCGTGACGCATGCAGGCCAGATGACCTGGCCCACTGTTGTATAGTGTTATAGGGCCTGAATTGTTCCCACCCCCCAAATTTAATACAGATACTCCTTGACTTATGATGGAGTTACATCCCAGTAACCCCATCATAAGTTGAAAATATCATAAGTAAAATGCATTTAATGCACCAAACCTACCAAACAGCATAGCTTAGCCTAGCCTACCTTACATATGCTCAGAACACTTACATTAGCCTACAGTTGGATAAAATTATCTAGCACAAAGCCTCTTTACAATAAAGAACTGGATATCTCATGTAATGTACCAAAAACTATGCTGAAAGTGTCTCTTTCACACCATGGTAAAGTCTAAAAATAGTAGGTTGAACCATTGTAAGATGAGGATGTATATATGTTGAAGCCTTAAACCCCAGTACCTCAGAATGCGACCTTATTTGTTGATAGGGTCATTAAAGAGAAAATCAAATTAAAATTAAGATCCAATATGACTTGTATTCTTATAAAAATTGGAAATTTGGTTACAGAGACAGAAACACAGAAAGCGAAGTTGATGTGAACACATCGAGAGGAGACGACCATCTGTGGGCCAAGGAGAGAGCCCTGGAGCAGATCCTCCACCCACAGCCGTCAGGAGGAGCCAACCCTGCTGACAATTTGATTTTGGACTTCCAGCATCCAGAACTATGAGATAATTCCTGTGGTTTAAGCTACCCAGTGCATGTTACTTTGTTACAGCAACCCCAGCAAACTAATACACCCAGGCTGTCTTGGCACTTATTGGCTCTGTGGACAACGGACAAATTCCTGAACCATTTTCTGCCTTGATTTCCTTGGTTGTAAAACGAGGTTGATAACTATATAACCTCAAAGAATTATATGTGATTAGTAACTAAAATAGTATTTATAAAATGCTTAGCACAACAGGTGGCTACCCGTCATCACTATGTTGATGTTATGATTGCTCAGCTTTGGACTCATGTTGTACCTTGGGTTGCTTATTGAACAGGAATAATTCTATTTTTTACTCTGCAGCATAACTTTTGGACATCAAGCTTAAGTCTACTGGTTGTTTTTTAAAAATGAGGGCTTTAGAAGGGGACTCAGTTGATCCAGGGTGGAGCCCAGGCATAATGTAGCCAGATGCACTGTGTAACCTTACGTGAGTCTCTCAGCTTCTGTGGGCCCCATTTGTCCACATCAATAGATGGTAAAACACAGATAATAATTCTTGCCCTACTTAGGCCTGTTCTGAAGATAAAATGAGATAGTAAATATGAAAGCAGTTTTAAAAGGCAAAGGTGAGCTATACAAGTGGAATAATCATTGCTAAGACATTTCTATAGCCTTCACAAGTTTCCAAAATGGTTCCATATGCATTATCTCATCAGATCTTCACTTGCACCCTTTGATGGAGGTATTATTTCTAATTTCCACTATCTTTAAGCCTATTTCTAAATATATATTATATATTTAATTTATAACTAATTAAATATATATATTTAATTTATATAATTAATAAAATATATATATATTTAGGAATATATATATTTTAAACTCAGTGTCTTTCAGTGATTTGTCTATAGTCATCCCATTAGTAAGGTATGAAGCTGGGACTTTAATCCAGGTCTTGACTCAAAATCCCATGGTGGAAAAACTAAGGTACACTTGCTGTAATTACCAAGAAAGAGGAAAAGAATGGTGGTCTATAGGTATATTTCAGTTTGAATTGCTTGATCAACGGTCGCCATCTGCAAAGCCATTTTCAGTCCTCAGTTTACTACTTCTGACCTCATTCTCCCCTCCTCACAATCCCAGAGCTATCCTTGCCCTGAGAGGGTCATAGGTGAAAGAGCTACCCAAAGGATATGAAGCCAGACGAATGAATCAGAATTTTCCATTTCAAGAATTCTCCACTGAGTTTTTCACGGGCCAAAATAAACGGACCTGTCGGTTGCCCTCAGAAACATCTATACTAGATAAGAAATGAGCAGGATTATTTAGTTGACCCAGGAAACCCTTGTTGCTAAGTGAAATTCACACAGAATGTTCTCATAACAAGACAGATTGGGTCCCTTTGTATTTCTCTTAGGGATGATCAACTGCCTTATATTATTTTTTCCCTAAAAATTGATTTTTTTCCTGAATATCTCTGCTGTCTGAAACAGTAACCACTAGCTATGTATGGCTATTTATTAGTCTCTTTTCGCACTGCTATAAAGAACTATCCAAGACTGGGTAATTTATGAAGAAAAAAGGTTTAATTGACTCTCAGTTCTGCATGACTGGGGAGGCCTCAGGAAACCTACAATTATGGCAGAACGTGAAGGGGCAGCAAAACATGTCCTCAAAAGGCGGCAGGAGAGAGAGTAGGAAGGGAGAAGCACCATACACTTATAAAACAACCAGATCGGCCGCGGACGGTGGCTCAAGCCTGTAATCCCAGCACTTTGGGAGGCCGAGATGGGCGGATCATGAGGTCAGGAGATTGAGACCATCCTGGTTAACGCAGTGAAACCCTGTCTCTACTAAAAAATACAAAAAACTAGCCGGGCGAGGTGGCAGGCACCTGTAGTCCCAGCTACTTGGGAAGCTGAGGCAGGAGAATGGCGTAAACCCGGCAGGCGGAGCTTGCAGTGAGCTGAGATCCGGCCACTGCACTCCAGCCTGGGTCACAGAGCGAGACTCCGTCTCAACAATAACAAAAAAAAACCAACCAGATCTCGTGAGAACTCACTCACTATCATGAGAACAGCATGGGGAAACCACCCCCATGATCCAATCACCTGCCACCAGGTCTCTCCCTCAACATGTGGGGATTATAATTTGAGATGAGATTTGGGTGGGGACACAAAGCCAAACCATATCAGGCTATTTAAATTAAATTAAATTAAATTAAATTAAATTAAATTAGAGTCAGTTCCTCAGTCACACCAGTCACATTTTAAGTGTTCAATAACCACATGTGAATAGTGGCTACTGTATTGGATGAAGTAGATCTAGAACATTTCCTTCATCACAGAAAGTTCTATCTGATGGCACTGTTTGGCACAATATTTGGGAGCACTGTGAATGTTGTATCCCTCATGCTGAGTGGGGCATCAGTTATGAAGGCATGAAAAAAGGGAGATCCCAGAGTAAATGTTGGCAATGCTTTTTTTCTGAGAACTGTCCCTCAGAACAGACATGGTCAGCAGACTTTAAAGGAAGATAATCTTATTGAAAGACTTTCCCAGTTGAGAAGGTGAATAGAAGTATTCTCTAAGCCTGAGACTTAAACATTTGATTTTGTTTCCTTGTCCTGATTATATTTCAGTTGCCTATTTACTAATTATGGAATGTTTAGCACATTATTTAACATCACTAAATATTCCTTTTCTCACCATAAAAGGGGAATAGTAATGGTGCCTACCTTATAGGTGTGTTGTGAGAGAATTTTAGTGGCAAATAGAGTACTTGTGATGTGTCAGGCATTCTTCTTATCACCCTATTAAATAAGGCAAGTAATTTGCACAAAGTTAAGGAATGTGTCCAAGACCACAGGGTAGTAGATGGCAGAGATTGAAATCAACCCAGGAAATCTGTTAACAAATCTAAAATGTACTTAGCTTGATATCTGACACATGAGTTTCTATAAAGCACTCAAGAAATACTAGCTGCTATCATTACAGTTATTTTTATTGTTGTAAGTTAATATATTTGTAATATGATTTTATAGTCAATCCTTTTCAACTTGCATCCTTAAGAATCTGTTTCTTAGCCTGCAAGGTTGAGAGCTAAGGCCTAAACTGCAGTGGAATCACTCACCAACTGGCCAACTCTCTGACTCACTGCACACCTTTTCCAAACTCTGCAAGCCCTAACTGAAAGAAGCAGTAATCTATTTTGTAATAAGAAAAGGCTCATTCAATACTTCTTTCCTTCTCCCATTTCTTTACTCCACTAACAAGAGAACCAGATCTGAGATTCCTTGGGAAAGAAAAAACCAAAGTCACAGTAAATTAAATGCCTTAGAGATTGCTTACAGCTATGGAAGAGCTGTGGAGAAGAAACAGCAGTGACAAAATATTTCAAGTATGCTAAAGCAAAGCTTCATTTTATCTGAGATAATGGTATCTCGCCATCTTTTGGAAACTTTCAACTTTAATTCACCCAAGAAGTCAGAACTACATTCACTTGAGTTGAACTCAGTGAGATGGAAAAATACCTGAAATCAAATGTCAGAAATATTCTACAAAACTGCATCTCAAAACCTTTAATTGCATTTTAAAACATCTGATTCTGTAGCATCTGGAAGATTCTTTTAATTTAAGCATAAGTCATAGAGAAGCAGATTTCAAAGTGAGTGTATTCTGATACAAAGAAAGCATGAGGAGGCTGAGGAGGGAGGATTGCTTGGCCCCAATAGTTCAAGGCTGCAGTGAGCTCTGATTATGCCACTGCACTCCAGCCTGGGTGACACAGCAAGGCCCTTTCTCTACAAAAATAAAAATAAAGAAATAAAGCGCACCCTGAGAAAATGGACATACACAGCTGAGTGAAGCATAAGGCAATGAGAAATAGCCAAAAGCAGTGAAAGGGATTGTATAGGATCTACCTCCTGACACTTGCTAGGCCTCAATCAGAATGGGGTTCTGGAAAGACTCTTAGATACAATATTAAATGCAATACAAGACATGGATTCCAAAGCTCTTATTAACAATGTAATAATGCAAACGTGAGATAGAATATGTGTTCCCTCCTTAGGGTACCCAGAAATTTATTTACATATTGTTTGCTTTTTTTTGTTTTGTTTTTGTTTGCTTGTTTGTTTGGTTTTTGAGACTGAGTCTTACTCTGTCGCCTAGGCTGGAGTGCAGTGACACAATCCCATCTCATTGCAACCTCCGCCTCCTGGGTTCAAGCGATTCTCCTGCCTCAGCCTCCCAAGTAGCTGGGATTATAGGCATGCGCCAACACACCCAGCTCATTTTGTATATTTAGTAGAGATGGGGTTTCACCATGTTAGCTAGGCTGGTCTCAAACTCCCGACCTCTGGTGATCTGCCTGCCTCGGCCTTCCAAAGAGCCCAGCCTTATTTACATATTGTTGATTCTCTCTGGCCCCTTGAAAGTTCTTTGCACTCCACAATGTTGAGATTAGCAGTACTTCCTTCTTTTAATGAGTGGAATGGTGTTTATCAACAATTTAAAATGTAACAACTACATTTCAAACTCTGGATTAATTGTAACAGTTTAGGATGCCTTGCAGCTTATAGAGCACTTTCCCATACAGCCCATTCCTTCCTCCCAACAACCTGTGAAGTGTGACATTATTATCCTTATTTTACAGGAGCGAAAACAAGTTCAGAGAATCTCACTTGCCTCTGAGATTTCATTTCCCTCTATTTTATTCCTTATTTCCATTCCCAGTGTCACTGTGCTACGTGAATCAGGAACCACTGTACCAGGAGCATTGGTTGTGGGAGGATAAGACTGTACTTTCTCTTGCTTCTTCTCTTATTGTTGGAATGGTTTGTCTCTTAATTTAGTCTTTAAGTTTTTGTAAGTTTTGAGTTTTTAAACCATAATTTGCTAAAAGTAAATATAGACTTTAGTTAATATACCATCTCCTATCGTATTCACTCTGTCAAATGGTGGGTAGCTGTGGACTTTGTCGTTATTACTTTTTATTATGCACTAGTTGCATAAAACCTTGCCTTATTCATTCAACAGACGCCTTTTTTATCCACTAAATTAATCTTTGACCAAGCTTCCTGGCTTGCAGGATCTCCCAGAGGAAAAGAGACGAATCTCTGTGTGGTAACTGTGTCCTTCCACCCCCAGGCCTCTATGTGGATTCAGTTACCGACGGGCTAGATTCCCATCTGGATTTATCAGGGATGTCTGGCAACAGAATAAATTAAAGGACTTCACGGAGGTGATTCCAACCCCCGTCTCTCTAATTCCATTCTGTCCAAGTTTCTTTTGTTCTTTTTCTGGTGGTGCTGCCACATCCCTTCAGCCCATCTCTGATCTGGGCCGTATCTGTGGCAACTGATCATACACGAGCTCAGATGATGACCGCAGGCTGACCGCCTGTCATTTCAAGAGCATGCCACCCATCCCTTTGCTTTCTGCCCAGGACTTCTCTAATCTCACAGGAGACAGCTTGGCCTGAGCTCAAAAACAGTCCAGAAGTGCGGGGAGTTAATGCCGCCTGGGGTGACGCTCAACCAACGGGAGTCAGGGGCCAGTTAATATTAATATATGCTCCAGTCCCTGACCCCTCTTCTAACAGTTCTCTGTGCTACTCCCAGTGGCATCAAGCTGGCCTCACCCACAGCAGGGATCTTGACAACTGACCTCTTTTGTTTTCCCTCCTTCCCTGTCACATCACCCACTCCCTCGCCTCTGCTCCCCCATCACCTCTCACATAAACTGCCTTCACACAAGTCCTCATGTGGGCTCTGTTTTTTGGAATAAACATTACAGGGGTGAAGACATTTCCCCTTCACTCTAAGCAAAGCCTTTGAAGAGTGAGGGGCCCATGGTCACCTCTAGAAAAAGCTGCAGGTTATCACCGAAAAGGTCATTAGTGTCTCCAGCACCCAATAGTGAGTGCTTGTCAGTATTTGTCTTCAGGTCACCTTCTAAATGCCTTAAAGATGTCATTGAATTACGGCCTTTATAATAACCTGCAGTGAAGGGAACCATGCCCAGGACCACCTTAAAAGGACTTGTTGAGCCATGTACCAGGTAAGTACCATTGAGTCACCACTTCCTGACATGGACAACGGTAGCATTTTTGTAGACTCAAATGTTTAACCTAGATGGGGTCCTAGAATTCTCAGCCTGATAATCTACCTTTACCAATTGAACTTGAGTGAGTTGTTCAAGGTTGCACAGCTGGTTAATGGGAAAGCAGTTGTCTACCCCTAAATAAAAACAAGTAGAAGACAAGGCCTTTCTGAGTCCATTCCAGACTTTGGGCCTTTGCCCTTGGTATTGCCTTCTCTTCAGGCTGAGCTCAACTGTGGACTCCTCAGGGGCCTTTCCTGACTATACCACTTAGAGCAGCCTATCCCTCCAGACACTAGGGCATCACTCTATTTTGTTGCTTTCATAGCATGTATCGCTACCTTGGGCATCTTTAGGTCCAAATAAGATATAAAAACGATATTATTTTGTTTATTGCTTTATTTACAAGTTTATTGTGAGTTTGTTCTGTACTAGGATCTTGCCTGTCCTATTCCCTGCTTTATTCCAAAGCCCAGCATATTGTCAGTGCCCGATATTTGAAGAGAAGAAATGACAGCTATCTGTAGACTATTCCATTAACCTTGTTTGCCCTTATTGTAACAACATGACTGCTGTTTTGAATACACAGTTAACCACTGGAAAACAGTCCAGCTTTCTGGGCAGTTGAACCCATGGATTAACCCTTCTGAACCCCTGGGATAGCTTAGACCCAGGAGTACTGAGTTAGGCCTGTGGGCTACTCATTCATGGGCCAGTCTTTTCCCTGATGCCTTCCACTCTAAACACATGAAGGGGCTATAGAAGCCATCAGTGTCATCATGACACACAAGAAGACGAGGAAGAGGAATAAAGGAATCAAAATTTTCTTCATCCTCCCCTTTGGCATACCTTTAGCTCAGGTATGATTTTGTTTTTGTTTTTCTTGAGATGAAGTCTCGCTCTGTTACCAGGCTGGAGTGCAGTGGTGCGATCTCGGCTCACTGCAACCTCCGACTCCCTGGTTCAAGTGATTCTCCTGCCTCAGCCTCCCAAGTAGCTGGGATTATAGGCATGCGCCACCATGCCCAACTAATTTTTGTATTTTTAGTAGAGATGGGGTTTCACCCTGTTGGCCAGGATGGTCTCGATTTCCTGACCTTGTGATCTGCCCACCTGGGCCTCCCAAAGTTCTGGAATTACAGTTGTGAGCCACCACACCCAGCCTAGCTCAGGTATGCTAAGTGGAGTGAGACTGAGGGCCTAGGGAAAAGAGATTTGAAAATAATGTTAAACTTGGCTCTACAGCCTAGTGGAGAAAAGGAAAAGGAGTCCTAATGGTCACACATGGTCAGATTCGCTTACCAGAAGAGGGGACCAGATGAAGAGTTGAGGAAACTGCTCCAGCGAAGAATTATAGCTGTGCATTGCAGCTCATGCAGCTCATGCTATATATTCTCAGAAACCTTAAATGCAGTGTTAAGAAATGGAATAAGAATGTGGTCCAGCAAAAGAGAGAGAGGAGAGAACCACACCATAAAAGCAGAAGGCACAGTGCTTCCTTAGCAATCATTTTGAGATGCTTCTAACCTGATGGCATCTTCATGGTTTTTTCCGTATTTACTGACATCTTTTTCACCTTATGGCTGCAGAAATCACCCTGAAATCTTGTGTGCTGGCTAAAAATTGGGCTAGCTTGGAAGGAAAACCCTACATTTTGTGTGTGTGTGTGTACAAATTGGAGCTGAATAGATTGGTTTACGAATCATGAGGCCTAAGCTCAGAAATCTCAGCCTACAGTCATAAAATTTTCCAGCAGGAAATGGCAGTTTTTATTTGAAAAAAAATCTTAAGTGGAATTTTTCTTTATCTGTAGTATGTGCCAACAGTCCTAATTATTCTGTGAGTTCTGATTGCTAGAAGAAAAAATCATTAAGATGTCTATACATTGATTTTGTTCTGAGGAACCATAGAAGGGGAGGCAGGACAGAAGCAAATGGTGAAGTGGCTAGACATGGAGGCAGGGCCTGCCACTGCCCTTGACTGCATCTACAGGATGAAGATAAGCCAACTGGAAGAAATAAGATGCAGCAAGTACTTGGGAGAACTGGCATTTAATAAATAATTACTGCTGCCTTTGGTCTCTCTGAGAGTTACTGATCAACATCTGTTTTTTCCCTAAACCTCTTTTTCCTTTCCTTTCTATTATTTATTACTAGACTCTTATTTATCAAGTGCCTACTAAATATGCACTGAATAATAAAATATTAATGAAATATGGTCACTGCCCTTAAATGCATTTGTACTGTATGGAGGCAGGTAGACATGTAAATAATTATTACAAATAATGACCCCTTTTTGGAAATGGCCTAATCAACTATCACACACTAAAGTGTTAATGACTAATAGGTAACAGCACAAATTATTAATTAACAGGTCCTAGGAATATCAGCAAGCAAATAAGCAGTCATGCCTTCATACATTGAACTTTGAGGAACTTCTAGTGTTTGCATTTTCACTATTATGATATATCATGGCCCATATATTAACGTAGGGTGAAAACTGGGAGCATCCTAGACTCCCAGCAGGGCCATTATGCAGAAGGGAATTATTTTAACACTGGCAGAAAGGCTCCCTGCCCCACCCAATATATTGCCTTGGCTGACTCTTTGTTAATGTTCTCAGTTGAAACTCTTTATAATGAGATGTTTTTCATAAATGCATAAAGTGGAGCAATATATCATTTTATGGTATCATCTAGTTACAGATCTACTGAAAACTACTTAGTACAAGTCGTCCTCAATCCTGCTTAAATGACTAATCCTGACACTATGCCGTAGATCCCCCAGCACTGGAGGAACTGCAAAAGGAAATCTGCCCAGCTATAACCTAAGTAAACTCAGCCTTTAATAGGTATCATATTAAGCCATAAGAATCATGATTTCATAGTTTAGTACCTGCTATAATAATATTGGAATTAGCCTTAGAGCAAGAATCGCTTTCTACTCCCTGCTCTGTTAATTATCTAGCCTCGCGGCCTTGAGCAATTCACAAAGCTTTTGCAGTCCTCATCTATAAAAATGAAGACCATTAGGTTCTATGAATCCAAGGTCCGATCTACCTCTAACCTTGCAGAGTAGCTAACATTGATTGAGTACTTAGAAGGAACAAAAACATGTTCTTGACCCTGGGTTGGACTCATCATCTAGGCATTTCCTCATGTATTCCCAAATCATAGTTTGTTCTTAGTGACATTCAAATGAACTTGACAACTTACCAAATAAATTTTCAGAAAAAGAAAATTCATCCGTGGTAGGCAAATGGGAGTGTTCAATGAGATTCATTTTTGATCCCATCCAAATTTTTCAGTTGAGATGCACTTTCTTTATGGTGGCCTTCAAAAAAAACTCCTGAAAGGGAAATAAATACATAGAGTTTGTGACTGTGGGGGTGGGTACAGGTTGGTTAGGAAAACTAGGGAAGGAGAGAGTGAGATCGTTTACAAGAGTACAAATGGATCCCTTTGAATGCATTTTACTATAGCCTTTCTGTATATCTCTTTTCTCAATATTTATCATTTTTATACCTCATTTGGACCTAAAAATGCCCAAGATATGTGCTTTCATAAGAGATACCCTCTAATTTATCTGAAAAAAACATCATATGCTTTCATTCAAATTTCAGCCCTTGGGAGATTTGGGCAAGATACGATGACATTTTGACTATGTCTTTATTAGAAAAAAGAAACAAATATAAAAGGCCTCGATTTAAAATGACATGAATCGGTCCCAGCTACTCGGGAGGCTGAGGGAGGAGAATGGCATGAACCTAGGAGGTGGAGCTTGCAGTGAACCGAGATCGCGCCACTGCACTCCAGCCTGGGCGACAGAGTGATACTCCATCTCAAAAAATAAATAAATAAATAAATAAAATAAAATCAGATGAATCCATGATTCATTATCTTAAACTTTATTCTAAGGTAGAATAGATTTTTATAAACATTAATAGTGATTTAAAGCCACTTCCTACTGGAATTTTTTTTACTATCTAGGCATTATGTCAGCAGATCAGAAAATCAGAGATCTTCCTTATATCTGCCTTTTAGAGGACATTTCAGGGGCTTTCATTTTCACTGTCATGATCTACCTTGGTCATGTATTGATCTGGGGCTTTTTTAAAAGATACAGTAAAAAGAAAAATAATGGTAAATCTCACCAAAGTGTCTGACGTTTCATCTTGAGGAAATGTCCAGAAGAAATTCAGGAACCCAAGAG
The DNA here is from genome assembly GCF_047675955.1 of Chlorocebus sabaeus. NCBI lineage: Eukaryota > Metazoa > Chordata > Mammalia > Primates > Cercopithecidae > Chlorocebus > Chlorocebus sabaeus. The sequence goes on along the minus strand of NC_132914.1, from coordinate 97,850,768 downwards.
AAGCAGTGTTCACTTTGAGCTATGTCTCTAGGTCTTCTTTTCTTCTTTCACTCCTTCCACAATGTTTTCTACCTCCCTAAAGAAGTAATTTGAAAGGATAAATAATTAAAAGTGATAATGTGTGCTATCAGAATCTCTTTTCCCAAGCTGTTTTCTGACGATGATTTTCAAACCTTTTTTTTCTGTCTCCACCAAGACATGACTTTATTTACAAATAAACAGCTATCTATATTTGCTGCCCAGGAAGAGAATATAGTGGGTTTTTTTGATATGTATGTATTTCATTAGTATTTCCCCACTGTTCATGTCTCTCTTTCTCTCTCACTCACCAAATGTCCTAGCTCAAACAGAAGTGAGTTTCAGATGCACTTGGCTTCTGGGAAGGTAGTGTACCAGAAAACTGTTTGCTTCATTCATTCATTTATTCATGCTTGCAACAAATATTCAGCAAGCATATATTCTGCACTAAATTCTGTGCTAGATATTTGAAGATAAAATGGCAACAGGAAAATAAACATTCATGATCCATGACATCAAGCTTAATTAGGAATAAATATTAAACAAATAATCAAACAAATACACAGATGATTATATATTGTCATGAAAGCTGTTTATGAGGGCAATGAACAGATGCTGTAACAGAGAGGTTTGGATGTGAAGAGATAGGGAGTCAAGAGATAGAGAAGTAGCTGAAGGAGGATGCAGTTTCAAGGGCAATTTTTAAAGATAGGTGATACTAGAGCAATCTACATTGATGGGAAAACACCAGAAGGGAACCAGCTGAAGAAGCAAGAATGAGGGAGAGTCTCCTGAGAAGAGACACAAACTGTGTCCACTGTTGGTTCCAAGCATATCTGGGTCCCTCTGGTAAACCAGTGGTATAGCCTATCAAATTCCACCACGCCCTACTGCCAAACTACTATCCTTTAATATAAGGGGCTTGGTGGGAGAAAATCCATTCTAAACTCATGGGGAGCTAAGGACCATGAACTTCACCCCAAAGGAAAGCCTTAGCCTTAGAGACATGTGTAATTTTCAGTGTAGCTGTGTTTGACCAACCCAGACTAGATTCAGGAGACCTTCCTACCACCCAGAGGTGAGAAGAAAAGGGTTGTAAATAAAAATGAAGTCTGGAAACATTGAGGTATAAGGAATATCCTTCCAATGCAACAAGCAGAAGAGAGAGAGCTCATTTCAACCTCACCCTCATCCTCAAACAACTCTGCCATATGTCACAGTGAAACTTTGAACCCACGAGGGCTGGGCAACAGGGGTGCCCAGCAGGGGAATCATGACTACTGGTTAGGCACTGCTCTGCCCCATGGACACAAAATGGAGTGGAAGGAGCAGCCAGAGCAGACCTAGTTATAAACATGAAGAGACCCCAAGGCACTCCTGAAATAACTGGAGAGTTGTCAGGGAGGGAGGCTCTGATAGGGAGCTGGAAGTCCTGAAGAGTAACTCGGTAAAAGTTGAGTTTCTGGCTAGGCACAGTGGCGACTGCCTGTAATCCCATCACTTTGAAAGGCCAAGGCAGGAGAATCACTCAAGCCCAAGAGTTCGAAGCCAGCCTGAGCAACATGACAAAACCTCACCTCTACTAAAAATTTAAAAATTAGCTGGGTATGGTGATGCACACCTGTAGTCCCAGCTAGACTACTTGGGAGGCTGAAGCAGGAGGATCACTTGAGCCTAGGAGGTTGAGGCTGCAGTGAACTCTGATCATGCTACGCATTCCAGCCTGGACGACAGAGCTAAAGTCTCAAAAAAAAAAAAAAAATGTTGAGTTGTTGTTATTAACAGGACCTCATTCATACTCACAAGCTAGTTGAGGACTAGGGAAATTCAAATTTCAGTATGTACATATCAATTGTATAATATATATAAATACATATATGAATATATGTAAATACATATATAAATACATATATATAAATACATATATGAATCATGATACTACATGTGTATACGTGCCTGTATATTGTATGATAAATGGACTTAAACACTCCCACTCTGCATCAAAATTTAGGCAATTATTGTTCTAGAGCTTCTCCTATTTTGGGAATAGGAAATTCCACAATTTCCCATAATAATATTTTCCAGGAACTCACAATGTGAACGGTCAGAAAGTTTTCCTAATATTCAACCCAAGCTTATACTCTGTAACTTAAGACCCATTTCCTCTGGTCTTTAAAAATAGAATATCACAGCTCTGTGACTCTGACTTTAGGTTTCCCTCTGTGCTCTCCTTGTCTCTGTCTTTTTTAACCTTGAGCCATGTTCAGCAAGCTCCCCCATACTTCCACCGCACATTACAGCTTTTTAATATTTTCCAGGCACACTCATCTTCATTTTGGATTCCTGTGATATATTTTCTTCAATACATTCATATATAAACTTGGCACCTTCAAATCAAGTGCCTGGCATACAGTCAGCCCTCAAGAAATGTTGGCTCTATTAAATTTCCTGCATTTATTGTTTTTCTTGCTTAGTTCTGCCAAATTCTATGACATTTGACTTGCTCTTCCTGGAGAAATGGTATAAGCCCTATTGGCAAAAAAGCTTAGGACATAATTTATCACTTGCTCTCCAAATGAAAAGTCCAATTCCCCTAATTCTGCATCATTTAAGTTATTATCCCTGATTGGAGACCCACCATGTGAATGCCCCTGATTAGCTAACAGCGGAACTCTCTAGAATCCAGATAGCAGGGTCCACTCAGGTCAGATTCATTGGGTTTGCAATTCCTGAATGGGCTTTAAAAAAAAACTCTAATTTTTGAAATGGTAACACAAGACCATGGTAAACAATTCAAATAGTATACTCAAAAAAGTCTTCCCAGCTCAGACACCCATTTCCCTTACCCAAATACTGTTACAATGGCTAGTTCCTTGTGTATCCTTCCAGAATATTCTCACTCTTCAGTATGAAAGGGCCTTTAAATACTGTATTGAAAACTAGAGTTTGTAAACTATTGCCTGCAGGCTAAAGCCGGTCGGCTGCCTGCTTTTGTGTGGCCTGAGAGCTTAGAATGGTTTTACATTTTCAGATGGTTAAAAAAAACTGAAAGAAGAATATTTCGTGACACATGGAAATTATATGAAATTCGTATTCAGTGCCTATAAATAGTTTAATGGTACACAGCCACACTCACTTGTTTATGGAATATCTATGGCTCTTTTCTCCCTACAGTAGCAGAGTTGAGTACAGTAGTTGCAACATAAGACTGCACAGTTCAGAAACCCACAAATATTTACTATCTAGCCTTTTACAGAAAAAGTATGTTAATCCCTGTCTTAAACAAATAACAGAAGGGATTCAAACAATCAAAGTAGTATTAGAGGTAAACTATTAATAAATGTAAAGAGTACCTTGGGGATATAAACCCACTTAATTAAATACATCTCATAATAGTCAGATTTTCTTTACCACTTAACAGCTTCTTACTGAGATTAGCAGCTTTAGCCTATTTGCCAAGAGCTTCCATATACATTATTTGTCTAATTACGGTTACTTCGGTGCCCTTCTTTCTCTAATACTCTTCACTTTCATGTCGGGGAAGGAACTGCAATAGAAGAACTCCCAGGAGACCCTTGACTTTAGCTCTGAAGTCTTTCTTTTTTCCTTCAAATCCTCCCTTCCATAAAAGGAGTCATGTTATAGGTTGAGAATAAGCTCATTTACCCTTTAAAAGACCCTTGAAAAACAATATGCTCCTTCAACACACTTTTTGGGTTGACATCTAATGTCTTTCACTAAAAAATAAAATAGTTGCAAGAAATATAATTTCTGACATATTATAAAAATTGACATTTTTACATGTTGTTGCATTACTTTTAAATAATTCGATTAAATCTCAATATCACAGCAACTTTATACCCTCCCTTATCCTTTTAAGAAATAGATGAAGTTATTCTTTAACAGCTGGAAACTTTTTAATCATTTCTGTTCTTCCTCAAGTTTATATTTCATTCCATTCACTTCACGACAGAATTTTATCCTAAGGTAGCATATGTCTACAGTGAGAGTCTGTTATTGGACATTTTATCATATTTTCTGCCACTAAAATATGTATATAAACTTGAATTTTTTTCATTTCTAGTGACTTTAAGATTTTAAACTTTTAAGTTTTCAGGATTTACTTTATGACTAGCTATTATGAGTACCCATTTAATCAAAATTATGCCTTGTCCATTACACTGTCTCTACAAATGAGGCAGCTCATTCTCCATGCCAAAAGGCACAAGTAGAGAAAGCAGTCTATTGCAGAGGAGAGAACACCAGATCAGAAAGGAAAACAACATTATGGCCGGGAGCAGTGGCTCACACTTGCAATCCCAGCACTTTGGGAGGCTGAGGTGGGTGGATTACTTGAGGTTGGGAGTTCCAGACCAACCTGGCCAACATAAGAATAAAAAAAATACAAAAATTAACCGGCCATGGTGGCGCAGGCCTGTAATCCCAGCTACTCAAGAGGCTGAGGCAGGAGAATCACTTGAACTTGGGAGGCAGAGGTTGCAGTGACCCGAGATTGCACTACTGCACTCCAACCTGGGCAACAGAGTGAGACTCTATCTCAAAAAGAAAAGAAAGAAAGGAAAACAACGCTGTCAGGTGATAGCCATGGTCAACAGTTGGCAGAACACATGAAGTAGAGGAAGCAAATCTCCTTAGAAATGCAGCGAAAGGCCAGACGTGGTGGTTCACGCCTGTAATCCCAACACTTTGAGAGGCCGAGACAGGTGGATCACTTGAGGTTAGGAGTTTGAGACCAGCCTGGTCAACATGGTGAAACCCCGTCTTTTCTAAAAATACAAAAATTAGCTGGGTGTGGTGGCAGGTTGCTGTAATCCCAGCTACTCAGGAGGCTGAGGCAGGAGAATCACTTGAACCTGGGAGGCAGAGGTTGCAGTGACCCGAGATCGCGTCATTGCACTCCAGCCTGGGCAACAGAGCAAGACTCCGTCTCAAAAACAAAACAAAACAAAAAAATCAGCGGGTAAAGAAAAAGATTTGATTTGAACATGCTCACTTGCCTACCTTCCCCCTGACTCCCCCACTCCCCACCCCTGTCCTGGAAGAGGGATAGGGTGGTTGCAGGATGGATTAGCCAGCTGCCCCCTCTATTAGCTTAATCAGTCTCAATTAATAGTTGGTTAATAAAACCCCAACTTGAAGAATTCCTTCATGCACTGCTTTCCTGAAAAGTTATTAAAATTTATTTTTTAAGCTAAAGTATTTTTAAAATAAAAGGGTCATTGCAGAAAATTGAGGCAATACAGCAAAGCATAAAAAATGTCAAGTTGCATTCTATTTTTTTTCCATTTACACTCCCACCAGCAGTAAATAAGAGTGCCTTTCTTGTCATACCTTTATGAGCATCACCCACTCTCACTTTGAACAATTTTTTTCTAATTTATTAGGTGACAAATTCTATCTTGTTGCATTAAATTACATTTCTCTGATTAGCAGTAAGTTTGAAAAACATGTCTTTACATCTATATTGGCTATCTGTGACAGTTTCCATTTTGAGTTTACTTCCTTTGCCATTTTTCTATTGAAGTGTTCTCTTTTTTTATTGACTTGGCAGAGTTCTTTGTATGTTGAGTGTATTAGCATTCTATTATATTTACTACATGCCTTTAAATTACCTTTACCTAAAAAGTTTTGCATTGTATGTAGTTAAATATATCAGATTTTTTAAAGGTTACTTTTATTGCTGCTTATTTTTAGTTTATGGTACAAGGTGGAATTTTTTTTTTCAGAATTGCTTCTTGAGTACATTTTCCCTTACCCATTGGTTTATAATGCTTCTTTGATTAAGACTTTAGTTTTCCATTGATTGTGCAGTTACTTCTTGTATCAATATCATCCCTTCCTATTATTGATCATTCTCTTTCAACATTTCCTAAGATACTCTCGCTTGTTTTCTATGATAAAATTATCACATCTTGTATCACACTCTTAAAAAGGAAAGTTTCTTTGGGAGTTTGAGATGGTACCAAATGTAGATATTTAGGGAGAAAATCTGCTCATTTCTGATATTTAATTTTGCCTTTCAAGGGCACAGCATATCTCCATTTGCTCAAATGTGCTCTTATACCTCTCAGTCTTATCAATTTTTCCCCTGTATGTCCCAGTTTGTTGATGGATGCTTCCTTGTCGTTTTTCTCTCCCTCCTCCTCATACGGTAATTAATGCTTTGACTTCATCTCTTTTGTCTTTACTATATCACCAGATTGTAAACTTCTAGAAGAGAGGAAGCATTGCTTATATTTATTTTGTATTCTCTTTGCATGGCTAGCAATGTTTTACGTATGCAGAAATAATAGCTTTGGTCTAGTATAAATATCACTGGGGATGAGACATGAGAAGATTAAGGGTGGAGTGCCAGTTCTGACCTTCCGTAGCTTCACACGTGACCTGGAACTGCTCACTCAGCACCTCCTCCCGACACTACCACCGAGAGGCTCCCCTGATTGGGGGGTTAAATTGAAATAATAGGGTTGCTGTAAAGATTAAAAAGTGAACCTTTCATAGGTTTTCAAATATATGTATACAGTGACATGTATAAAAAAAGTTCACCACATTGTTTCCAATGGTAAGAAATTGGAAACAGCATAATGTCCATCAAAAAGAGAATGGATACAATAAATAAATTACACATTCACAGTTGAATACTATACAGCAATTAAAATAATTATAATCTGAACTAAAATAAATGACTATAAAATTAACTAGCAGCTGGGCATAGTGGCTCACGCCTGTAATCCCAGCACTTTGGGAGGTCGAGGTGGGTGGATCACCTGAGGTCAGGAGTTTGAGATCAGCCTGGTCAACATGGTGAAATCCCATCTCTACTACAAATACAAAATATTAGCCGGGGGTGGTGACACACACCTGTAATCCCAGCTACTTGGGAGGCTGAGGCAGGTGAATCGCTTGAACCCAGGAAGCGGAGATTTCAGTGAGCCGAGATCGCGCCACTGCACTCCAGCCTGGGCAACAGAGCAAAACTCCATCTCAAAAACATTAAAAACTAAAATAAAATAAAATGAACTAGAACTAGATGTATTCATATGAATAAATGGGACAACATCATATTGAGCAAAAGAATCAGGTTGCAGAATAATACACACATTTTGATGTAAAGATATGCAAAACAGTGCTACATATTACTACTGTTACTCTACTGCAGGGGTCAGCAAACTATGACTCTCAGACCCAACCCAGCCTGCCAAAGACCAGATTTGCCCTTTTGTTTACTTGTTGTCTATGGCTCCTTTCTAAGCTACAGTGACAGAGTTAACTACTGTGGTTACAATACAGTCCATATGGTCTGCAAAGTCTAAGATATTCAGTCTATCCTTTGTAGAAAACGCTTGTGATCCTTGCCTTAACTGTAAAGACATGAATGAAAGTAATGAGCCTCATATTTGGAATAGAACTGCAGAATGTGAGTGGGCAGGTACATGGGGAGTATCTATAATACCTGTAATACTCTCCTTCTAAGTTGAGCAATAAATACAAGGAATTTGATTATATTACTCTATTTTGTTGCATGTTGAAAATATTTCACAATGAAAAGATCGAATGAAATTATATATGGAAAGCTTCCTATGTAAAAATACGTAAGTTCATACGGGGCTTCTCTCTTTCTCACACATTCTTGCCCTTGCTACACACCATTCTTAAAGCTTTGAGGAAAAAGTAATTCCTTCCCATAAAATGTTTGGGGAGCCTAACTGTGGTCAGTGGGGAGCTACTGGAAATTTTGAGTGGCACAATGAAATCAGTAGTTACGATTACTCTAGTGAGAAGGTGGGCGGGGGAGGGAAGCAGTAAAAGAAGGAGAAACATTCAGGAAGTTGTTGTGTTATGACCGGAGTGCATAGCAGCGTGGCGTCAGTAGAGGTGGGAAGGAAGGAACTTGTGTGGCCTCAGTAGAGGTGGGAAGGAAGGAAGCTGTGTGGCGTCAGTAGAGGTGGGAAGGAAGGAACCTGTGTGGCCTCAGTAGAGGTGGGAAGGAAGGAAGCTGTGTGGCGTCAGTAGAGGTGGGAAGGAAGGAACCTGTGTGGCCTCAGTAGAGGTGGGAAGGAAGGAACCTGTGTGGCGTCAGTAGAGGTGGGAAGGAAGGAACCTGTGTGGCGTCAGTACAGGTGGGAAGGAAGGAACTTGTGTACGCCATACAAAAAGGAGGAGGAAGGAGAAGCAGCAGCCCGATGATGCAAAGTTCCAGCCTTGGGTATTGGTGAAAGCAGGGACAAAATGTTTATTTCTAAAATGCTGTAACCTAAGTCATCGTTTAAGGACTCAGGAATTATTTTAGAAATGGTATGCACTGTTTGTTTTTATTGTGATAAGACACATAGTTACTGGTAGCTTGGACTCCCACTTTCTGGTTATCAATATTTACTTATTTAGATATTGTGTGTCACGGGAAGTTCAGGGTGTATGGAGCTCCTCTGATTTAGCATAAACCACTTGCAATCGGAGACCTTGGAAAGACACTGCTGCAATTAAATAACTTTGACTCTGACGACAGAGGAATCTTAGTTTTTGGAGGATGAAGATAAAAACCGATTACATGCATTAGTTCACTATGAACTCTACACATCAAGCCATCATTCATGGTGACATTGTCTCAGATGAACTCAGTTGTTGATAGCCAAGTATACACTTTGTTGGATATCTATGTAATCCATTTTTAAAGGGCAGGAAAAAACATGAAGGTTTTCTAACCATCATCTTTTTATGCTCAGAGGAAGTCTTAGATTCTGCCCAAAGGGTGGAAATACTTTTTTTTTTTTTTTTTTTTTTTTTTTGAGACAGAGTCTTGCTCTGTCACCCAGGCTGGAGTGCAGTGATGCAACTTCAGCTCACTGCAGTCTTCATCTCCTGGGTTCAATCGATTCTCCTGCCTCAGCCTCCCGAGTAGCTGGGATTACAGGCATGCGCTACCATATCCAGCTAATTTTCGTATTTTTAGTAGAGACAGGGTTTCGCCATGTTGGCCAGACTGGTCTCGAACTCCTGACCTCAAGTGATCTGTCCTCCTTGACCTCTTGAAGTGCTGGGATTACAGGCATAAGCCACCACACCTGGCCTGGAAATATGTTCTTAAGGAAAAAGAGAAAAGAGCTCTAGGAAAAGAAAAAATATTTTATTTTTCCAAGCATTTGGTCTTCAAGCAGCACTCAAACTGAAGTTCTTTCCAGGACAGAAATACAGATTTACATTAAATAGATACTTCCAAAAATCCAGAGACACGTCAAGCGCAATATATGGCCAACAAGGATGGCTGTGAGCCAATATGGCCAATGGACCACATCATTCTGAAAACAGTGTTCTATAAGGACCAAACAATTTTTATTACTATCTTAGTAACCACTACATAGATTTTTTGGTGATAGATTAAAATAAAATTTAATATTTAAATTAACATTTTGATTAAATTTTTAAAATTAAAATTAAAATAACTTTAATGAGTAGGCAGGTTCCATGTGATGTTATCTGATTTAATCCATCATAAGCTAAGTAAGGGCTAATACAAACACTTTACAGATGAGAAAACTGAGGTTTAGAGAGACTAAGCAATCTTTCCCAGGTCATGTAACTAGTAAAAAGCAAGTGGGGATGTAACCTGTGTCTAACTCTCAATCCATGCTGTCATGCAGCTCTCCCACCGAGACTACCACCAGCCACCTGCAATCCTTAGTGAAGGTCACTGGGCAGTTCTGTAAAGTCACTTCTGCTAAGGCACTCAGCATTAGCTGTTCACATGCACAAATCAATCAGGTAAGTTGGAACAGGGTTTACCCACAGTATTATTTTGTTTCTTCTCAAACTTCTTTTGCTGTTTCTAAAATCTCCATTGAAAGGCATACTTCCTTCAGGTTTATACATCAAAAATACCTGCATCGACCGGGCGCGGTGGCTCGTGCCTGTAATCCCAGCACTTTGGGAGGTCCAGGCAGGCAGATCATGAGGTCAAGAGATCAAGACCATTGTGGCCAACATGGTGAAACCCCATCTCTACTAAAAATACAAAAATTAGCCGGGCATGGTGGCACACGCCTGTAGTCCCATCTACTTGGGAGGCTGAGGCAGGAGAATCGCTTGAACCTGGGAGGCGGAGGTTGCAGTGGGCCAAGAGTGTGCCACTACACTCCAGCCTGGTGACAGAGTGAGAATGTATCTCAAACAAACAAGCAAACAAAAAAATAAATAAATAAAAGTACCTGCATCAACCAGATATCCACAGCTTTCGAAGCTTCTCTGCTCTCTGGAGCTTACACAATGGTGCCTAAACAACAGCTGACCTTTATTTCCAACTAGATGTAGAAGAAGCACCTGGAGTTGAGGCCTCTAGGACCAGGAACCCAGAAGTGAATGTCTTCTTAAATTTTGCACCCTCAGTGCCTCACTTGCCTAGCTCTAGGTCTAGCCCTGCTTCTCAACTGCTTGACTAGCACAAACTCCAGGAGACTTTCATAATCCTGGGTACCTCTTCCTTGTAGTGGTGTTACGACGGTAATTCAACCTTTGTTTTTGTGGATTTGGTTTTCTGTTTCTCCCATTAAACCAGCAGCTCTGGGAGAGATTACATTGGATCTCCAATGCCTAGCACAATGCCAACCAGGTACATCTTAGATGCACAATAAATTCTTGTTAATTGAGTAAATGAGCAAATGGTTGCATGAATAAATAAAGTAACTGATACATAAATGAGTGAATGAATAATATACCCTACTAGATAACCACCTTTAGAATCAGTCTTGTTTGGGCCATAGGACAGAAATTAGTGAATAGAGGCATACAACACAATACACACAAGAGCCGAAGAAGGATTTTTTTTTTTTTTTGTCACATAAAAAAACCTAACAACTAAGTCTGCTTCCCCACAATGTAGACTAATTAGTGAACGGTAACTATTTTTGCTGGAAATCTCTTAAGTAATAGGCTTTTCAGTCTCCCCATGGGAACCATTTTATACATGAGTCGACCACCCCAGGAACTGTTTTGTTTTGTTTCAGGGTTTTTGTTGTTTTTTCTTTGTTTGTTTGTTTTGAGACAGGGTCTCTCTCTTTCACCTGGGCTGGAGTGCAGTGGTGCCATCTTGGCTCACTGCAGCCTCGACCTCCCGAGTAGCTGGGACTACAGGCATGCACCACCAGCCCAACTAATTTTTTTTTTTTTTTTCTGAGACGGAGTCTCACTCTGTCGCCCAGGCTGGAGTGCAGTGGCGTGATCTCGGCTCACTGCAACCCGGGTTCCGTCTCCGGGTTCACACCATTCTCCTGCCTCAGCCTCCCGAGTAGCTGGGACTACAGGTGCCCTCAACCATGCCCAGCTAATTTTTTTGTATTTTTAGTGGAGACGGGTGCTGGGATTACAGGTGTGAGCCACTGTGCCTGGCCTCAGCTAATTTTTTTAAATTTTTTGTAGAGACAGGATTTCACCATGTTGCCCAGGCTGGTTTAGAACTCCTTAGCTCAAGCAATCTGCCCACCTCAGCCTCCCAAAAGTGCTGGGATTACAGGAGTGAGCCACCATGCTGGGCCGGAATAGTTTTAATTAATCTCCCAAATTTCCCGTTGTTAATTTCTCTTCCATTAGAACTACCAGGAATAGTTTTGTTGTGGTGATTGTCTTCTAAATGTTGGCTCTTCATAATCAGGAAAGTTTGTTTTTTCTTTTTTCATGTATGTACATTAGTCAAAATGGTCAAGAAGCTATTTGTTTAATGCTTTCTCCGTGACTAACTTGTCATCTTTTTCAAATACTTCATTGGATCTTCTGAAATATTGTGCCTCTTACTCATGTAAATTGTTTGCAAAGATGGCCACCACAACTGCTTCCTTTCCACACACTCTTACAGTGTGAGTTTGCCACTCCTCTCATCAATGCACGAAGTCTGTTTCCCTAGTCCTTGGACCTGAACTGGTCTAATATCTTCCTTGACCAACAGAATGTGGTAGAAGTGAGGTTGTGGGACTTCCAAGCCAGGCCTTAAGAAACCTTGCAGCTTCTGTTTTTCACATCTAAGAATGCTGCTCTGAGATTGCCATACTGTTTGCAGATATCCCAGATTTAAAAATCTCATGGAGAAAGAAGTTCAGCTCTTCCAACTGTCACAGCTGACAGCCACATCAAGACCCCAGACATGAGAGAGGCCATCTCGGTCCTTTCATTCCAGTTGATCTCACATCTGAATGAGCAACATGAGTGAACCCAGGTATAACCAGCAGAGAAGCTGCTCAGCTGCCCCACAGAACTATGAGAATTAATGGATCATTCCTGTTTTATGCCACTAAGCTTTGGGATGGTTGTTACAAAGAAACAAATAACTGGTAGAGAAATCAGTACCTAGAAGTGAGATGCTGTCTAAGAAAACCCCTAACATATATAGCCTGGGCTTTGGGATTGGGGGATGATCTGAGGCTAGAAGGGCAGTGAGGAGATGCGTTAGTGGAAACTGGAAGAGCAGTAAGAAAATTCCCATAGGAGGTGGGAAGGTGGCGATCCTTTTATAATCATGAAACTATCAGTAAAACTGTCTCCTGTGGTAACTTGGAAGATAGAAATGTTTCTAATAAATTCATAGATCTAAGATTTCCCACTAGCATGGTGGATGTGCCTGTTGGTCTCTTTAGCTATGTGTGGTAAGGTACTTACTCTTTAAAAATGGCATTTCAACATCAATTTCCCATTCATTCACTCATTTATTTAGTCAGTGTACATTTATTGACAGGCACTGGACATAGTAAAAAATAATGACTTTTCAGAAAGCTTAGTAGAAAAGTCAGGCAAGAAAAACCCAATTATAGTAGTGTGAGGATTGCTACAACAGAGCTAAGCACAGGTGCCATCAGGAGCCCAAGCAGGGACATTCATTCATCCAATATTCATTAATTCTCTACAGTATACCAAGTTTTGGTCTAGGTTTTAGAAATACGGTGGTAGGTAAGACAGAGGGCTTACATTCTAGAGTTATAAGTGAATAATACACAAGTCAACAAATAATAGGATTTCTAATGAGGATAATAAGGAAGTAAAAGAGAAGGATACAGTGTTGTAGTTGAACACTATTTTAGAGAGGGCAGTCAGAGAAGAGCTCTCTGAAAAGTGGACATTCGAACTGAGATGTGAAGGACAAGAATGAGTAAGTCATGCAAAGGGAAAATAAGTTCAGGCAGAGTGATCAGCAAAAGCTAAGGGCCTGGGCTTGGAGTGTTGGAAGAACAACACAAGCCCAGCGAGGCTGGAAATGAGTGAGCCAAGGAGGTGCTATAGGAGATGAGGTCTGAGAGTAGGCAGCTCTTGTATGGCCTGTGGGCTATGGTAAGAAGTTTGGATGTTCTTCTAAATGGAAGTAATTGATGAGTTTTAAACAAGGGTATAGGGAGGAGAATGACGGAAATATTTCTGAGCGTGGAGGGTTGATTCCTGAACCTAATCTTGAAGGAACAGGCATTAGGCTAGGAAAACGGCATGCAACAGGATGGCTATAGGAAGGGAAAATAGCATGCTGTGTTCTGAACAACCCTAAATGGTTGTCTGTGCTGTAGCTAGTGGACTCAGCTCAAATCAGTGGAAGATGGATGACTATTCAAGAAATCGTGGCAAGAAAATTGCCTCTGCTTTGAGGGTAAAAACGAAGATATCCTTATGCATCATTCTTGGAAAATACATCTCAGATGGATTAAAGACTTTGAAAATTATAAAATTATTGGGAGAAAATATATTTATGATCTTTGTGGATTTGGGGATTGAGAAGGGCTTTATTAAATAAGAAGTAAATAGGAAAAGAATACATTTGAGAACATTGAAGTGTAAGACAGAGATTAAGGCATTATAAACAAAGCTAAATATATTAAAATGGATGAAAATATTTACAACATAAATAACAGCAAAAATATTAGTACAAACAATATATAAATGATTCCTATAAATAAAAACAGAAAGGATAAACAATCCAAGAGAGAAACTGGCAAAGGATACGAAAAGGAAGTTCACCAAAGTGGAAACACAAGTGGCCAGTGAACACAGAAAATATCTGAAACTAATAATAATTAGAAAAATGGAAATTACTCTAACTAAATACCATTCTCACCTATCAGATTATCAAAAATTTTTAACTTTGATAATATTCGAAGTGTATGAAAATATGTATTCTCACATATTGCTAGTGGGGGCATAGATTTTAGTCTTTTTGGAGGGCTCTTTAGCAGTGTATGTTAAAATAAAGTGCAATTTTAATTCCTAGGTATCTTTCCTAGAGAAATATTTGCCAGTGTGCACCAGGATGTTCATTGTAACATTGCCTCTAATGCAGAAAGGGAACCAACCACCTAAAAAACCATCAACAGTTGAATGACTAAATGAACAATGCTCTGTAGTATCAAATATTAGGAAGTGGTTAAATAAGATTAAAGTGTTTTGGTTTGTATTAACATTGAAACAGTGAAGTAGAGGAGAATGGGGCTAGGGGAAGGTCAAAAAATATTTTAGACTTAGTTATAATGTTGTAACTTTTAACACAGTGACTACATTAAGATATGTCAGTCTCCTCGGGCATCATTTCCTGTCCTCAATTTTGCCAATTATATAATCAGGTGCTATAAGCAGATATATTTAGATGCTCTAGAAGAGAAAGGTTTGCTTCATTTTCTTAAAACAATTTTAGGACTGTACAGTATTTTTGAGCTTCAGTGAAAATTATAAACCTCTCTCTAGGAAAGACATATACAAACTACAGAGATTTTTCTAAATTAATACATGTTTAAGAGAAGTTTTATGTTCACTATAAAATTGAACAAAATGTACGGACAGCCTCCATATACCTCTTTCCCCCAACCCCCCACACATGCGCAGCCTCCTCTACTTTCAACAACTAGCACCAGAGTGGCACATTTTTTTTTTACAAGCGATGAACCTACGCTGACACATCTTTATCAGCGAAAGACTATAGTTTACATTAGGGCTCAGTCTTGGTGTTGTGTATTCTATGGGTTTTGACAAGTGTATACTAACACGTGCCCACCATTGGTAATATCATGTAGAATGATTTCACTGCCCTGAAAATTCTCTGTAAAATGCATAGATTTTTAAATGTAGTCTCAAGTGACCCTGGCCCCCCTGAAGCCCAATTATAGCCTCACATTCAGTCGGGACTCCAGGAGAACAAGAATCTTTTACATGACCACTTTGGAATGACAATTTTTTGTCCCGTCTCTGCCCTGCAAATTCTGGATGGCAACCAGCTTTTGCTCCTTAAGCCCCAGGCTGGTATCAACTCGCCATCTACACTGGCAGCTTCCATAGCTCTCGAGGACATGGCAGCAAATAGCTCTCTGCTTAGAAACAGTCTCAGCCCAGAGCAGTGTTTTTATTTTCTGTAATCAGCAACATCCCACAGCAGGACTGTCTTCTCCATGCACAGCTATATTATTTACCATGTTTTCCAGATAACTGTGTTAAATATATCTACAGGACTTGACAATGCAAAGCCACACCATTTCTCCTTTTCTTTACATTCATAACATTAATTAAAGTGTAAGAGACCCAGATTATCTCAGGTTCATTGAGACCTGGAAAAGGACATCTAAATCTCTTTAAAATGGGAAGCAAAATCTCAAAGTTTTGTTAGGATTTTATCTTAAAAAAAATGAAAATTAATAAAAAGTTATTTTATATTTATACATATTTATTTTAATCACCACAACCCTGTTATATTTCTTAATCCTAACAAATAACCAATCTTATTTTTTTCCTGTGCAATATTTGCAATTTTACTTTGCAATCAAGTTGCATTATATTAGTGTCATTTTATCACAAATTTACAAAGCAGATAGAGTAGGAATAGTAGATGTTCCTTTATGGCCAAAATTGGAAATGGGCAAACTGAGGGAGAAAATAATTCACTGTGAAGAGCAAAGGGGTTAGGGGATTCCAGAGCAGGGTGAGAGAAGGGAGAGAAAAGAGAGAAGGATGGATATTTGTACGTAATAATGATTTTTGCCTCCTCATACAGCTTGGTGACTAAGGACACTCGTATAGTGATGCCTGTTAACTACATCGTCACTGGTAGAAACGACTGTGACAATAAAAAATACATGGGAGGAAAATTTTTCCTACTTCTTATTTTAAAAAAAATTTGAGGTGGTGTCTCACTATGTTACCCAGGCTAGAGTACAGTGGCATGATCATAGCTCACTGCAGCCTTGAACTCCTGAGCTCAAGCAATCCTTCCACCTCAGCCTCCCGAGCTGCTAGCATCGCAGGCACGCATCACTGTGTCTGGCTTGTTCCTATATTTTTTAATTTCCCTTTATAATCTATGTTGCTACAGATTAAGATAAAGATGAGACTGAGAGTAAAGAGAAGGGAAATCTCTTTCTATGAAGAAAAGAACTTTTTGTCCTTTATGCACCCACCTAATGACAACGTGAGCCTTTGAAACTCTATCACATCATGGTATGCATTCTCATGGCACTCATAATCCAGAGACTGTAAGCCACAGCAGTTCTGAGCTCCTCTAAGATGTCCCTAATCACAGCAGCATGGAGAGTTCATTGTGGTCTTTAATTAAAATGCTGATAAATGAAATGTCCAAAAAGCTATCCTAGACTGGTCTCTGGGTGAAAACAAATAGTGCTCGAAACTTTTCAGTTTCCCTACTCATGGTGCAATCACTCAAAAATGCCCTATGCAGGAGGTTTCAGGAAATGTCAAACTTGTTCCTGGGTTTAACAAATCACCTCTGTCAGGCTGGAATGCTTAACGGCTAGGATCCCCCTGCTCCCCTATCATTCCTCATTTCAAGTTTTCCCAGCCTCCGCCAATATCGGAGTAGCCAGGAAGAGGCTTTGGAGTCAGAAAGACTCACCCTCAAATTTAGGTCCTGCGACTTCCTAACCATCTGCCTGTGCACTGGTTACTTGTCCTTTTCGAGTCTGTTTTCTCATCTGTAAAATGAGTATAAGAAAAACTCCTGACTGGGCACAGTGGCTCAAGCCTGTAATCCTAGCACTCTGGGAAGCCGAGGTGGGCGGATCACCTGAGGTCAGGAGTTCGAGAGCAACCCGGCTAACATAGTGAAACCCTGTCTCTACTAAAAATACAAAAATTAGCAGCATGGTGGCGCGCACCTGTAGTACCAGCTACTCAGGAGGCTGAGGCAGGAGAATCGCTTGAACCCAGGAGGCAGAGGTTGCAGTAAGCGGAGATCGCGCCACTGCACTCCAGCCTGGGAGACAGAGCGAGACTTTGTCTCAAAAAATAATAATAAAAAAGAAAAATAAAGAAAAAAGTCCCATACAGGGTTGTTGTAAGAAAGAAACAGGCAGGTGAAGTAAAGGCTAGGACATGTTAGTAGGCACTGAAGAAAAGTTAGCTCCATCACACACTCATGCATACACACATTTCTTTTCTTTTCCTTACAGAGTACAAGGGCCTCACAACCACTGGATATTCCATTGCAACTGGCCCAATCTCGGAGAGGTGGAAACGAGAGGAAGGACAAGGATTCCATCACTTTCCCTCTCCAGCTGCGGGGAGAGGGCAGAGGTACATGGTGGGAAATTGCTGCAAATCTTGAGGAAGGGTCAAGACAGCTTTGTCCCTGGCCAGTACTTCATCAGTTAACCAGCAATTGCATCAGTATTTGTTGCAACATCCTCAGAAAACAGAAAAGTCCATGGTACAAATGGCACAGATCCATAATTTGGAGGACTGGGGGTGGGAAGGTAACACAAAGATAAAAGCATCTATCATTTTATAAAATCACAACTAGAAACAAAATGGTAGCTCCATGTACATCTTTCCCTCTCTTCTCCCTTTTTTTAGGAACAGAAAAAAAAATATGTATATATAAACCACTTTATTGAGGTGTGACTGACATATAAAAGCTTTACGTATTCCATGTATACACTTCGATGAGTCTGGGGATAGGTATACACTCATTAAATCATCATCACAATCTATACCATAAACCTATTCATCACCTCCAAAAGTTTCTTCCTACCTTCTTATTTATCACTAATATTATTTCTAAGGGTCCCTACCCCTCTTATCAATACTCCTGAAGTGGTTCTAAAACAGCACCAGAAACGGCATCAGATTTCTTTAAAGCTCAAAGCTCAGGTGTTTCTTAGAGGAAGAATTCAAGGTGAGTCACTTGTCATTCCCTCCTGCCCCTCCCTTCTAAATACAAACCCAATTAAAAGAAGTAAGTGAGGCTCCACAGTTGCCCCATTCACTTTGTCAGTAAGGAGACAAAGAGATATCTTATCTATAGATTTAGTCCTTGGACAATTTCGTTACTAAAGTTCTTCCTTATACTCACATTTCTGTCTTTTAAAAATATTTCCATTTGATATTAATATTGGAAGTGCAAAGCAATAGAAGAATTTACAACTGAAGTCAAGATAGAAGAATTTTTCCACCTACTCTTCTTTTAGGGAAAAATTTCATTTCAATTAAGCATAGGTTAAATGTCCTATTCTTAGTTCGCAAGTCATCTGACATTAGCAATATTCCCAAACTCACTTCAAGAGTTGATAAATCACCAAAATATAGCACGCTATACAGGTCAATTGTTTATGGAATCAGAACAGAAACATTTCTGAAATTTACTATCTCCAGTGATTTACTTAGGTGACCACAATGTTAAAAGAATATTTCTAAATAAGTTTTCAATAGGTAAGCAACTGTTAAGACTCATTAACTTCTACTTCTGTTTCTTTTCATTTTTGAGTTTCTTTCTTTTTTTAATTTTCAGGACTTTATATCAAACTCTACTAACTTAGAATTCATTTATTGACATAAATTACTGATGTCAAAGAGAAACTTTTAAGTGACTATTTTTTCTCTGTTGCCATGAGATAGACACCCCACTCCCAAAGGAATTAGGTACTTACTTGGATTGTTTTGGGTCAGAGATGGACTTTCAAGGCCCTGGGAGGATTCTGAATCGAGTCTTCCTCTCCAGATTCCAGCAATTTTGCTACAAATGCTCAGAATCCAATTTCGCATTAGGATAAGTCAGGGAGACAATGAGGTGAGGAGGAGGAGAGAGTTCTAGTGTGCTGTGCATGATCACAGGCGGCCTTCCGGGCTAGCAGCAGCATCTCTTCCTTGGCTCTGTGCCTCATGGACACAGATTAGTCATTAACAATCTTTCCCTGCTAAATGATGTAAACATAGAAAGGAACCTTGGGAGAGCCTCGAGATTCCCAAGACAAACCCGCAGAGTCCCAGAATGAGGAATGTGACCAAACCCAAGAGCTCTGCAGCTTGCCTTTGAAAGCACTTCTCCTCTGGCCATTTTGGGGTCTCCTGGGCACCCATATTTCTGTGCACATTAACTAAAACCAAACTGTCATCTTCCCTCTCTCTCACTCCAACTTCTTTGAATAGCTCTATCACTTCCCAGGGACTGAAAGCTGGGAGGTTTTTTGACCCTTCCCTCTGCCCAGCCACTCATATCAAACAATAATAGATTTGGGTTGATTGTATCTTTGGAATGTCTCTTATTTCCAACCCACGTTGTTCTTCTCCTAATTTGGGCCTATCATAGCTTCCTTTCTGGATGACATTGGTCCCATAACCCCTTTTTCTTCTCTCCCCTTCTTCTGTTTTCCAAATTGCACAGCAGTGTGGAAGCATGGACTCTGGTTAGATGCCAACTTTTTAGTCACAGCCTTGAGCAAGACCCTTATCCTCTCTGAGTCTCAGTTTCCTCATCTGTAGAATGGATATGGAGAAACCATCTCATGGGCTGTGATGAGAATTATATGAGCAGTTAAAATGTTCATAAACTAGTGTGGCAGATAGCAATCACCCAACAATTTGTGGCCATTATTATTTCTTTCCTTCATTAGTAGAACCATCATTGATTGATTGTCAGCCTACTATGTACCCAGCAACTTGCTAGGTGCTCCCCTCATCAAAAATCCCCAATGCACTCTCTACGCCTAACAAACAAACACAAAAATGCATGACATTTAGAACCCCTTCCACCCCTGAAGATCTAGCCCTAATGTCTCTAGGATTTTCTCACATTCTGTCTCCAGACATCCCAATCTCTGCCAACCTGTACCAAGCTCTCCCGCCTCCACTCCTTTGCACAAACTCTTCCTTCTACCTCAGCTACCTTCTTTGCACACCCACACATCTTCCAGGCATGAAACAGAAGCAGAGTGCTCCCTGAAGCCAGCCCCATTCTTCACCTGCCCCTACTCTCCCTACCAAACATTTATAGTTTCCTTGCTGTCCCTTAACTCCTCTGACCTTATATATTATAGTTTTCTACTTGTTTTATCTCCTTTACAAAAACCAGGCATGGTAGTAGACTTGTCTTTGTATCTACTGCCTGGCTTAGCACAGTGCCTGTCACAGAAAAAGCATTGTGTAACTTTCTGTTAATCAGTGAGTGAGCTGAGAACCAACTTTGCAAAGTAGCATGGCTGCACATGCATGTGTGTGTGTGTGTATGTGTGTGTGTGTGTGTGTGATGTGTGCATTTCCCATCTGTGATGTGTGTCATTTGTTTCCCATCACAAGGTCAGCTGGTAGAAGATCTATATTCAAACCTGTTAGAAATGTTATATTCTGCTTCTCTTATAAAATAGCCTTTTTGTAGGTCCTACAGGCTCCCACTTCCTACCTACTTCTGGGGGTTCCCAATGTACTATGGTGCATCCTCCAGTCCCTTTGGCACAAGGAAGAGGGGCACCCCAGGCCTGTACATTTTCATTTGAAGAGAGTTTGCACTGACACTCACTGCACTCTGCAGCTATGGGCTGCCTGAGGGACTCCTATGTGACTTCTGTGTGACACCAAGCCCATTTCTTCTTGGATGATAAGAGTTTGTACTGTGATTTCATTCTCTCCAGCAGAGAAGGAGACAATGACTGAAGACACAGACTCTGGCACTGGCCTGCCTGGGTTCAAATCCCAGCTCTGCCACTTACAAGCTGTGTGACCTTCAGACCTTTGGCTTTTACTTAACATCTGTCCCAGTTTCCCCATCTGTAAAATAAAGGTATAATTACTATGTATTTCATATGAGGTTATTGTAAGGATTTAATGAATTAATCTATGCAAAGTACTGGTACCTGACACACAGAAAGTGCTGTGTAGGGGTTAACTGTTGTTATTTTTTCTGGGCCTTCACACTGACAATCGTATTTGCCCACTGGACTGGGTACTCCCTGAGGGTGGCATGTATCTCTCATCCTTTTGGATCTCCAAAGGTGTAGCACGTAGTGCTGGGCATGACATAAGTGCCCATTCAAAAATTTCAACAATTATTTTTCTTCTCTTTACACCACACAATCAATCCATTAGCAAATGTTTAAGTTTTACCTTCACAGTATATGTATTGAATCTGATACCTTCCCACCACCTCCACTGTCATCTCTCTGGTCCATGCCAGGTTTCTTGCACCTGGGTTTGTGCCATGGCCTCCTAAGTGGCCTCCTTATTTCCATGCTTGCACTCTGTCATTTGTTCCCAGCATTGCAACCAGAGTGATCCTACCAAAACCAAAGGATCATGTTGTTCTGTTGCTCAAAACCCCCACTGGCTTTCATCTTTCTCAGAGTAGTGGCCAAACTTCTTACAGTGATCCCAAGGATCTAAATGACCCTGAATCCTACCCCATCCCACCATAGGTCTAACTTCCTCTATCACTCACCCTGTCATGAGTGACATGTGACATGTCATGAGGCCTCTTTGTTGTTCTCTGAACTCATAAAGCACATTCTCTCCCCAGGGCCCCTGTACTTTCTGTTCCATTGCCTGGATTGATTTTTGCCCAGAGACCTTCCACTGCATGCTACAGGTTTCTACTCATCTTACCAGAGAGGCCTTTCCTGGACACACCAAATACAATGCCATTTTTCTCCTCAGTCCAGGATATCTCCTCTCATTCTTTTTTTTTTTTTTTTTAGGAGACAGAGTCTGGCTCTGGCTCTATCGTCTAGGCTGGAGAGCAGTGGCGTGATCTTGGCTCACTGCAACCTCAGCATTTCGGGTTCAAGCGATTCTCCTGCCTCAGTCCCCCGAGTAGCTGAGACTACAGGCATGTTCCATGACACCCAGCTAATTTTTTGTATTTAGTAGAGATGGGGTTTCACCATGTTGCCTGAGCTTGTCTCAAACTCCTAAGCTCAAGCGATCTTCCCATCTCAGCCTCCCAAAGCGCTGGTATTACAGGTGTGAGCCACCACACCTGGCCTCTCTTCTCATTCTTACCTTGCTTTATTTTACCCTGTAGCACTAAGCACTGAGCACCACTTGGCATACATGGACATATTTCATGTCTCTCTCACTATATGGAACATAAATAGACGACTACACCTATCTTGTTCACCACTGTGTCCCTGATAACTGGATGCCCCAGGCAATGTGCTAGTGCTGAGTAGGAGAGGCCCAAAACCCAAGCTCTGAAAGCTCAACATCCCATGAAGGAGGGAGACTCAGCAAAATAATAACAGCAATAATAATAATAAAGTAAATCCCATAAAGAATGAATAACATTCACTTGTGTTATGTGATAAGATGGAAAAGTTCAGGGTGTCATACAATACTCTCCATTAATCATAACAAACAGAAAATGTGCTCTGTATTCATGGGATTAATTCTAACTAGCACAGAAAGAAAGAAGGGGAAAAGGAATAAGCATTTACTGAGCAGTTAATATTTTCCAAACAGTCAGTTAAGCACTGGTGAATCAGCAGTGAACAAAATGATGTGGTCCCTGCAGTGATGCAATTTACAGCCTGGTGTGGGAGACAGACAATTAATAAAAACTACACAGATAATCTTGTAAGTTCTCTTGTGACAGCATGTTATGAAGGAGAAGTACAGGGTTCTGTGATTGTATTTAGCAGGGAGCCCCCAACATGTCAAAGGGGTTTAAAAAGCCTTCCCCTAAGAAAGTGATGTTTTAGCTAAGATGGAAGGATCTCTGATGTGTGGGGAGTGAAAGGCGTTGAGGAGGAGATAAAAGAGCATTTCAGGGTAAGGAAAAGACAGCAGCAAAGGCTCTAAGACAGGAGGGAGATTGGAGAATCCCATGAAATAAAGAGGATAATGCCTTTCAAGGAAGAATGTGGGGGAGGAACAAAGAAATAGGGGTAGAACAGGAGGTGGGAGCAGTGGAGTGCTGGTAAGTGATGAACAACCAGCTCTCAGAGAGGTGCGTGAATATATACATATAAACATTTATTTTAAATTTTACTGATAGAACAGGTAAGTAATACATGTTTTACAAATAATAATAAATATACAATTTCTGTATATTGTAAATTCCATGTAGCCAGTGAGTCAACTGGAATGTTTTCATTGAGCTTTGCCAAACTCTTGTATTGATAGCCAACTTACGGTTGCCTTTCAACCATGGTTTGACAAATGGAATCGCATTCCAGACCACTAATCCTTTCCCCAATATAAACATCATTCTGAAATGTTATATGTGATCTACTGTTAAACTATGATTTTCATACAAATTATTTTTGTTAAACTGAACCCTCTTTGAGTTCCAACTTTACGTATGTTGGAAATTCACTTGTTCGTGAGTGATGTGAGTAGCTTCTTTGCTGAATCAAATAACAGTTTTCATATACTGGGAGAACATTTCTTCAGTTATTGTGTGTGTTCTTCACAATGTAACAGCTACTAACATCATGCACTTTTAAGTTTAATCTCTTTGTTAACAGTTTCTTTATCACTAAGACTAAGGGTCAACAAACATTTTCTTTAAAGGGCCAAAAAGTAAATATCTTAGGCTTTGCAGACCACACCTAGTCTCTGTTATGTTTTACAATCCTCTAAAAATGTAGAACTTCTTAGCTTGAGGGCTGTATATAGACATCCATGGGCCAAATTTTGCCCACTGACCTTAATTTGCCAACTTCTTAGACCAGTAGCTCTCAAGGGAGAGAAACAGCAATTCTGCTCCCCAGAGCATATTTGGCAATATCTGGACACAGTTGTGGTTGTCACGACTCGGAGGGAGTGTTATTTAGTAAGTAGAGACCAGAATGCTGCTAAACATCCTACAATGCACAGCTTCTCCCTCTGCAACCAAGAATTATGCAGCCCCAAATATCAATAGTACCAAAGTTGAACACGCCTGCCTTAGAAAATCGACAATACAATAAATCAGGTCTTGATTTGTAAATTTTTTTCATGTCACAAATATTCTAATCGTGGCCAATTTCAAACTACCAATGTAATGTCACCTACCAACGGACTTGGGGAGGATCAAAAAAGAGCCCGCATCTCCAAGACAATCCTAAGTCAAAAGAACAAAGCTGGAGGCATCACGCTACCTGACTTCAAACTATACTACAAGGCTACAGTAACCAAAACAGCATGGTACTGGTACCAAAACAGAGATATAGACCAATGGAACAGAACAGAGTCCTCAGTAATAATACCACACATCTACAGCCATCTGATCTTTGACAAACCTGAGAGAAACAAGAAATGGGGAAAGGATTCCCTATTTAATAAATGGTGCTGGGAAAATTGGCTAGCCATAAGTAGAAAGCTGAAACTGGATCCTTTCCTTACTCCTTATACGAAAATTAATTCAAGATGGATTAGAGACTTAAATGTTAGACCTAATACCATAAAAATCCTAGAGGAAAACCTAGGTAATACCATTCAGGACATAGGCATGGGCAAAGACTTCATGTCTAAAACACCAAAAGCAACGGCAACAAAAGCCAAAATTGACAAATGGGATCTCATCAAACTAAAGAGCTTCTGCACAGCAAAAGAAACTACCATCAGAGTGAACAGGCAACCTACAGAATGGGAGAAAATTTTTGCAATCTACTCATCTGACAAAGGGCTAATATCCAGAACCTACAAAGAACTCAAACAAATTTACAAGAAAAAAACAAACAACCCCATCCAAAAGTGGGCAAAGGATATGAACAGACATTTCTCAAAAGAAGACATTCATACAGCCAACAGACACATGAAAAAATGCTCATCATCACTGGCCATCAGAGAAATGCAAATCAAAACCACAATGAGATACCATCTCACACCAGTTAGAATGGCGATCATTCAAAAGTCAGGAAACAACAGGTGCTGGAGAGGATGTGGAGAAATAGGAACACTTTTACACTGTTGGTGGGATTGTAAACTAGTTCAACCATTATGGAAAACAGTATGGCGATTCCTCAAGGATCTAGAACTAGATGTACCATATGACCCAGCCATCCCATTACTAGGTATATACCCAAAGGATTATAAATTATGCTGCTATAAAGACACATGCACACATATGTTTATTGCAGCACTATTCACAATAGCAAAGACTTGGAATCAACCCAAATGTCCATCAGTGACAGATTGGATTAAGAAAATGTGGCACATATACACCATGGAATACTATGCAGCCATAAAAAAGGATGAGTTTGTGTCCTTTGTAGGGACATGGATGCAGCTGGAAACCATCATTCTCAGCAAACTATCACAAGAACAGAAAACCAAACACCGCATGTTCTCACTCATAGGCGGGAACTGAACAATGAGATCACTTGGACTCGGGAAGGGGAACATCACACACCGGGGCCTATCATGGGGAGGGGGGAGGGGGGAGGGATTGCATTGGGAGTTATACCTGATGTAAATGACGAGTTGATGGGTGCAGCACACCAACATGGCACAAGTATACATATGTAGCAAACCTGCACGTTGTGCACATGTACCCTACAACTTGAAGTTTAATAATAATAAATAAATTTAAAAAAAATAAAAATAAAAAAATAAACTGGCACAGCATTATATGCCACCACATAGATGCACTAGGCATAAATAACCACAAGAGCATAGACGACCATAAAATAGCAAAATAATTAGGGCATGATCAGTTTTGAGTATTTGTTACTTTTGTTTGTTTTAATGTCTTTAATTATAAGTTTATATAATTTAATTTTTGATAAGGGCTATGTTTAACAACAACCAGCTCAGAACGCCCTGAAAATTTAACAACGGACTCTCATGAACCAGGGTAAGCGGGCTCCAGGGCAGCCCTGGGAGAATGAAAGCTTCTTTCACTTAGTCCTTACAAGTTAGAAGCCAGACAGTATTATCTTCCTTTAACAAATGAGGAGACTAAGCCTGAGAGATTCAGGCAAAGAGACAAAGACTTATGCAAAAGAGACAAATCAGGGGCTTTAAATACAGGTTTGTTTTCTCCAAAGCTGATAGACTTTCTCCTATCCTGTACTCCACTATCAACCCAGGGAAAGTGAGATCAAAATATTTATTCTGTGAAATGCTTATCAGTACTGGGACATTTTAATTAATTGCTGAATAGAATAGAGATAGAAGTCATTAACATATTGTTAGTGATCAACTCTGGTATAATATTACAAATATAGCAGAAAGGCCATCCTGCCAAAAAAGATTTGCATCCATAGAAATTATTATTATTATTATTAATATTTTTACTTCCTTATCCTTTCCAGGATTCTCTCTTTTCAATTAAACATCTGCACTCCTCACCTCTCCCCCTCAGTGAATTAGTTCACAACAGGTCAGGAACTGTAAGATTCTGAAACAAATAGGAAACAAAACAGGTAAACCTTGGATATTAGTATATCAAGGGAGGGGTCTATGCCAGACTCTGAGGCCTGAGTGAGTACTACAGTCAGAGTACAGTGTCAGGGCATTCAGCTTCACAAGGGGTGGCCACGAAGGGGACACTGAAATGGACAAGGAAAGGGAAGGAGAAAGAGCATGGATAATCCAACTGGCCTCTCTCCCCACTGGCTCAGGCTTGGCTGTGAGTGTGAGTCTTTGTCCCAACACAGAATCAATCTATTGGAAAGTGCTTAGTGGCTGCAGCCTTCAATCACTTCTTTTTTCTTATTAGACACCACAGCACTCCAGCAGCTGAGTTCTCAGAAGGAGACAAAATTTCCAAGACCTAAAGGCAACATGGTAGGGGTGGTACTGAAAGCATGGATGTTAGGGTCAGGGGCCTGGGTCTGAACTCTGGGTCTGATCATGTGATCTTCGGCAAGTCAATCTCTGGGACCTTAGTTTCTTCATACAAAAAATATATATAATAGTAGGGAATGAATTCCTATGTCATAAGGTTATTGTAAGGATCAACCTGAAATATCACATGAAAGTGTGTGGTAAAAAACATTGAAGAGAAGAAAATGGCATACTCTACTAGATATGAAATCTTCCAGAAGCTAGCAGCCACATGGGAGCCCCATCCACCCCTGCAGTCAGCTGGTTTTTTTTTTTTTTTTTTTTTTTGAGACAGTGTTGCTCTGTCACCTAGGCTGGAGTGCAGTGGCATGATCATAGCTCACTGTAATCTCAAACTCCTGGGCTCAAGCAATCCTCCTGCCTCAGCCTCCCAAGTAGCAGCTGTGACTACAGGCCTGTGCCACCATGACTGGCTATTTTTTAAATTTTTTTTTTGGTTGTTTTTTTTTTTTGTTTTTTTTTTTGTTTTTTTTTTTTTTGAGATGGAGTCTCCCTCTGTCGCCCAGGCTGGAGTGCAATGGCACCATCTCAGCTCACTGCAACCTCCCTCCGTCTCATAGGGTCAAACGATTCTCCTGCCTTAGCCTCTTGAGTAGTTGGGATTACAGGCATGCACCACCACACCTGACTAATTTTTGTATTTTTATTAGAGATGGGATTTCACCATGTTGGTCAGGCTGGTCTCGAACTCCTGACCTCATGATTTGCCTACCTTGGCCTCCCAAAGTGCTGGGATTACAGGCGTGAGCCACCACGCCCGGCCCTTGTTGATAATTTTTAAATTTTTTGTTGTCCAGGCTGGTCTTGAACTCCTGGCCTCAATAGATTTTCCTGCCTCAGGCTCCCAAAGCACTGAGATTACAGGCATGAGCCGTCGCACTATTTTAAGTAACTGAAATCAAGCTATTTTAAGTGACTCACTGAAGTCCCTGGGTCCATGTTGTGGAGAAGCTCTTCTACAGATGGATGAAGAATGAAGCTGAAGCTTCATCAGCGCTTGGACAGCCAGTGCTAATGATTAGAACCCTTTAAAAAGAAAATATCCACAAACTGCTTTATTGACTATGTAACCCAGGAGATAAAATATAACTATATTGTAGTTAGATAATATAACTATATTGTAGTTATATTGTACAGTCTCAAATGAGTTTCTTCACTTATCCTACATTAAATGCATGTTGCTTTCATTATCTTCCCTGCCCCACTCTTCTTTTTAGGAGGCCTATATTGGTTATTTTATTTATTTTTATTTTTATTTTTTATTTTTGGAGACAGAGTCTCGCTCTGTTGCCCAGGCTGGAGTGCAGTGGCATGATCTCGACTCACTGCAAGCTCCGCCTCTCGCTTCACGCCATTCTCCTGCCACAGCCTCCCGAATAGCTGGGACTGCAGGCGCCTGCCACCACACTCGGCTAATTTTTGTATTTTTAGTGGAGACAGGGTTTCACTGTGTTAGCCAAGATGGTCTCAATCTCCTGACCTTGTGATCTGCCCACCTTGGCCTCCCAAAGTGCTGGGATTACAGGTGTGAGCCACCATGCCCGGCCAATTTTTTTAATTAAACAAGTCATTTAAATTTAAATTACACAATGATCAGTGTAGAAAGGTTGGGACAACCTTTCTAAAAGTGTTTGTTAAGTTTACTGTAGAGTCTGTAAGTTTTCTGTAGAAAATATAGAAAATCAAAAAGAAGAAAATAAAATTCCCCCATAATCTTACAACCCATGTGTTATGGACTGAATTGTAATCTCCTCAAAATTCACAAGTTGAAGCCCTAATCTCGAATGTGATCATAACTGGAGATAGGGCCTTTGAGGAGATAATTATGATTAAATTAGATCATAAGGACTGGACCTACTCCAACAGGACTGGTGTCTTTATAAGAAGAGGAAGACGTACCAGAAGTATGCATGCACAGAGGAAAGACCATCTGAGGACACAGCAAGAAGGTGGCCATCTTCAAGCCAAGGAGAGAAACCCCAGGAGAAAACAAACCTACCAACACCTTGAGCTTGGACTTCCAGCCTCCAGAACTGTAAGAAATAAATGTCTACTGTTTAAGCCACCACCCAGTCTATGGTATTTTGTTATGGCCATCCTAGCAAACTAATACACCATAGATTCAGAGAATATACTGTTAATAGTTGATATGTTTTCTTCTAAATGTTTAAATACAGTTTGTTTGTTTGTTTGTTTGTGAGACAGAGTATTACTCTGTTACCTAAGCTGGAGAGCAGTGGTGCAGTCTCAGCTCACTGCAACCTCTGTCTCTTGGGTTCAAGTGATTATCCTACCTCAGCCTCCCTAGTAGCTGAGAATACATGCATGCACCACCATACTTAGCTAATTTTTATATTTTTAGTAGAGGTGGGGTTTCACCATGTTGGTCACGCTGGTCTCGAATTCCGGACTTCAAGTGATCCACACACCTTGGCCTCCTAAAGTGCTGGGATTACAGGTGTGAGCCACCGTGGCTGGCCTTAAATGCATATAAATTTATATAAATCCTCATCTTTTTCATACTGACAGTATATACTGTTTTGTATCTGCTTTCCTCAATTAACATATCATAAATATTTTTATCACTAAACCTTTCATTACATATATGACTTAATGGCAGTACATCCAGTTCATAGATATAGGCCCTCCTTTAATTCTCAACTGTTGACCATTTATTTCCAATTTTCCTCCACTATATAAATGATATTGCATTGATCATCCTTGGTAGCTAAGTCTTTGCCTACATCAATGATTATTTCCTTGGCCTGATTTTTAAAGGTGGAATCACTGAGTCAGAGTGAACACATTTTTAAGACTGTACAGTAAACTTAACAAACTACTTTTAGAAAGATTGTCCCAATTTAGATTCCCCTATTAGAGTTCAAATATTTCTATTTTTTGCCCTAGTAGCAGCTCATATGGGCCTTGGTGGTTCTTTTTCTAGAGGAGGTTTTTGGTGAAATACCCTCAGGCTTCACCTACCACTCCCAGCAGATAAGCAACATAGATATTCAAGCAGTATTTGTTGAACTGTGTAATGTGTCCCATTAGCGGTTCATAAAATCGATGTAGTGGGTCATGACTGGCACTTGTTTGTGTTCAGTGAAATGGTATGTAAAAGAACAGCAGAGCAAATATTTGCATTGTGAGTAAAAACATCCTTTAATAGAGCTTTTATTTACTTGTATATGTGTGTGTTGATGAGATCTAGATTTCAAGGTAACACTGTTGTAAGGTCACAGTTTAGAAAGTTTGAAAAGTACTGGTGAGTCAAAAGTTCATTGAATTGGGGCCCAAAAGACTTTGATTCTGGGCCTAATTTGAAGGGGAAGGAAGGCGCACAAAATTAGCTACTGAAAAATATATACCATAAGTTATGGTTTATAATAGAGGAAATTATACATTTCAGGGCATGGAAAACAATCTGCACCTCCCTTCTCCATGTTATTTTAGCCACATTACATCTATGATTGTCGATCTGCCTCTGCCTCTCCCTAGCTGTGTTTAATATTCTGCAGTCATCATTTGAAATTATTAATAATTTTAAACCAGAGGTACCATATTTTTACTTTGCACTGAGCCCCTACAAATTATGTAGCCATTCTTATCCATTAATTCAGACAACATGCCGTCTTCCTGACAGAAAAGTGGAATTCATTTATTTGGCAATGCTGAGAGCTGAAGCAAGAACTCTCAGCCTTGGTGGATAAGGTAGGAGCTGCTTTGAGGGTTTATGACATACACTATTGCAAGGAATCAGCTGTGCACTAGACCACACACAAGGCAATCTGTAGCTGTTTAGAACTTTTGTTCTGCCCAAGGCTTGTGTTCAATTGTTTCAGTCCCAGCTGGAATAGATTGTCCAAACTGCATTCAACTATTAAAAAGAAGTCTTAAAATAGGATTACCCACTTAATAGCATGTGCTACTATATGGGTTAATTGGATGTGAAACATTCACAGCAGGTCCTCAATAAAAGATATAATAGAAAGATGAAGGTCACTGTTGGGCCTGAGTACTTTATTATGTCCAACAAGCATTGAAAACCCAAAGGTTGCTAAATGATTAATAGGTAGAACAAATTACCATATTTGGGGATATGGCCTGTTTTATATTTGGAAAAGCCCCCATCTATTTGTGAAATCTAGCTGATAGCTCAATGGTAAACTATCTTCCTTCAACAGAGATAAAGCTACTTATCAGAAAAGTGTGAAGTTAGAGCTTTTGCAGTGATTGTAATGACACGTTTACACTATTCTTTGTGTGCTTCAGGGGCTGGGAATAGGTTGTAACTACGGAGCAAAGTCAGATATGATGACAGTCAGAAAGAATACTGGCCTCCTTAGAAATGAGTCTGAAACAGAGGAGCCAACCAGGTACTTTTCCAAAGGAGCCAATCAGTCTTTACACACAGAACAAGTATTTATCAAGCATCTTCCACTCAAAGGCTTTGAACACCCTTTGCAGAATTCCCTAATCAGACATGGTTCATGTCAGTTTTCTCTCTCCTCTGTGCTCTCAAAGCACCCCATGCTCACCCTCTCAAATTATTTTTTATTCTTTATTGTGAATGTTTATTTTTTTACCTATCTCCTTCACTAGCCTTGAAGTTACTTGAAGGTAAGTACTGTGTTATTGGTTTTTTTTTAATCTCTGTATCCCTAGACCTGGAACAGCACCAAGCCTGCTGTAGGTGCTTGATAAATTTGTACAGTTAAGTAAAAGAACAAATGGCATATGATATATAAAGAGCTCTTACAAATCAATATAAAAAAGGCCAACAACACAAAAGTGAAATGGGTAAAGCATATGAGAAGGCAGTACACAGAAAAGGAAGTGTAAAGGACTGTTAAACACATAAAAGGACATTAAAACTCAATCATAATATGAACCGTAATAAAAGACAAAAAAGAAAATGTATAAATGGCTATTAAATCTTTTTGTTTTCTTTTTCTTTTTCTTTTTTTTTTTTTTTTGACAGTCTTGCTTTTTTGCCCAGGCTGGAGTGCAGTGGTGTGATCTCAGCTCACTGCAACCTCTGCTTCCCAGATTCAAGTGATTCTCATACCTCAGCCTCTCAAGTAGTTGGGACTACAGGCACACACCACCACGCCTGGCAACTTTTTTTGTGTTTTTAGTAGAGAGGGTTTCACCATGTTGGCCAGGCTGATCTGGAACTCCCAGTCTTAGGTAATCTATCTGCCTTGGCCTCCCAAAGTGCTGGGACTACTGGCGTGAGCCACTGTGCCCAGCCTAAATGGCTGTTAAGTCAATTAAAAGACATTCAAACTCAATCACAATAAGAGAAATGCAAACCACACTGAGGTATCATTTTTCACCTATTAGATGGGCAAAGATAAAAAGAAGTTCTACCCACACATATTGCTGGAAATGACGCAAATTGGTACAATCTCCAAGGAGGACAAATTGCAAGTGTTCATAACCTTTGACTTAGCAATTCCACTTCCCAGAATTTATCCTAAAAGATATATGCACATATGTATAAAGTGATATGTGAACGCATAGCTAACTAACTGCACCTTTTCTGGTATGCTCCAGAGCTGGTTATTTGAATATTGAAATGCTTGGGCCATGCCTGTAATTCCAGCACTTTGGGAGGCCGAGATGGGTGAATCACCTGAGGTCAGGAGTTCAAGACCAGCCTGGACAACATGATGAAACCCCGTCTCTACTAAAAATACAAAAATTAGCGAGGCATGATGGTGCGCACCTGTAATCCCAGCTATTCAGGAGGCCGAGGCAGGAGAATCACTTGAACCTGGGAGGTGGAGGTTGCAGTGAACCAAGATCGTGCCACTGCACTCCAGTTTGGGTGACAAAGAAAGACTCTGTCTCAAAAAAAAAAAAAAAAAAAAAAAAATGCTTACTTATTGACGAGTAAATGCTGCTGTCTTGCCATACAATCCCTCCCCAAGAACTCCTAGCCTTTGCTGCAACCCAGCAAATCAACAGGTAAATGCCTGAGACCACATGGTTCATCTGGAACCCTGCTTCAGCACTATGGCCAGCATCATTCTGATTCATCAGTGCCCATGCCATAATAGTTGTTAAATATTTGGGTATCACTCCTATGTTCAAGGTTATTTACTGCAGCACAAAACGCAATAGCAAAACTTGAGAAATAACCTAATCAATAGCTAATGTTTACTGGAGTTTACTATGTGCCATTCACTGTTCTAAGTACTTGACATTAATTAACATATTTAATCCTCACAGCAACCCTAAGAGGAGGTGCAATGGTAATTGCCAATTTACAAGTGAGAAAACTGAGGCACAGAGAAGTAAAGTAAGTTGTCCAAGATCATATAGCTAATATGTGATCAAGCCAGAAGTCTATCAAGGTAGTCTGATTCCAAAGTCTATGTTCCTAAAATCAAAGTCCTTCAGGAGGGATTGATGAAATAAATTAGGGTTTATCCATGGAACAGAGTATTATACAGCCATAAAGAAGATGGAGAAGCTCTTTATAAACATGATGGAATACTCACCAAGCTACACTTCTAGTTGAAAATAAAGCACAGAAAACTGTGTGCAGTAGATATCTGATGTGTGGGTAACATTTATATGTGTATGTGTACATATGTATGTGTATATCTATCAAAAATTGGATATGTATCACATATAAATGTGTGTATGTATATGTAAAATCACAAAATAGGTAAGTGGGATATGTCTGGAATGATATACAAAAAAACTGGTAACACTAGTCACGTGCCTCTGGGGAACAAGTTATTAGGAAAAAATGCTTGCTGTGTGTGCCTTTTGTACCTTTTTAATTTTATACCATGTGAAAGTTTTGCCTGTCTTAAAAATTAAACTACAAATTGATCATAAAAAAGAACGATGTGACACATACATAAAAATTCTGAGGCAGAAAATAAAAAGAGCTTAGAAGGAAATAGAAAAGGCATGTAGCTAGCCAAGGGTGGGCAAGATTCCAAGCTCCTGGTCATGAGGAATTGCTGAGCACTTGAGTAGGGGATTTCAAGGATATTTGGAGGGTTGGGGAGGGCATCCTAGGGGGAGAAGCTGAGTTAGGCAGACTGACAAATTTTAACAATAGTGATCCACACATGAGGTGAAGGGCCCTGGAGGCACCCGCGCCCTGCACAATTCCAAGTGGATGCGTGGAAACCAAGAAAGATCTGTGTGTGCAGAGGGTCTAGGAGGGGCTGTCAGGGCCCCCAGTGGCTGAATGAGTTTAGAAGCCAG
This sequence comes from Chlorocebus sabaeus, assembly GCF_047675955.1. Lineage (NCBI taxonomy): Eukaryota > Metazoa > Chordata > Mammalia > Primates > Cercopithecidae > Chlorocebus > Chlorocebus sabaeus. The sequence goes on along the minus strand of NC_132914.1, from coordinate 97,816,499 downwards.
GGAAATTCAGAGGAATAAAAACCAGAAGTGCCCAAACCTCATCCTGCCCCCACATCCATTGCTGACAAGGAACGAAGCTGTGGAGCTATCCCCAAGGAACTGGGCGAAAAACAAAGAAGTAATTGAAGGGTTGGGAGAAAATAGGGCCAAGGAAAAGCAGTTCAAGAAGCTGGGATTGTTGGTTCTGAAGGAGCAAAATTACTGTCCTCTACTAGACGACGCATCGTTGTTAGTGGGACAGTGACCAGCTGTTCTTGGCCGCCATAAAGGAAACAAAGAGGGAAAGGGCTTCGACGCAGCATAAGCAATTTAAATTAGACCCAGAGAAAATCTCTCTGTCAGAATAAAGCTAAGTTGCTAAGCACCAAAGGGACAGATTCTCAGGGAAGATGTGGTATCACTATCCCTCCCTCCAGATTAGACTTGGGGATGTGGATGTCAATCAGGTTTGAATCCTTCTGCTGGACAAGTCAGTCACCTTTCCTGCTTCCCAGTGTCTTCATCTTAAACTCTGGGAATGAATACTAGCCTCATAAAGTTGTCATAAGGACTAAGAGATCCTGTATATAAAGCCTTTAGAACAGGGCCTTACATATAGTAAATTGTCATTAAATAGCAGCTAGTGCCCTTTAGGGCAAAAGAGACAGTGGCTATTAGCCATGGTTTTAAGTGACTGAGACAGTTACTTGGGATGGTCTGAAAGTTTCTTTGATTTAAGAAAATATCCCAAGTGTGTCATCAATAATGTTATATATATATATATAAAATATATATATATAATGAAATCTTGACTTTTCTGAAATAAATATTTATTTTATTCACTTTATTTTTTAGAGATAGGTTCTTGCTCTGTCACCCAGGCTGGAGTGCAGTGCCATGATCATGGCTAACTGTAGCCTAGAACACATGGCTTCAAGAGAGCCTCCCACTTCAGCCTCCTGAATAGCTAAGATTGGAATAAATATTAAACCATTCATTTCATCTGCTTTGGTTATAAGTTCTGGTGTCAGTCATTTTCCCAAAAATCACATTTCTAACAACCTCACTCTCTGGATGCATATCATACAGAGCAGAGTTTTTCAAGAATTTGGACTATGACTTACAGTAATAACTTTCATATCATAGCACAGTGACACACACATTTGTATACATGTAACTGAAATGAAAGCTTATAAGAAAATACTTAGACTTTCTATGTGTCATCTATTTTGATATTTTCTATTTTATTTTACTTTCATTTTTTAAAAACACTTATCCTGACCCTCTAGATTGATTTCGTGAAACAATATTTATCCAAATCAGTAAAAGAAGTGCAATTACATTCAAAGTTTTCCTTTTGATGAATATTATGATTTTATTTTATTTACTCTTAAACGTTTATTTTAAAAGCTTCTGTATGTGTTTATATACGTGTGTGCACCCCTGCCTGGCAAGTGCCCTGTTTATTCTGCCTTTGAACTTATCTACCACTTAGTGTTGGAAAGGAAAGATATTCCTAAGACTGGGAAGTGGAAATAGGTTAGTGAGAATGCGTACTCCACTTTACCTTGGGTAGTGGGAAGGACCTCCAAGGAATAGCTACTTGGGGCTTCTAGAAAGACTGGGCTCTACTCCCAGGGATTCCAAGTCCTGCTAAGTATTTGGGCACGCCAAGTGTGGTGCAGAAACCACTGAAGTGCAAGGTCTCATGCAGACTGGGACAATGGATAGTCTAATTGCGAACACCACAGATGGTGTTCTGTGGTGGGCAAAGTTTGACTACAGGTAAGATCTTGACACAACTCTGGAGCAGAGTCTTAAATGATGATCAAGATTTATTTTCTAGCCAGCTTAACAAAACAGCAAACTGGTTTATTTTTTTCCTAGACTTGAGTTTCTAGTCTGAGTTTTAAACCTGCTCACTGCTGGACCTTGGTGGTACTTCTGCAGCTCTGGCTGAAATCTTCCTTCCTGGACCATGCAGACTGTGGCCTTTGAGAGCGCTGCTTCTGCCACATCAGAGAAATTTCTCCCCTGGTCCAGCCCAGCCAATCAGACTCTACCCCTGGGGTATATGCTCCCAGGTTGGTATCTTACAAGCAGGACTGGGACAACAGGCAAAAGATCTACACCAATCTCTGGGATTTTATGTTTCAGAAATAAACTCATCCTCCTACTACAACGATTCATCATCATCTATCATATTGGGAAGATATAAGACAAGGTAATACTGTGGGGAGACACATCTCACTGTGGGATGATGAATTATTCCAGACATAAGACACTGTCATCCCAGCCTTCTCTTTCCGGTCTCTAGGCGAAGGAAGTGAGTGTGTCTGTATCAGGCTTGAGGATCAGATATTGTGCATGAAGCTGAGAAGAGTGAATGCTTTGTTATTTCATCAAAGTTTGTTTTCAAAGGTTATCCCTCCCTGCTACTATATTTATCAAAGAGAATCAGATTATCATCAGAACAAGGCCCAGCATTATTTTATAAAGAAAGCTAGATCATTACTCATTGGGTTTTAATTACTGGGTTTAATTTTGTTGATGCCTACTTAAATTTTCTTCTTCTGAAGAAAACTCTCGTATGTTTCTTCCTCAGTAAAATCCCTTCTGATGTTATTATTATATATCTGTGAGTACACATTCCTGGTTTATTAACACTTTTCCTTAATTGATTTTTAGAATTCAGTTCCAAACACCAATCTCTATGAATCACTTTGGTAATATCTGCTCTGTGAGTCCATGGCCAAAGACAAATACAACTAACTGTGGGATTTTTCATTAATGGCTAATTTGTTAAAGTATTGCTCTTATAGCATAACATTAAATCACCTATCAGCAAATGTGAGTTCCCTGGACTTGATTGCTGAATGCACAATATTGAAAGCAAAGATATTATCTACATGGTAAAATGAGCAAACGTGTCTATAGCAACCACATACAAAGTCTAAAGTTATTATCAGACCTGGACTTCATTGTTTCCCTCCTAAGGTGTAAAAAGACGTAAGATGAAGAGGATTACAAAAATCAAACCGATCTTTAGCAATAGCAGGAAAAGGAATATGTGACTATCAATCAGGCCTGTGAGGGGTGGGGGGTGTTTAGATCCCTCAGCCCCTTCAAAAACAGAAGTTATCTTCTGGTACAATTTAATATGAGAAGGACTATATTTTCCACATCAGAAACCTTGATGCATAGTGTAATGAGGATGACTGTAGTTATGGCACAGCACTCCCTACTTTGCCCTAATTCATTCATTAATTCACTCATTCAATACATATTTATTGAGTCATGGTGCTAGGCCAGCTGCTTGTCATACAACACAAGGCTGATGCATTTTCTATCTTCATGACGCATATTATCTAGCAAACTCTAAACCTACTTCACATTTTTTAAAATGAAAAAATGCATAAAAGTAAAAAGCAACTGAACATAATTGAGACAAATCTTAATATAAAACTCTATAGCTGCAAATAGAAGAATCAAAGAAAATTAGATAATCATCATACTTGTCATGTATTGACCTGCCATTTTTTATGTAATTGATACTTACTCAAACTTTCCAAAGTAGATCCTGTTTCCTTCTGTACAGCCAAGGAAGCTGAAGCTGGTTACGGAGCTTGCCTAAAGCCAAGGCTAGAAAGTCCAAATAGTGGGGTGTGAACCAAGGCCCATCAGTCTTCCAACACTTACACTCTTTCCCTATACAGGGAAATCTCTGGGCAGAGGACTTTTCCTTCATTAAGAATCCGAGGGATCTGGGAGTGCTTGCTGGACATGAAAACATAGCTATTCTTCTGGCAGTTTAGGCACCAAAAACCACAACTAATACAAAGAACAGAGAAGAAATATTACTGCATTCTCACAATGCAGCTACCACTAAGGGTTTCCTTCCAGGAATGTGAGTAGGGAGAATGAGATGGGATCCACTCAGGTGTGCAGTTAGTAGATTCCTGGAAGGAAACCCTTAGTGTTAGCTGCGTCGTAAGAAGGCGAGAATATTTCTTTCTGTATTAGGTAGCAGAAAAGAATATAAGCTCCTTAAGTGCAAAGGCCACTATTATTGATCTTGGTTTCTATCCTTGGGTTGACCATCAGGTTTTGCACATAGCCCAGGTGCTCAATAAATGTAAGATCAGAGGGTGAAGAAAAAAGCAAAGGCAAATGGAAGTGGGAGTGGGTCTGGCCCTTGGTCATCTAGTCTCACTGAGTTTCTCACAGCTGGTTCCATCACAGTTTGTCAGGTGTTCCAGGGTTTCTATTTTCCATCAAACACAGTCTTATAATTCTACAATCTCTAAGCTCAAGTACTGCATCATGTTGGCATAACTGAAGGAGACATACCTAGAGCATATTCGCTAGTTCCTCAGAGAAATGTTTTGTAAGGATTTGCCATCTGTTTTTTAGAGACCATTGGATAAACAACTTTTATTTGCAAATCATTTTTGTTTCTTCTGAAATATAACAGTTGAAATGACCATGAAGACATGGTCATTTATGTTACCCTCATTATTAAAGTCCATGCAAAAAATTATTTCGCTAAGCTTATATGCTTTCTTATGTTATGTATGTAACTCATCATGTTTCTACTTTTTGGTCTAGCTTCTAGAAACTTCCAAGTTTGGACCCTCTATTTGTAGTTTAATTCATTTATTTATTCATTCAGTGAACATTTATGGAAAATGATTACTTTAGTTTCATTATCTTGTCCCTGCCTCATAGAGCTTTGATTTCCTTTTTATCATTATTGTAAGTACTTTTCTATTATATGTTTAGTACAACGTATTTTTATTACATGCATCTTTTGGAAGTAGCCAGGAAATAATAAATGTAAGTAATAAATAACTAAAATAGTTTTATCGTAAATATGGTAAGTCCTGGGACATACAATTGCATAGGAGCTAAGTACACAGGGCTTGGAATCCCATAGCCTCTAGAGTCAAATCTCAGTTCTGCTCCACTAGCAGTATAAACTGAGACAAACTATGCTTTCTGAAACTCAGTTTGCCCACCTGTAAAATGGGGCTAAGAATTCCCACATGAGATGTTTATGAAGATTAAATAAGATAATGTATAAAAAGCACCTAGCATGGCCTGGCAGATGGTAAATGTTTAATAGTCACTACTTGTGTTAAAGCAGGTAAACATACGGCAAATAATTCCATGCGTAAATACCTTGTCTCTGAGGTGGGTTGAGCTTGCTTTCCATGAAAAATAAATGGATATTTTTAAAGCTTCACATTTTAAATTAACTTTAAACTATTTTCTTTTAGTCTTCTCCAAGATTCTCGGCCATGTTCCATCACCCCTTGTTGTTGAGTCCTCTTGTCTAATTATAAACTAAATTCTGGCTTGTTAGCAAGAAAGATTTTTCTCAGGCTCTGTTCTATAAACAATACCAGAGAAATCACAGATGCCTTGAAAACCAGGAGGGCTCTCCCAGTCTGCAGTGTTTTTTTTTTTTTTGTCTTAAAGAACCACAAATGACTCTGACTTTAAAAGTTGTGTATTTGCTATCAACAAGCACAGCACATTAAGCCTGTCTCTTCTATAACATACATAATACTGTCTTATAATTGTTTATTTCCATGGCTGCCTCATCCAAAAACTTCTTGAAGTCTGGCAGCCCATCTCATTCCCCATTCATCCTCTGTTCCTAGCCCAGTAGCAAGCATATAGTAGGTGCTCAATAAATATTTGTTGAATCATTGAATGAACCAATCAATTAATGAAAACTACATGAAGACAAGGACCATATCTAATGTAGTGTGTTGTCTTCTGGGGCACTCATCATAGTGAATGAATGAATGAACAAATGAATATCATTTAACCGAGTCCACTTGAGATACAAATAACTTTTAAAATAAGAACAATTTAAACATGATTTTTTACCTTCAGCCAGAAAACAAGAACGTTTTAAAATCTCAGAGTCAATTTTTAGAGAACTTTCAAAGCCACGCCCAGTGTTTAAGAGATTGACTATTTTCTTCATTACTATTTGCACCAAATTCTCAAACATTACTACTAATACAAAATTATCAAGTTCACATAACATTTTGGAGTGGAATCTTGGTGGTGTACTTTCTCCTTAGTGACAGGAGAAGCTTGGGCAGAGAGCAGAGAGGGGTAAATGGACCCCCAAGTCCCCAAGATGGAGACTGAGTTTAGCAGGGCCCACAGCTGGAGCCTAGGCTGTGTTCTTCCTAGGACTTGGCACAGTCGGAAGAGTGTTAAAGGAAGCCGGCCAGGAGTTCATTTAGTACAGAAACCCAGGAGACCCTAGGGAAATAACTCTTCCAAAATTGGATTCAAGGGTAACAAGCCAGTGTAAAGCTGAGGGGTGGTTCTACGTCTTTCCAATTGTGCACTCATTACTTACTCAAGTGCTCTCCCTGTCACTCATGATCCTGGCACACACATGAACCTCAGTTCCTTTCCTGGGTTTTCACACACACACATACCCATACATAAAACACAACGTCACAAGACCTTTCTTTGTGTGACAGACAAAAAACTTTGGGGGGACAAGATTTCTGTCAAGTAACTTGGTACCCCTTCCTCTCTCCTCTTCGTAGGAAAAACATATATATATCTTCATACAGGGAAACATCCAGACTCCTTTTATTCTACCTTCTCTCTGCCAATGCTTATATTTTCACACTCAAATGACTCTTAAAGATATATTCCTAAACAAAGGCACTTCCTTCCCTAAGATGAATCTTATACCAGCTATTAAAGAATTATTTTTGCCACCTCAACAGAGATTCCTAATGGTTTGTCAATATCCATTCTTGCTATATTCACTCAGAACCCTTGAATTTTAGCTGAAAATATGGACACCCAGAATAAAGGCTGCCTTTTTCAGCCTCTCTTGCAGCTAGAAGTAGCCATGGAATATGAGCAGACCTCATGTGAGCAACTTACTAGTCATGGAGTATGTCCTCTACTTTCTTTTTACCTCCTTCCTATTGGATGAAATGTGGACCTGATGGTGAAGGCTGGAGCAGCCATCTTGGACCATAAATGAATGGTATGTATTGAAAATGACAGAGCAAAAAGATAGAAGGAGCTTGGGTCGCTAGCACTACAGAGCTGCTGTTCCTGTCCTGGACTATTTATACTCTGACTATTACGTGAGAGAGAAATAGACTTTTCCCTTGTTTAAGCTACTTTTGTTTTGGTTCTTGGTGACTGCCACTAATACTGTATCCTGCCAAATATACCTCTTTACCCAGATATTGGCAAATATCAGCAGCATCAACAGTTATGTGACAGGCATTCTAATCAGATTATCCATTAGAGTGAGCCCTGCTCATTTCTCTTGCGTTATTGTTTTCTTCTTTCATGTAGAATCATTCAGCAGACTCTTATCAAGTTAACAGACTTCTATTGTTTTGGGTTATAAATTTAAAACGTTAGCATTTTATATGCAATGGGATGGGATTTTTCTCAACCAATTCCAATTAATCTTGCATGTTGCTGAATTTAACTTTAGTTTACATTTACATTCAATTTAAAATTTCTATGTAGATTTTATTAAGTTTATAACTTTTATTTCTTTCAGATTTTTTTGAAAAAAGTATAGTCTTCAAATGTTCAGAAAAAAACAGAATTTTTTAACCCCAAGAAACCACTGCAATCAAATTCAAGAAATCTTAGGATTTTGTCAAATTTCTTTCAATTCTTTATTTGAAAGAAATAAAACCCTACATACAGTTGGAAAATCACTAGCAATCAAATTCAAGAAACCTTAAGATTTTTTTCAGATTTGTTTCAGGTTTTTATTTTAAAGAAATAAAATCTTACATATAGTTGGAAGTCCTGTGGACTCTCCCGGATCCCATTCTCCATCCTTCTTCCCTTAAGGTAGACACTCTCATGAGTGTTGTGTGTTGTGTGTTATCATTCCTACATATATATTTACACTTTTACTATCTACCTAATCATAAGTATCGGTGTGTTTTCAAATTTTAAACAAATAAATTATAAGAATATCATTCTGCAACTTGCTTTCTTATTCAACATTAGATTCTTGTTCATTAATTTTAATTCTATTTTATAATTATTCTGCAAAGTATTCATTCTTCCATTAATGAACATTAAGGTTGTTTTTACTTTTTCACTATTTCAACCAATGCTTCAATGAACTTTCTAACTCCAGATGCAAAGGCTCATTTTCTAGAATGTGTGCCTAAAAATGAAATGGTAGTGTTATAGTGTATGCATATTTTAAATTTTAATAAACTTTGCTAAACTGCTCTCCAAACTTGCTCTACCAATTTATACTCTCATTCCTTTATATCTTTACTAGTATATGATATTGTCAGATTTTTTTACTTTTTGCCAATACAATGGGTATTCAATGGTATCTCATTATCATTTAATTGGCATTTCTTTGATTACTGGCTAGGTTTACTCACCACTTAGTTTTCTTACTGTGATTTATTTTACTATTGGGTTATTTGGCTGTTCCGTTCATTGATAGCTATTCTTCATATTTTGAGAATCTTAACCTTTTTTAGTTATAAGCATTGCAAATATTATCATCTCCCAGGCTATAAGCTGTCTTTTAATTTTGATGTACATAATTTAAACATTTTAATGTTACTTCTTTGTCTATGAATTGTGCTTTTGTCTTCTGATGAAGAATCCTCTCCTACCTGAAATCATAAAAACATCCCTGTATATTTTAAGCTAATAATTTTAAAGTTTTGTTTTTCAAATACAGATCTTTAATCCATGGAGAAGTAAATATCATTTGAATTCAAATGTTTTAATTCTAGGAATAACAAATTACGGGTCTTATGGCATTTGAGGGATTGGTGAAAAAAAACAAAAGGAACCCGATTTTGAAAAAGTATAAATAGCATTCAAAAGTATCCAGAAAAATATCATAAATAGCTGAAAGAATTCTGTCATATGTTGGGGGAGGGGTCAAATTTTAAGTACTTTTAGGATCTTCTCATTAATTTCTCATGCAGCGTGTGATCCTTGGTTTATGTACTGAGCTCGGTGGGTGCACCACTCCAGGTCTGCTCATCCTCACACACTCTCCAGCCTTGGCCACTTGCCTTTCTTCCCAGGCTGGAGGAATCCCAGAGAAGACTCACATCTCAGCTGCTGCCACCATCACCTTATATCCTAACGTCTCCAATTTTCTTAGCCTCCTCGGGAATGAGGACTGGGCTTAGGCATGGAACCTCAGCACGTCCTTTGTGCAGGTTCAACCAGACTTAACCCCATGGAGTCTCTAGTTTTCCTAGCTCACAATTACCCAGAGGGACTGGCAAATGAGGGAGACTCAATGGCCTGAAGAGCTGACTTTCACCAATGAGACAGAAGATGAAAACAAACTTGCAAATAAATTTCTTGCCCTTATTCTTCTTCCACAGCATATTGTTCTGAGAATCAGTGACTCCATGTGACCACTCTGGAGAAATCCCACATTAGTCAGCGATGTTTTCCTAAGAAGCCGTGCCTAAACTTGGCAGCATACCAGCTTGTATTGCTTTCCCTCCTTATCTGCCCTTTTCCCTCTCTTTGTCTTCTGTAGGATTGTGTCCCTCTCTTCAAAAAGCAATAGCATGTATGTTTTGTTTCATACTCTCCTTCTAGGGACTCCAGACTAACAGAATTGGCTTAAATTTTTTTTAAAAATGTTATTTATCAGTAAACAAAATTCAAAATGTTTATTAAAGCTGGTAAAAAGTTCTATTAAAGATGTTAAAACTATGATCAATAAATGTTGTAAATACTGTATAAATGAGTTGGTTCATTGGCAAGTCAATCATTTGGAGAATTGGCTTGCTTCTGTAGAAGGGAAGACAAAGAGAAGTCCAGCAATCTGAGTACTGTTTAGAAGATACATCCAATAGGAATTTGTTATGAACTCAGTGTGAAGGTTAGGGGATGGATGATATTAAGAATACCCCTAGGTTTCTGTTTTGGGCACCTGAATGAATGGCAAGCCCATTCACTTCGTTAAAGCAGAAGGAGGGGATTTGTGTGTGTGTTAAGGCTGAAGACTGTCAGGGAGGGCCGAAGACTGGATTTGGGCTGAAGACTGTCATGGAAGATGATGAGTTCATGGAATCTGAGGGGTCTGAGATATTTTGTAGGCATTTGCACAAATGGGTCTAAACTTCATGTAGTTCTGAGTTGGAGTCATTGATTTTTTAGTGCTATGATGAACACTGCTAATCGACGAACAACCTCTTCTCTCATCTGCCTTGCTAACAGAACCCCAGTTTTGTTCAGGCAGTGATGTACTCAGTTTACGGGATGAATAAAAATTAAGCCAATCATGGTAACCCCATTTCTCTTTGTCACTGATTGGTTGAGGGTGCATATATAATCCATTTCGAAGGCAAGGGAAGTCTACTGGGGAACTTCTAAGAAAGATTTTCCTCCCTGATAAAACAGCATGAGAAGAAATCTCACTTCCGCCTTCAAAACTTCCTGCCTTCTCACTTTAAACATGTTACGATAGAATCTAAAGCTTGGAGTTCCAGCCTCCATCTTGAAGCCATGAGACAGGTCTGTGAATGGCGGCACTGAAAGGCAGAAACAGCCCAGGTTTCTGATGACACCTCTGAGCCCCTGAGCCAACCCTGGAACAGACTATCTCCAGACTTATTGTTCTCTGAGATACTTAAATATCATCATTGTTAAGCCGTTATTGGGGACGCTGACATTTGTAGCGAGTTTCCCAACGTCATACAGACATCATCTACTTACCCTTGAGAAATGGAGTCATAGAAGTAGATGAGGCTGGCAGAGAAGGTCTTGGATAGAACTCAGAAAAATGCCAATGTTAAAAGGACATAGAGGAACCTGCCAAGCGGTATGAGAAGAACTAGCCCAAGAGATATTAACCATCCTGTATCACAAAGCTAACAGTAGTTATAATATAGCAGTACCACGAGGAAATAAATGTTTTTAAATGTAACTCTGAAAATACTCTGATTCTACAATAGTGGATACAAATCATTATGCATTTGTACAAACTCATAGAATGTACAACACCAAGAGTGAACCCCAATGCAAACCGTGGTCTTTGAATGATAAAGATGTGTCAGTGTAGGTTCACTGATTGTAAAAAATGTAGCACTGTGGTGCTGGGTGTTGCTAGTAGGAGAAGATGTGCATTTGTGGGGCAGGGGTATATGGAAACTCTATTTTCTCTTTGATTTTGCTGTGGACCTAAAATTCCTCTAAAAAATAAAGTATTTTTTTTAAAAAGAATGTAACTCAAAACGATCCATTTGGCTGTGTAATTCCAAATCTGTTCAAATATTTAGCCAAAGATTAAATGAAAAACAGAAACCATAGGTTTTTAAAATCTAAATAAAGATTTTTTAATTTATGGGACCTTCATTCTTTGTTTCACCCCATTATTCCAAATCAAGAATTAGTTTGGAGTCATTTGTTGATAAAGTGAACATCTTTAAATTCCATGCTTAAGAGTTTCCTATGGGTTTGGGTCATGAAATTCACTTGGCCTTGGAGAAATAATTGCTTGTCAGCATGAAGCCAAGCTGATGAATAATTCTGACAGCATCATGCACCAAATTAGTGAACTGGCTAACTTCACATTTCTCTACTAGCTACTGTTTTTGCCAAGTGTTTAATTGTGAATGGATGTGATAAGTTATCCCTCTCCCTGCACTTAGAATAAATATTTGTAGGCTCAGTGACATTACACTATCCTTATAATGCATTTATTCTTTCCTTGTGCTAGTGATAATTTAAGGGCATAATACTGTGTTGTATCATAGCATAAAAGATGAGGTCAGAGAATACTTTATGTAAGATAATAGTGCAATTTTAGAAATGTTCAAGGTAAACTAATTTAGCACAAGGAAGAAGAAAGGGCATGGGAAAGAGCTCTGAAGTTAGTCAGAGTTGGTATTGAATGTTGGCCTCACCGCTTAGAAACTGTGAGAAATTAAGCAAGTTTCTTATACTTCCTGAGTGTCCGTTTTTCATCTGCCAGATGGAGATAATAATATCAACTCCATAGGGTAGTTCTGAGAACTAAATCATGTCTGCAAAGAGCTAGCATAGTGCCTCGCTCATAGTACATTGTTAATAAATAACTAAAAGTCCTAAATTCATACATTTATAGATTTAATATTGGAAAAGGTCATTGGGGCTAAGTATTTGTTAACTATGTTGCAAAAACATTCTTCCCAATCAGTCACACGTTTCCTTTCTTTTCTTTCTCTTGAGACAGAGTCTCTCACTTTGTCACTGTCACCCAGGTGGGCGGACCATGGCTCACTGCAGCCTTGACCTTCAGGGCTCAAGTGATCTTCCCACCTCAGCCTCCCAAGTTGCTGGGACTACAGGCATGTGCCACCATGCTTGGCTAATTTTTGTATTATTTTTATAAAGACAGGGTTTCACCATGTTGCCTAGGCTGGTCTCAAACTCCTGGACTCAAGTGATCCTCCCAGCTTGGCTTCCCAAGATGTTGAGATTACAGACATGAACTACCGCACCCAGCCAGTCACACATTTCTTAGCTTTGTCTATAGTGTATTTCTTTGGGCAAAAAAAAAGTCCCATTTTTATACAAATTATTTGCTTAAGATTTTTCATCCATTTATAAGTGGGATGGACATAAATTTCCTTCTGAGTGTGCTCGCTGTGTCACTTGTTCCATGATTTCTCTCAGCTCCAAGCCTGCCCTTCCATGCTTTGATTTGAGATGCTGCAGCTGGAACTCTGAAAACTGTATTTCTGCCTTGCCAGCTGGCTTCTTGTTAGACTAACAAAGGAGACTGCAGGGCTAGAAGAGGAAGAAAGGATTTGCTCCTGCGTGACAGCTTGCTATGCTCTTCTGTCTGCTTCCTTTTCCTGAGTGTGGTAGGCCAGCAATGTTTCTTTATCCATACAGTGGCTTTTCCCATAGCAACAATGGAATCCAGTTCGGGGTTTTCCAACACTTGCAGAACCAGCCTCATCATGCCCCTCCCCTCAGAGACACCAGTACAGGCAGGGCAGCAGCCCTTGCTCAGAGATCTGAGTTTCAGTTCATGTGGCTCCTCCTCCGAACTTCTATATACTAATAAATCCAACTTATTCCCTTTATTCCTTCACCCCCTGAAGTAGAAACTGCTTTCTGCAGCTGCTAAAATTGTGGTAACTGAGAGTTCTCTTTCTGTCCTTTCAGTTACCTGAGTAACAGTGTTGCATATCTAGTTTTCTATTTTTTTCCTATATTTTACCATTTTTCGATAACTGGCAAGCTTTGACTTTCCAAACTAGACCTTCACAGTCCATTATCTTTGTCTGACTTTGGTAACAGAGTCTGGTAGCTTTTTTTTTTTTTTTTTGACAGAGTTTCACTCTTGTTGCCTAGGCTGAAGTGCAATGGTGCCATCTCGGCTCACTGCAACCTCCACCTCCTGGGTTCAAGTGATTCTCCTGCCTCAGCCTCCCAAGTAGCTGAGACTACAGACACCCATCACAATGCCCAGCTAATTTTTGTATTTTTAGTAGAGATAGGGTTTCACCATGTTGGCCAGGATGGTTTTGAACTCCTGACCTCAAAAGATCCGCCTACCTCAGCCTCCCAAAGTGCTGGAATTACACGTGTGAGCCACTGCACCCGGCCATGGTAGCCTCTTTGAATGAGTTACAAAGCTTTCCATAGTTTCTCATCTGTTCCTGGAAATTCAGTAAAACTCTCCTATAGATACTTCTGAACCTAGTGCCTCTTTAGTAGGTGTGTTTTGAAATTAATTTTCAATTTCCTCTATGAATGTAGGTGTATTCAATTTTTCTATATCTTCTTGAGTCAATTTTGGTAATTTGTATTTTCCATGAAAATTATCCAGTTCAACTCTTTTTTTCTTTTTTTGAGATAGAGTCTCACTCTGTTGCCCAGGCTGGAGTACAGTGGCACAATCTTGGCTCACTGCAGGCTCTGCCTCCTGGGTTCACGCCATTCTCCTGCCTCAGCCTCCCGAGTAGCTGGTATTACAGGTGCCCACCATCACGCCCATCTAATTTTTTGTATTTTTAGTAGAGACGGGGTTTCACCATGTTAGCCAGGATTGTCTCCATCTCCTGACCTCGTGATCAGCCCACCTCGGGCCTCCCAAAGTTCTGGGATTACAGGCGTGAGCCACCACGCCCAGCCTCAACTTTATTTTCAAATTTGTTGCTGTTAAGCTGTTCACAATATTCTCTTAAAATCCTACTACCAGTCGTATTCTAATTTGCCTAGATACAGAATTTTAGGTTCCAAATCAGTTTCCCTCAGGCTTTTGAAAATTTGGCCCACTGTATTTTAGTGTTCCACCAACAAGAAGTCTGTTACTACTCAACTTCTCTTCCTTTTGTAGAGAAAGTTTCCCTTTCTCTTTTCTTTTCCTCTGTAGACATTCTCTATTTTGTTTTCTTTTTTCATTTTAGAGTTCAGAAATTTTAACCACGTGGGTTTTTGCTGCATTCATTCTGCTTGGAATTTTCTGGGTCCTTTCAATCTAAGAACATATCTCTGTTCCGCTCTAGAATGTTTTTCTATTGCTTTGCTGATCTTTGATTATTTCCTCTCTCTGTCTGGAAATCTTAGGTGAATGTTGAACCAGCTTCAACTTCTAACCATAACTGAGTAACAGGGAAAGGCTTTATGCTCTTTCCTTAAACAACCAGAAAACTAGACAAAATATGTGAAATGATGGTTTTTAGACATTGGGTAATAGGACTTAGGGCTATCATCCCTGAGAAAAGTGAAACAAATGAGGTAAGCCTTACAATTGCCCCATCTTTCTTCCTGGAGGCAGTTTCCAGACCCCAGTGTGTGAAGGGTTATCCAAACAGAACTCACTTGGCAATCTTGCCAAATTGAGGGGACAGAAGTCAGAGTTTGAAGAGGTACCATTTCTCAGCTGACAAAAATGAAAGAGTATGACCACACTTTCTGTTGGCAAGACTATGGGGAAACAGGCACCCTTATACATTGCTGATGGGAATACACACTGGTAAAATAATCCTGGAAGGAAATTTGGCAGTGCATTACAAAACTACATTTGCACTTACCTTTTGAACCAGCAATCCCACTGAAGATACATGTCCAACATGTGTGTGTATGTGTGTGTGTGTATATATATATACATATTGCATTTTTATTGCAATATTTATTGCATTACTGTTTTAACTGAAAAATATTGAACAACCTAAACTCCCATATTTAGGACCCTGATTGGATAAACTATGATATATCTACACAAGGGAGTGTTATGCTGCTGTAAAAAAAGAATGGGAGGCTGGGCTTGGTGGCTCACGCCTGTAATCCCAGCACTTTGGGAAGCCAAGGCAGGTGGATCACGAGGTCAAGAGGAGACCTTCCTGGCCAACATGGTGAAATCATTTCTCTACTAAAAATACAAAAATTAGCTGGGCATGGTGGCACGTGCCTGTAGTCCCAGCTACTTGGGCAGCTGAGGCAGGAGAATCACTTGAACCCACACCTGTGGAGTGAGCCAAGATCGTGCCACTGTACTCCAGTCTGGTGACAGAGCAAGACTCTGACAAAAAAAGAAAGAAAGAAAAGAAAAGAGAATGGGGAGCATTTCCATGAGCTGGAAGGGTGTAATCTCCAGGCTATATTGCCAAATGAAACAAGGCAGAATGAAAAAGAGTATATACAATTTGCTACCCTTCAAGTAAGAAAGAAGGTTCTGAGCCAGGCTGGCCTGTAATCCCAGCACTTTGGGAGGCTGAGGTGGGTGGATCACTTGAGATCAGGAGTTCGAGACCAGCCTGGCCAACATGGTGAAACCCCATCTCTACTAAAAAATACAAAGATTAGCCAGGTGTGGTGGTGGGCGCCTGTAGTCCCAGCTACTCGGGGGACCGAAGCAAGAGAATCATTTGAACCTGGGAGGTGGAGGCTGCAGTTAGCCTAGATTGTGCCATTGCACTATAGCCTGGGCAACAGAGTAAGACTGTCTCAAAAAAAGGAGAGAGAAAAAAAAAAAAGGTTCTGTAAGAAAATATACCTCTTTCTGCTCCTTAGCACAAAAGAAATGCAGGAAGGATAATCCAGAAACTAATGAGATTATTGCCTGCAAGGAGTAAGTGGGAATGAAGTAGAGAAGGTGGAGAAAGAGGAACTGGGTGGTAGGGATGGGGGTGGGGCTGGTGCAGGGACACTTCTCTGAATATACCTTTTGGATAGCCTTGACTCTAGAATCAATGTAATGTTTCACATGTCAAAAAATAAAGTCAATTAACAACAACTAAGATGAGTGTGTCCATGGAGGCAGAGAGGAAGGGGAACAGAAAATGAAATACAGACAGTAACAAATGAACCTAACGATATTAAATGTGAATAATATAACCACACTTGCTGCACCTCTGCCAAACCAAATCAGAAACCCAACAATACAGCGAGGACTGTGGAAGCCTAAGTCTGCCTCAGAGCCAGAGATCTAACTTTGTTCTCATGTTTTCTCTTGCCTGCACATCTGAAATTCCCCAATTGTTTTACTAGGTCTCAGTTGTTTATCATCATCCTAAATGATATCCTTAGTTAGCAGCTGGAGAAGCCATCAGTTTAGAAAAACACTCATTATTTTTAGATTTGGTTTGTAGTTTTAGAAAAATTGGCCAGTTGCAGTCGCTTACACCTGTAATCCCAGCACTTTGGGAGGCCAAGGTGGGAGGGTCACTTGACTCCAGGAGTTTGAGTCCACCCTGGGAAAGAGAAAGATCCTGTCTCTACAAAAAATTTAAAAAAAAAAAAAATAGCCAGGTGTGGTGGTGCACACCTGTGGTCCCAGCTACTCAGGAGGCTGAGGTGGGAAGATCGCTTGAGCCCGAGAGGTGGAGGCAGCAGTGAGCTGTGATCACAGCACTGCACTCCAGCCTGGGCAACAGAGCAAGACCTTGTCAAAATAAAAAAAAAAAAAAAAAGGAGGGAAGGAGGGAAGGAAGGAAGGAAGGAAGGAAGGAAGGAAGGAAGGAAGCAAGGAAGGAAGGAAGGAAGGAAGGAAGAAGGGAGGGAGGGAGGGAAGGAGGGAGGGAAAGAAAGAGAGAAGGAAGGAAGAAGGGAAGGGAAGGGAAGGGAGAGAGAAAGAAAGAAAGAGGGAGGGAGGGAGGAAGGAATATCTAATATAGGGCCCAGCACCATGCCCTGTCAAACAGAGGTCTACAACTGAAAGAAATCGACATAGTGTTGATCAAAAAGAAAATTCTTCTGTTATGAAATAAAGAGCACTGTGTTGGATATTTCATAATCATCAGTTTCTACATAACTTTCAAATGCTCTTCATGCTTGTTAACAGATTAATAATAGTTAGCCTTTTAATCAATACTTTAATCAAAGTTGGAAGAGAAGTAGGCACCGGTTTTAAAAGCGTGGTGAGAAACTGAATAAGTGAGTGTTTAAATGTTCACTGCCGGGGACTTTAAACTCTTAGCTTATCACCACCATGTGTTAGGTATAATTCTGAGGAATGATCAGAATTGTTTAAAAAATGTTGACCCGGTGATTTTCCATTCAACATTTCCTCTCATGAGGAAGTCATCAGAGATATACACAAATATTTACATACAAAGATTGCAGCATTATCTTTAATAGTACAAAAATGGAAAGTACCCAGATGTCCAAAAATAGAGAAATAGTTAAAGGCGTTATGTCACAGCTATACTATGGTATATTATGCATTGCTAAAAATTATTTTTTTCTAAAACTTTTCTTTTTTTTTGAGATGGAGTCTTGCTCTGTCGCCTGGAATGCAATGGTGCTATCTCGGCTCACTGCAACCTCCACCTCCCGGGTTCAAGCAATTCTCCTGCCTCAGCCTCCCAAGTAGCTGGGACTACAGGTATGCGCCACCATGCCTGGCTAATTTTTGTATTTTTAGTAGAGACGGGGTTTCACCATGTTGGCCAGGCTGATCTCAAACTCCTGACCTCAAGTGATCTGCCTGCCTCAGCCTCCCAAAGTGCTGGGATTACAGGCGTGAGCCACCATGCCCGGCCTCTAGAATGTTTTAATGACAGAATGACAGAATGTTAGAAAATAATGTTATAGAGAAGTATGTCTCCATATCCTGCTTGCTAACAGAAAAATGTTGGGTATCAATAGCTCAGAAGTATTTTCATTATGTTAAATTTTTTCTTAATGCAAGATAAATATATAAGTTTGAGTATGTATATGTATAAAATATGCATATTGTACACCCATGCACATACCCTCCCCACACACACACATTCTGGAACAACTAACAAAGAAGAAAATAATGACCAGATAGAAACACACCAAAATGTTAACAAGGATGATCATTAGATTATAGCAATTGTGAGCAATTCCTGTTTCCTTACATATATTTTAGATATTTTCCATTACTCTGCGATAAACATGAATTACTGTTACTAATTCTCTTCTTCCTGTTGCTCAGGCCAAGAATCTTGGAGCCGTCCTTGACTTTATTTCTCTGAAACCCTATATCTAATCTATCAGCAAACCTGTCAACTCTACCTTTAAAGCAATTCCAAATCTACCTGCCCATTTCTCACCACTTCCACTCACGAAGTTCCAAATCACCATCATCGGTAGCCTAGATTTCTGCCACAGCCTTATTTCTGGTCTTCCTGTTTCAACACTTGCACCCCCACCCACACCCCAATTTCTAGAAAGAGCAGGAGGGGTCATAAAAGAACATTATCAGGAGTAAAAGAGAGTCCCATTTAGAGAGCAAGAAGCCAAAGTCTAAAGAGGAACATTTCTAATGGGGAAATTGAGGAAAATGGCTAGAACATTTCAAGGAATACCAAAATCTGACATTGCAGTTGTTTTCCGATTCTGTGTTTAAATCACATACCTCACCTCCCATTAGCCACACAAAACACACATGAAAAAAATCTCTTAGCCATTGTCACCTTGAGTTGGTGTGATTTGGGTTTGCTTGTGGTAAATCCATTCAGAGAGAGCACAGAGAAAGTAGAAGGCAAAATGACAAACAGAGCAGGAGAGAAACTGGAGTAAGACGTAACCACTCAGAAAGCTTAGGGCAGGGTCCTGGGTTCCCCACAGTGCATACAATGGAGGCTTGAGTCATTTTATTTCACTATGATGAGAGAAGGGACCTCAAAAGTCTGGGGAACATAAGGATACCCACTCAAGCATTTATGTTACATTAGTATGTCAGAAAGAGATGGGTTGGTCAAATGTCACTTCCAAATTGTTTTCTAATTGGCTTCATGCGAATATCTCATGAGCAGAGGCAATGTCTCATTCACCTTCATTTCCCCTACACCTGCCACAAAATAAGTGTCAGAAAACATTTGTAAAACAAATGGATTAATGAAGAAGGAAGGAAGGAAGGAAGGAAGGAGGGAAGGAAGGAAGGAAGGAGGGAGGGAAGGAAGGAAGGAAGGAAGGAAGAAAGGAGAAGAAGGAAGAGAGGGACGGCGGGAGGGAAGGAGGGAAGAAGGAAGGAAGGAGAGAATTTACAGGTAATAAGAATAACTAGTGCTTCTTAAGTATTTTCTATAGCCATTCTAAGTGCTTTCATGTATTAACATGCTTTCTAAGTGCTTTCATGTATAGGCATTCTAAGTGCTTTCATGTATTAACATACCTAAACCTAACATAGATTTATGTATTTTCCCCAAAAGTATTCAAGTACATTCTCATTAATTTAGCCATTCAACAACTATTTATTGAGAACCTACTATGTGTCAGTTACCTTTTTAAGTATCGTGGTACAGCGGTAATCCAATACAGTCACTGTTACAGGGTTCACATTCCCTCATTGAATTGAGATTAGAATTCAATTCCCCCTGGCTTTGTGTACCTTGTACATTTGTATTGTCAACTTCGCTAGCGAACAGATTCATGGTGCAAAGAAACTCTAATGAGACTAAAAAAGGAGCAGATGTTCTTAATTTCAAAAAGGGTGTTCATCAAAGCTGTTCTTATATAAGTTGTCCAGGTGCTGTTGGCTTCTGAAAATGCTTATGAGCACCAGAGGCTAGAAACTCTGAGGGGATGTCCTCATTATTCCATTATATGAACAACTAGAAATGACGGGCAGAGTCAAAGCAAAGTAATTATCCTGTTAATTCAGGCCTCCACAAAATCTCCTTGTCTCAGCAGTTGCCTTAGTTCACTAAGAATTGACCTAACATAGAATTATGTATTTTCCCCAAAGGTCTTTCGCATTCATTCTGTCACTCAGCAACTATTTATTGAGAACCTACTATGGGTTGGGCACATTTGGAAATGCCTGGGTACAGCAATATTCCAACAGTCACTACTCTCATAGAGTTCACATTCCCTCACAATTGAGGCAGCAGAAGAGCGATCCCCATTTTACAGAAAAATAAATGGAGGCTCAGAGAGGTTAAGTGACTCGGATCACGGATCAAGCAGAGAGATAATGGCCCTGTATTCTGATTCTTAGTACTTAGAGTTCACAACACTATGACATGAATAGATTGTTTTCATGAAATAGTTTACTGTAAAATGCTTTGCCATATGTCACATACACATCATGAAGGCTCTTGAACACACAAATCCTCTGTGGCATTGTTATTTAGAGGATTCAGTGCAAGGAGAGAGGTAGATAGCCAGCAGGAAAGTTGTGGGTATCCTTGATTCATCTCTTTCTCTTAAATCCCACAGCAAATCTTACCCAGAACCCAGTCACTTTCCTCCACCTGCATTGCTATCACCCTAATCTAAGCCATCATCATCTCTCATCTAGATTTTTTTCCTTTTCTTTTCTTTTCTTTTTTTTTTGATGGAATCTCACTCTGTCTCACCCAGGCTGAAGTGCAATGGCGTGATCTCAGCTCACTGCAGCTTCTGCTTCCAGGTTCAAGCGATTCTCCTGTCTCAACCTCCCGAGTAGCTGGGACTACAGGCATGTGCCACCACACCTGGATAATTTTGTATTTTTGATAGAGACCGGGTTTCACCATGTTGGCCAGGCTGGTTTTGAACTCTTGACCTCAGGTGATTCGCCCACCTCAGCCTCCCAAAGTGCTGGGATTACAGACGTGAGCCACCATACCTGGCCTTATCTAGATATTTGAAGTAGATTTCTATGTGGTCTCACTGTCCTTCTCATCTTTGACTTTCCTCAACACAACAGCCAGAGGAATACTTTTAATTTGGAAGCCAGATCTTGTCTCCACCCTGCTAAACACTGCAAAGGATTCCCTCCTTTCACAAAGAATTAAGAGCCAACATCTTTACCATGGCTTACAAGGCCCCACACAATCTGGCTTCCATTTCACCTGACCTCATGTCCCACCATTCTCCCTTTTACTGTAATCATTCTAGTCATAGTAATCATCTCGATGTCCTCAAATCCACAGGGCATGTTTCTACCTCAGGGCCTTTGCATATCCTCTTCTGTCTGCCTCAAATATTTCACTCCAAATATCTGCATCTTTACGTCCTTCAGGTCTTTGCTCCAGTATGACCTTCTTAGCAAAGCCTTCCCTGATTCTCCCTTTTGAATTTGCCACACTCTCAAATACTTTCATTCCCCCTTATCTTGCCCTATTTATTTTCCTCATCACACTTACCACCCTTTAAAAAAAAAAACTACAGAAATTGCTTATATATTATGTTCAGGAATTTTTCTTTCTTCTATTCACTTAGGTATTCCCAGAAGCTACGATAATGCCTGCTATTACTGGTAGATACTCAGCAAATATAAGTTATTATTATTATTACTATGATCATCATCATTGTTTGTGAATTCCAAAGAACAGGAACTATGAGGCTTATAGAGAAAGAAATGTTTTTTCCATTTGGAGACACTATAATTCAGAAAATGTGATCAAAGGTTTTCATAGTCAAAGATATTAGATTGGAATCCCAGGTCTGTCATTTATTTGGAACCTTAGGTGAGATATTATTACTTGGCCTCTGTGAGTCTCAGGTCTCTTGAATATAAAATGGGAAAAATAATTCCTATATCACAAGATTACAGTACTGAAGAGAGGATATAATACACAGAAAGTGCCTCGTTTGATCAGAGCACAATTAATGTGAACTCTCTCAAATTAGTAGTTTCATTTTACATCGGCCAGATTCTTATTTAATGGTGTGGCCTTGAATACATTCCTCCCACTCTTTGGGCCTCATTCACACAGCTCTACAATAAAAGGGTTCATTGAGGTGTTCTCTCCCCGTATAAGCCCATGACCTTGACTGGCTTGGAGGGCTCCAAAGGGGCTGACGGGAACCTGGGGCCTCACAAGACATTGCTTCACCCTTTCCCATGGGTTAGCTAATCTGCAGCTGTTCATTACTGAGCCCTTTAAAAGTCAACAGATAATAACAGGAGATAAATAAAACCTTTGTCACTTACTGCTCTACCTTGGTTTTACACAAGTGCTGCCAAAATGAGTTGCAACAGGAACCTTTGAACAGACTAGTCAAATGTTATGTGCTGATAAACGTTTATTTAGAATGCAGCTTTTTTTTTTTCCTGGAATTTCTCAGTAATTAACCAATTGCTCTAATCAAGACCCTCTTAGGCAGCTGTTTAGATTAGTTTGTCCCCAAATTTCTCACCACTAGGTACTCCCCTTTTTGCTCCCATACCTCCTACACATAAATCCCAAGTTTTCAAAGTTTTTTCCTACCTAATAAACTGCATGCATCAGGTGATCATTCCTGTATTTTTTTTTTTTTTTCAGAAAATATGTTCCCTGATATGGGAAATGCCTGGAGGAAGCCACTCTAGATTCATAGAAACGATGACAGTGATATCTTATAATTGGTCTGTTAGAACAGATTGGAGATTGGAGACAGGAAAAGGAAAGAGCTAGAAACCTCAGCCAGGCTGGTACATTTATCCAGTAAAGCGGAAATGGCTCATGGTATTGGGGACAGAAAGTCATAGGTAGATCTGAGAGGATTTGGAAGAAAGAAGCAAGTCACAACCCCTGATGATGGCTCAGTAGTGTCGCGGCTATAAGAAAAGGCCACTCTTTGGAGTTAAACTGTTCTGGGTAAACACCACCATTGATCAATGTAACAGAATGTAGCGTGGCCTCCTCCAGGCATTTAAAATGGAGTTTGGGGGTCAGGTCCTGTGGCTTATGCCTATAGTCCCAGAAATTTGGGAGGCTGGGGTGGGAGAATCACTTGAACCCAGGCAACGAAGAGAGACCCCATCTCTACAACAATTTAGTCAGGCGTGGTGGTGTGTGACTATAGTCCCTGCTACTTGGGAGGCTGAGTTGGGAGGATTGCTTGAGCCCTGTGAGGTGGCGGTTGCAGGAGCCATGATTGTGCCACTGCACTCCAGCCTAAGCAACAGAGCAGACCCTATCTCAAAAAAAAAAAAAAAAAAAAAAAAAAACAAAAAGAAAGAAAGAAATGAGGTTTGGATGCTGAAATGTTAAAAGATGTTTTCTTGTTTTAAGTGGAAAATGGAATAAAATATTTCAAATCAGAGCTTGTTTGGAAAATTCAGGAAGAATAATCAAGGTAGCAACTGCTTATTAAATCAAGTGTACAGGCCGTTTCTTGGCATTGCTCATTGTGCAGCTTCCGTTTCCTATCCTCTTTGTTTCTCCTATGCCCACCCTGACAGGAAGGCTGCCTTTCCTCCACCTGTTGAAATCTTACATTCTCTCTAAGACTTAGTCCTATTTCTATCTCTTCTATAAAGTTTTTCAGGCAAGGTCAGTGGTTCTGAACCTTAGCTGCACCTTGAGATCACTTGGCACCACCAGTTGTCTGGAGTGCAGCTGGGGTGCACCCTCTGAGTGGTTCCAAAGTATAGTTAATGTTGAGAACCATTATTATAGGCCTATTTTAGTCCCTGTACATAGAAAAAATAAACAAAACAGACAAAGCCCTAGCTTTCATAGAGCTCATATCCTAGTAGGAAAATAAGCAATAAGCATATTTTTAATAAGGCAATTTCAAAGACACTTGCACATGCAAGTTTAGAGCAGCAAAATTTGCAATCACAAAAATATGGAACCAGCCCAAATGCCCATCAATCAATGTGTAGATAAAGAAAATGTGTGAGAGATATATATATAGACACCCACACCCCCCCCCCCCATGGAATTACTACTCAGCCATAAAAAGGAATGAAATAAATAATGGCATTCACAGCAACCTGGATGGAACTGGAGACCATTATTCTAAGCGATGTAACTCAGGAATGGAAAACCAAACATCGTATGTTCTCACTTATTAGTGGGAGCTAAGCTGTGAGGACGCAAAGGCATAAGAATGATACAATGGCCGGGTACGGTGGCTCACGCCTGTAATCCCAGCACTTTGGGAGGCCCAGGCGGGTGGATCACGAAGTCAAGAGATCAAGACCATCCTGGCCACCATGGTGAAACCCCGTCTCTACTAAAAATACAAAAATGGCCGAATAGGAACAGCTCCAGTCTCCAGCTCCCAGCGCGAGTGACACAGAAGACCGGTGATTTCTGCATTATCAACTGAGGTACTGGGTTCATCTCACTGGGGAGTGCCGGACAATTGGTGCTGGTCAGCTGTTGCAGCCCGACCAGCCAGAGCTGAAGCAGGGCAAGGCATCGCCTCACCTGGGAAGCCCAAGGGGGAAAGGAATCCCTTTTCCTAGCCAGGGGAACGGAGACACACAACACCTGGAAAATTGGGTAACTCCCACCCCAATACTGCGCTTTAAGCAAACTGGCACACCAGGAGATTATATCCCACACCTGGCCAGGAGGGTCCCACGCCCACGGAGCCTCCCTCATTGCTAGCACAGCAGTCTGCAATCTAACCTCAAGGCAGCAGTGAGGCTGGGGGAGGGGTGCCCGCCATTGCTGAGGCTTAAGTGGGTAAACAAAGCCCTGGGAAGATGGAACTGGGTGGAGCTCACAGCATCTCAAGGAGGCCTGCCAGTCTCTGTAGACTCCATCTCTGGGGACAGGGCACAGCTAAACAACAACAACAAAAGCAACAACAAAATAAAGCAGCAGAAACCTCTGCAGACACAAGCAACTCTGTCTGACAGCTTTGAAGAGAGCAGTGGATCTCCCAACATGGAGGTTGAGATCTGAGAACGGACAGACTGCCTGCTCAAATGAGTCCCTGACCCCTGAGTAGCCTAACTGGGAGACATCCTCCACTAGGGGCAGACCGACACCCCACACCTCACACAGTGGAGTACACCCTTGAGAGGAAGCTTCCAAAGCAAGAATCAGACAGGTACACTCACTGTTCAGCAGTATTCTATCTTCTGCAGCCTCTGCTGCTGACACCCAGGCAAACAGGGTCTGGAGTGGACCTCAAGCAATCTCCAACAGACCTACAGCTGAGAGTCCTGACTGTTAGAAGGAAAACTAACAAACAGGAAGGACACCCACACCAAAACCCCATCAGTACGTCACCATCATCAAAGACCAGAGGCAGATAAAACCACAAAGATGGGGGAAAAGCAGGGCAGAAAAGCTGGAAATTCAAAAAATAAGAGCGCATCTCCCCCTCCAAAGGAATGCAGCTCGTCGCCAGCAATGGATCAAAGCTGGACGGAGAATGACTTTGACGAGATGAGAGAAGAAGGCTTCAGTCCATCAAACTTCTCAGAGCTAAAGGAGGAATTACGTACCCAGCGC
Organism: Chlorocebus sabaeus; assembly: GCF_047675955.1. Classification (NCBI taxonomy): domain Eukaryota; kingdom Metazoa; phylum Chordata; class Mammalia; order Primates; family Cercopithecidae; genus Chlorocebus; species Chlorocebus sabaeus. The sequence continues at coordinate 97,790,919 of NC_132914.1, read as the reverse complement.
AAAGAAACTAAAAATCTTGAAAAAAGAGTGGAAGAATTGATAACCAGAATAATTAATGCAGAGAAGGCCATAAATGAACGGACAGAGATGAAAACCATGACACGAGAAATAAGTGACAAATGCACAAGCTTCAGTAACTGACTCGATCAACTGGAAGAAAGAGTATCAGCGATTGAGGATCAAATGAATGAAATGAAGCTAGAAGAGAAATCTAAAGAAAAAAGAAGAAAAAGAAATGAACAAAGCCTGCAAGAAGTATGGGATTATGTAAAAAGACCAAATCTACGTCTGATTGGGGTGCCTGAAAGTGAGGGGGAAAATGGAACCAAGTTGGAAAACACTCTTCAGGATATCATCCAGGAGAACTTCCCCAACCTAGTAGGGCAGGCCAACATTCAAATTCAGGAAATACAGAGAACGCCACAAAGATACTCCTCGAGAAGAGCAACTCCAAGACACATAATTGCCAGATTCACCAAAGTTGAAATGAAGGAAAAAATCTTAAGGGCAGCCGGAGAGAAAGGTTGGGTTACTCACAAAGGGAAGCCGATCAGATTAACAGCAGATCTCTCGGCAGAAACTCTACAAGCCAGAAGAGAGTGGGGGCCAATATTCAACATTCTTAAAGAAAAGAATTTTAAACCCAGAATTTCATATCCAGCCAAACTAAGTTTCATAAGTGAAGCAGAAATAAAATCCTTTACAGATAAGCAAATGCTTAGAGATTTTGTCACCACCAGGCCTGCCTTACAAGAGACCCTGAAGGAAGCACTAAACATGGAAAGGAAAAACCAGTACCAGCCATTGCAAAAACATGCCAAAATGTAAAGACCATTCAGGCTAGGAAGAAACTGCATCAACTAACGAGCAAAATAACCAGTTAATATCATAATGGCAGGATCAAGTTCACACATAACAATATTAACCTTAAATGTAAATGGACTAAATGCTCCAATTAAAAGACACAGACTGGCAAACTGGATAAAGAGTCAAGACCCATCAGTCTGCTATATTCAGGAGATCCATCTCACATGCAGAGACATACATAGGCTCAAAATAAAGGGATGGAGGAAGATCTACCAAGCAAATGGAGAACAAAAAAAAGCAGGGGTTGCAATACTAGTCTCTGATAAAACAGACTTTAAACCATCAAAGATCAAAAGAGACAAAGAAGGCCATTACATAATGGTAAAGGGATCAATTCAACAGGAAGAGCTAACTATCCTAAATATATATGCACCCAATACAGGAGCACCCAGATTCATAAAGCAAGTCCTTAGAGACTTACAAAGAGACTTAGACTCCCATACAATAATAATGGGAGACTTCAACACCCCACTGTCAACATTAGACAGATCAACGAGACAGAAAGTTAATAAGGATATCCAGTAATTGAACTCATCTCTGCAGCAAGCAGACCTAATAGACATCTACAGAACTCTCCACTCCAAATCAACAGAATAGACATTCTTCTCAACACCACATCACATTTATTCCAAAATTGACCACATAATTGGAAGTAAAGCACTCCTCAGCAAACGTACAAGAACAGAAATTATAACAAACTGTCTCTCAGACCACAGTGCAATCAAACTAGAACTCAGGACTAAGAAACTCAATCAAAACTGCTCAACTACATGGAAACTGAATAACCTGCTCCTGAATGACTACTGGGTACACAAGGAAATGAAGGCGGAAATGAAGATGTTCTTTGAAACCAACGAGAACAAAGACACAACGTACCAGAATCTCTGGGACACATTTAAAGCAGTGTGTAGAGGGAAATTTATAGCACTAAATGCCCACAAGAGAAAGCTGGAAAGATCTAAAATTGACACTGTAACATCACAATTAAAAGAACTAGAGAAGCAAGAGCAAACACATTCAAAAGCTAGCAGAAGGCAAGAAATAACTAAGATCAGAGCAGAACTGAAGGAGATAGAGACACAAAAAACCCTCCAAAAAATCAATGAATCCAGGAGTTGGTTTTTTGAAAAGATCAACAAAATTGATAGACCGCTAGCAACACTAATAAAGAAGAAAAGAGAGAAGAATCAAATAGACGCAATAAAAAATGACAAAGGGGATATCACCACTGACCCCACAGAAATACAAACTACCATCAGAGAATACTATAAACACCTCTATGCAAATAAACTAGAAAATCTAGAAGAAATGGATAATTTCCTGGACACTTACACTCTCCCAAGACTAAACCTGAATAGACCAATAGCAGGCTCTGAAATTGAGGTAATAATTAATAGCCTACCAATGAAAAAAAGTCCAGGACCAGATGGATTCACAGCTGAATTCTACCAGAGGTACAAGGAGGAGCTGGTACCATTCCTTCTGAAACTATTCCAATCAATAGAAAAAGAGGGAATCCTCCCTAACTCATTTTATGAGGCCAACATCATCCTGATACCAAAGCCTGGCAGAGACACAACAAAAAAAGAGAATTTTAGACAATATCCCTGATGAACATCGATGCAAAAATCCTCAACAAAATACTGGCAAACCGGATCCAGCAGCACATCAAAAAGCTTATCCACCATGATCAAGTTGGCTTCATCCCTGGGATGCAAGGCTGGTTCAACATATGCAAATCAATAAACGTAATCCAGCATATAAACAGAACCAAAGACAAAAACCACATGATTATCTCAATAGATGCAGAAAAGGCCTTTGACAAAATTCAACAGCCCTTCATGCTAAAAACTCTCAATAAATTCGGTATTGATGGAACGTATCTCAAAATCATAAAAGCTATTTATGACAAACCCACAGCCAATATCATACTGAATGGGCAAAAACTGGAAAAATTCCCTTTGAAAACTGGCACAAGACAGGGATGCCCTCTCTCACCACTCCTATTCAACATAGTGTTGGAAGTTCTGGCTAGGGCAATCAGGCAAGAGAAAGAAATAAAAGGTATTCAGTTAGGAAAAGAAGAAGTCAAATTGTCCCTGTTTGCAGATGACATGATTGTATATTTAGAAAACCCCACTGTCTCAGCCCAAAATCTCCTTAGGCTGATAAGAAACTTCAGCAAAGTCTCAGGATACAAAATTAATGTGCAAAAATCACAAGCATTCTTATACACCAGTAACAGACAAACAGAGAGCCAAATCATGAATGAACTTCCATTCACAATTGCTTCAAAGAGAAAACAATACCTAGGAATCCATCTTACAAGGGATGTAAAGGACCTCTTCAAGGAGAACTACAAACCACTGCTCAGTGAAATAAAAGAGGACATAAACAAATGTAAGAACATACCATGCTCACGGATAGGAAGAATCAATATCATGAAAATGGCCATACTGCCCAAGGTAATTTATAGATTCAATGCCATCCCCATCAAGCTACCAATGAGTTTCTTCACAGAATTGGAAAAAACTGCTTTAAAGTTCATATGGAACCAAAAAAGAGCCCACATCTCCAAGACAATCCTAAGTCAAAAGAACAAAGCTGGAGGCATTATGCTACCTGACTTCAAACTATACTACAAGGCTACAGTAACCAAAACAGCATGGTACTGGTACCAAAACAGAGATATAGACCAATGGAACAGAACAGAGTCCTCAGAAATAATACCACACATCTACAGCCATCTGATCTTTGATAAATCTGAGAAAAACAAGAAATGGGGAAAGGATGCCCTATTTAATAAATGGTGCTGGGATAATTGGCTAGCCATAAGTAGAAAGCTGAAACTGGATCCTTTCCTTACTCCTTATATGAAAATTAATTCAAGATGGATTAGAGACTTAAATGTTAGACCTAATACCATAAAAACCCTAGAAGAAAACCTAGGTAATACCATTCAGGACATAGGCATGGGCAAGGACTTCATGTCTAAAACACCAAAAGCAACAGCAACAAAAGCCAAAATTGACAAGTGGGATCTAATTAAACTAAAGAGCTTCTGCACAGCAAAAGAAACTACCATCAGAGTGAACAGGCAACCTACAGAATGGGATAAAATTTTTGCAATCTACTCATCAGACAAAGGGCTAATATCCAGAACCTATAAAGAACTCAAATAAATTTACAAGAAAAAAACAAACAACCCCATCAAAAAGTGGGCAAAGGATATGAATAGACATTTCTCAAAAGAGGACATTCATACAGCCAACAGACACATGAAAAAATGCTCATCATCACTGGCCATCAGAGATATGCAAATCAAAACCACAATGAGATACCATCTCACACCAGTTAGAATGGCAATCATTAAAAAGTCAGGAAACAACAGGTGCTGGAGAGGATGTGGAGAAATAGGAACACTTTTACACTGTTGGTGGGATTGTAAACTAGTTCAACCATTATGGAAAACAGTATGGCGATTCCTCAAGGATCTAGAACTAGAAGTACCATATGACCCAGCCATCCCATTACTGGGTATATACCCAAAGGATTATAAATGATGCTGCTATAAAGACACATGTACACGTATGTTTATTGCAGCACTATTCACAATAGCAAAGACTTGGAATCAACCCAATGTCCATCAGTGACAGACTGGATTAAGAAAATGTGGCACATATACACCATGGAATACTATGCAGCCATAAAAAAGGATGAGTTTGTGTCCTTTGTAGGGACATGGATGCAGCTGGATAGTTTGCTCATTCTCAGCAAACTATTGCAAGAACAAAACCAAACACCGCATGTTCTCACTCATAGGTGGGAACTGAACAGTGAGATCACTTGGACTTGGGAAGGGGAACATCACACACCAGGGCCTATCACGGGGAGGGGGAGGGGGGAGGGATTGCACTGGGAGTTATACCTGATGTAAATGACGAGTTGATGGGTGCTGACGAGTTGATGGGTGCAGCACACCAACATGGCACAAGTATACATATGTAACAAACCTGCACGTTATGCACATGTACCCTAGAACTTAAAATATAATAAAAAATAAATAAAATAAAAATTAAAAAATATATACAAAAATTAGCCGGGCATGGTGATGCGTGCTTGTAGTCCCAGCTACTTGGGAGGCTGAGGCAGGAGAATTGCTTGAACCCAGGAGGCAGGCGTTACAGTGAGCCAAGATCATGCCACTGCACTCTAGCCTGGTGACAGAGCGAGACTCCATCTCAAATAACAATAATGATAACAATAATATAATAATAATAAAAAATGATACAATGGACTTTAGGGACTGAGGGGAAAAGGTGGGAGGTGGGTGAGTGATAAAAGACTACACGTTGGGGGCCGGGTGCGGTGTCTCACACCTGTAATCCCAGCACTTTGGGAGGCCAAGGCAGGCAGATCACGAGATCAGGAGATTGAGACCATCTTGGCCAACTCAGTGAAACCCCGTCTCTACAAAAAAATACAAAAAAAAAAAGAAATCAGCCAGACGTGGTGGCGGGCGCCTGTAGTCCCAGCTACTTGGGAGGCTGTGGCGTGAGAATGGCATGAACCCGGGAGGCGCAGCTTGCAGTGAGCCAAGATCGCGCCACTGCACTCAAGCCTGAGGGACAGAGCCAGACGTCATCTCAAAAAAAAAAACAAAAAAGACAAAACTACACGTTGGGTACAGTGTACACTGCTTGGGTGATGGGTGCACCGAAATCTCAGAAGTCACCACTAAAGAACTCATCCATGTAACCGAACACCACCTGTTCCCTCAAAAACCTATCGAAATTTAAAGATAAATAAGTAAATAAATAATAAGGTAATTTCAGAGAGTGATAAATAAAATAGATAAAAGTACATACAGGAATAAAATAAAAAAAAGCTAAGAAAGTTGAAGAGGCAACTTTAAACATTCTGAGGAAATGACATTGAACTGAGAACTGAATGGTGTGAAGGAGCCAAAATTTAAGGAAGGAGCACTTTAGACAGAGGGAACGGCAAGGTGGAGAAGTTTGAATAACAGAAACAAGGCCTGTGGAAAAAAAAAAAAAAAGGATGAGAAGAACAATACAAGATTGAAAAGGGAGGCAGGCTTCAGGTGATGTGCAGACTTGTAGGCCATAGTAAATATTTGTTTTCTATTCTACTTGTGAGGAAGAGCTATGGTAGATGGTTTGCAAAGGTGACCAAACAATCTGTGTATCTCTGTATGGATGCTCCTTTGCAATGTGACTTTGAGGCTCCTCTCATCAAGAGGTAAAGTCCGCTTTTCTTCTCCTTGAACTGGGTCTGGCCCTGTAACCAAGAGAATGTGGAAGAAGTGATATTGAGGCCTTGCAGCTTTCATCTCTCTTTACAATGCTGCTCTGAGTCCACCATGTAAAAAAAAAAAAAAAAAAAAAAATTAGTCTAGCCAACTAGGAGATTAGTGCCATTTGGAGGAGAACCAGAGCACCATGATCAACAAATAGCATCAGCTCCCTGGGAGGCTGTCTAGTCCACCCAACCTCAGTCAAACTTGAAATGACTATAGTCACAAGAGTGACCCGGGGAGACAAGCAGACCAACCACTTAGCTGAGCCCGACCCACAGTATTGTGAGAAAATAGTTTTGTGTTCTAAAAACATAAAAACAGTGGTGGTGTGTTGTGCAGTGATAGACAAGTGATACAGGCATCTTAGGAGTTTTAAATAGGGAGAAAAATAACATGTATATGTTTTAACGACCAATTTTGTCCCAAATACATTGATGGATTTATCCATAAGACCCATGAATCTTTCTAAAAGATATAAAAATATTATAGCCTCCATTGGAGAAAGTGCAACTCACAGGGCTATGTTGGATTACTAGGGCTTTAAACCCTTCTCCTCAAAATGATATCTTGTCCTCAAACATATTAAAACTGTGTGAAACCATGAACACTAAATTAAAAAGCCAAAAGTCATTTGACCCCTACCTCATTTTAGCTGAGAATACAACTTTTGAAATCTGATGAAAACCAGGATCACATTTTAGGCTTGAACTCATTATGAAATATGTTCCTAAAGAAGATTGAAAAGGAAGTATCTGAGAACTCTAAACTGTGTTATCTTGATTCTATGTTCTGCTGAAACAATCAAGGAAGCATTACATCATTTTTTTAAATGTGAAAGATTGAAAACTGATTTTTCAGTTGAAACTACTAAAAAAAAAAAAAAAAGAAAGAAAGATGATGATCTTTGGGCATGCAATCTTGGAAACAACTTTAAAACAACCAGCACTCTGAAAACATAAAAAGCTATTTTGTCAAAAAATTCTGTAGTTAGCAAAGCCAAGATGTTTGCCCTTGCTGTGCATAATTATTTGATTTTCAGAAAAAGGAGATTCACTTCGGTTAAATAAGTAGCATTATTTTTGAAATAGTTCTTTAAGTAACAAGATTTAACCAGCCTTTATGGCTATTTTTTTCACAGTATTCATACTATTTCCCACTAATTTCTGAAAGATGTTAGCATATCCTCCTGGGATGTTCAACACTATGCTTTATAATATATTATAGCCAGATGTTACATGACTTGAGAGGAAACTATGCAGACTCTTTCAAAATGACTTTGCCTATTTAATTCTAATGTCTTATATTCACTATTTAGAATGGTGGGAAAAGATGAAAGAGGAATAATTGGAGATGTTCTCATCTACCTGAGCACCTCACCACTATAAGTCAACCTCCTCTGGTTATCTATTGCATTAAAGAAAGAAGAAGAGAGATATGGAGAAGGACAAGAAAGAGAAGACAACTCCAAATGAAGGAAGGACACAGGTAAAATATGATAGAGAATAAACCAAGGAAGTTAGACGAGGAAAAATGAAGTGAGAAGAGAAAGTCAGATGCTTAAACCAAAGAATTAGGCTTTTTCACAAAGGGCATCTAGGGCAGTGGTCACAAAGCCACTACATAATTATTAGGTTTCCTTCAGCTTAGCACATTATCTGTAGTTCATTCTGGGCAAATCTTAGCCTCTTTTGGCCCTGGGACAACTTTGAGAATATGGTGACAGTTATAGAATACAGTTGACCCTTGAACAATGTAGTGGTCAGGAGCACTGACACTCACACAGTCAAAAATCTGCATATAACTTTTGATTCCCCAAGAACTTAACTACAAATAGCCTATTGCTGTCTCAAATCCTTACCAATAACATAAACAGTCTATTAATGCATATTTTGTACATTACATGTATTATATACTGTATATGTATATATTATATGTAGAAGAGAAAAGAAAAGTAGAGAACAAGAGGAGATAGCAGGAGAAGAAAGCTACTGTAAAGTAGCTAGAAAAAAGAAATGTTATTAAGAAAGTTATAAGACAGAGACAATTTGTTTACTATTTACTATTTATTAAGTGGAAGTGGATCATCATAAAAGTCTTATCTCATCATCTTCATGTTGAGTAAGTTGAGAAGGAGGAGGAACAGGAGGGGTTAGTCTTGCTGTCTTAGTGGTGGCAGAGGCGGAATAGGTAAAAGAGATAGAAGAGTGAAAGGGGAGGCAGGAGAGGTAGGCATACTTCATATAACTTTTTTTTTTTTTTTTTGAGACAGAGTCTTGCTCTGTCGCCCAGGCTAGAGGGCAGTGGTGCAATCTCGACTCACTGCAACCTCTGCTTCCCATGTTCAAGCAATTCTCCTGCCTCAGCATCCCGAGTAGCTGGGATTATAGGCGCCCACCACCACACCCAGGTAATTTTTGTATTTTTTAGTAGAGATGGGGTTTCGCCATCTTGGCCAGGTTGGTCTCGAACTCCTGACCTCGTGATCCACCTGCCTTGGCCTCCCAAAGTGCTGGGATTACAGGCATGAGCCACTGCACCCGGCCAATATAACTTTTGTGGAAATATATATGTGTATAAGTGGATCCATGCAGTTCAGACCCATGTTATTCAAGGGTCTACCGTATAGACAGACCCTCTTCTCAGAAAAATGTGCACATATACAGTTAGGTTTAGTTCATATTTTCTGAGGGTTTTCTGGATAGCCCTCCCATGAACCCCAAATTGAGAATTCTGAAGGTTTCACCTCAAGGCACTGAGATAGCTACTCCCACAACAACACTGTCCAGAACAACCATGGCTTCTCTGGCTTCATGATCTCACTATAATAGCTCCTCCTTCCCTGTGACAGTCTTTCCATAGGAAACGTGTGGCAAAGTGGGAGGTTTACTAGAAAAGCTCTGCCTCCTCCCCGAGTTTTGATAAGGGAGGTTAGTCCTGCTCTGCCATGAGCCCTGGTTGAAAGGGTTGTGCCATCCAGCCCCACTGGGGAAAGCTGAGGAGGGAACGGAAATGGATGTACCTGGCAGTTCCTCTGAAGCCTGGCTGCCATGTTTCTGTAAATGCTACCACACAGCTGGCTGAAAGGGTCAAAGTTCTCCCAAGTCAGTAGTGTGTTTCTGTGATATGGTTTAACTCAAACTTCATTTCAGAATCCAGATACGATGAGTGGATGTAAGTATGGGGTCGGGGGTAGAGGTGGGGAGGGAGAGAAGTAAGAAGAGAGAGAGGAAGAGAGAGGAGAAAAGAAAAGTAGAGAAGAAGAGGAGAGAGCAGGACAAGAAAGGGAGGGAAGGGAATAGGAAGGGAAAGAAGGGAAGGGAAAGGGGCGTGGAGGAATAGAGAGATACTATTATCTTGGGTTATCCTTGTGTTTGAAGTGCTTTCGAACCCTGGAATTTCAGTCATCTGTTCACTTCAAATGTATTAGTGGAAGAAATGCACATCAAAGCCACCTTGAAATTGTTTTTCAGTCAGCCGCACTTTTACATTATCTGTTCTATTATTGTTGCTAGTAAATTTAACCAGTTACTTACTGAATGATACACCATATAGAAATAAAAAGTCGGTTTAATTTTCCCTTGAAAATGTCTCTTACAAATGAAGTCAAGGATTTATAGTCAAGAACTTCATTATTACTCTTTATAATGGTGAAAATGTAGAAACTCTTTAAAGATGCATCTGACACTGACATCTAAACATCTAACAACTGGTCTAGTTGTTAGACATTTGGTCATTAAAATCGTGTTCTCACTGATGAGAATGTGGAGTAATTGGAATTGTAATTCATAAATGGTAGAAAGGTAAAATGGTACAAGCATGATGGAAAATTGTTTGGCAGTGTCTTATAAAGCTAAACATATGCCTGCCCTAGGGTCCAGCAATTCTGCTCCTAAAGAAATAACATGTTCGCAAAAATACAAGAATACTTATATAAGCTTTATTTATAATACCCATCCCCCAAAAAATATTGGAAATAACTCAAATGGCTATCAATAGAAGAATAAGTAAACAAATTTAATATACCCATACAATGCAGTATGACGCATCTATTAAAAAATGAACTACTGATAAACACAAAATGTGGATCAATTTTTAAAATATTAACTGAAGGAAAGGAGTAGGATTCAAAAGAGCTGATGCTGTATAAATTCCATTTATATGAAGTTTAAGTTCAGGCAAAATTTATCTACAATAATAGAAATCAGAACAGTGGTTACCACTGAGGACTGTTTACACAGGTATATGTATACAAAGGTAAAAATCAACCAAACAGTAAACCTGATTTGTGCATTTTATTATATGTGAATTTTTAAAAATCGTGTTATCAAAGAATATTTAAATACATGAGGACTTATTATATATGGTTAAGTGCAAAAAGTAGGATAGAAAACGGTAGCTATAGTATGATCCCAATTTTGTTCAAAAATATGTGTGTAGAGCAAGCTTGTCCAACCCATGGCCTATGGGCTGCATGTGGCCCAGGACAGATTTGAATGTGGCCCAACACAAATTTATTAAAACATGAGTTTTTCTGCGATCCTTTTTTTTTTTTTTAGCTCATCAGCTATCATTTAGCGTTCGTGTATGTTATGTGTGGCCTAAGACAGTTCTTCCAGTGTGGCCCAGGGAAGCCAAAAGATTGGACACCCCTGGCTTAGAGAAAAGACTGGTGGCATACATGCCTGAATGTTAAGAGTTATTAAATATGAGGCTGGGCTTGGTGGCTCATGCCTGTAATTTCAGCACTTTGGAAGGCTGAGGCAAGAGGATTGCTAGAGGAATTCAAGAGTTATTAAATTGACTGTAATACTAGGGTCATTTTTATTCTCTTCAATACATGTTCTATATATTGAAGCTTTTCTACAAGAAGCATATATTATACTTTTTAGAAAAAAGGGGGGAGGTTTCCCCCTCATTCTTTTTTTGAAGAGGTCAAAGGAGTCAAAGTAAGACCTCATCACGGTCTTACTTTGTTGCCCAGGCTAGAGTGCAGTGGCATGATCATAGCTCATTGCAGCCTCAAACTCCTAGGCACAAGCAATCGTCCCTCCTCAGCCTCCCGAGTAGCTGAGAATACAATCACATGCCACCATGCCCAGCTAATTTTTTTAATTTTTTGGTAGAAATGAGTTCTCACTATGATGCCCAGGCTGGTCTCAAACTCCCAGGCTCAAGGAAATCCACCTGCCTAGGCCTCCTAAGGTGGAGCTACAGGTGTGCACCACCAAACCCAATTAGAAAAAAATTTTTTTTTTTTAGGTTTTCTATAACAAGCCTCTTTTCCCATTTCCATTCCCTGAATCCCCTAGTCTAGGCCCTCGTTTCTAAGTTGTTGTAATAGACTCCTAACTGACCTCCTAGACTCAAGATTCTCTCTAGCCCAATCTCTTCTCCTCTGAATGTATCTTCCTTTTTTGAAACTATAATTCTATTTTTGTCTCAAGCATGCAGTATCTTTTCTTCTCTTTGAAGTTCAGGTTCATTCTATTCCCTATGATATCTGGTTTCCTCCAACTACCTTTATTTCTGTTTTTGTTTTTGTTTTTTTTGTTTTTTTTTTTTTTCATCTCTGTCTTTCCTATTGGAAACTTCCCTGAACTATCTGGCAATCCTTGGCTGTCTGTTCATAAGTAAGAGGAAGAAAATAAAATGATCATCTTGATTAAATACATACCATTCAGGGTTTTTGTCATCACCACTATATTAAAACTGCCGCTGTCAAGGCACCAGTGATCTCCATGTTGCTAAATCCAATGGCCCATCCTCAGTCTTCATCTTCCTTGATGTCACAGAGGCTTTGACACAGGGACCATGCACTCCTCCACATCATACTTGCTTCACTTGGCCACAGGACACCACTCTCTTGGGGTTCCATCACCCCCACCCCCTATCTCCCTTTTTCTATCTCTTCTACTTGCTCCTACTCATCTTCCTGATTTCTCCATGTTAGAGTGTCCCCAGGGCTCATTCGTGTTCTTCTCTGTATTGGAATCTTGACAATCTCATCTGGTCTTCTGGCTTTACAGACCAGCTGTGTGATGTGATAGTGACTTACCAATGTACAGTGCCAGCTCTGACTTCTGGCCTGAATCCTAGACTGTATTTCCACTGCCTACCTGATACTGCCACTGAGATATCAATAGGCAACGAAAGCTCTAAAATCAAACAAGTCAAAATTCCCAGTTCCTTCCCCCAGTATTGTCCTGCTCCTCCCCAGTCTTCTGCCTCTCAGAAAATGTTCCTCTTCCTTCGAAACATGTCCAGAACCCGAGTACCTTAAGGGACTTAGTGTTCTTTAAATATGCCCATCATGTCCCCCCTTCAGGGCCTTTGTCCTTGTTTCTTCCTTTGCCTGGAACCGTGTCCCCCAAAATGCACTTGACTTGCTTCCTTACAGCCTTCAGTTCTCCACTCAAAGATCACATTATCCCTGGACACTTGACCTAACACATCATCCCTCATGTTCCCCACCGCCCTTACCTGGTTTTATGTTTGTTCTCAGCACTTAGCACTGGCATACTGTGTCCTGGTTTTACTCATTAACAGCCTTATTTTTTGTGTCTTCCCTCAGAATATAAGCTCCATAAGAGCAGAGACCTATTTTGTTTATTTATTTTCTAGCCCTAGTGCCTAGAACATTAGAGGTGCTCATTACAGGTGCTGAATAGTTGTTGAACTTAGCTAGGCGTGGTGGCACATGCCTGTACTCCCAGCTACTCAGGAGGCTGAAGTGGGAGGATCGCTTGAGCCCAGGAGGTCAAGGCTGCAGTAAGCCATTATGGTGCCACTGCACTCCAGCCTGTATGACCGAGTGAAATCCTGTCTCAAAAAAAAAAAAAAAAAAAAAAAAAAAATATTGTGGAATGAATAAGTGAATTAATGAATGAATAATTCCCTTGGGCAGGGCTTGGTGGGTAGGTCCTACAGGAAGTGACTAGGCAAAGATCATTTTATTTTGATGGGGAAACCCCCAAATGTCAATAGTTATAAGCCCTTTTACTTATATGTGAGTTCCCACCACTCATCCCATGAATCCTATAATCTCCTGCCTAAGGGATATGATTCTGACTGGCAGCATTTTGGAAGCTCAGCCCAACAAGGCAGCTGGAAGTTTTCAGTGTTCAGCATGCAAACTTTTGATTAATTTCCCTGTGTTTAACAAGATTCATTCATTCATGTATGCATTTGAAAAATAATTTCCAGGTGGCTATTAAATGCCAGGCATCTCTAGATACTTGAGATATATCAGTAACCAAAATGCTCTAGCCTTTGGAGCTGATACTCAGCTATTATGGGTGTTCTTGAATCCATAGTGCCCACATCCAGAAAATGAACCTCCTGTTTTCCAGTAGGTATGGGGAGGGACAGTTTCTTGGTTGAGCTGGTGGAAGAGAGATCTGGGGTGATAACTGCTTCTTACATGCACTTTCAACAGCATTGCTAAATCTGGTAATGTTAACTTTCAGCCAGTCCTTATGTTCTCAGTCCTCCTCAACCCCACTCCACTCTCTTCACTCTGTCCTCCAGAGGTACCTGGTGCTGGTACCTTCCATTTTAAACCTTTCTTGGGTGCAGTAACATGAAAGAGCTTTCTTCTTTCTTACTCAGTTCTGCTGAAGTCAGTTAAGACTCATGCATCCCCATTCAGCTTTCTAAATGTGATTTTTCTCCCACTTTCACTTTGCCCTGGCAAGTTTATGTGTTTTTTTATTTTAGTTTTAGAAATCGGCTAGAAATGACTGCATTTGTTCTGCCATGTTTAACAAGACAACCTGAGTGCCATCACCAGCATAATCTCCTTAAATACCACATCAGATTTTGAAGACCATATTGGTTGAGCACCCCATCTATGCAAGGCATGTACTGTGTGGCTGGATGTTTGTTGTGTCTAAACTTGGGATTCCTGGGGAAAAAATCAGCCCCTTGCAAACGAACCCTCACTCAACACAAACACACCCAGTAAGCATTGGGTTCAACTTTTTCCTATCTTACCTATCTGTGTAGCTATGGAAATAGGGGAAATACAGGGGCCCCTGGTTCTCACGTCCTGCTGCAGTCCAGCAGTTGATGAGAAGAAAGATCTCACACATTCATCTGGTTTTTCACCTGTCCCTATCTCCTTGGGTCTAGAGTAAGCTGCCAGAGCTCATTCCATCACTTTGATCATACTTCACTGAAATAACTGGAACACTCTTGACTTTGAGAACACCACTGTCTGGAATTACTGCTAGCCAGTAGAAGCCATAGAGAACAGATTAAAAGTTAAGAATTAAGAGTATGATTTAATTAAGATTAGATTAAAATATGAGTTTGATCTTAATTAGACTTATGGTTAAAGAATTTAAAAATTAAGAATAGATTATTAGTCTTAATTAAGAATTAAGATTAAAATATGGCCTTTAGGGACCTGACTTTAAATTCTTCTCTGAAATACCATTTACTTATTAATAAATATTTGGGAAGAAATCATTAACCCTTTCTCATTGGGTTGCCATGAGAATTAAATGAGATTATGTATGAAAAGGACTTAGTATAAGGCCTGGGATATAGTACTACATGTAATCTAAAGGAAAAGTCAACTTCCCTGCCCCTTTAGTTTGGCCCATGTAGTTATTAATTCAAGTTAGAATCATCCAGAATCTATTTTATTCCAGGGAATTGATATCTTTGAGGTCTCCGGTCTTCCCTGGAGGAAGCTCATGGCCCCTTTCACTATAAAGATTTGCTCCTTACAACCTAGTTCAGATCTCTCAGAATGACACATAGCAAGTTTACATCATTTATGACAGTTGGGGTTAGAAAACTATTTCAATATGCTAAGTGAGAATTCGTAAGACCCTGAACCAAGGCTAGAGCTGAATGGAAGTGTAATTCATGCTTGCTCAGCAATCTACGTGTTCCCCTTTGTTTCCTAGCCACCCTTGAAGTTAGGTTGGGGCTATGTGGCTAGCATAGGTCAATGGACCACAACCAAAAGTGACTGTGTTGTTTCCAAGTGAAGCAGTAAAACCCAGTGTGCCTCCTTCTCCTTTTCCCTTTCATGGTGATATCAGAATTTATATGTTCCCAATAATTGACTACAAGATGCTGAATGGAGAAAATACATCCTGGATGCCTGAGTGACTGTCTGGAACAAGCCTCCACTCCACTCCACCCCAACCAACCCACTTTCAACTAGTTCTTCTCAAGAGAGAACTAAACATTTGCTATATTAAACTACTGAGATCTAAGTTTAATTTATTACCACACTACCCCTAAGGAGGTAGATTAGTTTGAGAGAACTTGTGAAGTTAAAATTAAAAGATATTTCAGCGTTTATTAAGGGCAGACTAGGTAATTCAGACCAATCTTCCTACTAGGAAAGTTAAACTAAAAAAAAGAAAAAATTAATTCTCTCAAAAGCGTTGGAAAGCCAACATGGTAGTGAAAAATTTCCAGGCTACCATCTGACATCTGACAGAAGATGAAAATCCAGAGAAGTGACTCTGACATTTGAGGCCACTTTTCTCCTGGGAGAATTTGTTAATTCTAACAAAGCCAGTGTTTGTTAATTCTAACAAAGCTGAGCAGTGTCTTCGATAGCCTGGTTTGGGGACAAGAGTTGGACTCTGGTTAAACCATTGTAGGGCAGGTTGGGACCCTTAAGTGCTATATTCTAGCAGTAAGGGTGAATAGGAAGTAAAAGAGCCTTCACACATCCTGTTGTCCAGCTTCAAATCATCTGGATGGCACAAAATACCTAAGGCCCTACAACTGGACTAAGATGATCCCAGACAGTTAATGCCCTTAGGCTCATGAAAGAAGCAAACAAAGATCTCCTAGAAGGAAAAAAAAAGAAAAAGAAGAAGAAGCACTATTTCATGGCTAAAATTGCTAAAAATTATTTCTACAAATAATTTTTCAAATGCAATGGCTGATAAAATCAAGGAAAACCAGGCATAGATGCAGTTAAGATAGTATGAATAAGGACCAGCAAAACCAACAACAACAACAAAACAGACTAATATGGTCTCCAAATATTGGCACTGAGCAGACTTTAAAACCATTAGCTTACTATGTCCCAGAAAATAAAATACGGTATTGAAAATTTCAGCAAGGAGCTGGAAATGTTTTTTAAAAGACATAGCAGAAACGAAAAAGAGCCAATAAAAATTCTAGAACTGGAAATACAGTCACTAAGATTAAGAACACAATGGATGGATTTTTACAGGTTAGACCTCACTGAAGAGAGAGATAAAGAACTGAAAAATAAGTCAGGAGAAGATATCCAGCGTGACATATAAAGAGGCAAAGCATTGGAAAATACAAAACAGGTGGTCAGACACCTACATACAGTCTAGAATACATTTAACTGAATGCCTAGAAAAACAGGAGAGAGAGAATGGAGCAAAAGCAGTATATTAAGAGGTAATGGAGAGAGTTTTCCCAAGCTGATGTAAGACATGGATCTACAGATTGAAAATTAAATTACATGAACTTAGCAGAGAAAAAAGAGAAGGGGAAAAAATTTTAAGTCAAGGATGACTCTAAGAATTCTAGCTTGAGCAAAAGGATAATGTGACTAACTGAGATAAGAAATAGAGAAAGAAAAAGATTTATTGGGGTTAGGAGGAGGCAGAGTGAAATAGAAATACACATAGTAGATTCCAATTTTTACCTCTTGAATTTAACATCCAGACAGGGATACAAATGGGCCATTATTTCTTTAATACTTACTTTTCTTGGCATATTAAGGAATTTCCAAAACTTTGATTTTTTGGAAAGGATCATCAGATCTTTCTTGTCTCAAGAACCCTGCACCTATAGGCCTCCTTCCCTTCCTGCTAGAATCCACGGTTTGCATCCATGAGTTGACCTACAAATGGACATTTGCAGCAAAATGTACAATGACTTGCAAATGGCATCTGTCTGGTGTTAAAATGTAATTATTTATCAATTGCAACCTACACAGAGAAAAACCCATCACAACAAAATAATGTATTTTCTAGTTTTTAACACATTGATCCATGATTTCATTTTTAAAAAATATATATTATAAGAGCAAGTTACAGGAAAAATGTGGATTTTCTGCACATGACACCAACTTCAAATGATGCGATAAATACAACTTTGTGTCACAATATATAATACTACCCTAAGGATTATCATGAGTTTTTAAAATACAATTATTTGACTTTATTAACACACACACAAAATAAAACACTGGCTATCATAAATTGCTAATTTTTTATTTTTTATTTTACTTAGCAAACAGCACAACTTTCACAATAAGTTTCAGGGATAATGGATAAAAATGACATAGCATGTTTTCTTTTCAACTGGAAAGTCCCCCAAAATGTTAAAAGATGATAATGATGATGACAGCTATTTACTTGGGCATTTTCTGCATGCTAGGAACTGTTCTATGGGGCTTGCATGGATTCACTCATTAAAGAGATTTAAAGATGTCTACTAACATAAATTGTATGCTAATGACATAAAGAATATTATTTAATGAAGAGTCGCAATTTTTCCCCAAGATTATTCCGTTTATAAAATACACTACAACTCAGCTAGTATTACTGGGGACCAGAAATACATGTGGGAGAAATTAGAAAAAAAACCACCCTACAATAATAAATTACAAATAAATCTATAATTTTTCCATATTATATCTTTCTTCCGAAAGTAGAAATAAAATTTTCAAAACCAATGAACAGGAAAATAATTTTATTTTCAAATAACCCTCTAGATATCAACGTTAAAAATTTAAATATATCTAAAAGTATCCATGTAATTGCCTTATGCAATCAAAGGTGAATTTTTCAACAGTAACTGTAGGTCTAATTGTCCCAAATGTTTTCATTGTAGGATTTCCCTGTGTAACTACTGCTATATTATTGTGATTTCCCTGAATATCATTTCAAATAGAGTCATCATGAATACTTTTGATACAAAATCATAATTTTGTATAATCTGATGAAACTTCCTATTATAATCTCCAGCAGAGAAGGCTAAAGATATACATTTTTTTAGATAGAAAATTATTTCAGGAGAATTGTACCTAAGAAAACACATGAACCTACTTCTTAAATTATTAAATGTCTTAAAAGTTTACAAGTAATTTGGGACATCATTTAGCTACATTCTTAATATTACGGAAAGTTGAAATTTAATAACCAAACTCTTGCTTACTGCTTTCAGCCATTTTGACCATCAGATTCCTAAAAATTTGGCTCTCTTGCTTAGCTTTTCTTTAAAAAAACTATTTGAATCTCTGATGTAGTCTGTGACCCTTATTAGTTTAAAAACTATGAAGTCACAGAACCATTTGACTCCTCAGATAACATAGAACACTGAGGGTCTTTGAATCTAGCCTCTCACACATTTGAATCCCCTCTGCCTCATCAACCCAAATGTTTCCCTTCCCTGACACCTGTTAAAATGGTGAATTACTCACAATTACTCCATTGTCAGTTTTCATTATTACAAATGTCTTCCCTACACTGAATGGAAATCTTCTTCCCAAAAACTGCCACCTATTGGGAGCTTCAACAATCTCAGCACTGACCCTGGCAGATGACCTTGAGCAAGTTCATTTCTTGTTGCTTTAGATTTCTTGGTTATAAAATGGGGATAAGAAATGTGTGTCATAAAGGTGCGGAGATTAAATAAGAGTGTTTATAAAGCACCTGCCACAACGTGGGGTTTATTGGGAATATGAAGCCCTCCTCTGCATAGCTACCCTAGAGATGTGGTGGCAGCTACTGCTACTGTTTACATTCCTTCTGGCCAAACATCCCCATTTCCTTCAATGTTTCTTTGAACAACATGGTATTGTCTCCTTTTTCGTCTAGTCATTCCTTTCTGAGTAAGTTCAGCTCTTTGAGAGAAGGGTCAACTGTCAATTAAAAAAATATGTATTATCAACTATGTTACCAGCTGAGCACAGCTCCTTACCTATACGTGTCATTGAAAGATAGTATTTCTCTTTTCCTTGTTGCTGGGTAGATCTTCTCCCCTCCCCATATTTGGACTTCTGACAAGCTGGGCTAAAAGAAAGGCAATAGGTATGGATAGTTTCTGGTTCTAAAGTAAGGAGAAGACAGAAGTGCACCTCAGACATTAGGATGTAGCTGAGAAGTTTCTCTCTTCATTCTGGTAGGATGTCGGCTCTTCCTCATCAAGGGTCACTCCTCTCTGTCCTTTCCATTCCTTCTTCTGGACTTCACAATTCTGGATGGTGGCTCCATAAGACATCATCTTTTTGGGACTCACAAAACTCTCATGGTTGAGTTCTGTCTCCTCAGCTAACTCATCCTGGTCAATGATTCCACATTTCTCCTCAGAGAGATTCTCTGGGTCAGCCCACTCCTGTTTCTCCCCAGAAGCAAAGACCCCATAGAAGATCACACCACTGTAATGCACCAGGGCAGCTATGAGGAACACATTCTGCCATTCTTCACGGGTCTAAATAAGGAAATAAAGTGCCAATTAATGTTTTAACTAAAACCAGAGATTACCAGTATGTCCTGGAGGCCTCTACTGGGAAAAAGCACCTGCCCATTTGGAAGGCAATGCTCTGTTCCTTGGGAGGGAGGATGTGTGTCAGAAGCACCATCCAGGATTCAAACCTAATTTAAAAGAAAAACTTAAAAAATGAAAGTGAAGACTACAATGAATATAAAAGTTAGACATGACAATAAATATGAATTTTTTTAATTTAGAAAATACTTTTTTTTTTTTTTTGAGACGCAGTCTCACTCTGTCGCCCAGGCTGGAGTGCAGTGATGCCATCTTGGCTCACTGCAAGCTCCGCCTCCCAGGTTCACACCATTCTCCTGCCTCGGCCTCCCGAGTGGCTGGGTGCCCGCCACCACATCCGGCTAATCTTTTGTATTTTTAGTAGAGACGGGGCTTCACCATGTTAGCCAGGATGGTCTCGATTTCCTGACCTCGTGATCCGCCCTCCTCGGCCTCCCAAAGTGCTGGGATTACATGAAAATACATTTTAAAATAAACAGCACATAAAAATATTAATACATGCAGCACCATTGCATAGCTTTTTGAATACTCAAATGGGGTTTCCCTTCACATAGTCAGCTAAATTAAACTTGTTTTAGGAACCCGCTGTTTTAAATATCAGAAGTCTCCTTCTTGCTTGTTGTTGGATACATAACAATATTTGAGCCATTAAAGTTCTCACCCTTGACTGGCAAGAACTTTATTTATAATCATATTTTCAGTGTAAAAAAAAGTATGTCAAAAAATAATGGGAATTTGTGTCTAAGGTTGGGGGAAGATATCTTGGATTTAACAGTCAGGTTATCAATCCTATAATTCCATGAACAGAGAGGGAAAACATGAATTCCTGCCTATAAAATCCTACCTTCCTTTTCTGTCAAAAAGGAAGAAAATTTGTCTCACACCTTTTTTTTTTTGAGACAGAGTCTCACTCTGTCGCCCAGGCTGGAGTGCAGTGGCGCGATCTGGACTCACTGCAAGCTCCACCTCCCAGGTTCACGCAATTCTCCTGCCTCAGCCTCCTGAGTAGCTGGGACTACAGGCGCCCGCCACCACGCCTGGCTAATTTTTTTGTATTTTTAGTAGAGACAGGGTTTCACCGTGTTAGCCAGGATGGTCTGGATCTCCTGACCTCGTGATCCGCCCGCCTCGGCCTCCCAAAGTGCTGGGATTACAGGCGTGAGCCACCGCGCCCGGCCCTCTCACACTTTCTTCTGCAGGAAGCTGAAAAAACTTCTGAAGTTATATTTGTAATAGGCAATCCAACTAAGAAAATAGTTGAGGGAAAAAAAATCCCATGGTATCAGAGAATTTTTATTTGCAGAAAGCAGCATCTTGAGACGTTTCAGTGACAAAGATAAAGAAATCACATGGGCTGTGGTTGAATTCTGGATGGATCTGCCTCTACCACTCACCCTAGTCCAAATTCACAAAGGCTCAGTAACAACTGGGTAGGTTATTAATGTCCTGTTTATTTTATTCTTAACAAGGAAGTAGAATAACACTCATCTTTTCATGCTGAAACATGCTAAGCAATGGATGGAATTAGGTTATAAAGTTTAATCACTGAGAATGAGAAAACAATCTTCAGTAACTCATTTATCCTGAGTTGACTGCCTCAGTTTCTTCTTTGTGTCTCTAAACAGTTTCTAAGGCCCATACCCCTCTCCCCAGACTTTTATTGCTCAATTGAAAAAACATAGAACAAAACAACAATTAGCCTTGGTGCCATTGATAAGCAATGATTTGAAAATCAGAAGAAGAAAATAAAATAAAAGAAGTTCAGCTGACTCAGTCAAGGTCAAGGACATACACATTTACAGACTGCGATAGAGCCTTGAAATCTCAAGTTTGTGTTAGTGCTCCAGTCCTCTGACACTGTAACCCACAGCCACAAAGGAGACCTTTACCTTGTGCCTGGTCATTGCACCGACAATGAGGGGACAGACCATTCCAGAGAGGGTTCCCACTCCATTTGAGATCCCCATGAGAATGCTGGCATAGCGGGGGGCAATATCCAGGTGGTTGACATTAAAACCTACAGTGAAGCCAAAACCTCAAAATCAGAGTCAAGAACAGAATTCCAAATACACTTTGGAAAATACTCAGTTGTCCCAACCTTTGCCAATCTGTTTGGTTTCCTCTAGTATATGACTGATGCATATTAGTTTCCAGACCAAGAGGACTGGGTTCAAGAGGCTGTGTCTACACAAAGCAGTACTGGTAGACAATGCTCGAACTGATTATGGATATCTATTATGGGCTTTCTCTACAAGGAGAATTATGGCATCTCTACCTTGTAGGTTCTGAATTCCAAAATACGGTGTTTGGCACAATACTGAAAAGCCTAAAGACTGAATCACATTTATTCAGAGTAAATAATCATGCAATCATATACAGTATGACGAAACCAAACCTTGCTTTATAATATTCCCGCTCCTACCCTCGACTTACTCTTAAAAGGCAGCCAAGAGTCAGCCTACCTTATTGGCCACATGGCCACATTTTCACACAATGAAAATGGTGCTTTTTAATGAAACATTTGCACAAACCTTAGGAGAACCTCTGCAATTTACAAAACACTTTCACACACCTACTGGATTTGGAGTTTGTAAATCTGGACTTGAATCTTATTTCTTCTATGTAAACAAGTAATTTGGGGGCCTCTGTTTCTTCATCTCCGATATGAGGATAATATTACTACTCACTTCATAAAGTGATAGAGTGATAGAGACTCAGGGGAAATAGGTATGTGAAGCAAATATCGAAGCTATACTACCACCACTACTACTACTACCTTCTGCTGCCACTGCCAGGTAACTCCCTCTCTTTGAGGTTTTCTATCAAAAGATAATGCTGCTGGCCGGGCATGGTGGCTCACGCCTATAATCTCAGCACTTTGGGAGGCTGAGGCGGGCGGATCACCTGAGGTCAGAAGTTCGAGACCAGCCTGGACAACATGGCAAAATCTCACCTCTACTAAAAATACAAAAATTAGCCAGGCCTGGTGGCACATGCCTGTAATCCCAGCTACTTGAGAGGCTGAGACAGGAGAATCGCTTGAACCCAGGAGGCGGAAGTTGCAGCAAACAGATCCGACGTTGTCAATATATTGCAGGGTTGCATGTTCGAATTAGACAGACTTCAATTCTGGTAGCTTAACTGAGATGCAAGCCTAGACCAAGGATTTAAACTTCCTGAACCTCAGTTTCTTTATCTATATAATGGCATAACGATTCTTATAATATTGACGTAGGAATTAAGTTAAATAATGTATGTTAACTACACGGTGTATAGACATGTAAACCAATATGCATGCTCTTTACAGGTGGTTAGCCATCCGTCTTGTTTAGCACCATCTCCCCTGAACTAGCAAAGTGCCTGGCACATTGTGGTCACTCAATAAATAGTTGCTAAATTAATTACCACCTTCACCTACTGAAATTATAGCAAGGAGTTGTAGGCTTTATTCATCTTTTTGTTTTCCTTTGCTTTGCTTTTTACTTCTCTATTCTGTGCAAAAAAAAAAAAAAACTGAAAATAGGACTTAAAATATTTTTTGTTCTAATCTGGCACATTGGTTGGTTGTCTTTTCTACCTCCCTTCGGGGAGAAATTTTGAGAAAACTTTTTGGTAATAATAAACATACCTTCTCTTTCAGGTCAATGTGCCAAATGATCAGAATATAAAATAGCTGCAAGTTCATTAATCTTATCACTGATTTGAATGTAATAAACACTTTATTAGAAAAGAATCCAGAGATAAGAAGCAATTAATATGATTGTTGAGTATTATGCTCTGATACAAAGCCTGGGCAACTGCATTCAGCTACAGATAATGTGGGAAAAGCCATTTAGGTTTCTAGCTGCACAATCCTGACATTTGGGGAGGAGGGGAAATCACTGAGAAATTGAGATATTGATAGATTTTTATAGCAGATGAAAAAAAATACACACAAACTGAGAGAATCTGTCTTCTCTGTATAGGACATTTCCCAAAACAGGCATCACTCATTCCTTGCCTATTTTTAACCTCATCTATCTCAGCAGTCTTGTCTATAATCAGCTCCTAAATTGTGCCAGTCAGTCTTCCCTGGCATCCATGTTTATTCCTTTAAAAGTTGGCAGACAGTAGATCCTGAGGAATTATTGCCCCGTGGCCACAATCTCTCCCACAGTGTCATTGCTGGGACCAACAGACCTTTATTCCACACTCCCAGTCACTTCGCTGGGAGAGTTAAACCACACTTTGGTTTCCCCACCAATAAAGTGAATATAGCAATACCCTTCTCATCAAGGTTGTGATGAGGATTAAATGAAATCATGTTTAAAAAGTGGCAAGAAGTCCAGATGTGGTGGTTCATGCCCGTAATCTCAATACTTTGAGAGGCCGAGGCAGGAGAATCACTTGAGGCCAGGAGTTCGAGACCAGCCTAGGCAACATTGTGAGACCCTGTCTCGAAAATAAATAAATAAATAAATTTATACACACACACACACACACACACACACACACACACATATATATAGGCATGGTGGCACATGCCTGTAGCCCCAGCTACTCAGGAGGCTGAGGCAGGAGAATCAGTTGAGCATGGGAGGTAGAGGCTGCAATGATCTGCGATCATGTCGCTGCACTCCAGCCTGCGTGACAGAGCGAGACCCTGTCTAATTTTTTTTTTCTTTTGAGACAGAATCTCTCTTTGTCACCCAGGCTAGAGTGCAGTGGTGCAATCTTGGCTCACTGCAACCTCAGCCTCCCCAGTAGCTGGGACTACAGGCACATACCACCACAACCAACTAATTTTTGTATTTTTAGTAGACATGGGGTTTCACCATGTTGGCCAGGCTGGTCTTGAACTCCTGATCTCAGGTGATCCATCTGCCTCGGCCTCCCAAAGTGCTGGGATTACAGGCATGAACCACTGCACAAGGCAACAAACCCTGTCTAAAAAAAAAAAGGAAAAAAAAAAAAGCAGCGTCTGTGATTTGGAGTATTGGGTTTCTCTCCTTCAGACTGTGACTTAATTGGCAATTGGGGGAAAGGAAGCAATATGAACTTGAACATTTCAGTATCTCTGGGAACAGGATATGGATCTCTTTTGCTCACAAAGTTATCAAGGGAAGTCGTTCCTTAGCATCCTTCTGGAAGCAAGTCGTGATTGCTGTGCCCTTGCCGCTCAAAGTGTGGATTGCCCTGCAGCAGCAGCAGCGCTGGGGAGCTTACTAAAACTGCAGAATCTCAGGCTCCACTCTAGAGCTTCCAAGTCAGAATCTGCATTCTGAAATATCCTATGGTGATTTCACATAACTCTGAGAAGCACTGGACTGGTGTGTGTACTAATAGAACAATAATGGTGAACACTCATTAATTTTGTTATGCATCTGGCACTGTGCTAAGGGCTTCAAATAAATAAAGCTAAAGTTTTTATTTGAATAAATATTTCCACTAGAATGCAAACTTTATGGGGATGGACTCTTTCATTTGTTCACTGCAATATCCCCAGTGCTAAGAATAATGCCCAGCACACAAGAAGTGCGAGGAAATGCATGAATTATCTAAGTTTATCCTCCCAACAACCCTATGGGTTGCTGTTTCATCTCTCCAATCTCTAGATGAGAAAACTGAAGCTTGAGAGTTTTCATAATTTAGCAATTTTTTTCTTTTATAAATAGTAAGTAGTAAAGAGGGCCTCAAACCCCACCCCAGATCTATGCATCTCTAAACCAAATTACTTAGCTGCAAGTTACTTTTAATTTAGACTTTTACTTTATTTTCTAATTTAACTATTCATCAGCTCTATTTATTTTGACAGATACAAGCCCCTGTCTTAGGGCAGTTTAGACCAGAGGTTCCATATGTTTCTATTCTTGGACACTAACACTATTTGATATCTAAGGCAAGTTGGAATAATGGAAGGAGCATAGCCTTTGGGCCACACAGAAGTGTTCTGGCATCCTTCCTTTGCCACTAACTGTGTGACATCAGGAAAGTATTAAATTTTTCTGAGCTTTAGTAAAATAGTGAAAAATCAGTAACGTAGTGATATACTACTACTCGCTTCACAATGTTGTGAGATATATGCAATATATGTAAAATTTTCTTTAAGTAACCATTTTTTATTTTTATTTTATTTATTTATTTATTTATTTTTCTCGAGACAGGGTCTCACTTTGTCATCCAGGCTGGAGTATAGTGGCACGAACTCAGCTCACTGCAACCTCCAACTCCCAGACTCAAGCCATCCTCTCACCTCAATCTCCTGAGGAACTGGGACCGCAGGTGTGCGCCATTACACTTAGCTAACTTTTTGTATTTTTTGTAGAGATGGGTTTTTGCCATGTTGCCCAGGCTGGTCTCGAACTCCTGGGCTCAAGTGATGGATTCATCTCGGTCTCCCAAAGTGCTACAATTACATGCATAAGCCAGCGCACCTGGCCAGTCACCATATTTCTTATTACAATGTTTTAAAGATAGACAAACAACTAAATTTCACCCTTTGACCCAGTTTTGCATAGGAAGCTCCTGATATGATTGCCCTCTGGCCTCTCTCTCACATACAGTAGACCGGTTTCTGCTCCTGTAAAATGGGGATCGTAACAGCACTGATACCCAGCAGAGTAGTTGTGAGAGAGACAGGCCTTAATACACGCAGATCGCATGGAACAGTCCCTGGCACAGAATCTGTGCTTGGTCATCGCTAGCTCACATCATCACTGTCATTATTCTCAACAGCTTTACCCGGTTCAGAAAGTCACTTCCTCTCTCTGGACCCACATTTTCTTGTTTGGAAAATGAAAGTAATGGAGTAGACAAAAATCTAAAGAAGGTTTTCACTCTTAAAAAAGCTTCTGATTCTATGACTGTAATGATACTCACAGTTCTCTAGCAAGAGGCGAGGCTTTAAAAAGTCACAGGAGCCTCTATCAGGTAGGGTGACATGGTGCTAAAGTATGTAAGTCCACTTCACCCAGGACATACGCTTGGGCCTTTGCTCATATCTCAGAAGGGTCATCTGCGCTTTGTGTCTTTTCCCATAACAAGGTAAGTAGGAAAAATTCCACCTTAACTGAGCTCCCAAGCCCAGTTCTCAGTGATCTTACAAAATCACCCCTACTAGATGACATTCTCTGGGCAGTGGTCCTGCTATCTGAGAATGGACTGGTTCCTGAAAGAAGGTGCTACAATATCCTTGTCCTTCCTTCTTCCTGGGACTCATTGAATCTATAGTCAAGACCTGGAAACCCAAAGGACACATTACCTGAAATAGCAAAGCCACTAAATCCTACAGCAAGCACCAGAAAGGAGATAGCCACCCCTTTGGTATGGGAAAAGCCAACCACCAGGAGTAAGGTTGCCTCCATGCCAAAACCTGCAAGTGGAAACAGCAAGGGAAAACAAAATGTCATTTTCATATCAGTGAACCCAAGTTCATTTATTTATCAAATAAGAACTAACCTATAATTCCACAGACCTAAATTTATTGTGTGTGTGTGTGTGTGTGTGTGTGTGTGTGTGTATGTAAGTTCTGGAATTTAATTTTTTTTTTTTTTTTTTTTTTTTACTTGAAGTTCTGGGATTTAAGTTCAGGGATACATGTGCAGAATGTGCAGGTTTGTTATGTAGGTATACATGTGCCATGGTGGTTTGCTGCACCTATCAACCCATCATATAGGTTTTAGGCCCCACATGCATTAGGTATTTGCCCTAATGCTCTCCCTCCCCTTTCCCCCTAGCAGGCCCCAGTGTGTGATGTTCCCTTCCCTGTATCCATGTGTTCTCATTGTTCATCTCCCACTTATGAGTAGGGACATGCGGTGTTTGGTTTTCTGTTCCCCCACAGACCTACATTCTGGTACAGAGATTACAATGCCACCCAGGTATTTCATGACTACATGACTCTGCTAATATTCCCTGGGTGTTCACAAACTTTCTAACATTATCCCGGTGCACCTTGACCACCACACAGTCCCAATAGGTTCCAGTGATGCTCCTGAGATGAGGGATGTTAATTATTAGTTGCTTCATGGGTAGTTGCCCTTGCCATTGTTAAATACTAAAACTTTACTATATAACTGTGGTAATGATTCCCCTTTGACTAGTTATGGTCTTTCCCGTAAAAGTAAAATGACAACACTCTAATATTTATTGCCAAAAGCAACTAGAAAGTTGTAGCAAATATCTGAAACAAACAAGAAAAAATAAACACAGCACTTCACCACTTGTAAAGCAAAAGTCAAAATTTTTCTATTTCAGAAGTTCACCAAGCTCTCAGGCCTCTTAAAAAAAAAAAAAAAAAAAAAAAAAAAGACAAACAATACATGAGATTTTTGCACAGAAAATATTGCAGAACAAAAGTACTTTCTGTTCCTTTCATTCAGAATAAGTGAATCTAGCAAAATAAAAAAAAAAAAGAATGAGGAAATTATGAAGTTTCTTCTCACCCGAAAAAAGTTCAGCTAACAACAGACAGAAAAATGATATAAATATCATTTCCAAGTATATAGAATGCCTTAGGAGGGGGAAGAAACAATTAGTGGTGCTTCATTTGGAGACTGCTGATTCCAGACATCTCCACACAATTGTACTACAGTACCTCAAAGGCAAGATGCCCAAATCAATTCTCTCGTCCCCTATTTTATTATTATTATTATTATTATTATTATTATTATTATTAAGACAGAGTCTTGCTCTTATCACCCAGGCTGGAGTGCAATTGTGTGATCTTGGCTCACTGCAACTTCTGCCTCCCAGGTTCAAATGATTCTCCTGCCTCAGCCTCCCAAGTAGCTGGGATTATGGGCATGCCCCACCATGCCCAGCTAATTTTGTATTTTTAGTAGAGTCAGGGTGTTTCCATGTTGGTCAGGCTGGTTTCGCCATGTTGGCCAGGCTGGCCACTCCTGACCTCAGGTGGTCCACCTACTTCAGCCTCCCAAAGTGCTGGGATTACAGGTGTGAGCCACCGCCCCGGCCTCTTCCCCTATTTTTTTACTCCTAAACAAACAATGCAAACCGTCACCACCACGTGCTTTCTTCTCCTTCTCTAAATTAATCTTCTATATTCTGTGTTTAGAACCCAGTCTTTAGAGTCAAACTGGTATGGGTTCACTTTCCACTTCAAAATCACTAATTGTGTGACCTTGAACAAGTTACTACACCTCTTAGATTCCTCATCCAAAAAATGGAGATAATACCACAGCCTTGTGAGGTATTGGAAGAACGAATGAAATTGGTATATGAGGTACTGAGTGTGGCACATGGGCACAGTTCAACAGATGGTAGCCAGAAGTCCGATGCAGAAACTTCAGAACTGCCTTGGACTTCTCCTCCTGCCTCAGCTTTCACATACAAATCTGCAGGTTTGGCCTCAGAAATATCTGTTCAGTGCAACTGCCACTTTCTCCTCCCCTGTCACTGCTTTAGTTCCAGCACCTGTGACCTCTTACCAGGACAACTGCAATAAGCCACCTTTTTTTCTCCTTTTGTTTGAGATGGAGTCGTGCTCTGTTGCCCAGACTGGAGTGCAGTGGTGCAATCTCAGCTCATTGCAACCTCTGCCTCCCGGTTCAAGTGGTTCTCCTGACTCAGCCTCACCAGTAGCTGGGATTATAACCCACCACCATGCCCAGCTAATTTTTTTGTTTTTTTTTTTTTTTGAGACGCAGTCTCGCTCTGTTGCCCAGGCTGGAGTACAGTGGCGCGATCTCTGCTCACTGCAAGCTTTGCCTCCCAGGTTCACACCATTCTCCCGCCTCAGCCTCCTGAGTAGCTGGGACTGCAGGCACCCACCACCACACCCAGCTAATTTTTTGTATTTTTAGTAGAGATGCAGTTTCACCATGTTAGCCAGGATGGTCTCAGTCTCCTGACCTCGTGATCCACCCGCCTCAGCCTCCCAAAGTGCTGGGATTACAGGCGTGAGCCACCATGCCAGTCTAATTTTTATATTTTTAGTAGAGGCTGGGTTTCCCCTTGTTGGCCAGGCTGGTCTCAAACTCCTGACCTCAAGCGATCCACCTGCCTTGGCCTCCCAAAGTGCTGGGATTACAGGCTTGAGCCACCTTGCTCAGCCATAATAAGCCACTTTGGTAGTCTTCCCAGCTCGTCCTCTTCTGATGCATTCTCAATACCACTGTCTTTCTAAGCCACACACCTCATTATTCGTTCCTGTGCTTAATGTATTTGTCATGGGCTCCACATCATGAGTATTGTGTTCTATAATGAATCCCTCCTGCCGTTCCAGTTTCATCTTTTCCAGCCCTCATCTCTTTGCTTACTGCCCTCTTTCTGTAGACAGCCCTCTGTTCTATAGACATACGCCTCTATTAGCTGTTTTCTAACCACACAATACTGTCTCTTGCCCATACATATTTTCACACATTGTTTCTTCGCCTGGAATACTCTTCTCTCATCACTTTCTCTTTTTCTGAATAAATCTTACTATTTTTAAAGCCCAGATTAAATAGTGCCTCCTCTAGAAAGCTTCCCTAACAACCCTCTCCCTGCCCTCAACCAATGAAGCTGACATCACCTTCTCATCATTTTACAGAACTTTTCAATATTGCTTTGTAACTTTTCATTTGTGTTTCTGCCTCTCCCACAAAACTGTATATTTAACACAGAGTATGGCTAGCATGTAGTATGCACTCAATAAATAATGTTTGGCCAGACATGGTGGTGCACACCTATAATTCCAGCTCTTTGGGAGGCCGAGCCAGGTGGATCACCTGAGGTCAGGAGTTCAAGACCAGCCTGGGCAACATGGCAAAACCCCTTCTCTACAAAAATATGAAAGTTAGCCAGGCACGGTTGCATGTGCCTGTAATCCCAGCTACTCGGGAGGCTGAGGCAGGAGAATCACTTGAACCTGGGAAGTGGAGGTTGCAGTGAGCCGAGATTGCACCACTGCACTCCAGCCTGGGCAACAGAGTGAGACTCTGTCTCTAAATACATACATACATACATACATACATACATACATACATACATACATAATGTTTAATGAATTAATGCAAAGGAAAGGAAATGGGACCCAGAATCAAGAAAATAAGATTTACAAGCTAAAGTACTTACCGTAAATGATGGTTATTAATATTTACCTTTTTGAACCATTTCCTCAACACTACTATAAAGAAGGGCAAGAACTAATAATTGTTTTAAATGACTTCTAAAGAGGATGAAATGTAATTAGGGAAGTCTTACTTTTAAAACTATAGGCTTTATATCATTGCTACTTTTTCTTAATTTTGTTTCAACATTTAAGATTACACATAGGGAAAAATTGCTAGTGTTTCATATACTAACTATATGTGTCTTAGAAGTGGCCTATCCTAAATAATAAGACATCTGGCTGAAACTTCTTTCATTTTAACACTCTCAACAGAAGCGTGCAGAAAGTTAATTTCCCCAAAGAATCAGAATGATGATATTATGTAAAGAATAAAACTTACAAATGATACATCAGTTCATCTGTAAGAAAAAAATTTTTTTGCCAAATAGCAGATTGCCAACAGAAAAAAAGTATTTAAAAGCCTAAATGGTTTCTACGGACAGTTAAAATACTAGAGACAAGGCTGCATATTTCAGGAGCTTAAGGATAAAATTTGAACTTTAGGGGTAATGAGGAACTCCTTAAAACTGAACCTATTTAGAGTTACCAAGAAAAACAAAACTAGGACTTAAAGGCCTAAGAAATATTTTATTTCATATTAAAAAATCTGAAGTTCACACATGCAACTGATTCAGCCACAATAGAATTTTTGACCTCAGTTACACTTTACATGTTCTATAGAGGGGGCAGGACAAGAATTTGGCATCTGTCTTTAAGTATCATAGACGTGGACCCTGATTCAGAATGAATTGAACATCATGTCTTAAGGTGATCTGTTTTGCTTTAAATGATTTATGGCACATTAAAATCTATAGAAAGAAAAGATGACAGGCTCCAAGATATGTGTGATCCTTTTCAGATGAGAAATGCCTTCTATATCGCTTATTAGGAAACCAAAAAGCCGACCAAAATTCTCTGGAAGATCATACCAGTGCTTCATCATTTCCAAACCAACCTGCATTCTTCACTGATGGCACAAAACTTTATTTTCATGTAGTTATCTCTGCTCTAGCATCTCTGTATTTCAGCAGAAAAAAGTGGGACCATTATGGTCTTTTTAAAAATTTTCTGTTCTATATATAACTCACTTGTCCTACTATGTCAAAATATAAAACAACATGAAAAGCCATGTGAAGAAGTATTTTTTAAAGATGGGAGATGAGGCAGAAAGATTCCACATATGCCTTCTAGTTTCTTCAGAAAAAAAGTATTTCCTCTCAACAGGCACTTTGTTAGCAATTAAACATCTTTGAGAGTTCTCATCACCACAACATAACATCATCACCACCAATTAAGGAGAAACAGCAGAGGTATTGGGGCAGAATTAAATAGGAATAAGACATTCCCACAAAATATGCTCAAGAATCTCCAATGCATCTGAGTTTAGAAGAGGTTGTGCAAATAGTGTTTAAATCCAGAAGCTTCTTTAAAGTTGTTGGTTTAGAAGTACATGTTTTTGGCCAAGGGAAATACAACTGAATCGCAGATATTTGTTAAAGAACTCTTTGAAACATTTCTGTGTTTTTTGCGTCTTGAACACAGGAGAAGAAAAGCAGCATTAACATTTGTTGAGAATTTTTTATAGGTTGAACACCACACTAAGTGTATTTATACATTGTATTTATACATTGTATCATTTAATTATCATAACTATCCTCTGAAGTAAATATTATTATGTAGATTTTAAAGATGAGAAATGTTGGCCCCGAGAATTTAGAAATCAACCCCTCTCTCTCCATCTCCATTGTCACCTCATTTGTCCAAGCCACCACCTTCTCTAGACAGGACAACTGAAATTGCCTCCTACCTGGTCTCCCTTCTTTTATTCTTCTACCTGCATAATTCCCCAGATTAAAAATAAATAAATGAGGCCGGGCAAGGTGGCTCACGCCTGTAATCCCAGCACTTTGGGAGGCCGAGGCGGGCGGATTACTTGAGGTCAGGAGTTCAAGACCAGCCTGGCCAACATAGTGAAACCGTGTCTCTACAAAAATACGAAAGATTAGCCAGGCCCATGCCTGTAATCCCAGCTACTCAGGAAGCTGAGGCAGGAGAATCACTTGAACCCAAGAGGCGGAGGTTGCAGTGAGCTGAGATTGCGCCACTGCACTCCAGCGTGGGCAACAGAGCGAGACTCTGTCTCAAAAAAAAAAGAAAAGAAAAGAAAAAAGAAAAAAAAAAATCAGACCATATCCATTCTGTGTTTTAAATCATCTGTATCTCAATGTACTTCAAATAAAACCCAAGCTCTGCATTCGCCGACAAGGCCTGACATGATCTCACCCTAGAAAAACATCCCAATCCCATCTCCTGTCACTCAACCATTCCGACTCCCCTTCCTTCTATTCTCACACAGGCCACATTCCTGCCTGCCCCAGGGTCATTGCACATACTATTCTCTCTGCCTAAAATCTTTTCCTGAGAGAGCTGTAAGAAGGCACCACATGATGAGTTGCCAATATAGCCATGTGGACATATTCAGAGGGATCACTGGAGAATGGCATGACTTTAAGGAAACACAAGAGGAGAACTGAGCTGGATGTATAGAGAGGACTGGGGTAAGAGATGAAGGTGAGAACTCACAGGGAAAGAGAAAAGGAGTGGGCAAAGTCAGAGACAGAAAGATATGTTCAGGGCTTGGGTGAGGGCTGTCCAGCTGGAGCAGAATTTTATTATTAGAAGGGTGAGGCTTTGGCTACTGTATTTAGTTTTCATTTTTTTAATTTTTGATTTTTTAATAGAGACAAGTTCTCACTATATTGTCCTGACTGATTTCGAACTCCTGAGCTCAAGTGATCTGCCTGCCCCGACCTCCCAAAGTGCTAGGATTGCAGGCGTGAGCCACTGCACCCGGCCTACCACTGTATTAGTTTTCATTTGCTGCTGGAATAAATTACCACAAACTCAGTGGCTCAAAACAATACAAATATCAAGTATTAACTGAGGGATAGACTTAGGGGTCTTTAAGATCTATTCCAATGATTAGATGTCACCTCTAAAATATTCTCTGCACTATTGTACAGTTCTGGAGGCCGAGAATCCAAAATGGTACAGGACTAAAGTCAAGGCAGCAGCCTACGAAGTTGCATTCCTTCTAGAGGTGCTATGGCAGAATCTCTTCTTGTCTTCTCCAGCTTCTAGGGTCTGCTTGCATTCCTTGGCTTGTGGCTGCATCACTCTGACTCCTGCCTCCACCATCACATCTTCTTTTCTGACTCTGACCCTCCTTCCTCCTTTCATAAGGATGATTGTGATTAGATTGGGCCCACCTAGATAATGCAGGATAAACTCCCATCTCAAGAAACTCAATTTAATCCCACCTGCAAAGTCCCTTTTGACATGTGAGGAAACATATTCACAGCTTCTGAAGATCAGGACATGGACATTATTCTGGCTGCTACAGCTCTCTTGGAGAGGACTTGAATACAATATCCCAGAGCTTCACCTCCTGCCTACCAGACAGCAAGCCTACATCCACTAACCCTCAGTCCCCTACAGGAAAGTTCAAGCTAAGGTCAGGCCCACACATCCCTGCCTGGGACCAGCAGTCAAGCAACTGGGAGAATAGGTGCCAACAGACTCTTAGGCTTTCTTCCCGAAATGCTCTGGGATCAGATCATGCCTGCTGCTGTGTGCCTCGGTAGTCTTCACTTTTAAACGTTCCAGACCTAGCTAATCTGTCAGAGCATGCGCAATCCGTCCCTTTCAACTTAATATCACAGTTGTGAGCTCTTGCCCATAGGTGCGCTATCCTCTACCTCCTGCTCGCTCATCCTGATTCTAGTCCTCCCCAAAGAGGTAGCAGCAAACTAAGCTTTGGCGGTGGGCTCCAGCAGACCTGATACCTTTCAGGGATCTGCTACTTGAGCAAGTCCCTTTATTTTACTTCTGTTTCCTCATTGCAAATTGCATATAGTAATAGTACCTGCTCCACATGGTGGTTATAAAGATTTTTAAAATAATGTATGTAGAAGATTTAGCTTAATGTCTGGCACAGAAAGCATTCAATAAATGTTCATTTTAAAAGCTAAACAAAAAAGATGAGTTTTTTGAAAAGCACTTATGAACATTGTAGGGGTTCACAATTACTTTCGCCTACCTCTTTTGGGAAATCACCTAATATTCACTTTGTCTTTACAAAATTAAAACATAAAGCAGAAGCTAAATAAACCAGGAAAGAGAATGGGGTGTGTGTGTGTGTATACTCCATGCACAAGCATAGGTTAGGAGGAAAGATTACTTTTCTTCTGTTTCTTACCAAAACATATGGATAGGTAGAAAGGTAAGGAGAGAAGGGAATAAACTACATAAGCAAACAATAAATGTGGAAGGATGTATGGAAGAGTCCCGGCTGGATGACCTCTTGACAGGACTGTGATGTACAACACTCAAGTATCTGCTGAGGGACAGACTTAGAGGTCTTTAAGATCCACTCCAATGATTAAATGTCACTTTTTTTTTTTTTTTGAGACGAAGTCTCACTATCGCCCAGGCTGGGGTGCAGTGGCACTATGTCGGTTCACTGCAAGCTTCGCCGCCTGGGTTCACGCCATTCTCCTGCCTCAGCCTCCCAAGTAGCTGGGACTACAGGCGCCCACCACCAAGCCCGGCTAATTTTTTATATTTTTAGTAGAGACGGGGTTTCACTGTGTTAGCCAAGATGGTCTCGATCTCCTGACCTCGTGCTCCACCCACCTCGGCCTCCCATAGTGCTGGGATTACAGGCGTGAGCCACCGTGCCTGGCCTAAAAGTCACTTCTTAATATGTGCTCTGCAGTTCCGCTTACCCTAATTCTACAAAAGCTGCCTAAGCCATCTATGAAATCCACAGTACCTCCACAGTTCATGATTTTTCTGACAGCAGTTGTGGTCAAAATTTGTCTGCTTCTTAAATAATCAGCCAATTGTCCTCCAATAGGTACAACGATTGTCATAACCATGTGTGGGACTGCTGACAAGAGACCCACCTGGAAGGGAAAGAAACAATAAGCAATTTGTCATTACTTCTGAGAGAGGGGCCTCCCTAATTCCCTTGCCCACCTCCACTCCACAGCCCCCCTACCTACCACCACCAAATTTAAGCATCTAATTATGTGGGATCTGGGAAGGCCTGAATTTCATAATAAATAAATGATGAATGAGTGAATAATTTTAGACCTATCTGTGTCCTCTACCAGATTGGAAGCTCCTTGAAGGCAGAGATGACTTTTCTTCATCACAGAGGACATGGCACATGGGAGATAAAGAACTTGGCACCCAGTGAGCACTGATGACTGATGACAGCCACCATTTCACGACTATGCCAGCTCTTCCATGGTCACTTCTGACAGTATCTGTAGCTAGGCAGACATTTGTGCCTGCGCGGCTGCTGTTCTTTCCCTTGTAGAAAGAGGTTTAATTATCTTATGATGACAGTTTATGATTCACTATCCACACCCTTCCTCCCTAAAACACAATTGGCTTGATGATAATGTCTGGGAGCACTGAAAGAGGTCCTTTCTTTTTTTTTCTTTTTCTTTTTTCTTTTTAGACAGAGTCTTGCTCTGTTGCCCAGGCTGGAGTGCAGTGGTGCAATCTCGCCTCACTGCAACCTCCGCCTCCTGGGTTCAAGTGATTCTCCTGTCTCAGCCTCTCGAGTAACTAGGATC
Organism: Chlorocebus sabaeus; assembly: GCF_047675955.1. NCBI lineage: Eukaryota > Metazoa > Chordata > Mammalia > Primates > Cercopithecidae > Chlorocebus > Chlorocebus sabaeus. The sequence continues at coordinate 97,754,468 of NC_132914.1, read as the reverse complement.
ACAGGCATGTGTCACCACGCCCAGCTAATTTTTGTATTTTTAGTAGAGGCAGGGTTTCGCCATGTTGGTCAGGCTGGTCCTGACCTCAGGTGATCCTCCTGCCTTGGCCTCCTAAAATGCTGGGATTACAGGCGTGAGCCACCATGCCTGGCAGAAAGAGGTTCTTTCTAACCCATTGCAAGCAATGATTGTTACTGCTATAGCCACCATTATGGAGACGGGGTGTTCTGCAAAATGAGTGTTAAGGTTCTTACTGTTACTCACTGAGTAGTTTATAGGAAAAAAAAGAAACCCACACCCTCAAAACTTTTTATCCTCACCTAATATGCCATCCTTGAGCTAGCTTCAAAAACACTTTAAGATTGGGTAAAACGTAAATCTTTAAAGCAGCTTAATACGACTCTGATCCTTGCTAAGAAGAAATTAAACAGCTATGCATACTATGCATAGAATGTATAACTTGTCTGACAGCCGGGCTATTAGGTGTCACAGAACTGTTATGAATTATGATCAGCAATTTAATTATTTTATCATACAAAGTTATTCTCTGTAGAATCAAAAGATTTAAAGTTCAAGAATATTTGGAGCATCTGTATGTTTACCTTACTTATTGCAAATCCAAAGACCTCTTCAAAATAAGCAGGCTGACTTATAAGGAGCAAATAAAAGGTCCAGCTTCTGCAAAAATTTGCCACAATGATTGCATAAACCGGCAAAGATGTGAAAAATCTTTTCCATGGGGTACTAAATTTCTAGGGAGTAAAAAATACCGTGAGATTTTTTAGTAAAGATATTGACATTTTTTCTGTAAATAGGCAACACAATCACTCATGAAAAGAGGTAAGTCTTCATCTGACTTTTTATACTTACACTGAGACTAACCACGCTGGCCCCCTCTCCTATGCTTGTCTCTATGTAGGTCTTCTCCTCATTGGATATTGTTGGATGAGCTGCTGGGCACTCATAGGCCTGCAACAGCCAAAACATGTACCAAATAATCCCAAACATACCTGCAGTTAAAAAAGAAAAGGCTGGGTTATATGGTCTCATTTTCTTCCATTTCTAAATTTTTCAATTTTTACCATATATATTTTTTGCATGTAAAATGGGTAATGTGCCAATGTTGTAACAAGGTTTGAGGGACTCAAACATCTCACACATGCATGTGAACACTCAACTATCACGTTTATGAACTACAAAAGGATCTTTACAATATTTCCAAATGGCAGTATGTTCAGCTAGGGGAAAGTATTTTGTTGTTGTTAACAACAACAACTTGTTGTTAACTGGTATTTAAAGAAAGACAATGTTCTGCTTATTTTTTTAGGTCAACTTTAAACATTAATCGAATCATAGATAAAGTATTCCATTTATACAATAAACTTGTTTTAGTAATCTCTATTTTGATGTAATGAACTCTGAGCCAAACCCATATGCAGTAAAATATCATCTTTATGAGTCACATGTGAACTTGTGAAGTCAAATCACTCACCATAAATATAAAAGACAGAGGACCATCCAATGTACTGCACCAACACCCCAGCCAGGGGCATGGCAACCACTGCCCCTGCATAGGAACCTGGAACAAAGAAAAGATTGAGGCAATCTGACCAATCATCACACAAGCCTTTTCAGCTCATTTAGAATTCATGTGGTAAAGTCAGGAATGAATCCAACTGAGCAGGAGTCAGACTGTCTCCGCGCAGAGAGACAGGCAAACTCCCAGTGTGCCTTAGAATGGGGCTTCCAAGAGAGGAAGGTCACCAACATGCCCTTTAACTCCATCCAGGGACCACACAGGATTTAGACAAAGGTTGATCCAGCACCACAGTTTGGAATTACATGAGAGAATGGAATCAGAAGATGAAAAAAATCTAAGAGAAATTTTGAAAATTCAACCAGGCACAATATTGGATGCTAAAAAGAACAAGCAAAGGAACATACAAAATTTGCTTAGGAAGACTGGGAGGATTCTCATCCAGATCTTTAAATGACGGACATTAAATTATTTAAAAGATCATGATTTTTAAAGTCTTGATTAAAAAAACAAAAAGGAGAGGGTTGCCAGGCACGGTGGCTCATGCCTGTAATCCTAACACTTTGGGAGGCTGAGGCGGGCAGATCACTTGAGGCCAGGAGTTCAAGACCAGCCTGGTCAACATAGCAAAACCCCATCTCTACTAAAAATACAAAAAATTAGCCTGGCATGGTGGCACATGCCTGTAATCCCAGCTACTTGGAAGGCTGAGGCACGGGAATCACTTGAACCCGGGAGGCGGAGGTTGCAGTGAGCCAAGATCTCACCACTGCACTCCAGCCTGGGTGACAGAGCAAGACAGTGTCTCAAGAAAAAAAAAAAAGGTGAGGGGTGAACAATTAAATTCCAGATGGCAAGAGGGCTGTTGTCTCCATTCAGCTCCTGAATGAGTACATTTTTACATGTATTTATTACTTTGTAAAACTTAAGCTTGCAAATGCTTACCTGTGTGTGAATGTTTATCTTGTCTAGACAAGAAAATTGTGACTAGAGGCAGTGACCTGACCTCTGCTATCCTCTGGACATCTGGTAGGGAAACTTGAGCCCTGTGACCTCCCATTATTGGGAGTTATTAGCTGAAAGGAAAAGTTACTCTCTGAAACTCCCCCTGGGCTGTAAATGAAAAAACTCTTGCTTCAGAAGAAGTGAGTGGTGAAAGGAAATTCTGTATCCCAGAATTCAATGCTAAGGAAGATCTTTAGGAAATGGGAGGTTGGGGATCTTCCAGAGAAGTAGATTAAATCCGATCTTTCCAAGGTGGGCCTGACCCTCAGTGAAAGGCCCAGTCTGAGATTTGGAATCTGAACATCTTGACACCTGAGGAAGTCAAGAGACTCATTTTTCTCAGAGGTAAGATGGGAATGAAATATCCATCTCAAGGGGCTGTTTTAAGGTTCAAATAAACTATGTATGTGAAGATGCTTTGTAAGCTATAAAGGGTTACACAAATGCCAGCTATTACCGCTATTATCATGTACAGAATGACAACACACTCAAAAAACAAACAATCTCAGGGTTCCTCAAACCAATAAGGTGAGCACTCCAGGCATGTGTTGAGAATGGGCTGCAGGTTTGACTCTGCTGTGCATGGAGATAGGGTGGCCTTTGTCCCCAGGCCAAATACCCTGGGAGGTGGGGTGGGTGAGTCTGGTTTAGGTAATGCAAAAGAATACCTGTGGCAGGAGCAGGTAGAGAATAACCCCTACCAACTAAGATGCACTGAGTGCTTTCTGGGCGCCTAGTATCATGCTAAGTATTCTGTACCTATGACTTTGTTTAACTCTCCTTCAACTTGACAAGGTAGGTACCAAGATGACCTCCATTTTATAAGGAGAAAGGCTGGGGGAGGGGAGGTGGATTGCCTGAGGTCACACAGGTAGAGGAGATGACAAGTCACTGGATAGGGGCCCAGGTCTGTGGAACCCCAAAGCCCTTACTCTTATTTAATCTTTCAGTTATGCCTCCTTCACTCAAAATCACCTGATAATTCCCCTTACATAGTAAGAAGCGTTCTTTCATTGGGGAAACTTTACAATGTGATATGGCCTGGCTCTGTGTCCCTACCCAAATCACATCTCAAATTGTAATCCCCATGTGTTGAGGGAAGAACCTGGTGGGAGGTGACTGGGTCATGGGGACAGATTTCCCCCATGCTGTTCTTATGACAGTGAGTGAGATCTTATGAGATCTGATGGTTTAAAAGTGTGGCACTTCCCCTTCTCTCTCTTTCTCTCCTGCCACCATGTAAGACGTGCCTTGCCTCCCCTTTTGCCTCCTGCCATGATTGTAAGTTTCCTGACGCCTCCCCAGCCACGCAGAACCATGAGTTGATTAAACCTTTCTTTTATAAATTACCCAGTCTCAGGTGGTTCTTTATAGCTGTGTGAAAACAGACTAATACACAATGTGACCTAAACTACCCTTCTTTTCTATCAGAAAAAAATCTTCCTCATCCTTTTAGACACCCTCCAATGTCAGTTCCTATTAGACACAGCCCCTTGAGCAGACAACAGGGCACTCAGCCCTTAGTGCAGCTGCCCCTTGCTGCTCCCAGACTACCCTGGGGAGCAGACTGCAGCTCAGTCCCCTGGGCCTCAGATGATTGTTGAATGATATGTGGAGAAGGGAAGAACGGAACTGGGGGTGAGAAAGAGGTCCCGGTTCTGCCCTCACTAGCTGCAAGAATTTAAATCTTTTTTCCCTCGCTCAGCCTTAGTTTGCTCCACTATAAAACAATGGGTTGTAACTGGGTGTATTAGTCTGATTTCATGCAGCTGATAAAGACAAACCCAAGTCTGAGCAATTTACAAAAGAAAGAGGTTTAACTGGACTTACAGTTCCACATGGTGGGGGAGGCCTCACAATCATGGCAGAAGGCAAAGAAGAGCAAGTCACATCTTACGTGGATGGCGACAGGCAGTGAGAGAGCTTGTGCAGAGAAACTTCCGTTTTTAAAACCATCAGATCTCATGAGACCCACTGACTATCACAAGAAAAGCACGGAAAAGGCCTACCACCATGATTCAATCACCTCCCACCAGGTTCCTCTCATAACACATGGGAATTATGGGAGCTACAAGACGAGATCTGGGTGGGGACACAGCCAAACCATATCAGTGGATGTTTTCTAGAATCCCTTCTAACTCCAATATCTTTTGAGATTAAGAATTGATTCGCTCCAAGACTGGGTTTCCTTCTTTAACATTTTCCTTAGGTTGTTCTTTGAAACCAAGGCCACACCTTAGCTGGGACATGTAATGAAGCTTGTGTCCTTGATCAGGTAACTTTCCTTGAGAGTCAAACCATTTCTTAAATCAACCCTATTAGGGCTATAAAAACACACTAAGAATGGGGAGTGGCTGCTAGTCATTCTCATTTTGCTGGCAAATCAAAACGAAAGGTCTTACAAATAAGCCATCCAAAGAAAGTAAGGTCAAGGATCTAACAAGTCACAAGGCCAGCTAGGGTGGAGTCTTATCCTCTTCTAGAGTTGGTGTAAGCACAGTAGTGGGATGGAGATGCTCTTAAACTGCAAATGAGCAGATGAAGATGGTTTCTAAGGACAAGAGACACTAAAGATGTAAAGACATCAAGGCTGAGCATGCAATTCCCAACTAGGCACAAAGTAGGCATATCGGTGAATACCTCACACCACATTTTCAAGATTACTTTATTATTATTTCAAGGAGGTAAAAGGCCAGCAGGAAGAGGAAAATTAAAACATATGCAGAAATAAATAGAAAGCGATATTTCTCCCTTTAGCAAAGAATATCATCTTAGGAAAGGTGTGCTAGCTTCAAAAGCAGACAGACCTAAGCTGTAATTCACACTGCTTAGGCTACATGGTGACTTCCGTGGTCTAAGGTTTTTGTTGTTGTGGGGTTTTTTTGTTTTGTTTTTTGTTTGTTTGTTTGTTTTGTTTTGTTTTTTTGAGACAGGGTCTTACTCTGTCACCTAGGCTGGAGTACAATGGTGTGATCTCGGCTCACTGCAACCTCCGCTTCCGGACTCAAGCCTTGGCCTCCTGAGTAGCTGGGACCACAGGCATGGGCCACTGCACCCAGTTAATTTTTTGTATTTTTGGTAGAGATGGGGTTTCATCATGTTGTCCAGGTTGGTCTCAAACTCCTAGGCTCAAGCAATCTGCCACCTCAGCCTCCCAAAGTGCTGGGATTGCAGGTGCGAGACACCTTGCCTGGCTGGTCTAAGGTACTTTTACCTTCATGGGCCCCTTCCCTCAACACATTTACCACTGTGTTGATGGCAGCAGCATGTGCTGTTGTTGTTCTGTTGTTGATTGGTACCTAGGGACCCAGCCACACCTAGAGAGGCCAGTCCCACTGGGGTAGCTTGGAGATGGGCAACCTCAGCAAGGTGAAGTTTGGAGAAGCAGGAATTGAAGTCACATACTAGCTGGGGACTACTCATTTACTTTCAGATGAGATGGATGGTCTCTACTTCTTATTATCTGAGATATGATGACAAAAATTAATTTAAATGTCTATATGACAATGTGTGCGTGGTAGGAGTGTGAAATAAGGAAAGCTCCAGATCAAAAGTCAGGTGTCGTACTAGCTCCATGATCTTGGGCAAGTCACTGAACTTTAGTTTCATATAAAAAGAAGAGGCGTGGGATGCTTGATGATCCCATCTTTCCACTTTTGTCCTTAGCAAATGTCATTTGCTGGCTAATCCAACAACCACTTCCAACCCTTTCTCCCTTCCCCTTCACTCCTGAAGAGGCTGGTGAAGCTAGGTATCTGCTTGCCTAGACTCCTCTGCAGTTAGTAAAGCATATGACACAGTTAGGGCCAAATAAATTAAAGTGGAAGGTTGGTAAGGGGCTTTGGGAAAGCTTTTGTTTTCCTGATGAAAGGGACAGATGGAATAAGCACAGGAGTAAATAAAAAGCTATCTCTGAGGATAGCAGAGTAGAAAGTCAGAACATGCCTAGGCCCTGGATGGATTTTTGAACGGCAGAACCAACACTAACAACCACTCACCTTTAGAATACTGTTATGTAAAATAAATAGACTCATTTTAAGGCCCTTAGTAGGGTTTTCAGTTACTTGAAGTCAAAAAAGCATTCCATTTCTTTTTTCTTTTTAGAGACAAGGTCTCACTCTGTCACTCAGGCTGGAGTGCTGTGGCCATCATAGCTTACTACAGCCTCAACCTCCCAGGCTCAAGCAGTCCTCCTGCCTCAGCCTCCCTAGTAGCTAGGATCCCAGGTACACACTCCCACGCTCGGCTAATTTTTTTTTTTTTTTTAAAGACAAAGTCTCACTATATTGCCCAGGCTGGTCTCGAACTCCTGGGCTCCAGTGATCTTCCTGCCTCGGCCTCCCTAAAGTGCTGAGATTACAGGTGTGAGCCACCGCATGAACCGAAAAAATGCATTCGTAAATAAACTTTGTTATTATTCTAATATACCCACCACAAAAAGAGGTTGTGGCTAGTCGGCTTCTCTCCAAAGGTGGTGCCCACTTACTCCACATCCCATGGCAGGCTGGGTAGGTCACACCCTGGCAGAAGAGTTGAAAATAGATTAGTTGATTTGACTCTAGTTTCTGCTTGTGTTTAAAATATGGATGCTGCTTCTTCACACAGGCTACAATCTAAAAGCCCAATTTATAGACACTGTTGTAGGTTGAATATTTGTGTCCCCACCAAATTCCTGTGTTAAAACCTAATTCCCAATGTGATGGTATTTGGAGATGGACCTTTGGGAAGTGACTAGGTAAAAAATGAATGAGATTAGTGCCTTATAAAAGAAACTCCAGAGAGCTCCCTCATTGCTTCTGCCTTGAGTAGACAAAGAGAAGGTAGTTGTTTATGAACCAGGAAACTGGCCTTCCCAAGTCACTGATCTGCCAGCACCTTGATCTTTGACTCCCCAGCCTCCAGAACTGTAAGAAATACATTTCTAGGCCAGGAGCAGTGGCTCATGCCTATAATCCCAGCACTTTGAGAGGCCGAGCTGGGTGGATCACTTGAGGCCAGGAGTTCAAGACCAGCATAGCCAACATGATGAAACTCCATCTTTACTAAAAATACAAAAACTAGTTGGGCATAATGGTGCATGCTTGTTGCAACTCCTTGGGAGGCTGAGGCACAAGAATCGCTTGAACCCAGGAGGCAGAGGTTGCAGCGAGCTGAGATTGCAGCATTGCACTTCAGCCTGGGCAACAGAGTGAGACTGTCAAAAAAATAAAAATAAAAAAATAAAAATAAAAAAAGCCAGGCACAGGCACAGTGGCTTATGCTTGTAATCCCAGCAGTTTGGGAGGCTGAGGTGGGTGGATCACTTGAGGTCAGGGGTTCGAGACCAGCCTGGCCAACATGGCGAAATCCTGTCTCTACCAAAAATACAAAAATTAGCCGGGTATAGTGGCATGTGCCCGTAATCCCAGCTATGCAGGAGGCTGAAGCAGAAGAATCGCTTGAACCTGGGAGGCAGAGGTTGCAGTGAGCTGAGATTGCACCACTGCATTCCAGCCTTGGTGACACAGTGAGACTCTGTCTCAAAAAAATAACTAAAAAATAAAAATAAAAGAAAATTATTTTGTTTATAACCTACCTAGTTTACGGTATCCCATAGAAGCCCAAATGGACTAAGACAGACACTAAACAGCATGATTCAGCTATTTTTGACTACAGTACAGATGCTGAAATTCAAATACAGTTCACATGTAAGCATGGTAGAAGATGGGGGAAAGGTCTTTATATTTATATTTCATATTATCATAGACTATCAGTGTAGGAAGAGCCTTCCACAGTCAGCTGGTCCATCCTCTCATTTCAAGATACAGAACCTGAGGCTCAGGGCTATTAAGTGACTAAAATTTAGTCTTCATGGACGCTAATATCGCGTTCTTTCCACCACACGGGTACATCCCAAAGTGTAATATATGTCCCTCTAGTGGGACTAGAGTTGGATTTGAAATGATAAAACAACTTACATTCTTAATTATAACACATATATGCTAGTATGTATATTACAATTAATCTATATATAATTAAATTTTTATATAATTATACTATATATATGTGTGTGTATATATATGCTTTGAAAAAGATGTAACTAGTGGCTGGGTGTGGTGGCTCACGCCTATAATCCCAGCACTTTGGGAGGCAGAGGTGGGTAGACCACCTGAGGTCAGGAGTTCGAGACCAGCCTGGCCGACATGGTGAAACCCCATCTCTACTAAAAATACAAAAAAATTGGTTGGTGTGGTGGCTGGCACCTGTAGTCCCAGCTACTCGAGAGACTGAGGTAGGAGAATCGCTTGAATCCGGGAGGCGGATGTTGCAGTGAGCCAACGTCACGCCACTGCACTCCAGCCTGGATGACAGAGCGGGACTCTATCTCAAAGGAAAAAAAAAAAGGAAAAGATGTAACTAGCACATCAAACCCATGATTTCAAAGATGTTGTTGCTTAGAATAATAGGTATCTTTGGTTTTTTGTTTTTTGTTTTAAATGAGTCGATCTAGGGGAAAACAATAGGCAAATAATAGTACAAGCTGTACATGGGCATAACAAAGTGATGAAGGTCAGAGGTGAATGACTGTGTTTGGGAAACACTGTTGTATATCGGGGGTTGGCAAACTATGGGCCAATTGGTTCACCATCTGTTTTTGTGTAGCCCACAAGCTAAGAATATTTTTTACATTTTTAAATGGTGAGAAAAAAATCAAAAGAAGAATAATATTTAATGGCACACAACAATCATATGAAATTCAAATTTCAGTTTGTAAAATGCTTATTGGAACATAACCATGCCCATTTGTTTCTAGCTTGTTTCTGCCTGCTTTTGCACTACAGCAACAGTGTTGAGTAGGTGCAACAGACACCGTATGGCCTGCAAAGTTCAAAATATTTACCTTCTGGCTCCATATCATGGTGCCTCCCTCATTGAATTAAATCTCTGCATCAGACTACACCCTTGAAAATGTACAGATTTATTAATGAATCCACTTAAATTGCTTTAGTGGAATGAGCCTTTGCTATGTGAACTGTAGGTTTGGGCTTCAGTTTCACTATCCATTAAAATGAAGAGGGTCGGGTTAGATTATCCCTAAGATCATTATGGAAGGGTCCTTTATTATTCCTAAATGTAAAACCATGCAAGTCATTTGAATTACAATTCTTGAAATTTTAGCCATTACCAGAGAATGGAAATAGTAGGAAAAGGAAGAAAATATAGAAAAACACTGAGTAAAGGGAGTTTTCTTCAGAAGCTGAATTTTCTAAAGGACTAGGCTGTCTCTAGCAACATCAAAAACTGTAAGGAAAGTATCTCCTACCTCCACTAGACCTTGCAGAATTCTGACACACATGACGCATCCGTAATGCACTCTGGCTGCAGAGGGAATGAACATGTTCAGAGTCGATGTTAAGAAGATGGCAGCTCCAAAGACCCTGAGGGACCAAAGCACCGTGTTATTCGGCAGGCCGGCTGATGGATGTGGTACTTCAGCTAAGCACCAGAAACAAACCTAACAGTTCATGAAAGATCCCTGTGGAAATCCCTGTGGAAAGATCATGCCTGTAATCCCGGCACTTTGGGAGGCTGAGGTGGGTGGATCACCTGAGGTCAGGAGTTTGAGACCAGCCTGGCCAACATGGGGAAACCCCATCTCTACTAAAAACACAAAAAATTAGCCGGGTGTGGTGGCTGGCACCTGTAATTTGGGGAAATAGATGTGTTAGGGTCTAGTGTGCCCCAAGCTAGATTCTTGGGCTTCTTTGATTCCCAAGCTCTGGCCCCTGGACCAACTATGAACAAATTTTTGGCAGTACAGGGATGTCCTGCCTGGATGACGTCCTGAAAAGTTGGAGATTGGCCAGGTTCAGGTAAGCTTGCTAGAGACCTACCATCCTGCCTGGTTCCCCCTGACCGACCTTTTCTGACTGTTACTGTATGTTTGAGGTTGTTTCCTGCTTCCCAGAGCTGCTCTCAGTTTACCAGAAGGAAACACTGTCTATCCAAGAAGCATTGTATGTCCTGGGACCAGAAGCACAAAACAGGTTGTGTACCTGTCTTAGCTCCCATTCCCTGACCAGCCCAGTGTACCCTGGGAAAAGAGAGCAAGCAGCATTTTCTTCCCCTCTCACATATGTTAATGATGTTTCCACATTTTTTATGTGCTGGGAAATTAGATTATGTGTGATTTTTTTTCAAAGCAGAGGTGTAAGCAGTAACCCAGGAAACCATAGCAACCAATATTTTATCACTTTTTAAAAAGAATACAATAGGTAAGTAGCAATAAATAAAAGACATAAATTAGACAAGAACCTAAATAAATACATGCTTATTCATATTGAGATCTTATGGTAGTGGCTTCCAATTTTTTTACCTTAACCCGTAAACAAAATATATTTTATATTGCAACCCAGTTCACACTCATACATACAAATGTAACTGAAACAAGTTTCAAAAACCAATATTTACCCTTTTGTGCAATGTATTCAGATATTTTCTATTCTGTTTTATTCTATTTGATTATCTTTTCTTCTATTTCTCTCTTTCTTTTTAAAAAATGCTCGTTGGTAAATCATCATATTGTTTTCACAACTATCTAATGAGTTGTGCTTTAGAATTTGAAAAAAACATTTTTAAAAAATGTAATGCACTTCATGAAATCCATTTATGGAAAGTCATATGGGAAATAAAATTGGAAGGGACCTGGAGAGATTTAGTTCACTCCTTTTCTAATACATGATACACTCTACAACATCTCCCCCAAGTGGCCATCCTCCTCTGCTTGAATACCTCCAGTGACAGAGAACTCACTGCTTCTTGAGACAGCTCACTCTGTTCTTGGATACTTTTAATTGCTCAAACACCCACTACAGAGTCTCAAGAACATCAGAGACCCATCTTGCAGTCTAGAGGCAAGCCCCCACCACTCATCTGAGAAAACCTTTTCTGGGTGATATTAACATAAGATTACAGAATGTCACTGGTCAAGGAGAACTGAAATACAATTTAGTCCAATGTTTCATTTCACAGATGAAGAAACTGAGGCCCAGTGAGGGAAGGAAAGTGACTCAATAGAGGTCACCCAGTGATCCAGTTAAGGGCCAGAAACCTCTCCTGACTCAGAGTTGATTGCTCTTTTTACCACATAATCACTTGAAGAATTGCAAGGTAAATTTAATTGGATGAAAAATGAAATAAAAAGAGACTCTTGACTGGGTGCTGGTGGCTCACGCCTGTAATCCCAGTACTTTGGGAGGCTAAGGCGGGTGGATCACTTGAGGTCAGGAGTTTGAGACCAGCCTGGCCAACACGGTGAAACCTCGTCTCTACCAAAAATACAAAAATTAGATGGGTGCAGTGGTGCACACTTGTAATCCCAACTGTTCAGGAGGCTAAAGAACCAGAATTGCTTGAATGCCGAGTGGGGTGGGGGAGGGGGTGGGGCAGAGGTTGCAGTGAGCCAAGATCACACCACTGCACTCCAGCCTGGGTGACAGAGTGAGACACCGTCTCAAAAATAAAAATAAATTAAGAGAAGGGTCATTTGGGATCAGTATCTGTGAGTTACATCTATCCAGATGGCTCCTATTTTTCATTCTGCACCCCCAAATTGAGAGCTAGCTATGCAGAATTCATAGGTACAAAGCCACATTTCATTGGTTTGTATCATGTTATATCAATTTATCTTACCTGTTAGCAGCAAACTTGTTTGAAATGAAACCACCTGGAATTTGTGTCATAATATAGCCCCAGAAAAAAGATCCATGGATAAGGCCCACTGTTTCTGGATCCCAGTTAAACTGTGCCGTCTGGAAATGAGAAATCAGATATAGTTGTGTTTCTTAGAAAAAGGCTGACAACCATTTTTCACCAATGAGCCTACACAATAATAACCTCATGAGGTCTTTCTTTTTTCATTTATTCAACACATGTTTATGGAGGGCATCTTACATACTTGGGGTATAGCAGCAAGCAAAAGTTCTAGGCCAGGCATAGTGATGCGTGCCTGTAGTCCCAGTTATTTAGGAGGCTGAGGTGGGAGGATGGCTTGAGCCCAGGAGGTCGAGGCTGCAGTGAGCCAAGATAGTGCCAATGCACTCCAGACTGGGCAACAGAGTGAAACCCTGTCTTAAAAAACAAAACCGGCTGGGTGTGGTGGCTCATGCCTGTAATCCCAGCACTTTGGGAGGCTGAGGCAGGCGGATCATGAGGTCAGGAGATCGAGACCATCCTGGCTAACATGGTGAAACCCCATCTCTACTAAAAATACAAAAAAAAAAGAAAGAAAGAAATTAGCCGGGCATGGTGGCGGGTGCCTGTAGTCCCAGCTACTCAGGAGGCTAAGGATGAATGGTGTGAATATGGGAGACGGAACTTGCAGTGAGCCGAGATCGCACCACTGCACTCCAGCTTGGGCGACAGAGCGAGACTCCATCTCAAAAACAAACAAACAAACAAACAAAAACAACAAAGTCCCTTCCCTCATAATTTCACCTTCTGATAAGAGAATATGTACAAATTTAAACATATATGTATTTATAGTAATGGTCATGGTGACTCACACCTGTAATCCCAATGCTTTGGAAGGCCTAGGCAGGAGGATTACTTGAGGTCAGGAGCTCAAGACCAGCCTGGGCAATGCAGCGAGACGCCATCTCTACAAAAAATTAAAAATCTAGCCAGCTAGGCCAGGTGCAATGGCTCACACTTGTAATCCCGAACTCTGGGAGATAGAGGCGAGCAGATCACCTGAGGTCAGGAGTTCGAGACCAGCCTAGCCAACATGGTGAAATCCCATCTCTACTGAAAATACAAAAATCAACTGGGTGTGGTGGCAGGTGCCTGTAATCCCAGCTACTTGGGAGGCTGAGGCAGGAGAATCGCTTGAACCCAAGAGGCGGAAGTTATAGTGAGCCAAGATCACACCACTACACTCCAGCCTGGGTGAGACAGAGAGACTCCATCTCAAAAAATAAATAAATATATATATATACACACACAAATCTAGCCAGGTATGGTAGTGCGTGCCTGTAGTCCTAACTACTCAGGAGGCTGAGGTAGGAGGATCCCTGGAACCCAGGAGTTGGTCAAGGTTAAGGTAAGCTATAAACACACAATTGTACTCCAGTGTGATTGACAGAGCAAGACCCTGTCTCTAAAAATACATATATCTAACGTGTGTGTATATATAATATACATAATGTGTGTATATATGTGTATATATACACTATATATACATACATATACATATATATACACATACATATACATATACAGATATATGTATATATGTATATGTATGTATATACATATACACACACATACACAGAGAAAACACAAAATAGCAATGAATGCTAAGGAGAAAATAAAATAGTTTGTGAAGAAAGCAAAAAATGGGGTTTTGTGGGGGCTACTAAGTTATTTGCTACATTATTCAGATGCCAGTTTAGTGACAGCACAAAGAGAATTAGAGTCTTAAGTCTCTCATTTCTTAATGAGGACAATAAAGCCCATTCTACCTGCCCATAGGATGTGTGGGGATAAATGGCGTGAATATTTCCAGTGGGTTATCTCTCGGCTTAGAGATTTTGCATGTAGCAGATTAGGATAGTGACCGGCACACAGTGTAGACTCAATAAATGTTAACAGTTATTACTGTTACAATGCTGATGGCAATGGCAACAACACAACCTTCCACAACTCTTAGGCCATTGAAAATGAAAATGTGATTCTCTAGGACTGGAATCCCTTTCCTCATGTTCTTTCCCAGGTAAAGTAACATTCTTTTTAGACTCATTGTAAATGGTCCTTCCTCGGAGGAAGCTTCCTGAATCCCCAAAATTGAAATGGTCCCTTTTTCCTGGGCTTGTCTTCAGTGAATGGACATCCACATGTGAATTTCCCACACGGGGCACCAAGAAACTCTAAGATAGCAGCCATGTCCTATTTGACTTATAGTCTCAGTACCTAAATCAAATGCCTGGGAACATAGAAGGTCCAAGTGTGTATTCGCCAAATGAATGAATAAATGAATGGCTTTGTAAAGCTTTTTGATATCAAAATGCAAATATGGAGTAAGAGGGTTCCTAATTATCATCATACTATGTTTTATAAATTTTCATCACAGCTTATTTTCCTGTCACAAGTTGTTACATATTTATCTGCCCATCTGTTCAACGTTCATCCTGTGCCTCCTGAATGCAACGTTAGGTGCTGGACAGTGTAAATACAGACTCAAATCAGCATTGTCTTTGCCTTCTAGGAGCTCACAGTCCAAGTCACTTTGGCCTATACTCTCTCATTTTACGAATTAGAAAGTTGAAGCTCAATGGTAAAAAGGAACTAGCTAATTATCATTAATTCAAATCAGCTCACCAAATTTGTATTTTGTGTTTATCATGTAACACACATAGTTCTACGCACTGGGGTACAGCAGTGAACAGCCGTAGTGACTCCTGCCTTTTTGAAGATGCCAGTGGAGATAGCCGGCAATAAACAATTACAGGCAGAGTTAGATAGTAATCAGCGATAAGATGAAAAAGTAAAGCAGGGAAGGGAATAGGAAGTATTGGATGGCAGTGAGGTGGGGTAAATTTTAGACAGAATGGCCAGGAAAGGCTTCACTGAGAAGATGAGTTTTAAGTAAAGACCTAAAGAAAGGAAGGGAGCAAATCATATGGTCATCTGAGATGTGAGCTTTCCAGGCAGAGAGACAGCAAGTGCAAGGGACCCGAGGTAGGGTTGTGTCTTGTGTGTTAGAGGAAAAGCAGTATGTCAGTACGGCTGGAGGGTAATGAACGAGGAGGAAGAGAACAGGTGTTAGTGCAAGAGAGGTTATGATGATGAAGGGTTCTTTAAGACATCATAGGAACTCTGGCTTTTAGACAAAGAGAGATGAAAACCATTGGAAAATTTGAGCAGAGGTGGAATATGATTTCACTGAGGCGCTTTCTACAGATTTCCTCCTTTAATCTGTAAAACACCTAGAGGTAATTGCAAATGAGGAAATTAAGGCTTAGAGAGATTAATTTACTTGTCCAAGGTCATACAACTATTTGCAAGGAAAAGGGGATGCAAAACCTCTCATCTGCCTAACCCCAAAACACGATATTCTTTCTATTGCTTGGAGAGACTTATTTTCTGACTAAAGAGAGACCAGACTTCTTTGCCAAGATCCACAGAATTATCCGAGGATCCAAGACAGAGGGGGAACTAGACCCTTTTAACTCCCACTTCAACCAGTTGCTAATTGTCAATCACAACATCCCTTTCTCATGCCTTTCTCTCTGGAGAAATAGTGCGTCTGTCAATCTCTGAAAAATAATACACGAAGAAGAGCCCCTAGGCTACTGAGAACTGACTTTTATTGTCATTCGAGTCCCATTAAAATCGTAATAGTGGACTAAAGACTTGAATAGACATTGCTCCAAGGAAGACCAATAAATGGCCAATAGATACATGAAGAGGTGGTCAATGTCACTAACCATCAGGGAAATGCAAATCAAAACCACAATAAGACATCGCTTTATACCTGTTAGGATGACCATTATCAAAAACAAAACAAGACAAGAAGTGTTGGTGAGAATGAAGAGAAAATAAAGCCCTTTTGCACTGCTGGTAGGAATGACTGCAGCCACTGTGGAAAACAGTACAGAAGTTCCTCCAAAATTTAAAAACAGAACTATTGTATGATTTAGCAACCCCACTTCTGGGTATTTATCCAAAAGAGTTGAAATCATGATCTCAAAGAGATATTAGTACCCCCATGTTCACTAAAGCATTATTCACAATAGCCAAGACATGGAAAAAACCTGAATGCCCACTGACAGATGAATAAAGAAAATGTGGCCGGGCGCAGTGGCTCATGCCTGTAACTTTGGGAGGCCAAGGCAAGTAGATCACTTGAGGTCAGGAGTTCGAGACCAGCCTGGCCAATATGGTGAATCCCCGTCTTTACTAAAAATATAAAAATGGGCCCGGCATGGTGGTGCGTGCCTGTAATCCCAACTACTCAGGAGGCAGAGGTAGGAGAATCACTTGAACCTGGGAGGCAGAAGTTGCAGTGAGCCAAGATTGTGCCACTGCACTCCAACCTGGATGACAGAGACTCCATGTCAAAAACAAAACAAAACAAAACAAACAATGGAATACTATTCATCTTTTGCAAAGAATAAAATTCTGCAAGATATAACAACTTGCATGAACCTGGAGGACATTATGCTCAGTGAAATGAGCCACTCACAGAAAGACAAATACTGCATGATTCCACTTACACGACGTATCCAAAATAGTCAAATTCATAGACTCAAAGAGTAGAATGATGGTTGCCAGGGGCTGGGGGAGGGAGAAATGAGGAGTTACTAATCAATGGGCAAGAAGTTTCAGTCAAGCAAAATGAACAAGCTCTAGAGATATCTATTCAACATGGTACTTACAGTCAACCATAATGTATTGTACACTAAAAACTTTATTAAAACAGTAGCTCCATGTTAAGCATTCTTATCACAATAAATTTTTTAAATTATAAATTATATAATTAAATAATTTAATTTAATTTATAATTTAAAAAATAATGGCCCTGTATATGGACCATTACTATAGTAAACCAAACACTGTGTCAGATATTGTGAAAGGCCAAAAAAATGGCCCCCAAAAGATATCCACATCAAATCCCTGGGACCTATAAATGCTACCTTATCTGAAAACAGGTCTTTGCTGATGTGAAAATGTCAAGAATCTTAAAATGAGATATCTGGACTATCCAACTGTGCCCTAAATCCAATGACAAGTGTCCTTATAGGAGAAAGACAGATGGAGATTTGAGACAAAAGAGGAGACACGCAGAGAGATGTCCACATGAAGATGGAGGCAGAAATGAGAGTGACATTGTCCCAGACCGAGGATCTGCTGCATCCACTAGAGGTTGGAAGAGTCAAGGAAAGATTCTCTGCTAAAGTCTTCAGAGGGTGTGAGGTGCTGCCAACACCTTGATTTAGACTTCTTGTCTCCACAGCTCTGAGAGAATAAATTTCTATTGTTTTAAGCCATCAAATTTTTGGTAATATGTTATGGCAGCCTCAGGGAACTAATATAGGCATTTAATATAGGTTAGCTTATTTGATCTTCAGAGTAGTCCTTTTATTCCCATTTCACAATAAGGGCAATGAGGGTTAGCAAAGAACTTCTAGAAATGTCAGTTCCTGTCTGCTCACACTTCTGAGAGGATTCCACCTTCCCCAGCAACATGGGATTCTCTCCCACTGACCACCACAGCTGACTGGACACCTGAGTAGAGAGAGCCAAGCCAGTCAGGTGTGGTGGTTCACGCCTGTAATCCTAGCACTTTGGGAGGCTGGGGTGGACAGATCACTTGAGGTCAGGAGTTCAAGACCAGCCTGGCCAACATGGTGAAACCTCATCTCTATTTTTAAAATACAAAAATTAGCCAGGCATGGTGGCATGCACCTCTAATCCCACCTACTTGATAGCCTAAGGAGTAGAATCGCCTTAACTGGGGAGGTGGAGGTTGCAGCAAGCCAAGATTGCACCACTGCACTACAGCCTGTGCAACAGAGATTGCGCCACTGCACTACAGCCTGTGCAACAGACGAAGATTTTGTCTCAAAAAAAAAAAAAAAAAGTTCAAGACAACCAAGCTATAGGCTAGGCCAGTCAGCCTCTCCCCATCTCTCTGTCTCTGTCTCTGTCTGTCTCTGTCTCTCTCTCTCTCTCTCTCTCTCTCTCTCTCACACACACACACACACACACACACACACACACACACACACACAGAGCAACCCAAACCCCCAGAGATTCTAGTTAGACAATAGAGCACTCTTGAACCCAACTAAGCCCCATAGAGTCACAGAGTCAGGGCCAAGTAAATCAGCTTCCTGGCAAGACAAAGGCTCAAGGCACTTCCACTGTGGAAGGCGGTGAGAAGCCAGGGAAGAGGAAAGAAAGCAGTCCATGAAGGACTGGGGAAAACAGAGCTGACTCCAAGAAAAGCAGATGAAAGACTCTGTGGGGCAAGCAATTCGGAGACCTTAGCAAAGGCTTCTCTAGTTCCTATGAGGGAAAGCTCCTTTCAGCAGTTCTGGCAGGGCCTGTCCTGGGGCCTCAGAAAGAATTACATAAAGACTCCCTTCCCTCCTCAGGGCAGAGGACAGCCTGGGTTTCAGTCCCACCTCAGGCTGGCTTCTGTGTCCTGGGGTGCAGATTGCACAAACATATACCACAGACCTACTTTCTGCCCTTGGCTTTCATGAGATCCCCTTACAGACCTACAATAATCCCTGCTATCATTTTTTGTTTGTTTAGACGGAGTCTCACTTATCTCGGCTCACTACAACCTCCAGCTCCCAGGATTCTCCTGCCTCAGCCTCCCAAGTAGCTGGGACTACAGGTGTGTGTCACTATGTCTGGCTAATTTCTTTTTGTATCTTTTAGTAGATACGGGGTTTCACCATGTTGGCCAGGCTAGTCTAGAACTCCTGACCTCAGGTGATCCACCCACCTTGGCCTCCCAAATTGCTGGGATTACAGGTGCGAGCCACCGTGCCGGGCCCCAATAATGCTCTTTTAACTTGAGCCAGTTTCACTGCACTTCTCTTCTTTGCAACTAGCAATCCCTGACCAGGACACAAGGGCAACTTATTCAAGGTCCCAGAGCTCATTAAAACCAGGTCTGGCCAGTTCCAAAGCCCATCCTCTGAATCCTAAAGGGCCCATGATCCATAGGAAGAACTTTGGACTTTTCCTGAGAGTAATGAGAAAATAAAATCACAAGTTTCTCAAACTTCGGTCATTTTTTTTTCTTACTATATGTCAAACACTTTTCTAAGAGTTCACATGTTTTAACTCAAAACTATTAAATGTAAAATATGGGCCAGGCACAGTGCTGCATGCTTGTAATCCCAGCACTTTGGGAGGCCAAGACAGGAGGATCCCTTGAGGCCAGGAGTTTGAGATCAGCCTGGGCAACATGGCATGATCCCATCTCTAAAAAACATTTTTTTTTTAAAAAATTAGCTAGGAATGGTGGCGTTAGCCTGTGGACCCAGCTACTCGGAAACTGAAGTGGGAGGATCACTTAAGCCCAGGAGGTCAAGGCTGCAGTGAACTATGATCACACCACTTCACTGAAGCCTGGGCAACAGAGATCCCATTTCAAAAAAAAAAAAAAAAAGATTGATCACGCATTAGTTAAAATCACTCTTCATACCACTTGTAGAACATATGCCACATATTTTAAATATCTACCTATTCATCCTGCTTATTTCTCTCCTTCTTTTGAAATAAAGATTTAAAGATATCTCAGTGCCAAATATCTAGTTCTTCCCCTTAAAACAGAAAAACCAAACAAACATACCAGCTTTTCAGAGCTTTTCTTAATACAATTAGTGAAGTATTTGTCATTTGGCTAAACATGCTCAGTTAGTATCTAAGCTTTGTTCTAAGCGGACAAGAGAGAAATAATCTGCTACAAATTAGAGTTGTGCTAGAGTTTCTGATACTAAATCCCTACTCCTAAGTCCAGAGGAAAAAAAAATTTAAACCATATTTCAGATTTTAATCAGTTTCTTCAGACTCCAGAGGGCACAGTCAGAGAAACTAGAGAGCGCACATTAGCATTGTTCCTCGGGTTTATCAAAATGTCTTTTCCATATGCCTCAGAGCAGACTCTATTGACCGAGGTCTATCTTTTCAGGCAACAAACAAATGCAAAACAGCATCTCATTTTGATCTGGGCCTCAGCAGACAAGTTTTAATTAGCTGGCCTTGCTCACAAAAGGCTGAAAGAATGCACGTGATACACATCTGAAACCTCGCTAATATACATCATTCGTTATTTTAAAAATGCATGATATGCCCTTCTACCTCTATCCCCCACACCCCTACAAAAGACAGGATATCCTTTTAGGACAGATTTGGCTGTGGCATCAAATAGAGACTAGTTAGGAGGATCTCCATGGTGCTGTTTTCCTCTGGCAGAATAATCTCTTGGTTTGAAAAAAGCAAAAACAAATAGCTTGCAGACCAACTGAAGACTTCTTTTTGACAGATTGAAATCAAATTTTCTCAAACCAGTGCCTGGCAGGAGACTGTTCCAGATGATGCTAATAGATGTGGCACGAAAGAGAGCATTCTATGATCAAGTCAGTCCAGGAACTACTGCCCACCACGTCTCCCTCTTGGAAAGTCTCATAGGACACAGCACAGTATGGGCTCTAGGTCTCACGCTGCCTTCTTCACAGTACAGCCTGCAGCGCAGTGATTTCCCAGACACTAGTTCAAAAAACTGTGATCTAAATGTGTCTTCAAACAGAGGGAGGGACCAGAGAACTGTTAAATGCCTCTCTGCAAATGAACGGATTTCTGCATGAGTCACTGCGGTGTGTGAGTTTAGTACGATGAAACATGCATTTATGGGGTGTCTACTGGGCAGACATTTTTGTTTCTTTTCCCCCATAACCTCAGTACTTCTCTAGGTCTATCAGTTAAGCAGCAAACCAGATTTTATGTTTCCAGTGATTCCTAAAACAATACTATTTAAGTCACTTCAAAGTATCCTTGCTTGTAACTATGATGGCCTCTGAACTGGCCCTGTGGCCTCCATTCCTATCTCGCCTCAATCTGGCCCCCTGTGATGGGGCAGTGACCAGTCTGGAGCACAGATGTGATCACTCCATGTTTGCAGCCCCTTGCTACACGCCCACCAGGCTGCGGATGATTAGCCCCCTATATACTTTGTTGCCTCCACCTCAAGGTGCTCTACCCAATCACTGGGAGTTCTCAACCTGGAGTCTGTAGATGGAATCCTACGGATCTGAGAAGTTGGATGGGAAGAAAACATGCATCTTTATTTTCACTCTTAACCAAAATTTAGCATTTTCTGCCATTATGAATGTAGGCAACAAGCCACAGTCGTATGACGAGTACCTATGACTCTGTCCCACGTGTAAATCATAAATATGTTCAAATCGTATTACAGTCATGGCCACTATTTCCAACAGTAGCTTACATTCCAACTTAAAATCACAGTAAATGTTAGACCCAATGCCAGATTTAGTCACCGATGTACTACTAAAGAAGCCCATATGTTTCTATGTCACAAATGTGATTTTTAAATGTTTTGGTATTTATATTTTAATATAATTGGCTTCTTTTGTCATCCTTTGTGTTTTATTTTAAGAACTTAAAACATTACTTTGGCAAATATTCATCAGTCGTCACCAGGAGTCCATGACACAGAAAAGATGATGAGCTCCTGTTTCAGTTCCTAAAATATACCTACATAGTATGTGTGCATTCTCTCTCTCTCTCTCTCTCTCTCACACACACACACACACACTCTCTAACTCTCTCTCTCTCTCTCTCTCGGTCTCTGTCTCTTTCTTACAGTTGTTCACAATACCTTTTTCTTCAAACATTCTTTTTCCCACCCCACCACACCCTCTTTGCCTGGTCCAGCCATCACTTTGGGAATTTGTTCACAATAGTGAAGTCTGGGCTGGGCCCTCTCCTATAAGCCTGAGCATCCTGTGTACCTCCAACATGGCACCTAACCCCCAAAACTGTCATCACTTACTAGTCTCCATGAGGACAGGGCCCAGTCTAGGTCGTTCACCTTTCTATCCCCATCACTTTGCACAGTGCTCAGCACAAGTAGCCACTCTCCATTTTTGTCATATCACTGAAGGAATTGCAGGGCTTTCTCTCAAGGAGCAAAGTATTGACACAGCTGCAGTCAAAAAAAGTTTCCTCATGATTGTAGTCTCAGCTACTGATCTGAGATGCTGAAATGCTGAGATGGGAGGAGCTACTTATTTGAGATGCTGAAATGGGAGGATGCTGAGATGGGAGGGTCATTGCAGCCTGGCAGGTCGGGACTGCAGTGAGCCAAGATTGCACCACGTACTCTAGCCTGGGAGACCGAGTGAGACCCTGTCTCAAAAAGAAAAGGCTTCCACCATGGATTGATACCAACCTGAATTTCCGGTTTTCCATCGACATATATAGTGCTGTTGTTGACCATTTCCACAATGGCAACTCCAAGATTGCATCGGATCCCAAAAGAAATGCAGAATCCCAGCCCACTCATGATAGCAATGATGTAACGCTTGGGGAGGCCACAGCAGCGGCAGTCGCAGAGTGGGGGGCTTGGCCTGGACATCTGCACTGGCCTTCCTTCTTCATTCAGCTCAATGTTATCTTCTTCCTCAGTGCTCCCATCGATTTTTCTACATGGGAAGAAGGATAGGCAGAAAATAAAAGCCAGGATTAAAGGAAAAAGAAAGGATACTAAGCAAAAAGAAAAAAGGTATCAGCAGATGAAAAACAAAAAGGAAGACCCATAGTAGAATACTATGGGTGTATTATTATTATTAAAGTAAGTCTTATTATTAAATATTATTACTATTAAAGTAAGTTATAGTGGCTAAAACTACTGATGTTCTGGGTATTGTGTGGGACTTTTATAAGCATTCAATCAATCATTTAAATCTTATAACAACCCCATGAGGTAGATAGTGTCATCATGCCATTTTATAGATGAGGAAACTAAGTCACTTGAGATAGGATAGAAGCCGAAGTCCAGAGCCTGTGTCTAAAACACTATGCTATACTGAGTTTCCTGCTGAAAGAGCATTGACAGACTTTGTTCACATTGCTCGACCCAGCTGTTATAGTTGACCTTAATCTTTCTAAGTCCTTTGTTTTTTTTTTTTTTTTTTTTTGAGACAGAGTTTTGCTTTTGTTGCCCGGGCTGGAGTGCAATGGCATGATCTCGGCTCACCGCAATCTCTGCCTCCTGGGTTCAAGCGATTCTTTCACATCAGCCTCCCAAGTAGCTGGGATTACAGGTCTGCACCACCACGCCAGGCTAATTTTTGTATTGTTAGTAGAGATGAGGTTTCTCCATGTTGGTCAGGCTGGTCTCAAACTCCTGACCTCAGATGATCCGCCCGCCTCGGCCTCCCGAAGTGCTGGGATTATAGGTGTGAGCCACTGTGCCTGGCCTAATTTTTCTAAGTCTTAATAAAATATTAAGTGGAGGTGAAGAGGGACATTTTCTATCACAATGTACACCCATTTGGTTGTATATGGTTTTCTCCTTAGATGGTTCCTCTAAGGAGGTGGTCCTCTAGCACCTTTTATTCAAATGTAGAATTTTTCACTGACCTCATAGATTCCAATTATGGCACATTCGTTATAGTGAATTTATCTCTTCTTTTAAAAACAGTAATTGGGCAAACTGAACCCTATCTGTCAATTATAAAGGAAGTTGTATCCTCTTACTTATTGTCATCTTTCTGAGGATGCTGTCATGGCCCACTTAAGGTCCAAGTGTTTTTAAAGATAATCAAAACTTGCAAGTTTTCATAAATATTAAATTCAGTGACAAATAGCTAATATAATGGTTAACCCAATAGTTTGGATGAAACACAAGTCATTTGCCCACCCGTTCATATGAAAGACAACCTTGGCAGGCTCTTTTTTTTTTTTTTTTTTTTTTTTGAGATGGAGTCTCGGTCTGTCACCAGGCTGGAGTGTAGTGACGTGATTCTCAGCTCACTGCAATCTCCAACTCCCTGGCTCAAGTGACTCTCCTGCCTCAGCTTCCCGAATAGCTCGGATTACAGCCACGCGCCACCACACCCAGCTAATTTTTTTATTTTTAGTAGAGACGGGGTTTCAACATGTTGGCCAGGATAGTTCTGATCTCCTGACCTCATGATCTGCCTGCCTTGGCCTCCCAAAGTGCTGGGATTACAGGTGTGAGTCACCGCCCCGGCACCTTGGCAAGTTCTTATGACTCAAGGAAAACCAAATTTCCAGCATAAGTATAGAGAAATATACTGGATTCAATTCAGTTCATCAGCTATATATTAAGTGCCTACTGTGTCTGAGGTACTGTGCTAAGTGTTGGGGAGCAATAGAGAATATGACATGTTCTCTGCCTTCTTCCGGCTCTTAGGCTGGTGGGGAAGGAAGACACATACACAAGCATCTATAATTACTGGATGATGTGGGTTTTGTTGAAATCAAAGTGAAAAGCGATGGTAAAACACGGGAAGGAGCTTTCAGTTTCAACCTGTGAGCCCAGAGTAGAAGCTTAGTAAATGTGCCAGAACATTAAAGCAATTGGAAAAGAACTCTAATCATTTCCCTACCGATGTATCTACCTACCAGCCTGCATTTATACTGATGGGGTCTATGTGTTCATCCGCAGTTGTCCATGCTTCTAGCTAAGGCCAGCCCCTCTCCCTGGACACTAGATCTCGTCCCCTTTTATCCCCTCACGAATATTGCTCCAGAAATCCCCACCCCCACACTTCATCCATTATGTTCTTTTCCCTAGTATAATAGATCATTCCTGTTGCCTATAAATAAACTTTTATTCCTCCCATATGACAATCTAAAATAAAATACATTTTCTCTTTCAGTTATCCTATTTTTCATTTTCCTTTTTAAAAAAGAAATGACTTCAATTCCTCTCCTCTTGTTCTCTCCTGGACCCACTCCAGCCAGGTATTCCCAACCTGAGCCTGCAAAACTGCTCTTCTTAAGGTTTTCGATGCCCTCCTCATGGTTCAGTCCAAAGGTCATTTTTAGTCTTCATCTGATTTAATCAGCCTAGCAGCAGCATTTGACACAATTGACCACTTTCTCTGCCTTGGCCATTTTATGTTCTTCCAGGAAAACACTTGGTCATCCTCCTAATTCTTCTCTTTTGTCTCTTATAGCTGATTCCTTCTTTCCTCCACCTATATACACTAGAATGCCTAGGACTCCGTTCTCGGTCTCTTGCTTTCTATCTATGCCCTCTAGGTCATCTAAGCTGGCTCTGGGCTTTGGATACCATGTATATGCTAACAGCTCCCAATCTTTATAACTAGCCTTATCTGACCTCTTCTTGGACACCTAAAAGGCAGCTTAAACTTGACATGTCCAAACTGACTTCCCCTAAAAAAAATATATAATTCCTGAAGTCATTCTCATCATAAGTAATGACAATTTTGCAACTTTGGTTGCTCCAGCAAAAATCTTGAAGCCATCAGGCTGGGTGCGGTGACTCATGCCTGTAATCCCAGCACTTTGAGAGGCCGAGGGAGGTGGATCAGCTGAGGTCAGGAGTTCGAGAGCAGCCTGGCCAACATGGCACACCCTGTCTCTACTAAAAACATAAAAATTAGCCAGGTGTGGTGGCATGCACCTGTAGTCCCAGCTACTCAGGAGACTGAGGCAGGAGAATCACTTGTACCTGGGAGGCAGAGGTTGCAGTGAGCTGACATTGCACCATTACACTCCAGTCTTCGTGACAGTGAGACTCCATCTCAAAAAAAAAAAAAAAAAAATCTTGACGCCATCTTGGATGCCTCACTTCTCCAGTTTATGTCCAACTGAGGAGCTCATGTACTTTACTTTAAATGTTAAGTCTCCCACCTACTCAGCTGTGTGACTTCAGCCTAATTACTTAACCTCCCTGGACTTCAGTTTCTTCATCTGTAAGCTAGGAATTATAATAGTTTCTTCTTCATAGCGTTGTTCTTAGGATTGTCATAAATGAGTTATTAAACTTAGGTAATTTAGAACAGAACTTTCCACATATTAAAAAGTGACATATGCCAGCTATTTTTATTACATTAATTCTCACCATCACTTAATCAGTGAGGTGCTAGACTAAGCATTGATGCCATTAGCTCTGAGAGGCAGTTAGATGATAGGACTTTATAATGGGCCGCCCTAGTAGTCTCCATGAATTTCTGGCAACCAAATATGTATAACTTAAATAGGATGGAAAACTGATGCTCTAGGCTTGGCTTGGTGGCTCACGCCTGTAATTCCAGCACTTTGAGAGGCTGAGGTGGGCAGATCACCTGAGGTCAGGAGTTTGAGACCAGCCTGACCAACATGGCAAAACCCCGTCTCTACTAAAAATGCAAAAATTAGCCAGGCCCAATGGTGGTGTGCACCTGTAGTCCCAGCTACTCTGGAGGCTGAGGCATGAGAATCACTTGAACCCAGGAGGCAGAGGTTACTGTGAGCTGAGATCACACCACTGCACTCCAGCCTGGGCAGCAGAGTGAGACTCCATCTCAAAAATAAAAAAGAAGAAGAAGAAGAAGAAGAAGAAGAAGAAGAAGAAGAAGAAGAAGAAGAAGAAGAAGAAGAAGAAGGAGGAGGAGGAGGAGGAGGAGGAGGAGGAGGAGGAGGAGGAGGAGGAGGAGGAGGAGGAGGAGGAGGAGGAGGAGGAGGAGGAGGAGGAGGAGGAGGAGGAGGAGGAGAAAACTGATGCTCTAATGTTGACACATTACTATAATAGTATATTCCTAGCAGCTAAAACGAGGATAATATGTAACAACCACAGCAATACTTGTATGAGGCAAATTCATTTCTTTCCCTCTGCCCTCCTCTACAGATGCCTTCATGTAATTCTCTTATTTGATCATTAATTCAGCTCAGTGAGACATGGGAAATCTAATACTCCCATTTGACACAAAATACAACCGTAGTTCAGAAGGCAAGAACAAACCGGCCAAGGTCACACAGCCCTTAGTGGGTAGAGGCAAGATATGAAACCCTTCTCCTTTCCTGTCTAGGTCCCTTGGGCCCCTTTCCTGTGTGTTCCCAGCACACCAGGCCGTGTTCCTTCTCAATGATCTTCCTGAGTCACTTTGTCATCTGCACCTGTTACTTTGTAGTCCTTGCCCAGCCACCATGATTCAGAAGAGCACGAGCACAGTAAGAGAATGGGCTCCGGACTGAGAGACGCCCAGTGCTGTCTCCCACGTGCTAGCTCTGTGACTTTGGCTAAGTTACTTGACCTGCTACTAGTCTTCCAGGGATGTTGTAACAACGTACCACAAACTAGGTGCCTTAAACAACAGAAACGTATTTTCCTACATTTCTAGAGCCAGAAATCTGAGATCCAGGTTTCAGCAGGCCTTGGTTTCTTCTGAGGCCTTTCTTTTTGGCTTGCAGATGGCTCTTATCCCTGTGCCTTCACATAGTCTTCCTTCCATGGATCTGTGTGTCCCAATTTTTTCTTCCTATAAGGACATCAGTCATATTCTATTAGGGCCTACCCTAAGGACCTCATTTAACCTTAATTACCTTTTTAAAGACCCTATCTCCAAATGTAGTCATATTCTGAGGTACTGAGGGTTAGAATTTCACCGTAATGAATTTGGGCAGATTCATATGAAGACACAATTCAGCCTGTAAGAATCCCTATCTGTAAACTAGGCTAATCGTAATGGGTATCTCATAGGGTTGTTCAATGATTGATGCATGTAAATGATTCATGGCAGTGCCTGGTATGTAAAAAGTGCTTTATATTAATAGGTGGTAAGTACTATCACTATTGCTATTAATAAAGTGTCACCTGTCATAAGCTTAGCGCTCTCTATATGCATGCAGATGCTTTAGATGAAGGCTAATGAAAACCGAAAGCGCTGTGGGGTTTTGCAGTGCTTAATTGCAGACAGCCCCAGCTGCTGTGCTCTGAATCAACCACCCATTTGGCGTGGGGACAGCGCTTCTTTCTCACAGGCTGCTATTCTGCCAAGAACTGAGCACCTCAGGGATGTGAGGCCGTTCTTTCCTGCCAAAGGCAGGACTCCCCTGACAGTGACTGGCTCCAGGGCTCCCCACTGGCCATGCCAAAACTTCCCAGTATTGTAGTATAGTCTGAAAGTCTTCTCACCTAACTTTTCTTCTTTCCTTCTCTCCTACACAGGTAGCAGTTTGAACACTCTCCCAGCCTCCTCCAGCTCCTTCCCCATTTTCCCTCAATAAATCTCTTGGCCAGGTGTAGTGACTCATGCATGTAACCCAAATACTTTGGGAGGCTGAGGCAGGAAGATCACTTGAGTTCAAGAGTTTGAGGCTGCTGTGAGCTGTGATTGTGCCACTGCACTCCAGCCTGGGAGACAGAGCGAGACCATGTCTCATATGTGCCAAATCCTGTCTTGGTATCTGCTTTCTCGGAAGACTTGAACCAACACAAGCATGCTCTGTGTGCACAGTGCCATCTTAGATATCCTGAGACTTTCTGGAGGGAAGACATACAGTATGGGAGATGGAGAGAAAGAAGGGGAAAGTAATGATCAAAGGGTAGGCCCTGAAAGAAGCAGCTGTGGGCTCCCCAGGAAGCAGGACCTATAGCTGGCTGATCTGAAGCCAGTCCCTTACAGCAGCTCTCCAGTTGGAGACGAGATATCGGGAGCTGTGGGGAGGGGTCTGAGCAGAGGATCTCACTTTCCTTTGCCCAAAGTGGCAGCTGAGCCACCACTTCAAGGGATCATGGGCTCAGGAGCAAATGAGGATCACCAACTAGCAGGACCTCCTGAGTTGTTTGTGAGTCCTTTGCACAACCTTGCTGTGGCAAAGGGGGAGCACCAAAATGAACAGAAATCTAACTTCCCCCAGGCAGGGGGCTCAGAGTCAGATTTCATTTGTTTCATTTTATTTATTTTTTTGAGACAGAGTCTTGCTCTGTCACCTAGGTAGGAGTGCAGTGGCGCAATCTTGGCTCACTGCAACCTCCACCTCCCAGGTTCAAGCCATTCTCGTGCCTCAGCCTCCTGAGTAGCTGGGATTACAGACATAGGCCACCACGCCCGGCTAATTTTTGTATTTTTAGTAGAGACAGGGTTTCAGCATATTGGCCAGGCTGGTCTCGAACTTCTGGCTTCAAGTAATCCACCCACCTCACTCTCCTAGAGTGCTGGGATTAATAGGTGTGAGCCACTGTGCCCGGCCAGATTTGATTTGTTTTAAAAGCATTCAAATAGCAGGCCATTTCTTGTATAGCCTAGCTCACAGAGGAATACTAAGCACCCCCTCACCTTCACCCTGTATCATGGAACACACCAGGCTCTGGGCAGTCAGATAATCTGGATTTGATTTCCAACTCTGCCACTGATACTCGAGCTGTGTGACTTGGGGGCAAATAACCTGGCCTCTCTGAATCTCACATATCCTCTTTTGTACAATAAACATTTATCTCACAGAGATACATGAGCCTACCCTACAAAGACTAACACATTACCGCCAATAAATGAATAGACATTGCCTGAACGTTAGGGTCTCTGCCATCCCTGGTGTCTCCTTAGCATTTTACACATTCCTCTGTTAGAGCACTTCTCACATGGAGTTAGAGTCATTTTCATTCAGCAGCATAGGTGCTAAGTATATAGCCACTGATTTGAGCTAGGCACGGTGGCTCATGCCTGTAATCCCAGCACTTTGGGAGGCTGAGGCGGGTGGATCACCTGAAGTTAGGGGTTTGAGACAGGCTTCACCAACATGGTAAATGAAACCCTGTCTCTACTAAAAATACAAAAATCAGCTGGGCACAGTGGCAGGCACCTGTAATCCCAGCTACTCGGGAGGCTGAGGCAGGAGAATCTCTTGAACCTGGGAGGCGGAGGTTGCAGTGAGCCGAGATGGCATCATTGCACTCCAGCCTGGGTGACAGAGCGAGACTCTGTCTCGGCGGGGGGAAAAAAAGTCACTGATTTGTGTCATGTCCATATATGAATGAAGGTCTCCCTGATCCCAGGACCATTTCCAACTCATCTTTATTCTCCATGTTCAGCATCGTGCCTGGAAACAATGAATCCTTGTCCAACTGAATGGAATTGGTGGATCAATTCCAGACATCATTCCTGGCTTGAAGCACTTATAGACAGGGTTAAGGATCTATTCATCCCTGTCCAGAAAAAAAAAAAAAAAAAAAAAAAAAAAAAAGCTTTATAAAAAGGGGAGGAGAGGAGAAAGTTATTTAAGAATAAGAGAAGAAAAACGAACTCATTTCTTAGGAGTTGGAGGACTTTAATTATCCCTAACAGCTATTTATCCCATTCAGTTTTCCTTCCCTGCTTGACTGCAGTTGATCTTTTAGATCAGAGAATCTTCATTCTTTCTAGAGTGACATTCTCATTCTTGTTTCTCCAAATATAGACAACTGCGGTCTGCGGACTGCTGGCCCTTTGCACACTAGGGAGGTGCCTGCTCTCTGTTCTCAGACACAGTTGTCCAGCAAACATCCAAGCCCCAGGAGTCTAATTGCCTAAGATATGCTAACTAACCCTTAGGCACTTAAAGAACTATTTCTTTGCAATTCAAATGTTCCCACTAATTGCGGAAAAGGTTTTGTTTTGTTTTGTTTCATAGGTAATAAGATCAACACTTGGAGCACAAAGTGAGAGAACTTGCAGATAATTTTAAAAATCCATTTACTGGCTGGGCGTGGTGGCTCACGCCTGCAATCCTAGCAGTTTGGGAAGCTGAGGCAGGAGGATCCCTTGAGCCCAGGAGTTCGAGACCAGCATGGGCAATATAGACAGACCCTGTCTAAAGCTAAATATATATATAACAATATTTTTAAATCAATTTGCTTGCTCACCGTATTTGGTATGAACTGAAATGTGTGCCCCAAAATTCATGTGTTGAACTCTTAACCCCCAGTACCACCAAAGGTGGCTATATTTAGGACAAGGTGCTTAAGGAAGTAATTATGGTTAAATGAGGCCCTTAGGGCGGGCCCTAATCTAATATGAATGATGTCCTTATAAGAAGAGGACATTTGAGTCAGGTATGGTGGCATGGATGCCTGTGGTCCCAGTTACTTGGGAGGCTGAGGGGAGAGGATCACTTAAGCCCAGGAGTTGGACATTGCAGTGAACTATGCACTCCAGGCTGGGTGACAGAGGGAGACCCTGTTTCAAAAAAATACATAAATAAAAAGAGACTTGGACACACAGAGACACCAGGGATGCATATGCATAGAGGAAGGCCATCTGAGGACACAGCAAGAAAGCAATATCTGCAAGTCAAGGACAAAGGCCTCAGGAGAAATCAAACCTTGATCTTGGACTTCTAGCTTCCAGAACAGAGAGAAAATAAATTTCTATTGGTTAAGCCACCCAGTCTGTAGTATTTGGTTGTGGCAGCCCTAGCAAACAAATATAGCATTCAAATTTGCCCTCCGAAAAAGTCCCATTTAGCTTATGTTGTCTTTTACATAATCCTTGAGTTGCTCTTCTACTAGAAAAAGAAAATTAACTGAAGGACATTGACTACTTGCTACACTCTAGACACTCCGCGAGGTTTCTATAAAATATGTATTATCTCCCTTAATCCTCAAAATAGTCTTGACAAATAGGACTTACCTCCATCTTACAGCTCAGAAGACTGAGACTCAGAATTTTTAAAACCTTGCCTAGCTGGACGCAGTGGCTCACGCCTGTAATCCCAACACTTTGGGAGGCCAAGGCAGGTGGATCACCTGAGGTCAGCGTTCAAGGCCAGCCTGGCCAACGTACTGAAAACCCATCTCTACTAAAAATACAAAAAAGTTAGCTGGATGTGCTGGCAAGTGCCTGTAATCCCAGCTACTCAGGAGGCTGAAGCAGGAGAATCACCTGAACCTGGGAGGTGGAGGTTGTAGTGAACTGCACTCCAGCCTGGGTGACAGAATGAGAACTCTATCTTAAAAACAAAACAAAACACAACAAATTGCCCAAGGATCATCCAGCTGCGGTTGGTGAAGGGAGAACACAACTGAGATTTGCTATCCAGCCTATTGCTACCAGTGTGCCACAGGAACTAATCAGAAAGCGCCTGACAAATAGCGAGTGCTTTACCTACACAGACTTTTTTTTAAAGGTTCTGGAGAAGCAGTATTGCAGTGGGATTAAGAGAACTTGCCCTGGAGACAGACAGTCCTGGGTTCAATGCTGACTGTGGTATTTATTAGGTACGTGACCTTGAGCAAATTACCTAACTTCCCTCAACCTCAGTTCCCTCATTTATGAGAGGAAGATAGGACTACCGTGAACGTTAAATAAGACTGAGTTACAAAACACTTAGCCTAATCCCTAGCACTTGACAAATAATCAATAAATGGTAAATTTTAAAGAAGGGAAGGAGGATTTAAAATACGATCCCCAGAGCTAGTTTGAGATTTGAAATAGGATCTTATCAGCATGGATTTCAGCACATCACATTCAAAAGGAGCTCAATAAAGTGCACCTGGTCAACTCCAGCCCAGTCAATGCTCTCACAGTATCTGTCTCTCATTTTTAAAATTGGTATTTGCCTCTTCTGGTAGATTGTAAGTTCAGAAAGTCAACAACCAAAAATCCCTAGCACTCAGCCCAGCTTCATAGATTTTGAGGTATTAACCTAGGCTGTTTTTGTTTTCTCCTGGTAATCTGACCCTTTCCTATCCCCCCATTTAAGCAGAGAGTCACTGCTTCTTACCTCAGCAGGGATCATTAGATGAACAAGAGGAAAAAAAGATAGTCTCTATGGCTTTAAAAAGCCTACGTCACAGATGACAAGCTGACAGCCCAATGGCCATATGTGACCCATAACCATGTTTTGTTTATCTGGTGTAATGTGTGTATGGGTTTTTGCTTTTTTTTTTTTTTTTTTTTTTCTCCTTAGAATTTAGATTAATTGGCCGGGCACGGTGGCTCATGCCTGTAACCCCAGCACTTTGGCAGGCCAAGGCGTGCAGATCACCTGAGGTCAGAAGTTCAAGATCAGCCTGGCCAACATGGCAAAACTCCATCTCTACTATAAATACAAAATTAGCTAGACATGGTGGTGCACACCTAGAATCCCAGCTACTCAGGGGGCTGAGGCAGGAGAATCACCTGAACCCAGGAGGCAGAGGTTGTAGTGAGCTGAGATCATGCCTTTGCACTCCAGCCTGGGTGACAAGAGCAAAACTCCATCTCAAAAAAAAAAAAAAAAAAAAGAATTTAGATTAATTGACAGAGTTTAAAAACCAAGGCCCAGCTCAGTGGCTCACACCTGTAATCCTGGAACTTTGGGAGACCAAGGTGAGAGGATTGCTTGAGGGTAGGAGTTTGAGGCCAGCCTGGGCAACACAGTGAGACCCCCATCTCTACTTTTTAAAATTGTATTAAATAAATAAATAAATAAATAAATATCAGAAGATAGCTCAAAAAAGCAGAAACAAGCAAACATATAAAACCTTAGATTTCTTGTTTATTCTGAAAAATCTGAAGACCTGAAATTATCAAGCTCTCACTCTGTCATGGTTACAATTGGCTCTCAATTTACCACAGTTCCCACCACTCCCTATTGTCACTTCCACAGTGAGCTCAGTTGCCACTTAACATTATACTTGCACTGTTACTTTTCTAGTAGTTAAAATCAAGACATAAGAAAAATATGTTTTGTACTCATGTCTGTATCAAAAGTTGAAAAATAAAAATTAGACTAGTAGCACACATATGGAGCAGACAACCATCATTTACCACTGTCGAATATCTTAATGACTTCTTGATATTTTGAATCTTGCTGGAGCAGCAAAAAAAAAAAAAAAAAAAAATCAAAAACAAAACAAAACCAAAAAACCTACTTTTCCTAGACTCTCTTGCAGCTACAATGAAGTCATGAGAGGTGAACTCTGTTAAATTTGAAGCACTTGAATAAGATTTAGATACGGGACAGAACAAGAAGAGGATACAGCATGCAGGGGAATGGTAGTGCAGATGGTTTCGAATGCAACAGAGGCAACTGGCTCCTCTGTGACTGCTGTGGCAGAATTTCTGGAACAAGTCATGAATATAATCAGCACTTAGAGGCAGCCAGTGGTAGCAGCTGTGTTTTATCCAGAACAGTCTAGTGGTATGTGTTCTCTGCCGCTTTTTTCCTAGAGATAGAGCATCCAGACCTGATCCTTCCAGGAAGTCTGAACAATTCCTAACATTCTTTTATTTTTTGTTTATTTATGTTTTCGAGATGGGGTCTTGCTCTGTCGCCTAGGCTGGAGTGCAATGGTGTGATTTCGGTTCACTGCAACCTCTGCCTCCTGGGTTCAAACAAGTCTCCTGCCTCAGCTCCTGAGTAGCTGGGATTACAGGCACGCACCACCATGCCCAGCTAATTTTTGTATTTTTAATAGAGATGGGATTTCACCATGTTGGCCAGGCTGGTCTCAAACTCCTGACCTCAGGTGATCCGCCACCCGCCTTGGCCTCCCAAAGTGCTGGAATTACAGGGGTGAGTCACTCCACCTGGCCTAATTCCTAACATTCTTTACTAAATTTCATTCCCCTTTAGCTAGAGTGGATTCTGTCGATTGCAACTAAGAACTTTGAATGATACAACGTATTTCCTTGCAGAAGTGGAGACTATTTCTATGTGTTAATATGTAGTATGTCTATGTCAAGATATATAATATGGTTGCTTTACTCTGTAGGTATTGAATCTATAGACCCTACCAACCTTTAAGAAGCACTTAGAAAATCTGATTGTTGTAAAAGTATTTGGGAGAAGTTGGAAAAAGAGAGAATATAAACTTTAGATGAGAAAATATACTTTTGAGCTAAGAAAAGATACCGGGAGCAGGAGTCGTAGAATCTGATGAACATTTACATCAAGAGGCAGGTAAGTATGCCCGCGAATGGATCCTGAATGTTCTAGATTTCGAGGGAGTAGGGTAGTAAAGTTGGATAAGGGAGAGTTTGTCAATATGGTAGGTGATTGAATTGTGTCCTCCAAAAAAGATATGTTGATGTTCTAACCCCCAATTCCTTATTTGGAAATGGGGTCTTCACAGATGTAATCAAGTTAACATGATGTCATCCTAGATTAATTTCATGACTGGTGTCCTTATAAGAAGAGGGGAATTTGAACACATAGACCCCGACACCAGGGGAGAAGGCCATGTGACAACAAATGCAGGAATTGGAGTGATGCATCCACAAGCCAAGACATGCCTGGGATTCCCAGCAGCTACCAGCAGCCAGAAAGAGGCAAGCATGAGGCCTCCTTCAGAGCCTTCAGGGGGAACTTGACCCTACCAACACCTTGTGTTTGGACTTCTGGACTCCAGAATTGTGAGAGAATAAGTTTCTGTTGTTTTAAGCCACCCGGTTTGTGGTACTTTGTTACAGCAGCCCTAGGAAACTAATAAAGGGGGCATGGTTCCATGACACAGGGTCTAACATCCCTTCAAAGGCCTTAAGAGAAATGGTCCTGATAAACTGCTAATACAGTTCTTGGAAACTTAAACAAAATAGAGATGTCCAGAGGAGCCTGGTGATTTTAAAATGTAATTCTGTACTAATTTCTAGTCATTATTACACAGTACACAGAGATATAGGATATGACCACCATGACTTTAAAAAAAAAAAAAAATTGAAAGCTGGGCACAGTGGTTCACGCCTGTAATCCCAGCAATTTGGCAGGCTGAGGTTGGGAGGATGGCTTGAGCCCAGGAGTTCAAGACTATTCTAGGCAACATAGCGAGACCTTCATCTCTACAAAATATTTTTAAAATTAGCCAAGTATGGTGGCTCGCAACTGTAGTCTCAGCTACTCAGGAGGCTGAGGTGGGAGGATTGCTTGAGCCTGGGAGGTTGAGGCTGCAGTGAGGTATGATTGTGCCACTGCACTCCAGCCTAGGTGACAGAGTGAGACCCTGTCTCAAATAAATAAATAAATAAAAGAATAAAAAATTATCCATTCCAGGAGAGAACGCCCAAGGCCACAAGAGTGTCCTGACTTGGGTTAGTCCAGGTCTATATCCTCTCTTTTCCTTCATTGTTATATAAACCTAATTTACAAGCCTATTTCATTTTTTAATGCCTGGTAGAAAAATTGCTGAATTTGAACCAATCATAGTGACGAATTGCTGATAATTAAACTGGCTATCTTCTATTCCTTTAAGTAAAGTTTTGATCTCTGTTATTTGGAATATAAGAATTCTGTAACTGTTCTATCTTTAATGTTGAGCACACTCTTGATCAATTAAAAGGTCTCTCTTTAACTTATTTTTTTTTTAATGAGAAATGTTGGGAACTGTTATAGCAGATTATAAAGAAAGATCGAAAGGCTCAAATAAATGACTATGCAGGAATGGATTTTCTATGTAAGACCAGAAAACCCACAAACGAACTATATTCCTCGGGAGGCCTGAGGAATACTCCTGCTCCTAAGACAATAAGGAATGCAGTGGTGATGGGGCCACCAGCACACTGAGATGCTCAGAAGCTGCTGCCCTCTGCTGGCTGAGGCTTACCGTAGGAGGTGCTGCTCCAGAACCAGTGGCAATTGGGATGATTGGCAGCACTTAACCATCATAGGCAAGGGCAGGAAATTCAGAATGACAGTTAGGGAACCAGCTCATAGGAATCTCAGGGATGACTCACAGAACATGGTGCTCTAAGGAGCAAAAAAAATGGGCAGCCAAAAAGGGTATTGTTTCATATACATAAAACCAGAAAAGATCAAGAGCTGATGAATGAGCAGTAGGCTGAGGCTGGCCACCCCAGTGGAAAGTCACACTCTCTTGCTGAAGACTGAAGAAGACTGAAGGTTCCATGACTAAGGAACCTGCAACACCGTAGAAGAAAATGCAGTTGTGATGCCCACAGTCCTTCCCCGAAGGAGTCTACCACCATTAATTTGGGTAAACATACACTGAAGAAAGAGAAATACCTCGATCTTTTGCAGACTTTTGGGTAAAGCGGCAAGCTGATGTTGATACTCAGGGATTTATAGCACTATCCTGCCTCCGTTAGAGTGAGGCTTATGAGGGTCAAGTAATAAGTGGAGTCCTGGCACAGGTTCGTCTCATAGTGAGTTCATGTCCCTGGACCCACCCAGTGGTCATTTCCCCATGTATGATTCCCACATGTATAATTGGAAGACAGACACCTAGCATTTGGAAAACCCTTTCAGTGGTTCCTCGACTTGTAGAATAAAAGCTATTGTAATAGAAAAAAAAGTCAAATGGAAATCCTTAAAACTGTCATCCCTGGGTAAGAAGATAAATCAAAAACAGTATTATATTATGCAGAATGACAGAGATTATTGCACCTTCAGAGATTTAAAGGATGCAGAGGTGGTAGCCCCCATTAGATCCCAATGTAATTCACCAGCCTAGGCCCCTGAAAAAAAAAAAAAAAAAAAAAAAAAAAAGAAGGGATCATGGTGGATGACAGGGAACTACCACACTCTTAACTCGTACATAGCTTGCCTGTCTTGATCTGGTGCATTCTTTCCATATCCATTAGAAAGGAGGCTAAGAAGTTCACAATGACATGAGATGAACCACCGTATATATCCGTGGATTGTTCTCTCTCATAATATAGTCAGAGAGACCTTCTGGACCAGCTGCAGAACATCACATTGATCTATTATGACCAATAGACGACATTATGTTGTTTAGACCTCAGGAGCAAGAACTGACAAGTACTCTGGATGCCTCAGTATGACATGTGTGCTTCAAAGGGTGGGAAAAAATTGCTACAAAGATCACAGGTCCATCACATGGGCGAAGTTCACAGGGGTCTAGTGTTCGAGACATTCCAGAATATTCCCTTCAAAGTGAAGGCAAAGTTATTGTGCTTTGAACTTCCTGCCACTAAGGAAGAAGCACAATAGTTGGCAGACCTCTTTGGGTTTTTGAGGCAGTGTATTCAACACTTGGGAATATTGTTCTAACCCACTTATTCCATGACATAAAAAACTGCTGGTTTTTAATGAAATCCAAAAACAAGAAAATGTTCTGTAGCAAGTCCAGGCTGCAATAAGAGTGATCTTGCCACTAGGGCTGTATTCTCCAGCATACCCTTGGCACTAAAGTCATCTGAATAGGAAAAGACACTATATGAGGTTTCTGTCAAAACTCAATAGGAGAAATACAGCACAAAGCCTTAGGATTTTGGGACAAGGCCATATCATCTATAGTAGAGAAATATACAACAGACAAAAAACAAGTCATGGCATGTTACTGAGTCCTGGTGGAGATACAGCATCTGACCATGGAATATGAAGAGGCCATGCAGCATGAAGAGGCCATGCAGCCAAAACGACCTATCATGAGCTAGGTACTATCAGACCTGCGACGTCCAACTGTTCATCATGAGATGGAAGTGATCCATCTGGAATCTAACACCAGCAGGGCCACAGGGCACAAGTAAGCCCATGTGAGAGGGGCCAGGTTTCCACATGACCCATATCTGCTGTACCAATGCCTCTCCATGAGCTCACACCCATGAACAAATTACAGGAGGAAAAAAACTGAGTTTGGTCCAGAGCTGGTCAATTTGGTGTGTTACAGTGTGTTGCAAATGGACTGCTGCATACGCCAGCCCACCCAGGGATGGCCCTGAAGGACAGTGAGGGGGAAAGCCTCCCAACAGGCAGAGTTTTGAGCAGTCTCCTGGCCACATATTTTGTATATAAAGAGCAACATTCAAAGGTAGGGATATGCACGGACTCACAGACAGTGGTGAATGAATTCACTGGAGGTCAGGGGCCAGAAAAAGCAATATTGGAGGACTGGGAAGAAGATCTGGGGAAGGGATGTGGATCAGTCTATAAGAGTGGATGCCTAGTATGAGCTCTCCTGATTGCACATTATCACATGCCCCTTGGAAGAGGCACAAAACAGACGATAGGCAGGCTGACTTGGCCAGTTGATGTCAGCCAGCTTCCATCCTCAGCCACCCAGTGCTAGAGCAGTGCACTTGTGAACTGAGTAACCATGGCAGTAGGGATGGAGGCTGTGTCGGGGCTTCCACTCACCAGGACTGAGCTAGCTCCTGCTGCTGTCAGCAGCAAGACCAATGCTGAGCCCCTGAGATGGCACAATTCCTGAGGGGACAAACAAGTTTCTTGGTCACAAGTTGTTTATAACAGACCCCTTCCATCCTGGAAAGTGTAGCAATTCATCCTGACTGGGGTTAAAATACTCCATGTATGAGTTTGCCTATTCAGACTACAAGTCTCAGCCAGCATCACTATCTGAGGATTCAGTGTCTGATTTCTCAACATGGGATCTCACATCACATCTTCTCAGACCAAGACACCCAATTTATGGCGAAGATGGCATAGCAGTGGGCGCATGACAATGGGATCCCTAAGCCTGGCCATATACCACACCATCCAGAAGCTGACAGCCTGCCAGAGCTGAGCTGAAGCAGCTTTTTTTGCTTTTTTTTTTTTTTTTTTTTTTTTTTTTTTTTTGAGATGGAGTGTTGCTCTGTCACCCAGGCTGGAGTGCAGTGGCTCTATCTCAGCTCGCTGCAACCTCTGCCTCCCAGGTTCAAGCAAGCAATTCTCCTGCCTCAGCCTCCTGAGTAGCTGGGATTGCAGGTACCCACCACCACGCTGGCTCATTTTTGTATTTTTAGTAGAAAATACATGTTTTGGCCGGGCGCGGTGGCTCACGCCTGTAATCCCAGCACTTTCGGAGGCCGAGGAGGGCAGATCATGAGGTCAGGAGATGGAGACCATCCTGGCTAACGCGGTGAAACCCTGTCTCTACTAAAAATACAAAAAATTAGCCAGGGGGTGGTGATGGGTGCCTGTAGTCCCAGCTACTCAGCAGGTTGAGGCAGGAGAATGGTGTGAATGGGAGACGGAGCTTGCAGTGAGCAGAGATCAAGCCACTGCACTCCAGCCTGGGCAACAGAGCGAGACTCCATCACATACACACACACACACACACACACATATACACACACACACACACATACACACACATACATGTTTCACCATGTTAGACAGGCTGGTCTACAACTCCTGACCTCAAATGATCCACCTGCGTTGGCCTCCCAAAGTGCTGGGATTACCGGTGTGAGCCACAGCACCCGGCCTCTGAAGAAGCTTCTCAAAGATGCAGCTGCGACATCAGCTTGGAGATGAAGCCCTGGGAGGGTAAGGTGCTATACTCCAGGATGCAGTATATTCCATGAACCAACAGTTATGCACCTGTAATCCCAGCATTTTGGGAGGCTGAGGCAGGTGGATCACTTGAGGTCAGGTGTTTGAGACCAGCCTGACCAACATGCTGAAACCCCATCTCTACTAAAAATACAAAATTAGCTGGGCACAGTGGTGGGTGCCTGTAATCCCAGCTACTCGGGAGGCTGAGGCAGGAGAATTGTTTGAACCCAGTAGGCAGAGGTTGCAGTGAGCCGAGATCAGGCTGCTGCATCCAGTCTGGGTGACAGAGTGGGACTCCATCTCAAACAAACAAACAAAAAACCCAACAGTTATGATATGGTGCTGTGTGCCCAATGGGCAGAACACACAGGTCAAAGAAACAAGGCATGAGAGAAGGAGTGGCCCCACTCGCCATCATTCCCAGTAACCCACCTGAGGAATGTCTCATCTCTTCAACTTAGGCTCTGAGAGTCTAGAAATCCTGATTCACAAGGAAGAATTCTTCCATTTAGGAACACAATGGAAATCTCAGTCAACATATGGTTATGACAGCTGCTCAGCCACTTTGGGGTCCTTGTGCCAAGACCGGAAGACATGGCAAGAAGTCACTACAGTGGTAAGGGTCATGGATCCTGATCTTCAGGAGGAACCAGAACTGTCACTTCATCATGGGAGCAGGAAGAAATATGTCTGGCACCCACATGATCCACTGAGACATCCTCTGATACTCCCTTGGCTAGTTTTTAACTCTCAGTGGGCAAATACAGTAACCATGACCTGGTGAGTTTATGTTAACCAAGGATTTAGACTTCTCAGGGATGAAGAGCTGGGGCAACCCATCACGCAAAACAACAGAAGTGAGGGGAATCAAAAGCGGTAGAGAGGAGGGACCAGTCATCACAGTGGGACCTGGACTCTGTCTTAATAACTCTTCTTTGGAAGGCTCCTCGGGAATTACAACCATAGAGTCTTGGAGAAGCTGTACCTGGATGGCATGAACTTCATGTGAGAAGCAAGTTGATCTGAGCGGTGCAGTGGGTGGGCTGTCATAGACACCATCGCGCACTCCTCAGATCCCCTTGATGGGCAAGCACAATTCTACTTCCAGAGCTGCTAGCAGGTCACGGTTGCTGTATTTTCCCATTTACAGTTAAAACTAGGTGGGGTGCGGTGGCTCGTGTCTGTAATTCTAGCACTTTGGGAGGCCAAGGCAGGAAGATCTCCTGAGCCCAGGAGTTTAAGACCAGCCTAATCAACATGGTGAGACCCCCATCTCTATTATTTTAAAAATTAAAATTAAAAAAATAATAAAACTAGCCCAGGCAGTATCAGGAGATGTCCGAGTGGGCCACCCAGGTGCCAAACACATTTCTTCCTGCTCCCACGATGAGGTGACAGTTCTGGTTCCTCCTGAGGATCAGGACCCCATGACCCTTGCAACCATGGTGACTCCTTGCCGGGGCTTCTAGTCTTGGCATGAGGAACCCTGGAAAACTTCCCACTGCTCAGTGGCCTCCAAAGAAACCCCTCACCCACCCCCATCAACCCAGAGCTGATGACTGACTGAGGCAGAGATATAAAAGGCTGCCCCACTTGCCCCAAAGGAAGGACCAGCACATGGCTTATGCTCCAGAGCCTTCCCCTGTGGATCTGGCCCCCGGGCATTGTGAGTGTGCATCCTTGCTTGGCTCTTTCTCCTTTCTTTTTTTTTTTTTTTTTTGTTTTTTGAAGACGGAGTCTCCCGTTGTCATCCAGGCTGCAGTGCAGTGGTGTGATCTCGGCTCACTGCAACCTCTGCCTCCCGGATTCGAGCAATTCTCCTGCCTCAGCCTCCTGAGTAGCTAGGACTATAGGCCTATGCCACCATACCTGGCTAATTTTTTGTCTTTTAGTAGAGACGGGGCTTCACCGTATTGCCCAGGCTGGTCTCAAACTCCTGAACTCAGGCAATCTACCCGCCTTGGACTCCCAAAATGCTAGGATTATAGGCATGAGCCACCTCATCCAGCCTCTCCTTTCCTTTGTTGTTTTACTCCCTCCCAGTTTTTTCAGGAAAAGCTCATTAATTCACATTATAGGCTCACCCAAATCCCTGTCTCA
This sequence comes from Chlorocebus sabaeus, assembly GCF_047675955.1. NCBI lineage: Eukaryota > Metazoa > Chordata > Mammalia > Primates > Cercopithecidae > Chlorocebus > Chlorocebus sabaeus. The sequence goes on along the minus strand of NC_132914.1, from coordinate 97,712,113 downwards.
GGCTATGCTTTTTAGGGAACCTACCTAAGACAGAGGTGAAGTAAAGCAGGAAAGAGGGACGGAGAAGAGGGCAGGAGGAGGAGGGCAGGTGAGCTTCATGTTTCAATAGAATGGCCAGGAAAGTGGGGATCTTTGAGCAGAGACTTGAAGAAAGTGAGGGAATGAGCCATTAGGCTATCTGGGAGGAAAGCATTTAAGCAAAAGAAACAGATAGGGCGAAAGCTGGGACAGGAGTGGATCTGGGGAGTTCTAATAAGAGCCAGGAGGCCCGTGAATCCAGAGTAGAGTGAGGTAGGTAAATGTCACAGATGAACTCAGAGAGCCGTCCAAAAGTCCTAGATCACAGAGGACCTTGAAGGCCATTGAAAGGACACTGGCTTTAACTCTGAGTGAGGTAGCTTTGAGCAGGGGTGAGATGTAATCTGACTTGGTTTCCTAGAGTCACCCCATTGCAGCCAAGTTACCAGAGGTCATGCAGGCAGGGAAGTAAGGGATGTTGCACCAATTGGAACCCAGGATCGCCTGATCTCAGAGCAAGCTTTAACACACTCGCCTTTGTTGATGGAGCAGGAAGTGCATATCTGGCACACTCCTGAATGCTAAGGACAGACACAATGCAGGGACTAGTTTCATTTAAAGGGAAGAGAGACATACTTGTAAAGAGACCAGACTCTCCTTAAGCCTCCCTTGGAGAAAGCCTTCAATAAAGGTACAACCAGTTAGGAGAATAGCCCATACTTGCCAGCAGGTCCAGAAGTTGCTGGCTACATTGCAGTCCAAGTATACCTCCCTAAATAAGCGGCCCAATATCAAGACAGTCAGTAGGAAGAGGAAAGACACTTGATTAGAAAGGTAACATAATGTAGTGATTAAGAATGATGGGCACAGAATATCTGGTTTGAAACCCAGCTCTGACATTTACAAGCTGTGTGACCTTGGACAAGCTACTTAACCTCTCTGTGCCTCAGTTTTCTCATCTGTAAAATTGTTGCTAGATGCTGTGGCTCATGCCTGTAATCCTAGCACTTTGGGAGGCCAAGGAGGCAGGATGGCTTGAGGCCAGGAGTTTGAGGCTGCAGTGAGCTATGATCACATCATTGTACTCCAGCCTAGGCAACAGAGCGAGACCCTATCTTAAAAAAAAAGTTGTAATTATAGTAATCCCCTCTCTATGGGGTTTTTAATAGAGTTAAATGAGTTTACTCATCTGAAAGATACTGTTTTGTTTGTCACTATTATGTTTTTTAGACATGAACAATTAAAGGATACATAAATTATAATTTAAATTGAACAAATCTGCATGTCAATTTCTAGACATTAATTTCCAAGTTCAATGCTTTCTATGTCATCTATATAATTCAATACTAAACTATAAATGAGTGCATCTTCTTTCTTCATACACTTCTAATATATTATTTTACCTTTAGCTGATTAATTGCTCAGCTGCTTCTTATCAATGACTGTTTTCCAGGAAGGTTAATCATGCCTGACTGTAATCAACCCTGTGTGCGAACTCTCAAATGCTTCCCTGTGCAATTGCCACTCCCCTGACCGTGAGGAATACTGTGATTAAAAAGCATCTCAAGAATTCCATTTAGATGATGACCTCAGCCTCAAACATTATTAGACAGCCGTGATTTACATTGCCTTGTAAGTTAGAATGTAGGGGCTTCTAGCTTCCAAATTCTCCTACAAAACAGAAAACAGTTCTTTGTGATTTTTTTACATCGGATTCTGTCAACTGGTTTTATGTGAAAAGCAATGAAATGAGAGGGAAATGCCCAGTATATGCCAGGCTCTGGGCAGGGTCATTTACATACAATTACCTTATACACCTGCGGTTAATGCCAAACATGCGGCAGAGCTGGTCTTGATAATGCCTCACTAGAACTGAGGATCAACTCGAATCACCGCTCAAGCAATGTCTGTTTTCACTTCTTCTGCCAATAATCTCTCTATAGATCACTGAAAACAGGCATTTGACCTTGGCTTTATTTTTTCTAAAGCCATTCTACAATTAGGACAACTATGACAATATCTAGTATTTGTTTAGTGCATTCTCTGTCCCTAGCACTGTGCTAGCTGTTTTTCTATTGTTCTGAGGAAACTGTTCAAACAGTCCTAGACACATAGCCCAATTTCTGGTTGAGGTCACACAATTTGGAAAATCACCAATTTTGTTATATCCCTAAGCAAACCAATTTGGTAAATAAAAAGATCTCCATGTGGCTCCTCCAATCCAACATAGCAAAACCGGCTCTTAGATCAATAATTCCTATTGAAAAAAGCAATTAAATTTCAAAAAAATCGATTAAACTTAAGTTTGAAAAGAAAATTCCTAAGTATTATTTTATATCAAGTATTTTATAAACTAAGGCAGAGTTTGCTGTTTATAATGGTGAGTATGGCCCAACATCATGGGTTTTTTAATTTTATTTTGTTTTTTTGTTTTGTTTTGTTTTGTGTCTGCCACCCTGGCTGGAGTACAGAGGCACGATCTTGGCTCACTGCAACCTTAAATGTCTGGGCTCAAGCAATACTCCCACTTTTTGGGAAGCTAAGATGACAGGCATGCGCCATCATGCTGGCTAATTTTTTATATTTCTGTAGAGGCATGGTCTCTCTATGTTCCCCAAGCTAGAGGCATGGTCTCTCTATGTTCCCCAAGCTAGTCTCGAACTTCTGGCCTCAAGCAATCCTCCCACCTCCGCCTCCCAAAGTGCTGGGATTACAGGCGTGAGCCACTGCGCCTGGCCTATGGTTTTCATTCTTGGCTTTGCCAGATTCCTTTGTCATCACTTGAATAAGCCAATTAAGCTATTGTGTTTATTATGCAAAAATTATTTTTGCATTTCTAATCAAATGAACGCCATCACAATAAGATGTTACCTGGGGAGTGCTCAACAGAAGGATAAAACACTCTGAAAAAAATGTTATTGTAATTTTTTCTATATTTGGCTGGTTTCTGCTGCTGTCATTGAGCTAGGTTTTCATCTAGACATGCTAATTCAGTGTAGGTCTCATTGAAGCCTTTTTGTCTTTAATTACTAAAATAATAAGGTGTCCAACCCTTTTTTTTATTAGGAAAGCTTATTAGCAGTGATACAATGGAAAATTTAACACTGATAAGAGCATATGTGTCTTAAAACACAAGAAATGGGATAAATCTCAGATTGCCTGGAAATAGTCCTTTAAATGAAAAAGTTTTTAAATTTAAGAGATAACAGAAAAGTTAAAGGACACACCAGATGACATTTTCACTCACCAGGATTAGAAATAATCATCCAAGCAAATGAAAAGCTTATCAAAGGTATTTTTCACATTTATTTATATCAGAGAGATAAAGCAGTCATTTTACCTTGCACATAAGGACCACTTATGAAATCATTTATATAATTTGAGAAGGCATTTACTATGTCTATACAAATTCATAAATTAAAATGTCACATTAATTCATTCATTTATGGCAAACTCTCCTTCCACTAATATATTTTACTTTAAAAAATATTTACTTTTTGGTTTGGACTAAAATCTCATTCAATTCAATGATAGTACTTAACATTTTCCCACTGCAATTATGTGAGATTTTCTGCTTTAAAGAAATTTTTTAAGTTACCTCCTTCAGACTAATGTGTAACTATCCTTCTCTTTGCAAACTATACAATCAGGAACCACTTTACATATTTTATTAAATAAGCTAAAAATTACAAATATTTAATTTTCATTTATAGTGGAAAGATTCAGTGAAAAACTCATAAAAATTATTTCAGTTCAAGGCATAACTATATTTGTCATTACTAATGAATTAACATAAAATATTATCTCCCTAAATATTTTCTAATTCAATGCCAAACATACCATATGCAATATCATCATCTCCAGAAAGTGCTAATCCAGCTATATAAACAGAATACTTGTCTTGATATTTTTCTAATACAACCCAATACTTTTAATGCATCTGTTTTTCCTTCAGGCATAGACTACTGGAGCTAGAAGGGGCTCCAGAAGGATCTAATCTGACCCATCCTCTCCACATTAAAGTGTGGTTTTAAAAACGTGATACCAAATCTCTCACATATTGGCAATACGAAGCTACTCAGAAAGGAACTAAAGTTCACATTCAAACTTTACCTTTGTAAAATTCCCAAAGAATCTCCCACGGCGTTCTTCACTCCCTCCTTCCCAGGTTTCAGAATTTTTTCTTTGAAGGTATCAAATGCTTTAAAAGGCATTTTGAATGAAGGGTACCTCTGAGCCGTTAACAGTCAGTCTCAGAAACTGTCATCCTTTCTCATTTCCAGTGTGAGGACCACCTTGTTTCCCTTGGTGAACACCTGGAAGTCAGTTCTCATGGAGGGAATTACTCAAAATCAAAAAGGAGATGAAACCCAGCCCGGGTCTTCCAAGACAAGACAACTCCCTCCTGTCTCTGCTCCCCACCCCTCCAAAAAAGAGGCCAAGGGATGTCTGGCTGGGAATTCAGCCCCTTGCAAAAGCTACACGCTCTGCAGCAGCCTGTGGCCGCTGTCTCAGGCAGCCACTCTCAGACTGAGCGCAGCCTCTCTCTGTCCCTGGGCTGCAGCTGGGGACGCTAACATGAACTCCAGACCACCAGAAGTCCTGAGACCAGCAGCAGCATCCGTGGCCTAGCTCCAGCCCCTGCAGCCAGCCGCGTCCCCCTCCTGCCCCACCCCAGCTCGCCTGCGGCTCTCACCAAGTGAGCCTTTCCAAGGTGATGCTATAGTAACCGGCACAATACCTGCCCCTCAGCCGCCTCGGCTTATGAATGGGCTCTCAGCCAGAGCAAGCACCCAGAGAGAAGTTTATGAAACATTTACAACCCTCTGCTTTTCTGAGGTCTGGCCCTGCAGACAGGCTCACAGCCACCACTCCATGTCTTTTATTCCCCTCATGAGAGCCATGAAGCCATTTTTCAGCCAGCCACTAGCATGGATGTGGTCCCAGGAGCAACTTGCATTTGAGTAGCCCAAATGCAAAACCCAGGCCACATACATCCAGGAGGACATTTATTTGCTCCTAATCAACAGAGCAGGCTCTCTTAAAGTATGATAGTAGATGCCATTTGGAACCATCTACTTGAAGATTTCTGAGCCGAAAGATATCAAGAACCTGCTTAGAACTCTCCACTGACTCCTCAGGATAAATAAAATTATTTTTGTTTTTTCCCCTTTTCTCCCTCTAGATGGCCTTTTTTTTTTTTTTTTTTTTTTTTTACCTTAAGTTCAGGGACACATGGGCAGAATGTCATGTGCAGGTTTGTTACATAGGCATACATGTGCCATGGTGGTTTGCTGCACCTATAAACCCATCATCTAGGTTTTAAGCCCCAGTTGCATTAGGTATTTGTCCTAATGCTCTCCCTCTCCTTGCCCCCCAACCTTCGTCTGGCTCCGGTGTGTGATGTTCCCCTCCCTGTGTCCATGTATTCTAATCATTCTACTATAAAGACATCTACACGTATGTTTATTGCAGCACTATTTACAATAAAATTCTTTATCATGGCACCCAAGACCTTTCCCTGGGACCCCAAGTTTTTCTTCTTGTCACTCTGCTTTCCACATCCTCATTTCACTGAACTCAGCAAGCTCCCTATCGCCTCTGGGCTTTATTCAAGCTATGCCCTCTGCCTGGGTAACTCTCTGCAACCCTTCATCTGGGTAACTTCTAGGGGTTCTCAGGTCATGCTAATGTATCAATCCTCTAGAAAACTGCATAGGCAAGGTGAGATGTCCCTCCTGTGTGCCTCCAAATCACCTGTCCTCTGCCCCAGCAGGACCTGGCAGGGAGTGGGTGTTACCTAAATACTTGTTGAACTGCGGCTGAAACGTTGCACGTTGTGGCCACATTTATGGGCAGCAGGATGACGCCTCTGTAACTGCTACTGTGGTGGAAAAAAACTCTTCATCTTTGAGGCTCCTGTGTTCCAATCCCCCAGTCTACATGCGACTGACAAATCATAGGCTGTAGGTTCTCAGGCTCCCCAGGAGTCATTTTCACAAGACCAGTCAATATCCTCTGCAAGCCACTGTCCAAATTCTCCAAGATTTGACTTAAGTTCAACTAAGTCCGTGCTGAATCCTTGGTAGGCTAAATATTGCTAATATCTTTTGAGCTCTTTCTAGGGTCCTGGCTCTGTGTTAAGCACTTTTTTTTTTTGAGACCGAGTCTCACTCTGTCGCCCAGGCTGGAGTGCAGTGGCGCGATCTCGATTAACTGCAAGCTCTGTCTCCCCGGTTCACACCATTCTCCTGCCTCAGCATCCCGAGTAGCTGGGACTACAGGCGCCCGCCACCATGCCCGGCGAATTTTTTGTATTTTTAGTAGAGATGGGGTTTCACCGTGTTAGCCAGGATGGTCTCGATCTCTTGACCTTGTGATCCGCCTGCCTCAGCCTCCCAAAGTGCTGGGATTACAGGTGTGAGCCACTGCGCCCAGCCCAGCACTCTTGAAGTATCACCACAATCTTCCCAGCACGGCTTTGTGCTAAATAACTTCTTATTTTCCCCAATTTTATTGGCAAGAAACTGAGATAAAAAGAGGTTAAACTTACTTGAGATCATACAGCTAGTAAGTAGCAGAGCCAGGTTTCAGATCCAAACAGCCTGGCTCCAACCTTTTCTTTTCTTTCTTTCCTTCCTTCCTTCCTTCCTTCTTTTCTTTCTTTCCTTCCTTCCTTCCTTCTTTCCTTCCTTCCTTCTTTCCTTCCTTCCTTCCTTCCTCCCTTTCTTTTTCTTCCTTCCTTCCTTCTTTTTTTCTTTCTTTCCTTTTTCTTTCTTTCTTTCCTTCTTTCTTTCTTTCTTTCTTTTCTTTCTTTCCTTTCTTCTTTCCTTTTCTCTCTTCTTTCTTTCCTTCCTTCCTTCTTTCTCTTTCCTTCTCTTTCTCTCTCTCTCTCTCTCCCCCCGTCTGTCTCCACCTCCCTCCCTCCCTCCTTCTCCCCCCACACACTTTACTGAGACATATTTTGCATTTCAAATAATTCACCCATTTCAAGTGGACAATTCAGATTGTTATAAATTTACTGAGTTGTGTAACCATCACCAGAAAGCAGTTTTAGAGTATTTCCACCCCAATTAGATCCTTCATTTTCACTGTTAATCCTCATCTCCCATCCCATATCCTGCAACCACTAATCTACCTTCTATCTCTATAGATTTGCCTTTTCTGACATTTCATGTAAATAGAATCATACAGTTTATGGTTGCTTGTGTCTGGTTTCTTCCACTCACTATAATGATTCTGAGGTCTGTTCATGTCACAGCATGTATCAATAGTTTGTTCCTTTTCTCTTTTTTGTTGAGTAATGCTTCATTGTAAGGATATAACACATTTTTTGTATCTCCATTGACCTGTTGATGGACATTTAGAATGGTTTATAAAAAGACAGTTGCTTCTAAAAGGAAAATTTCTGGTCACCAACCTTCCCATCATAACCCCTCAAGACTGAGAACATGAGGCCCCAGGAATTCACAGTCTAATCATTCCACTAAGTATTTACATGTCTTAAATATTGAGTATTCATAATATCCAATTTCTGGATATGATGAATAAGACTTATGAATATTTGCATATAAGTCTGTGTGAATATATGTTTTCATTTCTCTTGGATAAATACCTAGGAGTAGAATTGCTGGATGATAAAGTAAGTGTAGGTTTAACTTTTTAGGAAATGACCAAATTATTTTCCAAAGTGGATAATTTACATTCCCCGGAGCAAGCAGGCGGGTTCTCATTTCTCCACATCCTTGCCATATTTGCTTTCTGTCTTTTTGGTGTAACCATTCTAAAAGGTGTAACATGGTATCTTGTTGTGGTTTTAATTTGTGTTTCCATGGTGACTAGTGACCATCTTTCCATGTGCTTTGTAGTCATTCATATTCTTTTTGGTAAAATTTTTATTCACTCTTGTTGCCTTTTTTTCTTTTTTTTGAGACAGAGTTGCACTCTTTTCACCCAGTCTGGAGTGCAATGGCGCCATCTCAGCTCACTGCAACCTCCGCCTCCCAGGTTCAAGTGATTCTCCTGCCTCAGCCTCCCAAATAGCTGAGATTACAGGTGTGTGCCACCATGCCCAGCTAATTTTGTATTTTTAGTAGAGACAGGGTTTCACCATGTTGGCCAGGCTGGTCTCAAACTCCTGACCTCAGGTGATCTGCCCATCTCGGCCTCCCAAAGTGTTCGGATTATAGGCGTGAGGCACCACCACACCCAACCTTTTGCCCATTTTTGTAAGTGGGTTTTTATCTGTTTATTACTGAGGTATATGAGTATATATTCTGGATACAACTTCTTTATTAGATACATGTTTTAGAAATATTCTCTCCCAGTCTCCTGTTTGTCTTTTCATTTTATTTGTTCTTCATTTTGGACTGCAAAAATTTTGAATTTTGATTAGGTCCAAAGTATTCATTTTTTCTTCTTTTATAGACTGTGCCTTTGTTGTTCTATCTAAGAAATATTTGCATAACCTGAAGTCTCAAAGATGTTTTCCAATGTTTTCTTCTATAAGTTTTATTGTTTTAGCTCTTACACTTAAGTCTATGATCTATTTTTTGTTTATTTTTAGGCTGGGCGCAGTGGCTCACACTTGTAATCCCAGCACTTTGGGAGGCTCAGGTGGGAGGATCACTTGAGCCCAGGAGTTTGAGACCAGCCTGGGCAACATAGTGAGACCCTGTCTCTACAAAAAATACAAATTATTAGCCAGGTGTAGTGGCATGAGCCTGTAGTCCTAGCTTCTCAGGAGGCTGAGGCAGGAGGATCCCTTGAGCCCAGGAGGTCGAGGCTGCAGTGAACTGTGACTGTACCACTATACTCCAGCCTCGGCAACAGAACAAGACCTTGTCTCAAAAAAATACAAAAATAAAAAATAGTTTGTTTTTATATATAATGTGAAATAAATGTCTAACTTCATCATGCAGATATTCACTTGTCCCAGCATTATTTGTTAAAAGTATTATCCTTTCTTTAATAAATTACCTTGGCAACTTTGTCAAAAATCTACTGAATATAAGGATTTATTTCCAGACTATCGGTTCTGTTCTATTGATCTATACATCTATTCTTTTTTTTTTTTTTTTTCAGACAAGATCTGACTCTGTCTCCCAGGCTGGAGCACAGTAGTGCTATCTCAATTCACTGCAACCTCCACCTCCCAGGCTCAGACCATCTTCCCACCTCAGCCTCCAAGTAGCTGGGACTACAAGTATGCACCACTATGCCTGACCAATTTTTGTATTTTCTGTAGAGATATTGCCAGGCTGGTCTTAAATGAACTCCTGGCCTCAAGCGATCCACCTGCCTTGGCCTCCCAAAGTGCTAAGATTACAACAGTGAGCCACTGTACCCAGTCCATTGTGTGTATTTTTATGCCAGTACCACATTGCCTTGACTGTAGCTTTATAGTAAGTTTTTAAATTGAAAAATGAAAGTTTTCCACTTTTGCTCTTTTTTAAAAATTGTTTTGGCTATTCTAGATCTTTTGCATTTCCTATAAATTTTAGGAACACCTTGTTCCTGCCTCAGGATTATGTTATTTCTTTTTAGAGATGGGGTCTCACTCTGTTGCCCTGGCTGGAGAGCAGTGAGTGACTCGATCATGGCTCACTGCAGCCTCAACCTCCCAGGCTCAAGCGATGCTCCCACCTCAGCCTCATAAGTAGCTGGGACTACAGGTGTGGACCACCACACCCAGCTAATTAAATTTTTTTTTTTTTTTTTTTTTTTTTTTGTAGAGACAGGGTCTCACTATGTTGCCTATGCTAGTCTTGAACTCCTGGGCCTAAGCGATCTTCCTGCCTTGTCCTCCCAAAGTGCTGGGATTACAGGCGTGAGCCACCATGCCCGGCCCTCAGCTTGTTCCTAAACACTTCAGTTTCAACAACAAAATTCTGTCTAGCCCTGGCTTTTAAAAACATAGTTTCTGGTCACCAACTTTCCCATCATAACCCCTCAAGACTGAGAATAGGAAGGCCCCAGGAATCCTCATGTCTAATCATTCCACCAAGTATTTGCCTGTCCTCAAAAAGCTCACTCATTCATTAAAAGCAAATACAGTAACAATAAACCATGATAGACACACTCTCTTACCGAAAGCATCCGCTGGTGGAGCTTCTAACCCATTCCTCCAGCCCAACATACCCTTATGTTCCTTATCTTTTAGAGCACATAATGGAAGCAATACTAGGCAAAGACCACATCCATCTCTCCTGAAGGTCAATGACTTCTGAGAGCACTAACCATTCCTGCAGAATGTATTGCTCAGGAAGCATACCTAATCTGCAGTTTCTTGTGGTGATTTAGATGTTTGATAATAATAATAACTAAGATTTATAGAGAATTTTCTAGATGCCCGACTTTAAGCACTTAACATGCACTAATTCATTTAATTCCCCACAATGACCCTGAGGTAGGAAGTGTCATTATACCATCCACAGATGAGGAGACTGAAAGAGGTGAAGTAAACTTGTTCAAGTTCACACAGCTAGGAAACTGAGCAGAGAGAGGATATGGACCCAGAAAGTCTGACATCAGAGTTGTGCTCTTACCTTCTACAGTAGAACTGTTGATAATAGGGACTGGAAAATATAAACCAAGACTATACAGAAATGAGCCTCATCTCATTCATTTATTCATTGTTTCCTTTTCTTGAGGACCTACCTGGTAGCAGGCCCTTCTTAGGCACTGGTGATATAGGTTGAACTGTGATATTCCCCTTGAAGAAAGAAATCAACCAGAAAATGAATGAGTCCATTACAGTGCAGTGAGTCCCACAAGAGAGGGCTGGGGGAGCACAAACAAGGACACCTACCTGAGCCTGCAGATGGGCGTGGGAGAGGGCTTCCTAGATGAGGGGAGGATACTATAAACCTTCAGGAAGGAGAAAGACTGAGGCAAACAAAAGGAAAAAATGGGGGAACAAAGACATGCATGAGACAGCATGGCATTTGGGGAACCCTGCATAGTGTTACAGAGTCAGGTAGGAATGCCCATGCGGTAGAAAACACGACTGGAATGATGATCTTGAACACTATGCAATTCAGTTGTTGCAGAAGAGCACTGAAACATGTGCTTCCCTGGTCACAACAGCAAAGACATGGAATCAACCCGCATGCCCATCAATGATAGACTGGATAAAGAAAATGTGGTACATATATATTATGGAATACTATGCAGCCATAAAAAGAAAAACATCATGTTCTTTGCAGGGACTGGATGGAGAAGGAGGCCATTATCTTTAGCAAACTAACACAGGAACAGAAAACCAAATACTGCATGTTCTCACTCACAAGTGGGAGCTAAACCATGAGAACACACGGAGACAAAGAGAAGAACAACACACACTGGGGCCTATAAGAGGCTGGAGGGTAGGAGGAGGGAGAGGATCAGGAAAAATAACTAATGGATACTAGACTTAATGCCTGGGTGATGAAATAATCTGTACAACCAACCCCCATGGCACAGTAACACACCTGCCCGTGTACCCCTGAAATTAAAAGTTAAAAAAATTAAAGGAAAAAAGCAATGACAATAATTCAACAAATAAGGATCTTAATAAAGACAAAACTTTTAAAAAAGAAAAAAACACCATGTGCTCCCCATCTCAAAATATCAAATATAGCAAAGATAGGAAATTACATGCAGTTTGAAATTCTCTGTGGGGGTGTGAAACAAAAGCCTGGGTCTGTGCTGGGGATACATAGACTGTAGATACAGTAGAAAAATAAAACCCAGCCATTGATATATATTTAATGACTTCCCATCATCCTGTACTAAAAATGCCTCTTCCCTTAGGGAAAATAATAGTAACTAAGGCATCTTTAGGGGTGCTTTCCCAGATCATAGCAATTCTTCATTCTCAGGGAACTTCCAGTCTCCCCTGCCCCCTCCCTCTCATAGTGACAGGTCTCCAAAAGTTCTGTAGCTAACTATAATGTTTCTCATCCCCCTGAGCACTGTTGAATGGACCAGGGTAGGCACTTGCATTATTTTATTTATTTATTTATTTATCTATTTATTTGAGACAGAGTCTCGCTCTGTCACCAAAGGCTGAAGTACAGTGGCACAATCTCGGCTCACTGCAACCTCTGCCTCCTGAGTTCAAGCAATTCTCTCATCTCATCTCAGCCTCCTGGCTAGCTAGGATTACAGGTGTGTGCCCCCACGCCCAGCTAATTTTTTTTTTTTTTCAGTAGACACAGGATTTCGCCATGTTGGCCAGGCTGGTCTTGAGCTCCTGACCTCAAGTGATCTGCCCAGCTCAGCCTCCTGAAGTGTTAGGATTGCAGGTGTGAGCCACCACACCTGACCTTCCTAGTAACTTAAATTTGGAATTACAAGACTGCTAGTTAATCTTGCAGGACTCTGAAATTATAACTGTAAGGTGGTTACATTAACTTTGTGGTGTAGAGATGCAGAGAACACTGGTCCTGGAAAAGAGTGAGAAATAAAACAATGAAACTATAACAGGGCGAGGGTATGGGGTGAGGATGTTTCTCATGGCCTTCCAGGCCTCATCTGCCTAGACTCACTTGTCCTTTTACCCTTGGGTTTCACAAAATACTCACATTCTTATAACAAATTGCTCAAGATAGTTTCTGCTCTTTACAAATAGTCTTGACTATTGCAATTATTTAAAACCCAAACCTGTAATACCAAGTGTTTCTTTACCTAACACCAGATTGGTGAGCCTGACTACCCAGTTTGGTGACATGCAGGGCTCCAGTCTGCAACAGCAAGACAAGGAGAGTGCACAGGCTGGTCGTGAGCCAGGTTGCTCTAATCTGCCACCTAGACCCAAAAAAAAAAAAAAAAAAAAGGAAACCAGCAAATCCCAAACAACACAAATAGTTACTCGAGAAAAGTATTTCATCAAATTCAACCAAAGTGTTAGATGGAACATTTCAACAAGGATCAGAGGTAGTGACCAAATGATTCACCCTTTCCGTAAGAGATTTCATAAGGAAACAAAAGTAATGAGGAGAACTGGTCATCTTGGGGTTCCTTCTCTCCTAAATTCTGTGGCAGCTTCTCCAGCCAACCCTATTCCTTATCCCAACTCCATACTCCTTCTTCTCACCCCCATAACATCCTGAGACAAACATAAAAATTTCTTTTATGCAGGACTTCTCTCAATCCTTTAAAATTTGTATATTGTTGACTATCATTAGTGTTAACCAATATATATATAAACTCAATTTCTTTTATTGAACTCCCATGTTTGACATTAATTCTTTTTTTTTCTCTTTTTTTTTTTGAGACAGAGTCTTGCTCTGTCACCCAGGCTAGAATGCAGTGGCCAGATCTCAGCTCACTGCAAGCTCCACCTCCCGGGTTTACGCCATTCTCCTGCCTCAGCCTCCCTAGTAGCTGTGACTACAGGCGCCCACCACCTCGCCTGGCTAGTTTTTTGTATTTTTTAGTAGAGACGGGGTTTCACCGTGTTAGCCAGGATGATTTCGATCTCCTGGCCTCGTGATCCGCCCGTCTCGGCCTCCCAAAGTGCTGGGATTACAGGATTGAACCACCGCGCCCGGCCAACATTAATTCTTCTACTGATAGTCAAGCTTATATACAAAGCATTTTCAAATATCTCATTTGATTCTCACTATAACCTTATGAAACAAATAAGCAGATAAGCAATAAAGATGCAAATTTTGCCCAAGGTAACCTGGCCAGCAGAATTCAGAGAGCTGGGACTAGGTCCTAAAGATCATTTCCTGAACTTGTACCACCATGGTACATGGTACATCATGATCATATAATCTTACTCTGAGTAGCAGAGTGTCTTTAGTGTAACTGAGGAAAGATATACTCAGAATCTTTGTGCTTTTAGAAACATTACTGAGCACCTAACTATAGGTACACTTGTCCTAGCTACCATGGACATTTTTAGAATAAAGTATGAATGGGACACACTGGTGTGTACCTGTAGTCCCAGCTACTACTCAGGAGGCTGAGCGGGGAAGATCACTTGAGCCCAGGAGTTCAAGCACAGTCTGGGCAACATAGCAAGACCTCATCTCCAAAATAATGAAATAGGGTGCTGGTTTCTAGGGTTACATATTTTCTATCTTTCTTTAAAATGTTCCACTGGAAATTAGGGCAAATTGACAGCAGAGTGAAGAGAAATTAACATCAAACACTGATATACTGGCCTCTGGATTAAGACTGCCACCACCCACCCCATTCTGGGTAAGACTCCCCTTCTAAGGGAAGGCTAATGGGAACCTTTATCCCATTCTATTGTAAACGCTTCCGTATCGTCTTTCTGACTTGAGTTTCATTATCACATTTTATTCTCACGGAGTAGAATAAAAAAGTGTATATGACAAAGTAGAATGGCCCAATTGATATTATCCCCATTTTACATGTGAGTAAACTGAGGCTCACTCAATAACTTGTCCAAAATTACATAGTTATTGGTGGAGCTGAGATTTAATCCCACTTGATTATAAATGTCACTTTATTCTTATATGCTGCTTCCAGTCCATAATAAAACACTGTTAGTCCCATTAATTTCAGCTCACTGTAAGTCAGCCACTCAGTCAATTTGGAGTTCAATTAATTTGACTCTAATTTCCTAAATTACAGGATTTTTACACTATATATAAAAGACATCTCTATAATAGTTTGCAAATATAAAGATGCATATATGGAGATCCTGGAAGCATATCAATTTTCATTTTTAATCTGTCACTGTAACTGTCTAAATATTAAACGAAATTTGAAAAGAAATGGTCAGATAACCAAAATACAGAACTTTAGAGTGTTTTTACACAGCATGGAATCATTCATTAAGTATTTCACGCATGATAAACGTCAAGAATTTGCTTTGCACATGAATTCCTTATATTTATGAAGAACTTTCAACTTCATTTTCACTGCTCCTTTGAGTCTTATCACTACATATAGAAAGAACTATGTTGAGCCGTCTACTCCACTTTATTGTTGAAGCCCAGGGCATGGAGAAGGTCAGTAATGCTTTGAGGTATCAGGCAGAGATGCGACAAGAAGTCATACTCATGTGCTCATTTGCTTGCTGCCATTGGTTACCTATAACAAATTATTTCTCATTTCATCTTGGAGGGAATCTCTCCCCAAGGTTAGGTATCTAATGTTGGGGTATCCCCACATAAGACACTCAATTATCGATTTTTTAGTCTGTTTTCTGGCTGTAAAGACAATAAAACTATTATTATCATTGTTATTTAAAACAGTCTTGCTTTGTCACCCAGGCTGGAGTGAGCGTGATCTCAGTTCACTGCAATCTCTACCTCCTGGGTTCAAGCAATTCTCCTGTCCCAGCTTCCCAGGTAGCTGGGATTACAGGTGTGTGCCACCAGGCCCAGCTAATTTTTTTATTTTTAGTGGAGATGAGGTTTCAGCATGTTGGCCAGGCTGGTCTCAAACTCCTAACCTTAAGTGATCTGCCTGCCTCAGCCTCCCAAAGTGCTGGAATTACAGGCTTATTTTTTTAAACATGTGTTATACTACCTGTTTGCTCCAAAATCCCCCCTTGTGAGGAAATGAGGAAAGATGGATTTCTTTCATTTGGTATTACTGCAGTGTGGAAACACTAGATTTGCTATATGCACTATACATGGTGACTTGAAAAAAATACTCAGGGATATTTAGGTTGTGTCCAAGACCAAAATATCCTAGAAAATCTGATAATCTGTTAAATACAGTGTATTGTAAAAATGCAAACTGAAATGTTGAAAGATCAAAACCAGAGAAAATATTTGGAAGGATTTTTTTTTATCACCCTCATTTTTCTTGAAGGTGCAGATAGAACCCTGAGTGTCCAGATAATTTTAACATATAGAGCAGTGAAAAAGGATGATATCTTGGGGTGGGGTTAAGGGTCAAGGCAGAACAAACCCACACACCGTTCACAAGTATTTCTCATGATCCCATACTTTTGTAGATGCTACAGCAAAAGGCAGTATATTCTTACCAATACCTTCCCTAGCCTATTCATGTTCAAAAAAAGCACCTGTAAAAGGGCTACTGTAATGGATGATTACTTGGAAGATAGTGACATCTTCTGGTAGTTTACAGACTAAATATATTTATGGCAGACATTTCCCCCACAACCCCAAAATCCAGCCACGGTTTTAAAAGATTTATTCTATATACATTAAGCCCCAAGTGTGGATTCTTAAATTTATGAAATATTCAATAAAATATAAACCAGCTAAAAATAACATTACAGCTCACTTATTCTGCTCCTTGTCTTGCTGTCATCTCTGGCTCTAATAGAAAATGTTTTAAGCAGCTAACATTTTTCTCTTTTTGGTGTTTCTCCACATGTTCTAATTTAGGCAGCTAGCACTAATTTTGCTTTTCTTGGTCATCAAAAATTGACCAGATTTCCCTTAATTTGAGAAGTTTTCATAACATCTAAGAATTCAAAAGGACTTTGGGAGTTATCTGCTCTAATCCACTCCCCAGCAGTTCAAACTTAATTTGGGAAAATGTGACCTAAGTAATCATTTGGTAG
The DNA here is from genome assembly GCF_047675955.1 of Chlorocebus sabaeus. Classification (NCBI taxonomy): domain Eukaryota; kingdom Metazoa; phylum Chordata; class Mammalia; order Primates; family Cercopithecidae; genus Chlorocebus; species Chlorocebus sabaeus. The sequence goes on along the minus strand of NC_132914.1, from coordinate 97,695,591 downwards.
CATCAAAAAACAAACAAACAAACAAACAAAAAACAGTTAAAAAAAACATTACAGAAGCTCTGTGCGGCTGAGCTCAGGCTCTGTCTCCTTTAAGCCTTCCTGACTATCTAGATTGCGTGTCCCTCCTACATGGATTTTGCTCACAGTATGTATCACACTGTTCTGCAACTGTCTGCTTACTCGACTACCTTTATAACTACAGTGCAAACCCCCTGAGGGCAAGGCCTATATCTCCATTCCTATTTGTGTCCCAAGAATCTCACAGTGCCAAGACTATAGTATTTTATGGCTTAGTTTTATTTATATATTTATTGAAACATAAGTGCATTCAAATGGTGCCAGGTGAAGATTTTTGTTTTTTTTTTGCGACAGTCTCATTGTGTTGCCCAGGCTGGAGGGAGTGCAGTGGTGCGATCTCAGCTCACTGCAACCTCCGCCTCTCGTGTTCAAGCGATTCTCATGCCTCAGCCTCCCAAGCAGCTGGGGTTACAGAAGTGCACCACCACGCCCAGCTAATTTTTGTATTTTTAGTAGAGATGGGGTTTCACCATGTTGGCCAGGCTGGTATCAATCTCCTGACCTTCAGTGATCCGTCCACCTTGGCCTCCTAAACTGCTGGGATTACAGGCATAAGCCATAGCGCCCAGCCAGGTGAAGTATTTGTTTTTCATTAAAGTAGAGTTTACTTTAGAGATCTATATCCATCACAAAGTGAGTGGAAAAATCTGTTGAGCACCTACTATGTGCCAGGAGCTGTGCTAGATGCTTTGCACACTTTTACCTCATCTAATCCTAATAAGCCTGTAAGGTGTGATCTTATTTCATGGTTGAGAAAACTTATTCTGGTCAGTTAAGTGAAAGAGACAAGATTTACTCTCATTCAGTCCATGTAACTGTTTATACTCTATCTGATTCCAAAAGAGAATTTCCATGAACATAGATAAAAAAGATTTTTTAGAAGGAAATCAGAGCAAAGGAGAAATAAGGATTTTTAAAAAATCAGATAAAGCCAGAAGGTAAGCATTAAATATTGCATACTATTATTGTCCTATACATTTGCTACAGGTAAACGGCAAATTTGGCTGAATCTCAGCTGTCATTACCTAATCTGCTACTTTATTCAGACTTTAAAAGGTAGGAGCAGGCCAGGCGTGGTGGCTCATGCCACCCAGCACTTTGGGAGGCCGAGGCGAGTGGATCACCTGAGGTCAGGAGTTTGAGGCCAGCTTGGCCAACATGGTGAAACCCTGTCTCTACTTAAAATAAAAAGTAAAATAAAAATAAATAAAAATCAGCCAGGCATGGTGGCTGGTACCTGTAAACCCAGTTACTCCGGAGGCTGAGGTAGAAGAATCGCTTGATCCCGGGAGGCGGTGCTTGCAATGAGCCGAGATCGTGCCACTGCACTTCAGCCTGGACAACAGAGTGAGACTCAGTCTCAAAAAAAAAAAGTAAGGGCAAACCATTTGCTTAGAAGCACATTTACTCCTGAACTGAAATCTGAAATCTCTCCAGTGGGTTCTCAAAGAAGCTATTTATGTGGGAGTGAACCAATGTCATCCCTGGCATAAATACAGTTTAAAGCATAGTCAAAAGCTACCAGTGATAAAAGAAACCTGATGCATGGCCAAAACACGGCAACCCAGGCACAAAGGTCTCAACAGTGGGTTTAATTCAGAATTTTTAGAGAAATGAATGGATTACTCAATTTTTGGCTTCCTCCATAAACATCTTTCAAAAACAAGATTTTGCCAATTGGGCAATAGAGAGTTAAAGGTTGCTCTCTGGCAAGTGGCTGGAGCACAGGTACTATTGCTGTTTAAGGGCGGATTCACATAATCACTGTAGCTGGAGACAGACGTGACAACCTCTTATGAAACATGAGCAGTCTAATGAGGACACCCACCTAAGTGAAAAGCCTTTCCATCTCTTTACAGAAATGATCTTAAGAGTGCCAATTGTTAGAGACAAGATTTTCTGAAAAACAATTTTGGGGCCAGGCGCGGCATCTCACTCCTATAATCCCAGCACTTTGTGAGGTCAAAGTGGGTGGATCGCTTGAGCTCAGGAGCTCAAGACCAGCCTGGGTAACATGGTGAAACCTTGTCTCCACCAAAACAAACAAACAAACAAACAAAAAACAGAAATTAGCCGGGTGTGGTGGTGCATGCCTGTAGCCCCAGCTACTCAGGAGACTTGGGGTGGAAGGATTGCTTGAGCCTGGGAGGTGGAGGTTGCAGTGAGCCAAGATCATGCCACTGCACTTCAGCCTGGGTGACAGAGCCAGACCCTGTCTTAGAACAAAAAAAAACAAAAAAACAAAACAAAAAAAACCAGGATCTGTTACAACACACAAATGTGTAAAGTACCCTGCCCCACATCTATGAAGTGTGAATACTACAATTTTAGCCTGAAATTTAAAAAAAAAAAAAAAGCACCTTTATCTGGCTCCAAACTTCATACACCATATGCTTCTCGTGTTTCCATGGATATGCCTCATATTTGAGTTTTTTCTGATCATTGTGTTCAAAAAGATGGGTAGGCTTAGGGACATAGACTTGGGGCAAACCTATGTTTATTCCTACACTCAAACTATAGACATTAAAGTCTCTATCTCATTTACCTTTATATAAAAGTCAAACACTGCCTTTACTAGCAACCAAGGTCACCCACACAAAGGAATATATCGAAAACATAGGAGCAAAAAAGACAAAATTGGAACTGCATCCAGTAGGTATAATTAAAGTAGCCAAACTGCATTTCTACTGTGGGCACTTTCAAAAGAATGTTCATGAAGTTTTCATACAAGATAGGTATACACAATTCCATATGGCTTTTGATAGCAGTATATATATGGCCCCATTTTAAAATGACTTATTATTGGATTCAGGCTGTATCAGTGAGGGTAAAGTAAGGAAACAGAAACCCCACACCAGCTACTTGAACAGGGAAGTTTTAATATAATATTTGCTAACTAGTAGAAGCTGGTTAATTATTTGTAGGGGCAAAAGAGGACTCTAAAGTGCACAGAAGTAGCAGGTAAAAGGTAAATACTGTCCCTAGGGTGAAGAAAAGTGAAAAAAATGAACTAAAGACCAGGAGAGGCTCTCTTCCCCTGCCTCACTCCCAAGCTGAGATCAGACTTCCCTGGAGAGGCTGTGGTTTCTACAGGAACATTCAGCCTGCCATGGTGAAGAAAATTGTCCCAGGGAATGGGCCACAGAGAGACAGTTGCTTGATGGAGTGGCAGAGCTGGCACGGAAGCAGCCCATGGGAGCTGCTCCACAGTGGCTCAGGGTTGGGAGAAGGTAACCTGAGGTGCAGCTGGAGCTCCTCTGTTGGGACTGCTGGGCTTCTATGGTGTATAAAAATGGGAGACTCACAACCGTAAGTAAAGTATCTTCTTACAGCTCTTGCTTTGCAGTTCCACTCGTGGGCCCTCATCTTCCCAGCTGGCAAAGGAAAAAGACAGTACAAGGCAAGACAAAGGATGGGTTTGGAACTGAGACCATAGCTTGATAATAGCCATCATTCACTTCTTTGGTCATTGAGCTTCCATATACATCTACATTATCTTATTTATTTATTTATTTATTTGACAGAGTCTCACTCTGTCACTCAGGCTGGAGTGCAGTGGTGCAATCTCGTCTCACTGCAACCTCCACCTCCTGGGTTCAAATGATTCTCCCGCCCCAGCCTCCCAAGTAGCTGGGATTATAGGCGCCCCACACCTGACTAATTTTTGGTATTTTTAGTAGAGACAGAGTTTCCCCATGTTGGCCAGGCTGGTCTCGAATTACTGACCTCAGGCGATCCACCCGCCTCGGCCTCCCAAAGTGCTGGGATTACAGGTGTGAGCCACTGCACCCAGCCTATATCCATATTATCTAATACAACAGCTACTAGCCACATGGCTCCCAAGTACCTGAAATATGACTAGTCTGAAGTTAAATGTGCTAAGTGTAAAATACACACTGCATCTCAAAGACTAAGTACCAAAAAAGATGTAAAATATGAGTTTTTTATATCAATTCCATGTAGAAATAGTTTTTTTTGTTTGTTTGTTTTCTGAGACAGGGTCTCACTCTGTCACCCAGGCTGGAATGCAGTGATGTGTTATCAGCTCACTGCAACCTCTGGCTCCTGGACTCAAGTGACCTTCCCACCTCAGCCTCCCAAGTGGCTGGAACTACTGGCATAAGCCACCATACTCAGCTAATTTTTGTGTACTTTTTGTAGAGATGGGGTTTTACCATGTTGCCCAGGCTGGTCTTGAACTCCTGAACTCAAGCTATCCACGCACCTTGGCCTCCCAAGGTGCTGGGATTACAGGCATGAACCACCATACCTGCCAATATTAAAATATTAAAAAATCAATTTCAGGGCCAGGCGCTGTGGCTCATGCCTGTAATCTCAGCACAAACTTTGGGAGACTGAGGTGGGCAGAGCATTTGAGGTCATGAGTTCGAGACCAGCCTGGCCAACATGGTGAAACCCCGTCTGCACTAAAAATACCAAAGTTAGCTGGGAGTGGTGGCGGGTGCCTATAGTCCCAGTTAGGAGGCGGAAGCAGAAGAATCTCTTGAACCTGGGAGGTAGAGGCTGCAGTGAGCTGAGATTGCTGCAGTGAACCGAGACCACAGCACTGCACTTCAGCCTGGGCGACAGGAGACTCGTCTCAAAGGAAAAAAAAAAAAATCAATTTCACCTATTTTTAATGGGATTACTAGAAAATTTTAAGTTACATATGTGGTTTTTACCCCCGGTAGTTATATCCTGAGTGGCTGGAGCAACTTTGCTTCTTTGGATAGAAAAAGTTTCTAACCTTCAACAAGTTCCATCTTGGTGAAATGGCTTTTTCAACTACACTCCCTTCTCAAGTCTAAAAGCTTTAATTCCGCTATATGTCTGGGTACTACAAACACTGCTAACCCAGGTCTCCCAACTCTCCTCACTCATATTTCAAACCAGCAGCCCAGAGGCTCATTTTGACTATGTACATTTCTGTCATCTCAACTCTCCCCTCTTTATAACCATTTTTTCTCAATATAAACATATTTACGATACCCAATAAGTACTGAACACCTACTTGCTACATATGTCCGTCTTAACAAAAGCACTTCCACAGGAATTCATACAATAACAGATGCAAAGTGGTAGACAGCAGATTAGGAAAAAATCTAGCTTCTATTACGGGTTCTGATTTTTTCACGTTAAGCCATGCAAGCCTCAGGCCCTCTGTTTCTACCTCTGCTGGGAGAGAGAGGGCTGAATTACTTTTTTTTTTTTTTTTTGAAACGGACTCTTGCTCTGTTGCCCAGGCTGTAGTGCAGTGGTGTGATCTCGGCTCACTGCAACCTCTGCCTCCTGGGTTCAAGCGATTCTCCTGCCTCAGCCTCCTGAGTAGCTGAGATTGCAGGCGCATGCCACCACGCCCGGCTAATTTTTGTATTTTTAGTAGAGACGAAGTTTCACCATGTTGGCCAGGATGCTCTCTATCTCTTGACCTTGTGATCCACCCGCCTCAGCCTCCCAAAGTGCTGGGATAACAGGCGTGAGCCACCGTGCCCAGCCTACTTTAGTTATATTCACGCTAAGTCATGAAATCCTTTAGCAATTGTAATCAACTTTTAAAAAAATTAATAGAATAAAAAGAGTACACTACACCTATTAAAGACATTTTCTGAAACTTTTGTTTCAGGTATATATTTTATATAGAAGTTGCAGGGTAAAATGTCTTTCTTATTGAGTGTCACAGTTACGGTTTAAAATAAATCATATTAAATGATGTAGATACTTAAAATCCTATATAGTTTGAATTCTTATAGATTCATTTGTTCCAAAATTATTTTAAGACCAGTAATCACAAAGTATGAAATCACAACTTAATATGGAAAGTTTTATCAAAGCTAAAATTTATTTGGTGCATACTCCTATTGATACCAGGTATGTTCGCATATACCTTTTTCTTTCATGTGTAAAAACAACCATGTGAGGTATTTTACAGGTTAAAAAAAAAAAAAAAAACAAACTACTTCCTTATTCAGTGTAAAGGAGGCTTACAAGCATTCCAAAACAAAAACAAACAAAAACCAGACAAGTACGTAGTCTATTTCCATTTCCTTTTATACATCCTCTATATATATCACACATTTTAGAAATAGGAGAATAGAGAACCAATTCAAACGCAAGGGAATCTTTTTTGTAGATTCTGTTGACAGATGCTCTTTAACCTAAACATTTTCTGCTCTAAGCATAAGGGACTTAACTGTTTTCAGTATGTGAAATAATTTTAAGGTGATCTAGTACTTTGAAAATTTCATTCACTTAAGAACACTTAAGCTTAAAAATAGCACTATTTTTCAGAGGCAATTTCTCAACAGAAAAAGGCAATGGTAACAGTTCAATTGATGGAAATGGTTGAAATAAAACACCTTTGAGAAAGTAGAAAAAAGGTGTAGGAACAATTCTGTAAAAACATAGCACCATTACCTCAACGAATGAGCAAATTTTACATACTGTATTTTTTTCAAATAACCTATTTTCATATTTAGTAGTTCAAGTTCCATAAGCTGTTATATTAAGCTTTCTTTCTGTTTAAGAGTTCAATGCTAACACCATGTTTTTTACAAAATAAAAAACAATTTCTCAATAAACAGTGACTACTAAATTGTTACAAAGAAAAATTCTCCAATACTTATTTTATTCCATATATAAGCTTTTTCCCAAAAGATATATTAATATTGCATTACAAACAAGACAGCTAATCTGGTCAAGCTGTGAATATATTTGACAAAAACATTTGATCTTCCTACTGTTTTTCATTTCTTGGATAAATTTCTTTAGCAATTCTATTAGTTCTTTTTCTAAAATCAAGTTAACCAAATACAGCCCATACAGAAATCAGATGTGAATGCTGACTTCTATTTTTTAAAGTACCCTCTTAACTGAATGCTGCCAGCAATAATGTAATCAAATTACATTTTGTAATCAAGTGCTGTGTATTACATATATATAGTATGTGTATATATTTTCAATGAATATCCATATAAAATGAATAAACTTAGTACCAGCATACTAAATTTAATATGATTTATTTTAAATGATTGCTGGTTCCAGATAATTAAAAACCATCAACTCTATGGCAGCAACTATAATACATATATAGTTCTTTGAAAGATGGTTTTAAAGTTATAAGAGTGGGATATTATTTTTTAAAATACAACTGACATTTATAGCAAAAGGCTCTGCGGTTGAATAATCAGCAAATTAAAGAAAAATATCAGAGAAAGGTTTTGAAAAATAAAGCGCATTTCCTGTTAAGAGATTTGATTCTTTCCTTCCTAAAAATGTCTAATAGAAGTTAAAATGTTTAAACAAAAGGTTCCTAAAATTCCTAGAAAAAAATTAAACTTCAGTAGCAGTAATTAATGAGGTCAGACTATCATGGCAAGCTGAATATTAATCTGTTGGTGGTCAGAAGATTCAACTGCTCAATTTTTAGAGAAGTAAAGTTTATTACATTTGAAACAATACAGCAGAAATCTCAAAAGTTTACTCATTAAATATAGTTTAATTCTTACAAATCTTCTTTTGAAAACACAGTTCATATATGCTGCAACCTCAGAAGTTTGAATTTGAAATTAAATATGAAGGTAGTAGTCAGGGAAGTCACATCAGAGTGCTTTGTCAAATATCCAAACAAATCAGCACATACCTCTTCTATGATACAAGAGGAAAAAAGTGATTCTAAATATATCCAAGTGAATGCAGAAAAATACATTACTATTTGAGGCAGACCATGCTAAAATATAATTTACAATGATTAGTTTGCACTTAAGAAGGTTAATAACACATTTAAACCAATGAAATGAAGGTTAAGTTAAATTTTGTAGTATTTGCTCGGTCTCTGTACTAAACATTAGTTCATCTGAAAAGTAAGTTTGGAAAAAAGCAAATAACCTGATACTTCCCTTTATGCTTATCATTTTCTCACTGTCATCTTAAATGCAAACAAATCAATACAGGATCAAGATTTTTACATATTAAAATGAAGACTAATGACTTGTAAAGGTAGACTGTGTACCATGTAGTACTTAATAGATGAGCTTGCAATGACCATCAACTCAATTTTTAAAATAACAACAAGATCCACAAGCCAAAATAAACATTTGATTAAAAAGTTCTGCTATTCAAGATAACTCAGTTGTCCTTTTTCTCTTTGAGATTGGGAAGGGCTGGGTCTTTAAAAACCTGAAGAGGAGTTGGTAAGAGGAAAAAAATTCTCAATGCTTTAAAAAAACTCAACTGGTTAGAAGTCCATACAACTACTATGCTGGCATGGACATAGATGTTTCCTGTCACAGAAATGTTCACTTTCCCATAGAAGTACTTCCTCCAAGCCAACTATATAAAGATGTAAATCAGCTCACCCATGATTGAAACTGAAATGATCCTTCAAAATAGAAGTAAGACACCTCACCCAAAAAGATCTTTTAAATCATTACTAGCTGAACTACTACTGGTCATAGTAGTTGGTGGCTGTGCAAAGTTCTGTGGATTAAAGAAAGGATTACCCTGCATACCAAAGGCAGATTGTCCTATCACGTTCATCTGTGTTCCCATTACTGAACTGCCCATAGCTGCAGAACCTTGAGGAGGTACAAACTGATTAAGCCACTGATTTGGTTTCTGTTGTGATAATTGGTTCATGCTAACTTTGGGTTTCTGAGGGCCAAAGAGATTATTAAGGGCAGACATATCTGTGGGTCTTTGTTGGCTCTGCTTCGCACCAGCAGGAGGAACACTCAAAGCATTGAAGTTTGGCAAAGTGGGAGGTGTTCCCAGAGTCATCTTGGTCACTCCAACTGTGCTTGGACTACTGTAGAAGTTCTGGTTTGTATTAACGGGCATGTTGAATCCTGAAGTCTGAAAGCCCATATTGGCATTTAGGCCATTTGTCAAATTTCTCTTTGTATTATCAGTTGGTGTAGAAAACATCATGCCAATGCCCATGGAAGGAATGGAAGTGAAAGTACTTGACGCAGAAGATTTAGGGGTACTAACAGAAAGGCTGGTCAAAGATGACATATTATCCATCAATGTGTCTGTCAAGTCCTTAGTCTGAAAAATATGAGAGAATTACTTTATCTCTAAGAAATATAAAATACTTTATAATTAGTAAACATTTGACAGATTAAATCATAAAGGACAAGTTAGAATTAAGCTCAACGGTCTATACCAAATTAGCAAACTATATCCTGCAGGTCAAATACGGCCTGCCACCTGTTTTTGTATGGTTTTTACAGAGGAATATTTGCAATCGATTTGATGATGGGGAATACTAACTTTAAACTCCAATTAAGCAAAACGTTATCTCATCAAAAACAGAATCACATTCTTCTTATTCTATATTACAAAAAACATGGTAATTTTTTACTATTATTTGTATAGTTTGAATTTCATCAAAATTTCATAGGAATTTGTTTCCACTATTCTTAAAAAAAGTACCTACAAAATATTCTCAATTTTGCCTCTTGGCCTGCAAAGATGTTTTTCTCAGACAAAATGTTAGTGATTAAGAGGTAACAAAAAAATAATTTAAAGAAAGCTTTTAAGATAAAGCTATCTCTGAAACCAGTAACAGTGTAAACTCTCTACAAGAAGGGCCCTTATTCACTGCCATAGCACCAATACCTGGAACACTGCCTGGAACACAGGAGAAAACAAATATTAGCCAGGTCATGTAGGTACATCTTAAACCAAGTTACACATCTAACTACAATTGAAAAGACAAACATAGAAAATAACTTTAGCTCAAAAATACGTTAAGAGCATGAATATAATATTCTGATCACTTCAGGGTGAACAGAGTTGAGTGAGCACTATGAGTCCTAATCCTATTCCTCTAGCTTCTTCTTTGTTGGTAACAAGCATTGTCACAAAACACGGTACATTAGGCAGGTTATAGCAGAGTTGGAGAATCGTTTATGCCCATACTTCTTAGAAACCACACATTAAGGTATTATTTGAGATACATTTTTATACAAATACTAGTAGACTAAGTTCTATACCACCTTACTCCTTAACAGTAGTATTCTTGAAATTATGCAAAAGAAATGAACTCTGACCTGTTTAACAGTAGCAACAGGTGTGTGCACTTGGGGTTTAAGAGGCTGCTGGCTTTTCAACTTCTGTGCCTGCTCTTGTTCTTTTGCTAATTTTTGTTTTTCTTCAAGTGTAAGTGATGCCTTAAAAGAAAATAAAGCAAAAAATCAACTGGCAATTTCTTAAGTCCATTTGTAAAACAAAAGTTACCTCTTCAGGTAAAGGACATCTTACTACTTCACTGAAAAGCAAACTACTCTTGTCTTGGTGATTGTCACAGTAAGTCGTATTTCAAATCACTATACAATCTAACTTTAAATAAAAACTCACAGGATCTGTGCAAAAATACTTCCAGTATGAAAATAATAATTATTTTTAAACCATTCACTAGAATCATCCTTTTCCAGACAATGACAATATGATTTAGTGATTTCATTCTCAAGAATTGGGAAATCTTTTTAAACTCTAATCTATCTCACCCCAAGAATATTTTAGGAACTCATAAAAAGCAAAGAAAGAATGAAACAACACGCGGTTCTTTCACTGCTGATGTCTACAGCAAATTCGATGTCTTGTCTTTTATCAACTTTGCTAAACTAAAAGCTCACAATGTTCTCTTATAATTTTGTAAACTACTATGTCCAGTAGTCCTTTGGCTTTACACATACAGGTATTCACATTTATGAATGAATAGAAGAATGCCCTCAGCAGAAGTCACAAACTGACTTACAGTTTTTTTTATTGGATGCTAACCAAGAAGAAAGTATCCTATTATAGTTTAATATTCAAAATCAGAGGGGGAGCAAAATTTTAGCAAGAAATAGAGAAGAAAAAAATGTGCTCAGATTTTTTATCTACTTATGAGATGGAATAAGATCTATTTTGAAAATCCTCTTTAAAATATTGTTGGTCTGCCATTAATAAGTAATGTATACATCATGTACCCCTGCTGGAATAAACCAAGAAGGGTACATCATCACTTCTGTAGTATGCCTGTCAAAAATGTCCAACTTTAATCCAATTATGAGAAAACACAAGACAAACTCAAATTGATGGCCATGCTACCAAATAGCTGACCAGTACTCTGTGAAAGTGTCAAAGTGAAAATCTGATGGACTGTAAAATTTGACACCATGAAATGACAGAAGATGAGGTTGCTAGGCTCAAAAAGAATGGAAAGAGTTTGGAACTCAAACTGTTGGGAATGTAGTGAGTGGGACAGAAATTAAAATACTGACGAGCAACAATCAGAGATAGCCTAAGGTAGCTGGGCAGCACAAATCTATAGTAGAAGCCATCAACACAGGAGGAGAAGCAGAGAAGACAGACGGTGAGATTCACCAAGGAGTGTGACTGCCAAAGTACAAGAGAAAGGACAAAGGAGACAAGGAGTCTATAAATATTACCTTGTAGCAAGTCAAGTAATAATGGAAGCTAAAAATCTTAAGTACATTTATTTTCAAAATGGGTTAGGGTCATGTTTAACTGATAAAGAAATTTCAGAAAGATAATTACAAATGTTTCTTGTTAAGCTGCTGAACAGCATTTCCCAACAAAAATCTGTGGTTTACAGGAAGTCCTGTAGTATAAATAAGAGGGCTGAAAGAACAATAAGGAAACTCACTCTTTTATGTTTATTCTGTAACCCGTCCTCTTTATTTTCGGACTCACTGCCAGTCAGAAGGTCTGCTCCAATGTTGTTAAAAACCTTGTCAATTTGCTGAAATAGAAAAATGTCAGTAATTTAAATAAGTTCAATAAAAATGTGATTTTGTTGCTTAAAGATTAAAAGCCCTCCAAATGAAGCACTTTCTACAAAAATTAAGTATCTTCTTACCTGATTCCCAGTATTTGTAACTTTTGCCTCCTCAGAAACATTTATTTGATTTCCTATGTCCAAAGATCTGTAGGAGAGTTGAATTATAACAAAACAATAAAAAGAAATGTATATTTTTAAATACTCATGCTAAAAATTATTTATCCACACGGAATTTATTAGACCCCAATTAAACTGTGGTTTCATTCTTTAAGAGGAGTCATCTTTTCCATTATTTTCTACTGTTAATGTTTGCTTGCCCCCAAAATAACATTTGTATGTAAGTCCATTTCTTAAACTCAACATTTGGGATTTACTGGAGAATTTATTCAAGGTGTCATAAAACCACTCAAGCATGGCTCTTATCAAAGAGCTTAACATCTCACTGCAAGACAAGATATGATATGGGGAATTTAATGTGATTAAGTTCTGAGTCTGTACTAACATGAATGATATAATCACTAACAATGAATGCTATAATCACTGCTATGTGAGCCAGATCTATGTCCTGAGAAATGCTATAATCACACTAACAATGAATGCTATAATCACTGTTATGTGAGCCAGATCTATGTCCTAAGAAACAGGTAAGATTTAGATAGAAGGAAGAAAAAGGAAGGGTTCATTTCCCAACTCAAATATAAATACTTGGTATTAAAAATTGATCTCTACCTATAATGCATTTTAAAAATTATTTCTCCAGATTTTTATGTTAACATAGTCAATCCATCAAAGACCACATACATATACACTATAGAATACTTCAAGCATACAAAGGGCTATTTCACCTACTTCTATACCATGTGTATTTACTTTAAGTCTTCATCTTGTGGGCAGAAGCTAAAGAGTTTCTACTTGGGGACCCTGTACATGATTTGTATTAATTTTACTGATTTTTAGATGTTTTTTGGTTCAGGATTAAACTTTAATAGGTATCCTAAATTCATGTGTTTTACTCTGGAGCAAAGAATACAGTGGGGCTTTGATTTTAATAAACTGGATTCAACAGTCAACGATTTCCATCTTTGCCTTCTTATTTGAATACTAGTTTTCTGCAAATAATTTTTTAAATCCTCCCTAAAAATAAAAAGAGGTGAATGTTGTGATGTTAAATATGAAACGAATGTCCTATAAATGTTTCTGGGGCTAGAGAAAAGAGAATGAAAAAAAATCAAAACACTAGAAGTTCATAAATTTAACAAATTTTCATAAGTGGTGCTTTTAGTTTTCATCAACCTGAGTTTACAATGCTAGTGGCTATTGCTGACAAGGGATTTCTCAGAAACAGAATTTTCTTTATGTAGACAAAATGCTAAAATTATATCATATTAAACTTCTGTACTCAGAAGTGACACTAGATTTTTCAACCACATTGTATGTTAATTCAGTTCAACTTATTAATACGATGGTAAATTTTGAAATGTTTTACATATGTTCAAATTTAAATCCAACAATTTTTCTATTCCATATTCCAGAAAATCAATCATAAGACAACTATAATCTCACTCCTGGACCACATATAATTCATGTGCAACCTACTTACTTCTGCTGTTCTTGCATTATATGAAGTTGCTCCAGTTTAGTCTTATGTTCAGACTCCAATCTATTAAGCATCTCTTTTATGACGGAAATGAAAGAATTGAACTGGTATAATGAGAAATTGATATGGTTACAGTGTTTCAAGTTAGCAGCAAATGTAATCAATTAAGATAATTTCATTAAGTTAATCATAATATTCTCTATTTTTACCAGTAGAATAGGATCCAGTCACAGCACTGATATTCACTAAGAATGATGCATTTAAATTTGGGATATCATAGCAAGCTTTTATAATATCTTTGTATAGTGATGATATGATAGTTGATGAGGCTTTTAAGTTCCAGAAAACATGTCTCAATAATGAGTTTTATATCCTGAGTTGTTTAATTGCTATTATTCAGGGGCCTTGTATAAATTCACCCGTGGCAGTTATATATTGATCTTCAAAATTAAACATCTGAATTTGTGCCGAACTAGAAATAATCCATTTAATATGCATAGAAAATTCCTGCTTATTCAGATTGCAATGACATATCTGGCTAAAATAAACCTTGTTTTCTGATAGTCGAAATATTAAATGTACATAATCCAACTTTCAAATAATTAAATTTCATAAAGCATACCTAGCACTATGTCTTAATATAGTTTAAGCTTTGGCTAACTTTGGTCAACTGCTGATCATTCATCCCTATGGTACTTCAGGATCATCATAAACAACTTATTTGAATAACACCATATGTTACAGGAAGAATCTAGAAATGGCTCTCCTCCTTTCCCCAAATCTTATAATTACATCTTTGTGTTGAGTGTTTATACATACACTATTTTATTAATCCTCACAACTCTTCAAAGTAGGTTCACTAATATTTCTAATCTACAAATGAGGAAACTCAGGCTCAATGAGAGGTAAAGCAACTCAGAGATGCTAGAGAGCTCATATGGCAGAGTTAGAATTCATCCTAAGCCTGGTTCCAAAGTCTGCACCCTTTTCTACTACATTACACTGCCTTTCACCATGCTGTATCGGCAGCAGCTTCTTCATCTTATGAGAAAGTCAAAAGGCATGTTTCCAAAGCAGTTTACTATGACTGACTTTCCACTGATTAGGGTTTCTAAAACTTTTTATTGAAGTATAATATACTAACAGAAAAGTATACATGTTAAAGTGCCCAGACAAAAAAAAAAATCACAATTCACACAAACTGAACACATCCAATGTAACTAGTAGCCAGATAAAGAAACAACATTGGTCCAGGCACATGGCTCACACTTGTAGTCCCAGCACTTTGGGAAGCCAAGGCAGGAAGATCACTTGAGCCCAGGAGTTTGAGACCAGCCTGGGCAACATGGAAAGACCACGTCTCTACAAAAAATACAACAATTAGCCAAGAGTGGTGGTACATGCCTGTAGTCCTAGCTATTTGGGAGACTGAGGTGGGAGGATCACTTGAGCCCAGGAGGTCAAGGATGCAGTGAGCTGAGATTGTACCACTGCACTCCAGCCTGGGAGACAGACTGAGACCCCGTCTCAAAAAACAAAAACAAAAACAAAGCAAAATCGTTGTCAACATCCCAGAGGCTTCCTTATATCCGCTTCCAGTCATTTTTCACCCTCACACCCTTTGAGTAAACTTTATTCTGACTTCTAGCAGCATAGCTTAGACTGTTGTACTTTACATAAATGGATCATTCAGCAGATCCTCGTCTATGCCTGGCTTCATTCACTCAACATGTTTGTGAGATTCATCCATATTGTTAAATGTAGTTTGTGCAGGAAAGAGTTAACATTGTAGGCATAAACTGCTATCCTTGAAAAATCCTGCTTCCAAAATTGGCCTTTAGCTGGTGTCTGGGAACTCAGATTTCAGAAAGGTTCTATTATTAACGGTAACAGTGGCTTACTTGCCTAAACTGTTTGTACAAAGAATATGTTCTATGCTGAACACTTGTTTTCCTTCTGGGAGTTTGGAATTTGAGTACATGCCAGGCAGAGGGTGTTACTTCATCAGCCCTCATTGAAAACTCTGGACACTGAATCTCTAATGAGTTTCCCTGGTTGGCAACATTTCACACAGATTATCACAAGTCATTACAAGGGGAATCCTACGTGATTTCACTGGGAAAAGACTCTAGAAGCTTGTGCCTGGTTTCCCTAGACTTTGTCCTATG
Organism: Chlorocebus sabaeus; assembly: GCF_047675955.1. Taxonomy (NCBI): domain Eukaryota; kingdom Metazoa; phylum Chordata; class Mammalia; order Primates; family Cercopithecidae; genus Chlorocebus; species Chlorocebus sabaeus. The sequence goes on along the minus strand of NC_132914.1, from coordinate 97,679,960 downwards.
AACCTTTTTCCTTGCCTGATTTTGCTTTATATTTTTTCACCATAATAGAGCACAGCCTGAGCATAACTCTATGCTGAGTCCTGTGAGTCCTTCTACTGAATCATCCATTCTGGGAGTGGTCTTAGGAACCCCCCTCAAACACAAGTTATTGATTATTCAGTGGACTGCTGCAGGGCATTTGCTGTTTTTTATTCAAATGTTGAAAATGTATTTTCCTAAGTTACTTACTTTGTCACTTCATGTATAATATACTTAAATCATCTTAAATCAGAAAGGAACTAAGAAGGCAGTCTTAAATTAGAAACCCTGACATGAAACAAATGGGAAGGCAGACCACATCCATGCTAAACTACTGTAAAATACAAGAAGATATGAATCAATGTATTTGTTGATGAAAACAGCCACCCCCCAAACAAAACAAAAACAAACACTAAGCTGAAGTAAGTCAACACAACATTTCAAATGGAATTAGAGACAGGGTCTTGCTTTGTCATCCAGGCTGGAGTGCAGTGGTGCAATCTCAAATCACTGCAACCTCCGCCTCCCAGGCTCAAGCAATCCTCCTCTCTCAGCTCCCTCTAGTAGCTGGGACTACAGGCGCACACCACTACACCTGGCTCATTTTTGTATTTTTGTAGAGATGGGGTTTCACCATGTTGCCCAGGCTGGTCTCAAACTCCTAAGCTCAAGTGATCCACCTAACCCTCCCCTCCCAAAGTGTTGGGATGACAGGAGTGAGCCTACATATCCTAAAATAAGCATTTGGGAATATTTAAAAACACACTAAATCAGAAATATGAGAACTAAGAACAGAAATGACAAAAAGTTGAAGACTGTTTTAGGCATATTATCCTATTCCTCCCCAATATTCACCATCTCCCTTCTTTGCCCACCCTAACCTCAACTCTGCTATCCAAGATACGAAGAAATTACCAAACCAAAAATTAAAATCTAGGGGACGAGCGTGGTGGCTCACGCCTGTAATCCTAGCACTTTGGGAGGCCAAGGCAGGCAGATCACTTGAGATTCGGAGTTTGAGACCAGCCTGGCTAACACGGTGAAACCCCATCTCTGCTAAAAACACAAAAATTAGCCAGGCATGGTGCCTCACGCCTGTAATCCCAGCTATTAGGGAGGGTAAGGCATGAGAATTGCTTGAACCCAGGAGGCGGAGGTTGCAGTGAGGTGAGACTGCACCACTGCACTCCAGCCTGAGTGACAGGACGAGACTCTATCTCAAAAAAAAAAATAAATAAATACAATAAAACCAAGGAACTAATTTACAGAGACTTACCCTATTACTTCAAATGAAATGTTTGTTCTGATTAGTTTTATAAATTTCTCTGCCTCCCAAAACTCTGCTCGCTCAGCACTCTCCCCAATGCCAAAAGCTCTCAACTTCCAGCTTTCTGCTTCCCTCATTGCTGTAATTCACTTTCGGTTCTAAATCCTCCCTGCCTATCCATCTCTGATGCTCTCAGTTAAACAGTAACCCAACTCAGGCTTTTCCATTATATTTCATTAAATACTAGTTCTGCTGTGAATAAAAATGACCCATCTACTCTATACCTCAATTTTCTCTCAATTCAATAAATATTTTTGGTTCTGTCATTGCACTAAGTGCTGGGGCTATAATGAAGAATAAGCTCTAATAACCTTTGAGGAATTTCTAATCTTTAGGAAGAATCAGTCACATAAGAACACAGCTGTGACAAACAGCGATAGAGGTATGCAGAGAGACAATTCCACAGTATTCTTTGGACACATTATTCCTTAGCTCAAACATTTACCACACCTTGAAAGTTCAAATACCTAAACGAGACAGACATTTTAAGTCTACCTATTCTAGTCTCAATGTACCTTTCTCCCATTATTCTCCTACTGTATTATATATATCTCCCAATCAAATTGAATTATTCCTTCCAAGTGGTATATAGACTCTTAAAATGGTCCCCAATTATCTCTTCCTCCTGTCATTCATGCCCTTGTGGAATCCCCTATCTTTGAGTGTGGGCTGAACCTGTGACTTGCTTCTAAAGCAACAGACTATGGCACAGGTGATGGGAAATCACTTCCTTGATTACAAGAGACTGTAGTTTCAGTCTTGCTAGCAGACTCTCTCTTGCAGGCTTTGATGAAACAAGTTGCCATGTTGGAAAGGCCCACGTGGCTAGGAACTGACAGTGGCATCCAGCTAATAGCTAAGAATGGAGGCCCTAAGCACAACAGCCCAAGAGGAACCGAAGCTTGCCAAAAACCATGTAAGTGCACTGAGAAGCAGATCACTCTGTAGCTGGGCCTTGAATGAGCCCCAAGTTCTTGACTATAGACAGCACTGTGAGAAACCCTGAGCAGGGAATCCAACTATGCCATGTCCTGGCCTGACCCACAGAAGCTGTGAGATAATAAATGTGTGTTGCTTTAAACTCCTAAGTTTGTGGTGTTTGTTCTGTAGCAATCAATCAATAATGAATATACTCCCCAAACACATTCTATAACTTTGTTCTTCATTCATGTCAATTTCCCAGCCCTAGATTTAAAGTAGTCCCAAATCCTACATATTTTTCAACATCCTGCTCATTTACTACTTACCAATGAAGTCACCCCACAAACTTTCTTCATTTAGTTCTGTGGCATATTTTACCCCTACCTTTTCTTTTCTTTTTTTTTTTTTTTAACCAATCTTTATAATATATTTATATATCTAATGCCAAGAAAACAGTAAGCTCAATAAAATGAATAAAGCACAAAAATACTCCTACCTGATTAAGATTAAGATTGTTTTCAATACTCAGGGGAATAAGATGAGGCAATACTTTTCCAGCCAGCTGCTCTTTGGTGATTCCCAACTTCTTATGAGTAAAAGTACATTTGTAAATACCTGATAGAAAAGAATGTGACAAATTCCTAAGTTAACACCATCAATTCATAGAAATCATGAAAATAATATATGTATATAAAATCCCTTGATAATCTGTGTAGTACAAATTTTTCCCAATCAATGCCTAGAATAATGATGTTCTTACATATGAATCAGAATGATTTCAGCCTTTATCATCAGGCCAGATTTAAATACCACGACATATTTACCCTGTGTTCTTCTGGTTTAGGAGCACATTTAATGACAGCATAACATTAGAAGCTTATCAGAACCACGTTCAATTCTTATTGTGCAGCAGTAAAGTTACAGAATGGCCTTTTATTCTGAAACATCTAAATATATACTTCAGAAATCATACTCAAGGTATCTATTTTAAAGGGTGTAAGTATAGGTACAGTCAAAATATAAGTCCTACACCTTTATCCACTTCTTTAGCAAATCAAACTCAACATGTCTGAAATTTAATGACTGAATTCAACTCCACAAAATCCTTCCCTATTGTCTCACCTATTTACTCAATCTTCAATACTCCACTTGTTACATCTATCCACAAAGTCTTCATTTGGTAAACTGAGTACACTTCCTCCTCATTCTCTGAATGCCTTTGAGTTCTAAGTGTTTTGTACATAATCCAAAGCTTTGTGAAATACCATCCGCCATTATTCTGTTAATGTGCACATGACTTACATATCCAAAGGGTAACTTTATTGGGCACTGACTAAATGCATATTTGCTGAGCACTGTGTTTGTTACTTTCCCTTTGTTTCAGTGAAGTCTCACAAGAATCCTAAAATGACGTTAGTCTCATCCTCATTGGATAAACTTTTCAAAGTCACCTCAGGAACTGACAGAGCCAGGATTAGAGCCAGGGCTTGAATTTCTACTATGCCAAACTCATGCTCAAAAAGACATTTTTTTTTTTTTTTTTTTTTTGAGACAGGGTCTTGCCCTGTTGCTCATGCTGGAATGCAGGGACACGATAATGGGTCCCTGCAGCCTCAACCTCCCTGGCTCATGTGATTCTCCCACCTCAGCCTCCCAAGTAGATGGGACTACAGGCACATGCTACCACACCCAGCTAATTATTGTATTTCCAGTAGAAACGTGGTTTTGCCATGTTGCTCAGGCTGGTCTTGAACTCTTGGGCTCAAGTGATCTGCCCACCTCAGTCTCCCAAAGTGCTGGGAATACAGGTGTCAGCCACTGCACCCAGCCAAGAAGACAAACTTCTTTCTGCACAAAAGATTCATGCAATATCCCTAGAGTACCTTCTATGTCTACAGAGGTCCACAATAAATACTTCCTAACCATTCCCACAAATACTGAGCAGTTTCTACAGGCCAAGCACTACATTAGGTGTTAAGAATACATGGATGAATAATATAGTTTTTCTTAAATATTAACAAAGAACCAGGCCGGGCATGGTGGCTCATGCCTGTAATCCCAACACTTTGGGAGGTCGAGGCAGGCAGATCACAAGGTCAGCAGTTCAAGACCAGCCTGGCCAAGATGACGAAACCCTGTCTTTACAAAAAATACAAAAAAATTAGCCAGGTGTGGTGGCAGGTGTCTGTAATCGCAGCTACTCAGGAGGCTGAGGCAGAGAATTGCTTGAACTCAGGAGGTGGAGGTTGCAGTGAGCCGAGATGGCACCAATGCACTCCAGCCTGGGCGATAGAGCGAGACTCCATCTCAAAAAATAAAAATAAAAAAAAAAAATTAACAACCTTTAATTAAATAAAAATGAACTTGTTAATGTTTTAGTGACTTTTTACCTATGCCTGTTATAGTGCAGCAGACCCCTGGCATTTCCAGATTGGACTTTCATAACTTTAACTATATATAAATGATTTCAGAGTTTCTTAGTAATTTGTAATTATGCTGATAGTACAGAATGTCCTATAAGGTTAACATACTTCATCAGCATGTCAGCCACAAAATATATTAGTAAACCAGCTCCTACCACTTATCACTTGCATGATCTTGAATCACTTATTTCACACCTCTGAGCCTCAGTTTCCTTGTAAAATAGAAACAATAGTGCCTATTTCATTGAATTTGGGGAAGAACAAAATAAGGTAATGCAGAGAAAATACTTTGCCTCTTATAAACTGAGTATCAAATAAACCTCAGGTATTACTACTAAAACCAGTATCAGCATTTCTAGTAGCTTTGTTTGCCTCTCTCACTTTGCACCACTTTACGGGGAAAACTACACACTATCACGATATTTGTAAAGCTAGAATTCTTAAACATCTTATTTCTTTATAAATATCAAGATTCTACTGCTTTTGCTAAACTTAAAGAGAAAAGTTGTATTATGATATTTATCTCATCATTCTTCAATTATGAAATGCTGTATACACGAAAGGAGAGTATAATGGTTTTATAGATTGGAAAATTTATTTGCATGATAAAACAGCATCAAATGACATTAAATTTTCAGCTACCTAAAATTCCCATGAGGACCGCAGGTTCCTTGGATGGAATTTGTTGTAAGAAGGGTAGGATATCATCAAGTACAAACCACTTATCCAAGTATTCCAAAATCTTTCCTAAGCACACTAATGAATTTACACGAACCTATTAAAAAAGGTAAATTGCATTAGTCATTTAAAGTTTTCAAAATCTAGAACAAAATATTTAAGTGCAAACTTAATCTTCATATAAATATGTTAAAGTCTCAAGAATAAAAGTAGATTTAGAGGCTCTCATTCTTTATGAACATAGGAAATTCACTTATTTACTAATTTTCCTGGTTTGTCTCAAAAAGAATTTATGACTGCTTTACCAGGTCACCAGTGAGATAAAGACAAGGAATGACTACAATTTTGTAACATTTTAAAGTGATTAGGATTTGAGAAACTTTTACTACATATGTGTTACTATCATAAGAACACTCCTTTGGGGACATTTGAATAATAAAAAGGACTACATTCTTTGCACCAAGTGATCAAGTTCACCCACATTCCAGTATTTTACTCTAAGTTAGGTTCGTTCATTCTTAAACTAAATATTTTAACATGTGAAGGTATCCATATATTTGTTTTCTATTTATAAATACACAGTTATTAAGACCTCTTATTTAGAAGCTTTTATCAAAATTCCATATTCACTTGACTATTTGATAAATACATCATACCCTACTTCTATTTGGAATTTCTTAAGATAGAATATCTTTAAGTCAGGACCACAGTATTAATAAAACTCCAGTTTTCAAAAAAAAGTTAAACAAGAAAGGCAGAAAATAATTTTGTTAGCTAAAAAAGCACCATAGTTCTACAGGAAAAATGGGGAAAATTTTCCATTTCTAAAAAATAGCATACAATTGTTTTCTGAAATTCAAACACAAGAGATATTATAAATTCAAAAAGGTATCTGAATGCTCTACTTATAATCAGTTTTATAAAAGGAACAGCTGCATTCTACTGAGATATATATATATTAAGCAAAACTGAAAATACTTATTTACTTTTATGATATATAAAATATTAGTCGTGTAAGTAATGAATAAATATAGCTCTTGGAGCATTTTACCTAACTCTGTAGAATTTTTAAAAATTTTATTTTCAGGGAAGAGTGTTAAGATACAATTCTAACTCATGATTCAGGAATTTCCTAATTAGAATTTTAAACTTTTAGAGATATAGGACTATGAATACAATTTAGGAATTCCTATTTGCCACTCTGAAGGTAGGCAGAAGCACTAAAAGTGCTATCCAAAATCCACTTAAAAGGTGACATATAAAATATAAATCCACTCCTAGTTACTGTTCTAAATATAATTACATTCATTACAACTTCTTGTAAACAACATGCCTTAAGGACCAGTTGGCATCTTTAAAAGAAACATAAATATCACTGGGCAGCAATTCACATCATTTAAGTATCCATGCTTCCCATTTCCACATACCCCTGCATATGCTCAGAACTGAACTAGAACAGGTACTCTTGTTTTGCTTTGGTTTTGGATTTTTTTGTTGTTGTTTTTTGGGGGGTAGGGGTGCTTGCTCTGACACCTAGACTGGAAGGCTAGGTGCACAATCACAGCTCACTGCAGCCTCAACCTCTTGGTCTCAAGTGATCCTCCCGCCATGCCACCATACCCAGCTAAATTTTTTTATTTTTAGTAGAGATGAGGTCTCGCTGTGTTGCTCAGGCTGGTCTTGAACTCCTGAGCTCGGGATTCACCCGCCTCAGCCTCCCAAAGCGTTGGGATTAAAGGCATGAGCCACCATGTCCGGCCTACAACATGTACTTTGAGAAAATGTATGTTAAAATAAATTTATGCTGCCATAAAATAAGGCATATAGCATGATTATAACATCTTCTAAAGGGCATTTTGAAAACTAAATGTTAAGCTTTATATTACTACCATCTATTTTGAAAATTCAATCATAAAATTGAGAATTTCAACAAAAACAGCTATTTTTAATGATGTTTTGAAAAGACTCAGAGGGGCACAGTGACTTTTCAAGGTCACAGGGGTTGTTAGTAACAAAGTGAGAATGAGAACTAAAGCTTCTTGACTTTATTTCATTTCACGCTTGTTTGTTTCAGTAATGATTTGTTTTTCTACTTTGATGTTACATTTTCCATTTCAAAGCCTTTCGACCAAGAAACATGAACTAAAATAGATTCAATGGCTATAAGATAAAATCATATCATTCAAATTGCTTTTGCCTATAATTTTATTAAGCTGTTTATTTTTATTTAAATTCACATTCCATCAGATAAAGATGGGATCTCCAGAGAACTAGCTTTACAAAATGCAAATTTAATAATATGCCCATTATCAAAAATCAATATAAAGAACTGGTTAGGCAAAAGAGAACATTTCTCCCTCTTTAAAGCTGCTATTTTGAAGACAGCATTCAAAATTACTTCTATAAAGAAATATCCATGTGATAAACTATTATATTTAGTGTTAGAGAAAAGGTTGGGGACATTTATTGCTTTCAATATGAGATAATGAAAACTTCGTTATCACTTCTACCTTCCTTGACTAACAAGTAACTGAATGTTAAAATTTTGTATTCAAAGAAGGCAACTATTCCCTTGGTCTACATTTTTTAGTACAACTGTTTCTCTTACTTGTATTCATATTAACTTATTGCTTTATTGTACTCTACTTTTTTAAAAAGTAAGCAAGTCAGTGAGAAATAAGAAATTTAGAGACCAATAACTAAAAATAAAGGCTATTTATAAAAGGAAACTATTCAACAAGTTTTTAGGCTTAGATACCAAGTTAAACTCTCATATTTTTAAACTAACAACAAAATAAATTGAGTTAAAGCAGAAAAGGATTAAGAAAAAAATAATCACCCAACTTTTTTACTGAAGCACGCAAAGTAAAGAGACAGCAAGTAAGGTTAGGAATGCAATATTATAAATTATGTATCAAAGAAAACAGCTCATTTTTATAGTACTATATACAGGTTATCTACAGCCAAGATGAAATACATCAGAATTCTATAAAAGGGTTATTAAGCAATAAGAAAATGATTTAAAGCACTAACAAGTGAAAAAAAAAAAACAAAAATCAATATGCAATTACTTACAGCAAGGGAAGACGTTTGTAGACAGGCATTTTTAATTCTTGGTATCAAAGCATTTTTCATGGATGGGTAGTCTATAAGATTTGCAAAGGTTGGAATGATGTTTAGACAGAGTTCCTATCAAGAAAATAAACTGAATCAATATTAGGGAAAGACTCATCTTTTCTCTCAGATATTATAAAGTTTTGCATTTGCATGGCTAAACTGTCATATAGTTTGAAATAAATTTTCATATGTATTATTTGGTCCTTTCAATAACTCTTTGAAAAATGGATGTATAGTTATAATCACTTTTCAGTTTTACAGCTGAGAAAAAAAGCTCAGAAGGCATTACTCAAAGTCATACTAGGTCATAATAACTAGTGCATAATACCCAAACTCCCTGATCTCATTCTTAATCTCTTTCTTTGATAACACAAGTCCTCATTTATGTTTAAATAACAAGAACACATAAGTTTTGCTATCTTTCATAACAAGAGAAAATCAAGTATGAAATCATGTAAAAATACTCCTCTCAAGTAATTCTCTTAGCTGTTACATATATCCATATGGTAAAATACAAACACTTTTTTAAAAAATACATTGAAAAGAGTGTTTAAATTTTTTTTTTTCTTGAGACAGGACCTTGCTCTGTCACCTAGGCTGGAGTGCAGTGACACAATCATAGCTCACTGCAGCATCAGCCTCCCAGGATTGTGCGATCCTCTGGCCTCAGTCTCCTGAGTAGCTGGGACTGCAAGTACATGCCACCACGCTCAGCTAATTATTATTATTATTATAATAATTATTTTTTTTTGAGACAGAGTTTTGCTCTTGTTGCCCAGGCTAGAGTGTAGTGACATAACCTTGGCTCACTGAATTCTCCGCCTCCTGGGTTCAAGCGATTCTCCTGCCTCAGCCTTTCGAGTAGCTGGGATTACAGGCACATGCCACCACACCCAGCTAACATTTTGTATTTTTAGTAGAGATGGGGTTTCACCATTTGGCCAGGCTGGTCTTGAACTCCTGACCTCAGGTGATCCACCTGCCTTGGTCCACGTCCAGATAATTTTTCAATTCTTTGTAAAGACAAGGTCTCACAAAGCCTGTTTCCCAGGCTGGTCTCGAATTCCTGAGCTCAAGCGATCCTCTCATCTTGGCCTCCCAAAGTGCTAAGATTACAGGCATGAACCAGAGTCTGGCCTTAAGAGTGTTTAATAATTTTGAGAAGAAAATTGAGGACAGAGTATTATATAATCCCAATTTAAAAAAAAATTTCTTGTTTTTTTTTTTTTTTTGAGGGGGGGAGTCTTGCTCTGTCACCTAGGGTGGAGTGCAGAGGCAAATTCATAGCTCACTGTAGCCTCCTGGGCTCAAGTGATCCTCCTCCCCAACTCAGCCTCCCAAGTAGCTGGCACTACAGGCACGCACCGCCATGCCTGGTTAATTTTATCATCTTTTATTTTTGGTACAGACAGGGTCTCACTATGTTGCCCAGGCAGGTCTCAAACTCCTGGCTTCAAGGGATCCTCCCACTTCAGTCTTCCAAAGTGCCGAAATTACAGGTGTGAGCTACTGTACCTAATCCCAAGTTCTAAAATGTGTAGGCACCTGTGTCTATCTACAGGCTTAGGAAAAAAGACTAGAAAGATATATCTGAAAATGTTAACCATAGTCATCTGTGAAAGTGAATTTTAATATTTTTTTTTGTACTTGTAAGTACTTCCAAATTCTGAAACTTAAAGCAAGCATAACTCAGAAATGGGGAAAAAAAGATTTAAAGATTCTTGTTAACTAATGTGGTACCATAGTAGAAATGATAACTGGTAATTCTGGGAGTAACAGGAAAACGGAGGGAAGATTGGGGGCTAGCGAACCAAATGAGAAAATGAAAAGAAGAAGAAATGGCTTGAGAACTAACTGGCTGAAGTGCACACATCTCAGGCACGTTATGAGAGATGATCCTTGTAGCAAAGCATAGGAGAAGGGATCACTGAGGAAAATGGAAGCACAAATGTGAATTAGGAAGGATACTACTGAAAATACCAGGCAAACTTCAAGACATCCATTTATAGTTAGATGGTAGAAATAAATTAACTACTAAGAATCTGTTATTAGAACACTGGATATATTTTATTTGCTTTAACTTATTCTTAGGCTTCCAAAAGGCAAATGTAAGAGAGTTAATTGTTTGCATCCACTCAGAACTATTAATAATTAAGTGACTGATAACATTTAAAAAAGAGCCAGGCATGGTGGTGTGTGTTCCTGTGGTCCCTGCTACTAGGGAGGCTGAGGGAGGATCACTTGAGCCTGAGACAGCATGGGAGGTCAAGGCCACAGTGAGCTAAGATTGTGCCACTGCACTCAAGTCTGGGCCACAGCACTCAAGCCTGGGCAACACAGTGAAAGCCTGTCTCAAAAATAAATTAATTAATTAATTAATTAAGGACCACATTTGGGAGAAAAGAATAGGCAAGGGTAAGGAGTCAGTGGGACACTACGTTCCTATATTCCCATAAGGAGCTTCCTTATAGAAGATCAGACTTTAAGACAGAGAGACAGAGACAGGCAGACTTATAGGAAAGGACCCCCTAACACCTGTATTATTAAAAAGCGACTGGAAAGTGCCATGCTATCCAATCAAACTCAGAGCAGGACGTTACAAAGAGGCAAATCTTAAATTCTGTCTAAATCACTTAGCTAATGTAGGAGAGAGCTCTCTCCCAAAGAGGAGACAGGATGAGGAACTTTTATTTATTTATTTATGAGATGGAGTCTCACTCTGTCGCCCAGGCTGGAGTGCAGTGGCACGATCTCAGCTCACTGCAACCTCTGCCTCTCACATTTAAGCAATTCTCCCTGCCTCAACCTCCTAAGTAGCTGGGATTATAGGTGCCTGCCACCACACCCAGCTAGTTTTTGTATTTTTTTTTAGTAGAGACGGGGTTTTGCCATGTTGGCCAGGCTGGCCTCGAACTCCTGACCTCAGGTGATCCCCCTGCCTTGGCCTCCTAAAGCACTGGGATTACAGGCATGAGCCACGGCACCCAGCCCAGGATGAGGAATTTAATAACAGGACATTGAAAAACACAAAATCAAACCTCAAAGGAGTCTAATTAGCAAATTCTCAGAAACTTCTGCTTATTTTACACTTTATAATGGGTGGGTGGAGGTGATGAAGATAACTTCAATATCCATTTAAAAGGTAAATCAATTTTCAAAAATTGTGTCTGATATACGTTTATAATGCCTCTTTTTAAGAACTCTACCTTTTGCAAACCATCTTCTGCCTGTACAAATGTTTTCAGAACCATCTCTAGCCTCTTAAATATTTCTAATCAAACTTAACTTTAAAGACTTCCATTTAAAAATGAATTGCAGATGTTACTTTCTAGCCTACTATTTGTAAGAACCTTGAGGAAAAGATTTCTTATTTCTTGCTTTCTCTAGGACTCTCCTAATTGTTTAGATATGCTTTATCAACTAAGCAGTGCTAATTTCGTGACTAAAGACTTACACTGAATGGTACCAGAAATGCTGGTTTCCCCAACCTGGCCAACATGGTGAACCCTGTCTCTACTAAAAATACAAAAAAAATTAGCCAGGCATGGTCACCCATGCATGCAATCCCAGGTACCTGGGAAGCTGAAGCACGAGAATTGCTTGAACCCAGGAGGCGGAGGTTGCAGTGAGCCAAGATTGCGCCACTGCACTCCAGCCTGAAAAACAAAAAAAGAAAGAAATGCTGGTTTCCAAAACTTAGCAAAGTTACAAAAGTCAATCCGAATTATATACTACTTCAATAAAATACTTGCTGACACTTACTGGCCAAACTAACTATAATGAAAAATGAATTTCATATCACTTAATCTTCCCCTCCCTCTTCTTTAATATCACTAAATACAAAACAAGCTTGGCTGCAAAGAGCCTGTGGTAAGGTTTTGTGAGGCTATAATTCACAATTTCCTTAGAAAGAACTAAGAAACAGGGGTAGACACACCTTCCCCACTCATCCATGTCATTTGGACAAAGGCAGCATACATACCCTCACCTTTAAGAAGGCAAATCTAATTATAAGGAAAAAAATGTTAACATCAACCTTACAGCCTTGAACAAACGAAATAACTTAGCAGAGAAAGACTGAATTAAGTCCAAAAAGTGACCTTAAATATGCAGTATTAGGTTCATATTAAGAAAAAAAAGCTTTAGAGTAAATAACTTTTAAAAAAATCCTATTTTATTAAAATGTCTATGCTAGCAGAGACTATAAGCTTTTACTATGAAACCATCGTGCAGTGAGATGTTCTTAACATAAGTATGTATTTTCAAAGTGAAAAAACTAAATTACACTTTTAATAGTGATCTGGAATTTCTTTCAGACAAAGAATTCATAGAACCAAAATTTTAATCGCAAAGACTGCAAAACTAACAGTTTGGCAAAGTATATGGTGTTTTAAGATTGCCTTTGTGGAACAAAAGTATGACTATACATGCATTAAGAACGGTCACACTAAATTACTGTTTGCTTTTCCATCTACCTGCTGTACAAATTAACTTCACTGCAGAAGAAACAGCATCTCTACATAGAAAACTAAGTTACCAAGCATGAAGGAAAATTATGAGTATGGGAAAATACCTACTCAATGTTTTCATGAGAAAAAGGCACATGTGGCCAGGCATGGTGGCTCAGGCTTATAATCCCAGTACTTTGGGAGGCTGAGGCAGGAGGATCGCCTGAAGTCAGGAGTTCGAGACCAGCCTGGCCAAAATGGCGAAACCCCGTCTCTACTAAAAATACAAAAATTAGCCAGGTGTGGTGACAGGTGTCTGTAGTTCCAGCTACTAGGGAGGCTGAGGCAGGACAATCGCTTGGACCCAGGAGGTGGAGGATGCAGTGAGCCGAGATTGCGCCACTGCACTCCAGCCTGGGTGACAGAGCAAGACTCTGCCTCAAAAAAAAAAAAAAAAAAAAAAGAAAAGAAAAAGGTACATGTATCTTTGGAATTTTTGTTCATAATTATCAGTTTACAAAGAAGCAGAAAGAAGAAGGTATACAATAATACAAACTACAATATATCACATCTTCTTCCATAATAGTACATTTCTGATAAATAAAAGCAACAAATCGACCTCATAATATAGGTATTACATAGACAGACTGATTACTTTTTTCACTTACAATACACTGATTCTTTAAATTAGTTAGGAGTGAATATATTTTAGTTACAGTATATCAATAATGTGATTCAAAAGATAAATATATTTACTATTGAGTTACATATTTTATGATTTAAATCCAAAATGTACTTTATGCCTCTTTTTCTGCTTTAAGAAGCAAAATCATCATTAAAGAAAAACAAATCAAATACTGTACCTGGATCTGAATGGAAGGAGCTTCTAGTGCTCTGTAAACCATAGGTAGAACACTGTTCTTTATCTCATCAGGAGGGGTTTTGGTTAGTAGCAAATCCATTTTTTGTAGGAAAATTAACAAAATCTGTTTGGAAAATGGAAACAACGTATTAAAACCTGGAATCTTTAAGAGATTCAATATATGCCAAATGTAAAGCTTCTTCAAAAGAATAACTCATATATTTTGACACTCACCATGTTGCTAGCCTGAAGGCGTGGAAGACAAAAACATACAAATCAAGTCTCTTACATTTCTGGAGGCACAATATTTAACATCTGCTCTGAGTTTAAATGTTAATTAAATAAAGACTAATCTCCTCTCACATGTCTACAGTAATCCATCACTTGCCCACATGTACCAACTATCTGGAAAGCTACAGGGTGAAAAAAGCCAGTAAAGTGAGATATCCCAAAGAAGTAAATTCCATCACTTGGCTTCTATGAAGCTCAAGAGAAAAAGAGAAAGTACAGAACTGAGAAGGAGTGTAAGAAAAAATTCCAGATACCAGGTACAGTGGCACATACCTGCAGTCCCAGCTATTTGGGAGGTTGAGACAGGGGAATTGATTGAGCCCAGAAGTTGAGTCCAGCCAAGGCAACATAGCAAGACCCTATCTCTTACAAAAAAATTTTAGAAAAAAATGTTTTTAAGTTGTCCCTGGTCATTCTTCCACATACCAAAATTATAAGGAACATACTGCCCCTTCTATTTATGCAGAAATTAGTTTTGCCAAGACTCAGGGAAGAATATTCAGAAGAAAAAAATGTTTTTTTATTTTTTGAGACAGGGTCTCACTCACTCTGTCACCCAGGCTGGAGTGCAGTGGCGCGATCATAGCTTACCACAGCCTTGACCTCTCAGGGCTCAGGTGATCCTCCCACCTCAGCCTCCTGAGTAGCTGGGACCACAGGCAGGCACCCGGCTTATTTCTGTATTTGTTTGTAGAGACAGGGTTTCACCATGTTGCCCAGACTGGTCTTGAACCCCTGAGCTCAAGCAATCTGCCTGCTTTGGCATGCCAAAGAACTGGGATTACAGGCGTGGGACACAGCACCTGGCCCAAAAGGTATTTTTAACTGGACAACTAAGAGAAAAAGGAATGGAGACAAATAAGAATTCAGATTATAGGTTCCTGAGGGTACTATCTTGACTGATGCATAGCTTAGGGAACAGTGGCTCCACCAACATTCCCTCATGACACCTTGAACATTTAGGGGAATCCTGCTTCAAAGGCTACCGCTCCCTCACTTGTTCTTTCCCTAATCCACAGAAACTCTCGCCTTACCACCACATACTTGCTTCTGTTCCCCTCCTTTCAAGGGAAGGACTACAAAGAATCATAAAACCATTAAATGAGATACTTGATATATAACTAATAAGCTATTATTATACAGTGGTACAAACATGTAACAATATCTGCTATGTGCCAGAAAATTTCATTTAATCTCAGCAATCCTTTTCACTGCAGAAATGAGGAAATAGAAGCTTTAAGATGGTAATGACGGAAGTCATACTTCAAGTAAGGAGATAAAGAAGCCACAGTTCAACCCAGGTATGTGACCCTACTGCTCTTAAATCCAACATTACCTTGAATGTAGCAAATATACATCATGTACATGAGAGACTGATTACTTTTTTCACTTACAATACACATATACATTATTTCCATGGTGCTGTAAGCATTTTCCTATTCTACTGGAAGTAGTTATTAGCAATAAAATGGAGAGAAACAACTGGCAAAAAGCACCTAAATATTAAAGACTTAAATAACAAAATAATCAAAAATACTTCTAATACTTCAAAGTGCAAGAGAAAAATAAGTATTTATTTTCCTAAATCTGTAACTTTCTACAAAGTATATATAGAGTACACAAAGAACAGTGTAACACATGCAAAATTTCATTGCAGTTTATTTTCTAAGATGGTAACTTACGGAGAGCTATAGACGTTTAACTGCAAAGCTCAATCATAATTTTAAAAATAGTTTGCCTCGAACATGTAAAGTGGCTTTCTCACTAATGGAAAAGAAAGTCTCGTACACTTACCTCAGTTATTTTTAAGTCATATATTCATTCCTTTTGTTTTCAGTGATAGTCACCATCATAAATAACAGTAGATAAATACACAAAAATATCTAGAACATACCTGGATTGGCTCCTGCTGCTTAAACACAGGGCCAAGTTCAGGTAGAATTAATTTGACATATTCTTCTTTGGTGCATTCCTCAGCAATCAGTAGAACATTGGGCAAAACAAAAGGTACCATGTCAGGGTTTACAAATTCTGAAGTCAAAAAAGGCAAAATTCTCTGCACAATGACACGCTGAAAGGCAAAAATGTTTTTTTATAAAAAAATAAAATTTATTTCAGGTTTTTAGTATTAATTAGCACTACAGTCTGAAACCTCTAATCTCTTTAGGTAAGGTGACCGTACAATTTATGATGGAAACTGGTATATTTTGAGAGTACAATGGGATGTTATTGCTAATTATGCAAGGATAAATAGCATATACTGGAAAGGTCATGAGTAAAAGGGGACACACAGTCACCCTACCTGTAGGAAACCTTCCCTAATTAGTCTTCATGGCTATGTTTGTTTCTCTCTTAATTCCTTCATTACTTATGATTCATATCACACAACATAAACACTATCATGTACTGTTAACTGTTTCACATGTTAACCCTAGCTACACTTACTATAAGGGCCTGAAAGCAGGGACAATATTTTATGCCTCATCTTTACTCTCCATAGCATGTAAGTAAAGGGTCAGACAAACAGTAGGTAACCAACGAATATCTGATAGATTAAACACTGGAAATGTTTTTACAACCAGGAATTATTAGTATTCCAACCAGTATTCCTCTTCAGCATTCACCAACATTTTAAAAACTGTATTACACTCATCATTTAATAAGTCAGAAAAGGAGTAAAGGAATTGGAAAGGCTTACATCAACAGAGGTACCCCTTTAATTGCTGGTGAGACAGTGAACTCCACATGATAGCTTGTGGACTCTTCTTCTGACCTTTAATATCCAACTGCTGTCTCTGCCTAGTTAGTATCCTTCTTAATTTTTTATTCTATTTATTTTTGGACCATGCAAAAAAAGGTCCATTGAACTTTTGGCTTCAGTCGGCAGTGTTTTATAGTCACTTAGGTACCTCAGGCAAAGTTACACTATTTCCTTGGAAGAGTTATGGTAGTAAGTCAAAATAAACATTAAACTTCTAAAATCCTGGTTATTAATAAGAAACTATCAACAACAAACCTTGGGCAGTTTTGGTAGAACCTTTGGCAGTCCTTTGAAAAACTGTGATTTCTGAAGATTATCTCTTTGGAATAAGGTATCAAAATATTGCAGTGTTACTGCACCAACATCATCAAAGAAGGGAATCTAAAAAAAAAAAAGGAAATAAAGTATTTTGATAAATGTTAAGTTGAAAGTACTTCTCTCATCTGAAACTGTCACAATACGGTTTAAAAAATACTCAGAAACATTTAGCAAAATGCTGAGGATCACCTTAGATATTCTAATTATAAAACTCTGAATAGGAAAATAAATTATTTTTAAAATTCAAATCTTTGGAATCTGTACCTGCGAAATGGCTGGGTAAAAACTTTTTTTACTAAGTCTAAAATATTGAAAGATTAAATAAAATAACTTGAAGGCATAAAAATACCAGTTATTAGTTAAAATCCATGGTTGGCCTGGGCACGGTGGCTCACGCCTATAATCCCAGCACTCTGGGAGGCCGAGGCGGTGGATCACCTGAGGTCAGGAGTTTGACACCAGCCTGGCCAACATGGTGAAACTCCGTCTCTATAAAAAATACAAAAATTAGCCAGGTGTGGTGGTGGGTGCCTGTAATCTCAACTACTTGGGAGGCTGAGGCATGAGAATCACTTGAACCTGGGAGGTGGAAGTTGCAGTGAGCCGAGATCGTGCCACTATACTCCAGCCTGGATGACAGAGTGAAACTTCGTCTTAAAAAAAAAAAAAAAAAATCCATGGTTATATGAGTGAAATAAAGGAATACGAATTGTCCAGGAGTCTAGAATATCTGTTTACTTAATTGTGACTGTTAGCACTCTGCTTATTTGAAATCTTAATTTTCTATCAGAGCAATTGTGTACATACTTAGCTGAACCTGAATATTTAATACATTCAAAGCAAACCTGAATATTTAATACATTCAAAGATACAGAGGTTACTTGGGGCTGTATCTGACTGTTGCTTTAGAAGAACTTAATCGCAGAACAGGGATCTCTGGGGGAAAAAAAAATTAAAGAAAATCCAAAAACTTAATCTACTTCAACTCATTTTTTGTCCCTTCGTCTTAGGCAGAAATTCACATGTACTCACCTTTGTCATTTGATCTGCATCTGGTCTTACAGTTGGAGTTACATTTAACAGTAGCTTTACATGTTCACGAACTTCCTCAGGTATATTTGTAAGTGAACTAGATCCTAAACGACTCAACTATTCAAAAGAGTGATAACATTAAATGAGTATAAAATATTTTAAATGACATATACATTTAAGAAAACATTTAAAAATTTACTCAATATTTTACTACAAATATACTGACTACAGTTTAAACAAATAGTGAATTCTATTGTTATAAAACAAAATCCTTATCTTTAATACCCAAAATTGTTTCTATTCCTATAGTAAAATGTTCCAGTATTTATGTTTACTTAAATGCCATGATTAAAGTTCTAGTAACAAACTTCAACTAGTCCTCTTTATTTATTTGAAACAAAAAATTTTTTGAGACAGGGTCTCACTATGTCACCCCAGGCTGGCATACAATGGCACAATCACAGCTCACTGCAGCCTCAAACTCCCAGGCTCAACTGATCCTCCCATCTCGGCCTTCCAAGCAGCTGGGACAACAGGCATGTGCCACCAAGCCCGGCTAATTTTTTGGGTTTTTTTGGTAGAGAAGGGGTTTAGCCATGTTATGGCTGGTCTCGAACTCCCGGACTCAAGTGATCCACCCACCTTGGGTCTCCCCAAGTGCTGGGATTACAGGCGTGAACAAGCGCACCTGGCCTAGTCTGCGTTACTTACAAATTTGTTAAAATAAAAATATATTAAATTATTAAACTGATCTTACACAAACAAAATGAGATACTCATGTCATTTAGATAATTTCCTGAAAACATTTTGGAAAAAAATCAAAGACACATTTAATAAATTTTTTAATGCAAGCAAATTATTTATAGGCAAATACCTGATCCAACCGTCTACTGAAACTCTTGTAAATATCTTGCTTGTTGACTTCAAATATAGGTTTCCCTTTATTAAATACAGCATACATAACAGTTCCTAAAGAATACATATCACTGGCTGTCTCACAGCTCACAGAAAGTATGTATTCAGGAGCCAAATATTCAGGATTTGGAAGACACAATGAAGGTAAATTTGGGTCCCATTCTTTACAAGGAAATTTAGGCTATAGGAAGAAAAGGAATTACATGGGTTACTTCAAATTCAACCAAACAACTATCAAGCAGTAGCAATCTATCTTTAAATTTCTACTCGGTTATGCAAGTAAAAATGCCATCACATCTTCAATCCCAAAATTCCCAAATCCCCAAATGTAAAAAAGTTTATGCAACAAACTGAGAAACAAGAATGGTTACAACTGAGATTACTGGAGTCTCTTCCAGAAGACAAATTATCACTGTAATATGTAATATGAACATGTGAAGGTCTGGCTCATGTTTTATGATACACAGGCTTCAAAAGTTGTATGAGCTCAGATAGAGACCGTTGTTTGAAATTTGTTCTTTCACTAATTAGCTATGTGATTTAGTCAAAAAGTTCAAAAGATTGTAGTAAGGATTAAACAAATGTGTAGAAGTTTGACCTAGCATAGTGTCTGACCCACTCATGCTATATATTCAACCAATACTAGTTAGTTCTGATTACCTTAAAAATGGCTGCTCAACTTACAAATCTTAGGTCAAATCACAGGCCCTCTAACAACTACATATAATAAAAACCTATCACCAAGGATCATAAGGTGCCACATCACCAAGGATCTTCTATGCCATGCAGACCCAATCAACACAAAGCAGAACTGATTTAATGCAGTGTTTCTCTAAGTATGAATAGGCACGTATCCTAATCATTAAGAAAAGGTGCTTTGGAAGCGGAATGGCTGTGTTCAAATTCTGGCTCTATCACTTACATCTACCTAAATTTAGGCAGGTTCTTTTATTCTCTGAGCCTACTTAACTTATTTGTATTATTCCTATACCCCCCCATTGAGTTGTAAGGATTAAATAAGTACAGAAAAAGTGTGTGGAAAAGTGCTTCAATAAGAATGTTAGCTATTGCTATTGCTATGATTATGCTCCCTAAAGAATATAAAGAATATTCCATGACCCAATAAACGGGAAACACTGCTAGAGAGTCACATGTGTTATTGTATTTGACATTCTGAGGGGAAAAAAAAAAAAAAACCCTATTTAACCAAATAGTTCTTAAATTTATTTAACTCTTGCATCCTTTTCTCAAGTAACATTAACTACTGTGGTAGTATTGTGCCGAAGAATACTCTTAAGTGCAATGAACACCAGAAATTTTCTATAAAGCTGTACATCTAAACATACCACTGTACCACATAGCCTATTTCCAGTCCATTCCAGATACAATCAAAATTTCCCTGGCCTCAAAAATTAGAAGACTAAAACTTTCATTACCTCTTGTTCAGAAGGATTGGTTGATGATACACAAAAATCAAAACCCATTATTTTCCAGGCTCCACTTTTATTCAAAATTATATTTTCAGGAGTAATATTTCCATGTACCATTTTCACACTGCTATGCAAGAATGACAATCCTTCAGAAACCTGTAAATGGAAAAAACACATTTTACACTAAATAAAACTCCTTTCAATTACAGTAAAATGTCTCATAAAAATCATAATTACTGCTACTCCTCACCATCAAAGTTATGCATGTCAGCTAAAAATCAAATTTCATCATAAATACCAAAGTATACATAGATGTAGTCAATTGCCAGGACAATCTGAGGATTAGTGAGAAAAATCTAGTTATAAAACCAGAGTACACCTATTAAGTTCCTTCTTATATGCATGTAAGCAGAAGAAAAGATAAAGAATCCTTTGATGTCCAAATTTATTCAGTTCCTGAGTTTGAAAAGTGAGGGAATCTTTGATTTTTGAGCTGCAGATGATGAATATTAAGATTTTTATATACTTACACTTCAGATTAAAATTCAGTTTTCCTGAATAGTATTGTACTCAGTTTTCAAATATTCAACTGAAGTTCACTTATTCTCACATTGGATTAATATGTGGTAATTTTTATATTTGTCCCTGACATCACCACCAAATGTGTCAACCAAAACTAAAGGTTAGATTTCTGTTTCCAAGGAGTAGCTTTTGCCAAACCAATGAACACTGATTTCCAGGACTTGAACATACATTCCAAAGAAGACACAAAAGGCCAATAAACACATGAAAAGATGCTCAAAGTCACTAATCATTAGGGAAATGCAAATCAAAACCACAATGAGCTCTCACCTCACACCCATGAGGATGGCTACTATTTTAAAAAAGAGAAAATTCAGGCTGGGCACAGTGGCTCACGCCTGTAATTCCAACCCTTTGGGAGGTCGAGGCAGGTGGATCACAGGAGGTCGGAGTTCGAGATCAGCCTAGCCAACATGGTGAAACCCCATCTCTACCAAAAATACAAAAATTAGCCAGGTGTGGTGGCGCGTGCCTCTAGACCCAACTACTCGGTAGGCTGAGGCAGAAGAATCACTTGAACCTGGGAGGTGGCGGTTGTAGTGAGCTGAGATCGCGCCACTGAACTCCAGCCTGGGCAACAGAGCGAGACTCCATTTCCAAAAAAAGAAAAAAAAAGAAAAAAAAATCCACATCTTTACATACCATGGGATAATTAAAATATGGAGAAAAAAATAATAACTGCTGGTGAGGATAAGGAGAAATTAGAATCTTTATGCACTGTTGGTGGGAATATAGGTGCTATGTAAAACAGTATAATTGTTCCCCCCCAAACTAAAAATAGAATCAGTGTATGATCCAGCAATTCCATTTCTGGGTAGATATTCCAAAGAATTGAAAGCAGGGTCTTACACAGATGTTTGTATACCCATTTTCATAGCAGCATTATTCACAATAGCCAAAATGTGGAAGCAATTCAAGTGTCCATTGATAGATGACTGGGCACATAAGCTGCTTATAGCATGTATAAGCAACTATCATTTATCAATGGACACTAGATTTGCTATGCATATACATACAATGGAATATTATTTAGCCTTTAAAAGGAAGGAAATTCTAATAAATGCTACAACATGGATGAACTTTGAGAACATTATGCTAACACAGACCAGTCACAAAATGACAAACAATAGTATGACACAGTAGTATGATACGGTAGTATGATTTCACTTACATGAAGTACCTAGAGTAGTCAAATTCATAGAGACAGAAACTATAATTGTGGTTGCCAGGGGAAAGAAGGGAGGGGCAGTTGGAGGAATAAGGAGCTATTGTTTCAGGGGCACGGTTTCAGATTTCTAAGATGAAAACAACTGTGGAGATGTATGGTGGTGATGGTTCCATGACAATGTGAATGTACTTAATGAATGGACTCAAATGTACACTTAAAAATGGTTAAGATGGAAGAAGGAAGAATAAGATGGCTAAATAGAATCCTATACTGTATATCCTCCCTGCGCAGGAACACCAAATTTTAAAAACTAGCTATGCACCAAAAATTAAATAAATAAAATAAAAAATCAAAATAACCAAACATCAGGTGAGCACTCACAGTACCTGGTTTTAACTCTGTATCACTGAAAGAGGAACTGAAAAAGTACTCTTTCATGGCTGGTTACACAGTCAGTCCTCAATTGCCAACACCATCTCTCCCCAGTCCCTTATGGGGGCTGTATAATCTGTGCACTTGGAGGAGAGTGTAGTGACTAGGCGACTTTATACTGATATCAGTGCTAACCTGTAACCGCAGAAAGCAAAGCCAGGCTGGGCTCAATTAGCATACATGCTCTAAGGGAGCACTTGAACCAGACCTAGTCAGACGGGAATCACCCATCACAGAGGTCAGAACTTGAGTTTCTTGACAGGCCTCTCCACCATGAACCAAAGTGTTCTGGGGACCTAGATAAACTTGAAAGGCAGTCTAGGACTACACAAGGACTGCAATTTCTTTTCTTTTTTGTTTAATTATTACACTTTAAGTTCTGTGATACATGTGCAGAACATGCAGTTTTTTTACATAGGTATACATGTGCCATAGTGGTTTGCTGCACCCATCAACCCGTCACCTACATTAGGTATTTCTCCTAATGCTATCCCTTCCCTAGCTTCCCACCTCGACAGGCCCCGGTGTGTGATGCTCCCTTCCCTGTGTCCATGTGTTCTCATTGTTCAACTCCCACTTACGAGTGAGAACATGTGGTGTTTGGTTTTCTGTTTCTGTGTTAGTTTGCTGAGAATGATAGTTTCCAGCTTCATCCATGTCCCTGCAAAGGACGTGAACTCATCCTTTATCATGGCTGCATAGTATTCCATGGTGTATATGTGCCACATTTTCTTTATCCAGTCTATCACTGATGGGCATTTGGACTGGTTCCAAGTCTTTCCTATTGTGAATAGTGCTGCAATAAACATATATGTGCATGTGTCTTTATAGTAGAATCATTTATAATCCTTTGGGTATACACCCAGTAATGGGATTGCTGGGTCAAATGGTATTTTTGGTTCTAGATCCTTGAAGAATTGCCATACTGTCTTCAACAATGGTTCAACTAATTTACACTCCCACCAGCAGTGTAAAAGCATTCCTATTTCTCCACATCCTCTCCAGCATCTGTTGTTTCCTGACTTTTTAATGATCGCCATTCTAACTGGCATGAGATGGTATCTTACTGGTTTTGATTTGCATTTCTCTAATGACCAGTGATGATGAGCTTTTTTTCATGTTTGTTGGCTGCATAAATGTCCTTTTCAGAAGTGTCTGTTCATATCCTTCGCCTACTTTTTGATGGGGTTGTTTTTTCTTATAAATTTGTTTAAGTTCCTTACAGATTCTGGATATCAGCCCTTTGTCAGATGGATAGATTGCAAAATTTTTCTCCCATTCTGTAGGTTGCCTGTTCACTCTGATGATAGTTTCTTTTGCTGTGCAGAAGCTCTTTAGTTTAATTAGATTCTGTTTGTCAATTTTGGCTTTTGTTGCCATTGCTTTTGGTGTTTTAGTCATGAAGTCTTTGCCCATGCCTAAGTCCTGAATGGTATTGCCTAGCTTTATTCCTAGGGTTTTATGGTTTTAGGTCTTATGTTTAAGTCTTTAATCCACCTTGAGTTAGTTTTTGTATAAGGGTCCAGTTTCGGTTTTCTGCATATGGCTAGCCAGTTTTCCCAACATCATTCATCAAATAGGAAATCCTTTCCCCATTGCTTGTTTTCGTCAGGTTTGTCAAAGATCAGATGGTTGTAGATGTGTGGCATTGTTTCTGAGGCCTCTGTTCTGTTTCTTTGGTCTATATATCTGTTTTGGTACCAGTACCATGCTGTTTTGGTTACTGCAGCCTTATAGTATAGGTTGAAGTCAGGCAGCACGATGCTTCCAGCTTTGTTCTTTTTGCTTAGGTTTGCCTTGGTTATATAGGCTTTTTTTTGGTTCCATACGAAATTTAAAGTACTTTTTTCTAATTCTGTGAAGAAAGTCAATGCTAGTTTGATGGGGACAGCATTCAATCTATAAATTACTTTAGGCAGTATGGCCATTTTCACGATATTAATTCTTCCTATCCATGAGCATGGAATGTTTTTCCATTTGTTTGTGTCCTCTCTTATTTCCTTCAGCAGTGGTTTGTAGCTCTCCTTGAAGAGGTCCTTCACATTCCTTGTAAGTTGTATTCCTAGGTATTTCATTATCTTTGTATCAATTGTGAATGGGAGTTCACTTCTTTGGCTCTCTGTTTGTTCGTTATTGTTGCATAGCAATGCTTGTTATTTTTTATTGATTTCGTATCCTGAGACTTTGCTGAAGTTGCTTATCAGCTAAGGAGATTTGGGGCTGAGACGATGGGGTTTTCTAAATACACAATCATGTCATCTGTAAACAGAGACAATTTGACTTCCTCTCTTCCTATCTGAATACCTTTTATTTCATTCTCTTGCCTGATTGCCCTGGCCAGAACTTCCAATACAATGTTGAATAGGAGTGCTGAGAGAGGGCATTTGTGCCGGGTTTCAAAGGGAATGCTTCCAGCTTTTACCCATTCAGTATGATACTGGCTGTGAGTTTGTCATAAATGGCTCTTGTTACTTTGAGATACGTTCCGTCAATACCTAGTTTATTGAGTTTTTAGCATGAAGGGCTGTTGAATTTTATCAAAGGCCTTTTCTGCATCTATTGACATAATCATATGGTTTTTGTCACTGGTTCTGTTTATGTGATGGATTATGTTTAATGATTTGCAATATTGAATCAGCCTTGCATCCCAGGTATGAAGACAACTTGATCATGGTGGATAAGCTTTTTGATGTGCTGCTGGATTCGGTTTGCCAGTATTTATTGAGGATTTTTGCATCGATGTTCATCAGGGATATCAGCCTGAAATTTTCTTTTTTTGTTGCATATCTGCCAGGTTTTGGTATCAGGATGATGGTGGCCTCATAAAATGAGTTAGGGAGGATTCCCTCTTTTTCTATTGTTTTAAATAGTTTCAGAAGGAATGGTACCAGCTTCTTATACCTCTGGTAGAATTTGGCTGTGAACCCGTCTGGTCCTGGGCTTTTTTTGGTTGGCAGGCTATTAATTACTGCATCAATTTCAGAATTTGTTATTGGTCTATTCAGGGACTCGACTTCTTCCTGGTTTAGTCTTGGGAGGGTGTATGTGTCCAGGAATTTATCCATTTCTTCTAGACTTTCTAGTTTATTTGCATAGAGGGGCTTATAGTATTCTCTGATGGTAGTTTGTATTTCTGTGGGATCGGTGGTGATATCCCCTTTATCACTTTTTATTGCATCTATCTGATTCTTCTCTCCTTTCTTCTTTATTAGTCTGGCTAGCAGTCTATGTATTTTGTTAATCTTTTTAAAAACCTGGATTCCCTGATTTTTTTTAAGGGTTTGTCATGTCTCTATCTCCTTTAGTTCTGCTCTAATCTTAGTTATTTCTTGTCTTCTGCTAGCTTTCGAATTTGTTTGCTCTTGCTTTTCTTTTAATTGTGACGTTAGAGTGTTGATTTTAGATCTTTCCTGCTTTCTCCTGTGGACATTTAGTGCTATAAATTTCCCTCTACACACTGCTTTAGCTGTGTCCCAGAGATTCTGGTATGTTGTGTCTTTGTTCTCATTGGTTTCAAATACCTTATTGATTTCTGCCTTAATTTCATTATTTACCCAGTAGTCATTCAGGAGCAGGTTCTTCAGTTTCCATATAGTTGTGTGGTTTTAAGTGAGTTTCTTAATCCTGAGTTCTAATTTGATTGCACTATGGTCTGAGAGACTGTTTGTTATGATTTCTGTTCTTTTGCATTTGCTGAGGAGTGTTTTACTTCCAATTATGTGGTCAATTTTAGAATAAGTGTGATTTGGTGCTGAGAAGAATGTATGTTCTGTTGATCTGGGGGGAGAGTTCTGTAGATGTCTATTTGGGTCACTTGGTCCAGAGATGAGTTCCAAGTCCTGAATATCTTTGTTAATTTTCTGTCTCATTGATCTGTCTAATACTGACAGTGGGGTGTAAAGTCTCCCACTGTTATTGTGTGGGAGTCTAAGTCTTTTTGTAGGTCTCTAAGAACTTGTTTTACAAATCTGGGTGCTCCTGTATTGGGTGCATATATATTTAGGATAGTTAGCTCCTCTTGTTGCACTGATCCCTGTACCATTATGTAGTGCCCTTCTTTGTCTTTTTTGATCTTTGTTGGTTAAAGGCTGTTATATCAGAGACTAGGACTGCAACCCCTGCTTTGTTTGTTCGTTTGTTTTCCATTTGCTTCGTAAATATTCCTCCATCCTTTTATTTTGAGCCTATGTGTGTCTTTGCATGTGAGATGAGTCTCCTGAATACAGCACACTGATGGGTCTTGACTCTTTATCCAATTTGCCAGTCTGTGTAATTGGGGCATTTAGCCCGTTTACATTTAAGGTTAATATTGCTATATGTGAATTTGATCCTGTCATTATGATGCTAGCTGGTTATTTTGCCCGTAGACAGTGGGTGCAGACCACAGAGGGTAAGCTGAAGCAGAGTCTGCTTGGCCTCACCTGGGAAGCTCAAGGGGTTGGGAAACTCCCTCCTGTAGCCAGGGGAAGCCTTGAAGGACTGTGTGTCCCATTAGGGATGGTGCATTCTGGCCCAAATACTATGCTTTTCCCATGGTCTTCACAACCTACAGATGAGGAGATTCCCTTGGGTGCCTAAACCACCAGGGCCCTGGGTTTGAAGCACAAAACTGAGTGCCGTTTGGGCAGACACCAAGCTGGCTGCAGGTGTTTGTTTTTCAAACCCCAGTGGTGCCTGGAACTCCAGCGAGACAGAACTGTTCACTCCCCTGGAAAGGAGGCTGAAGCCAGGGGGCCAAGTGGTCTTCATCATCAGATCCCATGCCTAAGGAGCCCAGCCAGCTAAGATCCAATGGCTTGAAATTCTTGCTGCCAGCACAGCAGTCTGAAATCGACCTGGGACACTCAAGCTTGGTGGGGGAGAGGTGTCTGCCATTACTGAAGCTTGAGTAGGCGGTTTTTCCCTCACAGTGTAAACGAAGTCACCTAGAAGTTCGCACTGGGCAGAGCCCACTGTAGCTGCAAAGCCACTATAACCAGACTGTCTCTCTACATTCCTCCTCTCTGGGCAGGGCATCACTGAAAGAAAGGCAGCAGCCCCAATCAGGGGCTTATAGATAAAACTCCCATTTCCCTGAGACAGAGCATTGGAGGGAGAGGCAGTTGTGGCACAGCTTCAGAAGACTTAAACATTTCTGCCTACTGGCTCTGAAGAGAGCAGCGGATCTCCCAGCACAGTGCTCAAGCTCTGCTAAAGGACAGACTGCCTCATCAAGTGTGTCCCTGACCCCGGTGCCTCCTGACTGGGAGACACCTCCCAGCAGGGGTCGACAGACACCTCATACAGGACAGCTCCGGCTGGCATCTGGTGGGTGCCTCTCTGGGATGAAGCTTCCAGAGGATGGAATAGGCAGCAATCTTTGGCTGTTCTGCCGCCTCCGCAAACAGGGCAAACAGGGTCTGGAGTGGACCTCCAGCAAACTCTAACAGACATGCAGCAGAGGGGCCTGACTGTTAGAAGGAAAATTAACGAACAGAAAGGAATCGACAGAAAGCATCAACATCAACAAAAAGGACGTCTACACAAAAATCCCATTGGAAGGTCACCAACATCAAAGACCAAAGGTACACAAATCCACGAAGATGAGGAGAAAATAGCACAAAAAGGCTGAAAATTCCAAAAACCAGAACGCCTCTTCTCCTCCAAAGGATCATAACTCCTCACCAGCAAGGGAACAAAACTGGACAGAGAATTAGTTTGATGAATTGACAGAAGTAGGCTTCAGAAGGTGGGTTATAACAAACTCCTCCGAGCTAAAGAAGCATGTTCTAACCCAAAGCAAGGAGGCTAAGAACCTTGAAAAAAGAGGAATTGCTAACTAGAATAACCAGTTTAGAGAATAACATAAATGACCTGATGGAGCTGAAAAACACAGCATGAGAACTTTGTGAAGCATACACAATTATTAATAGCCGAATCAATCAAGCAGAAGAAAGAATATCAGAGACTGAAGATCAACTTAATGAAATAAAGTATCAAAACAAGATTAGAGAAAAAAGAATGAAAAGGAATGAACAAAGCCTCCAAGAAATATGCGACTATGTGAAAAGACCAAAACTCCGTTTGACTGGTGTACCTGAAAGTGAAGGGGAGAATGGAACCAAGTTAGAAAATCCTCTTCAGGATATTATCCAGGAGAACTTCCCCAACCTAGCAAGACAGGCCAACATTCAAATTCAGAAAATACAGAGAACACCGCAAAGATACTCCTTGAGAAGAGCAACCTCAAAACACATAATCATCAGATTCATCAAGGTTGAAATGAAGGACAAAATGTTAAGGGCAGCCAGAGAGAAAGGTCGGGTTACCCATAAAGAGAAGCCCATCAGATTAACAGCAGATGTCTCTGCAGAAACCCTACAAGCCAGAAGAGAGTGGGGGCTAATAGTCAACACTCTTAAAGAAAAGAATTTTCAACCCAGAATTTCATGTCCAGCCAAACTAACCTTCATAAGTGAAGGAGAAATAAAATCCTACACAGACGAGCAAATGATGCGAGATTTTGTCACCACAAGGCCTGCCTTACAAGAGCTCCTGAAGAAAGCACTAAATATGGAAAGGAAAAACCAGTACCAGCCACTGCAAAAACATACCAAATGGTAAAGGACTGCAATTTCTATGCAACTCTTAGTCCTGGGCTAGGCTTAGAGTAAACTGACTAGGATGGCAAGTGTCCTAGGGAGATCTAGGGAGACAACAGCTGGGACAGATAAGGGGGTGCTTGCACCATCCCTCCCCCAACCCCAGGCAATGCAGTTGGCAGCAACAAAAGGGTCTCCTTCCTTCTGTCTGAAGAGAGGAGAGTGAAGTGTAAAAAGGACTTCGTCTTGCATTTAGGTAACTGCTCAGCCACAGTAGAATACAGCACCAGGCAGTCTTAAGGGCCCAATCTAGATCCCAGCTCATGGATGACATTTCTAGACACACCTAGGCTAAAGGGGACCCACTGCCTTGAAGGGAAGGACCCAGTCCTGGCGGGATTCATCATCTGCTAACTAAAGAGCCACCGGGCCCTGAATAACCAATAGTGATACCCACGTACTACGCCATGGGTCTTGGGCTGTGCTGGTTTCAGGGCGGTGACCCAGCACATTCCCAGCTGTGGTGGCTATGGTGAAAGACTCCTTTTATTTGAGAAACCAGAGGAAAAGCAAAGGGAACTTTGTCTTGCACCTTAGGTACCAGCTTGGCCACAGCAGGGAAGAGCACCAAGTGGGTTCTTGAGGTGCCCAAATCCAGGTCTAGGCTCTTGACAGCAATTCTGGACAAATCTTCCAGACAGAAAATCAACAAAGAAACATCAGACTTAATCTGTACCATAGACTAAATGGACCTAATAGACAGTTACAGAACATTTCAACCAATGGCTACAGAAAACTCAAAGAACTCTTGAGTAATGCCCTACGAGCACAGGTAACCAAAGTAAAAACGGACAAATGGGATCACATCAAGTTAAAAAGCTTGTGTACATCAAATGAAATAAACAATAAAGTGAAGAGACAATCCATGGAGTGGGAGAAAATGTTTGCAAACTACCCATCTGACAAGGGATTAACAACCAGAATATATAAGGAACTCAAAAAACTCAATAAAAAAAAAAAAAACCTAATAATCTGATCAAAAATGGACAAAAGATTTGAATAGACATTTCTCAAAAGAAGACATACAAATAGCAAACAGGCATAAGAAAAGGTACCCGACATCAATGATCATCAGAGAAACAAAAATGAAAACTACAACAAGATATTATCTCACTCTAGTTAAAATGCCTTCATACAAAAGACAGGCAATAACAAATGCTGGAGAGGATATGGAGAAAATAGAACCCTCGTACACTGTTGTGGGGGGATGTAAATTAGTACAAGAACTATGAAGAACAATTTGGAGGTTCCTCAAAAAACCAAAATTTGAGCTACCATATAATCTAGCAATCCCACTCCTAGGTACATACTCAAAAATAGAAAGGAAATCAGTATAGCAAAGAGATATCTGCACTCCCATGTTTGTTGCAGCATTATTCACAATAATCAAGATTTAGAGGCAAACTAAATGTCCATCAATAGATGAACAGATACAGAATATATGGTACATATACACAATGGAGTACTATTTGGTCATAAAAAAGGATGAGATCCTGTCACTTGCAACAAAACACAGAGGGAACCGGGGGTCTTTATGTTAAGCAAAATAACTCAGGAACAAAAAGACAAACTTCCAATGTTCTCCCTTATTTGTGGAAGGTAAAAATCAAAACAATTGAACTCATGGAGACGGAGAGTAGAAAGATGGTTACCAGAGGCTAGGAAGGGCAGTTGCAGGAGGTGGGGGAAAGTAGGGATGGTTAATGGGTACAAAAACAATAGTTAGAAAAAATGAATAAGACCTAGAATTTGCTAGCACAACAGGGTGACTAAAGTCAATAATAATTTAATTGTACATTTAAAAATAGCTAAAAGAGTATAATGGATTGTAATACAAAGGATAAATGCTTGAGGAGATGGATGCCCATTTCCCATGATGCAATTACACATTGCATGCCTGTATCAAAGTATCTCATGTATAAGTATACATACCTACTATGTACCCACAAAAATTAAAAATAATTTTAAAAAAGTTAAGATGGTATTTTGCCACAATTATTTAAAATATACAGTGAAGAGAATAACAAGATAAGCCACAAACTGGGAGAAAACCTTTGTAAATTATGTAAATTATGTACTGTGTCCACACATAAGTCAATAATAAGAAAACAATCCACTCAAAAAAATGGGCAAAATATCTGAAGAGGTATTTCACCTAAAAAGACATCCAGATGGCAAAGAAGCATATGAAAAGATGCTCGCTATCATTATTGATCAAAGAAATACAAATTAAAAGCACTATGAGATACTACTGCACACCTGTTAGAATGACTGATACCAAAGAGACCAAACATAGCAGATTTTGGCAAAGATGTGAAAAAAAATGGAATTCTTATATGCTGCTGACAGAAATGTAAAATGGCACCACCACTATGGAAAACAGTATCATTTTCTTAAAAAGTGAATCATACACATACCATTCGATCTAACCATTTCTCTCCCAAGTACTTGGTTAATCAAGAGAAATGAATGTGTATGTTCATACAAAAACTTGTACATGAATGTTCATAGCAGCTTTATGCACAGTAGTCAAAAACTAGAAACAACCTAAATATTATTAACAGGCAAATTGATTCATAAAATTAACAACTCGGCATTAAAAAAAGAAAAAAAGTCAACTATTGATACACACAACACGTGAATCTCAAATATTACGCTGGTTAAAAGAAGCGAGACCAGCCCGGGCACGGTGGCTCACGCCTGTAATCCCAGCACTTTGGGAGGCCGAGGCGGGCGGATCACGAGATCAGGAGATTGAGACCATCCTGGTTAACACAGTGAAACCCCATCTCTACCAACAATACAAAAAATTAGCCAGGCGTGGTGGCAGGCACCTGTAGTCCCAGCTACTCGGGAGACTAAGGCAGGAGAATGGTGTGAACCCAGGAGGTGGAGGCTGCAGTGAGCCAAGATCGCGCTACTGCACTCCAGCCTGGGTAAGAGAGTGAGACTCCATCTCAAAAAACAAGAAAAGAAGCCAGACCGAAAAAGAACAGGTACCATATGATTCCACTTATAAAATTCTAGAAAATGCAAATCTATCCATAGCGATAGAAAGCAGGAAACTTTCTGAGATAAGGCACAGAAAAACTGCAAGGAACAGGAAGGAGGGATTACAAGGGATATGAGGAAGCTCTTGGGAGTTACGAATAGATGCAATATCTTGATTGTGGTGATGGATCCACAGGTAAGTATATGTCGAACTTATAAAACCATATATTTTGAATATGTGTAGTTTACTGTATGCCAATTATATCTTAATAAAGCTGTTCAAACGTAATAAAAATAATGTCTGCCCAAAAGGAACTTAGAATCTACTATATAAATTTATTCTATGGCACTGAAGATATTATTTTATTTTATTTTATTTTAAGATAGGTTCTCACTCTGTCACCCAGGCTGGAGTGCAGTAGGACTATCATAGCTCACTGCATCCTCAACCTCCCAAGCTCAAGCGATCCTCCTGCCTCAGCCTCCTGAGTAGCTGGGACTACAGGTGCACGCCACCATGCCCAGCTAATATTTAAAAATTTTTTTGTAGAAACAAGGTCTTGCTATATGTTGTCTTGCCCAGGGTTGTCTCAAACTCCTGAGCTCAAGTGATCCTCCCTCCTCAGCTTCCCAGAGTGCTTCCCACAGGCATAAGCTGCCAAAGTCAGCTTTGAAGATACTACTTTGGTAAGCAGGGAAAGGAAAATCTGAAAAAATGAGCATATATGAAAAGGCTAGCCAGGCGCAGAGGCTCATGCCTGTAATCCCAGCTCTTTGGGAGGCCAAGGTGGGTGGATCACAAGGTCAGGAGTTCGAGACTAGCCTGGCCAACATGGTAAAACCCCGTCTCTACCAATAATACAAAAATTAGCCATGCGTGGTGGCGCATGCCTGTAATCCCAGCTACTCAGGAGGCTGAGGCAGGAGAATCGCTTGAACCTGGGAGGCAGAGGGTGCAGTGAGCTGAGATCGCGCCATTGCACTCTAGCCTGGGCAACAAGAATGAAACTCCATCTCAAAAAAAAAAAAGAAAAGAAAGAAAAGGCTAACAATACCTCATGATATCTACTAAGTAAATTCCTTAAAGATAAAATTTTTATTTTTATCAAAGACTTTTTTATTTCAATTGAATGCTTTATAAAATTTGTTCAGTTTAAAATTCGAAAGAATCAAAAGGAATTGACTCCATCCACCAGCCAATAAGTGACCCCCCCAAAGGTTACCAATGTTATCAGTTTGATATGCTTAAAATATCATTTAAGCCTAACAACAAACTGCAGAAAAAATTTCCAGAACATATGAATAATGATTAAATTACTAACAAGAACCAAAAGTTTACATAAAGTAGTTTTACATGGCTAATAAGTTTGAAATGCTAAAACCAATTTTAAAGGAAACACTCTTTTTTACATGTTAAATAAAAACACATACCTGAAGCAAACCATATTTGGTTTCTACATCATAAAGTTTATAATCCTTAATGTCTGGAGATACAGGGGAAGGTAGATTTTCCCAGTTACCAAGAACATTGGCTAAACTGGCAAAAACTGGTTCTGTACAAAATGCCAAGCAATCCCTGTTTTAAAAAAGAAAAAGTTTTTTACTATCATATTATTACACATTATCAAAATCAAATATACATAAAATACTAGTACTTCTATTAAACTATCAATAAGAAAGTAGACTATTTTACATTTGGTAATTTCAGCATAGACATAATCCACTTAAACCAACAAAGTTAGGAGCCTCTGCATACAAATTATACTAGATAAATCACTTGGTCTTTTAAACTAAGTGTTGTGATAATTGTGATATTTTT
The DNA here is from genome assembly GCF_047675955.1 of Chlorocebus sabaeus. Classification (NCBI taxonomy): domain Eukaryota; kingdom Metazoa; phylum Chordata; class Mammalia; order Primates; family Cercopithecidae; genus Chlorocebus; species Chlorocebus sabaeus. The sequence goes on along the minus strand of NC_132914.1, from coordinate 97,645,786 downwards.
TAAAACTTAAAAAGTGAGAAAATAAAACACTGCTTCAACAGTCTTGTTCAAATGATTGATATTCTTCACAGAAAACCAATAAACTAATTCAAAATACCGTTACATTATACCTATGGTATTATCTTTATTTATAAAGCTGTTAATTTTCAGAATACGCTCAAAGGAACTTCCGGATTTCCCACAGATGACCCTGGAATAGGAGTAGTCAGGAAGAGAGACAAGGCATAGCTAGCTCCAGCAGCCCAGTTCCCACTTCACAAAGCAGTTTTGCTTTTATCTATTTTATATGTCATTTTGAAAGGTATCAGTTATTAAATTTTTAAAATTACTAGTCTTTCATGTACAAGAATATTTATAAACTCAGAAAATGTTAGATATTAACATTCAATGGCCTTACAGAGTAATGATCAAGAGCTCAGGCTTTGAGGACAGATACCTGACTTCAAAAAGTCCCAGCATCCTTATGTGCTATTTTGGTAACAATGGACACTATTGTTCTGAGTCTCACTTCCCATTTGTAAAATGGTGATAATAGATCCGCCTTAAAGGGTTAATATAAAGATCAAATGAGAAAATCATGTAAAATACATAAAGCATGTAAGCTCAATAAGCTTACCACAGGTATTATAATTACCAAGCATTTGCCACTCAAGTCCTAACATTTTAGGCCTTGGGCTTTCGGCTCTGGCAATGAAGAACTACAGAGTAGTTCAGTAACGTGGCTATATAACAAGCTTCTGGGCCTGCGTAGTAACTGTTAAATGGCAGCTATGTCCTTTAACAGATGTCTCATCTGTTCCAGTACCTGAATAACTTTTCTCCTGCCTTAAATCTGTTTTTCAAATGAGAGCATATGCAGAAGCTTAATATATAAGAAATAAAAACAGAGCTTAGGTTGAAGGAGAGAAAGGGTCACACTGTCCTGCTACCTGCTCAGCCATCATCAAGGAAGCTGCCTTGTTCTGTACTCCCAACACTTAGCTCATTAACACAATGGACCATAAGGCATGCTTTTGTTGAACTGTAAGGTCAAAAAAAAAAAAAAAACTGTCTTACAGACTCACAGAGTGTCTTCTCTGCTAAGTCCCTTTGAATCTACTTTTTTAGCTTCCAAACTGTCATTCTACTAAAATTACTGAATGTGACTAACAACCTCTCACTGGTCAAATGTAACGAATTCTTCTCTGTTCTTATTTTCTTTTTTATTCTGTGTTCTCCAGTGTTAGTGGGTTTTTTTCCTTCCTTTTGCTTCCATGACATGCTGCCAATTCTCCTGCCATACGACAATATTTCTCCTAATTTTTTCTTTGGCTCTCGTTTTCCCTACATTTCAAGGTTCTTTCCTCAGTACTCTGCTCCTTTTACTCATACTCTTGAAAAACTCACTTTGTTTTAGGTTTTAATTACTGCCTGTAAGTAATTAAAACCTGCCTGCAGGTTTAATTACTGCCTGATGTATATGCCCATATACATCACCAACTCTGGACTGTCATGTGAATTACTCTTTCTGTAGTGCATTTCCTTTGGGTAATTCCAGTGTCATCTCAGTATTATTAATTCACTAAAAACTGGAAGTTTTCTTTTTCTTCCCTAAAGTGTCCCTATTTCTATCAATACTACTACAATTTTTACAACCTAACAATTAGGATATCTTAAAGTAATCTTTGAATTGTCTCTCTTCATGATTGCCAATAAATTCCTAATTCTATAATATTTAAATCGCTATACAAAAAGCTGCAGGGACACAGAAAAGTATAACTCATAGTCCTTCTCCCCTCAAGAGACTTGAAACGTAATTACAAGATATAAGGCATGTAAATACAACATAAAATAACAAGGATAGGTAGGATTCTCATAGGTGACATTAGAGATACTGATAGAAAACACTCCAGAGGAAATAGCACCAAGAAATACAGAGTCAGGAAAGTGTAGGATATGTGTGGGATAAGCTCTGTGTCCTCCACCTTCCCATTTTTCCCCTATACTTAAAATTCCTAAGGGCCAACAAGGCCACAGGACACAAATACCAAACGATCTGATTAAGATTTTCTGAATTAAGAGAGGGGAATACAGTCTGCTGAGGAAGAAGGAAGAAAGGCATACATTTGGGGTTATAAGTAATGTGGAAAAGGTTATCTAAAGGAGTGTTAAAAGTGCCACAAGCTTGAGGGTCCAGTTAAGATTACATAGATTTCTACGCTGGGATACAGTCTATGTTGGGATACAGGATTCACAACAGTATTAAAGAGACAGAAACTATAGTGTTCTGGGTTTATCAATGAAAAGAAAGGCAATGAAAAATATTTTTATGGCAGGAGACATATGAGCAAGCCAGGTACAGTGGCATGCATCTGTAGTCCCAGCTACTTAAGAGGCTGAGGCAGGAGGATCACTTAAGCTCGGGAGTTCAAGACAAGCCTGGGCAACAATAGTGAAACCTCATCCCAAAAATTAAAAAAGAAAAAGAGGCCAGGCACAGTCACTCACACCTGTAATCGCAGGGAGGATCACTTGAGGCCAAGAGTTCAAGATAAGCCTGGGTAATATAGTAAGACCTCATCTCTACAAAACGAAAAAGTTTTAAATTAAAAATCAAAAAATTAGATGGGCATGGTAGCACACACTTGTAGTAGTCTACTTGGGAGGCTGAGGCAGGAGGATCACTTGAGCCCAGGAGTTCGAGGCTACAGTGAGATATGATGGCACTACTGTAATCCAGCTTGGGCAACAGAGTGAGACTCTGTCTCCATCAATCAACTGACACATAAGCATATTTTTGAGTAGATACAGCAGGGTGCAGTAAAAAATAAAAACATGGACTCAGGAATCAAAATGACAAAATGAATCCTAGCTCTGGTACTTAAAACCATTGTTTCTTTGATCCTCTGTTCTGTGTTAATTGTGAGAATTAGATAAATTAAACAATGTAAAGCATTTAGCATAGTTTTTCACATAGTAAATATTTGTATTTTTCCTTTTATGTTTAAAAAAAAGATCTTGTGCCTTTGAAGGGTGGGTTACTGAAGATTCCAAGTTGCAGAAACTCAAAATATAATAAAAGATAAAAGCAAAACTGTACAATTGAAGGGAGATGGGACCTTCATTCCACACAGCCTGGAACCCTGCCAGCTCTGTGTCCTCCATCTTCCCATTTTTCCCCTCTACTTAAAAATCCTAAGGGCCAACAGGGCCACAGGACACAAATACCAAACGATCTGATTAAGATTTTCTGAATTAAGAGAGGGGAATACAGTCTGCTGAGGAAGAAGGAAGAAAGGCATAAATTTGGGGTTATAAGTAATGTCGAAAAGGTTATCTAAAGGAGTATTAAAAGTGCCACAAGCTTGAGGGTCCAGTTAAGATTACATAAATTTCATTTTCTTGTCATTCTCAGTAACACTTCCCAAATGCACCCTTGAGAAAAATAGATGGTAAAGTAACTGAGAGCTATGGACTGACACGCTGGGCATAGTAGAAGGTTAAATGTCTGAAACAGTAGTTGGCACACACACAAAATTGGCTTCCAAATACTGTACCAATGAAAAGGAGACAAGAAATTCTAGCAAATTAGCAAGGACAGCTACTTTCAGGCAAGAACTGTATTCCATACCCTTGCATCTTCTATTTTGACTACTGTAGTGAAGAGCACAGGGTAGGCACTGAAGTACAGAATCATGGCAAAAGTAAAGAAAGTATTAATATTTCAAAGAGAGACATATACATAGACAGTGCAAATAAATTTTAGGGAGAAAACAAATGTATAAGAACTCAACACTGACAGTATAAGAATTTTTCACTGACAATACTTGAAACGGACAGATTTCAAATATAAAATTATTTTTAACTATTTGTTCAGGAAGTCTACTATGTAAGTTTTTATAAAAATTTACCTGGATTCCTCTAAAGGATGCTGGACAGTAAGAAGTCGAGGGTGTCGAAGCCGAGTTAACTGTTGGACTCCTCGTTTTAGAGAATCAATGATTTGATCCTTTTCAAATTTTTGATACTTGTCAATCAGTTTTTTATCAAAGACAAAAACTGCCACTTCCTAAATAAAAGAATTGGGTAATTTTAGTCAAGAAATATAGAAAAGTAATAAAATTATATGAATGTCACAATCTACAAATAGAAATAACTACGCCATAAAAATTTTAGCATCATTGTAATACTTTTCTGATATCAAAGAGTTGGTTTCCTTATGATAGTAAATCTAAACACTTTGAAAGGTGTAAAACCTGGAGTCCTCATCTAAAGAACACAGGAAAAAAACCTTACCTTTGAATTCTGCTATCACAGATACACATTAACTGTGTACAGTCTGTTGTTTCCTGTGTAGTAAACTCTTATGGACACAGAATTCAAAGAAAATGTTTAAAAATTTAAAATGTAACTTACAATGATAATCCTGAAGTATACTATGAAATCTTGAAATGCTTTTTGAAAGAAAGGTTGTATGTCAGGGAGCATTTGTTTGTAAGAAAAACAAATTTGCAGTATCTTTTAGATATGAATAATCTATATTCTATCTCATACCTTCCTATCCCCCATCTTGTTAGGGGCAGTAAATGTAAATGGTTACTAGTACAGGGACTTGCTCTCCCACCACCTCTCTTTGAAATCATTCACAGCTTATTTTATACTATTAAAAGCACACATCCTCCTTATCATCTTCTTCCTTTCACTATCCCTCAGATACCCAAGGAAAAACAGTTCTCATCTAGTTACCTCCTCTTAACAAATCAACAAAAAAAAAACTCTACTGATAGGTGATGTGTTAAATCACTGATGTGTGTTCTCGGTAATAATGCAAAATAAACTGGAAGCAAAATTAGCAAAGAATGCTAGCCTTCCAAAATTCCTTGATTTAGAAACTCTTTCAGAATTTCTATGTCTTTGAAAGCCTCAAATTAAACCTACTGCTACTCAACTATCAATATCCAAGACATTATTTTTCTATTCTCATTTTTTTCTCTTCTAATTATTTTCTTCTGTTCTGCATTTTTGCTACATTAGCATTATTATTTACACAAGTTAGCCTGGCAACTCAATCATCTCATAGAGATTCACCGCAAAAAATCCAATCTGATAAATTTCTCAAACATAACTTGTAAAATGAGGGTTCCTTATGTATATAAATATGTTAAGGATACTAGAGGAGTAAGTCTCTGAAAAGTGGCAACAAAAAGGAATTATTTAGCACTGTAACTCAATTAAAACACAACATTCCCCCAAGCATTTGTGAATAAGGCAGCATTTACTACAATAAAACAACAGAGAATGTATTTATACAGCACTCCAGACGTTGGCACTAGATCAGAGGAGACTTTGAGTCAATTTCCCTTCAACTGACCAGCTGCCTTTGGGCAAGTTTTCTCAACAGAAAAAAAAAAAAAAAAAAAAAAGAATAAAGAATAGTATGAATACCTCAAAGGAACACTGAAGAATAAGTCACACAGTAACATAAAAAGAACTTACTGTAATACTTGACATATTCAATTAATGTCAGCTAATGTCGTTACACCACTAACATCAAGACCTGTATTTTGTCACTTTTCTATTACTGATGAGTTTTCTGCTGACACCCACCTGATCAGTGACACATACATATGATCAATGATACACACATTCAAGACCAATGGTCAAGAATCAACTTTGAAAGATAGAGATTCAACATCCTGTCAACTTGATAAGGAATATCAATATATTAAGCTAAACAAAATGATGTGATATAAACCCAGTACCATTCCCATGTCACACAGAAATAAACATGCAGCATGTAAGAATATAACAGTGATCAAGAGCCCAGTTTCCAGAGTCACACAAACCCAAAATGGAATTTAACTCCTGCCATTTATTATGTTGACCCTGAACTCAAACCTTGGTCATTGTTATTTTCAGACCAGAGTCAAAAACGGAATGAGATAAAACATGAAAATATAATACACTCTACAGCTAAAGTTTCAGGCATTAGTCTACTAGAAAATCTTACAAATAAAGAGGTTCCCAAGTCAACTATTTATACAATAGAAATAACAATAGATACCATTTGCATATTTATATGTGCCAAGCACTGTGCTAAGTACTTTTCAGGAATTATTCTATTCCTCACAGAAACCCTATGAGAAAAATATATTAACTTTACAAATGAGGATGTTGTGGAGAAGAAAAATGTTTTCTAAGATAAAAAAAGTCAAGTTTCAAACACAGTCCACAGGACTATATTTTTAGCCAAGACATCATTCTGTCGCCCCAGAAATAACACAGGGAAAATACGGAACACCAAAGTAAAACACGATGCATGTCTTCAAGAAAGAAATCAGTCATTTACGCTGAGTAACAGCTTTAAATAGCACTCATATAAACACCTCATCTCAACTCCTGATCATTATGAGGCACAGGACAACCAGGAGGTAAGAGTTTTACATAATACTAATTTGAACTAAAAACAAATGACCTAAAACTTCAAGTTCCCATCTTGCCATTCATGTGCACAATCTTATTTTAGTAAGTCTTCTGCTATAACACATTTTATAAATACATCCAATTTAAATGTTTTGTGGCCGGTGCGGTAGCTCATGCCTGTAATCCCAGCACTTTGGAGCCTGGGCAGCAGAGCGAGATTCCATCTCAAAAAAAATAAATAAATAAAAATAAGTAAATGTTTTATTTTTCAAGTTTTTTTTTTGTTTTTTTGTTTTTTCTTTTTTTTGAGACAGGGTCTCACTCTATCACCCAGGCTGGAGTGCAGTGGCACAATCATGGCGTACTGTAGCCTCCACCTCCTGGTCTCAAGTGATCCCCTCACCTCAGTCTCCCGAGTAGCTGGGACCACAGCCGTGTGCCACTATGCCTGACAAATTTTTTAATTTTTTTGTAGAGACAAGGTCTCACCATGTTGCCCAGGCTGGTCTCAAACTCCTGAACTCAAGCAAGCCTCCCAACTCAACCTCCCAAAGTGTTGAGATTACAGGTATGAGCCACCATGCTCAGCTCAAGATGTTCTAAATATATATATAAAAAAAGGACCACATGAAATAGCTCTTGCAGTTTCACCACATGTAAAGAGGAACACTACAGTTCATGAAGAAAAAGAAAACACTGGCTGGGCATGGTGGTTCATGCTTGTAATCCCAACACTGTGAAAATGAGGCAGGAGAATGGTTTGACGCCAGGGACTCAAGACCAACCTGGGCAACACGGTAAGGCCTCATCTCTTAAAAGAAAAAAAGAAAAGAAAAAAAAAAAAATCACAGAATTCTCTCAGTCCGTTGTTTTAGGTCAAAGACGATAGATTCCTAAATAAATCAGAATAGGTTATCAACTATCTTAAAAATATTTTCTCTTTGTTTCAATCAGTTGATTAAAATTAACCAATGTTAACAAGGTTGTGTTGTTAATCCTCAGGCCTCATACTGACTTCCTAAAAGAAAACTATTACACTGTACAAAGCCTCTCATCAGAATATACCATAATCTAATTTCTAACTTACATTTTTCTTTTACTATTTTTCTATACTACCCACTCTGCTAACACATATCACTTATGCAAAAGTTCAATCACCTTATATGTATTATAATCTTCTTGAAGAAAGAAACAATGTCTTATGTGTCTCTGCATCTACCACAGAACCCAGCAATTATGCCTAGAAGATACTCAGATATCTATTGCCTACTGATAGTAAATAAAGATAAGCAATTAAAGCTTTTTATCATTTTTAATTAAAATATTTAACTTTTTATTAACAAAAATTTCAAATATACAGAAAAGATCAAATAGCACAATCATCCAGTATGTCTTCTGCTTAAGATTCAACAACTGTTAACTGTAGTTAAATTTTGAGAGTTTTTTAATACAAAAATTATTAGAGCAAAATATAAGCAATATATGGCATACTATTCTTTATTTATTCATTGCTTATTCTTTAAAAACATTGGCAAAGAAAGACACTCACTAAAAGGTATTTTTTCTCAATAGCCTAACTTTAAACAAAAAAGGCTATGAAAATATTCTAAAAAACTGTAGTATCTGTCACAATACAGTATACGTCCCATTTGATACAGACCTAATTTATAATTTTTAAGAGCTACTTGTGAGTCACGCACGGTGGCACATGCCTGTAATCCCAGCTACTTGGGAGGCTGAGGTGGGAGGATCGCTTGAGCCCAGGAGGTCAAGGCTGTAGTAAGCTATGGTTGTGCCTGTGAATAGCCACTGCACTCCAGCCTGAGCAACATATTAAAACTGCCATCTCTGGGGGAAAAAAAAAAAAAAAAAAAAAAAAGAAGCTAGTTTGCTTACTACAAAGTTGAGCTCTGTTGATAACAAGATAGTTTTAAGTAATAAAATTTAAATTACATAATTTTCCAACAGTGATCACGACCTCCACTAATCTAACCCTCAGAGGCACCAGAGGTGGTTTCTGGAACACAGAGGTTCCCTGAGATCTCTATTTTATGGACCCTCATGACTGGCTGGTGGTGACTATCAAGCATCACACACTCCATTTTTCATCTGATTTTGGGATGTTCTTTCTTCAAAACAATAAACCAAAATATAAACTTTTATTTACATTAAGTTAAAAATAAGTTGTTGAGAAGAATGAAAGGTAAAAACATACCCCTTAAAATTCCTAGTTTATGATCATATTTTGTCTAGGTGACATGACTAGCATATTTGGCTTTGCACAAAAGTTTCCTTTATTTTAAAACTATTAATTATTCTAATTTAATTATTTATTATAATTATGCTTTTGTATATATAATATTAGCAAGCCTCATCCATGAATACTGGCATCTGGATAACACAATGTATATTTTGTAGTAAGGAAGGATTATGTGCTGTACATTTTATAGTAAGGAAGGGATTATGGCCAACCTGACGTTTGGTAGAGTGGGTAAGATATGAACAACAATTAAGTATTTATTATATAATAATTATTAGAAATCAATCAATCTTCACTATCCTCATAGAAACAGTCATTTCAGGGAGGTGTTATGAAGCCCCTGAAGTAGGGCAAAAATATCAGGTCAACAAATACAACTTTTAAAGCAAACTAACACAAAGCTACCTTTCTTTTTTTTTCCCCAAGAAAAAAGGTCTACTGCAAAAGCAAATATAAAAGGTCATAATAAATGTAGAATACTAGAAGACTACTCACAAATGTTAAACTAATCAATTTTGAAGGGTAATTCCTTGACAACACAGAATCTTATGTCAAGATCAACAGAAATGTTTACTAAATAAATGCTTAAATATCCCAAGACCAGGCAAAATTACATGTATAAACATATACACATACATACACATTTTTTTAAACATCTTCTTCCAAAATAAATCCCTTAGCTTGATATTTGACAGTTGAAAGAAATTTCAAAATGTAGAATTATTCTTCTACTTGAAAGGAGGTAAAAATCAGGGACATAGCTGAGATGGAAATTAGACGTATGTGGTGTTTTATTAGAAATCATTTAAACAAATTAGCAGCCTTGATAGTCATAATATTCCTACCTAACAGATAACACAGTATTCCAATTTTTAAAGGACATACACATATGTACGTATATATATGGTAAACATTTCTCATTATATATATAGCTTGGCCAAAATAAAAATGTCCATCTTTAATGACTAGTTTAAATAAAGTATAACTTAAAAATTAGCAAAGTCAACGAAATCCAACCAAGGGCATTTGCCTCAGAAATATCTCTCAAACAAATACTTATAACAAAGAACATAACAAAATGTTTGAAAATAATAACTATATTCAAATGACCATTTTAAGCCTGAAAACATGAAATTGTGTAAAAAGACTAAGTCAGTTAGAAAGCTATAACAGAAATATAATGGTATAAATTCTATGTCTGAATTACCTATCAGACATTCTTAAAGTTCAGAAGAGAGGGAAGCAGGGAATATTTCACTGAATTTTCAAAAATTAAATAAACCCTCCACCCAGAATGTCTAAAATTAAAAAGACTATATAACAACATTGGCAGGGATGTGAAGAAACTGTAACTGCTGGTGGAAGTTTCTAGTACACTGGCATCACACTGGAAAAACTATTTGGCAATGAACACATATACTACAACCTAGCAATTCCATACCTAGGTAATGCCTCATATGTGTCAATGGCACAAACAAGAATGTCTACAGCTGTACTCTATCAATGAAAAGAAAAACTGCATTGTTCAACAACACAGATTAGCTTATCCATATACTATTAAGGAAAAGGAGTCAAATACAAGAGTATATACAATTCTATTTAAATAAAGTTCAAAAACAGGCAGAATTATTCTAGTGTTAAAGGACAGGGTAGTGGTTAGGAATAATGACTAGGAAAGGACACCAGTATTAGTAGTTTTTTTTAATTGGTCTGGATGCTGGTTACATGGGTGTACTCACTGTGAACATAAGCTGTACACTCAGGATTTGTGCAATATTCTATAATATGCTGAACATAAGTTACTAAAAATAAGTTTATATTTTAAAAATTAAGCAGACTACACAATTTTTTTTAGACAGAGTCTCCCTACATTGCGCATGTTGGTCTCAAACTCCTGAGCTGAAGGGGTCCTTCTACGTTGGCCTCCCAAAGTGCCCGGCCAATACCACAATTTTTATTCTCTAAATATCACCTGGAGATGTCTTTAGCATCCCAGCTGAGATTCCAGAAAAAAATAATAACGAGAAACTAAGAGCCGCTTCTAAATGAACACTCAAAAAAGAAACTAGGCCGGCGTGGTGGCTCATGCCTGAATCCCAGCACTTTGCGAGGCTGAGACGGGTGGATCACTTGAGATCGGGAGTTTTAGACCAGTCTGGCCAAGGTGGTGAAACCCCGTCTCTACCAAAAATACAAAAATTAGCCAGCCATGGTGGCGCGTGCCTGTAGTCCTAGCTACTCAGGAGACTGAGGTGGGAGAATTGCTTCAATCCGGGAGGCAGAGGTTGCAGGGAGCCCAGATCGCACCATTGCACTCCAGCCTGGGCGAAAGAGCGAGATGCTGTCTCAAAAAAAAAAAAAAAGAAAAGAAAAAAAACTAAACAGCTCTACAAGTTCACTAAGAGCATATACCATTAGTATAAAACTTAAATAGTAGCTTAAAAAGCCAATAAGCTATCAGTAAAGAGCTATCAATTTCAATATGTTTATGAACCTTATAATTTGGTAAATTTATCCAAATAATAACTGAAAAATCTTAATGTCTTATTCTTTCTTTTTTTTGAGACGGAGTCTTGCTCTGTCACCTAGGCTGGAGTGCAGTGGCGCCATCTCAGCTCACCGCAACCTCCACCTCCCAGGTTCAAGAGATTCTCCTGCCTTAACGTCTCGAGTAGCTGGTACTATAGGCATGTGCCACCACACCCAGCTAATTTTTGTATTTTTAGTAGAGATGCAGTTTCACCACGTTGCCCAGACTGGTCTAAAACTCCCGACCTCAAGTGATCTGCCCACCTCAGCCTCCCAAAGTGATGGAATTACAGGCATGAGCCACCGCACCTGGCCATCTTCAAATATTAAAACTATGTGTGAAAATCCCCCGTCCCAAACTCCTAACCCATTGTTTACCTCAAACTCAATGTCAAATTTCAGATCATATATGCTGCCATATAACACAACTGCAATATGGCACAAGAAAGACTGAGAGGGTAGAAAGGACGCCCTGAGTCTTAATGCCTCTTTACGGAGAAAAAAGATATCAAGAACAGTTCTCTTTTTTCATTATTTTTCTTCCAGGTTATCTAGATCAGTACTGTCCTATCAACAGATTTTCTGTAAAGATAGAAAGTTCTATATCTACATTGTCCAGTACAGTGGTCCTAGATGAGCCACATGCGGCCATGGAACATTTGAAATGTGACTAGTACAACTAAGGAATTTAAATTAATTTAACTTTGGCTACCATATTGGGTAGCACAGCTCTAGACTGTATATTTGGTATGATTCACTGAGTAAAAATGAGACAAATGAGAAAGAATTAAAACTTTTCAATTAAAGGGGAAATTTAAATGATGCTTCAATGTCAAGGTGGTTAAGGACTTAGCTATTCTTTAAAAAATTAACCAGTAGTAAACACAGGATACTTAGTTCTGACCCCTGCAAGTTCATGGAGGCAAAAAAAGAAAATTTGAACCTATATCCACTGAGCTCACTGGTGTACCACCTTTCATTCCAAAGCAATAAATATAGAAAAAAAGTGGAATGCAGTAAAGTTTCCTAAGAAAATCCAGTGCTGACAGTCAGCAGTTGAGAATGGGGTTCTATCATTTGTGCCTGGTTCTCATGTTCTAGAAGCTCCAACATCATCAGATTTCAGCATATGAAATACTGATATTACCACAACTACCTAGAACCTTTCTGGTTAGGCACAGAGATGCTATTATATATTATCACATCCTTAATAAAAATGTCTAATTTTGTAAATGTTATTTTGTTTTTCCCCTTATATAACTGATTGTAAAAGCAATGTGTGCTGGAATCAGAGGAGGTTGTTCATTTACACAACTCATGACCTCATTAATAGTTTTTAGGTAGTCAATACTCAAGAAACCATTTACTTTTTTGGATGAGCTTATGGTGAATTGAAGAAAAAGCAATGTTCAAAAGCAACAAATCGATCAGCATTTCAGATGCAGATCAACTCTGAATTTCCATAAAGACTTCCAAATGGCAATAAAAACAAGATTTAACAGGTTGGATACAAATGACATACCAGCAAATTATCACAGGACTAAGATTCCTATTTCATAAAAGGATAACCAAAGCCAATTCGGTCTTCAATGTACTTAGCTGGAAAATAAGCTAACTTCGGAAAAGTAGCAAATAATGCATACCCACAATTGTATGACTGTGGTAGTTATTGGGAGGTATATACAAGAAATCCTTTACATTTTACAACCCATATATTTCACTTGTAGGGAAGTAAAAGTACTTTTGAAAACAGTGATTTTGGCCTGGCACAATGGCTCACGCTGTAATCCCAGCACTAAGACTGCACTAAGACACACTTAACATTGAAAAATTTAACTGGGTATTTTGCCAGTAACATACTGACAAACATGAAAAGAAAATTTAACAAACATGGCAATTTCTATCCTAAAACATATACTTTGCTAAATATTACAATTTAATATACTAGTTTGCTCAACTGACATGTTTATGAAGTAAGCAAAATTAGATTTCAAGATGATATGGTATGTCAAACTGTGTATCTGTAACCAGGAGGATTCAGAGCATATTTAAAAGCATTTGTTTTTTGTATGACAGCGTAAGATAAAATGAGAACTAAAAAACTCATTTAAGAACCTATTAAAGAACTTTTGGCATTTCTTAACATAAAAATGCATACATGCATTTTATGGTTCTTAGCATGTGTGTTTTTTCCAACTGGATGCTGAATTAAAACTTACCTGCTTTGTTGACTTTTTTGTGCCATTAAAAATCTTCCAAGCTAGCCCATTGCCACCACTGGCAATATGTCGACCAACATCAAATTCTCTAGTGACAGGATTTCCCATTACAGCACTAGTGACATCAGCTGTTACTTTTGTAACAGTACTCTTCAATTTATTAAGCATGGACTCCATGGCTGCAATATTGGGTAGTTACAGTCACCTAGAAAAACAGAAGGATAGTGGAGAACTGATCATTTCTTATTTGTATAAGCATTTATTCATAGTTTAATTTGAAAAGCATAAGATCTCCCAAACAGTGAACAGAATAATCCTATATAGATAAAAGTTGTATGTTGGTTTTGTCCTCAGAGAACCCAATATACTTTAGTACAAATGTAAGTCCAGAAATCAAACTGTTTGTTTCAACCTCAGTTCTCACTGACCAGGAAAAGATATATTCACACTTGACAATGACATTAAGAAAGAGAATGAATATTGCTCAACTGTATAACACGGACCCTGTAAGACTTATAGTGGGGGATGGGCATGGTGGCTCATGCCTGTAATACCAGCACTTCGGGAGGCCAAGGCATGCGGATCACCTGAGGCCAGAAGTTTGAGACCAGCTGGCCAACATGGTGAAACGCCATCTCTACTAAAAATACAAAAATTAGCCAGGCATGGTGGTGGGTGGCTGTAGTCCTAGCTACTTGGGAGGCTGAGGCCGAAGAATCACTTGAACCCAGGAGGTGGAGGTTGCAGTGAGCCGGGATCACTCCAGCCTTGGTGACAGAGAGAGACTGCATCTCAAAAAAAAAAAAAAAAAAAAGACTTAAAGTGGGGTTTGTGGGGTTTGAGAGGCCAAAGCAGGAGGATCATTTGAGGCCAGGAGTTCAAGACCAGTCGGGCCAACATGGCGAAAAACCATCTCTACAAAAAATACAAAAATTAGCCAGGCATGGTGGCGCGCGCCTATAATCCCAGTTACTCGGGAGTCTGAGGTACAAGAATTGCTTGAACCCGGGAGACGGAAGTTGCAGTGAGTCAAGAGTTGAGATCGCATTACTGCACTCCAGGCTGGGTGACAGCACGAGACTCTGTCTCAAAAACAACAACAACAACAACAACAACAAATATAGAAGGTCTGACTCTCACTTCACATTTAAAAATTTACTCTTATTTTTTCTTTTTCCACCCGTTTTCACAGGTGTCGATCACTTCACATTAAAAACAACAATATAAAACTTAAAACATGCTAACGTTTTACTAAGCAATAAATTTGTATTTTCTTTATTATTATTTTTCTGTAGAGACAGGGTCTTGCTATGTTGCCCAGGCTGGTCTCAAACTCCTAGCCTCATGTAATCCTCCCATCTTGGTCTCCCAAAGTGCTGAGATTACAGGAATAAATAAGCCACCACGTCTAGCCCAAGATGGTATTTTATAAAAAGTTTTACTCATAATTAAATAATAATTACATTCAACTATCAAATCACTTAAGAAAATCTCCTAAAAAAGAAACATTGGCCAGGCACAGTGGCTCATGCTTGTAATTCCAGCACTTTGGGAGGCTGATGGAGGTGGATCACTTGAGCTCACGAGTTTGAGACCAGCCTGGGAAGCCTGGAGAAACCCTGTCTCTACAAAAAATACGAAAATTAGCCAGGAATGGCGGCATGTGCCGGTACTCCCAGCTACTTGGAAGGCTGAGGTGGAAGGATTGTTTGAGCCCGGGATGGGGAGCTGCAGTGAGCTAGGATAGCACCATTGCACTCCCGCCTGGGTGACAGCCAGACTCTATCTCCAAAAAAAAAAAGCACTGATGGTAAAGGGGCAATAAAATACATGCATAACAAGCATAAGCATAAAGTCTGAAGATTATTTTTAAAATTTTACATAGCTTTGTTATGCATGATGTGTCATTAATGAATACTTATTTATTTGGTAATTTTTAATAAGCATAATGATCAGCAGTTGTTACAGGCTGAATATTTATCCTAAATGCTTGGGACCAGAAGCATTTTGGATTTTTAAATTTTTTTCAGATGTTGGAATGCTTGCATTACATACTTACTGATTGAGCAACCCTAATTCAAAAATCTAAAATCCGAAATGCTCCAATGAGCATTTCCTTTAAGCTCCATGTCACTGCTCAAAAAGTTTCAGATTTTGGAGCACTTCAGATTTTTGGATTAGGGATATTCAACCTATGTTAATAATTAGTAATTGCCAGGCTTAACTTTTCTCCTTTGGTAAATTAAAATAGACTCTAATTGTGATGATGTCTGTTGACATCTTTACTTGAAGAAAGCTAAAGAAAGCTTTCTTCAAACTATAATGTCTGTATCTCTAGGGTTACCTGAAGACTTTTCAGGGAATACATGGGCATAGACAGTTTTAAGGTAGCAGTTCCTAATCTGGAGTCAGGTAAAGACTTCAAAGATAATTAGAGGTATTATTAGGACCCCATACTAGGCTTTGTTATTGAATGCATTAAACATATATAAAACCATTTTGTAGTTATGGAAATGTTATTACAATTATTTCAAAATAATGTTTTTATTCTACACTTTTTATTTCATACATTTAAAAATATTACTGTAAGTAAATAAATGAATAAGTTACTCTAACTTCTGGCCATAAGGGAGGAACAAAGAGTGAATCTGCCCTCTTGCTTTTAACAACTAGAAAACTGAACAAAATATATGAAACACATTTTTTCAGACATTGAACAGGCAGCAAGAACCTTTGATCCCAGTAAGAAAGAGAACTAACAAGAGAACCAGGATTGCCCCAGAGGCACATTGCACACTACAGAGCATAAAGCAGAATTCCAGGTAGCTATCTAGCTGAATTGAGAAGCTGGAGGGACAAACTGGCATTCAAGAATGCGGAGGTAGATGAAAGTTCTGAGACACAATTTCAAAGTGAATGAAACTAAAGAAAATGCATAGAGGTCCCCTTCACGCTCTGTTCCCTGGTCCCACACATGCTTATGCATAATGTGACACTCCACCAGGTCTGGCAAGAACCAAACTAGAGAGCTATGAGTTGAATAGTTTCGAGGTTCACACAAGGCTGCAAATCATTCGGTATTTCATCAGCTGGAGTAGTGAGTCTTCACTGACCACTAAGACATTTAGCAGAAACCTTGTAAGAACCATGCCTTAATAGTGGGGTAAACCACCCTTAGAGTAAAAGCTAATCTAAATCTGCTCTAAAATCAATTCTCAAATAACCGAGGTAATAATAAATTACTAAACTGCCTACCGGAACAAAACCCAATAGTCATGAAAAGAAGACACATAACATGCACAAAAAATTCAGATACTAAACAATGTAACATTCACAATGTTCGGCAGGCAATCAATAACTATTTGACATGCCAAGAAGTAAGACCATGTGACTTACACAACAGTAGACCCCAACCCCCAGGCCGCAGATTAGTACCAGTCCATGGCCTATTAGGAACCGGGCTGCAAAGCAGGTGAGCGGTAGGCGAGCAAGCATTACTGCCTAACCTCTGCCTCCTGTCAGACAGGTGGCAGCAATGGATTCTCATAGAAGCGTGAACCCTACTGCAAACTGCACATGTGAGGGATTTAGGTTGTGCGCTCCTTATGAGAATCTAACTAATGCCTGATGATCTGAAGTAGAAGAGTTTTACCCTGAAACCAAGTCCCCCACACCCCATCCATGGAAAAACTGTCTTCCAGGAAACTGGTTCCTGGTGCCAAAAAGGTTGGGGACTGCTGCTATACAAAGCTCCAAGAAATTAAATAAACCACATGCAGGATAAACACAAAGAAACCCATACATAGATATACCAAATCGCTGAAAGTCAGTGATTAAAAGAAAAATCTTAAAAGCAGCCGCAGAAAACAAGTAAATTACACATAAGAACAAAGATAAGAATTTCCCCACACTGGCCAGGTGCAGTGGCTCATGCCTGTAATCCCAGCACTTTGGGAGGCTGAGGCAGGCAGATCACGAGGTCAAGAGATGGAGACCATCCTGGCAAACATGGTGAAACCCCATCTCTACTAAAAATACAAAAATTAGCAGGGCAAGGTGGTGCATGCCTATAGTCCCAGCTACTCAGGAAGCTGAGGCAGAAGAATCGCTTGAACCCGGGAGGTGAAGGCTGCAGTAAGCCTAGATCGCACCACGGCACTCCAGCTTGGCGAGGGAGCAAGACTCTGTCTCAAAAAAAAAAAAGAATTTCCCCAGATTTGGCAGAAACAACACACGCCAGAGAACAACTGAATGAGGTCTTTAAAACTGGTAAAGGAAACTGTCAACCTAGAATTCTATAGGTTGGGGAAAAAACTTTCAAAACTCAATGTGAAATAAAGACATTTTCAGAAAAACAACAGATAATCACTATAAAAACTAGTAGAGCTGGGAGGATCACTTGAGCCCAGCAGTTCGAGACGAGCCTAGGCAACATAGTAAGACCCCATCTCTACAAAAAATAGAAAAGTTACCCAGGTATGGTGTCACCGGACTGTAGTCTCATCTACTCAAGAGGCTGAGGCAGAAGAATCAATTGAGACCAGGAGGTGGAGGCTGCAGTGAGCTGTGATTGTGCCACTGTACTCCAGCCTGGGTGACAGAAAAAGACCCTCTCTAAGAAAAGGAAGGAAAAAGAAAAAAAAAAAAAAAAAAGAAAGTTTTTAAAGCAGAACAATAAAAATAAAAATGATGTAGGTATATAAAAAATACTTTTCATGTCATAATATCTTTAAAAGATAGCTGATCATTTAAAACAAAAATAATAAAAATGTATTGTGCTTATAGCATATGTAGAAGAACTGGCACAAGAAAGAACAGGAGGGGGAAATGTAAGTATATTTTTTAAAGATCCTTACATTATATGTGAGGCAGTACAGTATCATTTGAAGTCAGGTTGTGGTAAGTTAAATAATATATACTGTAAACCCTCGAATAATAACAAAATAAAAATAACTACAAAATAATAAAGTGATATAACTAAATTGTAAAGATAAAAATAAACCCTAAACTGAATAAATATAAAAAGCAGAAAAGAGGAAGGAACAAAAAACAAATGCAGCAAATACAAAATAAATAGCAAGATGGTTGACTTAAATCCAACCATATCAATAAATTACATTAAGTGTAAACAATTTAAAATTTCAATTACAAGGCAGAGATTGTCAAATTGGATAAAAAAGCAAGACCTATCTAGATGCTGCTTACAAAAACCCACTTTAAAAGTATAAAAACACAGGTGAAAGAATGTGAAAATATACCAAGTTGGAGTGGCTATATTAATAACAGAATAAGCTTGAAGACAAAGAGGTCATTTTGAAATGACAAAGTTGTCAATTCACCAAAAAGACATAACAATACTAAATATGTACACACCCAATAAGAGAACTTCAAAATAAATGCAGCAGAAAGTGGCAGAACGGACAGAAGAAATAGACAAATTCATAATTATAGTTGGAGACTTCACGAGTTCTCACTTAGTAACACAGAGCAAGCAGGGAGAAAATCAGTAAGGACAGAGACTTCAACAGCACTACCAAACAACCTGAACTAAAACAGTCACTCTACAAATGACAAATTGTTTTCATGTAGACATATAACATTCACTAAAATGCATATATGTTGGGCTATGAAACAAGTCTCGGAATATTTATAACTACTGAAATAATACAAACTATTTTCTTTGACTACAATAAAATTAAACTAGAAATCAATAATAGATTAAAATACATAGAAAAACTGCAAATATATGGAAATTAATCAACACTTTTTTTTTTTGAGACGGAGTCTTGCTCTGTTGCCCAGGCCGGAGTGCAGTGGCACAACCTCGGCTCACTACAACCTCCGCCTCCTGGGTTCACGCCATTCTCCTGCCTCAGCCTCCCAAGTAGCTGGGACTATAGGCGCCCGCCACTACGCCCGGCTAATTTTTTGTATTCTTTAGTACAGATGGGGTTTCACTGTGTTAGCCAGGATGGTCTCGATCTCCTGACCTTGTGATCCGCCTGCCTCGGCCTCCCAAAGTACTGGGATTACAGGTGTGAGCCACCGCACCTGGCCAATCAACACTTTTAAATAATCTAAGGGCTAAAAAAGAAATCACAAAGAAATTTAAAAAATATTTTGAAGTGAATGAAAATGAAAATTTGTGAGTCGTAACTAAAGCAGTACTTACAAAGAAATCTATAGTTGTAAATGTTTATATTAGGGGGTTTAAAAGTCTGAAATAATGTTCTAAGCTTCCACCTTAGGAAGTTAGTAAAAGAGAAAATTAAAATAAGTAGACAGAAGAGGAGGAATCAATGAAAGAGTTTAATGTAATTTGAATTTAATGTAATTTAATACTTTATTTAATAGAGAAATGAAAAAGAGGGAAAAAAATCCAATGAAGTAAAAAAAAAAGTTTTGAAAAGATCAATGAAATCAGTAAAACTTTAGCTGCATTCATCAAGAAAATTGTAGCAAGGTGTAGTGGCTCATGCTTGTAATCCCAACACTCTGGGAGGCTAAAGCAGGAGGATCACTTGAGCCCAGGAGTTCAAGACCAGCCTAAGCAACATAAGGAAACCCTGTTTCTACAAAAAAAGAAAAATAAAATTTGCAGGGCATGGTGGTGTGTGCTACCACCCACCTACTTGGGAGGCTGAGGTGGAAGTATTGCTTAAGCCTGGGAGGTCAAGGCTGCAGTGAGCCATGATTGTGCCACTCCCCTCTGGCCTGGGTGACAAAGAGTGGGATCCTGTTTCAAAAATAAAAATAAAAAAAGAAAATAAAAATTTAAAAGACACAAATGACCAACAACAGAAATTCCACAGATTCTAATCTTAAAGCTTCTACATGAATAGCATATATCATCAAACGTTTAAGGAAAAAATCATACCAAGTCCACACAAACTCTCCCAGAAAACAGAAGAGGAGAGGATACTTTCCATTTCATGTTATAGAGTCAGTATTACCTTGACATCAACACCAAATAATGCCATGGCAATAAAACTGCAAACCAATGTTCCTCGTTAATATGTAAAAATCCTTAAGATATTAGAACATCACATCCAACCCCACAACCAAATGGGGTTCACTTCAGGAATGCAATGTTAATTCAACATTTAAAAATGAATCCGTGTAATTCACATTAACTGAATAATGAAAAAAAGCAAGATAATCTCAGAAGAAGCAGAGAAAAAAATTGACAAAATTCAATACCAATTCATAATAAAAACTCTCAGGAAACTAAGAACAGAAAGGAACTTCCTCAACCTGATAAACAGCATCTTTGAATATTTACAGCTAATATTATATTTAAAGATAAATACTGACCACTTTTCTCCCTAAGTTTCAGAACAAGGTAGGTATACCCACTTTCACCACTTCTATTCAACATTCCAATAGAGGTCCTAGCCAAGGCAATAAAGCAAGAAAATGAAATAAAAGGCATTCAGACTGTGAAGAAAGAAAACAATTTATTCCCAAATGACACAACTGCATACACAGAACATCAGAAGGAATGAATCTACAAAAAAGCTACCAGAACAAATACATGAGTTTGGCAAGATAGTAGAATACAAGAACAACATATTTGAAAAGATTGTATTTCTAGGCTGGGCATAGTAATTCATGCCTGTAATCCCAGAACTTTGGGAGGCTGAGGTGGAAGGACTGCTTGAGTACAGGAGTTCGAGATCAGCCTGGGAAACATATCAAGACCCCAAAATGTTTTTAAAAATTAGTGAGGAGCAGTGGCACATGTCTGCAGTCCTAGCTACTCAGTTGGCTGAGGCGGAAGGAGGCGTGATCACACTAATGCACTCCAGCCTGGGTGACAGGGTGAGACCCTGTCTAGAAAAAAAAATTGCATTTCTAGGTATTTCTATTAGAAAATTTAAAAATTAAAAATACTGTTTCAAGGGTATGAAATATCTATGAATAAATTTAACAAGCTATGCAAGATCTATACAATGAAAACAAAAAACTGCTAACACAAACCGAAGAAAACCTAAATAAATGGAATGATATACTATGATCATGAATTGGAAGATTCAATATGGTTAATGTGTCAATTATCCTCAATAATCTACAAACTCAACGCAATTCAACCAGAATCCCAGCAGACTTTCTGTAGAAAGTGACAAATTGATTCTAGAATATTACTGTGAGAAGGGATTCACAGGCTTTACTAAATTGTCAAAAGGGTCTATGGCACAAACAAAGTTTTAAAGTCCTATCACTCTCCAAATTGTCAACTTCCATGTGTACTCTTTCCTAAAATTGATTTGCCTGAGACCAAGTCTATGTCCTGAAGGTTTTCCTTAACCACTTCTTTCTTCACAATTTTTTCCCACTTGACTAAAACAAAGTATTTCTCTCAGCCATCCCAGTGTTACTGTAGGCCATTTTCCTAGCTGTAAAAAATGTTGTGGGAGGAGGGGGATGCAACTTGTAGATTTAATTCTAAGAGAAAGCCACTTAAGAGTAAAGCACAAGGAAGTTTGATAAGAAATACTGAAGGAGGCTATACCTTGCTTCTTTCAGGACAGATGTTAATAACAACAAGAATACATGCTATCTATCACAGAATTACAATTAAGAAGATGGTTGTCACAGAGATATAAGAACACATTTCAATTGATAAAATCCAAGGTTTTGATGAAGTAAAGCACTATCACAATATACAACAATTTAGAAATTAGATATTGTGCAACTATTTAAACTCTTAACAAAAAACTCCAGATATGATCAACTTAAAAAATGTGCAAAAGGAGCACACGTTATTTACACAAGCAAAAATATTTGAAGACCACTGATCTCAGGTAGTTTGTATCCCGTTTTCTCTATTAACAAAATTTTACTTACGTAAGTATAACCCACTTTCTTCTATTAAAGATTTGAACTGTCTATAAATGGAAATGGAGACTCACTTTCCCTTTCTAATTTAATGCTGCATTTTTGTAAGCAGCTAGAAAATGTAGCTACTGTCATCATGAAAACATTTACTGGCTATGCCAAGTTGTTCTCTAGGAACATCTGCTGTTGATTTTGATGGGAAGGTGAAAGGATACAAAATTCTATTTAAAACCATACATACCCATTCCTCTAAGGCTGCCTGATAAGCTACATATTAAATGCCTTGCACCTTGTTATACACTGAGAATACAGAGGTTCTGCTTTTTAGGGACTCTATCCAACAGCAGACTCAGTCCTGCAAAAAGTTACAGCAAATAACCTGTGGTAAGAATGTACATGCTATGGAAATATTAAGATGGGCTCAAAACTATAAAGTATTTTTCAGGTAAGAAAAGGCGGAAGAAGTATTCCGGAAGGGATTATAATACCATGTGCCAAGATTCGTAAGGGAGGAAGACTATGGTGTGGTCTGAAAACTACAGAGTTCCATATGAAAACAAAGCGTATTTTCAGAATTGATATTCAATTTTGAGATGCTATCCGTCATCCAGAGTCAACACTGGTGTACATATGGCAGAGAATAGGCATGGAAATTCATTTGGTGGTTTAATATTTACTGAGTATCCACTATGTATCTGATACCATGTGAGAAACTGGGAAGGAAGTAAATGAAAAGCTATGAAACATCTTACATCAAAGGGGAAGACAGACAAAACCACCACAGCATTAGCCTACAGGTGATAAAATGCTACAGAATATACATGCACAGTGTTATAGGAACAAAAAGAAGAGGAATAGAATGTTTCCCA
Organism: Chlorocebus sabaeus; assembly: GCF_047675955.1. Classification (NCBI taxonomy): domain Eukaryota; kingdom Metazoa; phylum Chordata; class Mammalia; order Primates; family Cercopithecidae; genus Chlorocebus; species Chlorocebus sabaeus. Next base: position 97,622,669 of record NC_132914.1, on the reverse strand, counting down.
AAAACAGTCATGCTAGAGGAGTAAACTGGATAGAGAATAGGAGAACTGTAGGAGCAAAATCACAAAGTAAAAACCAAGTTCAGTTAAAAGCTGAAGAAAAAGGAGAAAGTATGGCAAAGGAGACTAAAAAGCCAGATCACCAAGGACATTGAGTAGTAAGAAATCAAGCTATGGAAGCCACAGAAGGGTTTCAGGCATGAGTAAGATGATCAATCACTCTATCAAGCAGAGTGGAAGATATACTAAAAGTGGAGGCTGAGAATATGGCAAGACTGAAGAGAACTTCAATATGCAATTCAGGGATATTCATAATTCAGAATATATACAAAGCAAGGAAATATGGACAAGGAAGATAGAGAAGAGATGGTGGGTAAAGGAGGTATTTCAAAGGTGCTAGTTATGCAGATATTTATTTTGTATTTACATGTTCAACTACATTATATACTTTTATGTGTTATATTTCACATTTTAAACAAATTTTTAAAGGGAGAAGGTTTGCTGAATTACAAAAATAGCAGTGAGAAAGAAGAAGAGAGGAAAAATTAAGAAACAATTTAAAACCAAGGGAAGAAAAGGACAAAACTAAGAAGTCTACCCCACCTCCAATTTCAGAGTCTTGCTGGAAGGTGAAGCCATTTACCAAGACAGGACATATAGAAGTCAGTTGTTTTATGGGGGAAGAACTCAACTTTGGACATGTAGAATTTGAGTGCCTGAATGACACTCAGATGGAGGTATCTAGTAGGTTTTTAGACATGCAGTCCAAAAACTTAGAAAAAACCATCCAGACTGAACATAAAAATTGGTGCACCATGAGCCAGTATGGTAGACTATGGCCTTGAAAAATATCACCCAAGGAGACCCAAGAAGAATACCATGAAAATTACAGAAGGTCAAGGACTGAGTAATCTCCAAGGAGCCTGTAAAATAAGACCTGAACTTAAATTTGAGATTTTGAATTATTAGCATAGCCATTTGACATGTAAGAAACTTAGAGTCCAAATATCTTTTCTTAAAATTATAGCTTTTCATTTTTCCTTTGATTAATGAAGAAAAAAGCCTATATTTTCCAATGACGAAATTATAAATGATGGAAATTCTTATTCATGTAAGGCATTTCTCATTGCATACCATTTATTATAATTCACTAGAAATTCAATCATCTTCCCTTCCTAAATCTCAGCCAAAATAGGATTTGGGGTAGCTTCAGTATGATTCCAAGATTGTATCTCTCTACCATCTAGCTCAGCCATCACCTGGCTTTCAGTAGAACCAGAATGTGAATCTGTTGTAATACTAGATTTTGCGTGCACCTGGCAGAAATTCGGATGAGTATTACAGCATTTGACAGCAGGTGGCTGAAAGGAACTGGCAATTCTTTCAGTCCTGCCTGCTCATGAATTCTAGATACAGCAAGAACTGTAACAGGTAAAATTATATTTATGCTTAAGAAAGACTTCCTGAATTTTCAAATAACATGAATACATACAGTCCTATACTTCCCCAGGAATATATTTTTAATTTTGTCCCCAGCTTCCCAAGCTTACAATCCCGAGAATAAAATATTAAAAAGCAGAATGAGCTTCCATTTTTGTTGAAGTCACTGCAATGCAAATAAAAAGCTTATTGTAATTACATCTGGCAATGAAGTTACATTTAATAACTTTCAGACTCATGGCACCTAGCAGAGACTAGACTTTCAAAAAGCACAGAATAATAGACACTGACTACAAAGAACAGCAATATAAAACAAAGAAACTCAAAATAGTTCGCTTTATCCCTTAAAGGGGCACAAAGGTCTGAGATTTGTATGTAAATGCCTGAAAATAAGAGAATACCATTTATATAATCATTTATAGTTATTCAATGAATTTTTGTAATTCTAAATAAAAATTACATTCAGAAGACATGAAATACGGTTAAATGCTTCACAAAATCTGGGGGAAAAAATGTGTGCTTATACTCCCATATGCAGTACTTACCTGCTTGTATCTAAAGAAAGATGATCTTAAGATACATTCTCTCTCTTTTTTTTTTTTAGCTGCTCTGAAAGGAGCAGGGCTAACCTTAAGGCCAGAGTTGGCCTTAAGATGTATTCTTGAAATATACGTTTCTGTTTGTGGGAGCACTCAGAGATTACTAGAAGTTTTTAAAAGGAAAGTTTTCAAAAAATGGATAATGCTTTTCTTTGTTCTACACAAAAATCATGTTTAATCTTATTCGGAACAAAGATTAAAGCAGCTGAGTACAATCATTCTCTTTACAATTATAAAAAGTATCTAATTATCAGACACAGTTGAGCCAGAACAGATTACAGAAGACAAGCCTGATTTTCAAAACGAACATAAAAAACTGAAGAGACTCAGCAATGTACAGCCAAGTTAGTACACGAATTATTAGGTACCTACTAGGTGAAAAGCACTATGCTTTTCACCATGGGTGAAAGCAGTGGGAGAAACAAGAAGTAAAACATTCAATTTCTGTCGTTGGTCACAAATTTTAAGACCACTGTACAATAAGATTTAAAAAGCAACATGAGGCCAAGTACAATGGCTCACGCCTGTAATCCTAGCACTTTGGGAGGCCAAGGCAGGAGGATCACTTGAGCTCAGGAGTTTGAGACCAGCCTGGTCTCAAACATAGTGAAACCCTGTCTCTATGTAAAAAAAAAAAAAAAAAAAAAAGCAACATGAAATTTTAGGCAACATATGCTTAAATATCAAATTAGTAATTTAAACAATAAGTAAGATCTGAGGAAAAATTACATCCAAGTTTTTTGAAGCTATTTCCAGTCCATGTAATTAGTGAACTATAGTTTTTACAACAAAAAGTTAATCAGATTCTTGAAATTATTGTAATTTTTTTTAAAGCAGTAGCAGAGGGATGACAGTTTATCTCTATGCAGGCCTTCCAGCTAGAGAAGAGGGAAAAGGAATAACTGGGTAGGAAATTAGACTAAATGATTATTTCCTTAAAGTCTACAGTTCTTCCTTAATTTAAGAAAGCATAAAATCTCGGCCAGGCGCGGTGGCTCACGCCTGTAATCCCAGCACTTTGGGAGGCCGAGGCGGGTGGATCACGAGGTCAGGAGATCAAGACCATCCTGGCTAACACGGTGAAACTCAGTCTCTACTAAAAATACAAAAAAATTAGCCAGGCATGGTGGCGGGCGCCTGTAGTCCCAGCTACTTGGGAGGCTGAGGCAGGAGAATGGCGTGAACCCAGGAGGCAGAGGTTGCAGTGAGCCGAGATCATGCCACTGCACTCCAGCCTGGGGGACAGAGCAAGACTCTGTCTCAAAAAAAAAAAAAAAAAAAAAAAGTATAAAATCTCAAATACGATGTATACAAATAAACTCATAAAACACAAGTACTGTCTAAGATAGTGGTTTTCAAATTCTGATGAACATCTAAATAACCTGGATAACTTCTTAAACCATATAGATGCCTATGTAGTTAGTATCTCAAACCTTTGGAATCGGAACCTATAAAGATGAAGTGTATCTGTATCCTGAGAAAGCTCCCCAAGTGATTCTGATGAACAGCAAAGTGCTAAAATTAAGTTAAATGGTTAAGTACACACTCTTCAGTGGTAAGGAAATCTGAGTTCAAATGCCAATTCTAATATTTACTAGAGCCATGACTAACTAACTACCCACCCTAACACTATTTCTAATCTATAAAAAGGGGAAAAGCTAGCTATACCGCAAGTGATTGTTATAAGGATTAACGGTGATGATGAGGTAAATGTTTAGTACAATTACTGGCACATTCAGTAAGCATAAAATGAATTCATTTAACAAACATTCAGCACTTACACATCAGGAGATGAGGAAGGTCTAATTAATTTATTAAGTATTAATAAACATGGCAACTCTTCAATGGTGTGGTAAGAACATATAATCAGGAGAATCTATTCTAATCAGGAAAGTCTTCCCTGAAGTGAGCTGAATGATGAATAGGCATAATTGGCTAAAAAAAGAAAGGAAGGGCATTTCCAAGCAGAGGAAGTAGCATAACCAAAGCCACATACTTGAAGCAGGAGAACAGAAAAGACAGAGTGACTAGGGGAGACAGGGAATGTCGGAAAATACAGTGGAGATGAGATTGGAAAGGGGACCGACTATGCAGGGCTTGTAAGGCATGTTAATGTGTTCGATTTACTTAAAAATAGTGAGAAGCCACTGAAATATTTTAAACACAAAGACAATGTTATTAGGTCTACATTTTGAAAAAGTCACTAAGTCTGGTGTGGAAAACTACAGGAGACCACAGTAGATGCAAGCAGACCATAATCAGGAAGCTATGGAAGTGGTCAAGATGAGAGATGGCGGTGGCTTGGAACAGGAGGACTACTGTTACAGACGAAGAGTAGACAAGAGTCAAGAGATATTCAAGAGGCAAAATCAACAGGACTTCATGAGAGACTGAGTATGAGGCATGAGAGAGGAATTGTCAAACTTCAACTTCTATAGAAAAGAATGGATAGTGATGCTACCCACGGAGTTAAGCACAGTAAGAGGAGCTATTTTTCTTCTTGGGGTGAAGGAAGGGAGGTATATCATGAATTTCAAACATGTGAGTATGAGTAGTTATTCCCAGTAACAGGGTTGATCTGTACAGGAAGTATTCCATAGTACAGAAGTACAATGTGCCTGTATATATTTTATTGGGTATTTATGAATCTTAGAGACCAAATAGGTTTCTGCATGTGAGTAATGTAAACCTAAAAAGAATGAAGGCCCTCACCTTCCATTAGGTTCCCTTCCTTTACACAATCCCCCAAAAGCATTCTTTAAGATTACAGTTTAATGTTACCTCAATAAGTAATTTATATACTCAGCTGATTTCATTTTTAAATATTTTAAAAATATTTGTGCTAAAGAATAAGACAGCAAACCAAACAACAACAACAAACCTGCAAAGTCCAAAAGGAATCTTCAAGCATCTGACTTTCAAGCCATCACCAGAACATGATGGGGTTTTACAGTGACAGGCTGATTTGGAGCATTTTTGCTAAACTATTTATTTTTCAGAACGGAGACATGCTACTTAGAAAACTCACTCATAGAATCCAATGTTTTTAAAAAGTGTCATCACAAGTAATTCCTGAGTTTGACGTACTAAAAAACAGTTGACACCTTCCAATGAAGTCACTACAGGCATACAGCGCTTTTAAGCGGCTTGTCTGGAGCCTCCTCGAGTGCTTTAGAGGGTGGATTTGATAATATGGTCTCCTTAATTACGGATCACAGGTATGTGCTCAGTCAGAGTCCAAGAAGTTTTTGCAAGCTTTATCGGTCTAAACCTTCCTCCATCCGTTCTCTTCCGCTTAGAAAAACAAGACTGCAGGAGTAACCGGTGGGGTTTTTTGTCTTAACAAAACACCTGCCCCACCCACCTCACACACAATAACCTTCCATTCCAGAACTAAAGCTACTGTCAGAGAAGGACTGCGGGCGGCAGGGCCCCGGCTGGTGACCCAAGCTACCGGATTCCAGATCTCAGAACTGAGGGGAGCTCTCTCACTCGGTCCTAGAGTAGTGTCCGATGTCCCCGAAAGGTACCACGTTCTCCACCACCGAAACCCGAGCTCCCCAGCCGGCATGGGGGGCTCTCCCTCCGGCAGCTGACTCCGATCCCCGGTCTCCCGTCGCCTCAAGGCCTCTTCCGAGGACTCGGCCCTCTCGGATCAGCTCCCCGGAGCTCGCTGCTCGCCCAGCCCTGCTTTGCGCGGGCGCCGACCGCCGATCGCCCGGCCGGCCGCAGGCAGGCCCGTCACCAGGCAACATTCACCAGCCCAGGCGGCCCTGGGAGGCCTACCCCGGGCGCGAGTCCTCCATTCCCTCCTCGCCGGCCCCGGGAGCCCAGGCGAGAGCGCGGCCGGTGAGGGAGGTTGCTCGGTGCCGGCGGCCGGTCACTTACCTCTTCCTTCTCCTTCCAGGAGGGGCGGTGCTGGGGCTCTTTCCCCCCGCCCCCCTAACAAACGCCGCCTGGCTATTCCTGCTTTGCCTTGGTGCCTGGCCGCTGACTCCGGCTTTACTCCATATCCTCCGCCGCCCCCGCGGCCGCAAACGTCGGAGCTGGAGGAGGGAAGGGGGTGAGGAGGGGAGGGACTGGGGACGAAGAGTAAGGGAGGGGGGAAAAGACTAAAAGACCTGCTGGCCGGGGGCATGACGTCACTTCCTGCTGGTTCGGAAGAGGCGGGGCCAGGACTTCTCTCCGCCCCCTGGTGTCAGTTGGGGGCGGGGCTATGGTGCCGGAGGAGAAACCAGCACGCGAGCTTATGGCGGTTCTTTTGACTCCGCGGTTCCGTAGACTTGGCAGTCAGAACGAGCTTCCGGGCCCAGGGCTGAACGGGCCAAGTTCCAGGAACCGTAGAGGTGGCTTCTGCCGGAAAAGGAGGACATGCAGCCCTGTATGTCCTAGCCAAAGGTGTAGTGAAGGTGGAGTGGGGAGCTGAGGGGAGCGGGCGGCTGGGACTCTGCTCCCGGTCCAGGGCCCCGCCCATTTCCTAGCCCGCCCCCTTCGTGGTCTCCCAGGCACTGGACTGGGGGACCCAGGACTGAGGCTTTTTAGGGGTTACTCTGGTGAAGTGCCCTTGGAGCATGCAGGAAAGCATTTTTTCCCAAACTTTAATATACATACGAATCCCTAGGATCTTGTGAAAATGCAGATTCTGATTGAGGAGTAGGGTCTGATAATCTGCGTTTCTAATACATGTCCAGATGGCACCAATGCTGCTGGTCCCTAGGCTACACTTAGAGCAACAAGGAGTTAAAGTACTAGAGGGCAAGTTCCTTGAGCTAGAGGAGTGATTTCTTTAATCTAGTCTACTTGTTTAATGAAGGTTAGAGAGGTAGATTGTCCATGGAAAACAGCTAGGCTCCACCGCTCTGTCTTCCGCCAACCCCTTCGAGTACCCTCCTGCCCAACTCCGCCCATCACTTTCTGGCCTCCCCTCCTCAGTCTCCGCTCTGCCCACAATGTCTGGGGATAAGATTTCTGGAGTGATTAGACGGGTGACTTCTGTTACAGAAGGAATTTGAGGGTAGTGGATTTTTGTCATTTTATCGTAAACATACGTGTAGTTGGGCATACCTTTTGCGGTTATACGTAGTCGGAGAAGAGAGCTTAAATTCTTGGATTCTACCCACTTCCCCCTGCAAATCTAGAAAAACATTCTAGATGTTCTAAGTTACTCCCTTATCATTCTTTAAATGTTTTAATTAAAATTTTACTGGGGTGGGGAAGAATGAAGAATGACTACGAACTATAGGTTTCTTTGTGGAATGATACAGTGGTCTGAAATTAGACAATAGTGATGGCTGTACAACTTTGTAAATGTACTAGAAAACACTGAATTGTACACTTTAAAAGGGTGAATTTTATGGCATGTGAACTATATCTCAGTAGTTTTTACTGTCTCCAGTTAATTAAAAAATGAATTTATATGTGCCCATTATAACAAGTCAGAAACATAGAATAAAAAATGATGTTAACTTGACTGGGCTCAAATGAAAAACATATATTAAAAAATGAACATCCTCTTTGATCAGCCACCATTACAATCCTTCTTCCCCAAGGTTACTCGTTTGAAGTTTATTCTTCCGGTTCTTTCTATTTATTTACATACATTTTTATGTAGGTTGGGAATTCATTTTTACCTAAGTAGGATGATAATATACAAGTTGTTCTGCTCAGCTCATTTTAAAAAAAATTTTGTTTTGGGTTTTTGTTTTTCCCTTCTAATGAGATCCTTGCACACTATAAACATAACTCTACTTCATTCTTTCTAATGGCTGGCTACTATTCTATAGTAAGGGTATATCATAATTTAACTATTTTTTTCAGGTAATAGACTGTTGTTGTTTTTTTTTTTTCCGTTGCCCAGGCTGAAGTGCAATGATGTGATCTCGGCTCACTGCAACCTCCACCTCCTGGGTTCAAGCAATTCTCCTGCCTCAGCTTCCCAGGTAGCTGGGATTACAGGCGCACGACACCATGCCCAGCTAAATTTTTTTGTGTTGTATTTTTAGTAGAGATAGGATTTCACCATGATGGCCAGCATAGTCTTGAACTCCTGACCTCCACCTGTCTCAGCCTCCCAAAGTGCTGGAATTACAGGCGTGAGCCACTGAGCCTGGCCAACTGTTTTTGTTTCTAATTGAGAAATTAGAAACAAATTTCTGTTGCCCAGACTGGAGTGCAGTGTGGAGGTCACAGCTCACTGCAGCCTTGACCTCCCCGGCTCAAGTGATCCTCCCACCTCAGCCTCCTGAGCAGCTGGGACTATAGGAGCATGCCACCATGCCCCACCAATTTTTTGTATTTTTTATAGCATCTCCCTGTGTTGCCCAAGCTGGTCTTGAAATCCTGAGCTCATGCGATCCTTCTGCTTCAGCCTCCCAAAGTGGTGGGATTACAGGCATGAGCCACCACTGAACCTGGCCAGTAATGGACATTTTTATTGTTTTTAGGTTTTCATTATTTCTGAGCAATTTTTTTTTTTATTTTTGCCCAGAGAAGTGGGATTTCTTTTATTTGGAGACTAAGGTCAGCATGTGATAAGGACTGTTTTTTTTTCATTGCCCAATATGTTCATGTAAGATAAGGCACATCTTTATCTAAACCCCTTAATTGGGAGCAACAGTGGAAGCACTTTCTAGAGCCCAGTATCTCTGCAATGTTTGGTAGTTTCATTTCATAATTTAGATAATCGGGTTATATTCAAGTATTCAACTCAAGTGGGTATGTGACCCTCTGTTTCGTTTTTCAGCAAACTTTTTTTTTTTTTGGAGACAGAGTCTTGCTCTGTCACCAAGGCTGGAGTGCAGTGGCACAATTTCAGCTCACCGCAACCTCCACCTCCTGGGTTCAAGAGATTCTCCTGCCTCAGCCTGCCGAGTAAGTGGGATTACAGGCGCACGCCACCACACTCAGCTAATTTTTGTATTTTTAGGAGAGGCGGAGTCTCACCATGTTGGCCAGGCTGGTCTCGAACTCCTGACCTCAGGTGATCTGCCTGCCTTGGCTTCCCAAAGTGCTGGGATTACAGGTATGAGCCACTGTGCCTGGCCTCAGCAAACTTTTTAAACAGCTGCTTTAAACAATTAAAAAAAATTGATTATTTAGTTCATTGCCTTGATCTCCCTAATGAAGAGCTTACCATTGTTCAAAAGGGCAAAAAGAAAAGGCAGAGTTTGGTGAAGCCACAACTCTGTAATAATCAATACTCAAATGTATTTGCATTACTTTTAAATGTGCCCTAAAATAACATTCTTGAAGATTAAGTATAGCTAGTAGTTAGCCATGTAATAAGGGTATATAAATTCAGGTAATAATATATTTCACATCAGTAAAGCAAGTTCCTAGGTTTGCTCTGTTTTTATTGGCAGACCCACATGGTGCAACTGAGTAAATATACTATAGTTTATGTAAGATGTGAAATGACACATAAGAAGGATGTTAGCAGCAGATATGCCTTCAACAGGCATAAGGTTGTCAAAACTGAAAAGTTTGCATATTTTTGTATAATCTAGATTTGTTAGAAATGTATATTTAATTTTTTTCAGGACGCTCTGGTCCTTTTCAAGCTACTCAGCTATGGGATGGTATTATTCACTCTCTTCAGGCCCAAGTGAAAATAAAAAGAAGGAGGCATCGTTTACGAACATACGAAGACTGTTTTACTGGTTCTGCTGCTGTCAATGTGGTCTTAAGTCGTCATATGCAAAATACATGCCTAAGTAGCAATGACATCTCTCGTCTTAAAGGAGTTCGTCTTTGCCAAGTTCTAATGAATCACAAAGTATTTGAACCAGTAGGAATGAAGAAGCTTTTCAAAAAAGAAAAGGAATTGGAATTTGAAGATTCCAACAAGTCTCTACACGTTTCTAGGCAATAAATCATCTTGCAATTGTTGCAAAAGACAAAAGGATGCTGAGAATGAGTTCAATGATGAAATAAAACCAAAAGAAACCTTGAAGTTAGTGTTACCTAAGATACTGTAATATATTTTATTTAGACCCTAGAAGAACTATCCTTATTGCGCTAAACTCGAATGTGTACTTTTTTTCAGAAGCCAATTAAAAAAAAATTCATGTAAAAATTAATACACTTACGCATCTCCTCTAAAACTGGAATGATGCAATAGACTAGAATTAGATAATAGTGATGGCTGCACAACTTTGTGAATGTACTGGAAAACATTGAGTTATACACTTTAAAAGGGTGACTTTTGGCCAGGCAGGGTGGCCCACGCTGAGGCGAGATGGACAGGAGTTCGAAACCAGCCTGGCCAATTTTTGCATTTTTAGTAGAAAATTTCTACTAAAAATTTCTACTAAAAATGCAAAGTAGAAAATTTCTACTAAAAATGCAAAAATTAGCGGGGTGTGGTGGCAGGTGCCTGTAATGCTAGCTATTCAAGTGGCTGAGTGAGGCACAAGAATCGCTTGAGCTAGGGAGGTGGAGGTTGCAGTTAGCCAAGATTGTGCCACTGTACTCCAGCCAGGGCAACACAGTGAGAATCTGTCTCAAAAAAAAAGTGAATTGTATAGTATGTAAATTATATCTTGGTAGTTTTTACTGTTCCCAATATAGCAGCATCTGTTGCTGTAACCAAAAATATATGTTATTTCTTTTCCTTTACAACATTTTGTTTTCCTTAGAGCAAATACATTTTTGTTTTCTGTTTTGCTTAGTTGTTTGAAGACATTATCACATACATTTTTCAGAATTTATACCAGGAAAAACTATGTCTTCTAAGGAATGGATATGCTTTCTAATTTTGAAAAATGACTTAGCCAATGTATTAAAAGCCAAGGTTTTCTGGAAACTCAGATCAAAAACTTTCTCTTCCATCATAACAACTATGTTAACCTTAGAATTAGCATATATGCTTTTCTTCTTGATTTAGAATTCTAATTTGTCCTCTTTTGGTGATAGTCTATTAAATGAATTATTTTCATATTTTATTATAAGCTGCCTGAAATCCTTTTTGGAAATAGAGAATGTATGAATAAATTTTAATACATTAATTTAAATGTATATTTGAAATTTTGGTTCTGTGTATAATGAAAAGAGCCACATATTATTTTTTAACAGACCAGAATATGAAATGATTTCAAATCCTCTAGCACAAGAGATTGGTGAGGAAAGAATTGAGGAACTTATTCATACAATAAATGGGAATCCAGCTTTATGTCCAAATATCACAGTTCAGAAACCTTTTCTCCGGCTTTCAAAAGAAGGTAATTTGTTTTCATTATTGTTTTCAGAACTTGGTAAGGAAGAACTAACTTCTTTTTAACAGGTTCTTATGAGCAGTTTCAAGGTCACAGCAAAATAGAGCAGAAAGTACAGTTCCCACATACCCCTTGCTTCCACTCACACACAACCTTCCCCATTATCAACATCCTGCACCGAAGTGGTGCTTTCGTTATAATCAATGAATCTACATTGATACATCATTATCACCCAAAGCCCATAGTTTACATTAAGGCTCAGTCTTGGTATTGTACATTCTATGGGTTTGTATAAATTTTTGATGACATATATCTGTCATTATAGTATCATACAGAATAGTGTCACTGCCCTAAAAATTCTCTGTGCTTCATCTACTCATTCCTCCCTTCTCTCTAACCTTAGGCGATCGCTAATACTTTTACTGTTTCCAAGAACTGACGTTTTAAATGTGATTTAAGTAGTGTATTAGTGTGTTGACTCCCTCCTCTTCCCTGTAGGAGTTTTCTTCTACAGAGCAATTACATCAGGTAAGACAGGTGAGGCAATATACATATAGTAACACTTAATTCATTTTTTACAATGACCATGACCAGATTAACTGGAGGTGCTATAGTCTGTACTATGAGAGAAAACATACGGACTCACCACAGTCCTTAGTATTTGTACTGCAAGACCATCTTCTTATGAGTGTATCCTTTGTCCATTGTATAAATTCCTCCCAAACATCTTCCTACTCTTTCCCTTTCTCAGAACAAACTAGCTAGACTACCTATTGCACCCCTCCCCTTTACTATTTACTTCATCTACTAGTGTTTCTCTCCTTAAAATGCCACTAATGGCAGAAAAAAGAGCACCGTAGCCAGGGCAGTTAGGAGAGATATATACAAAATTCATTAATGGCCCTTTACTCCATTTGGTCAAACCATGACCAGAAGCAAGACTAGTCATGACTTGCATGCTAGAGGAGTATGATTTATCAACAATAGTTAACATTGGCATGATAAAGGAAATACAGGGTGCCCAAAGAAAGGGTGTGGAATTAAGAAGAGGAACTAAAAGATAACTCTCTCTCTCTTTTTTTTTTTTTTTTTTTGAGACGGAGTCTCGCTCAACATTGCCCAGGCTGGAGTGCAGTGGTGTGATCTTGGCTCACTCCAACCTCCAAGTGATTCTCCTGCCTCAACCTCCAGAGTAGCTGGGACTATAGGTGCCCACCACCACACCCGGCTAATTTTTGTATTTTTAGTAGACACGGGGTTTCACCATGTTGGCCAGGCTGGTCTTGAACTCCTGACCTCAAGTGATCCACCTGCCTCAGCCTCCCAAAGTGCTGGTATTACAGGCGTGAGCCACCTCGGCTGGCCATTGAGACACAGTTTCACTCTTTCGCCCAGGCAGTAATTTGTATATATTTTTCTCTCTTATTGTTCATATTTTGGGGATTTTTTTGTTTTACCTACTAGGAAGTATCTTCAAATGTATCCTCCAGTTTTCTTACTGATACCTAAAAGCACTTTTCATTTTTTTCTTCTTTTTTTACTTTTTCCTGAAAGCACTTTTAACTTCTCAGAATTTCCTTTCTTGTGGCATCCTATTTTTGTTTTATGGTTGCTTGTTTTGTTTACCTTTATATCCCTGGCACTTAGAACAGGAGTTTGAGACTGCAGTGAGCTATGATCATATTATGGCACTCCAGCCTGGATGACAGAGCAAGACCCTATCTATCTATCTATCTATCTATCTATCTATCTATCTATCTATCTATACATTTTAGAATTTCACATGAAATCTCCCATTTTTATACATTAATTTTCTTCAAAGTACTTTATAACCAAGCAAATCGTGGCTGTGGGCCAAATTTAGTCCACAGGCCACTGGCCTGGGAGCTCTGCAGGAAACTTACTATAACATTGCTTTTGTAATTTTGTTAGATTAAAGGAAAACCAGGCTGGTCCAAGTGCAATGGTATTTACAACTAATTGATTACAACCAGTTACAGATTTCTTTGTTCCTTCTCCACTTCCACTGCTTCACTTGACTAGCCTTAAAAAATAAAAGATAGGTCGGGCACAGTGGCTCACGCCTGTAATCTCAGCACTTTGGGAGGCCAAGGCAGGCAGATCACCTGAGGTCGGGAGTTTAAGACCAGCCTGACCAACATGGAGAAACCCTGTCTTTACTAAAAACATAAAATTAGCCATGCGTGGTGGTGCATGCCTGTAATCCCAGCTCCTCAGTAGGCTGAGGCAGGAGAAATCACCTGAACCCAGGAGGCGGAGGCTGTGGTGTGCCATTGCACTCCAGCCTGAGCAATAAGAGCAAAACTCCATCTCAAAAATAAATAAATAAATAAAAACAGGCCGGGTGCGGTGGCTCACACCTGTAATCCCAGCGCTTTGGGAGGCCAAGGCAGGTGGATCACTTGAGGTCAGAAGTTTGAGACCAGCCTGGCCAACATGGTGAAACCCCATCTCTACTAAAAATACAAAAATTAGTCTGGTGTGGTGGTGCACACCTGTAGTCCCAGCTACTCTGGAGGCTGAGGCAGGAGAATCGCTTCGGCAGGGGAGGTAGAGGTTGCAGTGAGCCGAGACTGCACCACTGCATTCCAACCTGGGCAGAGTGACACTCTGTCTCAAAAAATAAGTAAATAAATAAAAATAAAATAAAAATAAAGGAAAAACAAAGTATTAATTATGATGATGGTTAGGGTGATGAAAAACTTAACAGGAACTTAATAGGAATGACTGGAAATCTAAGATAAAATTGGCCTAATACTGTATTTTAGTTTAAAAACAACGAACTACAATTATCTGTGTTACTATAAATAGAAAGATAAATAGTAATCTTATATTCTTTCAGATGTATAATATAAGTTATAAGCATGACTAGTAGTTTTTTATATTTGGAATATGTCTTTATGATCAGCATAACAAAAAATTAATATGTCTCATAACTCTGATGTTTAAGATCAATCTTGAAAAATTGTAATATAACAAGTGTAAATTATCTAATCATTAAATTAACCCATTATATTACTACTGAACTAGTTTTGCTTTTGTATTATTTAGAAATAGAATTATTTTATAATATTGGTTGAATGTGTATGTTTTATTTGCCAATCTTGATCATTGCATTACTTTCCCTTTCAAGTTATACAAGATGTTTGGAAAGAACAAACATTATTACGTCTTCTTTGATCGATTCACCTTCCATTCTTGGACAATATTTTGGAGCCTCCAGTTAAAACACAAAATCTTCTATTAAACAAAGAGGAAGATCTTGTTACCGCTAATACATGCCTAGACAGAGAACTTATTCCAAGTTTATGTCTACTGAATAAGTGACCGTTTTTATTGTCAAATAATTTATAAACAGTTTTTTTTCACATATTTGCCCTTGCTATTTTAAAATGTGAGAAAATATTCATGTTATAAGCTGATACCATCTCTCTTTTATAAATTATCATTATGAATCCCCATTTGATCTAACAAAGCCATCGGTCATGACCTACAAGATCACTGGAAATCAGAGTGGTTTGGTTCATATGAATTCATTTATATGTCAGTCGTCTTCTCTCTGCACCATCCAAAATTCTGTCATTTCCATTTTATTATCCTAAATAATATAGCCATCCCAGTTTCTACCAGCTTATTTATCCCTGCCCTAGAAGAATCCATAGTCTAGAAGGGGAGACATACATGAGAGAAAAAATTATAATCTGATGAGATAAGCCCTATCATAACATCAGCCTAATTTGTAGATAAGAGATTAAAGGAACCCTGAATGAGCCTCCTTTCCCGTTTACTCCCAACTCCAAGCTATTTCTCACTTCTGAATAAAGCAGCTGATGGAAACTATAGGCATTAGACCTTGAGTACTATTGGGATTCCAGCAGGGAGAACTGATATAGTGCTTCCTCCTATGTGAGCCAAACAAGAAAAGAAGATTAGACACCAAAGCTGAGGACCAGAAAACGTCGTATCTTGTGAAGAGATTAGTGATCAGAGACCTCTGGACCCTCTTAGTCAACTGTGGTCCTGTTTGTACATGGCAGATTTCTCCTATTCGCAATAGGCCAAGAAAGACCCAAACGGCCGGGCGCGGTGGCTCAAACCTGTAATCCCAGCACTTTGGGAGGCCGAGACGGGCAGATCACGAGGTCAGGAGATCGAGACCATCCTTGCTAACACAGTGAAACCCCGTCTCTACTAAAAAAAAAATACAAAAAACTAGCTGGGCGAGGTGGCGGGCGCCTGTAGTCCTAGCTACTCGGGAGGCTGAGGCAGGAGAATGGCGTAAACCCGGGAGGCGGAGCTTGCAGTGAGCTGAGATGGGGCCACTGCACTCCAGCCCGGGCGACAGAGCGAGACTCCGTCTCAAAAAAAAAAAAAAAAAAAAAAAAGAAAGACCCAAACAAAGGGCTGAGTCTTCCTGCCCTTGAGTCAGGGGTAGTATAGGGACACCAGAAAAGAAACAGGATTTCTGCAGGTGCCTCTTCAGGGAACCCACAGGAGCCAGTCTGCCTTAAAAAGCTTCCAGGCAGAAGGGGCAGGTTATCTGTAAGAGAAAAGCAATCAAACTTTCATTAGTCTTTTCATCTGCAATACTAGGATCTAGAAGACAATCACACATATTAGGCAAGATGTACTATTCATCTGTCAGGAGAAAAAAAAGAGAAAGAAGGAAAGAAGGGCCAAAGGGCCTGTAATCCCAGCAACTTGGGAGGCTAAGGTGAGAAGATTGCTTGAAGCCAGGAATTCAAGGAAGACAACATAGCGAGACCCTGTCTCTCTAAAAAAAAAAAAAAAAAAAAAAAAAAAAAAAAAAAAAAATTTTAATTAGCTAGGCATGACAGCACATGTCTGTAGTCTCAGCTGCCCAAGAAGCTGAGGTGAAAGGATCACATGAGCCCAGGAGTTGGAAGTTAGAGCGAGCTATGACTATGTCACTGCACTCTAGCTGGGTGACATGGCGGGACCCTGTGTCATATTTAAAAAAGAAGAAAGAGAGGGAAGGAGGGAGGGAGAAAGAAAGGAACAAAAGGAGAGAGGGAGGGAGGGAGGAAGGAAAGAAAGATATTTGAGGATTATAAAGAATTCCGGCCAGGCACAATTGACCACACCTATAATCCTAGCACTTTGGAAGCCCAAGGCAGATGGATCACTTGAGTCCAGAAGTTTGAGACCAGCCTGAGCAACCACAGCAAAACCCCATCTCTATAAAAAATACAAAAATTAGTCGGGCGTGATGGTGCACGCCTATAGTCCCAGCTACTCGGGAGGCTGAAGTGAGAGGATTGCTTGAGCCCAGGAGGTAGAGGTTGCAGTGAGCCGAGATCATGCCACTGTACTCCAGCCTTGGCAACAGAGTAAGACCCTGCACCAAAAAAAAAAAAAAAAAAAAAAAAAAAAGTCAAAAAAAAGGGACATACCCTTAAGGGAAATTACAATAAATACTAACCTATCTTGACAAAACCTGGGGATTGGGAGGGCAGCAGATATGGAAAAGGGAGAAATAAAGGCCTTCTAAAGGAGTCACTGGAGGGCAGGGGTGACAGGACCCTAAATTTCTTATCTTACTGTGGAAACAATGTATGGTGGGGTAAACAGTACATCTAGGTTGGGGAAATATTTGGTATCTTATTTTCAAATAATAATAGAACCATATGCATCTCATCGGAGCAGGAAAAGGGAGGGTAACTGCTAACAAAATTAGAAATAATAATAAAGCGTTCATTAAAAATTATTTTAACTTCTTGAAAATAAAGGTCCGTAAAGGTGTGGTGGTATTCAGTAAGGAATACAGCCATTCCCTCTCATACAGTCCTTCACTCATCCAGCGAAATGTATTGAAATGCTTCTCCCAAAAAATAATTTCTTTAGATTTATCTAGCTTTAATAAGCTAGTTTTTATCATGTTTTATCAAATAGTGCTCTAGTTAAATGGAAATGTTAACCGTTGCTTTATTTTGGTTTGCATTTTCCCTCTAGGATCAATAACTAGCTTAATGCAGCAATTGAATGCTTGGAGTATTTCCCTGACCAGTTAGTAGTTATAGTTAGCAGTTACTGCAAAACAGAAATGAAGAGACAAGATTGAACAGTCAGAAGATACTCTTTGATGTCATAGCAAAATACTATGCTCAAGAGAGAGATTGCCTATTAACTGATGAGTATTTTGATATTCATTCAGGAATTATTGAACTTTTAGGTAAGACAGGATGTTTATACTTTAATTTTTAGTGTAATAAAATATTTTAAAATATACAAGTTGAAATAGAAAATTGTGTATACTCTATGAGTATTACATTTTAATATTTTTCTTCTCTGATGTCAAGGTACTTCAGGAAGTCTTGTTTTACTTCACTACTATTGCCTACCTTGTAAATTCTATTATCAAATGTAACTAATATAGTATAGTGCATAAATCTAAGGAATACATCACAGAGCATCGCAGGGACATTCTAAGAAACATGATATAGCCGGGCGTGGTGACTCACACCTGTAATCTCAGCATTTTGGGAGGCCGAGGCAGGGTGAGTCACCTGAGGTCAGGAGTTCGAGATCAGCCTGGCCAACATGGTGAAACCCCGTCTCTACTAAAAATACCAAAAATTAGCCAGGTGTAGTGGCGGGTGCCTGTAGTCGCAGCTACTCTGGAGGCTAAGGCAGGAGAATGGCATGAACCCGGGAGGCAAAGCTTGTCGTGAGCCGAGATCGTGCCACTGCACTCCAGCCTGGGTGACAGAGCGAGACTCCGTCTCAAAAAAAAAAAAAAAAAAAAGAAAGAAAAAAGCATATGATATAGTATAAGGATTTAAGAACTGAGGTACCTAGAAATACTAACTTCTGAGTTATTAATTTGATAAACTTTCAGCAAAATAAAAAGTGAATGACATGTCATTTTTTAGCTATGTAAGTGGCCATAAAATTTCATGTTAAAAACAAAATAATGTTCGATAATGCTGGATATAGCTACATCGCATATTACATAGAATTATATAGATAATTTCCTGTGTTTGAAATATTCCGTAATAAAAAGTTTTAATTGTAGAAAAGAACCTGCAAACCAATACAACATTGTAGCATTTTAATTGACTACTAAATAAATACATACTATACTCTCCATTTTTCATCTTATGCTTTGTTTTCTTTGTAACCCATATAACAGAAAATGAGAAAAGGGCAGAAGCACTTGAAGCAATACAACTATATCTAAGATTGCTGTTGCCGAACATTAGAGAAGAATTACGATGGTTACTTACTTTCATGGCGTGGCGTCAGAGCCCAATGCCTACAAGTTGCAAAAACAGGTGAAAAATTTTGCAATAAGTTTTACCATTTTTTTGCTATTTTTTTCCTTTAAAAACCATTTATGCTAATGTTAATGTTTCTGTTTACAGTATGATAATAAAACAGTGGTCCTGAAAACTCTTGCCAAATCAGTTTTGCAGACCAAATCATTATTAAAAGTGTGGGCAGAACAACTGGTCTGGTTTCTACTGGAGTACCACTCTGAGCTCTTCAAGGTATCTCTGGCATTTTGCCTGGGCACTTTTATTACTAAGCTACTTGTGTCAAGCAAAAAAGAAAATCATTCACTTAGTAAATAATTTACTAAGTACCTATAATGTGCAAAGTTTAAAGAAATGCTGACTCCCCACACCCATAAAAGAGAAGGAAGGAGACTTAAAACCATTTTGTTGGCTGGGCACAGTGGCTCTTACTTGTAATCTCAGCACTTTGGGAGGCCAAGGCAGGTGGATCACTAGAGCCTAGGAGTTCGAGACCAGCCTGGGCAACATAGCAAAACCCCATCTATACAGAAAAATAACAGACCGAGCACAGTGGCTCATGCCTGTAATCCCAGCATTTTGGGAGGCCCAGGTGGGTGGATCACCTGAGGTCAGGAGTTCGAGACCACCCTGGGCAACGTGGCAGAACCCCATCTCTATTAAAAATACAAAAATTAGCCAGGTGTGGTGGCCCATGCTTGTAATCCCAGCTACTCAGGAGACTGAAGCAGGAGAATCGCTTGAACCTGGGAGGCAGAGGTTGCAGTAAGCCAAGACTGCGTCACTGCACTCCAGCCTGGGCAACAGAACAAGACTCTGTCTCAAAAAAAAAAAAAAAAAAAAAAAAGCAAGTCGTGGTGGCACACACCTGTGGTCCCAGCTACTAGGGAGGCTGAGGTGGAGGGTCAGTTGAGCCCGTGAGGTTGACGCTGCAGTGATCCGTAATCACGCCATTGCACTCCAGCGTGGGTGACAGAGTGAGACTCTGTCTCAAAACAAAACAAAACACTTAGGAGTAGCAGCAGCATTAGTAAAACATGGTCTTAATATATTTTGAAGCATTTTTGAAAGATATTTTTTGTAGCCTCACTATTATATTTTAGTACCAGATAATAGTATGAATACCTTTAATGGTGTTATTTCTCCAAAGCCTCTATAAAGAATTCTCTTTCTTCTGTTTCCTTGCTTAAAAATGTGTTTAACTGGGCACAGTGATACATGCCTTTAACCCCAGCTACTCTGGAGGCTGGGGTGGGATGACTTGAGCCCAGGAGTTTTCAACTAGCCTGGGCAACATTGCAAGACCCCATTTTATTTTTAAAAAATTTTTTGTCTCATGTCATAATGCAACATACTGATCCGAATTTTGTAACAGTTCTGTGACCTTAACTGAACTTTTTTTCCCCTTATTTACAAGAAAAAGGTGGCACTAAGTATATACAATAGAGGCAGTCTCCATTAACATTAAACATTTAAAAATGTTTCATTCCCCTGAATTTTGAATGAAACATATTTTTAAAGGTCATTTGTAAGTCAATTGTTAGGTACTCTACACCTAGTTTTTCATCCAAATAAATAAATAACAGATGGTAGTAAGGGCCCAGGTTATGTAAATGTTTAATACTACAGTCACTAAAGTAAAATTCTCATATGTAGTTTTTCTCATATGTAGTTTACCTGCCAAAATGGGTCCCAGATTTCAACTAGCAATTTAGAAAGAACACTTCCTCTCCTCTCTCCTCTTCTGTACTACTCAGCCTCTCTCTGCTTTCTTCTTTCTCACTCTACCCCCTCCTCTGCATAAATGAATCTGCCTCTTTCCTACATGTGGTACAGATATTAGGAAGGATTTTTTTCATCTTTCTACCTCCCCCTTTATGTTCAAACTAGCAGTGTCATAAGGAAACATACTAGTTCAGGTCAGGTGCAGTGGCTCATGCCTGTAATCCCAGCATTTTGGGAGGCCAAGGTGGGTAGATCACTGGAAGTCAGGAGTTCGAGACCAGCCTGGCCAACATGGTGAAACCCAGTCTCTACTAAAAATACAAAAAAATTAGCCAGGCGTAGCAGCAGGCACCTGTAATCCCAGCTACTTGGGAGGCAGAGGCAGGAGAATCGCTTGAACCCGGGAGGCGGAGGCTGCAGAGAGCCAAGATCGTGCCGCTACACTCCAGCCTGAGCGACAGCACGAGACTCCATCTAAAAAAACAGAAACATACTGGTTCAAGTTTTGTACCAGGCCACAAATGGAGAAAAGCAACTTGACATGGGCTGGAGGAAGTGGGGGTATGAGAATCAGGAAGTGGGGAGAAGGGCCCTGATGGTTGGTTTCTAGAGATTAGAGGCTGATGTATTTCAGGGAGGCTGAGGTGGGGATATTTATGATAGGGGCTCTGGAACGTGCCACGCTTGTTCCTGTTACAGAGCTTTCCCTGTTCTGTTTACCTTTGACCGCTGCTTTCACTCTAGCCTCTTTCTCTACTTTGTTTTCATAGTGGCACTTACCACTACCTGAAATTATATGTATTATGTATTTGCCTATTTTGTTGTTGTTGTTGTTGTTAAATTGTCTTTCCTATGAGAATGTAACTTCCCATAAATTCGGGAACTTGATCTATTCATTCATCACCTGTAACAGTACCTGGTACATAACAATCACTCACTCAATTTTTATTGAATGACAGAATGAATTAATGGGGACAGCTTCATGGCTGGAAAGTGACAGGACGAGTGGAAGCTAATGAAAAGGTAGCCTGTGAGCCAGGATGAAGGAGCTATCTAGACCTGAGCTTTGGGATTGTAGGGCTAGGGCATGCCCTCTGTAACAGTATTAGTCAATGGATTATTTCTCCAGATATGTGTAGTAGTCTGGGATTACCTTTGCTATAACCAAATTAGAAAAGAAATAGATACCTATTTTGTTTGGGGATTTTTTTTGTTGTTATTAGAGACAGGATCTCGCTGTGTTGCCCAGACGAGTCTTGAACTTCTGGACTCAAGTGATCCTCCCACTTCAGCCTCCCAAAGTACTGGGATTACAGGTGTGAGCCACCATGGCTGGCCTATTTGCCTATTTTAAGATAAAAATTTTAATGTATTTTAGAGCTACTATTTACATATGTACTGTGTAATGTTATTTAAATAAATGCTGTAATTAAAGTACAAATAATTTTTATTGTTATAGAAGAACATTTCACTAATGATGGGTTAACCTAATTTTATTTTATTTTATTTTTATTATTATTATTTTTTTTTGAGACGGAGTCTCACGCTGTCGCCCAGGCTGGAGTGCAGTGGCCGGATCTCAGCTCACTGCAAGCTCCGCCTCCCGGGTTTGTGCCATTCTCCTGCCTCAGCCTCCCGAGTAGCTGGGACTACAGGCGCCCGCCACCTTGCCCGGCTAATTTTTTGTATTTTTTAGTGGAGACGGGGTTTCACTGTGTTAGCCAGGATGGTGTCGATCTCCTGACCTCGTGATCCGCCCGTCTCGGCCTCCCAAAGTGCTGGGATTACAGGCTTGAGCCACCGCGCCCGGCGTAACCTAATTTTAAATATAATACATACATGAAAGCAGAAAATAAGATTTTAAGAGTGCTAAAAAAATTTCAAGAATTTATAATTCAGAGGCCTTCTACCACCCACCCTTTCCACTCATCTACGATCCTCTCCCTCTACTCATTGGTCAAAAATATGGAGATGTTTTTCTTTCTATGTTGAAATGCTGGCTAGAAAAAATTATATTAAATATTTGAAAATACCTGTTTTGTGTAGACACCAGTTACTTTTATTGGATCTGGTTAGTAAGAAACTTAAGAAGCTTCTACATGGAGAAGATGCACATGCCATATCAGGTATGGATTCCAGCTTGTTCCTCCTTTATCGTTAAGTGACTGTTGTGGCCAAATGAGTTGGGAAGGCATCAAAGATGAGTATGTAATAAATGTATGTAAAATGTTGTAAAAAGTGGTTATAGTAAGGTTATTTTTTAGTATCTCCTGGGCAAGTTCTTCTCTAGTCCTTTTTTGAAGCCCTTTATTTACCTTTTCTACTAAGAAGGCAAGAACTTTCTGTCTCTCACAGCTGCTCCAAGTTCTCACCTCCCCTTCAATTATCACCCACGTGCCTGCTTCTTTGCTCCTGTGCTCTCTGTTGTGTCTTTTTCTGACTCTCTCAGATTCTTTTTCTTGTTTTTCATCCTCTCTCCCTTGCTCCCTTCTTTTCTAGGAGAAGGATCAAATTTTATAGAGGAGTAGCCTGACTCCCAGTTGAATAGAGTCCATGATTTCATTCAGTGTCTTTAGGCTGTTGGTCTTATTATTATTATTTTTTTTTGAGACGGAGTTTTGCTCTGGTTGCCCAGGCTGGAGTGCAGTGGCGCAATCTCGGCTCACTGCAACCTCCGCATTCCGGTTTCAAGCGATTCTCCTGCCTCAGCCTCCCAAGTAGCTGGGATTACAGGCTCCTGCCACCACGCCCAGCTACTTTTTTTGTATTTTTAGTAGAGATGGGGTTTCACCATGTTGGTCAGGCTGCTCTTGAACTGCTGACTTTGTGATCCACCTGCCTCGGCCTCCCAAAGTGCTGGGATTATGGGCGTGAGCCACCGCGCCTGGCCCTAATTGGTCTGATTCTTTAACTTATAACTGTTTAAAACTATAACATATTTTTAATCCAAGTTTATTAAGATTGTCATGCGGCCAGGCGCGATGGCTCAAGCCTATAATCCCAGCACTTTGGGAGGCCGAGACGGGCAGATCACGAGGTCAGGAGATTGAGACCATCCTGGCTAACACAGTGAAACCCCGTCTCTACTAAAAAATACAAAAAATTAGCTGGGCGAGGTGGCGGGCGCCTGTAGTCCCAGCTACTCGGGAGGCTGAGGCAGGAGAATGGCACAAACCCGGGAGGCGGAGCTTGCAGTGAGCTGAGATCCAGCCACTGCACTCCAGCCTGGGGGACAGAGCGAGACTCCGTCTCAAAAAAAAAAAAAAAAAAAAAAAAAAGATTATCATGCAGGAAACAAAATAGCTTAATAGATATATCTGTGAGTGCCCACACCAAATTGTCTGGGCACCTTTTTGCCTCAGTTTCCTCAACTACCAAATGGGAATGATAATAGCTATTTCATTGTGCAGTTAAATATTTAATATTTATGCTATTAATGGGATATTAAATGTTTATTAATATATAATGCTGGTTGTAATTATGATTAATATATCTGAATTAATATGACATTAGCTGACACATATACTGAGCCCTACTATGTGTCAGAAACTGTGTTGAAGATTAACATAGACTTATGCAATTACTTAATCTTCACAATAATCTACTATGTAGACATTAATATTATTACTATTATTTGATTTTATAGGGGAGGTAACTGAAGCTTAGAGAGGTTATGTAACTTGGTGAACTAGAAAGATAGGTGACTTTTTTTCTTTAAAAAATGTTTCAAGGGTTGTGGCGGGGGAAAAAATGATTCAAAGGCATTATTAATTGTTGGAAAGAACATTTACAGAGGAGGGTATAAGTGTACTTGCTTGAATTACTTGGAATTTCTTAGCTAATAGATGCCATTTTATCTCATTCCCTTCTTTGAATACAGAGTATATGGCAACAAGTATGTTGCCACATGCATCCTATTTGATGTAAGTAAACATCGATACTAATGAAGTATTCTGAAACTAGTACTTAGAATCTTTTGGATTAATTTAATCTTCTCTGGCTAATTTCAAAACAAACAATTGGCTGCCATTACTGCATTATCTTTTCACATTCAACTTTTCATTACTTTTGACTTTTGAGGAAAATAGAAGAATTGTCAACATTTTACTCTTTATTTCTATTCAACAATATATGCTAGGCTGAGCGCAGCAGCGCCCACCTGTAATCCCAGCACTTTGCGAGACTGAGGCGGGCAGATCACCTGAGGTTAGGACTTCGAGACCAGTCTGGCCAACATGGTAAAACCCCGTCTCTACTAAAAATACAAAAAGTAGCCAGGTGTGGTGGTGCATACCTGTAATCCATACTTCTTGGGAGGCTGAGGCAGAAGAATCACTTGAACCCGGGAGGCGGAGGTTGCAGTGAGCCAAGATCATGCCACTGCACTCCAGCCTAGGCGACAGAGCAAGACTCTGTCTCAAAAACAAAAACAGAAACAAAAACGAATACACTACGGGGGGATTATATAAGTGTTTTGCACAATACCATGTACTACAAGTACTTGGAAAGTGAAGAGTTTTCTGATAATATTTTTCCCTAAATAACTTGCCTATTTTATCTCTTCTTGAAGCTTATCTCTTACTCAGTAAAACTGTCAGAGTATATCAGTAAACAACTTTAAATTTTTAAATTGCCTCCATGCTTTGTATTGTATGCTTTTTTCTCTGTAGATGGCTTGAAATTTATTTTCTTTTTTTTTTTTTTTTTTTTTGAGACAGAGTCTCACTCTGTCATGCAGGCTGGAGTGCAATGGTGCATCTCTGCTCACTGCAACATCTGCCTCCCGGGTTCAGGTAATTCTCCTGACTCAGCCTCCCAAGTAGTGGAAATATAGGTAAATACCACCACGCCCAGCTAATTTTTGTATTTTTAGGTAGAGACAGGGTTTCCTCATGTTGGCCAGACTGGTCTCGAACTCTCAACTTCAAGTGATCCGCCTACCTCGGCCTTCCAAAGTGCTGGGATTACAGGTGTGAGCCACCATGCCTGGCCTGAGTACTTGAAATTCATGAGTATTGATTTAAAATGCTTCTGACAGCCAGGATTTGTCTATCTATTCATTCAGTTATTCACTTAACATTTTTTGAATATCTACAGTTGTGCCAGAACTTGTATAAGCACCACAAAACACAAAGATGTGTAAGATAATGCCACTGCTTGCAATAAGCTCACATTCTAACATTCAGAATAACTAGCACATAGTAGATGTTCAGTAAACATTTGTTGACTAAATTCAGTGAAAGAGTTGATGAATGAGAGACAGCCATATCAATGAATCATAAAAACCTGACAGGGATGTGTTCAAGCCAGAGGAGATTATGGAAGCTTGGAGGAGGATTACCTGACTACCTAGTCTGAGGGAATCAAAGTTCGTAGAAGAGATAATGCATAACAGGAGTCTTGACGAATAGGAGCTTAAAGAATTAGAACAGTGTGAGCAAAAATAGGTAAGCACTAGAAACAGCAGTCAGGCATAAGGCAAAACAAAATGAAACAAAAATGATTAAAAAAAAAAAAAAAAAAAAAAAAGCCAGGCATGGTGGCATATGCCTGTGGTCCTAGCTGCTTGGAAGGCAGATGTGGGAGGATTGCTTGAGCTTAGTAGGTCAAGGCTGCAGTGAGTGTTGATCATGCCACTGCACTCCAGCCTGGGTGACAGAGTGAGATTCTGTCTCAGAAAACCAAAAAATTAAAAAATAAAAATAAATAAATAAAAAGAAACTGCTGCCAGGGAGACAGCAGAAATTGAAACTGGAGAGATTGATAGGTATCATCTTATGAAGGGCCATGTCATCATCTTATGAACGTGTTCATCATCTTATGAACATGTCTCTAACTTATTGGCCATGTCACTTAAATTTTTTATGTATGTCTCTTGAAACTGGGATAATAGTTTCTTGCTTCTCTTGCTTCTAGTTATTTTGGAGATCAAATAATGTTTGTAAAATAACATCATGTATGTTTTGCTAAAGTAAAAGCACTTTTGAAAGAAACTGGAACGAAGAAAGCCTAGGCATAGGTAATGTACCATAAGGCCAGTTTGGATAAGTACAATTTAGTTGGTTTTTTAACTTGCTTTTCCAGTGGTACTTTTTCTTTTTTTTTTTTTCTTTTTTTTTTTTTTTTTTCAGGCTTTACATTTTGCCAACCCTTGATGTACAAGGAGTTTGAAAAGCGAAAGGGAAGGACAATTCAATATCTATATCAGTTGGCTCTTGAGATTAATAGTAACCCCAGCATCTCTCTGAAACGAAAAAAGAAATTAATTAAGGAATTTCAAAAACACCATCCAGAAGCTTTGAATTAACATTTCTGGTACAATAAACTACATTTTGTAAATATAAACATTTCTCTGGTGGTTTTCTCAAATTGCCATACTTACACTTCAAAGAAAGCATAATCTCAAAAGATTTTAAGTGTTTTATTTTTTATTTTTATTTTGTAGAGACAGGGGTCCCACTATGTTGCCCAAGCTGGTCTCAAACTCCTGGTCTCAAGTCATCCTCCTGGCTTGGCCTCTTAAAGTGCTGGGATTATAGGCATGAGTCACTGTACTTGGCCATTATTTTATTTTTATAAAATATTAATTTTAATTTAATCATGCTTAAAATATGTTAAGGAAGTTTTTAACTTCAAGAAGGAATACAAGTTAGCCTTCATGTTTGCTGATTCACTTAACTACTATGCTGCTAAAATCACTTAATAAATGTGCTGCTATTATTAGGGAACTAGTACAGTTAATTTCATTTTTTTTCCACAGGAAAGGAACTTTTCATACACGAGCTCCCTGAATAAAGCATGCACTTTCCTTAGTATATGATTATTTCAAGCAACCCCCTTAAGCTGCTGTAACTTAAATGACTATGAATCATTGAAATAGGGAAAGATGCATGAAGTAGTTTGTTTTTTTTTTTTTTTTGAGATGGAGTCTTGCTCTGTCCCAAGCTGGAATGCAATGGCACCATCTTCTCAGCTCACTGCAACCTCTGCCTCCCGGATTCAAGCAATTCTGCCTGTCTCAGCCTCCCAGGTAGCTGGGATTACAGGCGCCTGCCACTAGGCCCAGCTAGTTTTTGTAGTTTTAGTAGAGATGGGGTTTCACCATGTTGGCCAGGCTGGTCTTGAACTCCTGACCTCAGGTGATCTGCCCGCCTCAGCCTCCAAAGGTGCTGGGATTACAGGTGTGAGCCACCACACCGGGCCGCATGAAGTAGATTTGAAAGGCCACAAATTAAAAATTCGTAAACATCAAAACTGTGATTTCTGTCTCTAATTCTTCTTCAGTCCATATTTTATGATTATCTTCTTTCCTTCTCATTCTTTCTCTGCTCCTTCCTTTTCTTTCCTCTTTCTCTCTCTCTTTCCAGCTTTTTCACTTTTTTCTTGCCGCCTTCTCTCTGTCTCTTTCTTTGTTTTAAGTTGGTTAGTTCAC
Source organism: Chlorocebus sabaeus (assembly GCF_047675955.1). Lineage (NCBI taxonomy): Eukaryota > Metazoa > Chordata > Mammalia > Primates > Cercopithecidae > Chlorocebus > Chlorocebus sabaeus. The sequence continues at coordinate 97,594,966 of NC_132914.1, read as the reverse complement.
TCTATGGCATCATTCCCTAATGTAGCAGGGATTCAATACCTATGGAAAGTTTTACACAGAAAAATTCTTTTGGGCCAAGCATAGTGGCCCATGCCTGTAGTCCCAGAACTTTGAGAGGCCAAGGAGGGAGGATTGCTTAAGGCCAGGAGTTCAAGACCAGCCTGAGTAATAGTGAAACCCTGCCCCTATCTCTACAAAAATTACAAAAAAATTTAGCCAGGTGTGGCAGCTCACACCTATAGTCCCGGCCACTCAGGAGGCTGAGGTGGGAGGGTCTCTTGAGCCCAGGAGTTTTAGGCTGCAGTGAGCTATGATTGTGCCACTGTACTACAGCCTGGGCAATAAAGCAAGACCCTGTCTCAAAAAAAAAAAGAAGAAGGGAAAAAGTATTTTGTGGTAATCTTAATTTATATCATTGATCACAGGGAAAGAGAAGCATGATTAATTAAGTTCTTGAAAAAAAATAAACTATATTAGACAGATGTCATCAGTTTTATCTTTTTGTATAAAACCTGTATCAGTCATCTTGAATTAGAACACTTAGTTTCTAAGTTCTCAACTAAGAAGCCAGACATAGTGGCATGTACCTATAGTCCCAACTATTTGAGAGGCTGAAGCGGGAGGGTCCCTTGAGCCCAGGATGTTTAGTTTGTTTGTATGTTTGTTTTTGTAGAGATGGGGTCTCACTATATTGCCCAGGCTGGTCTCAAACTCCCGGCCTCAAGTGATCCTCCTGCCTCTGCCTCCCAAAGTGCTGGAATTACAGTTGTGAGCCACTGTGTCTGGCTGACCACAGGCGTTAGAGGCCAACCTGGGCAACATAGCAAGACCCTGTCTCAGGGGGAAAAAAATTCTCAGCTAAGGCTTGGCCTGGTGGCTCACGCCTGTAATTCCAGCACATTGGGATGCTAATGCAGGAGGATTGCTTGAGACCGGGAGTTCAAGGCCAGCCTGGGCAATGTAGTTTGACCCTGTGTTTACAAAAAATATAAAAATTTTAATTGCTGGGCAGAGTGTGGTGTACCTTGTAGTTCTGACTACTCAGGAGACTGAAATGGGAGGATCACGTGAGCCAGAGTTTGAGGTTTCAATGAGCCATGAGTGTACCACTGCACTCCAGCCTGGGCAACAGAGCAAAACACTGTCTCAAAAAAAAAAAAAAAAAAAGAAAAAAAAATTATTGGCCAGGTGTGGTGGCTCACACCTGTAATCCTAGCACTTTGGGAGGCCAAGACAGGTGGATAACTTGAGGTCAGGAGTTCGAGAGCAGCCTGTCCAACATGGTGAAACCCCATCTCTACCAAAAATACAAAAATTAGCCATGCGTGGTGGTGGGCGCCTGTAATCCCAGCTACTTGAGAGGCTGAGGCAGGAGAATCGCCTGAACCCAGGAGGTGGAGGTTGCAGTGAACTGAGATCACGCCACTGCACTCCAGCCTCAGCAACAGGGAGAGACTCTGTCTCAAAACAAACAGACAAAAATTCTCAACTAAGAGTTTGTGAAAAGGTTTCAAAGGCCCAAAGTACAAGACACTTCATGAAACTATAGGCAGTTTTTTGTGTATCTGTGCTTATGGCATGTTTCTAGGAAGACAATCCATGGCTATCAGCAAAGTTTCACGAGGACTGTGGTGCAAGCACAGTAAGAACCACTGGGTTCAAGAATCTAAAAGTCTTTCTTGATGTATATTTATATATTTCCCAAATTTTGCTTTTACCTTATGGATAAACTATTAAATATCCCAATGTTATATTAACATAAGAGCATTGGCTGGATGTGGTGGCTCATGCCTATAATCCCAGCACTTTGGCAGGCTGAAGTGGGTAGATTGCTTGAGCCAAGGAGTTCCAAGACCAGTCTGCACGACATGGCAAAACCCCATCTCTACTAAAAATGCAAAAATTAGCCAGGCAAAATGGTGGGTGCCTATAGTCTCAGCTGCTCAGGAGGCTGAGGTGGGAGGATCACACTTGAGCCCAGGAGCAGAGGTTGCTGTGAGCTGAGATTATGCCACTGCACGCCAGCCTGGGCAAAAAAAAAAAAAAAGGCACTAAGCTAGATGACTTCTAAGTTCTTCCTACTTAAAAAAAAAAAAAAAAAGAAAAAGAAAGGCTGGGCGTGGTGGCTCACACCTGTAATCCCAGCACTTTGGGAGGCCAAGGCAGGTGGATTACCTGAGATCAGGAGTTCGAGACCAGCCTGGCCAACATGGTGAAACCCTGTCTCTACTAAAAATACAAAAAAATTATCTGGGAGTGGTGGTGCATGCCTGTAATCCCATCTACTTGGGAGACTGGGACAGGAGAATTGCTTGAACCCAGCAGGCAGAGGTTGCCGAGATGGCGCCATTGTACTCCAAGCCTGAGTGACAGAGCAAGACTCTGTCAAAAAAAAAAAAAAAAAATAGCAACCCAATTATATGACACTAGAAGATAAAACTGCCCTAATCTGCGTATGGCTTTTTTTAAAGTTGGGGAGGAAGTTAATATACTTCCAGTGGAAGACCTGAGAGGGTACCTGAAGAGACACCAGGAAAATACTGGAAATATGCCACCAAGCCCTCTTCAATAGAAGAGTCTCCTTATTCGGAAAATTGCCATTTTAATGTTCACTGTGAATCAGGTGGGGATTTGCTAGTCATCACTATGAATGGTGGATACTTTGACAAATGCTTTAAGGTTATTACTATGTCCTTGCATCTGCTGTTCAGAAAATTATAACCTTATATCTTCGCACTGAGCCTCAGTTTTTTAAAAATCTCTAAAATAAAAATACACATGCACAGATTTATATTTTTAAGATTGAGATATTCCTTTAATAGTTTAAGATTGAAACAAAGAAATAAAAAATGAAATAAATTTTTAAAAAAATTTTTAAGATTCCACCAGATAATACCAAAGGTACCTTCCAACTCTTTGATGGATAACAGTCATCTCTCCATCTGTAAATAGTGGGTTTGTGAGGGAGAATGTGTGGTAACAAGAATATGGGCTCTGCAGTCTACAATTCAATGCAGTTTCCATCAAAATACTACCATCGTTCTTTACAGAACTAGAAAAAAAAAAAAAAACCCTAGGCCAGGCACAGTGGCTCACACTTGTAATCCCAGCACTTTGGGAGGCCACGGACAGGTGGATCACCTGAGGTCAGCAGTTCGAGTCCAGCCTGGCCAACATGGTGAAAACCCATCTCTACTAAAAATACAAAAATTAGCTGGGTGTGGTGGCACATGCCTGTAGTCCCAGCTACTCAGGAGGCTGAGGCAGGAGAATCGCTTGAACTCGGGAGGTGGAGGTTGTGGTGAGCCAAAATCATGCCACTGCACTCCAGCCTGGCTGGTGACAGAGCGAGACTCCATTTCAAAAAAAAGAAAAAGAAAATCCTGAAATTCATATGGAAACAAAAAAGAGCCTGCATAGCCAAGGCAAGACTAAGTAGAAAGAACAAATCTGGAGCCATCACATTACCTGATTTTAAACTATACTATAAGGCCATAGTCACCAAAACAGCATGGCACTAGTATAAAAATAGGCACATAGACCAATGGAACAGAATAGAGAACCCAGAAATAAACCCAAACACGTATAGCCAACTGATCTTCGACAAAGCAAACAAAAACAGTAAGTGGGGAAAGGACACCCTCTTCAACAAATGGTGCTGGGATAATTGGGAAGCCATATATAGCCACCTTACTCCCACAGAATGGCCATAATTAAAAAATCAAAAAATAATAGATGTTGGCATGGATGTGGTGAACAAGGAACACTTCTGCATTGGTGGTGGGAATGTGAACTAGTACAGCCACTATGGAAAATGGTGTGGAGATTCCTTAAAGAACTATAAGTAGAACTATCATTTGATTCAGCAATCCCACTACTGGGTATCTACCCAGAGGAAGGGAAGTCATTATACGAAAAAGATACTTGCACAAACATGTTTATAGCACCACAGTTGACAATTGCAAAAATATGAATGAATGAAACTGGATCCTCATCTCTCACCTTATACAAAAATCAACTCAAGATGGATCAAGGACTTAAATCTAAGAACTGAAACTATGAAAATCCTAGAAGATAACATGGGGAAAACTCTTCTAGACATTGGCTTAGGCAAAGATTTCATGACCAAGAACCCAAAAGCAAATACAACAGAAACAAAGATAAATAGGTGGGACTTAAATGAAAGTGCTTTTGCACAGCAAAAGGAACAGTATGCACAGTAAACAGAGAACCCACAAAGTGGGAGAAAATCTTTATATATCCGACAAAGGACTAATATCCAGAATCTACAAGGAACCCAAATCAGTAAGAAAAAAACAATCCCATCAAAAAGTGGGCTAAGGACATGGATAGACAGTCCTCAAAAGAAGATATACAAATAACCAACAAACATATGAAAAAATGCTCAACATCACTAGTGATTAGGGAAATGCAAATCAAAACCACAGTGCAATACCACCTTACTCCCACAGAATGGCCATAATTTAAAAATAAAAAAATAATAGATGTTGGCATGGATGTGGTGAACAAGGAACACTTCTGCATTGCTGGTGGGAATGTAAACTGGTACAGCCACTATGGAAAATGGTGTGGAGATTCCTTAAAGAACTAAAGTAGAACTATCATTTGATTCAGCAATCCCACTACTGGGTATCTACCCAGAGGAAAAGAAGTCATTATATGAAAAAGATACTTGCACACACATGTTTGTAGCACCACAATTCACAATTGCAAAAATATGAAACCAGCCCAAATGCCCATCAATCAACAAGTGGATAAAGAAAATGTGGTACATATATATATATATATATATACACACAATGGAATACTATGCAGCCATAAAAAGGAATGAATTAATGGCATTTGCAGCAACCTGGATGGGATTGGAGACTATTATTCTACGTGAAGTAACTGAGGAATGGAAAACCAAACATCGTATGTTCTCCCTCATAAGTGGGAGCTAAGCTATGAGAATGCAAAGGCCTTTGATACAGTGGGCCGGGCATGGGGATTACGCCTGTAATCCCAACACTCTGGGAGGCTGAGGCGGGTGGATCACCTAAGGTCAGGAGTTCAAGACCAGCCTGGCCAACATAGTGAAACCTGTCTCTACTAAAAATACAAAAATTAGCCGGGCACGGTGGCGGGCACCTGTAATCCTGGCTACTTGGGAGGCTGAGATAGGAGAATTGCCTGAACCCAGGAGACGGAGGCTGCAGTGAGCCAAGATCATGCCACTGCACTCCAGCCTGGGTGACAGAGCAAGACTCCATCTTGAGGGGGGGAAGAATGATACAGTGGAGTTTGGGGACTTTGGGGTGAAAGGGTGGGAAGGGGGTAAGGGATAAAAGGCTACAAATTGGGTTCAGTGTATACTGCTGGGGGGATGGGTGCACAAAGATCTCACAAATCACCAGTAAAAAGCTTATTAATGTAACCAAATACCACCTGTTCCCCAAAAACCTATGGAAATAAAGAACTTTAAAAAATAAAATACAAGAATAAAAAAAAAACTTAAAAAAAAAGAACATGGGCTCTGGAATCATAGACCTGGATTTATGGTTTGACCTGTTTGGGTTAAAAGGTAAAATACCATCGCATGAGTATTCTAGATTAGGATAAAATATAGTTTAGAAATAGAACTACCAGAAGTCAGAGTTGTTAAGCATACTTTAAATGTCTTATTTTGTTATTATTTAAATTGAATATTTCCTACCACATTCGCTAATGGAGCTTGTTTTTATCAACACATGCATACCATTACTCCATGAAACTTGTAAACAATGAAACTTGTTTACAAAGAAACATTGACATCTACTCAACAGTTTTTAGAGGTTCTGAGGCATTAATTTCTAAAGAGAAATTTCTAACTGAGCATTGCCATGCCACCTAGTGACAGCTTCATAAAGCACAGTTATTAGGCTTAAAAAGAATTAAGTTCACAAGGGTATCGTCATTCAATGTTAGGCTAAGCATTTTGGAGGGATTTATGTGTAAAGCACTTTTTTTCTCTGTATAAATAAATCCAGCTTCAATTACTGGAAAACTTTCCTCCTGATAGAATATTCAGTAAATTTTCATGACCATTAACGGTCTGATTCATAAGACTTAAGACTGTTTAAACTTCTTAGATTATTCAGTCTCTACGAGATGACAAAGATTGTTTGCTTGACCAAACTTTAGTCAGGTTCCTGAATCTTCCTCTAGTCCCATCTGTGCTCTTCCTTGTAAAATCCTATTTTAGCAAAGAACCCTGCTGTGTCAGTTTAGGAAGAAGCCCCCACCATCAACATCTGATCATACTCAATAGCCAATCAGGTTCCTCATCCGTCATTATCCCCCAGAGGTTATGTGTCATCATCCTGGCCAGTCTTCAGCTAGTATCTCGTTAGGTCAGTTCTGCCAGAATCTCCCTTACCCTTGAGGTTTTTCTCTCAGTAATTTTCCATTCATTGACCCCTGACCTGCTTCTTGGCTATAAATTCTGACTACTTGGCCATGCCGTACTCAGATTTGAGGCTAGTATCTCTCCCTGACCACAGGATCCCATAGCAGTGGTCCCTATACCTATTTTGATGGTCCTGAATAAAATCATCTTTTAACAAGTTTCACTGAATAATTTTTTTGTTGACAGGTACTATCCACATAAATAAAAGTTTGGTTGGTTGGTTGGTTGGTTTCTGGAGGCAGGGTCTAACTCTGCCACCCAGGCTGAAGTGCAGTGGTGTGATCATGGCTCACCACAGTCTCAACCTCCTGGGTTCAAGCGATTTTCCCACCTCAGCCTCCTGAGTAGCTGGGACTACAGGCACATGCCACCAAGCCCAGCTAGTTTTTTTTTAGAGACAGGGTTTCACTATGTAGCCCAAGCTAATAAAAGATTTTCTAACTCCAAAAAAAATTTTTTTTGAGACAAAACGTTTTTCTTCTTATGCAACTTTTATACATAAAGAATTCAAGACTGAAATCTGTTATTGAGATCTTTTTCCTGGAAATCTTTCCTTCCTGTACACTCTACAAGTAGATTTGAAGTGCTTCTATTTGCTAATTCCTTGCATGCTAAAAAGATTTTTGGAGCACAAAAACCAAAAAAGTTGGGGTTGAAGCCTTATCTCTGATGCTTAGCAACCCTGTAAGCAATGATGCTACCTAATCATTTATTCATGAGTATAATCATTCAACTTTTCATCTGTGCCAGGTATGATGTAGGAGACGTAAAGTGGATGTCCGTCCCACCCTTGGAAAAGTAACTCTAATACAAGGAACATGAGCATGACATTAACAATGTAGTAAATGTATAGAGGTATGAATACAGAACTCTATACAACTAATTTATTAGGGTATCTGAAAGGCTTCAGGGAGAAGCAGTATTTAAACTCGGTCGTGAAATCTGAATGGGAGTTAAAATTTGTGACAGCATCTCTGGAAGAAGGACGAGGATGTTCAAAGGGACTGGGTTGCCAAGAACATTTTGTACATATTTCCGTCTTTCGGGGGTTGCATGCATATGCATACATGAAAATTATATATATGTATGTATATAAGAATGGCAGATTGGGTTGGAAAGATTAGGAGTTGAGAGTAAATTTAACTTTGATATGTTTAGGGTGAGGTACTTGTGAACATCTAAATTGAAGGTGTGGTAAAGCATAAACTTCAAAATTAGACCCACCTGTGTTTGACTCACAAGTCCACTACCTAGTGTGACCTTGAACAGTTTACTCATTCTTTTGAACCTAGGTTTTCTCATTTGCAAAATGGAGCTAGTATACAATTGTTGCAGTTAGGATTAAATTTTATATATATACACACACACATATATATATATATACACATTGCCTGTCACAGGTTAGGCTATTTTAATAAGTGCTATCCTCTCACCCTCTAGGCCTGTGTTTCTCTTTTTGTGTTTGTTTTTTTGTTTTTCTTTGAGACGGAGTTTCGCTCTTATTGCCCAGGCTGGAGTGCAATGGCGCGATCTCGGCTCACCGCAACCTCATGCCTCCCAGGTTCAAGAGATTCTTCTGCTTCAGACTCTCAAGTAGCTGGGATTACAGGCATGCACCACCACGCCTGGCTAATTTTGTATTTTCAGTAGAGACGGGTTTCTCCAAGTTGGTCAGGTTGGTCTCTAACTCCTGACCTCAGGTGATCCTCCCGCCTCAGCCTTCCAAAGTGCTGGGATTACAGGCATGAGCTACCGTGCCCAGCCTTAGGCCAGTGTTTCTCAAAGTGGCTACGTGCACCAGAATTACCTGGAGTGCTTGTTACACAATGACACCTTTCCATACCTAATGAATTAATTTACTGAGATGGAGCTTGAAACTGAAATTTAACCATCATGTTGGAGTTGTGAGGCATATAAATTATGTTAATTAACTTGTATACAAAGACTTTTTTTTTTTTGAGACAGAGTCTCACTCTGTCGCCCAGGCTGGAGTGCAGTGGCACAATCTTGGCTCACTGTAACCTCCAACCTCCCGAGTTCAAGTGATTCTCCAGTCTCAGCCTCCTGAGTAGCTGGGATGACAGGTGACCGCCACCACACCTGGCTAATTTTTGTGATTTCAAGTGATTCTCCCGCTCAGCCTCCTGAGTAGCTGGTACTACAGGCGTGAGCCACCACACCTGCCTAATTTTTGTATTTTTAGGAGAGATGGAGTTTCACCATGTTGGCCAGGCTGGTCTCAAACTCCAGACCTCAGGTGATCTGCCCGCCTCGGCCTCCCAGAGTGCTGGGATTACAGGCGTGAGCAACTGCACCTGGCAAAGACTTCTAATTACACAACTGTTCACTGACTGAAGTTTCTATTAGCATTTTCCCTTAGGCTAAAAATATGAAACCACTTACCCTTTTTTCAGAAAGAATATGATACTTCGAAAGTATCGATGGATATATGAGACATTTTCCTAATTCTTTTTTTTCTTTTTCTGAGGCAGGATCTCTGTCACCGAGGCTGGAGTGCAGTTGTGTGATCTTGGCTCACTGCAACCTCTGCCTCTCAGATTCAAGCGATTCTCCCGCCTCAGCATCCTGAGTGGCTGCTACTATAGGCATGAGCCACCACACCCGCCTAATGTTTGTATTTTTAGTAGAGACAGGGTTTCACCATTTTCCTAATTTTTAAAGTCCAAGTTCAGAGTAAAACTAGGTGCTTTAAAGATGGCTCAAGAATGCTAAATACTAACCATTAAATTAGCCACAAAAAGTTAATAAAACGCTAAAATTGACAAAGATATTTTGATAAGGTTATTCCTTTGTTTAGTTGGTTGGTTTTTTGTTTGTTTTTTTTTTGAGACGGAGTCTTGCTCTGTCGCCCAGGCTGGAGTACAGTGGCCAGATCTCAGCTCACTGCAAGCTCCGCCTCCTGGGTTTACGCCATTCTCCTGCCTCAGCCTCCTGAGTAGCTGGGACTACAGGTGCCCGCCACCTCGCCCGGCTAGTTTTTTGTATTTTTTAGTAGAGACGGGGTTTCACCGTGTTAGCCAGGATGGTCTCGATCTCCTGACCTCGTGATCCGCCCTTCTCGGCCTCCCAAAGTGCTGGGATTACAGGCTTGAGCCACCGCGCCCAGCCTATTCCTTTGTTTTATTTGTTGCGTGTTTTATTGTAAGATTGTCACTAGGGGGCCAGGCTTGGTGGCTCATGCCTGTAATACCAGCACTTTGGGAGTCTGAGGCAGGCAGATTGCTCGAGCCCAGGAGTTGGAGACCAGCCTGGGCAACATGGCAAAACTCCATCTCTACAAAAAATTAGCCAGGCATGGTAGTGGACACCTGTAATCCCAGCTACCCAGAAGGCTAAGGTGGGAGGATCACTTGCTGTGAGGAGTGATCAAGCCACTGCACTCTAGCCTGGATGACAGAATGTGACCCTGTTGTGCGCACACACACACACACACACACACACAAAATTAAAAATTCGCCAGGCGCAGTGGCTCACACATGTAATGGCAGCACTTTGGGAGGCCAAGGCGGGTGGATCACTTGAGGTCAGGAATTCGAGACCAGCCTGGCTAACATAGTGAAACCCTGACTCTACTAAAAATACAAAAAAATTAGCCAGGCATGATGGCAGGTACCTGTAATCCCAGCTACTGGGGAGGCTGAGGCAGGCAGGCAGAATTGCTTGAACCCGGGGGGCAGAGGTTCCAGTGAGCGGAGATCGCATCACTGCACTCCACTCTGGGCGACAGAGCGAGACTCAGTCTCAAAAAAAAAAAAAAAAAAGATTGTCTTAAGTTAGTTTAGGGCTTATACTTCAGAATAAAAGGGGTATAATTAGCAATTCAACTGTTTACAAAAAATTGAAGGCCGGATGCCGTGGCTCACACCTGTAATCCCAGCACTTTGGGAAGCCGAGGTGGGCAGATCACCTGAGGTCGGGAGTTTGAGACCAGCCAAACCAACATGGTGAAACCCTGTCTCTACTAAAAATACAAAAATTAGCCGAGCATGGTGGCACGTGCCTGTGATCTCAGTTACTCTGGAGGCTGAGACAAGAGAATCACTTGAACCCAGGAGGCAGAGGTTGTAATGAGCCAAGGTCGTGCCATTGCACTCCAGCCTGGGCAACAAGAACGAAACTCTGTCTCAAAAAAAAAAAAAATTGAATAAATACATATTTAAATATATATTGAAAATGTGAGTGAACACAATTTGAAAAATATTTTGTGTTAATAAGATATACAAATTATAAAATTACACAATTCAGTATTTCAACTGCTAACTCTTTAGTGCTTCTATAATTATTCAAATTAATTTTCCTGATTTATTTTTTCCCTACTGTGTGTTTTTGTTTGTTTGTTTTTTAGAGACAAGGTCTTGTTCTGTCACATACACTGGAGTGCAGTGGTACGATCATAGCTCACTACAGCCTCTAACTCCTGGGCTCAAGTGCTCCTCCTGCCTCTGCCTCCCAAAGTGGTTGGATCACAGGTGAGAGCCATCTTGCTGGGCCCCTACTGTTTTCTTGAATCCTTACCCTCTTTTCTTAGATTCATTGTCATCTTACTACAGTACTGTATCGTTAAGCAGTTCTTTCAGAAATGGTCTCAAGAATGGTACTTTGAGACCTTGTTTATCCAAAAGTTTGTATTTTGTCCCCAGGCTTTGAATACTGGTTTGACCAGGGACTGCGGCTCCTGTTGCTCAGCATTTAGTCTAACTTCCTTATAGCGTGTCTTCCTAAACTTCGGAGAGTAGAAAGCTAAAAACCTCATTTTCCAGCTCCTTTGTAGCCAGTGTTCTGAATATGATTTACATAAAACTTTTTTTTTTTTTAATTACTATTTTTTGAGACAGGGTTTCTCTCTAGTCACTCAGGCTGGAGTGCAGTGGTGCAGTCTCGGCTCACCTTGTCTCTAAACAACAAACAAAAACACACAGTAGGGAAAAAATAAATCGGGAAAATTAATTTGAATAATTATAGAAGCACTAAAGAGTTAGCAATTGAAATACTGAATTGTGTAATTTTATAATTTGTATATCTTATTCGTATATCCCCCTCCGCTGAGATTACAAGCATGTGCCACCACACCTGGCTAATTTTTTGTATTTTTAGTGGAGATGGGGTTTCACCGTGTGGGCCAAGCTGGTCTCGAACTCCTGACCTCAAGTGATCCACCTGCCTCAGCCTCCCAAAGTGCTGGGATTACAGGCATGAGCCACCGCGCCTAGCTTACATGAAACTGTTTATATGCCTTTGTATGAAACTTACTTGGAGGTAAATTCAGTGGACAGAGAGAGAGAGGGAGAGAGACCCATTTTACTGATGTGGATTATAGTATTGGCTTCCTGCTGTAGTCAGTGGTTGCGTGGTAGCAGCAGCTTCCTGTTTTGACCAGCAACTTTGTCTTGTTAGCAGAGGTCATCTAGTTCCAGAGCCAGTAGCTACAGAAGTGGCCTATAAATTCATCAAGCACCAGACCTGATCATGCAGGACCTCCTTGGAGGGCTGGTCCTGCAGGGAAATGGTTCCTGGAAGCTCAAGTTTATGGTCTGCCTTTTGGCCAGTTCAGTAATTCTTTAATCCATTTAATTTTTGTAAACCAGCTTTAGTAAGTAGACTATTCTCTGCAACAGAATTCTGGTTTTAGATTGTCCCTTGTTATTGCCAAGAATGAAATGCTTTCTGAAGGTAAGGCTGCCATGATAAATCATTTTGGCAAAAGTGAAGAATAACAAAAGGATTGTGTAGTAGCTTGCCTCCAAGGTGGTCCTCAGTGATCCCTGCTTCACACCCTTTTGTAGCTCCCCTGACCCCCACACCACATTGTACCAGAGTTAATTTGTGTGACCAACAGAATATGGAAGAAGCGATGGCGTGTCACTTCCAAGATGAGGCTATAAAAGCCTGCAGCTTCCATCTTGCATGTGTGCTTGGGCACGCACACACACTCTTTCTCTCTCTCCCTCTCCTTTTCCCTCCCCCAACCTGTCAGATCCACTTTAGGGGAAATTGTGTCTTAAACAGTCCTATGGAGGACTTACATGATGAGGAACTGCAGAATCCTCTTGCCAGCAGCCATGCGAATGAGTTTGAAGTGAATCCTCCAACCCAAGTCAAGTCTTCAGAGGTTGCATTCTCAGCTGTCACGTTGATTGCAAGCTCATGGGAGATTCTGAGTTGACCCAATAAAGCTACTCTTGGATTTCTGACCCTCATAAACTATATGAGATGATAATTAAAAAAAAAAAAAATTTTAAGAGATGGTATCTCACTCTGTTGCCCAGGTTGGAGTACAGTGGTGTGATCTTAGCTCACTGCAGCCTCGAACTTCTGGGCTCAAGCAATCCTCCTGCATCAGCCTCCTGAGAAGCTGGGAGTAGCTCATAAAATTGACTCATGTCCTTAAGACCAGTCTGAATCCAGTCCTGTATATGCCACTTCCACCTGATGGCAGCACATGCTGCTGAGCACACCTAACCTACAGTGGGGAGGAGAAATTATCTCAGGGAGAAATCAGAGCAATATTTCTGGTGGTTCAACTTACATGAAGACATGGGTGGAGATGACAGTTAATGGTTTGACCAGAGGGTCAGAGATTTGACAACTACAAGGTAAGAAACCCAGGCCAGGAACAGTGGCTTAGGCCCATAGTCTTGACACTTTGGGAGGCCAAGGCAGGAGGATTGCTTGAGGTTAGGAGTCCAAGGGCAGCATGGGCAACATAGTGAGATTCCCTATCTCTAAAAATAAAAATTAAAAAATTAGCCAGGCGTGGTGGTGCAAGCTTGGAGTCCCAGCTACTCTGGAGGCTGAGGTGAGAAGATCACTTGAGCCCAGGAGTTCTAGGCTGCAGTGAGCTAGGATCATGCCAGTGCACTCCAGCCTAAGCAAAAGATCAAGACCCCATCTCAAAAAGAAATAATAATAAATTTTAAAGAAGAAAGAAAAAAGAAACTTGGGAAGTAGAAGCTTTGGGGAAGTATGTGGACAAACTCAGAATAGGCCCCAAATGCAAGGATATTTGTTTCCTGTGTGAAAGCTTATCAAAAGCTTTCTTATCAAAAGCCATCTTCTGTGGGTAAGGCTCTTAATATTTAAATGGACAGCGTAGCCTACACTGTGGACGTTGGTTAGCCTCTTTCCCGAGCCATCCCAGTGCTTACTCAGTTATGCTACATTCTAGGAAAATTCCCTCAGCTTCTTTCCAACTCAGACTTTGTCTTTTTTCTTTTTCTTATTTTTTCTTTCTTTTTTTTTTTTTTTTCAGACAGAATCTCTCTGTCACCCAGGCTGGAGTACAGTGGTGTGATCTTGGCTCACTGCAACTTCCACCTCCTGGGTTCAAGCAATTCTCGTGCCTCAGCCTCCCGAGTAGCTGGGACTACAGGCATGCACTGCCCTGCCCAGCTAATTTTTGTGTTTTCAGTATGGACGGGGTTTTACCGTGTTGCCCAGGCTGGTCTTGAACTCCTGGGTTCAAGCCATCCACCTGCCTCGGTCTCCCAAAGTGCTGGGATTACGTGGGTGAGCCTCTGCACCCAGCCCAGATTTTCAGCACACTACTAGTGTCCATTCTGCTGTTCAATCCATCTATTAAGCAAAAGTTTTTTTTTGTTTGTTTGTTGTTTTTTTTTGAGACAGGGTCTTACTCTGTTACCCAGGCTAGAGTGCAGTGGCACAATCTTGGCTCCCTGCCACCTCTGCTTCCTGGGTTGAAGCAATCCTCCTGTCTCAGCCTCCCAAGTAGCAGGGATTACAGGTGCGCACCACCACACCCAGCTAGTTTTCGTATTTTTAGTAGAGATGGGGTTTCACCATGTTGGCCAGGCTGGTCTCGAACTCCTGACTTCAGGTAATCTGCCTGCTTTGGCCTCCCAAAGTGCTGGGATTACAGGCGCCTGGCCCAAAAGTTATTTTTAATAACTTATTTTTAATTTTTAAGAACTATTTTTGTTATAGCAACCTGCTCTTGTTGCAATAGATAACAGTGACCCCATCAGTCCTTTAGAGGGTACTAGTTTTTGGTTTTTTCCTTTATTTTCTTCCCTTAGGGATTCATTCTTGTTAGATTTGGGGCCTCTCTGGTGATAAGTATCCCTCAAATGTTTAATGCTTGGTTGTCTGTTCATTTTTCTTCATTTCTGAATTCCTGTTTACCCATGGGTGAATCCAAGTTTTTTTGTGTGACGGAGTTTCGCTCTTGTTGCCCAGGCTGGAGTGCAATGGCACTATCTTGGCTCACTGCAACCTCCACCTCTCGAGTTTATGTGATTCTCCTGCCTCAGCCTCCCAAGTAGCTGGGATTACAGGCACCTGCCACCACACCCAGCTAATTTTTTGTATTTTTAGTAGAGACAGGGTTTCACCATGTTGGCCAGGCTGGTCTTGAACTCCTGATGTCAGGTGATCCACCCACCTCGGCCTCCCAAAGTGCTAGGATTACAGGCATGAGCCACCACGCCTGGTCAATCCAAGTTCTAATTTGGTGTTTTGCCTCTCGTTGTTGTTGGAGGGGGGGCAGTGAAAGGGAAACAAGAGGGAGATGTGCTTAGTTCCCTAGGGCCCTCCCCTGTCAACATTCTTTCTAATGAGGTCCAAGCTCTTGGCTTTAATCAGAGTTCAGTGACACAACCCACTGCTCCGTTAAAATTTTCTTCTTACTTTGATGCCCTTAGGGGATATGAAATTATTTCAGGTTCTAGTCTTTCCTTTCCAACCTTTACACTTTAACCCCTTTTCCTGCTCAGCCTCAGTAACAAGACAGGAAGTAGGGCACAGCTGTAGGTTTCAATCTTTTAATGGCTAACCCATGATCTCCTTCTACTTTTTTTTTTTAAGACAGGATCTCACTATATTGCCCAGGCTGAAATATACTGGCTATTCACAGGTGCAGCTGTAGCACACTGCAGCCTCAAACTCCTAGGCTCAAGCAATCCTCCTACCTCAGCCTCTTGAGTAGCTGGGACTGCTGACACATGCCACCATGCCCAGCCTTCTCCTATTCTCTGTATTCATCCTAAGATTAAAATATCTCTGGAATTGTTCTTACCTGTTTGGTAGTTTTCTCCTGCCCTGATTTGGGATATGGGTTTTCTTGTTTCTCTAACAATCTAATCGTATTTGTTTTCCATATTTTGGACACTTCTCCACATCACTAGTACTCTTTTTGTTTACTAGAATTACGGATTTAATCTTACAAAGGATAACAGAATTTTGTCATGCACATAATATGGACTCTAATAAAATGAATACCCAGTGTTCAATATCTAGCTTGAGAAACGCTGTATCACAAATAGCACTGAAATGTACCCTGTGTATTTCTCCCTCATGTACTTCCCTCCCCTCCCCAGCAGACGTTTAATGGGATTTGGAACAGGTAGAGAAATAGGTGAACATGATCAGTTTGCTATGTTGAGGCAATCATCACTGAATTCAAAAATTCAAAAATGTTTTTCCACAACAATATATATCTTTAAAGTGTCACTCCAGATTTAACTATTTAGAGCCAATTTTATTTTATTTTATTTATTTTTTTTAGATGGAGTCTCGCTCTGTCGCCCCTGCTGGAGTGCAGTGGCGCCATCTCTGCTCACTGCAAGCTCTGCCTCCTGGGCGGTTCAGCCATTCTCCTGCCTCAGCCTTCTGAGTAGCTGGGACTACAGGCGCCCGCCACCACGCCCGTCTAATTTTTTGTATTTTTAGTAGAGATGGAGTTTCACTGTGTTACCCATGATGATCTCGATCTCCTGACCTTCTGATCCACCCACCTCAGCCTCCCAAAGTGCTGGGATTACAGGCGTGAGCCACCGCACCTGGCCTAGAGTCAATTTTTTATGACCAATACCGTCTCCAGATAGAGCTAATGTTAAAAGTGTTCTTTGAAATCAAATATGTTAAAACAACATCTATATTTAGCAATAAAGTTTCAAAATTAGATAGGTGTTGAAATGGATGAAAGCTTTGATCCTAGTGATAAAAGGATTAGGGTTTATGTTCATTAATTTCAAAAATCAATTTGTAGGATCAGGTGCGGTGGCTCACGCCTGTCATCCCAGCACTTTTGGAGGCCGAGGCGAGTGTATCATGAGGTCAGGAGTTCGACACCAGCCTGGCCAACATGGTGAAACCCTGTCTCTACTAAAAATACAAAAATTAGCCAGGCGTGGTGGTGGTGGCACACACCTGTAATCCCAGCTACTCGGGAGGCTGAGGTAGGAGAATTGCTTGAACCTGGGAAACGGAGGTTGCAGTGAGCCAAGATCACGCCACTGCACTCCGGCCTGGGTGAGAGAGCAAGGCTCTGTCTCAAAATAAATAAATAAATAAATAAAAGAATTCTTGCACAACCCTGAGTTAACTTCAAATCTCTTTTCATACATCCTAAAAAAAATAGTACTTTTATGAGTGAAATAAGATATTCTGCCAACACACTAGTGACCAAAAAAACTTTATTAGTTTAGTCTCCACCCTTTTAAATGTACTCTAGGTACAAAATAAACATTATACACATATAAGATCAGTCTTTCCAACTTTAGAATGTATAAATAAGAATGACAATTTTTAAATAAAATACTTTAGTCACAGTCACACTAAACTACCTTCTAAGGAAAACTGTCCAGTGAAGCAGTTAAATTTGTGCTTTCACCTATGAAGAATTAAACTTAAAATGCATTCATTCTTTCTTCTTTTAATGAAAAATAACCTACCCTTGGAAACAGCATAAGCATTGTTATGGTAGTCTAGCTCCTAAATGAAAATGTGGACTAAGTTACAGTTTACTGTAATAACCTACATAAAAAGCCTTTGAAAATTAGCAATCAATCAAAGTATTTATAAATTCAAGCCTTTTTCTTAGAATGAAAGGTAACACAGTTCCTTAACCTCTTTTAAAAGGAACTTTGAAATTAAACCTTACGGTCACAACTAGTCAGATTTTCATTCAAAAATGTTGCTTAAATATCAAATTTCTCTTCACAGACGCTATGTCCATTTTCTTCATAATCTTCTCTTGTTACCACCATATCTTCAAAATCATCGTTCTCTGATATCAATTTTCCACCTTCCCAGGCATAAGTAATAGGGCTGAAAATAAAGGTATAAATGAACCCAGATGATTTTACAGGAAAACTGAAATGCCTGAAACATAAATTACTTATTAGGTTGGTGCAAAAGTAATTTGTGGGTTTTTTTTTTTTGCCATTAAAATGTGGCAAGCTCTACCCAACCCAACAGAAAATCATTTAAGGTACAGAAATAAACATACATTTCGTATGAGTAGAGCAACCCAAAAAGGAAAGGAACCTTGCTCACTGCTACAAAATAGTAAATGTTCCTTTTTCCCTATGTCTTGAATTTATGGACCCTCTAATTCTAAGGAAAAAACAAGAATATAAGCAAAAGATCAAAAGATGCCTAAAAAGAAAAACTGTCATACTGAGTCTAAATTCTGAATGTGGCAAAGATATGTCATCTCAGTAATTCTCATAGCAACCCATAAAATAGCTACTTTATTTCTTTTTGAGATGGAGCCTCACTCCATCTCAACCTCACTGCCCAGGTTGGAGTGCAGTGGTGCAATCTCAGCTCACTGCAACCTCCACCTCCCAGGTTCAAGCAATTCTCCTGCTTTAGCCTCCCAAGTAGCTGGGACTACAGGCACATGCCACCACACATGGCTACTTTTTTTGTATTTTTAGTAGAGGTGGGGTTTTGCCATGTTGGCCAGGCCGGTCTCGAACTCCTGACCTCAGGTGATCCACACACCTCGGCCTCTCGAAGTGCTGGGATTATAGTTGTGAGCCCCCTTTATAGATTTGAAAAATGAGGCTCAGAGAAGTTAAGTCTGGAACTAGAATTTAGGCTGGAACTAGGATTTAACTCAGAACTGTTTTCACAGTCTGTGCTTTTGCTGCTACACTTTGTTGCCTCTAATAAACGAAACAGAAAACACAGTGTATGATGAACAATTATGTGGGAAGACACAGACAATAGGTAAAATTAGAGCGAGTAAAACATCTAGTTTGGTTTTGCTATCTACAACCAAGGTTATACTTTGTGTTATGACTCAATTCTATTTCTACTCTTCTTTTTCCCCAGTTTAGAGTTTCAAATCTGAAAAAGGTAAAGAAAAAAGTTAAATCAATGTTTTCTAGTCAAGTGTGGTGGCATATACCTGTAGTCCTAGCTACTTAGGAGGCTGAGGCAGGAGGACTGGTTGGACCCAGGAGTTCAAGGTTGCAGTGAGCTGTGATCACACAAGTAACAGAAGGAAACTTTGTCTGTATTAAAACAAAGGTCGGTTATGGTGGCTCACACCTGTAATCCCAGCACTTTGGTAGGTCGAGGTGGGAGGACTGCTTGAGCCTAGGAGTTCAAGACCAGCCTGAGCAACACAGCGAGATCCCATCTCTACCAAAAATTTTAAAAATTAGCCAGGCATGGTGGCGCATGCATGCAGTCCCAGCTACATGGAAGGCTGTGGTGAGAGGATCACCTGAGTCCAGAGATCAAGGGTGCAGTAAGCCGTGATCACACCACTGTACTCCAGCCTGGTGACAGAGTAAGACTGTCTCAAAAAAAAAAAAAAAAAAGAAAACCCAAAGCCAGGCACAGTAGCTCATACCTGTAATCCCAGCACTTTGAGAGGCCAAGGCGGGCAGATCACACGGTCAGGAGTTTAAGACCAGCCTGGCCAACATAGTGAAACCCCACCTCTACTAAAAGTACAAAAATTAGCCGAGTATGATGGCGTGTACCTATAGCCCCAGCTATTCGGGAGGCTGAGGCAGAAGATTCACTTGAACCCGGGAAGTGGAGGTTGTGGTGAGCCGAGATTGCACCACTGCACTCCAGCCTGGGCAACAGAGTGAGACTCCATCTCAAAAAAAAAAAAAAAAAAAAGTAAAAAAACCCCAAAACCCAACTTGGCTGAGCTAAGGCAGAAGATTACTGAGCCCAGGAGTTGGAGGCAAGCTTGTGTGAAACAGTGAGACTGTCTCTACAGAAAAAAAAAAAAAAGAAAGAAGGTTTTCTTTTCTTTCTTTTTTCCTTCTTTTTTTTCTTTTTCTTTTTTTTAGAGACAGGGTCACATACTGTTGCCCAGGCTGGAGTGCACTGACGCAATCCTAACTCACTGTAACCTTCAACTCCTGGACTCAAGTGATCTCCCTACCTTGGCCACCCAAAGTGGTACAATTACAGGTGTGAGCCACCAAACCTGGCCAATAAATGTTTTCTTTATTGTATTTATTATATTTGCATTAAGCTTTTATAAAAATGGATTTATATGTAAGTATACACATATATTTATACATATATAAAAGCAGTGGATGCACAATAAAAATTTATTTAATAAAATAATAAGACTTATTTCTGTGGATCCTTTGGCCTGTAACCTGTGCATGCAAGACAAAAAGCCAATATGCTTTATACTCTTAAGAACATATGAACATTAGTGGTGAGAAAAATCATCCCAATATTTTTAAATTGTTTATTCATTTATCTCATAGCTGTAAAAGAAAGGGATACCAATGAGGGCCTTCTATGAACTTCTATTGATTTTGGAAAATTCTACTTTAGCTTTAAAGCAAAACTCTAGAATTAAGAGTCAGGTATGTGGGGTCTTGTTTGCAACTCTGCCACTAACACTAGGGGTGAGTTTTTTAGACATATATTTTGGTAAGAAGTCCTCACTCAAGGTAAGAAAACTGGGTTTTAATCTGATCATTGCTATTAACTCACTATAAGGCATTTGCCAACTCATGAGCCCTTGTTTATTTATTTACAAAATATGAATATTGAATAGGATGATATATAAGCCCTTAGAGCTGTAAAATTCTACCTTCGTTTTTTTTGGTTTTTTGTAGCGGGTGGGGGGGAGTTGTTAGTTTGTTTTTGAGACAGAGTCTCGCTCTGTCACCCAGGCTAGCATACAGTGGTGCAATCTCAGCTCACACCAACCTCCACCTCCTGGGCTCAAATGATCCTCCTTCCTCAGCCTCCTGACTAGCTTGGACTACAGGTGCACACCAGCACATCCGGCTAATTTTTTATAGAGACGGGGCTTCACCATGTTGCCCAGGCTGTTCTCAAACTCCTGAGCTCAAGTGATCTGCCTGCCTCAGCCTCCCAAAGTGCTGGGATTACAGGTGAGAACCACTGCGCCTGGCCCTACCGTAGTTTATTTTAACCACTAAAGTGGAAGTGATGATATGTACTTTTTCTCATATAACAGGGTACAGGGTAGACATAAAACAGTTTTGAAATTTAAAAGTCATTTAAAGGGGAATTTTTAAAATTCTAAAATAATTTATGAATTGATAAAACTTATCACAATGGTTCAATTATTCAATTTCTATTCCTGACAGAAACTGTCAAGAAATAATACATCTCAGATAAACTATATAGATAATAGCTTGATTGCTTTGCCTATAAAAATCTCTTAGGACCAAGGCTGATTTACTACATGGGAGTAATCACCCCATATACTTAATTGAGCACCCATTGTGTACGAAACATTATGGTTGGCACTTTATATACTTCCATTTAATTTAGTGAAATATAAGGTTTATCATTTCAATTTTTGAAGAAGAGAAATTAATATTCAGCAGGTGAAATAAACCTGCCACCATGGGAGATCCAGGCTTTAAACTCAAGTCAACAGACCACCTTTGCTATATGCGGACTTCCATGTTTCATTTCTATATAAAACAACACTTACTTTTCAGGCAGCACAACAGAAACATCATAATCTGTTGGTGTAAGACATCGAACTTCTGAGTAAACCCGATCCCTAAATCCTGGGAAAAGGGAATTTCCTCCTGTCAAGACAATGTTCTTAAAAAAATGCGGCTGCATTTCTTTAAAAGAAGAAAAAGAGAAGAAAAGGAAAAAAGGCATTAGAAAATCTGTTTACTTTTCTGGAAAGATGTGGATGAGGGATCAGATAAGAAGCAATTAGGGATTAGAGTTACTGGTGGGAAATCAAATAAATTTTCAGATCCATTCTAAGATTTGTAATGAAGTTACAGTTTATACAAATAAAGACATTAAAGAGTGAAATATGACCTCATAGATCTTTAAAAGAAAAATCTAAGGTGAGGGGGGTAAACTACTGGCTACTTACTGTACACTCATGTAAGCCATATAAAAATGAGTGACACTGTAGTAAAAAAAAAAGTTGATAATTATAATTATTATTCTTTAAAATGGGGGGGAGGGGTCTTGCTGTAGGCTGAGACTGTGAGCTATCATAAGGATGAAAAGGTCTTTCATGACATTTGAACTTACAAGCCCACATCTCCACATTATCTCACTGAGGCAAACATATATGCTGTGCAATACTTACCTTTGATAGTTAAAAACACTCATAATCTATGTTTAAAGAAGGGATCTAAGTATGAACACTTATTAAAGTTACATGATAGCAAATGTTAAGTATTAAAAGCCTTCAAAACACCACTGGAAAATCCATCAGGAATGAACAGGTACAAGCTGTCCCACCTAACGTTTCTGTTCAGTAAAACAAGGGCAGAGTTTCCTTATATTGACCTTGAGTCTCACTCTGCCATGACATTAAAGCAGTGTAGTACAAAATGTTGTACACATCGTGACTGCAACCTTATATAAAATGGGAAATATGAAAATAGCTGTGAAATAATTATGTACGGATAGTATTATTATTATTATTATTATTTTTTATGAGAGGAAAGTACATGGCCTGTGCTAGATTTTCTCCAATGCCTACTTCTTGTGAACCAGGGAGATATTAAAGTATCCTAAAACTCTAGAACATTATTTACTTAAGGCATGTTTCAGGAGAATCCAGAAATCACTATGAAACACCATATTCCAATCCCTTTAAAATTAATCCTGTATGTTACTCTAAATATAACAGAAAGAATAAGTCAGTCCACCAATAGCTGAAAACCATTAAATTGTTAAGTTATAAATTTTTATTCTGTACAGATCTGGGTTAAATGAAAACTTTTCTAAAAGGGATATGGCAATTTAATACTCATGGAGAGATACATTTCTTCAAGTTTAAATGGACCATAATGATTTCTCCTCTATCAAATTTATAATCACAAAAAAAGATAAAAGAAAAAAACTTATACTTAAAGATGAATCAAGAATTATTTAAGTGCATTATGGGATCTAGAAATCTCTGCAAATAAAACAGACTCACCAATTTCCCTGAAATTATTTAGAAGAAACAGCGTTCATAGGGCTTATGATTCTTTTTAAACAATTATAATTCTTTAGTATTTTACTCTATTTATGTACCTTCAGGTAGATTCTGAATTGAATAGACAATAGCTTCTGGAATTCCCATTTCTTGAATGCCTATATCAGAAGGATTAAAGAGTATTTCTGGAACAGCAAATCTCTCATTGGCCAAACGAAGAATTTGTTCCCCAGATTTGTATTTTCCACTCAACACCATCTCTTCCCTTGGCTTAAAGAAAAAGAAGATTAAAAGTTTAAGTTACATTAATAATATGCAATACTAATATATTAACCATGTTCTTGGAAGTGTCAGGATTCTCAAAATTGAGAAAAATGTGGCTGCCTTTACTGTTGCCAAAATCATACAAAACACAACTAAATAATTACTGATGCCAATATGGCTGTTCCTTCAAAGATAATTTGGCAGCTTTATTCCACACACTTTAAAATACAAAGAGGGCCAGGTGCCCTGGCTCACGCTTGTAATCCCAGCACTTTAGGAGGTCAAGGCGGGTGGATCACTTGAGCCCAGGAGTTCAAGACAGCCTGGGAAACATAGCAAGACACCTGTCTCTTAAGAAAAATAAAATAAAATAAAATACAAAGAAAAAAAAGCGAACAGACAAGAGAGAACTTGATAATCTATCTCTAATGGTACAATGATTCTAGTTCCTAGGGAACAAAGAACACACTCTAAATAACAAAAAAATTTACTATGTCTTGTGTTTCTACTGTCTGCTTTCACTCCCCTAATTTAGGTGTTTACTGGATATGTGCCTCTATTCTACTAGGATTTCCCCTTTCCCTTCTGGAAACAGCCTACATCTCTACATTTCTTTACTGTGTATTCAATCTCTATTCTAAATTAGTTTACAAATGATTTAAGCAAGTCCATGGTCCTTATCCTTGAAATTACCTTATAATTATAAGGCCTATGTACAACAAACAAACTTTAAACAACCATGACTCATATTTTCTTGTTATATATTTTCTGCTACCCCACCCATTCTGTGAGCTGTAGTGCTGAGGGGGCTAGAAAAAATAATCTTCTCTCACAATATTCTAAATCATTAAAAATAATGGTCCCTCTCAATTTTACAACCAACAGCTTTCCTAGATTCAGGTAAAGACACTCATTTCATTTGACTTATTAATGCAGTTGTTCTCCCATGAAAGGATAGGTCCCAGTCCTTTATGTAAGTATAAAAATACTTAAAATATATTAAAACACTAGCAATTTATTAAAAAGTAACATATAAATAACATTATAGATTCCTTAATATGATCAGCCATCTACTCTCTATTCAGATTTCAGCTTCCTGAGAGGTTTTTTCTGCTTCCCAAATAAACAGATCCTTCACTATTCTCTATCACCCTACATTATCCTTCATAGCTTATATTGTTCACCACCACATATCCACGAACTAGCATAAAAAAGTACCTGGCACACAGTACTCAATAAATTTTTGAGTAACAGTATGCAAGACAACAACATACCATTCATTAAACATATTACATACATTATCCCACTGAACTCTCATATAACCCTGTAACACAGGCATATTTTCCTTTTAAAGTAATGATGCAATTGGGCTCTGCAAGAGCATATTACTTGTTCAAGGTCATTCACATCATAACCCAAAGCATATACAAAATGTTCCTTCCACGATACTACCACTCATAACCTGGATATAGATGGTTAGATTTTGATCATTTGGGAATTCCGTGCTCAAAACATTATTCTAGAATAAAAAATATCCTGAAAATTACACAATATTCACAAATACTCCAGGAAGAACAGAAAACTATAAATCACTTTTAACCCAGAAAACTATAAATCACTTTTAACCCAAAATACAGTTATATTAACAAAGAGAAGAATATTATGCCTCACAGAAGTATTCTTCCTTCTCAAGCAGAATGGAAAATATTTTCTATGAATTTACAAATTCATTAAATTCCAGCCATTCACTGACTTGAGTTTAAGCGATATAAGTCATTTTGTCAACATTCAAAATAACCTGAGATAGTTGCAGACTTAGAGAATTTCAGTTGACAAAACATTAGAGGTTATCTAGTTCATAGACCTGACTGACAGAAGAGGATCATGGGACTTATTCTGGATTAAATGACTAACTAGGGGAGAGAGCCAGTCTAGATATCCTTGTTAAATGTTAGCACTAAAGCCATTAACCATTAACATGTAATCTGGAGGCTGGGCACACTGGTTCACACCTATAATCCCAGCACTTTGGAGGCCAAAGTGGGAAGATCACTTGAGCCCAGGAGTTGAGGCTAGCCTGGGCAACACAGATGAGTGTGGTAGCTCGTCTCTACAAGTAACTTTTTAAAAACTTAGGCATGGTGGCAAACATCTGTGGTTCCAGCTACTTGGGAGGCTAAGGTGGGAGGATCACTTGAGCCTGAGAGCCAAAGCTGCAGTGAGCCATGATCGCACCACTGCACTCCAGCCTGGGCTACAGAACAAGACCCTGTCTCAAAACAAACAAACAAAAAATGTAATCTGGTACTACAAGTAGTTTCTGTTTTATTACAGTATAATTACAAAAGAGTATAATTACAAAAAGACTTTTATTTTAGACACAGACAAATGAAATTTTTAAGTGTCACTGGGAGCTGCTACTTTAGGTCATGTATCAATGTAGGTCATGATTACTACACAGCCCTCATAAAGTTAGTTCCAGTACAAAGAAATGATCAATGTATGTTATACTGGCTCTGCAGAAAGTGCTAATCAATGTTGAGGACAATTTTCTCAATTTAGGTCAGTCAAATTCATTATACATTAGCAGGCTTCCTCTTTCTGATAAGAAAGAAAACTGGAATTTCTATTGGTTGTTATCTGTAAGGATATTACAGGCCTATTTTTATTGCTATTGTTACTACCATTAGTGCTAGAAAATCAAGTATGTAACTTCCCCCAACTACTTAAAAATATTCTTGAAACTATCAAAGTTCAAGTGTTAACAAAATCCTAGGAGTAAAGGCTCTGAAATGTTTATTTTAATCAAGTATTAAAATCAAAACAATATACAAAATCCCAATCTATAAAATATAACTGTTTCTAAATCTTTAAAAAATTAAGATGATTTAACACAGACTCTGAATAAGGTATACATTTTAACAAAATTGACAAACATTAAACCATTCTTTCTACAATAAACATTTGCTGTAACACTGTATCGTCTGCCAAAAGCCCAGTTCCAACTGACTGTGTCCACTCATCTGATATTAAAATACACATTAGATATGAGAATCAGCAACAGTGTATCCTGAGTAAATTAAGTGCAGTCCATAACCAGATTCTGTTCACAAGGTCAAAGGCCAATAAGAAACCTTATATGGCTTCTGCCTTTTCTAAAGATGAGTAAATTAATGGTCAACTAGGAGAATAACCACACCTCTACTGGTTTATTGCATAAGGTACTCACTTGAGAAAACACGGCTTATGATTTGACAAGGAAGAAGCCGGCAGAGTTTAGAAGAAAATGTCCAATAAACCAATAGGTTGTCATTTGCAGGGAAGGAGAGTTGTTCTAAAAAGAAAGATTTCCTAGTTGACTATCTAATCATCTGGAAGAGGTTTTAAGTTTTCAAACTTACGAAATAAGTAATTCTAGGAAGAGGAACTGAGAACATGGATACAGGTTTGGTTTTGTTTTGAAGTGCCCTGAGAGATTCCAATGACCAGTCAGGTTTCAGACTGGAAGTCACTGAGACTTCACTCAGATCCATCTCTGTAGAAATCAGGGTTGCTTTACCCCTGTTAACCCTACAGAGTACCATAAATTTTCCACAAAGTATCAGCTATAAAATATGACGATGATTAAATGTTCCTAGTAAGAAAGAGGTTTGGTATTTAAATGTTTGGGGCAGTTTTCCTCGTCTTGTAAAGAAGAAAAAAAACACACCTTCCATATCCTAGCTAGGACTTGGGCTTCCAGTTTCTCTCTACCTGATGCATGCCCACGCAACCTTTTCCCATCATGTCTCTTAATTCCCATTTCTGAAAGCCAGCCTAGGTCCTTTCAAAAGGATCTGTTTCATTTTTTGTTTTCTGTTTCTTCTGTTTTTAAAGAGACAGGGTCTGGCTCTGTTGCCCAGTTCTGGAGTGCAGTGAAATGATCATAGTTCACTGTAAAATTGAATTCATGGGCACAAGCAATCCTCCTGCCTCGGCTTCCTGAGTAGCCAGAACTACAGGTGTGCGACACCATGCCCAGCTGATTTTAATTAATTAATTTATTTATTTATTTCCATAGAGACAGGGTCTCACTTTGTTGCTGAGACTGGTCTCAAACTCCTGGCCTCAAACAATCCTCCCACTTCAGCCTCCCAAAATGCTGGGATTATAGGTAGGTGTGTGCCACCACAACCAGTCACAAGGATCTGTTTCTAAGAACATAAAAGGATGATTTCAGTTTTTATAGGGCCCCAAGTGGTCTCTGAACTCTGCTTCATATTTCACCTCAATAATCTGGCCAAAAAAAATTCATTTTTGTTTTCAGGCATACTAAGTATAAATAACTACATAAAACCCATGTATTCACCAACCAGCTTAATGTAACTTTACAGATAAGCTAACACTCCCCTAATTTGGTGTTTTATCATTCACATACATAGTTTGTTATACTTTTACTTCATATTTAAGTATACCTTAATAACATTATTATTCTCACTAAAAAAAGAGAACATATATTATTCTGCATAGACTAAAAGTATACATAGCTTTCTAAAATGTGCTTTTCTATGAAAATCAGATTTCTGAGATTTATTCATGCTGTTTATATAAGCTCTACTTGATTTCACTACTGCTTATTATTTTATTATATGAACATATTCAAAAATTATTCTTCTTCCATTAGTGGATATTTAGGCAGGACTCAATTTTTCACTATTTTAAAGTGCACTGCAATGAATATTATAAATGTCTCCTTGTGCAAATGTGCTTATGTTTCTGATCAAAGATTTTTAACTTCCCAACAGTCCTCATCAAGTTGGTAACCAGAAACGTAAACTTTACATTTACCTAAACACAGAAGTCATTTTATCTGAGCTGATCAAAGATAAATAGAAATTATTTTGACATCCATGATAAACTGCTTCTCAACACTTTGAAACTCCATTGGATTTTGCCCTTTTCTAACCTAATCATACCAGACCCAACAGAAGTGAAATTTGGCCCTGGGTCAGCTATGTCAATAATTTTCACAATAGGAAAATAACCAATTTCTAACTCAATTTAAACTAGTAAACAAAAATGGGTTAGCCATAATATACATAATGATACTGTTTATCTCCAGATTTGCCCTATGTGCTATCTTTTGGCTGATAGTTCTTTTTCTAAATAAATTTACTAAGAAATTTATCAATCAGATTTCACTTTCGCCTGGTGAAATGGCCAGCAGGAAGGTAGTAATCAACAACTCTCTAAGGGCCAGGAGCTGTGGCTCATGCCTGTAATCCCAACACCTAGAAGCCAAGGCAGGAGGATCATTTGAGCCCAGGAGTTTGAGGTCAGCCTAGGCAACACTGTAGGACCCCATCTCTACAAAAAATACAAATATGAGCCAGGCGTGGAGGCACATGCCTGCAGTCACAGCAACTCTGGAGGCTGAGACAGGAGGACTTGGGCCTGGGAGGTCAGGGTTATAGTGAGTGCTGTGATCGCACCATTGCACTCTAGCCTGGGTCACAGAGTGAGATGCTGTCTCAAAACAAAAAACAAAAAACAAACAGACAAAAGAAAAGCAACTCTCTAAGGCCCTGCCAATCCCAGCTGGATGTGAATTATTATTTTTTTTTTTTTTTGAGACACAGTCTAGCTGTGTCACCTAGGCTGGAACGCAGTGGTGTGATCTCAGCTCACTGCAACCTCCACCTCCTGGGTTCAAGTGATTCTCCTGCCTTAGCCTCCCAAGTAGCTGGGACTACCGGCACCCGCCACAACACCCAACTAATTTTTTTTATATTTTTAGTAGAGACGGGGTTTCACTATGTTGGCCAGGCTGGTCTTGAACTCCTGACCTCGTGATCCACCTGCCTCAGCCTCCCAAAGTGCTGGGATTACAGGTGTGAGCCACTGCACCCAGCCTAAATGAAATTCTTCTCAAATCTAACTGAGGTGATCACTTGAAATATCACTGTTTTTTTTTTGTTTGTTTTGTTTTGTTTTAATTTTATAATGAGAGACAGGGGCTTGCTTTGTTGCCCAGGCCAGTCTCTTAACTCCCATCTTGGCCTCCCCAAGTGCTGGGATTATAGACATGAGCCATAGCAACCATCCATTGATGGTTTTTAAGAATTACCTTACAAAAGCCCTTTTTAATTGTACTGAAGTCAGGCAAGACATAGTCTATCATTACTGTATTTTCTTCTCCTTTCAACCTGGAAAACAAAATTGAGATTTATGAAATATTCTAATTATGTGTAACATCCCCCAACAATCTACTTTCCAATTCTTAGACTGTCATTATACATACTTTGCAATATCCATGTCTCTATAAAAATCCTGAGACACATAGCATACATCTTCTTTCACTTGATTAATCACATGTGTTTCATCCATAACATGGAGCTGCCTAACAGAAATAAAAGTTGTAAAATTTGAAACAGAAACAATTAAATATAATTTACAATTATCTGAAATTTTTTTCTGGAATTAAATTTTCAGGCAACTGATTTTTTGAAATTTTAAATTCTTGAATGTGTAAAATAATTTTAACTTTATGGAATACTGTCACTTCCATTAATTTCCACACTATTCCTATGAGGGTAGGTATTAGTCAGTTTATAGGTAAGGAAACTGAAAACAAAGATATTAAGTGGCGTTTATCTAACTAAAGAGCAAACATCCCCCCGCAAACCGTTCTGAATAGAATCTGGCTACAATGCCTTAACTCTATGCACTTTCTTTTCTGATTATATTAAGCATTGTTGAGTCAGCACACAGTACCAAGCACATACAAGCTGTTTAATAATAAATATTTGACTGCGGGTGAAGCTTAAACATTGGCTTACTATAGAAATAAAGATGTTTAACAATAAACAAAAACTTTTCCACCTCCCAAAGTGCTGGGATTACAGATGTGAGCCACTGCACCTGGCCATAATTATTTTTAATGAAAAAATTGCTAAATGTATGGCATGACTGGGTGTGGCCATCCCAGTATTCACTCTCCCACCAGTATTTTTAAAACATATATGTGTATACTTTAAGTTGACATGTAATAATTATACATATTTCTCAGGTACACAGTGATGGTTTGCTGGGAGCTGTGGCTATACCTGTAATCCCAGCACTTTGGAAGGCTGAGGCAGGAGGACAGCTTAAACTCACGAGTTTCAGACCAGCCTGGGCAACACAGTGAGAACCTGTTTACAAAAATTAGCCAGGTGTGGTAGCACATGCCTGTGGTCCCAGCTACCTGGGAGGCTGAGGCAGGATAATTTCTTGAGCCTAGGAGTTGAGGATGCAGTGAACCATGAACACACCACTGCACTCCAGCCTGGGTGACAAAGTAAGACCCTGTCTCAAAATCAAAAAGAAACCCACACAGTGCATCAGATCAGGATAACTAGAATATCCATCATCTTAAACACTTATCCATTTTTTTGTGTGTTGGTAACACTCAATATCCTCCTTCTAGTTATCTGAGACTGTAACATTCTTGCCAAGCTCAGGGGCGCGAAGTGCAGGTCAGTAATCCCAGCTACTAAGGGAGGCTGAGATGGGAGATCTCCTGAGCCCAGGAGTTTGAGACCAGCCTGGGCAACATTGTGAGAACTTGCCTCAAATAACAATAATAGTAATAATAAAATTGTAAAAAGAAAACAAACATAAAGCAACTAATATTCTTCAAATAACAAACATATAGTGATGGAAAGCCAATCAGTGGTTGCCAGCAGTCAGTGACACAGTAGGGGAGCAAATATAAAGGAGTAGGGCACTTAGGGGAGCAAAGGGATACTGATGGTATGATACCATCCAAAGTTAATGTAACAAGAAATTGAGATTTAAGAAATCTACTTATGTGTTAAACAAAATAAAATTAAAAATAGTAGCATAAGTTAATGTACAACACTTATGATTTTATTTCTTCCTTTTTTTTTTTTTGGAGAGAGAGAGTCTCACTCTGTCACCCAGGCTGGAGTGAAGTGGTGCGATTTTGCCTCATTGCAACCTCCACCTCCTGGTTCAAGTGATTCTCATGCCCCAGCCTCCCAAGTAGCTGGGATTACAGGTGCGCACCACCACACCTGGCTAATTTTTGTATTTTTAGTAGAGGTGGGGTTTCGCCATGTTGCCCAGGCTGGTCTCAAACCCCTGGCCTCAAGTGATGCACCCGCCTAGGCCTCCCAATGTGCTGGGATTACAGGCATGAGTTACCATGCCTGGCCTTAAAAGTTAGGAATGATCTTAAATTACTTTAAAAAGTTCCTCCCCAGAGCCCCATCCTCCCAAAGAATCAAAGCTAAGCATCACCTGTAAGATATGATCTCCTTTAGATGATTGGTTAAGAGTTTTCCTCCCACATTTATCCTGAAAGAGGAGAACTCAAATTTAATTATTGCACATATCATTCTGTTTAATCTTTAGAAACAACATGAAAATTAAATGCAACTCACCGAATAATTGCTTCTTTTTTCTTTTTACTTCTACAATAAGGAACTATATGTGTAAAGGAATATCCACTATCAACAATGATACAGCACAGTTCGGAAGGATTATCTCGGAAATACCTATGTGCACTGAGAGCCCCAGCTATTTAAAAAAAGATAAAGAAAAAAGTGAACAAAAATATAACACTACTCTAAAGCAATTAAAAAGGAAGAAAACAAAGACAAGCAGCAAGACAAAAATGTTCCCTTTAATTACAAGAAAAATGTTAATTTACAATACTATTCAGAACTGTCAAAAGATCTTTATAGTGTTTATACTTTAAAACACCACACTTACATGGTAAACATATAAAAATTTGGTATCCATTTTTAAAGGTAAATATTCACTCCATAGTTTAAAATAATTACTACAACAGCAGCTCATTTTTACTGATCATTTATTACATGCCAGACTCTATTCTAAAATCTGTATAACGAATGTGTGTGTTAATACTCAAAGCAATTCCATTTTACAGATCAGGAACCTGAAGCTCAGAGAAATTAATTAATGTACTCAAAGTCACACAGTTAGGAAGTACCAGAGCCAGGATTCAAACCTAGGCTGCGTGTCTGTACAGCAGGGTTCTCAACCTCAGAACTATTGACATTGGGGGCTGGATAACTCCTTGTTGTACAGGGCTTTCCTATGCATTGTAGGATGTTTAACAGCATCTTGGCCTCTACCCATGAGATGCCAGTAGAACCTTCCCAGTGGTAACGATCATGGCTCACTGCAACATCCACCTCCTGGGCTCAAGTGATCCTGCTGCCTCAGCCTCTCCAGTAGCTGGGACTATACACATGCACCACCATGCCTGGTTAATTTTTTAATTTTTCTTTTGTAGAGATGGAGTCTCACTATGTTGACCAGGCTGATTTCAAACTCCTAGTCTAAAGTGGTCCTGCTACCTTGGCCTCCCAAAGTTCTGGGATTATAGCCATGAGCCACTGCACCTGGTTGAGACTGTGTCCTTAACCACTGCACATACTGCTGCTTATACGGACTTAAATTCTGAAAATTAAATATTTAAATACTTTCATTGTACCCAACCATGTCACGTAATCTAAGCCTGTAATAAACTTGCTTCTAGATGATATTTACAGATTGTTCTCCCTCACACTGGCAGCCTGAGCTACTAACATAATTTCAAACAATAAGAATTGGGCCTGGAGCCATGGCTTACGCCTATAATCCCAGCACTCTGGGAGGCCGAGGCAGGAAGATCTCTTGAGTCCAGGAGTTCAAGACCAGCCTGGGCAACAAAATGAGAACCTGTCTCTACAAAAAATAAATAAATCAGCCAGATGTGGCAGCACACACCAGTGGTGCCAGCTACTTGGGAGGCTAAGGCGGGAGGATACCTTGAGCCCAGGAGGTGGAGGCTGCAGTGAGCCATATTCGTGTCAACACACTCTAGCCTGGGCAACAGAGCCAGACCCTGACTTAACAAAAACAAACAAACAATAATAATTGCAAACATATAAATGACAGAAGAGATAACTACCTCAGAATCTTTCAGAAATGAGAAATATGTGGCTAATAACTTCTTTAGAAAGAAATATTAGTAAAAAGATAAAATGAGAGATGTCTGACTATATAATCTCTGAGGGTTCGTTTAGTTTTAAAATTCCAAGACTTGCCAGGCGCGATGCCTCATGCCTGTAATCCCAGCACTTTGGGAGGGTAAGGCGGGTGGGTCACTTGAGATCAGGAGTTCAAGACCAACCTGACCAACATGGTGAAACTCCATCTCTACTAAAAATACAAAATTAGCCAGGCATGGTGGCACACACCTGTAATCCCAGCTACTTGGGAGGCTGAGGCAGGAGAATCGCTTGAACCCAGGAGGCAGAGGGTGCAGTGAGTAGAGATCGCTCCATTGCACACCAGCCTGGGCAACAAGACCAAAACCCGGTCTCAAAAAAAAAAAAAATCCAAATCGAAAAAATGCCACATAGTATTCTGGAACTTTAAGAGTTTATTTACTCAGTTCATACCCATATTCACATTTCACATAACTCAATTTCTTTTTTTTTTTGAGACAGGATATTACTCTGTCACCCAGGCTGGCACGATCACAGCTCACTGCGGCTTCAATCTCCCGGGCTCAAATGATCCTCCTGCCTCAGCTTCCTAAGTAGCTGGGACTACAGGTGTGTGTCACTACGCCCAACTAATTTTTCTATTTTTTTGTAGACACAGGGTTTCACCATGTTGCCCAGGCTGATCTCAAACTCCTAAACTCAAGTGATCTACCCACCTCAGCCTCCCCAAATGATGGGATTACAGGTGTTAGCCACTGCGCCAGCCAAGAATGCCACTTAATATTTTGGGACTTTATAAATATTACCCTATTCATATCCATAGTCATATAACTCAATTCCAGTGAAAACTTGAACTCACCATTTACTCTTAATACTGCTTGGAACTGGTATTCTTCAAATAGAATTTCATTCATCGATTCTTGAATTGAAGTGAAGTTAAAGTACGGTTCAGTGATAATAATATTAGTATCTAAAAAATCAACCTATAGAAGAAAATATTCCAAAATGTTTTATAATTTGTAGCGATAATTAACACTTGTTTTACATATACAAATTTATTTAATCCTCACAATAATCGTGATAAGTCTTATTACTATCCTCATTTAATAGATGAGCAAACTGAGGCACAGAAAAGTTAAATAAGTGACCAAGGTTCATAGAGCTATTTAATGACATAGGTAAGATTTGAATCCAGGGAGTCTACTTACAGAATCCATGTACTTAACTATTATGCAGTTTTACTTCTCTTGGAGGTAGCACTAATAAAATGTTACCAGCCTGGCACAGTGGCTCATACCTGTAATCCCAGCACTTTGGGAGACTGATGTGGGAGGATTGCTTGAGGCTAGGAATTTGACACCAGCCTGGGCAACATAGCAAGACCCCATCTCTACTAAAAAATAATAATAATGGGCCGGGCGCGGTGGCTCAAGCCTGTAATCCCAGCACTTTGGGAGGCCGAGACGGGCGGATCACGAGGTCAGGAGATCGAGACCATCCTGGCTAACACTGTGAAACCCCGTCTCTACTAAAAAAAAATACAAAAAAACTAGCCGGGCGAGGTGGCGGGCGTCTGTAGTCCCAGCTACTCGGGAGGCTGAGGCAGGAGAATGACGTGAACCCAGGAGGCGGAGCTTGCAGTGAGCTGAGATCCGGCCACTGCACTCCAGCCTAGGCGACAGAGCGAGACTCCTTCTCAAAAAAAAAAAAATAATAATAATAATAATAATAATAATAATAATAAATAAAAATTAGCGAGGCATGGCAGTGCATGCCTGTAGACCCAGCTACTTAGAAGGATGAGGTAGGAGAATTGCTTCAGCCTGGGAAATTGAGGCGGCAGTGAGCCATGATTGTGCAACAGAGCAAGACTCTGCCTCTAAAAAATGAAAGAAAATAAAATGTTACCATAAAATTGTTTAAAGACAATTATGGAAACATTAATGAATGATACAACTAATATTGGGGCTGTTGTTACGTTTCTAAATAAAACGAAAACAAGGTCAGGCAAGATGGCTCAGCTTGTAATCCCAGCACTTTGGGAGGCCGAGGCAGGCAGATCACCTGAGGTAAGGAGTTCCAGACCAGCCTGGCCAACATGGTAAAACCTCATCTCTACTAAAAATACAAAAAAAAAAAAAAAGAGCTGGGTGTGGCGGCACGTGCCTGTAGTCCCAGCTACTCTGGTGGCCAAGGCAGGAGAATCACTTGAAGCTGGGAGGCGGAGGTTGTAATGAGCCGAGATTGTGCCACTGCACTCCAGTCTGGGTGACAGAGCAAGACTCTACCTCAAAAAAAAAAAAAAAAAAAAAAAAGACAGGACAGGACAAGACAAAGATAAAACAAGAGAAAATTGGGCTGGGTGTGGTGGCTCACGCCTGGGGCAGATTGCTTAAGCCCAGGAGTTTGAGATCAGCCTGGGCATCTCTATTAAAAAGAAAAGAAAATCATATTTAAAAAATACTTGCAGATGTTTTATTTATGTATTTATTTATTTTTTGAGACATAGTCTCACCCAGGCTGGAATACAGTAGCGCAATCTCGGCTAACTGCAACCTCCACCTTCTGGGTTCAAGCAATTCTCCTGCCTCAGCCTCCCGAGTAGCTGGGACTACAGGTGTGTGCCACCATGCCTGGCTAATTTTTGTATTTTTAGTAGAGACGGGATTTCACCATGTTGGCCAGGCTCGTCTCAAACTCCCAACCTCAAGTGATCCACCTGCCTCATCCTCCCGAAGTACTGGGATTACAGGCGTGAGCCACCACGCTTGGCCTGTAGATGTTTGAAATTTAAAAAAAAAAAAAAAAAAAAAAAAAAAAAAAGCTTAAGATATTCAAGTTTATGTAATTCTCTCACACACATTCTTGAGAAGTATTAAAACTTGAACATTTTCTCTGTATACCTATAATCACATTACAGGCATTAAAAACAACAAAATCTTCTTGTAATATTCACGTATTTAGATACGTAAGCAAAGACGTTTTATTGTGAAAATTAAGATAATACAGTGAATTGATCTAATAATAGAAATCTGAAGTAAAATTTTGAGTTTCATATAGACTATCTTTACTCAACCTCTACTTCAACATGGAAATTTTATTCACTTGCATTTATTATTTATTTTAAAAGTGACTTAAATATGTACTGAGAATATACTCATAAGTTTATAAATCTTAAAATGTAAGTTATAATTTTTCATTACAATTAAACACGGAAATAGAATTTGAATACATACTCTAATTTGTTACCTGATACATTTCTTTTCCAAAAAGGTAATCCCAAACTTGTCTTTGAACATCCCAATTCACCAAGTAGCCCTAAAAAATATTTTTGTAAATTTAAGTATCAAGACTATTTGAATAATTTTTAAAAATCAGATTATAAATATTTGAATAATATTTAAAAATCAGATTCTAAATCACTGATTTCTATCTATGGTTACCATTTCCAGTGTAATGCTGTTTGAATTTCTTTTTTTTAATTAAAAAAATTTTTTTATTATACTTTAAGTTTTGGGATACATGTGCAGAACGTGCAGGTTTGCTACATAGGTATAATGCTGTATGAATTTCAAACCGATTATGTTAGTACGTTTTTCTCCTTTAAAAAGTTAAAAAAAAAACCCTCACAAATAAGCAATAACTAAAATGTCAGAGGTTCAAAAGACACACCTATATATATATATACAGTTGCCTCCCTATACTTGTTTTCTTACATTAATGTGTGCATACCACTTAAGAGTTAATTAAGTAAAAATCAGTACTCACAATAAGTAACTAAATAATGGTCATTTATTTTTACCCAAACAATTAAATTTTAATTTGGGTTTAATTAGGTTGCAGTTAAAATTTAAGTTACACACAGCCTTCTACATACAATTAAAATTATCTTTAAATTTAGGTCTATAATGCTAGAAATGAAACATAATTAATTGGATTACCTTTTGAAAAGGAAGGATGTAAAACAGTCCAGAAGGGTCTTTTATTTCATCTATCTGGTTGGCAGTAAAAGTTTTAAGACGTGCTGTTTTTGACCGGAACTGACAATTAGGAATAAC
This sequence comes from Chlorocebus sabaeus, assembly GCF_047675955.1. Taxonomy (NCBI): domain Eukaryota; kingdom Metazoa; phylum Chordata; class Mammalia; order Primates; family Cercopithecidae; genus Chlorocebus; species Chlorocebus sabaeus. The sequence continues at coordinate 97,558,003 of NC_132914.1, read as the reverse complement.
CCTAGAAACAAGGAAACAAATAATTATCCCCTAAATAGTTAGCTCCTAAAAACATTTTTACTTAACCACTACTCTTGATGCCAAAAGACTAGTGTATCCTAAGATTGGTATATGCAGTGTTTCTCATTCTGTCTTAAAATAATACAAAAGGCTGGGAGTGGGGGCTCATGCCTATAATCCCAGCACTTTGGGAGCAAGATGATCACTTGAGACCAGGAGTTAAGACCAGCCTAGACAACACAGCCAGAACCTGTCTCTACAAAAAATAAAAAATAAGGCCGGGCGTGGTGGCTCATGTCTGTAATCCCAGCACTTTGGGAGGCAAAGGCGGGCAGATCACTTGAGGTCAGGAGTTCGGGACCAGCCTGGCCAAGAGGGTGAAACCCCATTTCTACAAAAAAAAAAATACAGAAATTAGCCAGGCATGGTGGCACACGCCTGTAGTACCAGCCACTAGGGAGGCTGAGGCATGAGAATCGCTTGAACCTGGGAGGTGGAGGTTGCAGTGGTCTGAGATCGCACTCCTGCACTCCAGCTTTGGCGACGGGGCAAGACTCAGTCTCAAAAATAATAATAAAATAAAATAAAAAAAGAAAAATACAAATCAGGCAGGCACGGTGATAAGCATCTATATTCCTATCTTTTAGAGGAAGGCTAAGGCAGGACTGCTTAAACACAGGAGTTTGCAGCTGAAATGAACTGTGATCCTACTACTGCATTCCAGCCTGGGTGGACAGAGCAAGGCCCTGTCTCTATTTCACAATAATAATAACATTAAAATGCTCCCCCCCATTTTTTTTTTTTAAATTCAGTATGTAACAAGTTCTATACGGATCCTTTCTCTAATAATCCTCAAGAAATCCTTACAGGTCAGTATTGCTTCTGCCACTGCAGAGATGAGAGCCAGTATTTTGGTAAAGGTCTTAGTCTTTCTGGCTTTAACACAGAAAGTCTTAATACCATTTGGATTAAAGATTCACAAGTTAGGCCAGGCGTGGTGGCTCATGCCTGTAATCCCAGCTACTCTGAAGGCCAAGGTAGGAGAATGGCGTGAACCCAGGAGGCAGAGCTTGCAGTGAGCCAAGATCACACCACTGCACTCCAGCCTGGGCAACAGAGTGAGACTCCGTCTCAAAAAAAAAAAAAAAAAAGAAAAAAGATTCACAAGTTAAAAATTATGGCCTAAAAATTAAGTTTCCAGCTGGGCACGGTGGCTCATGAATGTAATCCCAGCACTTTGGAAGGCTGAGGCGGGCAGATCATGAGATCAGGAGTTCAAGACCAGCCTGGCCAACATGGTGAAACCCCATCTCTACTAAAAAATACAAAAATTAGCTGGGCATAGTGGTGCGTGCCTGTAATCCCAGTTACTGGAGAGGCTGAGGCAGGAGAACTGCTTGAACCCAGGAGGCGGAGATTGCAGTGAGCAGAGATCACGCCACGGCACTCCAGCCTAGGCAACACAGCAAGACTGTCTCAGAAAAAAAGAAAGAAAGAAATTAAGTTCCCATGAAGCCAAAGACCTTCAATCAGCAAGATGCTATAGAGCAGGGGTCCCCAGCTGCAGGGCTTGTGGTCTGTTACCTGTCTGTGGTCTGTTGGGAATCAAGCCTTCATGGCAAGAGGTGAGCACCAGGGTGGGGAAGGGGGATGGGGCCATGAGCATTAACATCTAAATTGCATCTCCTGTCAGATCATCCATAGCACGTTAGGTTCTCATAGGAGGACGAACCCTATTTTGAACTGTGCATGCAAGGGATCTAGTTTGCACACTTTTTTTTGTGAGAATCTAATACCTGAGAACAGTTTCATTTCAAAACCGTCACCCAAACCCATACCCCCAAACACATGTTAAAATTGTCTTCCATGAAACCAGTCCCTGGTGCCAAAAAGATTGGAGACTGCTGCAGCTACGGGGTACAGAAGTAGCAACTACTTTTTTTTTTGAGACGTAGTCTCCCTCTGTCGCCCCAGGCTGGAGTGCAGTGGCCTGATCTCAGCTCACTGCAAGCTCTGCCTTCCAGGCTTAGGCCATTCTCCTGCCTCGGCCTCCCAAGTAGCTGGGACTACAGGCGCCCCCCACCATGCCCGGCTAATTTTTGTATTTTTAGTAGAGACAGGGTTTCATCGTGTTAGCCAGGGTAGCCTCGATCTCCTGACCTCGTGATCCACCCCCCCTCGGCCTCTTGCTGTTTGCCATGAGCTTACAATCTGGTTTGGAAGACAAACTAAAGCCATTATCAATTATACACATACAACACGACACTGGGATAATACTGTAAAAAATGTTTTATACCTGCTTATTTCACTTATAATACTGTCAACATTTTCCCTACATGTTTAAATATTCTTTGAAGACATAATTTTAAGAAGCTGAATTTGTTATCAATCTCATGGTTGTATTTTGATGTATTTAGCCAATATACTATTCCTGATTATTTAGCTTGCTTCCCATTTTTTTGGCTGCCTGTATACGATGTCTATGAATAATACAAAGTACTTCTAATTAATTCTCTAAGTAATAATAGAATTACTGTGTCGTGGCCGGGCGTGGTGGCTCACGCCTGTAATCCCAGCACTTTAGGAGGCCGATGCAGGTAGATCACGAGGTCAGGAATTCAGACCAGCCTGGTCAATATGGTGAAACCCCCATCTCTACTAAAAAAAAAAAACTTAGCTGGGCACGGTGGCACGCGCCTGTAGTCCCAGCTACTTGGGAGGCTGAGGCATGAGAATGGCTTGAACTCGGGAGGCAGATGTTGCAGCAAGCCGAGATGGTGCCACTGCACTCCAGCCTGGACGACAGAGCGAGACTCCCTCTCCAAAAAAAAAAAAAAAAAAAAAAAAAAAGATTTGCTGTGTCAGCTGGGTGTGGTGACTCACACCCCTAATATCAGCACTTTGGGAGGCCAACGCAGGTAGATTGCTTGAGGCCAGGGACTCGAGACCAACCTGGCCAACACGGTGAAACCCCATCTCTACTAAAAATACAAAAAATTCGCCAGGCGTGGTGGCGCACGCCTATAATCCCAGCTACTCCGGAGGCTGAGGCGGGAAGATCACTTGAATTCAGGCTGCAGTGAGCTGAGATCGCACCACTGCACTCCAGCCTCGACAATGATAACGATGCAGATTGCCAAAACGTTTTCCAGAAAGGCTGTAACAATTTACATTCCTATTCAGTTTGATTTCCCTCTTTCTTTTTCAAAAGAAATGAAAAACAAGGAAAGGAGGAAGATAAGAATTTTTTTAATGCTCTGTTAATTTGATAAAGGGAAGGCATGACTTTAAGCTACTTATTTATTCAAACATATATTTTATGACTATACATGTTATGAATGCCATTGTATTAATAGTACTTCTGTTTAACTGACCTTACCAACTAGGTCGGCCAGTAGGCCAGTCTTCAAAGCCTCTAGATCCTAAAACCGTGATTTTTAGACTTTTAGGGGGTCATAGAACCCTTTGAGAATCTAATGAAACCTATAATCTTGTACCCAGGAAAATTCACATACACCCAAACACGCTGCCCACAGTTTCCAAAGGCTGATTAACTTTACGGACCCTTCTGTTAGGAACGCATCTCTACAAGTCTATTTTCCTTGGCTATTTCCTCTTAAGAAATAAGACAGACATCCCACTTCCGGGGCCTCGCAGCCCAAAACTAAAACCAAAATCAATTTCAATTCAAAGCATCACAACCACCCACCCAGCTCCAACCAGAGAATCCCTCTGGCTAAGTTAGGGCCGCGCGGGGGCGTTTGCAGTTCATTGATGTCCGGAGATGAAACGTAGCACATGAAACCACTAGGCGTATATATCTTGTCCCTCGGAGAAAGAAAGCACTTACGACACATTTTCATGGCTGTAACCGATTTTGGCGTTGTAAGCTCCGTTATCCAGCACTAAGGTCGTCATTTCACCACCAACCACACCGCAGCCGCCGTTGTTTTCCCTTTCCGACCCCTCTGCTCGAGCTTTTTCCGGTACTCTATGGTTTGTTGGGCGGAGCATTAGGACGCGCCTCTGGTCACCCTAGCAACGGTGAACGCCGGAAGTCGGAGATGCTAAGCAGCACAGACTTAGGGAGTGTCCGCTTTGCTTCCAAACTTAACCTGTTTATGTGGTGGCGAGATTTGACTGCTAAGTGCTTTCTCGCTCATTTCGTATTTGTTTTTAACTGCGCAGATTGATTTGCGCAAGTTTTTTTCTAATCCTGTAGAGAACCGGCTGCGTGATGTGTGTGTGTGCATGTGTGTGTATATGTGTGTGTCTTCCGATAGCATTCTTCAGACGATGACATTCTTTGAAGAAAAAAGTGCAAAACCATACGCAGCAAGAAGGTCTATCGACTGCCTTGCTCTTGGACTCACATTCATGCCGTCCTCTTCCCCATTCCACTTGCTCTTCAGGACGAAGCTGAGTCTTTCTCATCCAAAAATGGCTTTTGGACCGGACGCGGTGGCTCACGCCTGTAATCCCAGCACTTTAGGAGACCGAGGCAAGCAGATCACTTGAGGTCAGGAGCTCGAGACCAGCCTGACCAACACGGCGAAACCCCGTCTCTATTAAAAATTCAAAAAGTAGCCGGGCGAGGTGGCGGGTTCCTGTAATCCCGGGAGGCTGAGGCAGGAGAATTGCTTGAACCCGGGAGGCGGAGGTTGCAGTGAGCCGAGATGGCTCCACTACATTCCAGCCTGGGCGACAGAGCGAGACTCCTGCAGGGCAGGGACTTGGCAGGTGCGGGAGGCAGGACCTGGCCTCCGGGGCGCCGCGGGGGCAACGGTCAGCGGGCGGGGGCAACGGCCAGCGGGCGAGGACAACTGCCAGCGGGCTTGGAGGGGCCGGGAGGCGACTGCAAGTCCCAGGCCACTTTGAGCGCTTGCGGGAGGAGCGAGGCAGCGGGGAGCGGCGCCTCGGGGGCAGGGAGCGCAGCAGTGGCAGCGCGAAGGCGCGGGGGCCCGGGCACCTACGGTTGGCTCACAGGCAGCCATACCGGGGCCGGAGCCCGGCCAGAGGAGGGCAGCGACTGCAAGGGGGAGGCCGAAGAGCGCCGGGCGGGTCCCGCGCGGGAACCAGCGCGACTGCGCGGCTATCACAGCAGCCGGTTCGCGTTGGACGCGCGCCGCTGCTGCCTCTGCTACTTCAAGAACCCCCACGACCCGCTGCCCCTCGGTCACCTGGACATAGCGGAAGCCTGCTTCAGCTACCAGTGCGCCGACGAGGCGGTGGAGCAGCCTGCGCACTTCCAGGTGCACAGCGCGGGAGTCGCCAAGGTGCTTGAGGTAGGACCGCGCGCCCTGCAACCGCCTGGGCGCTTCTGTCGGCGCCCCCTGCCTCGCCTGCGGGCCTGCCCCATCCACCCTCCTTTCTCCAAGGCCTCCTCGCACCCTGCCCACGTCGGCCTGCCTTTCCCCACTTCTCCACATCCCGTCCTTGTTCCTATCTCCTCCCCTCCACCTGGGTTTAGGCCAGTGTGGCTGGGGCTACCCAGCCCCGTCTCCTTCTTCAGACCCTTTGACCCATTATCTCCCTCTGCGCCTTCCCTCTGGCCCCTCTCTAGTGTCCTCTCACCCCCAGCATCCCGTGGATGTCCAGTGCAGCTTCTCAAGCATTCATAACCGTAGGTTTCTGCCCCCGGGGCCTCCGTTAGAACTCTGCTAGGACCTTGATACATCAGTTAACCGCTCTGCGCTTCAGCCTCCTCTAAAATGGGGTAGCAGTAGTATCTATATCATGGGGTGTTGAGGTTAAACTAATTATGCTCTAAATTGCTCAGGAAATATTAGTACATTTATTTTATTTTTATTTATTTGTTCTTTTTGTGATAGGATCTCGCTCTGTTGCCCAGACTGGAGTGCAGTGGTGTGATCTCAGCTAACTGCAGCCTGGATGCCTAAGCTCAAGTGATCCTCCCACCTCAGCCTCCCAAGTAGCTGGGACCACAGGTGCGGGGCCATGCCTGGCTAATTAAAAAAAAAATTTTGTGTGTGTGTGGAGATGGGAGGTCTCGCTATGTTGCTCAGGCTAGTTTCGAACTCCTGAACTCAAACCATCCTCCCCACTCGGCTTCCCGGGATTCCAGACGTGAGCCACAGTGCATTTACCACCACAGACAAAAAGAGTCAGAAATGGCAGGGCCCTTAGAGATATTCCACTACATTTCCCCCGAGTGTGCAGGGCTGCTCCAGCTAAGGTCACACAGGCAGTAAGTGGCAGAGCCTGTTTTCTTGCTCCTTGTTTTGTCCAGAAGAGGTGGGAGGAGGTCACTTCAGCCAGTTAGGCCTTGCTCCTTGGAGGTTCTTTTAATCCTCCAGCGAAGAGACATAATGGGAAAAATAAGGTAGAAGCGAGAGAGTAGAGTCAGGAGTCCTGGTGCTGAGAGGCCTCCCCTTTCCTTGGGAGTCCTTAGCGGGCTAGACTCAGTCACCTCCTAGGGGTCCACCTGCTTCGAGCACCTGGAGGGATCTGGGCCCAGGTCTGCAGCCCAGTATCCTTTCTCCAGGCTGTGGTCCCTGCCTGGTTCCGGTGAACCTCTACCTTCACTCTCACTCTTCTGCATGGCAGGCTCCGCTTTCTCTAGGGCAGCAGGTTTGGGCTGGGATGTATGAAAGCACTCTCAAAGCTGGCCATGCGGAGAGCAGAGTAGGCCATGCGGAGAGCAGAGTAGGCAGCCTCTTGGCCCTGTGAGCACAGGACTGTTCCTCCGACCCCCAGAGCTGCTAACAGCTGGAGCTGCCCCCAGAGATGTTCTCAGAGCTTTGTCGACTCAGCTTTTGCCAATTCAAGCAGGATCTGATTCCCATGTTCTCTCGGGCTCCTCTGTCCTGTCTGTAAGTGGGCGCAGACAGCCTATTTCCCTGAAGGAAGCCAACTAGGTTTGCAGTCGTACTCAGGCTTACTTCGTGCCTGTATAAACTTGGGAATGACCCCAGTGGAGGACCTTTGCCAAAGGTAGAGGCTCTTCCTCAGTGTATACACGGACTGTCCCCATGTCAGGTGAATTTCCTATGGGATGTTTGTTAACAAAGAAAATAGAGTGTCATGTTTCAGATTTTTCTCAGATGACTGTAGAGCCCTATATCAATTTTTTCGTTAAAAAGAAAATCTGAATCTACACAAATGGGGCTACAAGGCATATTGTCAGGAGCATGGCTTTAGACTTGGATGGGCTTGAACTTGAAGCAGGAGTCTGTTGCTCACACGTATTGGACAAGTTACACCACGTCCCAGTTCGTCTTTGGTCTAATGGGAATCTCACCTTCCTCATTAGTGGTTGTGAGGATTCTGGAGAATGTTATGGAAATGGCTGGCACATTTTCCATAGTGGTATGGAAAATAGTAGGCACTACATGGCATATGAAACATCAAGCGGTGTCTTTGGCCAAATATGTAGTATATTCATATAATGGAATATTCTGTGGTAGTAAACAGGAACTAGAGCTATAGGTGTCAATGTGGATTACTCTCACAAACATAAAATAGAGCAAGAAATAAGTTACAGACTGATTCTGTTCAGAATGATACCATTTATAGAGAGGTTAAGAAGATCATGTAAAATAGTGCTACAGATCATATTATATACTGTGTCAGGAGGGGAAGAGATGCAAGGGGGTGATGAGCTCTGCTTTCTAGGTGGTGGTTGCCTCTGATGGGAAGAGGTGGGATGTGATTGGGAATGGCTGCCTTGGGGCTGGTGCCTTGTGGCTTCCACTGTTGTTTTGCAGTGTTTTATTTCTTGGACTGGGTGGTAGGGGCATCAGTGTTGGTTGTATTATGCTATCCATCTTTTTTTGTTTTGTTTTGTTTTGTTTTTTGAGACAGAGTTTTGCTCTTGTTGCCTAGACTAGAGTGTAATGGCATGATCTCGGCTCACTGCAACCTCCGCCTCCCGGGTTCAAATGATTCTCCTGCCTCAGCCTCCCAAGTAGCTGGGATTAGAGGCGTGCGCCATCACGCCTGGCTAATGTATCTTTAGTAGACACGGGGTTTCACCATGGTGATCAGGCTGGTCTCAAACTGCTGACTTTTGGTGATCCACCCGCCTTGGCCTCCCAAGGTGCTCGGATTACAGGCATGAGCCACTGTGCCTGGCCGCTATCCATCTTTTTGTAGGTTCAGAATGTTTCTTTTTTTTTAAGAAAAGGAAATGTTTTCCTTTGGGTTGCTGACAATGGAGGAATATTTGACATGTAAAATTAAATTGGTCACAGAATAAGATAGTACCCAAGGCCTCGAGTATTGGCCATATACAACAGTGGAAATGGAAACACAGGCAAGGCTTTCCAAAAGAAGAGAGCAGGGTTTTAGAGTAGAGGTGTTTTTTGTTTGTTTGTTTGTTTTGAGACATTGTTTCGCTCTTGTTGCCCAGAGCTGGAGTGCAATGGTGTGATCTCAGTTCACCGCAACCTCCGTCTCCCAGGTTCAAGCAATTCTCCTGCCTCAGCCTCCCGAGTAGCTGGGATTACAGGTGTGCGCCACCATGCCCCGCTAATTTTTGTACATTTAGTAGAGATGGGGTTTCTCCATGTTGGTCAGGCTGGTCTTAAACTCCCAAACTCAGGTGATCTGCATGCCTTGGCCTCCCAAAGTGCTGGGATTACAGACATGAGCCATTGTGCCCGGCCAGGGGTCTGTTTTAAGAAAGATAAATTTCATTGTACCATTACTTCTTTTGAGCTCTAGCAGTAAAAACTTCATGGTGGTAAATACCACCATAAAGTGGAAATTACCAATTTATCTTCCTTTTCGTCTTTCAGATCCAAGAACTGATTCCCATAAGCCTTAATGTTTCACTTTAGGGCTGCCCAGCCATAGAGGAGACCCTGATTTCTAAGGATTTTTAAGTTAGGATTTTAAGTTAGGATTTAGCCCTGCTCAGACTTCAGCTGAGCTGAAGTCTTTTCAAATACCATTTGAATTTTTTTTACAAATACCATTTCTTTTCACATAGGGTTAAAAAGTAAAGAAAAATCAGCAATTTTCTTATTCTATTATTATACATTTTTCTTATTTTGAAGCATCTTTGAGCCTTCTCTGGAGAAGCTGTGGTTTTGTTGGGCTTTTTCAAAATGTTTTACTATGTGAGTCTTAATGAAAGCTGATACAAGAATTTCTTGGTAAACTCCTCTATTCCAAAACTTAGGGATCTGATCTGGTGTCTTCTTTTACAGATGAGGTAATAGAGGCTAGAAAGGGTATGTAATTTTGCTGATGTCATGAAGCTAGACTCACACCCTCCAGGAACAGTGAATGTCCAAATCGTGGAGTATCTAATTGTATTGTCTGGTCTGACAAATCTAATTTTTTTGACTTTGGATATTAATTGTCTTGGATCAGATAAGGTATAGTAGTCCTTCCTGTTACTTTTTTTGATAGCTGTCTGTTTTGGACAGTATCACCAGGAACATTTTACTGCCCAGTTCTTAACCAGGATGCATAGTAACTTTTACTGGATGTATCTGGAAACTGTTGTAAGGGCGTAGCAGAGACTGATGCTTCCTGTATGTGTCTCTCTCTCTGTGTAAGGGTACTGGAGGCTTCTCGTGGAGCTTTACTGGAATCTGAGGCACTTAGGGGCAGGACAGCCAGCATGTGATTGACTGAGAGTGAAGCTTAAACAGCCTTGCTCTTCCAGATGTCTGCAGTCTTTGGAGCAAGAGAGTGTCATCAGTCAGCCAGCAAATGATTTCTTCCCTCTGCTCTCTTCTTGTAGGTGCTTGGTGCTCAAATGGACATGTGTGTTGGTTTCCGAGCCACATGTAACTGAATAGTTATGTACACCTATTCTTAACCCACTTTTGTGGGAATGCACATTCCCTGTTGTTGAAATTGCTGTTAATGACAAACATTTATTGGCTTGTTAATCAGAGTGTGTTCAGTACAAAATAGATGTGGTGAACCAGCCTTCTTTGCTGTATGGTTCTCTTAAGCTGTTCTACCCTGGGGCATCTGCTCAGTCTTGAAGCATTATTTAACTCTTTAAGTTATGGGGACTTAACTTTTCAAGGCTTTCCCATTAGGAAGTTCCTTCAAGGCAAGTCCAGTATTGTGCTTGTGATACCACAATGGCATTCCATCTTCCACTGCCTCTCACGCAGTCCTGATTGCAGGGGAGTCTCCATCCTATTTCCTACCCGCCAGAGGGTGAGCTCCCTAAGGACTATTTGTATCCTCAGTTCACGCAACAGTATCTGGCACAAAGGAGGCTTGCTATAGACTAGTGTCTGTGTTTGTATTCCTGAAAAAATTCATATGTTGAAGCTCCAACTCCCAATGTGATGATATTTAGAGGTGGGGCCTTTGGGAGGTAATTAGGTCATGAGGGTGGAGACTTCATGAATGGTATTAGTGCCCTTATAAAAGTGACCCTGGAGAGATGATCTCCCTTCTCCACCTATGCGGATACAGCAAAAAGGCATTCCTTTGCAAAGCAGGAAGAGGGCCCTTGCCAGGAACCAAATTGACCAGCACCTTGATTTTGGACATTCTAGTCTTCAGAACTGAGGAATAAATTTGTGTTTTTTAAGCCACTCAGTCTGTGGTGTTTTTGTTATAGTAACCTAAACTGACTAAGGTATGGTGCCCAGGGAGACACTTGCCAAATGAATGAATAGAAAATGCTTACCTAGTAAGCACTGGTTTTGGTGACCCTTTAGAACTGATCAGCCAGAACTCCCAAATGTACAGATGTATTACATGCCATTCTTGCCTCATGTCACAGAGGTGGTGGCCATTCAGTAAATACCAACTGAATAGAACAGATATTAGGCATCCAAAAGGGGGTTATGACTCACCCTTCCCCAGAGAAGAGAGTTTACTTATAGTCAGTTCTGTATTTTCAGGTCTCTTGTATTTCATGCCCATAGTCAGGACCTCGAGGACACTGTTATAGCAGGAGCAAACTATTTATATAAACGGCCACATAGTATTTTGGTTTTGTGCACTCTGCCATCTCTGTCACTATTCTGCTGTAGTAGTACAGAAAGAACCATAGAATGAGTATAGCTGCATTCTGAATTTTAGTTTTGTACCCTGAAATTTGAATCTCATGTAATTTTCACATTTCACAAAATATTCTTTTGTTTTCAACCACTTAAAATTGTTAGCTGGGCACAGTTCCTCGCTCTTATAACCCCAGCACTTTGGGAGGCCAAAGTGGGAGGATCACTTGAGCCCAAGAGTTCAAGAACAACCTGGGCAACAAAGTGAGACCCCATCTCTGCAAAAATTTAAAAACTGGCCAGATGTGGTGGCAAATGTCTGTAGTCCCAGCTACTTGGGAGGCTGAGGCAGGAGGTTTGCTTGATCCCAAGAGGTAGAGATTGCAGTGAGCTGTGTTCGTACTACTGTACTCCAGCCTGGGTGACAGGCTGTTTTTTGTTTGTTTTTTGTTTCAAAAAAACAAAATAGCAAAATAAAAATGTTGAAACGATTCTTGGCTTGTAGATTATACAGAAATAGGCAGAGGCTGGAAATGACCCCAGGCTGTAGTTCACTGACTTGCGTACTAGGAAGGCCTTGGGAGCTTCCCACTCACTCACTCACTCACTCACTCACTGTGTGTGCTTAGGCACTGGGGACATGACTGGACAAGACAGTCCCTGTCGTTGTGGAACTGTCAGTATCCAGGGGACAGATATTAATAAAATACAGCAAACACCAACCAGTGCTAGGAAGTTTGAAAGGAAACAGATGCAGTGCATGTATAGTTCAGGATCTTGATCTGGTTTAGGGGTTGGGGAAGGCTAGGAAAGACTTTCCTGAAGAAGTGACATTCGAGCTGAGACACAAAGGATGAATTGGTGTTGACTGGGGGGCATGGAGAGGGGGAATAAAGTGTTCTAGGGAGAGGAAGTGGCATAAGCAGAGGCCTTTAGGTGGGGGTGCTGGTTGCACGTGTGATTCAAGAAATGCCTGGTGGCAGCTAGGGGTGAAGGGGACATAGCCTTTGGAAGAGGCAGGCCTTGGACCAGGGCAGGATTTTGGTCTTTGCCCTAAGAGCTATAGAGTCAGTGAAGAGTTTTAAGCAGAGTTTGACAAATAGTTTTTTTTCTTTCTTCTCCCAAATTGATCGTCTTTGTTTATTTGGGCTGCTGTGATAAAATACCATAGACGAGGTAGCTTATGAAAAACATAAATTTATTTCTCATAGTCCTGGAGGCTGGGAAGTCCAAGATGAAGGCACCAGCAGATTTGGTGTCTGATGGGGGCTCACTCTCTGTTTTAGAGATGATGCCTTCTAGTGGTGTCCTTACAGCAGAAGCGACAGACAAGTTCCCTCTGAGGCCTCCATCGATGTATATATGTATGTATGTATCTAGCTACCTAGCTAGCTAAATGTATTTTTCTCCCGAAATCCCTTTTACCACTCTGGCCTCTTTTATAAGGACCCTGATCTCATTCCAGAGGGCTCTGCCCTCATGACTTAATCACTTCCCACAAGGCTTCACTCTTAATACAGTTATCTTGGGGACTGGGTCTCAACATAGGAATTTTGCAGGGACACAGACATTCAGACGGTGGCACTGATGGTTTCGTCATGCCTAGTATTTTTATTTAACTAGGTGGGAGGATTATCTTGTTTGTGTATGAAGGGTTGAAGTATTTATATGTTATATACTGGCAAACAGATTTAAAAGTAGATAAATGCAAAACTGAACCTATTTGGAGCTGTTGCTCCTTAATTGTTTCTGAGTCGGGGGTGCTGTGATGGATGAAGCTCGCTTTGGCAGGTGTGTGTGGCTGGGGCCAGCCCCGCCCTGGTGGACTTCCTTTCCTGAAGCATTCATAACGGCCCCTAGCATTGACTTCTCTCCTGCTGCACTTGCTTTGCTCGTATGCACATTGCCAGTTTCCTTCCCTCATGGAGATAATGAATTCTTGAGAAATGGAAGGAGGGGTTGGATGCAGTCGGGGTGGAGGTGTACCAGCTCCCACCTCACTGAGGCATCTGATGGGAGTAGACAGGTCTCCTTGGTCAGACGCTTTTACCTTTGAGTCTCTGGGGTGCAGACTTCCCACCTCCAGTCAGAACAAAATACAAATAGTAACACCCCCTTCCTCTAAAGAAAGAAAAGGACCCTGCCATTGTATCTCAGATTGGGAGAGGGAAAGACATTTTCATTAGCAATTTTTGGTTCTGGTATTTATGTAGTGGGGTCTTAATGACATTTGATTGGATGTATAGTATCAGGCCAGCCCTCAGGTGGCTTTCCTTTGCTTTCACAGAGTGAATGCATTGTGGAAATGGTAAAGTAGGTAGTCATGACTAGTTAGTGGCTTCTAACTAGCGTTCTGTGAAATACTCTGCCTGGAGTGCTCAGTTCAGTAAACATCCTGAGCACTTGGATGTGTGAGACCATGTGAGGGGCAAGAAGCTGAGAGGATCCCTGGGGAGACTGTGGCTTTCATGATTGTCCAGTAGGCAGTAGCTCACCAGCCAGCACAGGAGGCCCTCAGTCGGCTAGAGATTCAGGATGGTTTTGCTCCCTGATCTAGTCTTTGAGCATCTGCTGTTGTGTCCTACTACAGCATCACTTCCCAGGAGGAGATTTTGTCACTGTAGTTCACTACTGTGCCTTTCATGCTTAGAGGATGCCAGATGCTTGTTGCCTAATGCATGCTTGAAGCCCTCATAGCCTCTTGGAGCGTGTGTGTCTGTGTGTCTGTGTGTGCGTGCATGTGTGTGTGTGTCTGTGTGTGTGCGTGTGTGTGTGTGTAAGCCTTTCTCCCTCTGGATTGGTGACAGTGTTGTTAAGGTTATAAATCAGAAATGCCTAACACACTGCTTGACTCTTTGTAAGTACTCAGTAAATCGTGGCTACACAATCCAGGCCTGCTGGCATTGTTGCCACTGTCGCCACTCTGACTCTTTTGAGCCAATAGGTGAAGTGGGTCTCCACTCCCTTGAGTCAGGTGGGCAGGGTGCCTTTCTCAAGGACAGCTGCGAGGGCTGAGATGGCCGGGAAGGTGTGCTCGTCCTTCCAGGCCTGCCTCCCATAGGTCTTCTGTGGGTCCTGCAGTTGGCCTGCTCTGACTCTTAGTTTTTGCTTCCCTCTTGACCCATTCAGGCCTGGTAGAAAGAGTTATCTGTGAGCATGGCGGGGGGTCCCGATAATCTATTATGGTTTTAGTGTCTAGGACTGTCATGACAGTGACTCATCTCTTTAGCCCCCATTTGCAGTGAGGGCCCAGCCCAGCCCAAAGCAGGCACCCAGATGTTTGGTGAATTGGGGCAAGTTTTTCCTGTCCAGGAGCCATAATGTAGTATTTGTAGTTTTCCTCATTGGAAGGCATGGCTCTGTCTGCCAAGAAAGACAAGGCATGTAGTCACCATGCTGCTGCCTCACATTGACATTTTTAAAGCTAGATCTTCTGGAGAAGGAAGCAGGAAGGAAGACGACTTGCTTTTGGGCCCATAGAGTTTTAGTAGTTGTGGGAAGTTGGCTGGGCTGTGTGTGTGTTGCTGCACTGGTGCCTGGTCTTCTTTGATAGCTCTCAGGAGCATGAGGTTGTGCTTAGCAGTTATGTCCCATCAGTCCTCTTGGTCTCGATCAGTTCACATGCTCCCAGGGGCCCATGTATCAGAAGGGCTGCTGTTGCATGATGCTGTCCATGGAAATCACTGCGGTCATGAGAGGAGCAGCGGCTTCGGCCTGTAGACTCAGAGACCTTTCACTATGACTCAGCATGGGAAGCTCAAGCTCAGAGAACTTCAGCCTGTCTCATCCAGGGCCACCAAGGGAACAATTGGGCCATGTCTCCTGTTGTATTTAGAGTTGGAGGCTGAGGAGAGGTGCCTGTCTGCCTTCTCTGCTGGTCCTGGGTCTACCTGTTGCAGGGACCCAGTTCTAAGGGACCTGAATCAATTCAATCTACTGCCTCAGCCTTTCAGAGGCTTCTCATTGCTTTAGGCCAAAGGCTGTGCTGCTGAACATGGCCTTCAGGGTCCCATGGGGTCTGACCCCTGTCATTTCCTCTGTTGCAGGCCCACTTGACTTCTTTCACTTCTTCAGATGTATCATCTTCCCATCAGGCCCTGCCTCAGTCCCTTTGCAGGGAGGGCTGTCTCTTCTCTGGTTACTTCTGTTCATTCTTCAGAGAAGCCTTCCCTGTACCTCCCACTCCTCACTGCCGTGCTTCTCCTTCAGAGCCCTTACCGCTGCCTGTAGTTACTGTATTTCTTTGTGTACTCATCTGTGGTCCAGCTCCCTTGCAAGACTGGGAGCTCCATGGGGCAGGGACCCTGTCTGTCTTGTCTCTGGTTTACCCCAGTGCCTCATACAGCCTGGCACATGGTGGGTGTCCAGCATCGACTTGAGGAAGAGTGATGAAGGAAGGCTCCAGACCCTTCTAGGAGCAGAGTTGCTCTACTGCTCCTGCTCCTGCTGCCTGGGGCTCATCGTCCTCTGCCCTGCGCACCCGTGGCAGGGGGGTCTGCCCACACCCACCTGCCTTTGTGCCACACTCCCTTCCCTAGCAAGACTATGGTTCCTCTCAGCACTGTCTTTTTTGTTTGGCCTCCTGATGAGAGGTGAAGCCAGCTAGACTTCCTGGGTCGAGTGGGGACTTGGAGAACTTTTCTGTCTAGCTAGAGGATTGTAAATGCACCAATCAGTGCTCTGTGTCTAGCTAAAGGATTGTAAATGCACCAATCAGCACTCTGTAAAAACGTACCAATCAGTGCTCTGTGTCTAGCTAAAGGATTGTAATGGCACCAATCAGCACTCTGCAAAATGGATCAATCAGCACTCTGTAAAATGAACCAATCAGCACTCTGTAAAATGGACCAATCAGCAGGACGTGGGTGGGGACGAATAAGGGAATAAAAGCTGGCCGCCCCAGCCAGCAGTGGCAACCTGCTCGGGTCCCCTTCCACGCTGTGGAAGCTTTGTTCTTTCACTCTTCACAATAAATCTTGCTGTTGCTCACTGTTTGGGTCCGTGCCACCTTTAAGAGCTGTAACACGCACTGCAAAGGTTTGTGGCTTCCTTCTTGAAGTCAGCGAGACTAAGAACCCAGTGAAAGGAACCAATTCTGTACACACTGGGAAAGACGTTACCTTCGGACACAGTGTTGTTCACTTTTTTGACTGGGATCAGACAGCAGATAATACACATGTTTGTATGTAAATGTATACTGTCAGTGTGTACATAAAACCAAAAGAAAAATGTCACTACTACGTATAGTAAAGCTAAGTACTATTTTCTCTTTTAATACTAAAGAAAATGCTTGTCCCCTCAAAATTGATTTCATATCTTCTTAATTTGATATCCCTGGCTACCAGTGGGTTACCACTCAAGTTTAGAGAAGCCCATTCTGCAGGACTGCTTGGCTGTGCAGCTGGTGCTCCCTCCCTGCCTGCTGCATCTTCCTCTCCCTGCCACTGTGGGATGGGGCTGAGGTGGTTCCCTTGGGTAAGAGGCTGTCCCTCCCTGCCTTCAGCAGTTTGAAGGATTCTCAGGAAGACAGGCAGGCAAGGCCTGTGAGTCCTCTGCCTCAGGTGCCATAGGGTGCAGTTCAAGGCTGCACCCGGCATGTCACAGCCTCCCTGGGTGCACCAGGAAGAAATCACTTATTCTTTGTGGTGTGGGTTTTGGAAGAGGCTAGTGATGGTTTTGCTGTGAAGATGAGTTTTGACTTAAAGGGCTTGAGAGATGGAGACGGACTGGCCAAAGGGAAATGCAAGTTCAAAGACACCCGTGCAGAGGCAAGGAAGTCAGAACAGGGTGTGTCTCACAAGTGGCGTGGGTTCTCCTGCCGGGTGCATGGGGTGCTTAAGGGGGTGAGGATAGAAGAGGAGCTGAGGAGGCCAGGGAGTCCAGGCTGAAGGGGTAGGGATGTCTGCCCTTTGGGCAGTAGGGAACCAGTGGAGCTGTACCTGTCTGAAAGTTCTACAACAAGAGTATTGTTTCTTAGATGTTTGGTTTATTTGAGGCCGTGCATGTTTTATTAGGTGTTTGCTCCAATGTATTAGAATTGGAAGGATGATGTACTCATCTGTCCAGGTAAATGTCTAGAGTATTTTGGAAAGGATCTTTCTGATGACACCCTCCCAGATCCTCAGGATCAAAATACATCATATCAGAAGTAAATATAATCTAACTTTGGACATTAATGCTCCAAACTTGAATGCCAACTGAAGCCTGGACCACAGCAGAAAGCAGCCTCTCAAAGTCCTTGGTTTGAAGGGCAATAGCTTATTAGAGAGTGGTTGTGTTAATTTGCTCTGACTGTTGTGACAAGTTACCATGAACTTAATGGCTTAAAACAACACATATTTATTCTCTGATAGTTTGGGAGGCCAGAAGTTCAAAATCAGCTTCACTAGGCCTAAGTTCAAGTGTCGAAAGGACTGGTTTCTTTGGAGGCTCCAAGGCAGAGTTGGTTCCCGGCCTCTTCCAGCTTCTGGTGGCCGCTGGCATTCCTTGGCCTATGGCTGGCTTGCTGTAATCTCTGCTTCCTGGCCACATCGCCGTCTCCTCTTCTGCAGTTGAATCTAGGCCCACTACTGAGATAACAGCGTTAATCTATTCATGAGGACTGAGCTTTCATGGGCTAATTACCTCTTAATGGTTCCACCTCTTAATGACAATTACATTTCAACATGAGCTTTGGAGGGGATGTTCAAACGTCCATAGCAAATGACCTCTGGCTTGCAGGCCTGCTACCTGACAGGTTCCCTATTTGGCCTGCCTTCTTAGTTGTGTCTTTGTATTTCATTGTAAAAGGCATGCATGTGTATAAAAAGAAAAATCAGCCATTGTTGAGGGGTGCACAGTTAAACGTGAAAGTCCTTCTAAGTCCACTTCCCAGAAGTCACCACTAGAACTGAAACTGGTTATGTATGTGCCCTGAAATTTGCTCAGTGTATATGTGATCTACACAGAGGGATCATACAGTATGCACTGTTTCAGTGTGTAGCTATTTCAGTGACTTAGAATTCCACTCACTCTTCCCTCAAACGTGGTTTCTCTATATTTACCATGTCATGAGGCCCACTTGCACCACAGCTGTGCTCTTACCTGCAGGTGAGTCAGGAAGGGTTAGCAATGGTGGGGAGTGTAGGGCTCCTTGCCATGCCCCTTTGAGCTGGGACATTTTATTAGGCACTGATCTGGAATGTCTTAACTTGTTAGTCTTTATTAGAGCTCTTGTTCTAACAGAGTTCAGTTATATGAATGTGCCCTAATTTAACCAGTTTCCTAGCCATGGACATCTGCTTGTTTCTACTTTTTTGTCATTTCAAATAGCATTTTTCTGGTATCCTTGTATGTATGTATGTGTGTGTGTATGTGTATATATATATATATAAAATCTGGGTCCTTGTGAGAGTGTATTTGAGGAATTAATTTGTGGAGGAGGAAATACTGAGTCAACTTTATTGGGATAGCTACAGAGGAACCCCCCCAACCACCTCCTCCCTGCACCCCCAGCCTTTGTTTCCCTCAACAGGGCTTGTAGTCTGGAGGAAGGAAGGGAGCTGGCAGCAGTGGTAGCCTGCCTCCCTCCTAGGCACAAAGTCCCGGCAAGTGCAAACCCTCTGCTTCGGCCGTGGCATTCCACTGCTGAAGAGGTTGTGGTGTTGCCTAAAACGTGGCTGTGCAGGCAGTTTGTGGAGGGGTTAACTCGGAAGAGATTTAATGGAACATTTCCCAACAATTCTGTCAACTCATAAATTCTAGCTGGTTAACAGAATTCAAACGCGTGTCAAAAAAATGCATGTCAAAAAAATGATAACTGTTTTAGTTAAGACATTTTTAAACTGTTCCGACTTCCATCTGAAATATGTAAGCTTAGAAAGTGGTTTTCTTAATGATGACACAGATCGCTGGTATTTGTTTAAAAAAAGCTCCGGCTGAACACAGCCCCTACCAAGGTGCTCTTTTGCTGGTTGCTGGCACTTTCCACTTCAGAGCAGCTGAGTGTTTATAGGGGGGCACCTGGCACAATGCCTGGGAGAACACAGAAGGCCTCTCAAAGATCTGTCAAAAGAGATTGGGATCTTTAATCAGCAGGTACTGCCATAGAACAGACTCTAACACCAGCTTCAAAACACCCTCCATTTAAACCAGCTGTGAGCTCCGCAGTGCAGTGCACAAGCAGGACATATGCTTACCACCGAGGCCTCTGTGGGCCGGAGCAGACAGGGTGAGTATGTCTGAAAAGTCTGCCCCCTAATGACCTCCCTGCTGCACAGTCCCGGAATTGGGTTTCGCCACATAAGAGCAAAAACAGGAATTGGGTATGTAGTGTTTCAGCTTTAGGAGGCTTTCACTTTGAGCCTGATTCCATTTCTCTGTTACCCAGGGCTTGGCAAGTGGCACCGCACCCCGAGCAAGGCTGTCCCTCAGCTGCAGGTTAGAGCACAGCTTTGTGTGAGTCGGCTTGTGACAGGCTGGAAACACAGAACCATGGTGGGAGGAAGGAGTGTGTGTGGCAGTTCTAAGTCATTGAAATTGCTGTTCTTTCTCCGCAGGCCATGTGGGGTGTCCCTGCTAAGGAGCACAGTTTGATGGCTAGGGAAAATGGCAAGGAGAATTGAATGCCTAAAATTGATGGTGGTAGTAGTGGCATACCACCTAAGAGAAGGCTGTTGTGAGATCCTTGCCATAGGCAGGGCCACTGAAATGTCATGGTACACTGAGTCCAGTGGTGTGTCAAAAAAAACGAGGAAAAGTATAGCAAGCATTTGTGAGAGTTTTCTTCCTGAGCAGCTGTTTTGAAATAGCTTTCTCTAAACTTTTATAATTTTTTAATAATTTTTATAAAATCAGACTTTATACAGTATCTTGCTCATTGGGTTACATGGGAATTGACTAGAATCCTTTTATGCAGTTTTCTATGAAAATGTGTGGCACAATGCCAGGCTCTGGAAGAGACTTAGGAAATAAATAGCACGTGCAAGATGCTTTATGTTGTTGACCAGCTCCCTCTTGGTCCTAAGTAAATAAGCTATGAGAAAGTGAATGTGAGTTCTAAACAGTGACTCTTTGTTAAAGCGGTTAGCAAAAGGTTATACATTCACATGTTGTAACAGTGTGATGAGAACATAAGTGTGTTACATAACTTCTCTGCATTCTTCTCAGTGTTTAAAGTACAAGTAAAAAGGAAAAACGATATGCTTTAAAAAACACATTGAGGGGCGCGGCGCAGTGGCTCATGCCTATAATCCCAGCACTTTGGGAGGCCAAGGCAGGAGGATCATGAGGTCAGGAGTTTGAGACCAGCCTGGCCAACATAGCGAAACCCTGTCTCTACTAGAAATACAAAAATTAACTGGGCGTGGTGGCAGGCGCCTGTAATCCCAGCTACTGGGGAGGCTGAGGCTGGAGAATCACTTCAACCTAGGAGGTGGAGGTTGCAGTGAGCCAAGATCGCACCATTTCACTCCAACCTGGGCAACAAGCCTGAAACTCCATCTCAAAAAGAAAAAAAAATTGAGAAATTACTATTTTACATGAGAATATCATCTGCCTGATTCAAACTAGAGATGAAACCACCTTTTCCCTCCTTACCTTTAATCTTCCTCAGAAAACACCACATTATACATTTCTTCCTCTTCCGTATTTATTTGCATGTTTATTTTAATAACTTCATTGAGGTATAATTTACCTCCAGTAAGTTCACGTATTTTAAGTGAATAGGCTGATGAATTTTAGAAATTATACAGAGTGATGTAAACACCTCCATAATCAAGATAAGTAGAACATTTCCATCACCTTTAAAAATGCCTTCACGCTCTTTTGCAGTTGATCCCTTCCCTTAATCCCCGGCCCTGGGAAACCTCTGATCTGCTTTCTGTCACTATAGCTTTGTGTCACTACAAAAAATTTTATATAAATGGAATCCTACTCTGTAGTCTCCTGTGTGTTTTCTTTCACTTAACCTTTTGGAGACTTATTTGTATTGTTTGGTGTTTTCGTATTTCATCTCTTTTATTGCTGAGTAGTATTCAATAAGTATGGCTCTATGAAGTAAGAGAATATAAGCATATGTGTATGTGTAGGTGGTTCATGTGAGCATGTTCTCTTCCTCACCACTCCACTTACTGACTGCTCAAATGAATTAATTTAAGATGGCTCTTCATCTTTTGACAGTTTAACTTTTAAAATTTGACTATTCCTTTATTTCTTTTGCAAGTTAAGGTTATACTTACAACTTTAAATATTATTTATATTAAGCAATTTAGTTATCATGTGCCTTGATACCGTTTTCTTCATGATTCTTGTGCTTGAAGTTTGTTAAGCTTCTTTGATCTGTGAGTTTATAGTTTTCATCAAATTTGGAAAATTTTTTGGTCATTATTTCTTCACATACTTTTATTCCATTTCCTCCCTTTCTCCTCTCCTTCAGTGACTAGCTTGTTGGTCCATCCTTCCTTCCTTCCTTCCTTTGTTTCTTTTGTCTTTTTTCTATTTCATTTTGGGTCATTTCTATTGCAGGGTCATCAAATTCACTAGTCTTTCCTTCTACAATGTCTAGTCTGCTCTTATTCCCATTTAACATATTTTTCACCACAGGCATTATAGTTTTATCTT
The DNA here is from genome assembly GCF_047675955.1 of Chlorocebus sabaeus. Taxonomy (NCBI): domain Eukaryota; kingdom Metazoa; phylum Chordata; class Mammalia; order Primates; family Cercopithecidae; genus Chlorocebus; species Chlorocebus sabaeus. The sequence continues at coordinate 97,536,461 of NC_132914.1, read as the reverse complement.
TGGAAATTTGATTTAAATCTGTTGTTTAAAAAATATCTTCCATGTCTCTTAAGATGTTCATTCTTTTTTTCTAGCTCCGAGAACATAAAGAATACAGTTAGAACTTTTAGAGTCCCTGTCTGCTAATGTTATCATTTGTTGTTTCTGGCCTGTTTCTGTTGACTGATTTTTCTCCTCATTATGTGTTGTACTTCTCACTTCTTGCATGCCTGGTCATTTTTAAAATTGGATACCAGCTATTGTGAATTTTACCTTTTTGTGTGCTGGATTTTTTGGTATTGCTATAAATATCCTTGAGCTTTGTTCTTGGATGTATTAAGTTACTCAGAAACAGTTTGATCCTTTTGAAGTTTGCTTTTAAGCTTTACTAGGTAAGATGAGAGCAGGCGTTAGGGATACTATCGGTAGCCTTTCTGAGTACTCTTTCTGATGCCCTGTGAATTATGAGGTTTTCCACTCTGACTGGTGAGATTAGGCACTATGTCCGGTCCTGTGTGAGGCTCTGGGATGGTTTCCTTTGCTTCTCTCACGGGGTTCTTTCCCTGTTCTCAGTTTTCTCACATGCAAGCCCTGATCAGTACTCAGTTGAAGATTTGGGGGACCATCTAAGATCTCTGCAACACTACCTCTGCGCAGCCCCCGTCTCTTTATTACCCTGCTCTGTGAGCTGCTACTGCCTTGAGACTCCCCAGTCTATCTTCTCAGCTCAAAGAGATGCTGGGCTCCTCCTGGGTGCCCCTTGCCTGCACCCTGGCCTGGAAACTGTCCCCGGGCAGTAAGGTGGCCTTACTTCATTGGCTTTCCCTCTCTCAGGATCACTGTCCTTTGCTGCCTGACGGCCAATGACCGAAAACCACAGTTTCTATACTTTTTTCAGTTCTTTCATTTTCATGGCGGAAGGTAAATGTAGTTCCTGTTATTCCATCTTCACTGGAAACAGAAATCCCAACTTAGTTTTTAAAACTTTTAATGAAATATTTTTAGCACTCAGGCAAGTGTATTGATTACGCAGATAGCCATGACTCGTTTTTATAGTTTTGTCATTTTTCCACTGCATTTTTAAAAACAAAGTATTACAGATACAATTAAAATCCTCTTTTTTTTTTCCAGACAGAGTCTCACCCTGTTGCCCAGGCTGGAGTGCATTGGTGCAATCTCGGCTCACTGCAGTCTCCATCTCCCGGGTTCAAGCAATTCTCCCGTCTCAGCCTCTCTGGTAGCTGGGATTATAGGCATGTGCCACCACACATGGTTAATTTTTGTATTTTCAGTAGAGATGGGATTTCACCATGTTGGCCAGGCTGGTCTCAAACTCCTGATCTCAAGTGATCTTCCCACCTCAGCCTCCCAAAGTGATGGGATTACAGACGTGAGCCACCATGCCCAGCCAAATCCTCTCTTCTTAATCCTATTCTTCTTTCCCTTTACAGAGGTAGCCAATATTCTGTATTTGATTATTGTCATTCATGTGTGGATTTAAAAAAATAGTTTTACTACATATGTATGTATCTATAAATAGTCTCTATTAACAGTATTATCTGAAGACATAAAACAGTATTATGCTATACCTATAATTCTTCCATTTTCTTTCACTTTTCATTCAGCATTTAAAAAATATTTATCCCTATGACACGGATAGCTTTAGCTGAAATGTACATTCCACAAGAACAAGAATCTTGCTGTGTTTTGTTCACTAGGATATTCCAAGCATCTAGATATTGTCTGGCGTATTATAGGGTCAATCAACATTTGTTGAATGAATGAGTGCTGTATCATACTTGACTATATGAGTATGCCACAGTGTATTCTCCTGTTGATGAATGCTTAGGTTGTTGTACCTTTTTTTTGTTTTTGTTTTTTTTAATGTGAACAGTGCTACAGTGAATGTTCTGGTTTGTGTCTCCTTGTGCACGTATGTAAGAATTTCTTTTAGGAAATACTGGGTGTTAGGGGCAGGCACCTCTCCAACTTAGCAGTACCTTGCTGAGTTACCCTCCATGGTAATATTATCAATTTATACTCCCAGCAGCAGTGTATAAGAATCCCAGTTTCTCCATATTCTCACCAACATTTGATATTATCAGATATTTTGATTTTTGCCAATCCTATATACATAAGATTGTTTTGTTTTACTTTTTGTTAATAACACATATCATTTTTATTAATAGAAATTTGATGTATTCTTTCCATCCTGGGAATGGACATAATGATAGTCGGAGGACTGTGTTTTATACCAATGAAGAGTAGGAATTTTTAGACCCAACCCCTAAGGACCTAGAGGAGTCCATAGTACAGGAAGAAAAGAAGAAGCCGACCCCTGAAGGAAACAAAGGTATCTATGCACTTCCTGTTGTCTGTCATTCTCTGTACTGCCATCTGTTAACCACCAGTGATGTGAGAGACACTTTATTAGCAGGTATTTCTGGAAGCAGAGGGCCTAATTGGGGCTTGCATTTTCTTTGTGGGACTTAAAACATAAAGGCTTGGCAAATTATTTAATAAATGTTACAAGAAATAAATGGCTGTCTAGTTCAATGGCTCAAAATTTTTTGGGAAATAGAACACTTGGAAGTCATGATCCTCTTTATGGAAATATTGATTTTTAAAAAACTTTTTAGTTAATATAAATGATCAAAGCCAGGTGCAGTGGCTTATGCCTATAATCCCAGCACTTTGGGAGGCCAAGGTGGGTGGATCACGAGGTCATGAGTTCGAGACCAGCCTGGCCAACATGGTGAGACCCTGTCTCTACTAAAAATACAAAAATTAACCAGGCAGGAGAATTGCTTCAACCCGGGAGGCAGAGGTTGCAGTGAGCTGAGACTGCGCCACTGCACTCCAGCCTGGGCAACAGAGCAAGACTCCATCTCAAAAAAAAAAAAATTGTCTTTAGAAAACTCGTAAAATTAAGATTGATAATTCAGAATAACATTGGATTTTTGTTATTTGCGTAATATTATATGACTGTGGCATTTTGGGAAAATCATTTATTTCATTCTTTCTGTATCAGGCAAATTTACAGTTTATGATGTGGTTCGGTGTGTAATCTTATTCTTCAGATTCCCAATGCAGTTTTTGCTTGTCTGTAGATGCTATTATTATTACGACACACATAAAACTTGAGGGATAAATAGGGTTGGGTCCATTGGAGTCACCGTAGCTATTAATTCAAATAGGATCTTTCCAGAAGCATTTATTATAGATAGTATTTGATATTAAATCTTTATTTAAAATTTTTTTAATGGTTAATAGATATTGTGAACTGTCACTGTATGTTCAGTTGGTTACCTTTTGCCCTCATTTATTCCACTCCAACAACTGACCTAGGTTCTGTTCTTCAAACCTACAAGGCATGCTCCTATCTCAGTAACCTTTACAATTGGTGTTCCTTCCATCTGGAATGCTTTCTCCACATATGTGCATAACTGATTTCCTATCTTCCTTTAGATATTTGTGCAAGTGTCATCTTAGGGAAATCTTTTCTGATTGCCCTAGTTATAATTGCAACTTAAATCTCCTACTTCTTGTCCCTCTTTTCTACTTAATTTTCTCCTTAGCAACTATCACTATCTGCCAGGCCCTCTATTTCACTGCCTCATTGTCTTTCTCCCCTTTCCTAGAATATTAGTTTCATGGGAGTAGGAACTGTATCCACCTAGTTGCCTACTGAATACATTATACCTAAAACAGTACCTGGGTAAAGCAGATACTAAACTATTTGAGTGAATGAAAAAACAAAAAACAGGAATGAGTGAGTGAGTGAATGAATAAAAATATAAATGGTTGGAAACATATATATGAATAAATATGTAGATGAAAAATACTCTAAGGCCAGATGCTTGGCTCACACCTGTAATCCCAGCACTTTAGGGGACCAAGGCAGGCGGATCAAGAGGTCAGGTGTTCGAGGCCAGCCTGGCCAATGTGGTGAAACCCCGTCTCTACTAAAAATACAAAAATTAGCCAGGTATGGTGGCATGTGCCTGTAGTCCCAGCTACTCAGGAGGCTGAGGCAGGAGAATTGCTTGAACTCAGGAGTAGAGGTTGCAGTGAGCTGAGATTATGCCACTGCACTCCAGCCTGGACAACAAAGTGAGATTCTGTCTCAAAAAAAAAAAAAAAAAAAAATACCGATAGTAACCTGTATTTTTGTGCAACAGAAATAAGATAACCCATTATAAAATTGAGTTTTTAGATATGGATAAATTTTTGCTTGTCTGCCTGGCAATATTTAAGTTAAGTTGGTATCTAATGTTATTTAGCTACAGTAATGTTTAGAGTGCTATAAAATTTGTAATCAAACACATTTGTTACTTTTTAAAAAAGTTTATTATCTGTGAGAAAAGAATAGTTTTCAAGTTTTGATAGAGGTAAGCAGTACAGGGGACAGAATTTTTTTTTTTTTTTTTTTTAAAGACAGAGCCTTGTTCCGTTGACCGTGCTGGATGGAGTGCAGTGATGCAATCATGGCTCACTACAGCCTCCTGGACTCAAGCACTTTTCCCACCTCAGCCTCCTGAGTAGATGGGGGGACCACAGGCACACCACCATACCTGGCTTATTTTTTAATTTTAATTTTTATTTTTTTGTGGAGACAGAGTCTCCCTGTGTTGCCCAGGATAGTCTCTAACTCCTGGGCTCAAATGAATCCTCCTGCCTTGGCCTCCCAAAGGCCTGTAAGTGCAGGGATTATAGTCGTGAGCCACCACACCTGGCTGAGAAATCATAATTCTTTCTGATAATATGTCAGGTATCCCTTTATCACCCCAATAATGTTTATGCAGTTTGGCTAGATTTATAGCAATGAGAGCTCTTTTTTTGCACATAAATCCTAGAGGTATATGAAGTCTGACTTTCAAATCAGTACAGTAACTAAAATATTTTAGAGCCACTTAAATAGATGACTACACTGGTAGGTGTGAGACTCATCAGTCCGTCAGAGCCATAGTAACTGTATATTGGAGAAATTGGAACTACTTTATCTCTGGATGGCCCTAGGCTGCTGCTTACCTGCTAATTTTGAGTTTCAGTGCAGTTAATACATTGGGAGTTTGGAAGAAAGCTTAGCTTTCTTCATTGAAAACTTTAAAAGGCAGATGGTCTGACTCCTCCAGACCCCTCAACCCACACCAACATTACGTACAACCCTCCACCTACATACATATGTGCACAGCCTAGATAAAAAATTAGTTGTACACTACAAGATACCGAACATAGTGAAGCTACTAGATTGTAACTTTCTGAGGGCCTGCTTGGTTCTGAGTTTTCTTCTCCTTTTCGAATAGTTTGGAGATTATGGTTTCATATTAGGGTAATTCATCTAACAATAACTGCTTTGCCAAAATCTGCTTTTATGCACTGGACAAGTGCTACACTTACTTTATTCTATACTGTGTGCTGTATAGTTTATTCTATACTTTTATCTTTGTTTTCTTTGCATCTATAGCATGTTTGCTGGTGGTTTGTTTTCTCTTTGCTATTTTGACCAATGACACATTGGAGATTTTCTCATCTATAAGAAACTATTTTTAAAAGCTTATGTTCCATCCCCTTTTCTTTCTACCTTAATGCACTAAGCATCACTTTTTTGTTTCTTTTTGACTTTTTTTTTTCCTTTTTGTGGAGAATGGGGTCTCTTGCTTCTAGGATTCTAACATATTTGCACCTTATGGTTTCTACTCTTTGATAAATTTTCAAGTTTGTATCAGAAGCCATAGTCTTTATCTTGTACTTACAGGCAAATATTACAATTCCTTATTTTTCAACAGTTTCACAAAGGCTGAAAAATTTGCCTCATACTTCCTTCAAAGCCAAACAGTTGCTTCAAACTTCATCTACAAATAGAGGTAAGTACTAAGTTTAAAGTTCAGCAGATGATCTAGTTCAATCTTAAGCCTTTTGACATACTGAGTGACCAGTGTCTGTAATATAGTATAATATGTTTTAGTCTTTTTAAAAAAAATAACAATAGGCCGGGGGCACGGTGGCTCATGCCTGTAATCTCAACACTTTGGGAGGCTGAGGTGGGTGGATCACGAGGTCAGGAGATCAAGACCATTCTCACTAACACAGTGAGACCCCGTCTCTACTAAAAGTAGAAAAAAATTAGCCAGGCAGGGTGGCACGCACCTGTAATCCCATCTACTCAGGTGGCTGAGGTAGGAGAATTGCTTGAACCCCGGAGGCAGAGGTTTCATTGAGCCGAGATTGCGCCACTGCATTCTGGCCTGGGCGACAGAGTGAGACTTTATCTCTAAATAAATAAGCAAATAAATAATTTTTAAAAAGCAATAAAATAATGAGAATTTATCATGTTATTTGGGTAAATCCAGAAGAAACATTTTCTACAGAGGTATGTTTTAGGTTGTTTTGCTGAAAGGAGTAAGTGATATATAGAGAATTTATTTTTGTTACCAACTTAAAACTAAAAGTCATTGTTTCAACTTTATGCCAACTGAAATTCATAAGTGCTTTAAAATGAACTTTATATATACATTTTAATGGACTCGGGAAAGCATTTTTGGACTGATTTCATAGAAGTAGAATTTCTGGAAGAAAATAATATAAAACAGTTTTAGGGATTTTAGTAGAAATTTTCAAATTATCCTGCAGGAAAATTGGTTCAGTTTATACTCCCACCAACAGTGACAGAGCTCCAGTTTCCTCCTTCCATTTGGCATCTTTGCTGGTCTTTAAGCAGAAAATATTGTTTTCATTACATTTCTTTGGTTTTAGTGCTTTTGAATCTTTTTTTATGTGCTTACTGGCCGTTTTTATTTTTGTAGGAAGTGCCTGTTTCTCCATTGCCCACTTTCTGTTAGAAATCATTTGGTTTTTTCTGAGCAATTTTATAAAATTATAAAATATTTTATCTTTTTTAAATCATTTGTCTTTTTCTGAGTAATTTAAAGATTTCTTTATAAGCTAAGGATACAAACCTTTTATCTGTCATTGAAGTTTCAAAAACTTTCTCCCAGTAAGTAATTTGTCATTTTGCTTTATTTTTTCTTTCTTTGTTTTTTGCTAGCCAAACTCCAAAGTCACATGTTACTTAATGTTTATCCTGCTGAATGAAAGCGTTTTAACTTAGTGATTTTAGTGTAAACAGGAGCAGGACAGAATGTAATTATCTAGGTCTTGCTCTGTCACCCAAGCTGGAGTGTAGTGGCATGATCATAGCTACTGCAGCCTCAAACTCTGGGACTCAAGTGATTTTCCTGCCTCAGCCTCCCAAGTAGCTAGGACTACAGGTGTGTACCACCACGCCCTGCTGATTTTTAAAATTTTCTGTAGAGATACCAATTCGCTGTGCTGCCCAGGCTGGTCTTGAACTCCTGAGTTCAAGTAATCCTCCCACCTTGGCTTGCCAAAGTGCTAGGATTACAGGTGTGAACTGCTGTTTCTGGTTGAGAGTTTACTTTTGTTTGCTAGTGGTGTTCTTGGTATCTTTTCACATTTGAGGCTTTGGTCCTAGTGCTGAAGTATTACACTTACCATCTGAGGTTTACAGGACTCGTGTTTTAATATTGAACAGATGGAACTGTTCTGCATCTTTGCAGGTATACAAAATGTGCCTACCAGGACTCCCTTTTGTATCCATTGAAAGCAAGAAGTAATAGAGTAAAATTTTGCCTGGCTAGAGGCTTTGAAAGAATGGAGTATTCTGGTTTAATTCTATTAACTTAGAATTATGAAGGTGAAAATTTTTGAAAACTTTAATTTCATATTGAATGCAATTTGAGAATATAACCAATGATTCCATTTTTTTTCTCTAATAAGTTTGGACATTCAGATCTACATGATCTTTTATTATAGAACTCCTAGTGTGCCTGAGACTTACATTGTGAAGATCCTTTTCTGAAACTTTAGATGTAAGAGGATGTAAATGGTATTGTGTGAGATCAGGCTGGATGAGAACTGTTACCTGTAAATACACTTTTTAGACTAAATCTCTGATTGCCACTTGTTTTCTAATTTAACTCATAAAAATAAAACACACTGGGCCGGGCTCGGTGGCTCAAGCCTGTAATCCCAGCACTTTGGGAGGCCGAGACGGGCAGATCACAAGGTCAGGAGATCGAGACCATCCTGGCTAACACGGTGAAACCCCGTCTCTACTAAAAAATACAAAAAACTAGCCGGGTGAGGTGGCAGGCGCCTGTAGTCCCAGCTACTCAGGAGGCTGAGGCAGGAGAATGGCATGAACCCGGGAGGCGGAGCTTGCAGTGAGCTGAGATCCGGCCACTGCACTCCAGCCTGGGCGACAGAGCAAGACTCCATCTCAAAAAAATAAATAAATAAAATAAATAAAACACATTGGATGGAGGGTGGAAGTAGGAAGGAGATTTATTCCTTTTAATTGCATGTCATTGTTTCATATCAAGACAGAATATATAGCATCCCTGGCTTTGGACTTACAGAAGGAAACACATTTTTCTACCTGCTGTATGCCAGATGTTCTTGAGCACCTGGAGGGTTTATTGAAGCACAGATTGCTGGGCCCTACTCCAGAGTTTCTGATTCATCAGGTCTAGGGTGGGGCCTGATAATTAGAATTTGTAAAAAGTTCTTAGGTGCTGCTGGTCCAGAGACTACATTTTTGAGAACCACTCTTGTATACTAATTATAAATTGTAGAACTCTAGAAAAAAGCTTAGTTTGGTCTGGGATAAGCAGCACACAGGTTATGGAGCAAATCATGAGAGATTAAACCATTGATCCCAGTCTAGTGTGGAATTTGGATAATAAGCAATACACAATGACATAACACAATTCTTGGTTTTCATGATTGTAAGTCGTAGCCAAGTATTTTTTAGTGAGAAATTCAGATTCGTTTGCAAGGTTTAGAGATTCCAGGTGATTCTTGAAAAATAGGATTTAGTGATTAACCCCATGAGAGTAGAAGTTATTTATGTCCTTTTTCTCTCCCCCATCACTTAGCATTTAGCCTTACTTTAGAAGGGCCCTGTATTTGCTTTAGACTGGTAAAGAGCTTTGAGTGCTTATTAAATTGAAAGCTTTGTGTATTTATTTATTTATTTATTTATTTATTTATTTATTTATTTATTTATTCTTGTGAGATGGAGTCTTGCTCTGTCACCCAGGCTGAAGTGCAGTGGCGTGATCTCGGTTCACTGCAACCTCTGCCTCCTGGGTTCAAGCGATTCTCCTGCGTCAGCCTCCTGTGTAGCTGGAATTACAGGTGCCCATCACCACGCCTGGCTAGTTTTTGTATTTTTAGTAGAGACGGGGTTTCACCATGTCAGCCAGTCTGATCTCAAACTCCTGACCTCAGGTGATCCACCTGTCTCAGTGTCCCAAAGTACTGGGATTACAGGCGTGAGCCACCATGCCTGGCCCAAAAGCTTTGTGTTTTTAAAGATATTAGACATGTTTCTTGTTTAAAACAAAATCTTAACAGTAATGTAGGAGAATAAGAGAAACTTTTTCCAAAAAAGAAAAATCATTGTGATTATTTTATTCATTAGAATGTTGGATAATGTAGTCTGCTTCATTAATCATCAAGTGTGCTATGGATTTTTCCATTTTTACAGGATTTGTACCTCAATTGATGGAATACTGGTAATTCTTCTATTCCATTTGAAGATGAAAAAGGCCAAAATCGTAGGCCTGGCATAGAAGTTGGATAATGAAGACGGCTCTGGAAGAATATATAGGTACACATACATATAGACACACACATATATAAAATATACAGACATATTATTTTTAAAGTTTATTTTTTAAAGTTTTAAAGTTTTTAAAATGAAAACTGGCCCTGCCCCTCTCCCAGAGTGAGCGGAGAACAGTGGTTGCATGAGCAGCTTTCCTTGTGAGGCCACAGGTCCCTCTGGACATGCTGCTGCCTGGCCATGGCTCCTTTCCCTTTCATCTTTCTCATAGACCAAGGGGCTTCGAGCATTAAGGCCACACCCCTATTATGCATTCTAGTGCGACCCTGGTTACACCTCCTCTGGCTCAGTCACACAGCTGTGTGGTAGGCTACTAGTAGTGTTTAGCAGTTGTCACTGGGATCACACTGATGTGGCCCCATCCCCGCCTCTCCCTGCCCAGTGATATCAGAAGAAACCTGACAGAGAAAATTGTCCATGGCCAAGAAAAAGGTAAAATGCACCAGGTTATGGCCCCCCGACCCAGGCCCAGTCCCCCTCCGATGGTAGGACTGCTGCCAGAGTCTGTGCCACTCCTGAGGCACACCAGACTGGGCCCCACCCAATGCCTCTGGGCTCCCCCAACCAAAATCTTATAGCCAGCCCCTCCCCCTCAGCAGCCCAGCCTCTGCCCTCACCAGTTGCCCCAGGGTAACTTTGGGTGGGTGACTCCTGGGGCTCCCTGCTCCATACTCAGTCTTCACCTTCTGCTGCCCCAAGTGTGACCTCCCTTGGGTCTTTGGGCTGACATCTCCAAGGACCTGGGTCCTGGCCCTGCACCTCCTTCCCACATCTCAAAGTGGTGACTCAGGCGTCATGCTGATAGGCACCCCCACCCCAGAGAGGAGTGGAATATAGTGACATCGCAGTTCCCCTAGGAACTGTCATTACTGCCACGAAACTGGTCTTTGATCTTAGGACCCAGTCCACTAAGTGTTCTCACCCTGCTTCTGGTTCCTCTGGTCACAGCACAGGTTTCCAGCTGGAAGGGGAATGGGGACTATGGGACCTAGAAGTGAGAGGTTTCAGGATGCCTTACTCCATTAGCAGAGACATTGACAATGTGAAAAGCCCACACTTTCCCCATGAGCTCAAAATGTTGACAGTGTCTCTGGGTGGCAATAGGAGAATGGGTTTGGTTTGATTTTCTCCCAGGCTTCTACTCTCCAGAGAGTTTAACATTTTTTTTCTGAGTTTTCCACCTCATATTCAAATTATCCGTGGTTCCGGGACCAGAATGCCCTTCAATCAGTGGTTTCTGGAGTAAGATCTGCTTATCTTCTGTGGAACGGATCTTGGGAAACTGAATTTGACAGCTTGAATCTTCCTCGTATCATCTCAACCTAGGGTACTTTGAGTGCCTGGGGTTGTTGCCTCTTGGGAAAGTGCTAGCCTGACTAGTTGTCAGAAGCCCTATATTTTTATCCTGACTGAGTCCCTAATTTGCTCTTTGATTCTGGACAAGCCACCTCTCCTCCTTGGGCTTGCATTTCCTGAGGAGGTAGAGTTAGAGAATATCAAAGGTCTCTGTTAGCTCTGAGAGTCCAAGGTTTAAAGGCTCACTAGAGCTGGGCATGGTGGCTCCTGCCTGTAATCCCAGCACTTTGGGAGACCGAGGTGGGTGGATCAGGAGGTCAGTAGTTCGAGACCAGCCTGACCAACATAGTGAAACCCCATCTCTACTAAAAATACAAAAATTAGCCAGGCATGGTGGCACACGCCTGTAGTCCCAGCTATTCAACTCAAGAAGCTGAGGCAGGAGAATTGCTTGAACTTGGGAGGCGGAGGTTGCAGTGAATCGAGATGGTGCCACTGCATTCAAGCCTGGGCAACAGAGCAAGACTCCATCCCCCCCGCAAAAAAAAAAGGCCCACTAGAATGAAAACCTCAGGGCCAAGGGCTCCTGTTTGTCTTTTTCTGCGTTATATCCCTGCTATTACTCCTGTTTGTCTTTTTCTGTCTTATATCCCTGTATTAAGAACCATAACTGAGGCCGAGTGCGGTGGCTCAAGCCTGTAATCCCAGCACTTTGGGAGGCCGAGACGGGCGGATCATGAGGTCAGGAGATCAAGACCATCCTGGCTAACATGGTGAAACCCCGTCTCTACTAAAAAAAAAAAAATACAAAAAACTAGCCGGGCGAGGTGGCGGGCACCTGTAGTCCCAGCTACTCGGGAGGCTGAGGCAGGAGAGTGGTGTAAACCCGGGAGGCGGAGCTTGCAGTGAGCTGAGATCCCGCCACTGCACTCCAGCCTGGGCGACAGAGCGAGACTCCGTCTCAAAAAAAAAAAAAAAAAAAAAAGGACCATACCTGGCCCATATGTGCTCAGTAAATGTTTGTTGAATGAATATACCTTTCTACATCACAAGCTGGCAGAAGGGGGGCTTTTCTCAAACTTCATCTCTAGAGGTTTATGTTACTGTCCCTATGAGAGAATTTGGATTCAGACTTTCAGTTCTATGACTGTGGGCCAAAACCAACAAAGATCCAAATCCTCTTTCCTTGGGAGCTTCAGGAGAGTTTACCAGTTCATGTTTCCATTGAGTCTGAGAACTTTGCCTTTAAAATCTATTCCTGGCTGCTGCCTACCCCTTCCTGGTCTGGGGAATAGAGTCGAGGGGGCCATCCTTAGTCACCATCCTTTAACTGTCTCCACAGAAACAACAGAACCAAGAAATGGTGGATCAGTTGGAAGAAGTAACTGTTTGCTCACAACATGACTGCTGGATTTGGGGGGCACTCAGATGTAGAGGCTTCAGTCTCGTCTCACCCACTCCCAGCCTGGGGAAGGCTCACCCCCCAGATTCCACCCCATCCCCATAAGGTCCCTGATAACTTGGTCCCATGGGTGGAACTGTGCTGGGGCATTGGTGCCATTCTGGGGGCATGTCCCTTGCTGTACCATCTCTGCTTCCCCCTAGTAAGAGCTCTGTCTTCCTTTTCCTATAGGAAAAGAAAGAGTGCCACCAGAAGCAGGGAGCTCTAAGGGAGCAGTTACAGGTGAGTAGAGAGTGCGAAGTTCCCTCCTGTCCTCTGGAGAATGTTTCTTTCCTTCTCTTTCAGCTTTTAGCTTTTCTACCAAAGGTTCACATTCAGAATGTAGAAATCCTTGTATCAGAGAAAGCCGAGTTACAGACAGCCCTGGCTCACACTTAGCATGCTGCCAGGCAGAAAGAAGGTGGGAATCTGGGCACCCCATCATCCCTCCACTTGGCACTTTGACAGGCCATTTGGGGAGTCCTTTGGGCCCCATCTGAACCTGTCTCATTCCAGGAGAGTCTGAAGATCTGGCCAGCTGCCTGTAGTATTCCTGGCAGTGTGTGGGAGAGGTGGAGCAGGCTCTTTGCTGTCTCCATACAGCAGAAGAAAGCGACAGGGTGAGTCCAACCACCTGCTCCATCCCCTGGCAGCCTGGCCTCCCAGATGGCGGAGGGAGCCTAAAGGTCCCTTCTGCAGGATGGAGTGTCCTGCCCAGAAAGCAGCATGGACTATTTCTCACTGCTTGTGTGTGTGGTTGTTAGAGGTAGCCTGGGGCTGAGTCAGCTGCTGTGGGTGAGTTAGGGGTCCCATGGAGAGTGAGCACTGGATGCAGAGTTCGGAGGCCAAGTCCTCGCCCTACCCTTAACTGGCTTTGGCCTTTGCCAAGTGCCAGGTGGGGGATATGGTACTTGTACTGTGAAGGTACAGAAGAGTATCTTCAGTATGTTACCATTTGTGTAGAGAGAGGGAACGTGTGTGTGTGTGTGTCTACATACATACTATGATCATATACATAAAACGTGTCTACAAGGATTCATCAACTCAGGAAGGGGTTGGGGGAAAGGGGAAGGAGAGCATTAGGACAAACACCTAATGCATGTGGGGCATAAAATCTAGATGACGGGTTGATGGGTGCAGCAAACCACCATGGCACACGTATACCTATGTAACAAACCTGCACGTTCAGCACATGTGTCCCAGAACTTAAAGTAAAATAATAAATAAATAAAATAAAACACAAAAAACTCAGGAGAGAGGAACAGGGTGGCTGGGAGGTATTTCCCTTCTGTACCTTCTGAGCTTTGGACTATGTGAATGGATCATCCTTTCAAAAAGTGAACAAGAGATTGATTTCCCCCTTCCTATCTGTGCCCCCACCCCCAGTGAACAAATGGGCTTAGAGAATCAGATATACCTGAGGGTTCAAATCCCAGCTCTGAGTGATCTTAGGCAAGCACTTAATCTCTAATACCCCATGTTTTTTATCGACACAATAGAGGTAATAATAGTAGTTGTCTCATATGGTGGTTGTGAGGATTAAATGGGATTGTTAGCATGGTGGCTAGTGAAGCACTCAATAAGGGTTCAAACAGTGGTAGTAATAACAGTAAAATAATAACAATATTGTTTTATCCCTCTGGGCCTCTGTTAGCCAGCTATAAATTCAATCTCTTTCCCTGTCCCTTCACCCTTACTAAGTTCTTTTAAAAACAAATGAGACTGACCAGGCGCTCGGACTCATGCTTGTAATCCCAGCACTTTGGGAGGCCTAGGCTGGCGGATCATGAGGTCAGGAGTTTGAGAGCAGCCTGGCCAGCACAGTGAAACCCTGTCTCTACTAAAAATACAAAAATTAGCTGGGTGTGGTGGTCGGCACCTGTAAATTCCAGCTACTCAGGAGGCTGAGGCAGGAGAATTGCTTGAACCTGGGAAGCCGAGGTTGCAGTGAGCCGAGATAATGCCACTGCATTTCAGCCTAGGCAACAGAGCTAGACTCCGTCTCAAAAAAAAAAACAAAAACAAACAAACAAACAAACAAAAAGCAAATGAGATCATGGACTTAGAAATGCCTTGAAAAAATGTCAGGTGTGATTCAGAGTGAGGAAGTGTTACTGTGGAATAGTTACTGAGCTATTGGTACTGGTCGGCCAGCTGCTCCTCTGCCTGCTATATCCTGACTTAACCTTGGCCTGTATTTTCAGTACAACAAGGAGTTAACCAAAGAGAGAAACACCCTCAGGCTGGAGTTATACAAGAACAGGTAGCATGGAGGAAGGTGGGATGGGAGGTCTGGGGGCCCTTAGCATGGGTGATGTGCTGGGAGGTTGAGGGGGTACAGGTAAGCATGGTGAGGTGGTCATACAGGTTTGTACGTGTGCACAGTTAAGCTGTAGTGCTGGTGACTCATGGTGTAGCCTCGAACAACTCACGCCTTCTCTCGGGCCTGCCATCTGTAACTTTGGATTCCTGGGGTTCCTTCCAGTGCTACGGTTCTGTGGTTGTGAGGCAAGGGTGGAGGGTTGATCACCAAAGCAGTCCTTTCTGTTCTTAGTTCATTCCTTTCTCTACTGCCTCTGGCCATAACTGAATCAATGAGGACTGAAACAGGAGAAATCAGAACTGAAAGAGAAGCTTTGAGTCCTAGTGACTGAGAAGGCTGGCATAAAGCTTAACTTAGAAGAGCTGCAAAAGAAATTACAAATGACTGAACTGCTTCAACAGGCTAAGGACTGCAGCCGCGGAGGTGGTTGGAGCCCCATTCAGCTGGGGCCATGGTCTAGGGATCATGCCAAGAGTTGGAAAATTTCGGTCCTTGTTCTGATGCTGCCATAGAATCCTCTAGAGAGTGCTAAAAAATCTACAAATTGGGGCCCTACCATAGACCTGGGGAATCAGAATCTCAGGGTTAGGGCTTAAAAAAAAATTTTTTAACACATCATAGATGAAAACCATTATTTTATAAATTACATTTATATGGCTAGCTAATGAGTCTGTTTATTTCCATCTGAGGTTCAAGCCAACACTTCCACTATTCCATGGGTAATAATAGAGAGTAGAGGTTTTGTTTTGTTTTTTTGTTTGTTTGTTTGAGATGGGGTCTCTATCACCCAGGCTGGAGTGCAGTGGTGTGATCTTGGCTCACTGCAGCCTCTACCTCCCAGGCTCAAGCGATCCTCCTGCCTCAGCTTCTCAAGTAGCTGGGACTATAGGTGCACACCACCACACCTGGCTAATTTTTGTATTTGTAGAAACGGGGCTTTGCCATGTTGCCCAGGCTGGTTTTGAACTCCTGAGCTCAAGTGATCCGCCTCCCTCAGTCTCCCAAAGTGTTGGGATTCAGACATGAGCCACCATGCCCAGCCTGAGATCTTTTTAAAATTATTTAATTTTTTATTTCTAAAACAAAGAAACTTGACAGCAGAGTTGTATTGACTGAGTTGTACACTGAGCCTAGCCCTAGCCCTTTTAAGGGGCACTGTTGGAACGGCCCAGGCTCCCCGAATCTAAACTTCTCACTCTTCACTATCTAGTTTTCAAGGCACTGTGAAGGCCCTGATACTAAACAGCAGTTACTGCAGGCCATGGAGGAGTGGGCATAGCTGGAAGCACACCTGGGGCAGGCAGGGGAGGGATATGGAAGGAAGATGACCCCAGGTGGCCAGGAGCAGGTGAGGACCAGTGACAACCCTTCATAACTTCTGTCCCCATTCTTGAAGGTAATGGAGTCAGTTGGACAACTACAAATGGAGAGAGAGACGTATGCTGAAAATCTGAAAGGAGGGAGTGCCATGTGGCAGCAGAGGATGCAGTAGATGTCAGAGCAGGTGAGACCTGACCCTTCAGCCCCCCACCTTATATAGATCACTTGATCTTTCTAGGCATCTGTAAAATGGGAAGACTATAGCCAGAGGTGATCATGGGTCTAGGCTATGTGGAGGCAGGGTCAGAGATGGAGATGGTAGCCCATCCAGCCACCAGCCCCTCTCTTCAGGGTCCTTTCCCACTGTATTTTGGGCAGGTGCGCACATTGAGAGAGGAGAAGGAGCATAGCATGAGTTGGGTATAAGAACTGGAAATGAGCTTGGCTGAACTGAGTAACCAAATGGGTAAGCTGGGGCTGTGGTGACCTGGGAGCAGGACTGGTATCAGAGTGCTGTGGGGGTGGCTTAGAATGCCCCAGGGAGGTGGGTGGATGGAGGGCTTTGGGGCAGAAGGAAAGAGGTCTGTACCAGGAGTTGGCAAGTCTCGTAATCTCCATGAGCCTCAGTGTCCCCATCAGCAAAGAGGGAAGTGTGCCCATTGTCAGCCATCCACAGTTGTCTCTATCAGAAAGTGGCGGGAAGACTGGCTAATATCCGAGTACAAGGAATCATTAGCAGGGAGGCCAAGTTTGGGGAGCCTGAGAGGAGCTGTGGACCAAGAGGAGGGTTTTTTTTTTTTTTTTTGAGAATCCAGAGGCCCTTACTGTCGCTTCCTTTTTTACCTGAGCCGTGCCCCTGGAACTCCAAGCAGGGCCCTCCAAGGTGGAGCAGCAGCTACAAGCAGAGGCTGACCACCTGCAGAAGGAACTGGATAGTCTGGCAGCTCCAAGCCGAGGAGCAAGACACTGAGGGCTTCAGTCACCCGAACCACGAGTGGGAGGAGAGGCTGCTGGAGCTGCAGCAGGTGGCCAAGCTCTTGGGGGAGCAGGCAGACAAATCTTGGAGACCATGCAGAATGACTGCACCACCATCAGCCGCGTGCTCACCCAGAACCACGAGCTCAAGGAGCAGCTGTCTGAGCTGCAGAATGGATTCATAAAGCTGGTGCGTGACCCCATCAGGAGAGCCTGCCCTCCTCCCTAACCCTCCCGACCTTTGTTTTCCTGCCCATAAAATGAGGCAGTGTACCCCTAATGTGAGATGGTACTTCTGAAGGTACCTGTGAACCAGAGCCCTGCTCTGATGGCTGTGGGAAAGAGGGAATGATTTTTCTAACCTGCCTCCACCCTTCCTGGTGCCATGGGAGGCAGACACCAAGTTCTAGGGTCTCCAGCTGCAGTGGATGGCTGCCGATTGCTTCTCTCTGTCCAGACTAACGAGAACATGGAGATCACCAGTGCAATGCAGTTGGAATAGCACGTAAAGAGGGAGCTGGGAAAGAAGCTGGGCAAGCTAAAGGAGACGGTAACACTGCCCCATCCAAGAAGAGCTGGAAGGCGGGCACCAGCCTCTGGGGAGGGCAGGTGTGAGGCCAGAGGCAGCTCCAGCCTGGGGGACAGGTGACCCCAGCACCCTCCAGGGCAGTCCTGTGACTGTTTCTTGCTTCCTGCCCTCTGACTTTTAGTGGTGGGCTCCTCCCAGGTCTGAACATCATCATCCCGGCTAGAGTCATGGAGCCCCCAAACATAGGGAAAGAGACGGTGGTATAAGAGGCTCCTCAGAGTCAAACTGGATTCTGGCCTTGGCTCCCCTCATCACCATTCAACTACTTTGCATCTCTAAGTCTCAGTTTCTTTACCTTAAAAGGGAAGTTAGCACCTTTCTCGCAGAGGTGCTGAGGATTAAATGCGATAATACGTGGAAAGCATTAGGCATGTGGCACAGTTAGCAGATGGAGGTTGGCTCCTCTGCTTTTCCATCAGTCTGTGGCCTAGTTTAAATGGTGGGAGGAAGGGTGTGAGATTTAAGTCTGGGTGTAGGGGATCAGTCAGTGTGGTTGGAAAAATTGTAAGATGAAGTTATAGGATATAGACACAAACCTTCTTGGAAGGCCAGAAGGTCTGCACAGCTTCAGTAAAGGATTTGGCTGAAAGCAGCCTAATCCCCTTTACCTTGAGTTGATAGCAGTAGAGCAAATAATATGGGAATGTGGGGGAGTTTATCTGAATAGCTTGTTTACTCATGTGGTCCTAAGACCAACCTTTGATTATCCGCGGGTGCATGATTGCTCTCTACTCGGTGGTCGGCAAAGTTAATTACTCACAGGTGTGTTGACTCAAAGCCTTTGTCATTAAGTCTGTGCTGAATAAATGCCCTCAGGGCCAGCTGGTCAAGGCACACAGCTCTTTGTGTGTGTGGCCTGGCCCCTTAGCCGCTCTGTCACTGAATATCGGTGTCTGAGTATGTTATTCATCCGCCATGCAGCTGGGGTCTGCAGGATAGACCCTTGCAAGTGGTGCCCTCCGGGAGGCACACTGTGAAAGATCACAACGGACCCCTCAAAAACGAAGATGAAAAGAACTGTGCAAACAGTAAGTTAGTAAGTCATTGATGCCCACTCGGAATTTCCAAGTTTGGGGGGATTGTTCAGGCTAGGGTTTCATTATGGGACAACAGTTATCAGCTTAACACAAACAGTATATAAAAGTATTGAAAAGCTGCTTAAAGCTAGTGGAGCCTTGGTTTCACAGGCTCAATTAAGGGACCTAATGCAAACTGTTGTCTCACATAACTCATGGTTCCCAGAAAAAGGAACGCTAGACGTAGAGCTCTGGGAACAAGTGGGGAGAGATCTTAATCAACATCATGCGCAAGGGCAACAGGTCCCAGTATCATCTTTAATGCTATGGGCCTTAGGGTGACCCTGGCTCTGTTATACACAGAAGAACCTAAAAAAGGGGAAGGAGGAGGAACCGTCACCTGCCTTACCACCTCCTTTTCGCTCAGCCCTGATATCAGCAGACCAAAATAACAAAGAGGAAATGGAGGTTTTGCCTGAGCCGCCTCCTGCAATAAATAGGAAAAAAGACAAGAGCTACGCTACAGCTATGGGACCCTTTCTTAGGCAAGAGGCATTAAAAGGGGAGCTCTTAGCCTGCCTGGTAATGCAAAGTTGACAAGGCAATTGGGTATATAAACCTATTTCTTTTAACGTTTATAAAAAGTTAAGAAAAAGCATTAGAGGTTGAAGCCGTGTGGCCAAGCTGGTGGTAGGCAGAAGGAAATGCCTGGCAGCAAAGGAAGCTCGCAGACCTGGAGCCAGTGAGTGCTTCCAGGAACTCGGCCTGCACAGAGGTAGCAGTGACAAGGAGCCAGGCCCAGCACACTAGAGCTGGCCTGCTAGGGAGAGGCAGGAGGCGTGCACGAAGGTCCACTCGACTGGCAGCAGCTGCCCAGCGGCAGCAGGTTGAGGGAGCAGCACAGACAAAAGGCAGCACAGACAAAAAGCAGTGCAAGTGCAACATGGCCGCTGCCCTGGGACCCACCTGCTAGACGCCCAGCTCCGCAGGTGGCCCACGGCAAAATTTCACGTGTTCCTTGTATACAAGTGACATCCCGGATTATAATTCTCTGCTAAGATTTAAGTACAATTTAAGAATTTAAAACACCTCTTTCTAATAATGGCCACTGTTGCTTTTACACTGTTTCCCTGGAAAAGCAAGACAGAGAAAAATTTGTGTTTACAATACCAGCTATCAATAATGAAAGGCCAGCTTTCCCGATTTCACTGGAAAGTGCTTCCTCAAGGAATGCTAAACAGTGCTGCCATGTGTCAGTATCATGTAAATCAAGCTTTGTTCCCCAGCAGAAAAGAATTTCCTGATTGCAAGGTTATTCATTTTATGGATGATATTCTACTAGCAGCCCCAATGGAGCCAATGCTTTTAAGTTTGTATACCTCTGTCATAAAGAATGCACAGCTGAGTGGTTTAATCATTGCACCTGAAAAAGCACAAATGTCCTCTCCTTGGAAATATCGGGTACATACTTACTTCCTGGTCAGTAAAACCTCAAAAGGTTAAATACTAGCAACTTACACGCCTTAAATGATTATCAGAAATTACTAGGCAATTTTAATTGGCTTCACCCCACCTTGGGCATTCCTACTTATAAGCTGCAAAACATGTTTTCTATCTTAAAGGGCAACACAGCCCTGGATTCTCTCAGATATTTAATCCCTGCAGAAAAAAAAAAAAAAAAGATGGAAGAAATACAACAGGCTATTTCTCAAAGACAACTAAATCTCATAGATCAAAAATATTCTGTTCAATTGTTTATTTTTCCCACTAAACACTCCCCTACAGGGTTAATAGGACAAATGGCTCCAGAGCTATGTTTTTTTAGCGTGGGTTTTTTTGCTCACATACCGAGACTAAAACACTATCTCCCTATATCCAGTTAATCAGTAAAGTCATATATTCAGGCTGCAGATGATGCAGTCACTTGCTAGGTTGTGATCCTGATATCATCAGGATTCCTTTAAATAAAAAGCAATTCAAAGCAGTATTGCCCTTATCGATGGACTTCCAAATAGCACTCTGATTACACAGGTCAAATAGAGCATATCATTCCTGCTAACTCCTTCAGTTTATCATACTCCTATGATTTTCCCTACAAAAAGAGTTCACTTCCCCATAAATGCTTTAACACTGTTTACTGATGGTTCTAGTAAACATGGAAAAGCAGCAGTCTGGTAGAGACCACATAATTCCATCACTCGATCTGGATTTACTAGCACTCAGAGAGCTGAGTTTGGGGCCTTGATATTGGCTTTGGAAACTTTTTCCACTCAGCCCCTCAATATTGTTAATGACTCTGCTTACTCTGTTTTTTTACTGCAGAACCTTGAGACAGCCCTAATTAAGTCCACTCTGGAGTCCACCCTGTGTGCTCTTTGACTTCAATTGCTAGATCAGTGTACACATCCTATTTTTATTACACACATTCAGGGCCACAGCTCACTGCCTGGCCCATTGATTTATGGCAATGATCAAGCATACCTTCAGGTTGTAACATCACTGCTTGACCAAGCCACCCAATCACATCAATTTTTCTGGCAAAACTAGAGAAACTTATCCAAACAATTTCAATTTACCCAGAGGCTGGCTAAATAAATTATCCTGCAATGCTGAGATTGCCAGCTCACAGGCACATCCCCTCCTTCAACAAGTGTTAACCCTAGAGGATTGGCACTTTATCAGTTATGGCAAACAGATGTTACACACATCCCTGAATTTGGAAAACTTAGATATGTACATGTCTCCATTGATACCAATTTTCATTTAATTAGTGTACACACCCTTCCTGGAGAGTCTACTCGATATGTCATTAAACATCTTTTAACTTTTGCATTTATGGGGCAACCCATAAAAATTAAAACTAATAATGGTCTAGCTTATGCCAGCTCACAATTTCAACAATTTTGTCACACGTGGAACATCCAACATTCCACAGGCATCCCATATAATCCCCAAGGACAGGCCATAGTAGAACGTGCCCACTCCACCCTTAAAAATATGCTCAAAAAACAAAACAGGGGAGTATGGATAAGGACCTTGCAACGCTAGTGGCACAAGCCTTATTTACCCTTAATTTTTTAAATTTAGATGATAAATTTCAATCCACTGTAGAAAAGCACTTTGCTAAAACCTCTCAAGACATAAAACTGTAGTTTTATGGAAAGATGTAAACAGTAATGTATGGTGAAATCCAAGTGAATTGTTAACTTGGGGAAGAGGGTATGCTTGTGTTCACACCCCCTCAGGTCCTCTTTGGATTCCAGCACAATGCATCAAACCATACCATTACGTAGCTAGGACCCAATCTGGTACCAGAAATGAAGGAAGTGACCCTACAGGACTCGCTGCCCTGGATGATGCGACTTCCTCGGACGACACAAGCCCTGGACATTACCTGGGGGATGCTGAAGAAGGCAACTCAGGAGGCGGAATGAATCCTGCTCTGGACACAGACACCATTCACTCCAGATAATCCGTTCCTTGCTATGCTCTCTATTGTACGTTGCAACTCACATAGGGTATTGATCCTTCATATGTTCTTGCTTTGTCTGCAACTTATACCTGCTACACTCTATTGGGCTCATATCTTAGATCCACCTTTCTTTCGCCCTGTCACCTGGGCAGACACCTCCTTCTCAGCCTTTAATAACGTAACTGCTTGGCTAGGAGGGATAGATTTACCCCCAGTGGGGTCCATCATTAATGGCACACATTAGACTAAGGTGCCAGGTAACACTACATATCATTCCACTATCCTCCCACTGTGTGTAAGTTATAAAAGGTCTAACCCTTACTGTGTACCTGCCCAAACACACTTATGGCTACATCATGACAAAGGAAATGTCTTAACATTCTTAGCTGCAGGTAGCCTCAAACCGGGCAATGCAATCAATGCCACTTTCCCAAACATTCCTTCCTATGCTAAAGAACAAAGCTGGGAAAGTAATGGATTCCACTTTAGCTGGGAGATCTGTCATGGGGAACAAGCCCGTATCCTCCAGTTAGGCAATTGTAACATCTTAGACTGGAGGTCCCACAGCCATTTGCAGGGAAGCCTTACTGATGTCCTCATCCATCATGGCATCAATCACAGTTTGGTAGCCACATCCCATTCCCCTATGATTTGGGCCAATGTGGGGGTGGATATTTCCGACCCCAAGTAAAATCCATGCCACCCCAAGACACTTTGTGGTGCCTGGGACATCTTAGCACCTCTTTTGACACCTGGCATGGGACATACCATAATTCCAGTCACAACTATACTATAACCTTTATTCATAATCACACTGATCAGTGCCTGATTTGCACTACCCATCCATATGTTTTCTTTATAGGAACTAATATTTCTGTTATACCCCAAAACTCCACGTTTGTGACCCGGGTGCAGGGACAGACTTGGTTTGCCTCATGTATTACTAATTACAATATATAATTTAAATATGACTAGAGTCATGGTATTAAGGAGACAATCTGAGGCATTCCCACCAGTTAATTTGACATGCGATTGGCAAGGTTCCTCTGCCCTTGCCACCTTCGAACGTGCCCTGTCCCAGGTCAGACCCAAAAGATTCATAGGCACACGTGTAGCCTTTATAGTCTCAGCCATAGTCACCCTAGTAACTGCTAGTGTGGCTGTAGCATCTATTACTGAATCAGGAAAAACAGCTGCTTTTGTAGATAATTTGGCCAGAAATGTTTCTAATGAACTTCTCTTACAGCAAGGTATAGATCAAAAGGTTCTTGCACATCTGCAAGTCCTTGAGGCTGCCCTTGGAATATGTGGGGGAGTGACAAGATGCACTGGCATTCCAACAGCAGTTAAACTGTGACTGGGAGCATAAACATATCTGTGTCACTTCTCTACCATGGAATCAATCAATACATAGTTGGGATGAGGTGAAACAACACCCCTGGGGAACCTTTCATGACAATTTAACAGCAGACATAAGGCAACTTAAAAATACAATTTTAGAATCCCTTCATACTGTAGATCTATCTACACACCCAACAAACAGCCATATGGAAGGGTGTGCAAGATCATCTCTCCTGGATAGACCACCGCTCCTGGGCATCACTCCTTGAGTGGAAAAGAATGTTGCTAATTATACTCATGTTTGTCTTATGTTATTTACTAATTTTAGGATGCAAAGCCGGAATAAGAGCAATGACCACCATTACTGAGAGACCAGTTGTTGCACACACATGTACTCTCCAGCTAACAAGACTGAATGCAAAAAACAGAAAAGGGGGAGATATAGGAGATCAGTCAGTGTGGTTGGAAAAATTGTAAGATGAAGTTATAGGATATAGACACAAACTTTCTTGGAAGGCCAGAAGGTTTGCATAACTTCAGTAAAGGATTTTTCTGAAATCCTTTTTACCCCTAATCCCCTTTACCTTGAGTTGATAACAATAGAGCAAATAACATGGGAGTGTGGGGGAGTTTATCTGAATACCTTGTTTACTCATGTGGTTCTAAGACCAACCTTTGATTATCCGCAGGTGCATGATTGCGCTCTACTTGGGGGCGGGTCGGCAAAGTTAATTACCCACAGGTGTGTTGACTCAAGCCTTTGTCATTAAGCCTGTGCTGAATAAATGCTGTCAGGGCCAGCTAGTCAAGGCCTGCAGTTGTCACAACTCTTTCTGTGCATGGCCTGGCCCCTTAGCTGCTCTGTCACTGAATATCAGTGTGAGTATGTTATTCATCTGCCATGCAGCTGGGGTCTGCAGGACAGATCCCTGCAGCTGGGGAAGGAGGCATGGGACTCTGGGAAAGGGAGGCAGTCACTTAGGCCTGGAACCAAGGGGCCGGGGCCTGGGAAAGCAACAGAGCCACACAGTGACCTTGCTACCCCATTTATGGGCCAGCCACCACCTGCCCTCATGCCCAGGGTCTTTCTGCAGATGGAGCTGAAGAGCCAGAAGGCTCGGTCTGCAGCAGCAGCAAGACCAGTACCTGAGTCACCTGCAGCAGTATGTTGCCACCTATCAGCAGCTGACCTCTGAGAAGGAGGGGCTGCACAACCAGTTATTGCTGTAGGCCCAGTTCGTGGACCAGCTGCAGCAGTAGGAAGCTCAAAGAAAAGCAATGGTCAAGATGGCCTGCCAAGAGTTGCGGGAGACCCAGGTGAGGGAGTTGCTCAGGGCAGGGCCCTGAGGGGAACGACCTGGCAACCTCTGTGCCTTCTCACTCTCTTTCTTGGCCCCTTAGGAGTGCCTGGAAGCTTTCAGTCAGCAGAATCAGCAGCCTCAGGCCCAGTTGAGCCTCATGGCTCTACCTGGGGAAGGTAGCGGAGACTGCTCACAGAAAGAGAGCCCCAGGAGGAAGGGATAACTGTTAGCAGCATAGGATTGAGGAGTTGAACAGACTTTTAGAACGGCTGGTCATTATGCCAATCAGGTGTCCACACTAAGTTCGGCACCAATATGGTGACCTCCTGGGAGCAGGGGACCACCAGGTTGCCTAAGGATGGTGAACTGGTCCCGCTCAGAAATGGAGTAGGTCAGAACTCCCGTGCCTATTGGTAGTGGGACTGCACCTGGACAACACGGCAAGATCTTGGCTCTTTAAAAAAATAATGAGGCCGGGCACGGTGGCTCATGCCTGTAATCCCAGCACTTTGGGAGGCTGAGGCGGGTGGATCACGAGGTCAGGAGTTCAATCAAGACCAACCTGGCCAAGATGGTGAAACCCCGTCTCTACTAAAAATACAAAAATTAGCCGGGTGTGGTGGCAGGTACCTGTAATCCCAGCCACTCGGGAGGCTGAGGCAGAGAATTGCTTGAACCCAGGAGGTGGAAGTTGCAGTGAACGGAGATTGCGCCACTCCACTCCAGCCTGGACAACAGAACGAGACTCCATTTCAAAATAAAGAAGAGCTGCTCATTCCCCGCTAGGGAGGGACTGGCCCAGGGCTACACAGTGAGAGTGGGGGCAGAGGTGGGCCTACTCTACCCTTGTTGGGTTGTCTGAGGACCTCTGGCCACCCCCAATAGGAGATGGACTGGACAGTGAGGAGGAAGTGGAGGTGCCTCAGCCCATGCCGAGCATCCTGGAGGACCTAGAGACCCAGAAGGCCATGGTGAGCCTGACTCCCCCTGCCCCATCTTTGCTGCCTCCCTCCATGGTCCCTCCCAGACCCCCTTCTGCTCTTGGGTTCCTGGCCTTCTGATTTCTCTGGACCCTCACCCCTTCCCTGGGAGCCAGTGGTCAGACACCATTTCACCTGTGACTAACAGGTGCGCCATCTGAGGCCCCCCCAAGGCAAAGACTGCTCTCCACCTCCCTGCCCTGTTTGTCCTGTGTATCCCCCTATAAGAATGCGTACCTCTTGCCTGCAGGGGGCATTTTTCAACTCAGCTGTAGCTAGTGCCCAGGAGGAGCAGGCATGGCTACGTGGGCAGCTGAAGGAGTGCACTGCCAGCACATGGCTCATCTGCTGGCCTCGGCCCAGAAGGAACCTGAGGTGGCAGCCCTAGCCCCAGGAACTGGGGGCAATTCCATGTGTGGGGAGACCCACTGGGCCCTGCAGGCGGCCATGGAGAGGCTGTAGGTGAGTCTTTCCAGGCATGGGCCAAAAAGGGTTGGGGGCAGGCAGGTCGCTGCCTTAATGTGACCCCATTATTTTGGCTCCAGAGCCGTTTTATGGAGCTCATGCAGGAGAAGGTGGACTTGAAGGAGATGGTGGAGGAACTGGAACATCGCTTCATCTAGCTGTCTGGAGAGACAGACATCATCGGGGAGTGGGAAGCCAGGGCACAGTAAGGAGAGCTGCACATCGGTCAGAGGGGCCCCAGCGTCTGAGCCCTGTCCTCCTGTAGGAGAGTACATCGCAGTGTACCAGAGCCAGAGGGCAGTGCTGAAGGAGCAGCACCAGGAGAAGGAGTGCATCAGCAGGCTGGCCCAGGACAAGGGAAAAGATGAAGGTAGGGCGTGGAACATCTCTGCAGGGGTGGGGGTGGGGATGGGCTCAAGCACAGGCAGAGCAACTGAGTACCCCTCCCTCCAGGTGAAGCTGCTGGAGCTTTTTGCGGCTTGTGAGCGACTGCAACGAGTAGCATGGAAGATTCCTGGCAGCTGCCCAGAACCCTGCTGATGAGCCCACTCCAGAGGTCCCAGCCCCCCAGCAGCTTGGGGCTGCTGACAAGCAGGGTAGTGAGTAGAGCCCTCAGGCAGGGTGGGCACACAGGAGGGCTCGCACAGCGCCCTGCCTCCCTCTCTCCAAAGATCTTTGCGAGGTGAGCCTTGCCAGCAGCGGGGAGCCTGTGCAAGGAGAGGCAGGGAAGGGTTCTCCCTGTGGTAACCCCACTGCGCAGCAGATCATACCGCTGCTTTATGGAGATGCAGAACCTCCAGGAGCACGCAAGCTTGGGCAGCAGCCCTTGCATTCCTTTTTTGTACCAGACTGCCGAGAACGATGAGGTGAAGATCACCAACATCTAAAAGCCGGCCACTGTCAGCAAAATCTGGAGAAGTGGGGCTGGAGGCTCTGCCTCTACCGTGCCCCTACCACCCCTTCCCAGTCAACTCTTTACCCTTACAGTAGCAAGCATAAGACCCCTGTCTAATGTGGAGAGACGGGTGGAGATGAGGTGAGGATCACCATAATCTAAAAGGCCACTAAATAAAATAAATTTTAAAAAGGTATGGGATTTTTAAAACATGTATGGGATTAAAGAAGTTATGGGATTTAAAATGTTATGGGATAAAAGTTATGAAAGTTATGAAAAGTTATGAAGCCGGACACGGTGGCTCATGCCTGTAATCCCAGCACTTTTGGAGGCTGAGGTGGGCGGATCACTTGAGGTCGGGGAGTTCGAGACCAGTCTGACCAACATGGAGACACCCTGTCTCTACTAAAAATACAAAATTAGCCAGACATGTTGGTGCATGCCTGTAATCCCAGCTACTGGAGAGGCTGAGGCAGGAGAATCGCTTGAACCAGGGAGGCGGAGGTTGCAGTGAGCCAAGATTGTGCTGTTGCACTCCAGCCTGGTCAACAAGAGTGAAACTCCATCTCAAAAAAAGAAAAAGGTATGAAAAAGGGCATAAAAAAGGATAAAAATGTTAAAAACAAAAAAACAAAATGGGCCACTGTCAGCAAAGCCTGGAGAAGTATGGGGCCAGAGGCTCCGTCCCCATCATGTCCCAGCCACCCATTCCCAGTCACCCCTGTACCCTTACAGTAGCAAAGTAAGACCCGTGTCTAATCAAGGGGAGGCAAACATGCAGACCCTTTCCCACCTTGGCCAGAGCAGACTCCTTAAATTTCTGGATGATGATTGTTTTCAGAGTCAGGCTCATAGAATTGGCTTGTTTGGAGGAGGCCTGATGGCCTCCTTAACTCTCACCAAAGGAATTTTTTTCCTTAGGAGGGCTCCCATCTTCTTACTCAGAGAGGCAGCTGAGGCAGGACAATGGCGCTTAATGAAGACCAGGTGAGGGCACGGGCTCTGGGGTGGCCCCCCTTCCTCAGTGTACATACTGTAGCTGTGTAACATTTTGTATATTCCAGTGATAGGGCCACCTCCTGTATCATACATAGCAGAGGTTGGGGCTAGCATATGGGGAGGAGGTTCTAATAGTTATTTGGGGCTGGGAAACTTATTTATTG
Source organism: Chlorocebus sabaeus (assembly GCF_047675955.1). NCBI lineage: Eukaryota > Metazoa > Chordata > Mammalia > Primates > Cercopithecidae > Chlorocebus > Chlorocebus sabaeus. Next base: position 97,508,193 of record NC_132914.1, on the reverse strand, counting down.
ATAGCATAGGGGAAGGAGACAGATGGGGTTGTGGCACTGTGGTGATGTGACTCCTGTTTATTTTGCATTTTATTTTGGAATGTATCTAGCCACATACAGCTTGGCCTGGTGTATTCCTGTTTCCCTCACTGGGTCATGAAATTTGTGCCACAGAACGGGGAGCCCCAAAGTGTCTGAGCATGTCCAGCTGGGGTATTGGGGACTTTCCAGGCCTGTTACCTGTATGCTGCCTGGTAACACCTGGAAAATTCCACAGGGACTGCCATAGCGCCTATGGAGGACCGTGGGGCCCTGACGGCCAACAGCCTCAGAAGCCTGATTTAGCAGTGGCAGGGAAGGCAGGTGCCAGCATCTAAGGGCACTGACTTCCATCCAGCCCAGGTGTCTTCCATTTTGTTCCCCTGGCTCCCTCGCCTGTCTGTGCCTGGATGACCCGTAGTGTCTCTCCAGGTTGCCAGCTGCCCTGCAGGCGCCCTCCAATCTGAGTTCATGGCTCTGCCCCCTAGTGGCCAGAGCCGGCTTCACAGGATGAGAGCCTGCTAAGCTCCAGAGGCTTTCCAGGACTGTCCCTTGGAAAGGATATGGTCTTTTCACCGTTCCCAATAGCACCCTAGCAATGGGTTGGCCCTTCCCTCCCCTGAGCTCCACAGAGAACACAACCAGCAGAGGACACATTCTCCGTCACCTAGCAATGGGTTTTATTCCCAGCCAAGGGACAGCAGGACTGGTAGAGACAGGCCACACAGCTGTCTGCACAGCACCCCTATGCTTGTCGGGGGGCAGGAGGGATGGTGGGGGCTGGCTGTCCACAGGCCAGGCATGACAGGGAGGCTCACTGGAGGTGGTGGACTTTGGATGGGGATTGTTGGGGGACAGTGTTCTCTTGTAGTTGGACCACAAGACTCCACAAGGACAGTACAGTGACTGATTCCCAGCGCTAGAGGAGAGGCAGTCAGCCATGTGTAGCGGTGTATACATATATATGAGTATTCAGAGAACAGGGCAGGGGCGTACGACAGAGGGGGCACAAGTTTTCCCCAACGGTCATGGCTGGATGTGTCAACTCACCACTACAGATGAAGGGGGCTGGTTTTGGGGCTAGGGGAGCCACTGTCAAGTCACAGAACAGTCGTCCAGGCAGTCTTGGAAAGGAAGGTCTCAGAGAAGAGGAGGGATCTGTTTAGAGGTGGAAGAGGGCCCTGGGGCTCTCAGGTTGGGATGGACTTACCTGACCCCATTGGCTGGCAGTTGGAGAGAGAGAGAGTAAACGGAAGAGAGAAAAGCGAGGCGAGAGCTGGTAAGGCAAGCGCAGCGTGCTGCAGCAGTGGTGGAAGGGCTAGGGAGGGGAGGACACAAGTGCAGATGTGGCAAGATTCCTGGAAAAGAGGGGCTAGAAGGGAAAGGGGAGGAAGATAGAGGGAGGAGCCGGAGCTTCACAGGTAATGCCTGGCGGCTGCGGCAGCCCTCCCCACCCACACATGCTGGCCTCTCACGGCACCTAGGCTAATGCACCCACAGTTCAAACTGATAATCAGCCCCCTCGGGCTTCCCACTTGTCACCCTGTCTTTCAACCCACTGGCCCAGGGCCACTCCTGGCTTTGGGGAGCCCTACACCACAGCCAGCAGGCCTGACAAAGAACATTGCTTGAACCAGGAGGATGAAGCTAAAAGGGATGCATGGCTGGAGGGAGTGCCCGAGTCCCCTCTAGGCAGTCAGAAAGCCCAGGACCCTGTGAAGGGACCCTGGGGGAAGTGGGGAGGGCAGGCAGCCGGATGCCAGTGGCCATAGATTTACAAGTCTAAGAGGGGAGCCTCAGCTGGTTGGGGGGCTACAGGTCGCATAAGTGAGGCTGGGCCCTTCCTGCTGGGAAAAGAAGAGCGAGAGCAGCAGGGGAAGCCTGGCTAGAGCTCAGCCAGACCAGTAGGCACTGTCGTCCCCTTGACTAAATAGCATAGGCGACCCCTAAGAGCAACAGGCCAAGGTGCCTGAGCCCACTGGCTGGCTATGGTCCTTCAGCTGGGGCCAGGGACACTGCCTTCAGTCACAGGCTAGCAGGTGTGAAGGTACCTGGGAGGGAGGCAAAACCCTACACTAGCAGGTATGATGGTACCCAGGAGGGAGGCAAGAGAAGAAAAAAGACCCGGCTCGGTGGCTCACGCCTGCAATCCCAACACTTCGGGAGGCTTAGGCGGGTGGATCACCTGAGGTCAGGAGTTCAAGACCAGCCTGGGCAACATGGTGAAACTCCGTCTCTACTAAAAATACAAAAATTAGCTGGGCACAGTGGCACGTGCCTGTAATCCCAGCTACTTGGGAAGCTGAGGCAGGATAATCACTTGAACCTGGGAGGCAGAGGTTGCAGTGAGCCAAGATCGTGCCATTGCACTCCAGCCTGGGCGACAAGGGTGAAACTCTGTCTCAAAATAAAAAAAAAAATAAATCTTAAAAAATTAGCCAGGTGTGGTGGTGTACACCTGGGGTTCCAGCTATTTAGAAGGCTGAGGTGGGAGGATTGCTTGAGCCCAGGAGGTTGAGGCTGCAGTGAGCCATGATTGTGCCACTGCGCTCCAGCCTGGGCAACAGAGCAAGAGCCTGCCTAAAAATAAATTTAAAAAATTTTTAAAAATGAGAAAGATGGGAGGAGGGCGATTGCGTTTGATTTTTTCTAAACTTTAATTGAAATTTAGCTTTTCCTTCCATGGTGAATGTTGCTAGGAACAAACCTCATTAGTGTTAGCAGCACCTGTTACTTTGTTACCAACAGAAATCACAGATATTCTCATATTACACTGCAGCTGTTGCAGACATCTTGAGATAGCATTTTTGCTCATCATTACCTCGAAATTATGGTAATTAGACCCAACTTTGGATCTTGTTCTTTAATGTGCCAATAAAGCATATCATGTAATATCACAAATATTTTCATAAACTTTATTTTGATATAATTTATTTCCATTGCTTTCTGTATTTTGTACACTTTAAAAAAAAAAATCTATTCCGAGCAGTCCATAGGCTTCCTCAGATACCAAAGAAGTTCATGGCACAAAAAGGCTAACGATGCTGGGGTCTAACCCAGAGTAGGTTTGCTGCCAAAGTGAGGTCCTGGAAGCATTCAAATGCAAAGAAATGTGTTTCTGTGATTTTCCATGAGACACTCTCTCCACCTCCCTTTCAGGTAGGATACTTTTATGGGCAGAACCTGGTCATTTTCCTAAGAAGACGAAGGCTTTGTGTACAAAAGGGGGTAGAGCCCAGGATGGCTATGGGCCAGAGGTGAAGATTCCAAAGTCAGACAAATAAAGGGGGTATCTCTTTATACTCAGTAGAAATGTGGGGCTGAGGAGGGGCAAGGCCCAGGTGAGCTCCATGAAGAAGGGTTGGGGTAGGAAGGTAGAGGGACAACTCTGGGAATTGGAGGTTGCAATGAGAAGAGATCATGCCACAAAACTCCAGCCTGGGTGACAGAGCGAGACCCTGTCTCAAACAAACAAACAAACAAAGAGGCTTCCCGAGAGGAGTTCTGTTATTTACAACATTTTACAGAACAATGTAGGTAAAGAATAAGGCTAATCTATATCAGAGAAACAAAGGCTACAGCTGCCTAGGTTGTAACTGCCTGTTTTTTGTTTTGTTTTGTTTTTGATTCAGGTGCTACAATCACATTCCTTTAAGGCTGAGAATATTTTAAAGTTTCAACAATTCATATTTGGAGTTATTTTCTTTTTCTTTTTTAAAAAATTGAGACAGGGTCTTTCTCTGATGCCCAGGCTGAATTGCAGTGGCATGATCTCAACTCACTGAGGCAAGTGCTCCTCCTGCCTCAGCCTCCCCAGTAGTTGGGACCTCAGGTGTGAGTTACCACACCTAACTAATTTTTTTTATTGTTTGTAGAGACTAGGTTTCACCATGTTGCCCAGGCTGGTCTTCAACTCCTGAGCTCAAGCAATCCTCCCACCTCAGCCTCTCAAAGAGGTGGGATTACAGGCATGAGCCACCATGTACAGCCAGAGTTAATTATTTTCACAGTAGAGTTTCTTTGAGCCAAGTTTGAGAATTGCAACCCTGAAGACATTGATTTAAGTTTCCTTGAATATATGCTCCAACTAGTAGCAGTTACAGTTGGTTTGTTTTGTTGGTTTTTGGGGTTTTTATTGAGACAGTGTTTTGCTGTTGCCCAAGCTGGAGTGCAGTGGCATGATCATTGCTCACTGCAGCCTTGACCTGCTAGGCTCAAGCAATCCTCCCTCCTCAGTCTCCTAAATAGCTGGGGCTACAGGCTCAAACCACCACTCCTGGCTAATTTTTGTATTTTTTTTGTAGAGTCAGGCAGGGTTTTACCATATTGCCCAAGCTGGTCTTGAACCCCTGGGCTCAAGAAATCCACCCACCTCAGCCTCCCAAAGTGCTGGGATTACAGGGAGGAGCCAACAAACCTGGCCTGGCCACAAGTAGGTTTTTAAAGGAAAAGAGGGCCGGGCATGGTGGCTCACACCTGTAATTCCAGCACTTTGGGAGGCCAAGGCGGATGGATCACTTGAGGTCAAGAGTTCGAGACCAGCCTGGTCAACACAGTGAAACACCCTCTCTACTAAAAATACAAAAAAAATTTTAGCTAGACATGGTGGGGGGCGCCTGTAATCCCTGCTACTCGGGAGGCTGAGGCAGGAGAATTGCTGGAACCCAGAAGGCAGAGGTTGCGGTGAGCCAAGATCGCACCATTGCACTCCAGCCTGGGCAACAAGAGTGAAACTCCATCTCAAAAAAGTTCTTAAATTGCTTACCAAGACTTTAAATTGGTTCATTAAAATAACATAAGCTATTTATTGGCTATATGTTGTTCTTTGTAACAGAAAATCCAGGAACATGAAGATAGTGAATGAGGGTATACTGTGCAACTTGTGGTAACATTTTAAGTCATTTGGGCTAGGCTGGGTGGCTCACACCTGTAATCCCAGCACTTGGGGAGGCTGAGGCGGGTGGATCACTTGAGATCAAGACTTCGAGACCAGCCTGGCCAACATGGTGAAACTCCGCCTCTACTAAAAATACAAAAATTAGCCAGGTGTGGTGGCATGTGCCTGTAGTCTCATCTACTTGGGAGGCTGAGGCAGGAGAATCACTTGAACCTGGGAAACGGAGGTTGCGGTGAGCCGAAATCACGCCATTGCATTCCAGCCTGGGCATCACAGCAAGACTCTGTCTCAAAACAAAAAATAAATAAATAAATAAAATAAACATTTTAAGTAATTTGTTAGCTAGTCTGGAAACTACAGGGTAAGAGATAAAAAACCAAAATGCCTTTAAACAACCCTAGACATGGGTGGGAGAATGTGACTTATGTCTTATTCTCATGTCTCTCTGGGTCTAATACATTTTATATACCTCACATTTTCCAGACTGCTCTGAGCTACTTTTCTTTCTCATAGTCATTCTATTTTCTCCAGTTAAGTTATAAAATCTAAAAACCCTTCCCAAAACAAAACAAAAGTTATAAGATCTCTTACGCCAATCAAGTAAAGAATATTTTATAAATCTTACATCATAGAGCAGCCATCGTTTCTATTTATCTTTCATCCTTTAAAATATGCTATTTTCAGACCAGGTGTGCTGGCTCACGCCTGTAATCCCAGCACTTTGGGAGGCCAAGGCAGATGGATCACCTGAGGTCAGGAGTTTGACACCAGTCTGGCCAACATGGTGAGACCCCGTCTCTACTAAAAATACAAAAAATTAGCTGGGTGTGGTGGGACTCTCTTGTTGTCCCAGCTACTCAGGAGGCTGAGGCAGGAGAATTGCCCAGGAGGCAGAGGTTGCTGTGAGCCTAGATTGCGCCACTGCACTCCAGCCTGGGCAACAGAGCCAGACTCCATCTCAAAAAAAAAAAAAAAAAAAAAGATTTAAGTTTCTTTTTCATTTCCTCATGACTTACATACCCTTTGATCAAGATTATTCTTGTTCTTGGCTTCAGCTACCATTATTCGTAAACCGGAATTTCCACCCAAAACTATAACTTTACAAAATTTCCACTGAGAAGTCCTCAGAAAGCCTTAACAGCAAGAAATTCAGCAGGATCTTATCTCCAAAACTGCCTGTCCAACTATATTACTTAACTAGTAGCGTGCCCCAAGCAAAAACCTCAATTACCCTCAGTGTTTATCCTTGATTTAATCTCTAGCATATGTCCTTTACCTTCTTTCACCTCTAATGATACTGTCTTACCTCTCACCTGAAATGCCACCACCTTCTCAATGCCCTTTCTGCCTCCATTCTATTCTCCATCCTCTGAACTGACAGCATAATTGTCTGTAAATATTTTTCTAACTCAGAAATATGAACATCTTCCCCAATTTACCCATCATAGAGGTCTTCAGGACTCACTATTTCCTATAAAATGATGTCCATGTATTTACATTTACAAACTCATCTCCCTCCAACCCTTTTTTGTTTTTTTTTGAGACGGCATTCTGCTCTTGTTGCCCAGGCTAGAGTGTAGTGGCGCAATCTTGGCTCACTGCAACCTCCACCTCCTGGGTTCAAGCAATTCTTCTGACTCGGCCTCCCAAGTAGCTGGGATTAAAGGCACCCGCCACCATGCCCAGCTAATTTTTGTATTTTTAGTAGAGACGGAGTTTCACCATGTTGGCCAAACTGGTCTCTAACTCCTGACCTCAAGTGATCCACCTGCCTGGGCCTCCCAAAGTGTTGGGATTATAGGCCTGAGCCACTGCGCCTGGCCGAAACTCATAGTCTTGTCTGGTGAATGTTTAACAACTAGATCTCTAGGAGAAAAAGCCCTGTTTTCTGTGTTGTAAATACTGTCATCATGGCTAATTTCTAATAATAATAAACTACCCTTGTGGACAAAAAGAATCAAAGTCTATAAACTATCTGAAGATATTTATTCTGAGTGAAATATGAGTGACCATGGCCCATGACACACAGCTCAGGAGGTCGTGAGAACATGTGCCCAAGGTGGTAGGAGTGCAGCTTGGTTTTATACATTTCAGGGAGGCACAGATATCAATCAAATACATTTAAGAAATACATTGGTTTGGCTGGGCGTGGTGGCTGACGCCTATAATCCCAGCACTTTGGAGGCTGAGGCAGGCGGATCATGAGGTCAGGAGTTCAAGACCAGCCTGGCCAATATGGTGAAACCCAGTCTCTACTAAAAATACAAAAAATTAGCTGGGTGTGGTGGCATGCACCTGTAGTCCCAGCTACTTGGGAGGCTGAGGCAGAAGAATTGCTTGAACCCAGGAGGCAGAGGTTGCAGTGAGCCAAGATTGCACTACTGTACTCTAGCCTGGGTGACAGAGTGAGACTCCATCTCAAAGAAAAAAAAAATACATTGGTTTGGCCAGGCGCGGTGGCTCACGCCTGTAATCTCAGCACTTTGGGAGGCTGAGGATGGCAGATCATGAGGTCAGGAGATTGAGACCATCCTGGCCAACATGATGAAACCCTGTCTCTACTAAAAATACAAAAATTAGCTGGGTGTAGTGGTGTGCGCCTGTAGTCCCAGCTACCTGGGAGGCTGAGGCAGGAGAATCGGTTGAAGCCGGGAGGCGGGGGTTGCAGTGAGCTGGGATCGCGCCACTACACTCCAGTCTGGCAACAGAGCGAGACTCCATCTCAAAAAAAAAAGAAAAAAAGAAATACATTGGTTTGTTCCAGAAAGATGAGACAAATCAAAGGAGGGGATCTTCCAGGCTATAGGTAAATTTAAACATTTTCTGGTTGACAATTGGTTGAGTTTGTCTAAAGACCCTGATGTTCTTTCTGGTTAAGATAAAAGATTGTGGAGACCCTTTGGGAGGCCGAGACGGGCGGATCACGAGGTCAGGAGATCGAGACCATCCTGACTAACACGGTGAAACCCCGTCTCTACTAAAAAAAATACAAAAAACTAGCCGGGTGTGGTGGCGGCGCCTGTAGTCCCAGCTACTCGGGAGGCTGAGGCAGGAGAATGGCGTAAACCCGGGAGGCGGAGCTTGCAGTGAGCTGAGATCCGGCCACTGCACTCCAGCCTGGGCGACAGAGCCAAACTCCGTCTCAAAAAAAAAAAGAAAAAAAAAAAAAAAAAAAAAAGATTGTGGAGACCAAGGTTCTTTTGAAGTCTTAATGTGGCTGCCCTTAGAGACAATAGATGACAAATGTTTCCTATTTGGACCTTTAAAAGGTGCTAGATTCTTAGTTAATCTCTTTAGGATTGAGAGGGCCTGTAAGAAAAAGACCTAGCTATGTTAATAAAGATTCTTTATAGAGGCAAATTTTCCCCCACAAAGATGGCTTTGGGCCATGTCAAAATATGGCAAAGGAATACGTTTTGGGGTAAAATATTTTGACTTTTTTCTTTGTCACTGATAAAACAGGATGAGGTAAAGAAGCTGGCCAAAACCCATCAAAACCAAAATGGTCATGAAAGTGACCTCTGGTCATCCTCACTGCTCACTAAACACTAATTATAATGTATTTGCATACTAAAGAAACTCCCATCAGGGCCATGACAGTTTACAAATATCATGGTAACATGGAGAAATGACCCTATATGATCTGAAAGGGGGAGGAACTTTGAGTTCCAGGAACTCCCTGCACCCTTATTAGAAAACTCATGAATAATGTACCTTTTGTTTAGCACATAATCAAGAAATAACCATAAGTATAGTTGGGCAGCCCATGCTGCTACTCTGCTTATGGGGTAGCTATCCTTTTATTTCTTTACTTTCTTAATAAACTTGGTTTCACTTTACTCTGTCAGCTTGGTCTTGAATTCTTTTCTGCAGAAGGCAGGAACCCAAGTGGCCTCCTGGCCTGAACCCCAATTTGGGAGTCACCCTACCACAACCAACATAGCTACAAATATCTGCAGAGTTAGGTTTTGATATGGACATGAGACGGAAATACTGGGTAGAAGAAGGTAGTTCCCTGGCAAACGACCTACTCTCAAGCCTGGAAACCCGCAGCCCTAAATGGGAACAGGCATTTCTGTTTTTGTGCTCAAAAGTTGCGTTTTGGCCCGCCACACCCCCCTATCTTGTATTCATAGAAACCTCAAACCCCAGGCTTCACAATCAGATAAGCAGACAAGGAGATGAACAGAAGAGCAGAAGAATGGCAGAACAGTACAGCAGAGAGAAGTAGTGACTGACCTCCAAGAGGAGTTCCTCTCGGGGGCAGTCAGAGGAGATTGGCCACTGGGTGGCCAAACTCCAGGGGCAGATCATCTTCCCACTCTATCCCCTTTCTTGCTTCCCATCCATCCTGTTGAGAGCCACCTCCACCACTCAATAAAACCCCCACATTCACCATCCTTCAAGTCCGTGTGTGACCAGATTCTTTCTGGATGCCTGACAAGGACCTGGATACTAAGAGGGCACTGAGCTGGTTAACACTTAAGCCACCTGTGGACAACAAACCTAAAAGAGTGCAGTGTAACACATGCCCACTTGGGCTTCAGGAGTTGCAGGTACCCACCCCTAGATGCTACCATGGGGCCAGAGTCCAAAAGTGCTTGCCCCAGCTTCTGCACTTGCCCATCTGTGTGCTCCTCCTCCTGTAAGGGGTTTGTGTGTGCTCGGTGGCCGAACAGATGAGTCACACCCCCGTGTACTTTGTGCATTGCTGTTAGTCCTGCGAGTGAAGTCAGGGAAACCTGCTTCAGTTTTAAATTCAAGCCTTTGATTTCAGGGTCCATTCTTTTAAAAAAATTAAATGGATTTATTCACATCTTTGAAATAATACCTTCACTATAAGTCTGTCGCCAAATGAATTACTCCTTCCTCTGTGTTCTTATAACACTTTGCTTGTTTTTGGTAAAGTTATTAATATCTAGCTTTATTGAGCTTGGTATATATTAGGGAATTTGTTAAACAGTAGGTACTAATAATATTATCTCTTAACACATGAGATCACTGAAACTGAGAAAGATTAATTAGATGAAGTTTACATAGTCACAAAGTGGCCAGCATTTGAACCAGAATCTACTAACAGAAATGAAGGTCTAAGTAACATGAATCTGCCTTCCAAGCCAGGCCGTTAACTCTGATGGCAGGAACAGAGTTTTTTTGTTTTTATTAAGGCAACCCCAGGATACTTGAACAGTGCCTGGTTTATAATCTATGATAAATGTTGAGTGTAGTTGGCCGGGTGTGGTGGCTGACGCCTGTAATCCCAACACTTTGGGAGGCTGAGGTGGGCCGATCACATGAGGTCAGGAGTTCGAGACTACCCTGGCCAACATGGTGAAACCCCGTCTCTACTAAAAATACAAAAATTAGTCTGAAAATCCCAGCTAATGGGGAGGCTGAGGCAGGAGAATTGCTTGAACCTGGGAGGCAGAGGTTGCAGTGAGCCGAGATCGTGATGCTGCACACCAGCCTGAGTAACAGAGTGAGACTTTGCCTCAAAAATAAAATAAAATGTTGAGTGTAGTCAATCTACACATCTATCCTTTCCAGTCTTCAAAAAGGGCCAGCTTATTGGACTACATGTAAACTACCTCCCACCTAATCCCCAAGATGTACAACCACACATCTTGCTAATACATCCCTCAGGGGTGGTACAATTTCTTTTCCTGTTGTAGATATCACTAATGTTAAAAGAAAAACTTCAGCCAAATTAAAGGAGTTTAATTTAACAATGAACGATTCGTGAGTCCGGAAGCCCCCATAATCACAGCAGATTCAGAGAGATTCCAGCACAGCCACATGCTGGAAGAAGATTTCTGGACAATAAAAGGAAAGTGAGGTCCAGAAACAACTGGATTGGTTACAGCTCAGCGTTTGCCTTATTTGAATACAATCTGAACAATTGGCTACATTTGGCCAAAACTCAGTGATTGGCACAGGTGTGGGCTATGGTTGGTTTATACCTCTGCTTATTTTCGTAAGTTTATGATGTACAGAAAAACCTTTAGGCCAAAGTCAATTATGTAAGGAGGTAGCTTTAGGCTAAACTTAACACTGAGTGATTTTTTTTTTTTTTTTTTTTGAGACAGTCTAGCTCTGTCACCCAGGCTGGAGTGCAGTGGCTTGATCTTAGCTCACTGCAACCTTTGCCTCCCAGGTTCAAGTAATTCTCCTGCCTCAGCATCCTGAGCAGCTGGGATTACAGGCGCCCGCCACTACGCCCAGCTAATTTTTGTATTTTTTGTAGAGACAGGGTTTCACCATGTTGATCAGGCTGGTCTTGAACTCCTGACCTCAAGTGATCTGCCTGCCTCGGCCTCCCAAAGTGCTGGGATGACAGGAGTAGTCTTTTTTTTTTTTTTTTTTTGAGACGGAGTCTTGCTCTGTTGCCCTGGCTGGAGTGCAGTGGCCGGATCTCAGCTCACTGCAAGCTCCGCCTCCCTGGTTTACGCCATTCTCCTGCCTCAGCCTCCCGAGTAGCGGGGACTACAGGCGCCCGCCACCTCGCCCGGCTAGTTTTTTGTGTTTTTAGTAGAGACGGGGTTTCACTGTGTTAGCCAGGATGGTCTCGAGAGGCCGAGACGGGAGGAGTAGTCATTTTAATCCCTGAAAATGTTAGCTTTGTTTGGGGCTGGGTAGGGCAGAGCTGTAGAATTGTTTTCCCTATTTTAACAATTTCCTTCCTTACAGAAATTTTCACATGATATTTACATCTTTAGGTACAACCCAGTGAAGTGGGTAAGGCTGCTGATTAACCTATTTCACAGATGACTAAAATGAAGCTAAAAGTAAAGAAATTATTTTCCCCAGGATAACAGCTAGAAAATACCAGAGCCAGGAGTTGAATTATAGGCCTTCTAATTCCTAGGTCCTAGACTATTAGGAACCATTGTCAACCTTTACTTCCTTTAGGATAGCAATAACCAAGGGAAACATTAAATTGCCACATTCAGGTAAGGGAAAGGCTGAATATCTTAGCAAAAGAAAAAAAAAAAAAAAGAAAAAAACAAGAAAAACCGAAGGAAGAATATGAAGAAAGGTGAGTAGGTCAAGAGAGCAAAGCAAGCAGAGGAGTTAATGGCCAATACTTAAACCATTCTGAGGAGGCCGGTGCAGTGGCTCACGCCTGTAATCTCATCACTTTGAGAGGCGAGGCGGGTGGATCAGGAGGTCAGGAGTTCGAGACCTACTGGCCAATATGGTGAAACCTCGTCTCTAATAAAAATACAAAAATTTGCCGGCAGTGGTGGTGCGCACCTGTAATCCCAGCTACTCAGGAGGCTGAAGCAGGAGAATCGCTTGAACCCTGGAGGAGGAGGTTGCAATGAGCCGAGATCGCACCACTGGACTCCAGCCTGGGCGACAGAGCGAGACTCCTCTCAAAAAAAAAAAAGTCTGAGGAAATGAAAAAGGGAAGTAGGACGTAGAAAGATAAATCAGCCACGGATCAGCGATGGAGGCAGGAACAACATCAGCGGAGGGGAGGAAGGAGGGAGGAGGGAGTATTAAGGCCAAGAAGGTTGGTGGATTGGGAGTCAAGGGCCTTGTGTCGCGATGTCTAAAAGGGACCCTGGCGCCAGGGCCGCAAACCTCCCGCCCCCGCCCAGAGCCCGCCCAGAGCCGGCGTTGGCCCCGCCCGGCCTCGTGCCGGCCCCGCCTGGAGCCGCCCCGCCCCCGCCCTCCCCCGAGTCTCTTAGGTGATGCTGCAGCCAAGATGGCGCCCGCGGCGGCTGTGGCGGCCTGAGCGCGATGCTCCGGGTTCTCGGCGACGGCTGTGGCCTTGGCCGGGGCCTCGGGTCTCTCCCGGTCGTGAGCGATCAGCGCCTCTCCTGTGGCCGGGCTAGCCGGGACAGAGAGGAGACGGCCACGAAGAGAGGAGGCAGTGAGCAACAGGACGAGAGCGCGTCGACTCCAGCCTCGGCACCATGGCCGGGATCATCAAGAAACAAATCCTTAAGCACCTCTCCAGGTCAGTGAGCGCCTTGGACGTCGGCGCCAGTCGGCCTCCGCCCCAGCCGGCACTGGAGTCAGCCTGCGGCTTCGGGGGCGGCGGCGCATGGCGGCTGTGCGGGAGGCGACCTTCGGACTTCCCCGCTCTGGCCGGGGCAGAGGTCGCGGCCCCGGATCTCGTCGCCCCCGGCGCCGGGGGCTGGCCTCACGAGTCGGTCCCTGACGCGTCCTGCCCCAGTGCGGGCGCGCGGTGGAGCGCGGAGCGTGGCTGGCTGGGATCGCTCCCGGCGCGGCGTCTGGGGGCGTCCCGGGTCCGCTCTGTGTGGTACTGCGCGGAGGCTGGTGGTGGCCTGGTGTCACCCAGGTTCCTGGTTAATGTACAGGGCTGCAACTCGAGCTCGGTGCTCGTTCCCCTTGGAGCAGAGCGGTTCCGTTAACCGAGGGCTTCTGGCGCAATGTGGACTCTTAGTGGAGGCTGTGTTCTCAGTAAAACGTTAACCTTGTGATTGTTCTGAATTCCTCCCACCTTGGCGTTCCCGCTCTGAGGCATCAGAGGGTGTGCCTGTTTGCACAGTTAGGATTTGTTTTAGGTAAATAAGCAGAGTTCGCAGCTTTGGCGAGTTCTTTCTGGAGTCATAAGACCCACATCATTCTTACTGAACTTTTTTTTTTTTTTTGGTTTTTGCTCTTTTTCCTCTGCAACTCTAAAATTCAGGGAGTTAACATCTGTGGTGATTAAACCCAAGACATGTCATTCTCTCCATTTCATAACGCGGTTTTAGTCAGAAACATGACTCAGTAAAGCTGGCAATTTGTTACTGCTCTTGGCTTCTCCATGTTTGTCTCAAGACAGGCTAAATGTAGGATCTTGTTCCGAGTTGTTACCAGCGAACTCAAAGCGCTTGGTTAGGATCCCTTTCTGTTCTATTTGTAAGTTAATTTTAACTAATTTTGGGAAGACACTTGGTATGATGATAGACTCGCATAGTGAACATAATTCTTGATTCCCCAGATTGTCTTATACCACAGGTTATATATTGGGAACAGAATTACTACTTATGTGATTCAGCAAATATTTTCCTCACTTATAATATTGAATAAGATATAGCACTTTTTTAAAAAGGTAGCAAAGTATAGCAGCGTGTGTGTGTGTGTGTGTGTGTGTGTGTGTGTGTATGTGTATATATATAGTATTTTTTAATAGTAGAGACGGGGGTTTCACCGTGTTGGCCAGGCTGGTCTCAAACGCCCAAGCTCAGGTGATCCGCCCTCCCTGCCTCCCAAAGTGCTGGGATTACAGGTGTGAGCCACCACGCCCTGCGTGAATGTATATTTCTTAATGTTACCACTCATTGGAAAGTTTCTTTTAAAATTATATATATGGTCCAATTCTGAACTATCTTATTTTGGAAGGTTTTATCTGTTTTTAATTTATGTCCTCCAGCCTTTCTCATACCCAGCTCCACAAGAAAATTCAGATCTGCAGAAAATGATTTGAATGCCTATTTTCTCACTCGTCCAAGGATGTTGCTGCATAGCTAGTACCACTCTAGATGCTTAGAAGAACAGTAAATTAAATCAACAAATAGTGCATTAGAGTTTAATTCTTTTATAGAACTCCATTTGAGAGAGGCTCTTAAAAATTAACAGCATGTATACCAAAGTATAATAACAAAATTAAGAACAAAGATGTAATGGCTTACTGCATAAGATAGAAAACACCCATATATTGAAAATTGAGTCCTTAGGACTAATTTTTATTTTATTATTTATTTACATCTTTTTTGAGATGGAGTTTGGTTCTTGTTGCCCAGACTGGAGTGCAATGGTGCAATCTTGGCTCACTGCAGTCTCCGCCTCCTGGGTTCAATCAATTCTCCTGCCTTAGCTTCCTGAGCAGCTGGGATTACAGGCACGCGCCACCACGCCTGGCTAATTTTTTAATTTTAGTAGGGACAGGGTTTCTCCATGGTGGTCAGGCTGGTCTCGAACTCCCACTCTCAGGTGATTCACCTGCATTGGCCTCCCAAAATGCTGGGATTACAGGCCTGAGCCACCGTGCCCGGCCCTTAGGGTTAGTTTCTAAATCTTTATGATTTCTAATAGCTGTGTGATAAGTAATGTGATGAGGATTTTTTTGTTTTTTCAGAGATGAATTTTTGGGACGCTTGAATTTTCAGTTATTTCATATTTCAAAACATCCTTAACTCAGGTGACTAAAGAGTATCAAATTCTTATTTTTGGTTAATAAGTTAATCTTAATGCTAATTGCTGTCATCTCCTAAGAGAAATAGTTATTCAGAAATCTAAAGGCAGCTCATAATTGACAAAAGAAGGCAAGTGTTGTGATAAATTACAGTTACTCAGGTAGGAATGAACTTTTGAAATTGCCTGGTTCAAGTTTAATTTTGTGGAGTATCCAGTAATGAAGATGTCACTACATTGACCTAGTGGTCTGGGATCCAGTAGAATACAGTTTACCAGGAAATAAACATACTACTTTCTAATACTAGACATCACAGGAGGCCTGTGTATGCAACCCATTGCACCTTCTCAAAGGAGACCTTTCCTGACCAGAGTTTAAAATTGTGAGCCCCCATACTGCCAGTCCTCTTGCTTGTGTTATTTTTCTCCATAGCACTCATGCTTGTCTGTCATACACATTTATTTCTTTATGTATTTATTTGTCTTTCTCCACTTGAATGTAAACTCTATGAGAGCAGGCATTTTTTTCTTGAGGCTGGCATGAAGTGGATACTCAACAACTATTTGTTGCTTGAATGTGGATACATAACATGAATGAGCTTACTTTCTCTTACATTGCTCTTTTTTTACTGAGGCAAGACTACTGCCAACTTTCTTACAGATTTGGTAATGACCAGTTTCCCTGTGGCTTTAGAAGGCAGTGAGTAACTGAATCATTAAATAAATGTGGTGCCTTTGGAGTCCTGGAAAATGACCTAGTTGTTATAGGGGTTTATGTGAGGGGTCTTCCAGTAAAGAAATGACCTAGTTATAGTATGGGGGGAGGGGTTCTGCCAGTAAGGAGGAAGACTATGAACCAACATGAGAAAGAGCACTCACTTTTAGCCTTGAGGTTGAAATCCAGTGCAGTTGCAAGATTAAAACCATCTTTGCCTGTATGAAGGGACTTGAGAAGCTGGTATATTGGGAAAGTATGAAAGAGGAATTGTTCTTAAGAGATTAACAAATGCTTTAAGTCAATGCTGAACTATTTGAGAACTGTACATCTATATACTTGTTCCTTGCCTAATACTTTGTATTCCAAGCATCTCTTGAGTTGTTAATAAAAAGTTTATCTACTTGAAGGATCTGAAATGAGGACAAGGAGTGTGATGAGGGGGCAGGGGGAGGTTAGAGTAGTGACATTTTTCCAACGTGAAACAGGAAAAGCTTTTGAAGGAGAAACTGCTCCGATTTTTCAAACTGTAATAGGACTGAATATATTTTGGGAAGATTTTCTAGGAGAGTAGTTTTTCACACGGGAATGGAAACTTCTAAAGAAAAGTCGTAGCAAATGTGAGAAAGGAAATAAAAGCAGAAGCTACCTTTCAGCTCCTTAGTGTGTGTATGTATGTATGTGTATACACAGGTACACATGTGTGAACAGGCGCTTGCAAATTGGCAAAGTGGACATATATTTAATTAAGCCAGAACCTGAAAAGGGGTAGGGAAGTTTTGGGTACAGACGCTGTCCTCTCCTTCACTCCCTTAGGCTGAGGGCATACTCTGCTCTCCACAAGAGTTGGGAGAGAGTTGACTGGGCAGACATACACCTCACCTGGGTGGAGTCATTATATAGTTTAAAGCAGCAGTTGTCCACCAGGGTCAATTTGCCTCCTAGGGGACATTTAGCAGTGTCTCGAGATGTTTTTAATTGTCAAGACTTGGAGGGGAGGATAGTACTACTGCCATCTAGTGAATAGAGTCCAGGGATGCTGCTAGACATTCTACATTGCACAGCATATTCCCCTACAACAAAGAATTATTTGCCCAAATGTCAGTAGTTCCGAGATTGAGAAACCAGTTTAAAGTGTACAGGTGTGTGTCATATGATTGAGCTAGGGTTCTGTGCTGGTAAAGTTGTTTTGCCTGCAAACATCAGAAACCCAATCTATTTAAGTAAAAAGGGAAATGTAACAGAAAGCACAAGAAAATCTGAACAACCAAATTAAGGAAAGAACAGGAACCGGCCAGCTCCTGGAATCTCTTTGGAAGAGTTCTTGGACCTTCCTCTTAAAGTAGCAGTAGGGTTTTTTTTTTTTTTTTTTTTTTGAGACGGAGTCTTGCTCTGTCGCCCAGGCTGGAGTGCGGTGGCAGGATCTCAGCTCACTGCAAGGTCCGCCTCCCGGGTTTACGCCATTCTCCTGCCTCAGCCTCCCGAGTAGCTGGGACTACAGGCGCCCGCCACCTCGCCCGGCTAGTTTTTTTTTTTTTTTTTTGTATTTTTTAGTAGAGACGGGGTTTCACCGTGTTAGCCAGGATGGTCTCGATCTCCTGACCTCGTGATCCGCCCGTCTCGGCCTCCCAAAGTGCTGGGATTACAGGCTTGAGCCACCGCGCCCGGCCATCAGTAGGGTTTTTAAATCTTGGCACCATTGACATTTTGAACTAGATAGTTCTTTGTTGTGAAGGTTGTTCTGTGCTGTGTAGGATGTTTAATGTCTCCAGACATTGCCAAATGTCCCATGGGAGGCAAAATTACTCCTGGTTGGGAGCTACAGCTTTAGAGTGCTGGCCTATCTTCCATAATTCCCAGTCTCTGATCTCTCCTGTCAGGTTTCAGAATCCCGAGAGAGAGCCTTTGTAACCCAATTTTGTCTATCCATGGTTCAATTAGCAATGGCAAAGGGTTGTACAGCAAAAATATGGTAATGGAGAGAGCTATTTTGAGTTAGGCTTGTTGCTCCATTTGTCATCTGTAATAGGCACTGCACTAAATTAGATTTCCAAGGGCCTCATTTGCTACGTTAAGGAAATTGAACTTCATCCTGGGGGTGAGGAGTGACTACTAATAAAGGTAAGAGGGATATGCTCATAAAAGCAGTTTCATTTTTGAAGTCTAGGGTTTAGGAGCAATATCTGGGGTGGAAATATGGAGTCTACAAATGGACTTTGAGTAACTTAAGTAGAAAATGGGGCCAGGTGTGGTGGCTCATGCCTTGTAATCCAAGCACTTTGGGAGGCCAAGTCAGGCGTATCACTTGAGCCCAGCAGTTTGAGATCAGTCTGGGAAACATGATGAAACTCTGTCTCTACCCAAAATACAAAAATTAGCCAGTCTCATAACCCGGTCTCAAAAAAAAAAAAAAAAAAAGAAAAAGAAAAAAGAAAAAAATTCATTATGGACAGTCGGAAGGGTTAAACACGTACAGGATTTTGTGTCTGAATGGCAAAGTGATGAGAAGGATTAGAGTGCCTCACTTTATGTTGATGGGATAGGCTACTAGATTGAGGCTATATAAAGAAGGGGAGGACAGGGCAGCAGCTGATAGCCTGGAGAGAAAAGGAAAGAACCATCAAAGGACTGGGAATGCTATCTAGGTGGAAGAGTAATGGAGTAAAAGAATGAGATAATTGGAAGGATTGGAGATTTTGTCTGAAACTGCCACATTGAAGTTTAAGATTTTAGAAGTGAAGTAGATCTGGTTTAGGAAAAGCTATCAGAGGCTGGGCGCCATGGCTTACACCTATAATCCCACCACTTTGGGAGGCCGAGGCTGACGGATCACCTGAGGTCGGGAGTTCAAGACTAGTCTGACCAACACGGTGAAACCCTGTCTCTACTAAAAATACAAAATTAGCCGGGCGTGGTGGCACATGCCTGTAATCCCAGCTATTCGGGAGGCTGAGGCAGGAGAATTGCTTGAACCTGGGAGGCAGAGGTTGTGGTGAGCCAAGATCATTCCACTGCACTCCAGTCTGGGCAACAAGAGCGAAACTCCATCTCAAAAAAAAAAGAAAAGAAAAGAAAAGAAAAGCCATCTGATACGGCCATAGAAGTGAGTTGCTGAAGAAAAGTTAAGGTGCATATAATTGGAGATCAATACTACTAGGTCTAAAATCTTTCCAGTACTGACCGTTCCTAAAAGGAAATGCAGTGTAGCTTATTTAGTCTGCCAGACATTTTTTTTTTCAAATGCTAACTTCACATCATTATTGATAGGCTATTTGTATCATACACTTTTATGGTAAAGCTCAGTAAATAATTTTTGAGAATTTATGTATTTCAAGTTTTTGAGCACATATATGTGTGCTCAACATATATATGTGTGCACATATATATATTTATGCCCACACAGTGGGCATTAGAGATACAAAGATGAGTAAGACATGGCTTCAGTTTGTGGGAAGCTTCAGTGATTCCTATTCTAATATAAGAAGCATGAGTAGGATCACTAACTGTAACCTGTTTCTAAATTGGACTACTTGTCTGGCATTGCGGGTGATGTGAAAAAGGAAGAAAAAAATAAAAAATAAACTGTTGCTGTATGAAATTTGTGAGATTTTGCAACTGGGTAAAAAAAACTGATTTAAATATTGTTTTTTGGATTATCAATTTACTTGGGTAGGTTTGAAGTGTTGTTTTTGTTTGTTTGTTTTGTTATTTTGAGACAGAGTCTTGCTATTCCCCAGGCTGGAGTGCAATGGAGCAATCTCAGCTCACTGCAACCTCCACTTCCTAGATTCAAGCAATACTCCTGCCTCAGCCTCCAGAGTAACTGGGATTACAGGCAGGCACGACCACACCCAGCTAATTTTTGTATTTTTAATAGAGATGGGGTTTCACCATGTTGGCCAGGCTGGCCTCAAACTCCTGACCTTGTGATCCACCCACCTTGGCCTCCCAAAGTGCTGGGATTACAGGCATGAGTCACCGTGCCCAGCTGCCAGTATTCATTTTTAAGTAATCTCTAATAATGTGGATTTTGACACTGTATATACTAGTTGCTTATTTAAAATAATTTAAAGAGTGCCTGCCTTGTACCCGCTATTGTACCATACTGCTGGGGATGTAGCAGTTCACACACTAGGCAAAGATTCCTGCCGTCGTGGAGTTTGCATTTTAATCAGAAACAGATAGTAAGTACATAAGTAGGTGAAATACATAGTACAGTATATCAGTGTGTTAATGAGAAGTACAATAAATTGGGCATGGAGTTTGCAATTTTAAATCCGGTGATTGGGAAGACTTAATTGACAAACTAATATTTGAGGCCGGGTGTGGTGGCTCACACCTGTAATCCCAGCACTTTAGGAGGCTGAGGTGGGCAGATCACTTCAGGCTAGGAGTTTGAGACCAGCCTGGCCAACATGGCAAAATCCTGTCTCTACTAAAAACACCGAAATTAGCCGAGCGTGATGGTGAGCACATGTAGTCTCAGCTACTAGAGAGGCTGAGATGGGAGGATTGCTTGAGCCCAGGAGGCAGAGGTTGCAGTGAGCTGTGATAGCACCACTACACTCCAGCCTGCAGAGTGAGACCCTGTCTTAAAAAAAAAAAAAAAAAAAAAAAAAGCAATATTTGAAAAGAGACCTGAGAGAGATGGTGGGAACAAATGCAAAGGGTCCAGAGCTGGGAACTTGTTTGATATTTTAAAAACATATGGAGGCCACCAATATAGGTGGAGAGAGTAAAGTGAGAAGAGGAAGATGCGATCAAAGAGAAAACACAAGCCAAATCATGTGGGACCTCGTAGTGACTTTGACTTTTACTCTGAGATTGGAAGCCACTGGAATGCCTTGAGCCAAGGATCTCTCTGGCAGCCGTGTGGGAATTAAATAATAGGAGCACAAGGGCAGAAGCAGGAACTCAGTTAAGAGACGTTAACTATTCAGGTGAGAGAGAAATTGGATTGAATGAAGGCAGATGCAGTGGAGTTGTTGAGATAGTCAGGTTCTAGATGTATTTTGAAGGTAGAGGCAGGATTGACCAACAGATAAGATGTGGATTGATAGAGAAGAAAGCAGTAATGGGTGACCATCCAGAGTTTTTGACATAAGCAACATAAGCAACGGAAAAGGTGGAATTGCTATTAACTAAATTGGAAAATTGGAGAAGACTGCAGGAGGAGCAGGTTTTGTGGGCGAAGATCAGGGGTTTGTTTTGGATATGTTAATTTGGATGAAAGTTAGTTTTTTTTTTCTTTTGTTGGTTTTTTTTTTTGAGACAGAGTCTTATTCTGTCACCCAGGCTGGAGTGCAGTGGCGCAATCTCAGCTCACTGCAAACCCTGCCTCCCTGGTTCAAGTGATTCTCCTGCCTCAGCCTCCCGAGTGGCTGGGATTACAGGCACCTGCCACCATGTTTGGCTAATTTTTTGTTTTGTTTTGTATTTTTAGTAGAGATGGGGTTTTACCATGTTGGCCAGGCTAGTCTCAAACTCCTGACCTCAAGTGATCCACCTGCCTCAGCTTCCCAAAGTGCTGGGATTACAGACCTGAGCCACTGCGCCTGCCCGAATGTTAGATATTTAATTGGAGATGTCTTCCTTTTTATTTGTGATCTAATTTAGACTACATATGTTTTAGTCTGACAACAATGGAAGTATGTTTGTGGCTATCCTTTGGCTTACGCAATAAATAATTACTGGGAAGTGAATTGTGTGTTGAATTTTCAGGGGTGGATTTTTTGGTATTGGGGTTTTTTTTTTTTTTCCTTTTAAGTGCATGTACTACAGTAGTCCTCCTCCATGGGCAACACATTTCAAGACCCCCAGTGGATGCCTGAAACTGCAAATAGTACTGAACTATATGTATATTGTGTTGTTTTCTTTATGTACATCCCTCTGGTAAAGTTTAACTTATAAATTAGTCACGGTAAGAGATTAACAAAAACTAATATGAAATGGAACAATTATAACAATGTCTGTATATTATAATAAAAGTTATGTGAATGTGATCTCTCTTCCTCAAACTATCGTACTGTACCACAGGTAACTGAGACCATGGAAAGGGAAATGTTAGGTAAGGGAGGACTGCTGTATACAGCAGGTGTCTTTCTCTTTCATATTAATTTCTAACTAAAACTGGATACTGATTCTTGTTGGGTGCTTGGTCTAGGAGATGTTGCAATATTAGCATACAAGAATCCTGGAATCAGAAGGTATTTGTTCCTATCTCAGAGAAGGAAATTATTAAAACATTGACATTTGTGACTTGTCCAAGGTCTCACAGATAGTGTTGAATGGTAAAGTCACTGATTCAGTACCCTTTTCATTTGATTTTTCTATGCTACCTATTAGGGTGTTTCCTACTCACCCCCACCCCACCTTAACTACTTTATTGCTTTTGTTTTTACCCAGCTCTCCACACCACTCTTGTTTTACCATCCTGCTGCAGTATCCCTTAGGAGATTCTTTTATGACTTGAGAATCATTTGACTCTGCAGTCCTTTGAAGTTAGAGGAACATAACATTTTGGCTCAGCATTTCTTGAAAGTTGGGGGATGTCTCAGGCCATTCTGTGTTGCTATGAAAGATTACCTGAGGCTGGGTAATTTATTTTAAAAGAGAGGTTTTATTTATTTTTTTGAGACAGAGTCTCGCTCTGTCGCCTGGGCTGGAGTGCAGTGGCATGATCTCGGCTCACTGCAAGCTCCGCCTCCTGGGTTCATGCCATTCTCCTGCCTCAGCCTCCCGAGTAGCTGGGACTACATGCACCCACTACCACACCTGGCTAAATTTTTGTATTTTTAGTAGAGACAGGGTTTCACCTTGTTAGCCAGGATGGTCTCAATCTCCTGACCTCGTGATCCGCCAGCCTCAGCCTCCCAAAGTGCTGGGATTACAGGCGTGAGCCACTGCGCCCGACCTGTTTGTTTATTTTTGGGACAGTCTTTGTTGCTAAGGCTGGAGAACAGTGGCATAGTCTCAGCTCACTGTAACCTCCACCTTTCAGGCTTAAGCAATTCTTATGCCTCAGCCTCCTGAGTAGCTGGGATTACAGTAATGTGCCGCCATGCCTGACTAATTTTTGTATTTTTAGTAGAGATGGGGTTTCACCATGTTGGCTCGGCTGGTCTCAAACTCTTGGCCTCAAGTGATCCACCCGCCTTGGCCTCCCAAAGTGCTGGGATTACAGGCGTGAGTCACTACGCCCGGCCAAAAAAGTTCATGTATAAAGACAAGAGGTTTATTTAGCTCATGGTTCTACTGGCTGAGAAGTTCAAGAGCATGGGGCTGGCTTCCAGATAGGGCTTTTATGCTGCATGACAACATAGTGGAGAAGGTAAGGGGAAGCAGACACTTGAACAGAGGAGAACCTGAGGGATGTCCTGGCTTTATAACAACCTACTCACGTGGGAACTACTTTATTTGCTGTGAGAGCTTACTACTGCAAGAACAATACCAAGCCATTTATGAAGAATCTGCCCCCATGACCCAAGCACTTCCCACTAGGCGCCACCTCCCAACACTGTCACATTGGGGATCAGATTTCAACATGAATTTTGGTGGGGACAAATAAACCATATTCAGACGCTTGCAGGGAAACATAATTTTTCTTTTTTTTGAATAATTTTTTTTGAATAATCTTCCTTTTTTGCAATATTACACTTTGCCTTAGTATTGCAGTTTAAACACTTTTTAAATAAGTCGATCTGTTATTGAATATGTGTTTTAAATTCTGCATATTGTATGCTTAGGATGAATAATTTTTTAAAATTAAATATTGGTATTTAACAGTGGGTATGGCTGGGCGCGGTGGTTCACGCCTGTAATCCCAGGACTTTGGGAGGCCAAGGCGGGCCGATCACCTGAGGTCAGGAGTTCGAGACCAGCCTGGCCAATATGGTGAAGCCCTGTCTCTACTTAAAAATACAAAAAATTAGCCAGGCATGGTGGCGCATGCCTGTAGTCCCAGCTACTCAAGAGACTGAGGAGGGAGAATCGCTTGAGCCCAGGAGGTGGAGGTTGCAGTGAGCCGAGATTGTGCCACTGGACTCCAGTCCAGGCAACAGAGTGAGACTCCACCTCAAAAAAAAAAAAAAAAACAAAGCTGTGGGTATTAGTGGCTGGAGTTTAGTTTGAATGTAAGTTACAAGTAAAAGGCTTTTGGTTTTTTTCATAAGTGAAAATCGAGTAGTTATATTAAAATCAAGTTATTCAAATAAAATTGAAGCCAGGATGATTCAGGATATAATTTGTTTGTTTTTTCCGACATTATATTCACTAGTAGTTTGATTGACAGTTGATTGACTTATTTTAAGATTATTCCCAGCCAAGATGAATGTTGTGTATAAACTTTGAATTTCCATATTAGTCATCAACTAGGTTGAATTTGAACTTTATGCATATTTACTCTTTTTCTTTCTTTTTTTTTTTTTTGAGACAGAGTCTCGCTCTGTTGCCCAGGCTGGAGTGCAGTGGCCAGATCTCAGCTCACTGCAAGCTCCGTCTCCCGGGTTTACTCCATTCTCTTGCCTCAGCCACCCGAGTAACTGGGACTACAGGCGCCCGCCACCTCGCCCGGCTAGTTTTTTTGTATTTTTTAGTAGAGATGGTGTTTCACCGTGTTAGCCAGGATGGTCTCGATCTCCTGACCTCGTGATCCACCCGTCTCGGCCTCCCAAAGTGCTGGGATTACAGGCTTGAGCCACCGTGCCCGGCCGTATTTACTCTTTTTCTACCCAGAAATACTACTAAGAAAGAGGTCTGGCTTCTTTTTACCACTGCCAGTATAGCATCAAATGTTGTTTTCCTTTACTGTTGTCTATTTGGAAATCTTTAAAAAAAATTTTTAATAAATTTAAAAAATACATTTTTTAAAAGTTTATTTATTTATTTATGTATTTTTTGAGACAGGGTCTTGCTCTGTCACCCAGACTGGAGTGCAGTGGCGTGATTATAGCTCACTGTAGCCTCGACTTCCCAGGCTCTAGCAATCCTCCCACTTCAGCCTCTTGAGTAGTGGGGACCACAGGTGGGCAGCACTGTGCCTGGTGAATTATTGTACTTTTGATAGAGATGTAATTTTACCATGTTGCCTAGGCTAGTCTCAAACTCTTGAGCTCAAACAATCCACCCACTTTGGCCTCCCAAAGTGCTGGGATTACAGGCAGGAGCCACTATTTGTAAATCTTTTGTGTGTACTTTTGTTGTTAGGGATGAGTATTTGGGAATAAACTTCACGATACCAGAAAATTCAGTGATTTTAAGGTTTGGCAAAAACTATATATATATGTATGTATGTATTTTTTTAAGATGGAGTTTCTTTCTTGTCGCCCAGGCTGGAGTGCAATGGCACGATCTCAGCTCACTGCAGCCTCCACCTCCTGGGTTCAAGTGATTCTCCTGCCTCAGCCTCCCAGGTAGCTGGGATTACAGGTGCCTGCCACCGTGCCCGGCTGATTTTTGTTTGTTTTTAGTAGAGACGGTTTTACCATGTTGGCTAGGCTGGTCTTGAACTCCTGACCTCAAGTGATCCGCCTGCCTTGGCCTCCCAAAGTGCTGGGATTGCAGGCGTGAGCCACTGCGCCCAGCCCAACTTATTACTTTTGCTGTGCTGCAACTTTATATATAACTGAAATGCACTATAAAGAGGGGCATCCATAAAATGTAAGATTTATCTTATTTTTTGATTATTCCTGTTGGTAGATTATTCATTTCTACCAGTACTTAAGGAAGGTTCTGTAAAATATACAAATAAAATTAAAATACAGGAATGTCTTCTGGAAACAGTCTTGTAGATGGCTGAATAAATAGAATTCAGAATAGATAATGAGTCTTATGAGAGTCACAAGCAAAACGCTATGCAACCTTAACAGAAAGAGACACAGTGAAACAGAGGTGGTCTGAATGTCAGGAAAGCTTGTAAAGAAGTGAAATAAGGCCAGGTGTGGTGGTTCACACCTGTAATCCTAGCACTTTGGGAGGCCGAGGCGGGTGCATCACTTGAGGTCAGGAGTTCAAGACCAGCCTGGCCAACATGGTGAAACCCCGTCTCTGCTAAAAACACAAAACAATTAGCTGGGTGTGGTGGCGCATGCCTGTAATCCCAGATACTCAGGAGGCTGAGGCCGGAGAGTCACTTGAACAGTGGAGGCCTCAGTGAACTGAGATCATGCCACACTGCACTCCAGCCTGCGCAACAGAGTTAGACTCTGTCTCAAGAAAAACAAAAAAAAAAAAAGAAAAAGAAAAAGGGCATAAATGACAGCTTGAGAGTCATAAAATAGTTATTAAATCTGTTTTCCTGAAGTAGGGCATGTATACAAAGGAAATATTTAAGGCAAATATCCAGAGAAGTTAAGGGTCATTTTTTAGGTCCTCCAAATTTGGCTGCAATTTTATTTTCCAATATTACAATTTTCTCCTTTTTTTCTACCCATCTTTTGTTGTCTTATTCCTGCAACCAAATTGTCTGCATCTCTTCATAATAGGCCTTCATCCCTCAGCTTTATTTTAGTACTACGTTCTCCATGGGCAGCTTTAATGAGGCTAATCATTGGCCTCCTCCATTTTAAAACTCCTTTAGGTCTTAAAGCATATCCTGTTTGTTTTATTAAAACAAATGCTTTGTTTTTTGTTAATTGTGTGGATAGTCATCTCTTGAAGGGCAGAATCGCCCTGATAACGTTTTAGAAGCCAGGGACTTTGCTTGTCTTGTTCACCATTGTATCTTTAGCATCTGCCACAGGACTGCAGTACATAGTGGTTGTTCCAAAACATTTTTAACCGACCGGAGAAAGAAATTTGTACTACTTTGGCCTCCATAGAATACATAGAACATAAACTGGTTGCCCTGAACACATTTTTGGCAGGTTTAACTAGTTGACTGTTATCCAGAAAATTTAGATTAAAAGCTTTTTTCCCCCCACGAATACTATAATTTTCCAATTTATTTTTGAGTATATAGATATGGCCTATTGCTGGATATCTCTCTGGTTTGTGGATTGTTTTTTATGGGTAGCTTTATGCCTCAGTATTCTCAGTGAAATGAGAATTACAATTAAAAGTGGGGCTTTTGGTACTTAAACCAATTTGATAATCTATGTGTAGATTGCTTGCTTTGTAGATTGCTTGTCTTAATTCATTTCATATAATGTAAATTATATAGCCTTTGTATAACTTCTGCGACATAGTATCTCATTTTTGTTAATTGACAGTTTAATATAAAATTAAAAAGATAATATGAATGTAATTGGGGAGTAGTAATAACAGTGATAGAGAAAATGAAGAAAATCCTAAATGGTTAATTCATCTTAGAATTTAGGCAGTGTGCCTTTAGTTAATCCAGTGTGAAATGCAACTGTATTTTTTTTCCAAAGTGCACCACAGCTAAATTTTTTTTTATCATCATTCCTTTCCTCTTCCTTCCCTTAAACTTGCTCCCTTCTGTGTCCCCTGTGTACCCATTCCCTGCAGCGTTCCCTGCTGGCTGTGGTGGAGATTGGTGTGCTGTGAATTGCATAATCACCCAAATGAGTACCAGAGGAGTCTAAGAAACCCTGGCAACTGACTGCTTGCTTTCACCAGGAATAGGGACCTTTTTCTGAATTTCCTGCCCTCAGGTAATACTTCTATTCCCCATCCTTTTTTTTTTTCCATTCTATAAATGCAAGCACTTAATATGCCCGGCATAAAGATACTTTGAGAATATTTTCTTACTGTTTTAGTCAGATATCTATTTCATTTTCTTTACTATGTAGCTAGAGGCTCATGTAATTCCTCTCTGAGTGTCTTCTTTCTTTTTTTTTGAGACAGAGTCTCACCCTGTAGTCAATGTCTTTTCTAACAGATAAGGTTTGGCAACATACTTAAAGTTATAACCATCTCTTCCTGATGTTGCAAGAGAGTTTTGTAACTTCCTGCCAGCTATTTGGAAATAGTAGTTAGCATTTGATCTACTTTTAAATGAATGGGTAAGGCTTCTTAGTCTAATGTAATTAGTGAGGTACAAGGTTCTTTTGATAAAGAGGCTGTTTTGAATAATTCTCTCATTCATCACTGAGGGATTTAAGAATTTATTTTGTGTATTTAATGTTATAATCTTTATCAAAGAGATTGAAATAAGTCTCACAAACAGCAGTGCACATGGGATTCTTTTTTTTTTTTTTTTTTGAAGCGATTGGAGTGGTGGGGGGATAAGGTGTTGCTCTGTTGCCCAGGCTAGGGTGCAGTAGTGCAGTCACTGTTCATTGTAACCTCAAACTCCGGGGCCCCAGTGATCCTCCTGCCTCAGCCACCAGAGTAACTGGGACTATCGGCACGCACCCCATGCCTGGCTGAGTTTTTAAGTTTTTATAGAAATGAAGTCTCACTATGTTGCCCAGGCTGGTCTCAGAACTCCTGGGCTCAAGCAGTCCTCCCACCTAGGCCTCCCAAAGTGCCGGGATTACAGGTATGCACCAGCATGCTCTGCCAGGATTCATTTTTGAAGAGTTTAAGGGTTTTACCCCATTCTCTTCTACCCTCTCCTCTCCTTTTAAAAATTTCATTATCAGGGATAGCAGTTACATTATAAAACCAAGTTCTTGGAAATGGTGCTGAATTTCTTTCAATTTAGGATTCAGTGAAAAACCTAGAAACTCATATCACTGAATACTTCTAATTCTTGGGAAATTTATCCACATAAATACTTTGAACTTCCGAAAGTCTTGTGATGAATTGTTAATTAAATGCCACAAGTAGAATTGTGCAACTTATTACACACTTACCTAAGAGTAATGGACAATTGATAAACTTGTTGGATGTATGCTAACTAGCAATTGTATAGGCCTAGTGACCTAAATATTGTTTTACATTCTTGTCTGCATTGATTCCATGCTTTCATGTTGGAATCTGGATCTCAAACAGAATTGCCAAGGGAAAGGTGCCAAGCTTTAACTTCAGGTAGAAACCTTTGAGATTCACTTTAATATATTAATAGTTAAAGTCTTTTACTGTTTAAAATGGCTTTCAAGGATGGTTCTGATTTTGTGTATACCTCTAGCAAATCCTCTGAGCCACTTGCTCATGAAGTATAATCACAACTGTAGCCCTTTGTTTTTTCTAGATTATACCTCCTTAAAACATATCTTTTTTTTTTTTTTAACCTGGTTTATGCTTAGCTTATTCAAGGTGAAGTGTATTCCAGGTTTTAACCACAGCTATCCATGTGTTGAATTATTCAAGTCATCTACCAAAATTAATTCCTTTTTCTTCTTTACCTTCCTATTTTAATCAGTCACGATTATATTGAAATAACTATTGAACTTATCCTCTTTATCCTGAACCTAGGACATAGCAAGTTGCTTGGAATAAAGTGGATGTCAGTAAGATTTGAATATCTTTCATCATCAGATTTTATTAATTATTTATTGCATCAGTTGTTGCAACTAAACACTAAGTATTTTCATGTCCTTTGGGTCTCATACTTCTGTATTCCATCCTTGGCGCTGTTAAAAGAAAGATGTTTCCAAAATGCTAATCTTAACATTTAATTTCTTGCTAAAAATCTTTTAATGGCTCCTGTTTAAGCTGCTTTTTTTTTTAATAAAAAATTTTGTTTATAACAGTAGAATTTTTGTGCCCAAAGAGATTTTAAAATAGAACTTTACTACGTAAAGTAGACAAAAGTAGAGCTCCTCTGGTTGAATCAGTAATTGGACGGTGGGTGGTGGTAGTTCCTCTGGCATATTCTTTTTTTTTCTTGTCTCACCTGGGTTGAACCATGAGCAGTCTTCTTAGGGGCACTGTGGGAACAACATTGATGTATAGATTAAAACTCATATTCCTTGGCGTGGAAAACAAGAGTCCTTCATGATCTGGCTTCAGTTGGCTTCTCAAGGAATATTGTTTCTTTCCAAACTACCTGATGCCTTATCTTATGTCTGTGCCTACTGTGTGTGACCCTATAATCTTGAACATGCTGCTGCTGCCTCTGCCTGAAATGTCCTTCTCTCTGCCTTATTCACTTGGCAAAAATTTACCGTTAAAAACATAGCTTGAGTGCTGCCTACTTTTATGAAGCCTTCCCAAAGTCTTCTTTACTATTTTCTTTATTTTAATAGATAGAGTGCCTTACTCCTTTGCCCTGGCTGTTCTCGAACTCCTGGGCTCAAGTGATCCTCCCACCTCAGCCTCCCAAAGTGTTGGGATTACAGGCATGAGCCACGGCACCTGGACACCTACTTTACTATTAACAGAATTGATCATCACCCTTTTCCTTGTGACTCCATTTTATCCTGTTGCAATTTTTATTGTATGACCTATCGCATAGTACCTAGCACATAGTAAGATCATAACATATTGCAATGATTTATTTATACGCTTGCTTCTAATAATAAAATGTGAAGTTCTTGAAAACAGTAACTATTTATTTGTTTTTTTTGTTTTTTTGTTTTTTTAACTATTTCTTATTTGTTTAAATTTCCCAAGAGCCTAATGAGTGACTGGCAAATAGTAGGCACTCAGTTTTTGCTATGAAGGATATGTGTCTAGTTGTGTCAGATCTTCTGGTATTTCAATAAAATCTAGATGCCCAGATTTTCTGCCCTGCCCCCCTCACTCTATTGCCACTCACTCTGTTGCCCATGCTGGAGTGCTATGATGTGATCACAACTCACTGCATCCTTGACCTCCCAGGTATAAGTGATCCTCCTGCCTTATCCTCCCAAGTAGTTGAGACCACAGGTACGCCACCATGCTCAGCTAATGTTTTATTTTTTCTGGAGATGGGGGTCTCCCTATGTTTCCCAGAGTGGTCTTGAACTCTTGCCCTCAGCTAATCCTGCCTTGGGCCTCCCAAAGTGTTGGGATTGTAGGCGTTAGCCACCGTACCCAGCCTGATGCCCAGATTTTCTTTTTTTTTTTTTGAGATGGAGTTTCACTCTGTCACCCATGCTGGAGTGCAGTGGTGCAATCTTGGCTCACTGCGGCCTCTGCTTCCCACGTTCTAGCGATTCTCCTTCCTCAGCCTCCCTAAGTAGCTGGGATTACAGGCGTGCACCACCATGTCTGGCTAATTTTTGTATTTTTAGTAGAGATAGGGTTTCACCATATTGGCCAGGCTTATCTCGAACTCCTGACCTCAGGTGATCCGCCCATCTTGGCCTCCCAAAGTGCTGGGATTACAGCAGTGAGCCACTGTGCCCGGCCTTAATGCCCAGATTTTAATGTAAGGTCTACCCATGTATATATATGGACCTTTATGTGTATATATATATGTGTGTGTGTGTGTGTGTGTATTTAGGCAGGGTCCCACTCTGTCACGCAGGTGGGAGTATAGTGGTGTGATCATAACTCAATTCAACTTTTAACTCCTGGGATCAAACAATCCTTCTGCCTCAGCCTTCCAAGTGGCTAGGACTACAGGTATGTGCCACCATGCCCAGCTAATTTTTATTATTATTATTTTTTGAGACAGAGTCTCACTCTGTTTCCCAGGCTGGAGTGCAGTGGAGTGATCTTGGCTCACTGCAACCTCTGCCTCCTGGGTTCAAGTGATTCTCCTGCCTCAGCCTCCTTGAGTAGCTGGGATTACAGGCACGTTCCACCACGCCCAGCTAATTTTTTTTTTTGTATTTTTAGTAGAGACGGGGTTTCACCATGTTGGTCAGGCTGGTCTCGAACTCCTGACCTCGTGATCCATCCTCAGCCTCCCAGAGTGCTGGGATTACAGGTGTGAGCCACCATGCCCAGCTAATTTTTTTTTTTTTTTTTTTAATATTTTGTAGAGACAGGATCTCTGTGTTGCCCAGGCTGGTCTCAAACTCCTGGTGTCAAGCAGTCCTCCTTGCCTCAGCCTCCCTCAGTGCTGGGATTACAGGCATGAGCCACTGTGCCCTGCCTAGGTCTACCCATTTTTAATGGTTTTTCTTTCTTTCTTTCTTTATTTGAGAGACAAGGTCTCTCTCTCCCCCCCAGACTGGAGTGCAGGGTGTGATCATACTGCACACTTAAACGCAGGCTCAAACTTCTTGGCTTAAGTGATCCTCCTGCCTCAGCCTCCCAAGTAGCTAAGTCTACAAGCATGCACCACCATGCCTGGCTAATTAAAAAAAAAAAAATTCTTGTAGAGATGGGGTCTTGCTATGATTCCCAGGCTGATCTTGAACTCCTGGCTTCAAGCAGTCTTTCTGTCTTCTGCCTTCTAAAGTGTTGGGGGGTACAGGCATGAGCTACAATGCCTATCCTATTTTAAAGGTTAACAACAAATTAAGATTTTTAAAAACACTGTGTGAGCCAAATAGTATCTGTGGGCAGATAGCTCACAGGCTGCCCGTCTGCATTCTTTCATTTTTTAAATGTTTATTTGGAAAAACCGGTTATATGAGATTGATTTTTTTTCATTACACGCATAATTACAAAAATAACCAAGTCAAACAAACTCTGTGTAAATTGAGAATGCGTTAAAAAAAAAAACAAAACCCCCCCTTTTTTTTTAACCATTTAAACCATTGGGAGCATACTTTGATTCTTGTTCCATTAACATTGTAGGTTTTATTTTAAAAAAATTTATGCCTTGACATTAATCAAACTCAAAGAGCCTGTCCGTCAGAAGTTCTGGAGGCCCAGACTTGCAACAGGTTTAGTGGGTGAGGACTTGGGTGGCGGTGGGCAGTCTTGGGACTGAGCCCTCAACATGTGCGACGTGGGATCTGATACCATCTCCAGATAGACAGTGTCTGAACTGAATTACAGGGCACCCAGCTGGTGTCCACTGTTTGGTGTGTGGGGGAGAAAATTCCACACACATGATCACGGAATTTTTCTGTGTTGATGATTATTGTTGTGTGAGCAGAGGAAAAACATGGTTAGGGCCGGGCGCGGTGGCTCAAGCCTGTAATCCCAGCACTTTGGGAGGCCGAGATGGGCGGATCACAAGGTCAGGAGATCGAGACCATCCTGGCTAACACGGCGAAACCCCGTCTCTACTAAAAATACAAAAAATTAGCCGGGCGAGGTGGCGGGCGCCTGTAGTCCCAGCTACTCGGGAGGCTGAGGCAAGAGAATGGCGTAAACCCAGGAGGCGGAGCTTGCAGTGAGCTGACATTCGGCCACTGCACTCCAGCCCGGGTGACAGAGCAAGACTCCATCTCAAAAAAAAAAAAAAAAAAACATGGTTAGAGAGTTTCCCTATACATCACAACACTCAGTTCCTTCTAAAATACCATATATATATATTTTTTTAATTTATTGTTTTTGGCTCTGTCTGCCCTGACTGTAGTAAGCCCTGCAGCGCAAAGATCTTTGTCTGTCTGTTCTCTCATACATCCCAAGCACCCAGATTGGTGTCTGCCACATAGTAGGTCCTCAGTAAATATTTGTTGAATGTACAACACCTTTAATCTCTCAGACACTCTGCTAGGGACTGAGGACAAGATCCCTGCTCTCCTGGAGTTGATCTTCTAGTTGGGGAGAAGCAAATGTGTAAGAAGGCAAGTAATTGCAAATTCTGATAGACCAGGAAGATCAAAGTGGATGAAGCGAGCAGAGCATGAGAGGGGAGGAGAGAGGAGAGAAGCTGCTCTGAAGGGGTGATGAGTTAGGGTAAACCTAGGAGATGAGAAGGATGAGAGGGTGAAAAGCATGCCAGGCACAGGGAGCTTCTTGTCCAACTGTTCTCAGGGGGGAAAAGTTTGACCTTCTCTAGGAACAGACGGAGAGAAGGCAAGGGATCCTAAGGGAGATGGTGCAAGGGCTTTTGGGCTTTGGGGGAGTTTGGGGTTTATCCAAAATGTAGTAGAGAAAAGGGTTCTTGAAGAGTTTTCAGCAGGGGTGGGGCATGTGGGATTTGTGTAAAGCAGGGAGCAAACTACAACTCAAGGGCCTGCTTTGGCTCACTGCCTATTTTGGGAAACAAAGTTTTATTGGATCACAGACACACCATTAGTTTGAGCTACAAAGGCAGAATTTATGAAAAAGAAAATGTTTATACCTGGAATATATGCTAAGTCTTACAAATTTATACTGAAAGCTCCTTGAGGGTAAGAGTTGCCATATATTGCTACAATGCCTAGTAAATGCTCAGTTTTAAAATATGGTTGAATTGAAAATTTATCAGTATGATAATGGAATGATAACTGATCCTAAAATACCTCTTAAATTAAAATTGTACAGGTTTAGTTATAGTCTGGGCTGTACTTTAATGAGACCTTCAGCATTTGACTTAACCTCTCTAGGCTTGACATTCTCTGCTATAAAATGAGGAGGTTGGATTAAATTATTTGATATTCTTTGTAGTATGAGGACTGCCTATGTCTCTACTTCTTTTTTTTAAGCTTAAAATGGCTTCTAGTATCTTCATTGGATGGCAGATGCAATGGGGTGGTTTTCAAAAGGCTATGGTTCTAATACCTTATATGTTTTTATTCCCTTAGATTTTATTAATAGTTAACAAGTTCATTTATTTTATTTTATTATTTGAGATGGTGTCTCACTATGTTGCTCAGGCTGGTCTGGAATTCTTGGGCTTAGGTGATCCCACCTTAGCCTCCTGAGTATCTGGGATTACAAGCAGGCACCACCATGCCTGGCTAAATTAATTATTTTTTTAACATTGTTTAAAACAACAAAAAACGCACAAATCATAGGAGAAAAAAATAGTCCATCAAAATTAAAACGTGTGTCCTTCGAAAGACACTGTAACTACAGGGCAAACCATAGACTGGGAGAAAACAAATATAAGGAAATCTCAAACTCCCGACCTCATGTGATCCGCCCCCCGCCTCGGCCTCCCAAAGTGGTGAGATTACAGGCGTGAGCCACTGTGCGAGGCCTGGTTTGCATTTTCTAGAATTTTATATAAATGTGTATTTTTTTTCCTGGCTTCTTTCACTCAGCATAATTATCTTGCAATTAATGTATTTTGTTATATGCATACCTTCTTATTGCTGACTATTCTGTTGTGAATATGCCACAATTTATCCATTTACCTATTGATAAATATTTGGGTTGTGTCCATTTGTCAGCTGTTAGAAATGAATCTATTATGAACATTCATGTATAAATCTTCATGAGGATGAGGACATAGGACTTTCTCTCTCTCTCTCTCTGTCTCTCTCTCTCTCCCTCTCCCTCCCGCCCTCTCTCTTTTACATAATTGTATGTGCTATGCTTTCATATGAAGGACCTAAGATTTTCATTCCTTTTAAGTAAATTCCTAGTAGTAGAATGGTTAGGTATATGCTAGGTATATGTATCACTTAAAAAAAATTCCAAACAGCTTTCCAAAGTAGTTTCAACTTGTTTATTTTACATTCTCACAAATACGTATATGAGAGTTCCAGTTGCTCCATATCTTCACCAATACTCAGTATGGTTAGCCTTTTTAATTTTAGCTATTTTAATGGATAAGTAGTGGTATCTTACTATGGTTTTTAATTTGCATTTTTCTGATGACTAATGTTGGGCATCTTTTCAAGTGCCTATCTGCTATCTGTGTCTTCTTTGGTTCCAGAGTCCCTTTAAATCTTTTGCCTATTTTATTTTTTATTTTTTTCTTTTTTGAGATGGAATCTTGCTGTGTCACCCAGGTTGGAGTGCAGTGGTGCAATCTTGGCTCACTGAAACCTCCACCTCCTAGGTTCAAGGAATTCTTCTGCCTCAGCCTCCTGAGTAGCTGGGAGTAGAGGCGCCTGCCACCACACTCAGCTAATTTTTGTATTTTTAGTAGAGATGAGGTTTTGCCATTTTGGCCATGCTGGTCTCAAACTCCTTATCTCAGATGATCCGTCCACCTAGGCCTCCCAAAGTGCTGGGGTTACAGGCGTGAGCCACCGCGCCTGGGCCTTTTGCCTATGTTATTAGTGAATTGTCTTATTTTCAAGTTGTAAGAATTAAAAAAAAAAATTGTAGGTACAAGTCGTTTTTCAAAGCTTTGGAAATATTTTCTCCCAGTCTGTGGTTTGCCCTAGATACAGTGTCTTTCGAAGGGCAGAGGTTTTAATTTTGATGGACTATTTTTTTCTCCTATGATTTGTGCTTTTTTTGTTGTGTTTAATCTACCAAACTCAAGGTCACCAATATTTTCTTCTATATATTCCTTCCTTCCTCCCTCCTTCCCTCCTCCCTCCCTCCCTCCCTCCCTGCCTTCCTCCCTTCCCTCCTCCCTTCCTTCCTTCCTTCCTTCCTCCCTTCCTCCCTCCCTTCCCTTCCCCCTTCCCTCCCTCCCTCCACCCCATACCTCCTTCCCTCCCTCCCTTCCTTCCTTCCTCCCTCCCTCCCTCCCTTCCTCCCTCCCTCCCTCCCTTCCTCCCTCCTTTTCTGAGACGGAGTGTTGCTCTATCGCCCAGGCTGGAGCGCAAAGGCGCAATCTTGGCTCACTGCAAACTCCGCCTCCCAGGTTCACGCCATTCTTCTGCCTCAGCCTCCCGTGTAACTGGGACTATAGGTGCCCGCCACCACGCCCGGCCAATTTTTTTGTATTTTTAGTAGAAACGAGGTTTCACCATGTTAGCCAGGATGGTCGGGATCTCCTGACCTTGTGATCCGCCTGCCTTGGCCTCCCAAAATGCTGGGATTACAGGCGTGAGCCACCGCGCCCGGCCATTTTCTTCCATATTTTAAGAATTTTTAAAGTTGTAGTTCTTAGATTTAGGTCTGTGATAATTTAGAGTTAATTTTTGTTTATGAGGTGAGGTAACTGTCAAGGTTTTTTTGTTTTGTTTTGTTTTGTTTGTTTGCCTATGGCTATAACAGCATTCTGGTACCGTTTGTTAAAAATATTTTCATTGACTTGTTTTTGCACCTTTGTTGGAAATTAGCTAACCGTAAATTTGGGTCTATTTCTGGACTCTGTATTTTGTTGCATTTATTATTTATTTACACCCACGATTATTAGACTGCCTTGATTACTGTAGCTTGTAGATAAGTCTTGAAATTGGCAGTATAATGTTTCCAACTTTGTTCATCTTTTTCAGAGTTTTTTTGGATATTCTAGGTCTTCTGCATTTTCATAAAAATTTTAGAATCAGTATGTCATTTCTCTCAAAAAAGAAACCTGCTTGGGTTTTGCTTAGGGTTGCCTCGAATCTCTAAATCTTTTTGAGAGACTTGATGACATTTGAACAGTATTGAGTTTAACCCACTAATATGTTTTATTTCTTCATTTATTTAGATCTTCAATTTCTTGAAACAGTATTTTGTAGTTTTCAGTTTCTAAGTCTTGCACACCTTTTGACAAATTGATCCCTAAAAATTTCATATTTCTTATGCTAATGTTAATGGTACTTTAAAATGTTCAGTTTCTGATTGTTGCTACATATAGAAACATAATTGATTTTTTTTTTATTTTATTCTATTTTTGAGACGGAGTCTTGCTGTGTTGCCCAGGCTGGAGTGCAGTGGCACGATTTCAGCTCACTGCAACCTCTGCCTCCTGAGTTCAAGCCGTTCTCCTGCCTCAGCCTCCCTTGTAGCTGAGACTACAGGTGCGCGCCACTATGCCCGGCTAATTTTTGTATTTTTAGTAAAGACAGGGTTTCACCATGTTGGCTAGGCTGGTCTTGAACTCTTGACCTTGTGATTTGCCCGCCTTGGCCTCCCACAGTGCTGGGGTTATATGCATGAGCCACCACGACCAGCTGATTTCTTTGTTATAATTTTTATTGAGTGAAATTTACATACCATAAAATGGATAAACTTTCCATAATCAGTCTGATTTTTAAAAAATAAGCGTTTAATCTTAGAATAGTTATAGATTTATAGAAAGGTTGTGAAGATAATACAGAATTCTCATACTCAACATGCAGTCTCTCTTATTAGCGTTTTACATTTGTATGGTTTGTCACAATTAACTAATGTTGATAATTATTAGATATTATTAGCCATACTATGTTCAAATTTCCTTAGTATTTCTTTTACCCAATGTCCTTTTTCTGTTCCATGGTCCCATTCCAAATATATTACATTTAGTCATCATGTCTTTTTAGGCTCCTCTTGGTTGTGCCCATTTCTCAGACGTTCCTTGTTTTTGATGACCTTGAGAGTTCTTTGTTTTGTTTTGTTTTGAGATGGTCTCACTCAGTCTTCCAGACTGGAGTGCAGTAGTGTGATTATGACTCAATGCAGCCTCGACCTCCTAGGCTTAAGCGGTCCTCCCGCCTCAGCCTCCTGAGCAGCTGGGGCTACAGGCATGTGCCACTACGCCTGGCTAATTTTTTACTTTTTGTAGAGACATAAGCCACCGTGCCCAGCCAACCTTGAAAGTTTTGAGGAGACCTGGCCAGGTGTTTTGTATAGTTTTCTTTCAATTGGGGTTTGTCTGCTGTTTTCCTTTAAAAAAAAATTCAAAAATTTGTATAAAATTACTAATTTTTTCTAGGACCGAGAGAAACGCAAATTTCAACTGTGTCAAGCTATCTTTGGTTGCTCTTTAAAATCAATACACATACAGTCCAGGATTGATAACAGTAGTATAAAAAAGGCATTGTTTGTATCTCCTCCACGATAAATCTGTGATTTTAAATCTGATGCATACAAATGAGTCCCCCAGATAACTTCCTAAAATGGAGAAATGGAGATTTCTAGACCCTGCTCCATATCAAGAGCACCAGAATCTCTGGGAATGGGCTTGAAATGGAGTAGTTTTAAAAAGCACCCCAAAGGCCAGGTGTGGTGGCTCACGCCTGTAATCCCAGCACTTTGGGAGGCCACAGCAGGAGGATTGCTTGAGCCCAGGAGTTTGAGACCAGCCTGGGCAACATGGCAAGACCCCATCTCTACAAAAAAAAATAAAAATGAACTGGGCATGGTGGTGCTGGGCATGTTGAGGAGGTTGAGGTTGAGGGAGGAGAAGTTGAGGCCTGGGAGTATCACTTGAGCCCAGGAGTTCAAGGCTGCAGTGAGCTGTGATCACACCCAGCTGCACTCCAGCCGGGGCGACAGAACGAGACTGCCTCAAAATAAAAAGTTCTGCGGGTAATTCTGAAGTCACTAGTGTATGTCTACTCTTTTTCTTAGGATTAGATTGGTGTTAGGGGTTTTTGGCAAGAAGACCACAGAGGTTAGTTAAGAGCTGTTTTATGTCAAATCAAGGGTACATATTATCAACGTGTCTTATTATTGTTGATGTTGACTTTGATAACCTGGCTGATGTAGCATTAGCCAGGTTCTCCACTGTAAAGTTACTCGTTTCCTCATTTTCATACTGAACATTTTGGAAGGAAGTATGTGCAGCCCTCACTAAAAGAATGAGGAGTTATGCTTCATCTCCCTCAGGCTAGAATATCTATGTAAATTTTTTGGAACTTTTCTGCCAGGGAGATTTCTCTATTTTTTCCAAGTTATTTATTTATTTAATTATGTGTTTATATTAGTGTAGACTTCTGTATTTTTATTTTATAGTTTGTGTTATTATCCAGTACTGTTTTATTTATTTCGTTGCTCAGGTTCTTTCAGCTTTGGCTATTGGTAGTTCTTTCATATGGCTCCTCTGTCCCTTCAACTGATTTATTTTTATATTGGCCTTATATCCTACAACATTGCTATACTCATTTTTAGTTCTGGCAATGTCTTTAATAATTCTGTATGATTTTCTACACAGGTGATCATGTCGTCTGGGAAAAAATAATTTTACTACTTTTCAAAACCAGATGCCTTTTATATTTTTTTCTTACCTTATTGTGTTGGCTAGAACCTTCAATACATTGTTGGAAATAAGTGATGAGAGCAAACACCCTTGCCTTGTTCCTGTCATAGGGGAAAAGCAGTTTTAGTCTTTTCTCATTACGTGTAATTTTAGCTGTAGAGTTTTTGTAGATGTCCTTTAGAGTTTTGGAGAAGTTCTCTTCTGTTCCTGTTTTGTTGAGAGTTATTTTTTCATGAATGGGTGTTGACTTTTGTAAAATGCTTTTTTGGGCTCTATTGAGAACATGATATAATTTTACCTTTTTTTTTTTTTTTTTTTTGGAGACAGGATCTTGTTCTGTTGCCCAGGCTGGAGTATGGTGGTGTTATCTAGGCACCAGCTCCACCTCCGGGGCTCAGATGATCCCTCTTACCTCAGCCTTCTGAGTAACTTGGACTACAGGCCCCTGCTACTATGCTTAGCTAACTTAATTGTTTGTACAGATGAGGTCTCACTATTTCTGGGCTCAAGCGATCCTCCCATGCCAGCTTCCCAAAGTGTTGGGATTACAGGCATGAGCCACTGTGTCTGGCTAGATTTTACTTCTTTTTTTTTTTTTTTTTTTTTGAGACAGAGTCTCATTCTGTCACCCAGGCTGGAGTACAGTGGCACAATCTTGGCTCACTGCAACCTCCACCTCCTGGGTTCAACAATCCTCCTGTCTCAGCCTCCTGAGTAGCTGGGATTACAGGTGTGCACCACCACATCCAGCTAATTTTTGTTTGTATTTTTAGTAGAGATGGGGTTTCACCATGTTGGCCAGGCTGGTCTCAGACTCCTGACCTCAGGTGATCCGCTCACATTGGCCTCTCAAAGTGCTGGGATTACAGGTGTGAGCTACCTCGCCCAACCTAGATTTTACTTTTAATGTGGTGAATTGCATTAGTTGGTTTGTGGTTGTTAAGCCAACCCTCATTTCTAGAATAAACACTTGGTGAAGATGTATTATACTTCTGTTTTTTTTTTCCTCAGACAGGATCTCACTTTCTCACCAAGGCTGGAGTACAGTGGCACGATCACAGCTCTGCAGCCTCAATCTCCCCGGCTTAAGCGATCTTCCTACCTCAGCCTCCCAAGTAGCTACAGGCATGTGCCACCATGCCTAGCTAACTTAAGAATTTTTTATAGAGACGAGGTCTCACTATGTTGCCCAGGCTTGCCTGGAACTCCTGAGCTCAAGTGATCCACCTGGCTTTTTGGCCGCCCAAATTGCTGGGATTGCAGGTGTGAGCCACGACGCCCGGCCTATACTTATTTATTGTTTTAAACTTTAGTTCATACCTTGGCTTGTGAAATCATTTTAGTTATGATCACTATTTTATTTATTGAGACAGAGTTTCACCCTTTCGCCTAGGTTGGAGTGTGGTGGCGCGATCTCAGCTGACTGCAACCTCCGCTTCCCAAGCTCAAGTGATTCTCCTGCCTCAGCCTCCCAAGTAGCTGGGATTACAGGCGCCTGCCACCACATCTGGCTAATTTTTGGTATTTTTAGTGGAGATGGGGTTTTGCCGTGTTGGCCAGGCTGGTCTTGAACTGCCAACCTCAAGTAATCCACCTACCTCAGCCTTCCAAAGTGCTGAGACTACAGGCGTGAGCTACTGCTCCTGGCCGATCACTGTTTTAAAAGACTGAAATAGAACATATCAGACTATTAAAATACTGCTTCATGAAATTTTGGGTCTTTTTTTTTGTTTGTGTACTTACTAAGTTGTTATGTATAGTGTATTTCTTGCCTTAGGTTATGTCAAAAAATTTGAAAATCCCTTAACTAATTGACATTGTGAGCCTGGAGATAATGGAGTACTTCAGATAATGAAGTGTTGTATTAAAAGAGGTACACCTGGAGTGACAGGAGTGTAGGTGATTAAAGGAGAAAATGAAGAAATAGAAGTTTCTGTAGAAAAGCCTTGATCTCGTGTCGTGGTTTTTATCTTTGTCAGTTCGTTTATGGCCTTCTCTGCGTTGATTATGCTAGTTATCCATTGTTCCATTCTTTTTTCAAGATTTTTAGTTTCTTTGCGCTGGGTACGTAGTTCCTCCTTTAGCTCTGGGAAGTTTAATTGACTGAAGCCTTCTGCTCTCAACTCGTCAAAGTCATTCTCCGTCCAGCTTTGATCCGTTGCTGGCGATGAGCTGCGTTCCTTTGGAGGGGGAGATGTGCTCTGATTTATTGAATTTCCAGCTTTTCTGCCCTTTTTCCCCATCTTTCTGGTTTTATCTGCCTTTGGTCTTTGATGCTGGTGATGTACTGATGGGGTTTTGGTGTGGGTGTCCTTTCTGGTTGTTAGTTGTCCTTCTGACATTCAGGACCCTCAGCTGTAGATCTGTTGGAGATTGCTTGAGGTCCAGTCCAGACGCTGTTTGCCTGGGTATCAGCAGCAGAGGCTGCAGAAGATAGAATATTGCTGAACAGCGAGTGCTGCTGTCTGATTCTTGCTCTGGAAGCTTCGTCTCAGGGGTGTACCCTGCTGTGTGAGGTGTGAGGTGTCGGTCTGCACCTAGTGGGGGGATGTCTCCCAGTTAGGCTACTCAGGGGTCAGGGACCCACTTAAGCAGGCAGTCTGTCCGTTCTCAGATCTCAACCTCCGTGCTGGGAGATCCACTGCTCTCTTCAAAGCTGTCAGACAGCTGTCAGACTGTACCCAGAGGTGGAGTCTACAGAAACAGGCAGGCCTCCTTGAGCTGCGGTGGGCTCCACCCAGTTCCAGCTTCCCGGAGGCTTTGTTTACCTACTTAATCCTCAGCAATGGTGGGCGCCCCTCCCCCAGCCTCACTGCCGCCTTGCAGTTAGATCTCAGAATGCTGTGCTACCAATGAGGGAGGCTCCATGGCATGGGACCCAGAATCTCTGGGACACATTTAAAGCAGTTTGTAGAGGGAAATTTATAGCACTAAATGCCCACAAGTGAAAGCTGGAAAGATCTAAAATTGACCCCCTACCATCACAATTAAAAGAAGTAGAGAAGCAAGAGCAAACACATTCAACAGCTAGCAGAAGGCAAGAAATAACTAAGATCAGAGCAGAACTGAAGGAGATAGAGACACAAAAAACCCTCCAAAAAATCAATGAATCCTGGAGCTGGGTTTTTGAAAAGATCAACAAAATTGATAGACCGCTAGCAAGACTAATAAAGAAGAAAAGAGAAGAATCAAATAGACGCAATAGAAAATCATAAAGGGGATATCACCACGGACCCCACAGAAATACAAACTACCATCAGAGAATACTATAAACGCCTCTACGCATATAAATTAGAAAACTTAGAAGAAATGGATAATTTCCTGGACACTTACACTCTTCCAAGACTAAACCAGGAAGAAGTTGAATCCCTGAATAGACCAATAGCAGGCTTTGAAATTGAGGCAATAATTAATAGCCTACCAACCAAAAAAAGTCCAGGACCAGACGGATTCACAGCCGAATTCTACCGGAGGTACAAGGAGGAACTGGTACCATTCCTTCTGAAACTATTCCAATCAGTAGAAAAAGAGGGAATCCTCCCTAACTCATTTTATGAGGCCAACATCATCCTGATACCAAAGCCTGGCAGAGATACAACAAAAAAGGAGAATTTTAGACCAATATCCCTGATGAACATCGATGCAAAAATCCTCAATAAAATACTGGCAAACTGAATCCAGCAGCACATCAAAAAGCTTATCTACCATGATCAAGTGGGCTTCATCCCTGGGATGCAAGGCTGGTTCAACACACGCAAATCAATAAACATAATCCAGCATATAAACAGAACCAAAGACAAAAACCACATGATTATCTCAATAGATGCAGAAAAGGCCTTTGACAAAACTCAACAGCCCTTCATGCTAAAAACTCTCAATAAATTCGGTATTGATGGAACGTATCTCAAAATAATAAGAGCTAGTTATGACAACCCCACAGCCAATATCATACTGAATGGGCAAAAACTGGAAGCATTCCCTTTGAAAACTGGCACAAGACAGGGATGCCCTCTCTCACCACTCCTATTCAACATAGTGTTGGAAGTTCTGGCTAGGGCAATCAGGCAAGAGAAAGAAATAGAAGGTATTCAGTTAGGAAAAGAAGAAGTCAAATTATCTCTGTTTGCAGGTGACATGATTATATATTTAGAAAACCCCATCATCTCAGCCCAAAATCTCCTTAAGCTGATAAGCAACTTCAGCAAAGTCTCAGGATACAAAATTAATGTGCAAAAATCACAAGCATTCTTATACACCAGTAACAGACAAACAGAGAGCCAAATCATGAATGAACTTCCATTCACAATTGCGTCAAAGAGAATAAAATACCTAGGAATC
This sequence comes from Chlorocebus sabaeus, assembly GCF_047675955.1. Classification (NCBI taxonomy): domain Eukaryota; kingdom Metazoa; phylum Chordata; class Mammalia; order Primates; family Cercopithecidae; genus Chlorocebus; species Chlorocebus sabaeus. The sequence goes on along the minus strand of NC_132914.1, from coordinate 97,464,459 downwards.
CAACTTACAAGGGATGTAAAGGACCTCTTCAAGGAGAACTACAAACCACTGCTCAGTGAAATAAAAGAGGACACAAACAAATGGAAGAACACACCATGCTGATGGATAGGAAGAATCAATATCGTGAAAATGGCCATACCGCCCATGGTAATTTATAGATTCAATGCCATTCCCATCAAGCTACCAATGAGTTTCTTCACAGAATTGGAAAAAACTGCTTTAAAGTTCATATGGAACCAAAAAAGAGCCCGCATTGCCAAGACATTCCTAAGCCAAAAGAACAAAGCTGGAGGCATCATCCTACCTGACTTCAAACTATACTACAAGGCTACAGTAACCAAAACAGCATGGTACTGGTACCAAAACAGAGATACAGACCAATGGAACAGAACAGAGCCCTCAGAAATAATAGCACACATCTATAGCCATCTGATCTTTGACAAACCTGACAAAAACAAGAAATGGGGAGAGGATTCCCTATTTAATAAATGGTGCTGGGAAAATTGGCTAGCCATAAGTAGAAAGCTGAAACTGGATCCTTTCCTTACTCCTTATACGAAAATTAATTCAAGATGGATTAGAGACTTAAATGTTAGACCTAAAACCATAAAAACCCTAGAAGAAAACCTAGGTAATACCATTCAGGACATAGGCATGACAAAGACTTCATGTCTAAAACACCAAAAGCAATGGCAACAAAAGCCAAAATTGACAAATGGGATCTAATTAAACTAAAGAGCTTCTGCACAGCAAAAGAAACTACCATCAGAGTGAACAGGCAACCTACAGAATGGGAGACAATTTTTGCAATCTACTCATCTGACAAAGGGCTAATATCCAGAACCTACAAAGAACTCAAACAAATTTACAAGAAAAAAACAACCCCATCAAAAAGTGGGCAAAGGATATGAACAGACATTTTTCAAAAGAAGACATGTATACAGCCAACAGATACATGAAAAAATGCTCGTCATCACTGGCCATCAGAGAAATGCAAATCAAAAGCACAATGAGATACCATCTCACACCAGTTAGAATGGCAATCATTAAAAAGTCAGGAAACAACAGGTGCCAGAGAGGATGTGGAGAAATAGAAGCACTTTTACCCTGTTGGTGGGATTATAAACTGGTTCAACTATTGTGGAAAACAGTATGACGATTCTTCAAGGATCTAGAACTAGAAATACCATATGACCCAGCCATCCCATTACTGGGTATATACCCAAAGGATTATAAATCATGCTGCTATAAAGACACACGTACACGTATGTTTACTGCGGCACTATTCACAATAGCAAAGACTTGGAATCAACCCAAATGTCCATCAGTGACAGAGTGGATTAAGAAAATGTGGCACATATACACCATGGAATACTATGAAGCCATAAAAAAGGATGAGTTCTTGTCCTCTGTAGGGACATGGATACAGCTGGAAACCATAATTCTCAGCAAACTATCGCAAGAACAGAAAACCAAACACCACATGTTCTCACTCCTAGGTGGGAATTGATCAATGAGATCACTTGGACTCTGGAAGGGGAACATCACACACCGGGGCCTATTATGGGGAGGGGGGAGCGGGGAGGGATACCATTAGGAGTTATACCTGATGTAAATGACGAGTTGATGGGTGCTGACGAGTTGATGGGTGCAGCACAGCAACATGGCACAAGTATACATATATAACAAACCTGCACGTTGTTTACATGTACCCTAGAACTTAAAGTATAATAATAATGAAAAAGAAAAGCCTTGATCTGTTTCTTAGTTTTGATTGAAGGGATCTTTATGGTTGCATGATGAGGTCCATGGGCTATGAATGGATTTAATTAGTTACAGATAATAACTTAGTGATCCTAGCCAAAGTACTTGGCAGTCTGTCAGATTTGGGGAAGTTTTTCTGAAAACATCTTATCTTGTATGACTTTAAAATGTGGTTTTAAGGTATTTTCCCATCTGAAAGTATTGTTTTGAATAAAATCAAACAGAAGCTGTTAAATTAATTTGCTTGCTTAAAGATACTGATTCTTATAAAAACTCTTCATATGATAATGAGAATTTCATCCTTGTAGAGACACACAGTCTTGAGATGCTAGCTAGTGATTTCAATTACTGGTTCATATTAAGGATGTGAGTTGGGCCCAGTTGACGAGAATGGAAAATGATGGAGAAGAATCTTTTCAGTACCTTTCAGTTCTAAAACATTGTGGCTATGTGTTTCTCAGTCACTGTCCATTATTAATTTATAAGTTTGATCCCAAAGTGGTCTATTTGTTTCAAATTTCTGGAGGAAAGAATATGATTGAATAGCCTAGATGCCATGTCAACCTGTAAATCAATCACTATAACCAAGGAAGTATGTAAAAAGTATCTTAGATGTGCATCTTTCCTCTGCGTATACAGTTTTTCCCAGAAGAATGAATTACTGTTAGCTGGGTAGCCACTCCAAGAGGTATTTATTAATAACAAGCTAAATAATTGAATTATAACCATTAAATACTGAATTATAGTGTTGAAATAATTTATTTTCTAGGTGACTAAAATTAATCATTTTCTTTAAGGCAGTGGTTCTTAGCGTATTTTGTGTCCAAAACCCCCTTTGAAAGTCTGATAAAATATTGTAGACTCCTTGAAGCCTATCTAATACCCGCAGATTAAGAGTATCTACTTTTTAAATTTATTAAAAAATCTAACGTGCATTGCTAAATTCCCTGTAACATCTAGTTTTTCATGTTATACCATGAAATATTGTATAATGGGAATTGTTTTTTTCTTTTTTTTCTCTGAGACAGGGTGTCGCTATGTTGCCCAGACTAGCGTCAAACTCTTGGCCTCAAGTTATCTTCCTACCTTGGCCTCCCAAAGTGCTGGGATTAGAAGCCTGAGCCAAACTGCCTGGCCTGTATCTTAGTCTTAATAATTGTGAACACTTACTGAGTTACTACTCATATTGGGGATCGTAACTAGCATTTTACATGTTTTGCGTTAATCCTTAAGACAACTCTGTGAGGCAGGTACTATTATCCCCATGTTACAGATGAGGAATCTGAGATATAGTTTAAATAGTAAGCAGTAGGTAGCATTTTACCTCTTGTTGAGATGATATTTATTTATTTATTTATTTTTTGAGACAGAGTCTCACTGTCTCCCAGGCTGGAGTGCAGTGGTACAATCTCAGCTCACTGCAACCTCTGCCTTCTGGGTTCAAGCGATTCTCCTGTCTCAGCCTCCAGAATAGCTGGGATCCACACCCGGCTAATTTTTCTGTATTTTTAGTAGAGATGGGTTTCACCGTGTTGGCCAAGCTGGTCTCGAACTCCTGACCTCAGGTGATCCAACCACTTCGGCCTCCCAAAGTCCTGGTATTACAGGCGTGAGCCACCGCGCCTGGCCAAGATGAGATTCTTTTTGTGTGTGTGACAGGGTCTTACTCTGTCATCCAGGCTGGAATGCAGTGGCACTATCGTGGTTCACTGCAGGCTTGACCTCCTGGGCTCAGGTGATCCTCCCATCCCAGCCTCATGGGTAGCTGGGACTACAGATGCGTGTCACCATGGCTGGCTAAGTTTTGCATTTTTAGTAAAGATGGGGTTTTGTCATGTTACCCAGGCTGGTCTTGAACTCCTGGGCTCAAGCAATCCACTTGCCTCAGCCTCCCAAAGTTCTGGGAATTACAGGCATGACCTCATGTGTGCCTAGCAAGCTGAGATTCTTTTTTTTTTTTTTTTTTTTTTTTTTTTGAGATGGAGTCTCACTCTGTCACCAAGCTGGAGTGCAGTGGTGCAATGTCAGCTCACTGCAACCTCCGCCTCCCAGGTTCAGGCAATTCTCCTTCCTCAGTCTCCTGAGATTCTTGACTTTTTGTGCATTTATTCTCTCTTCCCTTAACCAAATTATAAATCTTTGATTATACGGACCTTTTGTTTTGTTTTGTTTTGTTTTGCCCTTAAATGTTTACTTAGTACAGTGCACATAATTTAGACCCTGATAATGGTGTATTGATTGTAAAATGTATAATCTAAATCAAGTCTATTTGTTTCATTTGCTTGGAAATTTTATTGAGTTGTTAGCTATTATTTTTGTTTTTTGTTTTGTCTTTGAGACAAAGGCTCTGTCACCCAGGCCTGGAGTGCAGTGGCACAATTAATGGATCACTGCAGCCTTGACCTGCCAGGCTCAAGCGATCCTCCAAGCTCAGTCCCCTGAGTAACGAGGGCTACAGGAGTGTTCCACTATGCCTGACTAATTCTTTTTTAAATTTTTTGTAGACACAGGGTCTCACTAATATAGTGGCTCACTAATATACATACCAGCCCAGGCTGGTCTCAAACTCTTGGGCTCAAGTGATCCTCTCGCCTTGGCCTCTCAAACTGCTGAGATTTCAGGCATGAGCCCCTGCTCCTGGCTAAATTACATATATTTTAATTCTCCTAATTTTTCACTTTTGCTATTGGCAGGCCAGTCTTTTTTGGTTTCTCTTGAACTTTTGTCTTTATAAAAGTGATACACGCTCGTTATAGAATACTTATATAGAAAAGTATAAATAAGGAGAAGTAAATCTAGGCTGAGTGTGGTGGTTCACACCTGTAATCCCAGCACTTTGGGAGACTGAGGCAGGAGGTATTGCTTGAGCCCAGGGATTCGATATCAGCCTGAGCAACACAGTGAGTCCCTGTCTTTAAAAAATAACTAGCTGGGGCTGGGCACGGTGGCTCACGCCTGTAATCCTAGCACTTTGGGAGGCCAAGGTGGATGGACCACGAGGTCAGGAGTTAGAGACCAGCCTGACCAACATGGTGAAACCCTGTCTCTACTAAAAATACAAAAATTAGCCAGGCATGGTGGTATGTGCCTGTCATCCCAGCTTCTCAGGAGGTTGAGGCAGGAGAATCGCTTGAACCCAGAAGGCAGAGGTTACAGTGAGCCGAGATTGTGCCACTGCACTCCAGCCTGGGTGACAGAGCAAGACTGTCTCACAAAAAAAAAAAAAAAAAAAAAGAACTAGCTGAGTGTGGTGGCATGTGCCCATGGTCCCAACTGCTTCGAAGGTGGAGGTTGCAGTGAGCCAAAATCAAACCACTGCACTCTAGCCTGGGCAACAGGGTAAGACCCTGTCTCAAAATAAATAAAATAAATAAACAGATTAGCTGGGTGTGGTGGTCCCAACTACTTGGAAAGCTGCGGTGGGAGTATCACCTGAGTCCAGGAGGTTGTGGCTGCAATGAGCCATGATCACACCACTGCACTCCACCCTGGACAACAGAGAGAGACCCTGTCTCAAACACAAAAACAAAAAAATCTAAAACTCCACCAGCCATAGGTAGTCATGGGATTTTATGATGGATTTTTTACATACTAGAAATTATAGCACATAATTTTGTGACTTGAATTTTCATCAAACATTATAAGCATTTCTTTATATGATTGGCAACATATATTACTTGATAAGTATGTATTAATAATATAGAGTATTATGATTAGATGGGTTATCCTTCTTGGGACATTTAGATTGTTTTCACTTTTTTTTTCTTGTAAGTATCCTTGAAATGAACATTCTTGTACATACCCAATCAAGGTATTGCCTGATTTCTTCGCTAACCGTGTTTCACCTCCATGCCCATATTCCTCCATGCCCAAGACTAAGGATATATAGTCAGATGTTAGAATATATAGTCAAATGTTCTATTTAAGTTATTCAAATTAGTCTGTTGTCTATCCTTCCTTCCCTATAAGTATCATAGATTATAGTATTTCTGATATGTTTTTCAATTCTGCTTTATATCATGTTCCCTCCCGTCTTAGAACCTTTGTGCATTTTATTCCTCTGCTTGGAATACTTTCTTTCCCTACCCCGTTTTCGTCCTTGCCTAGTTAACAACTTCTCTTCCTTTAAAAGTCCCTGTTTCAGAGAAGCTCTGGATTAGAACCCCTGCTATATTCTGTCTTAGTTGTGCCATTTGATCTGTCTCACCAACTAAACTGAAAACTCCACAAGGTTAGGGACCTCAAGTGTACTGCTTCCCAGTATGTGTGTCTGCATAATGAATTCTCAATACATACATACTGAGTGTTGTCTTCTGGCTCTAATATTCTGCCTCAGGGAAGTGGCAGGGTTTTTGTTTGCTTGTTATCTGTGGCTAGGAGGGGCAGCCTATGAGAAAGTGTCATGGTATTGAATCAGGCATGATCAGAAGCAAGTGTAATACAGCTCAGCATCATTGGTCAAATGCATGTGTTAAATGATTGTTGTATTTCTCAGTTGACATCCTGTGAGAAGATATGAATTCACATAGAATCTGGCTCAAAAATTCTGGTTTGGAGTCACTGGAGAAACATGAGTTTATTGATTGGTATTCTTGTTGACAAGTATTGCATGTAAATAACCCAGTACATACTATTGCTGTATATTTAATTTCCAAAAAAAGTAAAGACTAACTCTTGTTAGCCAGTAGTTTAGTTTTTTCAGTAATTTCACTTTTGAAAAAGTATTTGTTGGGCATAGTAATTTTTTATTTTTCAGGGTTGTTTGGAAGATAAAGTAATGTATATGAATACATTTCAAAGTAGATGTGTAATTTATTATCATTGTTAGTTGTGATATTAGGCAAGTAAGTTCAAGTTTTTCCTTATGTTTAGTCATTCAAAAATTTGGGTAAAATTAGTATAGATCCTGATAGGTTATCATGGGAACTAAATGAAGTAGTCGTGTATATATGCCAAGAGCTTGGAACACAGTAAACCCTTGGAAAATGCTCACTGTTAATGTTAATTATTTCCAATCTTTTTTTTCTTTTTTTCCTGAGACAGGGTCTTGCTGTGTCACCCAGGCTGGAGTGCAGTGGCACAGTCTCAGCTCACTGCGTCCTCCACCTCCTGGACTGAAGCGAAACTCCCACCTCAGCCTCCCGAGTAGCTAGGACTACAGGCATGCGCCAACACGTCCAGCTAATTTTTTTGTATTTTTAGTAGAGACCAGGTTTCACCAATTTGGCCGGGCTGGTCTTGAACTCCTGCCCTCAAGTGATCCGCCCTTCTCAGCCTCCCAAAATGCTGGGATTATAGGTGTGAGCCACCACGTCTGGCTGCCTTTGTCATTTCTTTGTGTTACAAACATTCCAGTTATAGACTTAATTACTTTAAAATGTACAATAAATTATTGTTGACTATAGTCACTTTTTTTGCTGTTGAATACTATATCTTTTCACACTGCTATGAAGACATTCCTTGAGACTGAGTAATTTACGAAGAAAGGTTTAATTGACTCACAGTTCTGCATGGCTGGGGAGGCCTCAGGAAACTTACAATCATGGTGGAAGGTGATGGTGAAGCAAGGCACGTCTTACATGGTGGCAGAGAGAGAGAGAGAGAGAGAGAGAGAGAGAGAGACAGAAACTGCCAAACACTTTTAAATCATGAGATCTTGTGAGAACGCACTCCCTAACTATCATGAGAATGGCATAGGAGAAACTGCCCCCATGACCCAATCACCTCCCACCAGATCCTTCCCCTGACGTGTGGGGATTACAATTAGAGATGAGATTTGGGTGGGGACACAGAGCCAAACCATATCAGTATCGTATTCATTCTACCTAATTGTGTTTTTGTGTCCACTACCCATTCCCACCCCCGCTCCCCCCAACTACCCTTTCCAGCCTCTGGTGACCATCATTTCTACTCTAGATCTCCATGAGTTCAATTGTTTTAATGTTTAGCTCCCACAAATGAACAAGAGTGTGTAAAGTTTGTCTTTCTGTGCCTGGTTTGTTTCACTTAACTGTAATGCCCTCCAGTTCCATCCATGTTGTTGCAAATGACAGGATCTCATTCTTTTTTATGGCTGAATAATACTCCATCGTGTATATGTACCATATTTTCTTTAACCGTTTGTCATTGATGGACATTAGGTTGCATCCACTGCTATTTTTAGTGCTCTGTATATTTGAAAAAATGACTCTGGAATGTACTAAGTGACACATAAATAAATGTCTATGTATATTCTCTTTCAGATTTACCAAAAATTTATCTCCTGACAAGATAAATCTAAGTACCCTTAAAGGAGAAGGTGAACTGAAGAATTTGGAGTTAGATGAAGAAGTGCTCCAGAATATGTTGGATTTGCCGACATGGCTTGCTATCAACAAAGTTTTTTGTAATAAAGCGTCCATCAGGGTGAGACTTTGATATCTGTGGCTTGATATTTGTAGGAGGACTTTTATGTTTTCTTTCTATATTTTGACTCTTTCTTTTAAAATACTTAATTTTAGATAATTCTGTAAAAACATTTTTATTAATATAATTTCAAAAGAAAGATACCTTTGCATAAAGTTGTGCCTTATATTTAAAGGCATATATTAACTACTTTATAGGTCTTAATTTTTGTTTAAATGTGATTCCATTAATATTTTTAAATTATTAATTTGTTAATAATTGCGTCCATTTGGTACATGTTCAAAGATAGTTTTTTCTTAAGTTTTATTGTCAAATGGGACAATCTAAACTTGTAGTGAGTTGCTGGGCATGGTGGCTCACACTTGTAATCCCAGCACTTTGGAAGGCTGAGGTAGGCAAATTGCTTGAGCCCAGGAGTTTGAGACTAACCTGGGTAACATAATGAGACTGCATATCTACTGGAAAAAAAAAATAGCCCAACATGGTAGCACATGCGTCTGTAGTCCCAGCTACTTGGGAAGCTGAAGCAGGATGATCAGTTGAGTCTAGAAGGGTGAGGCTGCAGTGAGTCATGATTGTGCCACTGTACTCTAGCTTGGGTGATGGAGTGAGACCCTGTCTCAAAAAAATTTTAAAAAAGTAGTGAGTAAATACTTTTTCAAATGAAGACATGAGAACTAATAAATTTGCAGTTTTATCCCTTTTCTTCATTAGTTTCGTTTTCATTTTGAGATTTTTTTTTTTTTTTTTGAGACGGAATCTTGCTCTGTCACCAGGCTGGACTGCAGTGGCGTGATCTCAGCTCACTGCAACCTCTGCCTCCCAGGTTCAGGCGATTCCCCTGCCTCAGCCTCCGAAGTAGCTGGGATTACAGGCACCTGCCACCATGTCTGGCTAATTTTTTTGTATTTTAGTAGAGATGGGATTTCACCATGTTGGCCAAGATGATCCTCAATCTCCTGACCTCGTGATCCACCCACCTCGGCCTCCCAGAGTGCTGGGATTACAGGTGTGAGCTACCGTGCCTGGCCCATTTTGAGAATTTTAAGGGTTTCTGTTTATTGTTAGTATCATTCCTATTATTATTATTATAACTTGTTATTCTACTTACCCTTTTTTTTTTTTTTTTTTTTTTGAGACGGAGTCTTGCTCTTGTTGCCCAGGCTGGAGTGCAGTGGCACTGTCCTGGCCCACTGCAACCTCTACCTCCCAGGTTCATGCGATTCTCCTGCCTCAGCCTCCCAAGTAGCTGGAATTATAGGCACATGCCACCACACCTGGCTAATTTTCATATTTTTAGTAGAGATGGGGTTTCATCCTGTTGGCCACGCTGGTCTCAAACTCCTGACCTCAGGTGATCCACCACTCGCCTCTGCCTCCCAGCATGCTGGGATTACAGCATGAGCCACCATGCCTGACTGACTTCTACTTATCTTTAATCGTATGTCAACTTGTGTCACTTATTGGTTATTGGTCTTAAAGATGAGGCTTTATTTAAGAGTTGTCTGCTTAGTTGAAATACTGCATGCTGATTGTTCCATAAAACTAAAATTTGGTCTCCTGAGAAAAGATTATAGAAAAGTTCCTATATCCTTTGATGGTCACTTTTAATTTTTGTTCTACCCTTTGGAAACCTAAATATCTACAAAGACTTAACACTTTTAGTAATTTTTTTCTATTTCGATAGCTTTAGAGATACAAGTGGTTTTTGTTTACATGAGTGAATTGTATAGTGGCGAAGTCTGGGATTTTAGTGCACCTGTCAGCTGAGTAGTGTACGTTGTACTCAGGAAGTAGTTTCATCCCTCACCCCTCTCCTACTTTACCCGCCTTCTGAGTCTCCAAAGTCCATTATGCTACTCTGTATGCCTTTGCATACCCATAGCTCACCTCCCACTTAAAATAACATGTGGTATTTGGTTTTTCAATTCCTGTTACTTCACTTAATATAATGGCCTCCAGTTCTTTTCAAGTTACTACAAAAGACATTATTTTGCTCCTTTTTTTTTTTTTTATGGCTGAGTAGTCCATGGTATTTACCACATTTCTGTATCCACTCATAGGTTGATGGGCACTTAGATTGATTCCATATCTTTGCAATTGTGCATTGCGTTGCATTAGACGTGTGTCCAGGTATCTTTCTTTTTTTTTTTTTTTTTAATAGGATCATGTTTGGAATGAGGACCAGAGTCTTTCTGATATAGTGACTTCTCTTCCTTTGGATAGATACCCACTCAGTAGTGGGATTGCTGGACCAAATGGTAGATCTACTTTTAGTTCTTTGAGAAATTTCTATATTGTTTTCTATTGAGGTTGTACTAACTTACATTCCTACCAGCAATGTATAAGCATTCCTTTCTCATCACTTCCATGACAACAGCTGTTGTTTTTCAACTTTTTAGTAATGGCCATTCTGACTGGGAAAAGGTGGTGTCTCAATGTGGTTTTAGTTTGCATTTCCCTTATGATTACTGATTTTCAGTATTTTTTCATGTGGTTGGCCATTTGTATATCTTCTTTTGCAAAATGTCTGTTCATGTCCTTGCCCACTTTTTAATAGGCTTATTTGTTTTCTTCTTGCTGATTTGTTTGAGTTCCTTGTAGATTCTGAATGTTAGTCCTTTGTCAGATGCATAATTTGTAAATATTTTCTTTGTCAGATGCATAGTTTGTGAATATTGACAATCTGTAGGTTGTCAGTTTACTCTGATGATTATTTTTTTTGTTGTGTAGAAGTGTTTTAGTTTAATTAGGTGTCATTTATTTTTGTTGCATTTGCTTTTGGGGTCTCGGTCATAAATTCTTTGCCTAGGCCAGTGTTCCGAAGAGTTTTTCCTAGGTTTTCTTCTAGAATTTTTATGGTTTCAGATCTTAGATTTAAAGCTTTCATTTATCTTGAGTTAATTTTTGTATACAGTAAGAGATAGGGATCCAATTTCATTCTTCTACATGTGGCTATCCAATTTTTCCAGCACCATTTATTGAATATGGTGTCCTTTCTCCAGTTTGTGTTTTTGTATGCTTTGTCAAAGATCAGTTGATTGTTAGTATTTGGCTTTATTTCTTGCTTCTCTATTCTGTTCCATTAGCCTGTGTATTTAGTTTTCCATTGGCCTGTGTATTCTGTTCAATGGAACAGAATACTTCGCTCTGTTCTGTCCCATTGGTCCATGTGCCTATTTTTATACCTGTTCCATGCTGTTTTGGTTAGTATAGACTTGCATAATTTGAAGTTGGGTAATGTGATGCCTCCAGGTTTGTTCTTTTTGCTTAGGATTGCTTTGGCTATTTGGGTTCTTTTTTGGTTCCATATGAAGTTTAGGGTTGTTTTTTCTAATTCTGTGAAAAATGATGTTGGTACTTTGAGAAGATTTGCATTGAATATGTAGATTGCTTTGGGCAGCATGGTCATTTTCACAGTATAGATTCTTCCAGTCCACGAGCATGGAATGTATTTCCATTTGTTTATGTCATCTATGATTTCTTTCTACAGTGTGTTTAGTTCTCCATGTGGAGATCTTTCAACTCCTTGGTTAAGTATATTCCTATGTCTTTTTTTTATGTAGTAGTAGTAGTTATTGTAAAAGGGATTAAGTTCCTGATTTGATTATCAGCGTGGTTTTTGTTGGTTTGTAGCAGTGCTACTGATTTGTGTACGTTGATTTTGTAACCTAAACCTTACTGAATTTATTTATTAGATCTAAGAGTCTTTTGGAGGCAAAACTTGACATTTTTAGTACAGGGTATATTTCAACATTATATATTTGATGTTCCCTACATTTTATATTAATGGCCTAACTTTTGTATTTATCTTTAATATTTACAAAATGATTGCTCAGAATTCTAGGATTAAACAGGTTGTTAAATGGACAGAACACTGATTATGTTTTGCTGGGAACTCTTCGTTTAAATTATGATATTAAGATTTGTTTTAAGGATTGTTAAAAAAAAGATATTTAAAATAACCTGAAATTGGCTGGGCGTGGTGGTGCACGCCTATAATCCCAGCACCTTAAGAGGCTGAGTTGGGTGGATCATTTGAGGCCAGGAGTTAGAGACCAGCCTAACCACCATATCAAAAACACTGTCTCTACTAAAAATACAAAAATTAGCTGGGTGTGGTGGCACTTGCTTGTAATTTCAACTACTGGGAGGCTGAGGCAGGAGAATTGCTTGAACCCAGGAGGTGGAGGTTGCAGTGAGCTGAGATCACACCACCTCACTCCAGTCTGGGCAACAGAAAGACTCTGTCTCAAAAAAAAAAAAAAAAAGAAAGAAAAGAAAAAGAAAAAAGAACTTACAATTTCTAATCAAAAGATGACTGAGAAGATACAGCTAGTAATAATTTCTTATATAAAATGGGTACATCTGATTTCAAAAGTATGAGTGAGTTGCTCAGTTTATTTTGTAATTTAAGAAAAGTGATTTTATATAATTTGTTGTGTCTGTCCTGTATGAATATAACACCTGTATTGATTACTGTTTACATTATTTTCTTCTTAGTGATACATCTTAAAAATTTTTCATTTGTAGATCCCATGGACAAAACTGAAAACACATCCCATCTGTTTGGTGAGTTCTGAAGTCTCTTTAGAAATAAACATTTATATATATACATTATCTAGCTACTCTGTTCATAGTAAACTTTTGTTTCATGGAAATATAGTCTGGATTTTTCACCAGTTAGCTTTCATTTTATTTTGATAGGACTCAGATTTTTCATCCTTTAAATGAGAAGTTTTAACGTTAAAGTAGGAGCATCTTTAAAGTGTTTCAGGTCTAGAATACTATGTTCTAAATTGGCATAGTATTTTATTGCATCATTTAACTCTTTGTTGATGTACTGTGGGATTATTCTTTCAATAACATTTGATCCAGACTGTCTTTGTTTCTCCTTTTACTGATCTAGTAAATTATGAAATATGTTCTTTAATATACTTTGCTTTTTAAGGAAAGTTGAAGAAAATCAATCATTTGTTCATTCATTCATTTAAAAAATATAATGATCAAGAACATGAATAAAACAAGACAGTTTCAAATAATAATAAATGCTATATGTGAAATAGAGAATGAAGAATGACTGGAGTTGTGTTAGTGATGACTATTAAGGACATTAGATCTTTCTTCAAGGAAAAAAGTATCACCCTGAGAAAGAACTTTTTCCATTATGGGGGTGTTTATTTTTTTCACATTTCCTGCTTATTTTATATTTCCCATAGTTTTGTGCCTCATAGCTCAGATCTTAGATTATAATAAGCTTTTGGGGGTAGTTCAATCCTATTTGTTAAAATATAATTTTATCAATGAATATATCTGGGAGTAGAAATTCTGTTTTCATGAAATCTGATGATTTCAGTAGTTAATGGCTATGTCTTAATTCCTCCCCACTCCATACATTTGTAATACACACAGTTTTTCCACTAGATAATAAATGCCTTGAGAACGGAGTGAGTGCTTTGTGTTTTTTGGCATTTGTCTTTTTAGACCTGTAAAGAGACACTTAAATGACTCTGCTCACTTACTGTTTACTTTCTTCCTAAGGAAAAATGAAAGAGAAAATAATCTTACATAATACTTTGATAATATACATAAAATAAAGAATCTAATTGTTTACATTTTAACGTTTTTATTAGTCCCTGGATAAAGTAATAATGGAAATGAGTACATGTGAAGAACCAAGAAGCCCTAATGGCCCATCGCCAATTGCAACTGCTTCAGGACAAAGGTAAGCTACTTCTGTTAATCTGCATGACTGCCAAAGGGAGTTATTTTCTATAGTCAACTCCGTTATTGGCAGTAACAGTACATTAAAAAAAAAAAAAAGCCTTAACCTCAAATTGCCTCTATTTCAGTCAGCTCTCCCATCAAACATTTTGCAGTTTTGGTTATATACATTGCAAAATTGCAGATTTGACTTTTAACTTCCTTTATTCATCTTATTTTCCTTGCTATTATTAAATAATAGTGATTAATGGCAGAGCAGCAGCAGAAAATGGAAGCAGAAGAATTTAGGCATTCTATAAATAAGAGAGCCTCTGATCAGTTTCTCTGCATATCATTTTGTGTGCATCAGTGGAACTTTTATGACTCTTAAGAGTTAAGTTGGGAGGCCGGGAGTGGTGACTCGTGCCTGTAATCCTATCACTTTGGGAGGCCGAGCTGGGTGGATTGCCTGAGCTCAGGAGGTTGAGACCAGCCTGGGCAAAACGATGAAACCCTGTCTCTACTAAAATACAAACAACTTTATGGGCATGGCGCTGTGTACCTATAATCCCAGTTACTTGGGAGGCTGAGACAGGAGAATTGCTTGAACCTGAGAGGCAGAGGTAGTAGTGAGCCAAGATTGTGCCATTGCACTCTAGCCTTGGCGTGCAATGGCAAGACTGTCTCAAAGTAAGGAAAAAAAAAAAAAGAATTTAGTTGGGCTTGGTGCAGTGGTCCATGCCTGTAATCCCAGCACTTTGGGAGGCTGAGGTGGGCGGATCACCTGAGGTCAGGAGTTTGCAACAAGCTTGACCAACATGGTGAAACCCTGTCTCTGCGAAAAATACAAAAATTAGCTGGGCGCGGTGGTATCCGCCTGTATTCCCAGCTACTGGGGAGGCCAAGGCAGGAGAATTGCTTGAACCTGGGAGGTCAAGGCTGCAGTGAGCTGATCTTATGCCACTGCACTCCAGCCTGTGTGATGGAGAGAGACTCTGTCTCAAAAAAAAAAAAAAAGAGTTAAGTTGATGCCTTAAATTATAGACCTTTTGGGTGACTCTAAAATTCATTAAGTTTAAAATGTTTTTGCTTTCCACAGGTTATATTTTGATAGATGAAAATCAGATACTAATAAAGCAGAAGTATGGGGACCATTTCATAAAGCCTTTTTGAAATGTTAGAAGCTATTAAAAATTTTTTAAAATATATTGTCTGCTTTTTTGCACTCAGTTAAATTTCGATCTAGTACTATACATGATTTTCCTGCAACAGGATTTCTGCATTATTTTTGCATTCACATCAGTTATTCACATAGATTTTTAATGTGATTGATGCCTCTTTGTGTTGCGTCAAATGGCAGCTCTGAACATGTGTAGTATTCTAGGTGTTATGTAAAACCGTTGATAAAACTTTTCTTGAGGGTGAATGCATTCATGTGTGTACACAGACACACACTCACTGCTCTTTTACAAAGGTTGAGCCACCTTTATGTTAGTGCATGCCATGAGAATACCTACAGTGCATGCCATGGGAATCTAATGGTGATTCATTCCACCCTTAGATTTATCAGATGTCCAGGTTTATCAGATGTGCAGTTTATATTTGGACTACAGATATTAGTGACTGGGAAAAGAGCTTTCATGTTAACTTCTTTGTAATGTAACATCATCCAGCAACTTCAGATTTTACAGGTTCAATTATGATTTCAGGTTTCATAGAATAGTTGTTGGCTTTTAGGTTGGCTAGAGTCAGAAAGAACTAAAATGAATCATTTTGTCCTTGTGTGCTTAGTATAGTCGATAGTGTCCTCTCTAATTCTTGTTTTTATAGTATCATAAGCTTTATAATTTTGACTTTGTAATCATGTGATGATTTAAACTGTTTAAATCATCCTCATATTTTGATACATGGCAGTGTGGTTAATCTGTTACAGCATTTTTCAGACTTGCCTGATTGTAACAGTCATTTAGAGTGCTTATGAAATCTACAAAGTCTCTGAAACTCCTTTTCTTGAATTTCTGATTTAGTAGGTCTGGAGTGGATATCAAGAGAATGAATGCATTCATTGAGTGGTGTTCAGAGTAAAAAAAAAATGGAATATGAATATGTATTTTTGGGTCTCACTCCGTTGCCCAGGCTGGAATGCAGTGGCACAATCTTGGCTCACTGCAGCCTTGACCTCCCAAGCTCAATCGATCCTCCCACCGCAGCCTCCCAAGTAGTTGGGACTACAGGTGCGAGCCACCATACCTGGCTTGTTTTTTGTATTTTTTGTAGATATGGGGGTCTCCCTGTGTTGCCCAGGCTGATTTTAACTCCTGGGCTCAAGCAGTCCTCCTCCCTTTGCCTCTCAAAGTACTTGGATTGTAGATGTGAGCTACTGTGCCCAGCCAAAAAGTCTTTTACATTTTAAGAAGAGTATTTAAAAAAAAAAATTGTGCAGCTCTGAGAACCAGAAAAGGTTTAGAGAGTGAGAAGAGTGTTTTTTTTAAAAACTTATTTTTTATTTTATTTTTTTAGACAAGGTCTGACTCTGTTGCCCAGGCTGGAGTGCAGTGGTGCCATCTCAGCTCACTGCAACCTCCACCTCCCATACTGAAGCGATCCTCTCAGCTCAGCCTCCGAAGTAGCTGGGACTACAGGCACGTGACACCATGCCCAGTTAATTTTTTTGTGTTTTTAGTAGAGACGGGATTTCTCCTTGTTGGTCAGGCTGGTCTCGAACTCCTGGGCTAAAGTGATCCACCTACCTTGGCCTCCCACAGTGCTAGGATTACAGGTGAGAGCCACCATGCCTGGCTGAGAATAGCATTTTTTTATATATATATATATATATAACTTATGTCTAACTAGACTAGATCGTTGTGTTTAAAGTTTGTTTTCCTTTTTTTTTTTTTTGAGATGGAATCTCTCTCTGTCACCCAGGCTAGACTGCAGTGGCACAATCACAGCTCACTGCAACCTCAACCTCCTAGCCTCAAGTGATCCTCCTACTTCAGCTTCCCAGTAGCTGGGACCACAGACATGCACCATCATGTCCAGCTAATAAATTAATCAATTAGTTAATTAATTTTGAAACAACGTCTCGCTCTGTTGCTGAGGTTAGAGTGCAGTGGTTCCATCTCAGCTCACTGCAACCTCTGCCTCCTGGGCTCAAGAGATCCTCCCACTGCAGCCTTGTGAGTATCTGGGACCACAGGCGAGTGTTACCATGCTCAGCTAATTTTTAAATTTTCTACAGAGGTGAGGTCTCTCTGTGTTGCCCAGGCTGGTCTTGAACTCCTAGATTCAAGTGGCCTCCCAAAGTGCTGGGATTACAGGCATGAGCTACCATGTGTGGCCTTTTAAAATATTTTGTGGAGTCAGGGATCTTGCTATATTGCCCAGGCTGGTTTCGAACTCCAGGTTCAAGAGATCCTCCGGCCTTGGCCTCCCAAAATGCTGAGATTACAGGTGTGAGCCACCAGGCCCAGCTTAGATTATTGTTTTAATAAAAAAGATTTATTTTTTTCAATATAAAAATGAATGATAAGCTGGGCCTGGTGGCTCACGCCTGTAAACCCATCACTGTGGGAGGCCAAGGTGGGCAGATCACCTGAGGGCCAATATGGTGAAACCCCATCTCTACTAAAAATCCACAAAATTAGCCAGGTATGGTGGTGCGTGCCTGTAATTCCAGCTACTCTGGAGGCTGAGGCACAAGAATTGCTTGAACCTGGGAGGTAGAGGTTGCAGTGAGCTGAGATCATGCCACTGCACTCCAGCCTAGGTGACAGAGTTGAGACTCTGTCTCAGAAAAATAATAATAATAATAATAATATGGTGTTGTGCAAATTATCTGTCTATCTGTCTGTCTATCTATCTATCTATCTATCTATCTATCTATCTATCTATCTATCTATATTTTTAGAAAGAGTCTTTCTCTGTCACCCAGGCTGGAATGCAGTGTTGAGATCTCAGCTCACCACAACCTCCACCTCCTGTGTTCAGGTGATTCTCGTGCCTCAGTCTCCCAAGTAGCTGAGATTACAGGCATATGCCACTGTGCCCAGCTAATTTTTTGTGTGTGTGTGTTTTTTTTTTAGTAGAGATGGGGTTTCACTGTGTTGGCCAGCCTGGTCTTGAACTCCTGGCCTCAAGTAATCTGCCTGCCTTAGCCTCCCAAAGTGCTAGGATTACAGGTGTGAGCCACCATCCCCGACCAGCAATGTGCAAATATTAATAGAACTTTTAAAAATTAGTTTTGTCATTAATGTGTTTTATTTTACTTTGTTTTTCCAGTGAATACAGCTTTGCTGAAAAAGTAGTTGAGGGAATTACTGTTTCTGTAAATTCTATAGTCATCAGAATTGGAGCAAAAGCCTTCAATGCTTCATTTGAACTTTCTCAGCTTCGGATCTATAGTGTAAATGCACACTGGGAACATGGAGATTTAAGATTTACTCGTATTCAGGATCCACAGAGAGGAGAGGTAACATTTTTTTTCTTTCTTTTTCAAATGTTTCATGTAGTGACAAGTAAAAGAGAACGATTGAAGAAATCACATCTCATGGTTGCCTTTTAACTTTGCATTTCTCTATATTACTTTTTTGGGGGAGGGTGCGGGAGAGACAGGGTCTCACTCTGTAGCCCAGGCTGGAGTGCAGTGGCTCAGTCACGGCTCACTGCAGCCTTGACCTCCCTGGGCTCGGGTGACCCTCCCACCTCAGCATCTTGAGTAGCTGGGACTAAAGGCATGTACTACTCACCTGCCTAATTTTTGTATTTTTGGTAGAGACAGGGTTTTGCTATGTTGCCCAGTCTGGTCTTATACTCCTGGGCTCAAGCTGTCCACCTGTCTTGGCCTCCCATAGTGCTGGGATTACAGGCCTGAACCATTGCACCCAGCTCTCTGTATTACACTTAATCATTCAGTTACAAAATGTGCACATTTTAATGCTTTTACTGTAGTAAATCTTTCCATTTAAAGCCCTATTTTAACTTCTCAGCTACTCAGAATTGAATTTTTTAATTCCCCAAACTAAAATATGTTGTTTAGTTCTTTCTTGGTAACATGATTTAATGCATTTGAGCTTTACATTAACTGAATTACTTAGAATAAAAGCATTAACAGCTTTACATATGATGAATATGAATATGAAGATGTGTAATTGAATTTGATGGAATAATACAATTTACAAAAATAAAAACATGGTGAATATATCTAAAATGTCATGTGAAAATTAATTGAAAATATACATTTGCTTTGTTTTTAAACTACATTTTTCTCATTCTGTTTTGTATGGGTAAGTGAAGTTAAATCTCTGTGTTCTCCTTAGGTTTTGACTTTTAAAGAAATAAATTGGCAGATGATAAGAATAGAGGCAGATGCCACCCAAAGTTCACATCTTGAAATTATGTGTGCTCCTGTTCGATTAATAACCAACCAATCAAAAATCAGAGTCACACTTAAAAGAAGGGTGAGTCAACAAGATTACATTTTGGATTCATGTGTTAACTCTTGGATTTGACTTTTCGATTTGTGTGTTAACTATTAGTTAACTGTAGGAAATTTTAAATAATGTCTTAGGTGAAATATTGGCATACTACCAGTGGCATATTAAAATAATGCAAAGTAAAAGAAGGTATGGTTACTCAGATAATATTTATAGAAAACTGGTATAATGTTCTTCAGTCTTAGGTTTAATAGATTTTTCAAAGGTTTTTTTTTGTTGTTTTTATTTTTATCTTATTTTATTTTTTCTGAGATGAGCTCTCACTGTATTGCCTGGTCTTGATTGGAATGTCATGATCAAGGTTCACTGAAGCCTTGGCTTCCCAGGCTTAAGTGATTGTCCCACTTCAGCTTCCCAAGTAGCTGGGATTACAGGCACGCACCACCATACCTAAATAATTTTTTAAGTTATTTGTAGAGATGAGGTCTCATTGTATTGCCCAGACTGGTCTTGAGCTGTTGGACTTACGTGATCCTCCTGCCTCTGCCTTATTTTTATATTTATTTTTGGAGATGGGATCTTGCTGTGTTGCCTAGGCTGGAGTGCAGTGGCACAGTCCTAGCTCACTGCAGCCTCGAACTCCTGGGCTCAAGGGATCCTCCTGCTTTAGCCTTCCAAGTAGCTGAGACTACAGGCATGCACCACCATGCCTAGCTAATCTGTAATTTTTTGTAGAGACAGGGTCTCACTATGTTGTCCAGGCTGGTCATGAATTCCTGGCTTCAAGCAGTCCTTCTGTCTTGACCTCCCAAAGTGCTAGTATTATGGGTGTGAGCCACGATGCCTGGCCTAAACATTTTTATTTTTGGTAAATTGAATATATTTCTCAGTTGCCAAATATTTGTTGAACATTTACTGTCTTATAATTTCATTTCTTCTATTGAGTCTTTGAATACAAGTAATTATATAATTTATCAGCTATAAATGCAAAATTAAGTTATATAAGTGCTATGTAATTTGTACAAGGATTTGTCTGTCTTTTGTTACCACTGCTTCTCTAGTACTAGGAGATATTCCTTTCATATTATAGGAACTCAGTAAATACTACCTTTTTTTTTCCTTTGGAGACAGAGTTTCCCTCTGTCACCCAGGCTGGAGTGCAATGGCACTGTCTCCGCTCACTGCAACCTCTTCCTCCTGGGCTCAAGCAGTTCTCCTGCCTCCGCCTCCCAAGTAGCTGGGATTTCACAGGTGTCCACCACCACACCTGGCTGATTTTTGTATTTTTAGTAGCGACAGGGTTTCCACCATGTTGGCCAGGCTAGTCTCGACCTCCTGACCTCAGGTGATCCACCTGCCTTGGCCTCCCAAAGTGCTGAGATTACAGGCATGAGCCACCATGCCCGGCCAGTAAATACTTCTTGTATGAAGGAAGAATCCATATTTAATTCTATTCAAAAAGGTTTTGAAAACATTTTTTGAATACAAGTGTATTATAAGGTTTATATCTTGGCTTAATTTTATAAAACATGTTTTTTTCCCCCCTACAGTTAAAGGACTGCAATGTCATAGCAACGAAGTTAGTTCTAATATTGGATGACTTATTATGGGTTTTAACTGATTCCCAGTTGAAAGCTATGGTACAATATGCAAAGTCTCTTAGTGAAGCAATAGAAAAATCAACAGAACAAAGGAAGAGTATGGCTCCTGAACCTACACAGGTATGCTGTAAAATTAACAGGAAAAATACTTACTTTACATGAAAGTAGTTTAAAAATTAGAAGGATTTGTTGGTATTTTCTTTAAGAAACAGATTGTGAGGCTTTGAGTACAAGAATCTTCTTTATCTAGATATCTTCTATGTAATTTTATATAAGTAGTAGCTATATGAAAACATATTAAATGTATTCGTATCTGTTAGTGATTATTTTGTTTAGAGCTGTGTATTAGGCACTAAAGTTAATGATGACATAAAAGTATTTGATGTTTTAATACCTCTGTTTAGGAAGTTAAAAGAATACCATTTTAGAACTACTAAAGTAAAAGCAAATGAGGAAAATCCTGGGTAATTATAGGCAAGAGAGGACATGTGAGAGTTAATTGTGCAAAGAATCAAAGCTGTAAGGAATTGCTGAAATTGAACACAAAACTTCTGTTGGAGTTGTCTGATGGCTGGGGCAAGAACAGGGACAAGCATAATGAGCTATTTATCACCTTCTTAAGAGTGATTATTAGTTTGTATGGAGCATTATTAGTTGGTATGGAGAGGAAAAGTTTTTCTAGTCTTTCCCAGTATTAAGTTCTGAGTACCAGTACATCAGGGTCTTTATAGAAGAGACAATGATGATTATAATGGATAATATTTTTAATAATTTTAGGCAAAGTATAAATGAATTTTTATATCTACCTCTAGTAAAAACTTAACTAGATATTATAAAATTATACACCTATGAAGCTATTTCCTTGGAAACAGTATTATATATCTCAGATATATAGCTTGTTGGTGATCCAGCTTTGTACATGGGAATGGCATACATTTAGGCTTTCTTTGTTTTTTGAGACAGAGTCTCTCTTTAGCTCAGCCTGGAGTTCAGTGGCATAATCTCAGCTCACTGCAACCTCCACCTCTCAGGTTCAAGTGATTTTTGTGCCTCAGCCCCCCACATAGCTGGGACTATGGTCAAGTGCCACCTCTCCCAGCTAATTTGTTCTGTAATTTTGTTAGAGACGGGCTTTCATTGTGTTGACTATGCTGGTCCCGAACTCCTGGCCTCAAGTGATCTGCCCATCTCGACCTCCCAAAGTGCTGGGATTACAGGTGTGAGCCACCACACCCGGCCTAGGCTTTCAATGAATATCACATTGCCATTATCTATTACCTGCCTACTATGTCCTGAGGTGCAGGGGTAGACACTGTGATGTAAAAATGACTATCATCTGACCCTGGCCTGAAGGACCTAGAGTATAAGGGTGAGTTAAATATGAAACAGATGTTTGTAGGTGGGAGACAGGGGCTCATGTCTGTAATCCCAGCACTTTGGGAGGCTGAGGCAGGAGGTTTACTTGAGACCAGTAATTCAAGACCAGCCTGGGCAATATATTGAGTCCCATCTCTACAAAAAATTTAAAAATCACCCAAGTGTGGTGGTGGTGGCATATACCTGCAGTCCTTAGCTACTTGGGAGACTGAGGCAGGAGGATTATTTGAACCCAAGAGGTCAAGCCATTGCAACACTGCACTTCAGCCTGCGTAACAGAGTGAGATCTGTTTCCAAAAAAAAAAAAGAAAAGAAAAAAACAAACAAATCCCCAAATCATTGTAGTTCAACATAAATGTTAGCACGAAGAAGCAAGGGAAAGGGTTCTGTGTAGGGACTACAGGAACACAGAGGTTTTAATTAATTGCTTGCAGGGTGTGGAAAGGTTTCACAAAGAGGTTAATGGAATTATGTCTTAGAAATGAGTAGCAGTTCACAGGCAGACATGGGGAAAAGGTATTTCAGAAGACACAACAGAATCTGCAGAAATATTGTACTTTTAAAGAACATGATATTTTCTGATAAAGATAAGAAATCTGGTGTTACTAGAGTAGTGTTTTTAGGAGTGAGGTTCAAATGCCTCAGGATATATTACAGTTTTCCAAGTTTTATATTTTAAAGAAATTGAGTTCCACACATTCCACCTTGATGTGTATTCTTTCTTAAACTTGATCTGCCGGAGAATATGGTTGCATTAAGATGTCAGACTGGTTTTCCCTTTCCATAATGACTCTAATCCTACTTTATAAATGAAAGACATTATTATTCATCCTCAGTCTTAATAGGATTTGAACAAAAAGGGTTTGTAAAAACCCCTCTGGGAAACAAGATAGAGTGGCAATTTGAAATATTGCCATTCATGTTGGAAATTAATGGCTTTAATAACGAACAAACCAGGTGATTTTTAGTTGTTTTCAACACATGTGTAGCAAGATCAAATAATTGTCAGCCATTAGAGATTATTAAAATAATTTTTTATAGTAGATCACTTTGTGAATCCTGGCAGGTAACTCAAAGGCATTGAAAGAATCGAGTCACATGGCTAAAACAAAACTGCTTTCCTTCCAATCTATCTATGTGAACAAGGTTTTCTAGAGCCTATAGTCATAAAAACAAATAAACAGATATAGAAGTGAAGGTGAACTCTGTATTATTCTACCAATAAATTATCCATGAGGCATCTGCAGAATTCTCTGGGGGACCTGATTTTAAACGTTTGGCAAACCACTGGGCTCTAACATAGAATAGTTTTCTTGGACTGGTAGCCTGAGTTGAAACAAAAGTTTGCAGTGACTGGATATGAAACATGTTGTATAATGTATTGAAGAATTTGGACATTTTCCTGTGGACATTTGGGAGCCAGTGGAAGTTTTTAAGTAAGTTGAGG
This sequence comes from Chlorocebus sabaeus, assembly GCF_047675955.1. Lineage (NCBI taxonomy): Eukaryota > Metazoa > Chordata > Mammalia > Primates > Cercopithecidae > Chlorocebus > Chlorocebus sabaeus. The sequence continues at coordinate 97,440,727 of NC_132914.1, read as the reverse complement.
ATAAGGAAGAGAGAAAAGTTGAGAACTTTAGAATGATAGTTGGTAGTACCATTAGCCAATGAGGAAAGGCAGAAGAAGGAAGTAGGTTTGATTAAGGGAGGTGAGGGTAAGAAAAGTCATTTTGAAGCTGAAAAAGTATAAGGAAAGAAGTATAGGAGAGTATTTTACAATATTACCATCATAGACATAAATACTATTCTGTTAAGGCTTGCAATGAAGATTTTGGTAGCTTAGGTTGTGATTAACAGAGATGGTGGTCGTAGTTAAAGACTAATAGATTGAATTTTGATATTACTATCTAGCTCTTATATGTGGATATGTTTATATAAAATGGAATATGGATTGGAAAACTAGATACATATCTATTAGGAAACTAGAAACAAGGACTAAATTCTGTAATCTCACTATGCTAATAAAACCTGTGCTACCATTTTGAGGTACTTTCTTACAGCTTTTTGCCCCAGCATATGTACTTTTTCCTAGTTGTAGTTAGTGGGCATATGCGAGTTTCTTCCATGTCTTTAGTCTTTGCAGCTATTATGTTTTGTTGCTCCATAATATTTTATAGTGGATATACTTAACTATTACCATAGAATTGCTTTCTTGGGTAGTAGTTATCATGTCACTACTTCAGATATCACACAGAATGTCCTAATCTGATTATTTCAGGTCCCAAGACAGCGTGTCAGAAAGTGAGTTAGTTAAACAGTGTTTCTTTGCTCATCTTTACAACTAGGCAGTTGTTTTCTATTATAAGTATTTGCTTAGCTTCATTTTATTCTTCTCTAAAAGAGAAAGAAGACTATTTTGAAAATTAAGAATTGTTAACATTATTCCTAGGGGCTAGGTGCAGTGTAATCCCAGCCCTTTGGGAGACTGAGGCGGGCGGATCTTTTGAGGTCAGAAATTCAGGACCAGCCTGGCCAACATGGTAAAACCCCGCCTGTACTAAAAATACAAAAATTAGCCAGGCATGTTGGTGGGATCCCAGCTACTCAGGAGGCTGAGGCAGGATAATCGCTTGAACCTGGGAGGCGGAGGTTGTTGCAGTGAGCTGAGATTTCGCGACTGCACTCTGTCGTGGGGAGTCTTGACTCCATCTGAAAAAAAAAAAAAAAAAAAAAAAACAAGATTTGGCCGGGCGCTGTGGCTCACGCCTGTAATCCCTGCACTTTGGGAGGCCGAGGTGGGTGGATCACCTGAGGTCAGGAGATCAAGACCATCCTGGCTATCACGGTGAAACCCTGTCTCTAACTAAAAACACAAAAAAATTAGCTGGGCGTGGTGGTGGGCGCCTATACTCCCAGCTACTTGGCAGGCTGAGGCAGGAGAAAGGCGTGAACGCGGGAGGCGGAGCTTGCAGCGAGCCCAGATTGCGCCAGTGCACTCCAGTCTGGATGACAGAGCGAGACCTCCATCTCAAAAAAAAAGAAAACAACAACAAAAAACGAAATACAAAATTAGGGGCCAGGAGCTGTGGCTCACGCCTGTAATCCTAGCACTTTGGGAAGCCAAGGTGGGCGGATCCCAAGGTCAGGAGTTCGAGACCAGCCTGGCCAACGTGGTGAAACCCCGTCTCTACTAAAAAAATACAAAAATTAGCCAGGCGTGGTAGCAGGTGCCTGTAGTCCCAGCTACTTGAGAGGCCGAGGCAGGAGAATCTCTTGAACTGGGATGCAGAGGTTGCAGTGAGCCACGATCGTGCCACTACACTCCAGCCTGGGCGACAAAGTAAGATTCTGTCTCAAAAAAAAAAAAAAAAAAAAAAAAACACAAAAAAAAACCAGGCGTGATGGTGCAGGCTTGTAATCCCAATCCCAGCTACTTGGGAGGCTGAGACAGGAGAATTGCTTGAACCCGGCAGGCAGACGTTGCAGTGAGCCGAGATCATGCCATTATACTCCAGCCTGGGTAATAGAGCGAGACTTTGCCTCAAAAAAAAAAAAGGATTATTCATGAGGCAGAGAGCTTATAGTGGCTATTTTTTTTTCTTCCAGAAATAGCACCCAAAAACCTGACTTTACCATAGTATTAAGAAAAAGGTTTGTAGGGAGATTAATGTTTATATTTTTATTTTTATCAGTATTTATCTTGATGAAGAGAGAAAACATAATGAAAGAAGTACTAGAGAGTATTTTAAATAGCACCATCATAGACATAAATACAGTCTTGTTATAGCTTTGAAAATGGGAATAGCAGGAGAAAAATTGTTTGACATCAGTTTAACAATTAATTCATAAAAAGTTTTCTGGGCTCTATAGTATTTAACATTTTACAGCTATATTTCACCTTTCTGTTTACTTACTGTGGGCTGCAATCATTTGCATGAAGAGATTCTCATTTACTAAGTATACTTTGCAGTTCTTTTACAGTATGATCATAGTTCTTCATAGATGTAATATATGTAAATATATATACATACAAAATACGTATACTTTGATTTTCTTTAACTATCTTTCATTAATAACATTCTAAATTTGAACATTGTTAATTTTTAAAGTGGACAATTTGGTCTCCTTTATCATAATTATAAAAATTCATGTACAGTTTTGTGGCTCATATGTCAGATAATCTTATAGTTATGTATACAAAATCATTTTAGGCTATTAGAGGTTCATATATATTTTTATATGTCAACAGTGTTCTATAGTGTTTTTCTTTAGGGAGAAAAATATTTGAACTCACAGCCTATTTATAAATCCTGTCTCCTTTCTGGCTTCTTTAGTTATTCAAGTTGAAAGGACGCACCACATATTTTAGGAGAGGCACCAGAGCACTTAGAGTACTAAATAATATCACATGGGCTTCTACAAAGATGTGCTTTATTTCTACGGGCTATCCAATTAGTCTCTTTTCAGGCTGCTGATAAAGACATACCTGAGACAGGGCAATTTACAAAAGAAAGAGGTTTAATTGGACTTGCAGTTCCATGTGGCTAGGGCAGCTTCATAATCATGGTGAAAGACAAGGAGGATCAAGTCCCATTTTACAGAGATGGCAGCAATCAAAGAAAGAATGAGGAAGCTGCAAAAGTGGAAACTCCTGATAAAACCTTCAGATCTCGTGAGACTGACTTACTACTACGAGAACAGTATTGGAGAAACCGCCCCCATGATTGAATTATCTCCCACCAGGTCTCTCCCACAACACGTGGGAATTGTGGGACTACCATTCAAGATGAGATTTGGGTGGGGACACAGAACCAAACCATATCAGATATATAACAGTGTATACAGGGCCCACATTTGTTTTCTTTTTAATATATATAACTAGTAATACTCAAACTGCCTTTAAGAGTTAACTACATTTTCTAAACGGCTATAAATATGTTAAATATAACTTCAGATATTTACTGAGACATATTGGATTCATATTTGATTTGTGTATAGTTTTACAGTTTTTTTTTTTTTTTTTTTTTTGAGATGGAGTCTCGCCCTGTTGCCCAGGCTGGAGTGCAGTGGCGCAATCTCGGCTCACTACAACCACCGCCTCCTGGGTTCAAGCGATTATCCTGCCTCAGCCTCCCAAGTAGGTGGGATTACAGGCATGTGGCACCACGCCCGGCTAATTTTTTGTATTTTTAGTAGAAATAGGGTTTCAGCATGTTAGTGAGGCTGGTCTCGAATTCCTGACCTCAGATGATTTGCCCGCCTCGGCCTCCCAAAGTGTTGTGATTACGGGCGTGAGCCTAGTTTTACAGTTTTTAAATTTTAGTTTTATTTTTAGGTTATTCAGAAAATGTTTTAGGGAAAATATATTATTGATGAAAAATAAAAGGTATTATGGTTATTTTTCATGACTTTTCAACTGAAAATATTTAGATTTTTTTGTGTGTGAAATTTATAGTATTTAAATTGGCAGTGATAAGGCAGTTTCGAATCTTTTTAGAGCTCTACAGTAGTCGCATCTGCCCAGCAAGTGAAGACAACACAAACTTCAAATGCTCCTGATGTAAATGATGCAATTGTAAAACTATTCAATGACTTTGATGTTAAAGAAACCTCCCATCATTTAGTGATTTCTCATCTAGATCTACACATATGTGATGACATTCATGCTAAAGAAAAAGGTAAAATAATTTGCTTATTCCAAACTATTTTGGTTTTTCTAGAATTGGCTACAAAACTGAATTGTTTATTAAATCTCTTGTGTAGGATATCCTGTAAGATAATTTGTCATAATTGTGTTCATATGAATATATAGATGAAAGGCACAATTAGAAGCATATATTGGTATGAAATTTTATTTTGCTTGGTACTTAAGCTTAATTATTTGTTAGCTATCAATGCTAACAATAAAATTAGCTTTAAAAAAATCAAAGACTGAATAGATGATCCTCTAGGAGGATAATGAAATATTAGACTTGCCTTTGAATTAACTTTTTCATAATGTTGATATTGTCTTCAAATTAAATTTTAGTCCATAATATAATTATTTTTAGATGTGTTTCAGCATTGTAGTTTTTCTGCCTATTTTGAATAGAAGCACAACTGTGCGGCTGTTTGACATATTTTATGACCACCTCTCCTCCCATCCTTCCAAAATGTGATTAGGAAGCAAAATTCCAGTTAGGAATTTTCTTTTAGTTTTTGTCCCTGTTATTTTTTATTTAGTAGACATAACAGGGTAATCAGGAAGCTGCCCATTGCCACTCTGAAAATATGTAGTTTTGTAATCTAGGTGCTGGGCATTTTTGTTTCTCTGCTGGAGAGTATCCCTAGCCCAGAAGCATGGGGGTGAGTTCAGCAGACCTACCTTATAGGCCTACCTAAGGACTATGATTCTCAAACTTTCGTGAGCATTACAATCAAGCTGAAGACCTTTAAACAATAGAGTTATCTGATCTCTGCGCCTCAGATCTGAATCAGGATCTATATCTATGAAAACTTTTGCCATGTGTTTTTAAGCTGAGAAAGTGAATATTGAGACCCTGGGTACTTAGCAGTAGAAGTTACCCTGCCTTCATTAGACAAGGTAGCCTAAAAGGTTCCAACCTAAAAGGTTGGAGGGGCAAAGGTGAGGAAGATTTGGGGTTTGTGGAGGGATTTGTTATCTTTTCTTCTGACCACCATTGTGTCATTTGACTTGTAGTTGGCATCTTTTACTTTAGAGATTTGAAAGGAAAATCCAGAAAAGTTAGAACAAACCAAACTAAGAAAATGAGGTGGTCTAGATTAAGTAATAATAATGAGAATGGAGAAAGTGTTTTCTAAGGCCTTATATTCCTCACTATTCCCTCATAGAATAAATTGAATGATTTTATTTAGGAGGAAAACCTTTCCACCAAAATATCTCCTTAATAGTACAGGTCTGTAATCACTACTATTCTGAAATCCAAAAGGCTCTGAAATGTTATGTTTGTGAAAAACTCATTTGGTGGCAAAACCTGACTTACACCAATATATTGTTTTTTTATTCTTTGCCTACTTCTTATAAATATTTATGTTTTGCTGCAGAATTGCCGTTTTTATTAGTGCTGCCTCAGAACCTGCTGCGAGTGTTGCATGGTATATCCTGTATATACCATATCATATTAGTGTCGTGAAATTTGAATTATGAAACATTTGGCTTTCCAAAGATTTTACATAAGGGATTGTAGACCTGTGGCTGGAAATTCTACTAGTTGAGATAAAATGGATTTTATAAATTAATATAGGGAGTGTATACATAGCTATGTTTCAGTTTGTATTTTTCTTTCTTCTGATTGATTTGCCCATTTTGTTTTAAAATTTGATATTTATGTTCACGTTACACCGATTTGTAATCTACTTTTGATCTGACTGTAGCTGCGTGACTTTGGACAACTTACCTAACCTAACAGACTTTTTAATTTCCTTTTCTTTCTCTTTTTTTTTTGAGATGGGGTCTCACTCTGTTGCCCAGGCTGGAGTGCAGTGGCTCGATCTTGACTCACTGCAACCTCTGCCTCCCGGGTTCAAGCGATTCTCCTGCCTCAGTCTCCCAAGTAGCTGGGTCTACAGGGGCGCGCCACCATGCCCGGCTAATTTTTGTATTTTTAGTAGAGATGGGGTTTCACTATGTTGGCCAGGCTGGTCTCGAACCTGTGATTCACCCGCCTTGGCCTCCCAAAGTGCTGGGATTACAGACGTGAGCCACCACGCCCGGCCTTAATTTCCTTTTCAATAAGAGATAGGATGATATGGCATAGTGTTTAACATTTCCTGGGTTCAAATCCAAGCTTTGCACTTAACTAGCTGTATGTCCTTGGCCTCTTTGTGCCTCAGTTTCCTTATCTGGAAGATGGGGATAATAATGATTGTACCTATCAAATGGGGTTGTTATGAAAACCGAATGAGTAAGTATACCTAAAGTATTTAAAACAATGCCTGACATAAGGGGAGGCCTTGTCAATACAAAAGTTCTGCTAGTATTATCTCTGAACTCTACCAGGGCAGCGATTTTGCTATTATATTCTTACCTTTTATCCTAGTGCCTTATGAATGAGGGGGATTCAGTAAATACTTATTGGATTGAATTATATTTCCTAAAATCCTTAATGTGCTGTCATAAAAGAGAGATAGTTATTACTACTTGGACTCCAAGTACGCTAAAATTTTTTTGTGGTAAATTAAATCTTTCTGATAATTTACTTAATATTTTTTTTCCTCTTTTTTATCCCAGAGTCAAACAGACGTATTACTGGAGGGGCAATGCAACTCTCTTTTACACAGCTAACTATAGATTATTATCCTTATCATAAAGCAGGTGTGTATAACAAACAGCTTCTTTAAAAGATATGTGTTGTTTTCAAATTATATAGGTCATTTATTTAGTTTAGTTTTATTTTGTTTTTATTTGTTAACAAGAAATGAAATGAAGAGATTGGTATTTTTCTCCCGGCAGTATTTTACTAAGAAAGTAGAATTGCCAGAGAATATAGTCATATAGTGTATATTGAGATTTATGTAGATTTTTAGAAATCATAATTTTTAAAAATTGACAGTTTTCCAAATAACCAATTTAAAACTTAAAAAATCGGGGTACAGAGGACATGTGTTTGTGCTATTTTGTTAGTTGTGACAAAAACAAGTTATTAATGTTTTAAATTTTTAAATGATTTATATATTTAAAAATTAGAAAAGAGTATGACGCTAAGAATGAACAGTATGAAGCTAAGAATAAGAGTACGTTTAGCTAAATTATAAGATTCCAGATTTCATAGGCTCTTAACAGTCTAGTATTGGTAAATTCTGTCTCCCAAATAATGAAAAGAAAAAAAATATGATTATTGTGACCAAATTAATTTGACCTTATACCCATTTTTGCCTTTTGTTAGTATTTAGCATTCACGCAAGTGGGAAAAACCAAACTAGAGATCATAGTTTTCTAGGACATTTAAAAAATGGTTAAGTTTTTCTGTTCACACATTTCTGTTTACACGTTTTTTTACCAATGTTTGTCATTTCTATGTTGGTACCTGATTAAATTTAAAAGTTTACAATTTTTTTTTTTCATTTTAAGTTTTCATTGCCAACATTCAATATAATAATTATCTTTTGAAGGATTTTTGTCTTATATACTATCCTCTTGACTCATAAATTAACTTACAAATGCATAAAATTTTTAACTATTTATTTTGAAGAGATGTAAAACATTCATAGAGTAGATTTTCTTGTTTTTTTTGATCCAAGGCCTCACGAGCGCAGTGGTGTGATCACTGCTCACTACGCCTCCACCTCCTACCTCGGCCTCGCAAAGTGCTGGGATTACAGGTGTGAGCCACTGCACCTGGCCTGATTTTATTGTCTTAATCCTTTGATGTGCATTTTTCTTAATTGCTACAGAGAAACCTGATAATTCTGATTTTATATTTTTCTTCCAGAAACTAACTATGGCTGAGTACATCTTGAGAAGTTTTATTGGTTTCTTAAATGTTTTAATCATTATCATCTTATTATTTTTGTGGTTTAGGTTTTTGTTAGTTAACTTTATAACAAATCTTTGATGACAGGATTTTATTTCTTTGATAATACTTTCTGGGATTAGTTTAATGGAGGTCTACCAGATAATTGAGCATCCAGTGAAGGGTGATGAGTCCTATGGCTTTAAATTGAATCTTAGTGATTTTCTACTAGGAATGGGTACTAGATAGAGACTTCTCCAGATGATTTGCTTTTGATATTCTTTCCCTCTGTTTCAAATGTTTTACTCATATTTCAGAATAACGTGTAGGTGAAGGCTGTACATTTTTCAGATATCAAAGTCTTTCTTGAATAAATGACTATATCTCATTGGAAGCATTACTATAGTGTAATAGATGAAAATTGTACATTTTTCAATGAAATACCTGTTATTCATTTTACAGGAGATAGCTGTAATCATTGGATGTATTTTAGTGATGCAACCAAAACAAAAAATGGATGGGCCAACGAGTTATTGCATGAATTTGAGTGCAACGTTGAAATGCTTAAACAGGCTGTGAAGGATCATAATGTAGGTTCACCTCCTAAATCCCCGACACATGCCTCTCCGCAGCACACACAAACAGGTATTTTACCTATAATAACATATGGCATTCCCCTAATAGTAAGGGCGTTTGTGCTCGTGTGTGTGTGTGAGAGAGAGATCATAATATTTCCTGTAAACAAGTTTTTTTTTTTTTTTTTCTTTTTAATGTAGAGATGGGGTCTTGCTATGTTGCCTAGGGTAGTCTCAAACTCCTGGCCTCAAGCGATCCTCCCACCTTGGCCCTCCCCAAAGTGCTGGGATTACAAGTGTCAGCCACCATGCCCAGCCAAGTATTTTTTTTTTTTTTTCTTTGAGACAGGGTTTCACTTTGTCTCCCAGGCTAAAGTGCAGTGGTGCGATCTCGGCTCACTGCAACCTCCGCCTCCTGGGTTCAAGCGATTGTCCTGCCTCAGCCTCCCAAGTATCTGGGATTACAGGCACATGCCACCATACCCAGCTAATTTTTGGATTTTTAGTAGAGCCAGGTTTTCACTGTGTTAGCCAGAGTGGTCTCAAACTCCTGACCTCAAGTAATCCACCCGCCTCAGCCTCCCAAAGTGCTGGGATTACAGGCATGAGCCACTGTGCCTGTCCTAAGCCAAGTATTTTTAATTAATTCTAAACCCCTGCATCTTTCTCTCAGACCAACATAGGCTTGTGGACCAAAGCACTTTTAAAATTAATACAACCAATAATAGTCACACCCAGGTAGAATTTTTCTAGAAGATTTCTCTTTTTTTTTTTTTTTAGTCAGCACATAATTGTACGTATTTATGAGGTACAGTGTGATACTACTACTTTTTTTTTTTTTTTTCCTGGCCCAGTAAGGATTGAAGTGTGATATTTTGATACATGTATACAAATGTGTAACACTAAAAGCAGAGTAATTAGCATATTCATCACGTCAGACATTATTTCTTTATGTTGGGAAAATTCGAAATCTGCTCTTACTAGCTATTTGAAAAAATAAATTATTATTAATTATAGTCACCCTATAAATACTAGAATTTACTTCTCCTATCTAGGTGTACCTTTGTATTCACTAATCACCCGTTGTCTGTCCGTGCCCTCCCCTCCCCCATCCCCTCCCCTTTCTCCTTCTATGTAAATGTCTCATTTTTAACAAGAATCCCATTCCAAAGTTTCTGTAGAAGAGTAACTTAAATGTGACATGTGTGATTCTTCTTAAAAGAATAATAATCACAATAACTTATATCTTGTATTACTTTGTAATTTATAAAGTATGTCCACAAATATTATCTTGTTTGAGAAGTTAGTATTCACATGAATTTCTAGTACCTGCCTTAATAATAAAAGAGTGACTTTTAAAAATAATTTTGCAACAAATTGAATGGTGTTTTTGTTTCCAACAGAGAAGGACTACCCTCTGAAAGGGACATGCAGAACACCTTCAGTATTATCTCAACAATCAAAAGCTAAGCTAATGTCTAGTTCTGTTGTGGTTAGACTTGCAGATTTCAATATATACCAGGTATGTTTTCTTTTACAGTTAAATCTTCTCATAAACACTTTAGTATCTCATCTTAGCAACTCAAATAAATGCTATCATTTTATTTAAAGCATCTTTACAAGGTTTATGAAATGGCCATATTAGATGGCATAGAAAATATCAGTTTATTAATTTTTGATCATATGGTTACTCAGAGTTAGCCAAACTAACTTTATAGGCACAGCCCTTAAGTTTGCCTAAATGCTTACAACACAAAACAGCATGTTCTCATACAAAAACACATGGATGCATAGACCAATGGAACAGATTAGAGAACCTAGAAATAAAGCTGCACACCTATAAGCATCTGGTCTTCGACAAAGTCGACAATAACAAGCAGTGGGGAAATGATTTCCTATTTAATAATGTTGCTGGGATAACTGGCTGGCCATAGCAGAAGACTGAAATTAGACCCTGTCCTTTCACCACGCACAAAAATTAACTCAAGATAAAATGAAAGACTTAAATGTAAAGCCCAGCACTACAGAAACCCTAGAAGACAACTGAGGAAATAGAATTCTAGACATTGGCCTCGGCCAAGATCTCATGAGGAAGACTTCAAAAGTAATTGCAACAAAAACAAAAACAGACAAGTGAGACCTCATTAAAGAGTTTCTGTACAGCAAAATAAACTATCAACAGAGTCAACAGACATCCTACAGAATGGGAGAAAATATTCACAAATTTTTCATCTGACAAAAGTCTAATATCCAGAACCTATGAGGAAATTGAATCGACAAGCAAAAACCAAACATCATTAAAAAGTGGGCAAAGGACGTGAACACACACTTCTGAAAAGAAGACATATGTGCAGCCAACAAGCATATGAAACAATGCTCAACATCACTAATCAGCTGAGAAATGCAAATCAAAACCACAGTGAGATACCATTTCACACCACTCAGAATGACTTTTTAAGTTATTAAAAAGATGACTTTTTAAGTTATCAAAAAATAGATGTTGGTGAGGTTGTGGAGAAAAGGGAATGCTTATTCACTATTGGTGGGAAGGTAAAATAGTTCAGCTATTGTGGAAAGCAGTTTGGAGTTTTCTCAAAGAATTTAAAAAAGAACTACCAATGGACCCAGCAATCACATTACTGGGTATATACCCAGAGGAATATAAATTTTTCTACCAAAGATACGTGCAGTTATATGTTCATGGCAGCACTATTCACAATAGCAGAGACAAAGAATCAACCTAGATGCCCATCCTCAGTGCAGTGGATAAAGAAACTGTGGTACATATACACCACAGAATACTATACAGCCATGAAAAGAATGCAGTCATGTTCTTTGTAGCAACATGGATGCAGCTGGAGGCCATTATCCCAAGTGGATTAATGCAGGAAAAGAAAACCAAATATTGCATATCCTCACTTTTAAGTGGGAGCTACACATTGAGTGTACATGGACACAAAGAGGGAAACAGTAGACATGGGGTCTTGAGGGTGGAGGGTCGGGGGAGGGTGAGGATTGAAAAACTACTTAACGGGTACTATGCTGACTACTTGGGTTGTGAAATTATGTATACACCAAACCCCAATGACACACAGTTTATCCGTATAACAAATCTGCACATGTACCCCAAGAACCTAAAGCAAAAATTGGAAGAACAAAAATAAAGGCTGCAGACACCAACTACAACTTTGGGAGTTTCCAAAAACTACCCTCTGGTTCAATAATTCACTAGAAAGACTCACAGAACCACTGAAATATATTAAAGTCATATCCACTGTAGACACATTATACAAATTAGAACCAGCCATAGGAAGAGAAGCGTAAGGCAGAGTCTTTTTTTCTCCTCTGTATTAGTCCGTTTTCAAGCTTCTGATAAAGACATACCCAAGACTGGGCAATTTACAAAAGAAAGAGGTTTACCGGACATACAGTTCCACATGGCTGGGAAGCCTCACAATCATGGCAGAAGGCAAGGAGGAGCAAATCACATCTTACATGGATGGCAGCAGGCAAAGAGAGAGCTTGTGCAGGGAAACTCCCATTTTTAAAACCATCAGATCTTGTGAGACTCATTCACTACCACAAGAACAGCGCAGGAAAGACCTACCCCCATAATTCAATCGCCTCCCACCTGCTTCCTCTTACAACATGTTGGAATAGTGGGAGTTACAATTCAAGGTGATATTTGAGTGGGGACACAGCCAAACCTTATTCTGCCCTGGCCCCTCCCAAATCTTATGTCCTCACATTTCTAAACCAATCATGCATTCTTAACTGTCCCCCAAAGTTTTAACTCGTTTCACCATTAACTCAGAAGTCCACAGTCCAATGTCCCATCTGAGACAAGACAAGTCCCTTCTGCCTATGAGCCTATAAAATCAAAGCAATTTAGTTACTTCCTAGATACGATAGGGGTACAAGGCATTGGGTAAATACAGCCATTCCAAATGAGAGAAGTTGGCCAAGCAGAGGGGCTACAGGATCCATGCAAGTCCAAAATCCAGCAGGACAGTCAAATCTGAAAGCTCCAAAATGATTTCCTTTGACTCCATGTCTCACATGCATGTCATGCTGATTTTAAGAGGTAGGTTCCATGGTCTTGGGCAGTTCTGCCTCTGTGACTTTGCAGGGTACAGCCTTCCTCTTGACTGCTTTCACGGGCTGGTATTGAGTGTCTGTTGGCACCTTTTCCAGGCACACAGTGCAGGCTGTCAGTGGATCTACCCTTCTGGGGTCAGGAAGATGATGGCCCTCTTCTCACAGCTCCACTAGGCGGTAGGTACCCCAGTAGGGACTTGGGCTTTGACCCCACATTTCCCTTCCACACTGCCCTAGCAGAGGTTCTCCATGAGGGCCCTACCCTTGCAGCACACTTCTGCCTGGGCATCCAGGCATTTCCATACATCCACTGAAATCTAGGTGGAGGTTCCCAAACCCCAATTCTTGACTTCTGTGCACCAGCAGGCTCAGCACCATGTGGAAGCTGCCAAGGCTTGGGACTTGTACCCTCTGAAGCTACGGCCCAAGGTCTGTTTTGGCCCCTTTCAGCCATGGCTGGAGCAGCTGGGATTCAGGGCACCAAATCCCTAGGGTGCACACAGCACAGGGAGCCTGGGCCTGGCCCACGAAACCACTTTTTCCTTCTAGGCCTCTGGGTCTGTAATGGAACGGGCTGCCATGAAGACCTCTGACATGCCCTGGAGACATTTTCCCCATTGTCTTGGGGTTGACATTAGGCTCTTATGCAAATTTCTGTAGCTGGCTTGAATTCTTCCTCAGAAAATGGAGTTTTCTATACCATTGTCAGACTGCAAATTTTTTGAACTTTTATACTGTCCTTCCCTTATAAAACTAAATGCCTTTAAGAGCACCCAAGTCACCCTAGAATGCGTTGCTGCTTAGAAATTTCTTCCACCAGATATCCTAAATCATCTCTCTCAAGTTCAGAGTTTCACAAATCTCTAGGGCAGGGGCAAAATGCTGCCAGTCTCTTTGCTAAAACATAACAAGAGTCACCTTTCTTCCAGTTCCAAACAAGTTCCTCATCTCCATCTGAGACCACCTCAGCCTGGACCTTACTGTTCATATCACTTTCAGCATTTTTGTCAAAGCCATTCAACAAGTCTCTAGGAAGTTCCAAACTTTCCCATATTGTCCTGTCATCTTCTGACCCCTCCAAACTGTTCCACCCTCTGCCTGTTATCCAGTTCCAAAGTCACTTCTACATTCAGGTATCTTTTCAGCAGTGCCTCACTCTACTAGTACCAATTTACTGTATTAGTCCGTTTTCGCACTGCTGATAAAGACATACCCGGCCGGGCGCGGTGGCTCAAGCCTGTAATCCCAGCACTTTGGGAGGCCGAGACGGGCGGATCACGAGGTCAGGAGATCGTAGACCATCCTGGCTAACACGGTGAAACCTCGTCTCTACTAAAAAATACAAAAAACTAGCCGGGCGTGGTGGCGGGCGCCTGTAGTCCCAGCTACTTGGGAGGCTGAGGCAGGAGAATGGCGTGAACCCGGGAGGCGGAGCTTGCAGTGAGCTGAGATCCGGCCACTGCACTCCAGCCTGGGCGACAGAGCGAGACTCCGTCTCCAAAAAAAAAAAAAAAAAAAGACATACCCAAGACTGGGCAATTTATACAGGAAAAACGTTTAATAGACTTACAGTTCCACATAGCTGGGGAAGTCTCACAACCATGGTGACAGAAAGCAAGGAGGAGCAAGTCATGTCTTATGTGGATGGCGGCAGGCAAAGAGAGAGCTTGTGCAGGGAAACTCCCATTTTTAAAACCATCAGATCTTGTGAGACTCATTCACTACCACAAGAACAGTGCAGGAAAGACTCGCCCCCATAATTGAGTCACCTCCCACCAGGTTCCTCACACAACATGTGGGAACTGTGGGAGTTACAATCATGAGATTTGGGTGGGGACACAGCCAAACCATATCACCTCCACAGTACACTGATGTAATAATAGTAAGACACAGTCTTGGAGCACTTGAAATGTGAAACTTTTCCTCAGGACTTGTTAGCTTTCTAAGAATGTGGAACCCTATGCATAGATGTGTAAATATGTGGATGGATGGATATTTAACAGTATGCATGAAGTATTGCTCATGAGGTTTTACTCAATCTCTAGGTGAATTAGTAATCAGATTACCCAAAGCTCCCACCCTATACATACAACTAGGCTATCAAGTATGACCAGCTCCACCCTGCATCGTTTTATTATAAACTATCAGCTGTGGTGTCAGGGGCTGTGTTAGGCTGTTCTTGTGTTGTTATAAAGAAGTACCTGAGACTGGATAATTTATAAAGAAAAGAAGCTTAATTGACTTATGGTTCTGTAGGCTGTATGGGAAGCACGATGTGGGCATCTGCTCAGCTTCTGGGGAGGAGGCCTCAGGGAACTTTTACACCTGGTGGAAGGTAAAGCAGGAGCAGGCACGTCACATGTCAAGAGCAGGAGCAAGACAGAGAGAGAGAGTGGCACAGGGAGGTGCTACATATTTTTAATCAACTAGACTTCATGCTAACTCACTATTGTGAGCACATCACCACGCCATGAGGTATCTGCCCCCGTGACTCAAACACCTCCCACCAGGCTCTACCTCTAGTACTGGGGATTACAATTGAACATGAGATTTAGAGGGGACAGTATCCAAACTATCAGGGGCCCACCATAAGTAGGAAATTCCAATTCCTAGTTGCTTCCCAGGAGCAGGGTCAGAGGGATACCAATTTCGTTATTACACAATAGTCTCTGTGGAAGGATCTAAAATGCCTTTTTTGCTTTACAGAACTACAGTATACTGTATATACTGTGTTGGCTATACTGTGAATATAATTCTGTAGCTAAGAACTCTGTCCTATTTATACTAACAATCTTACTCAGCTTATAATCACCTAACATGGTCTAATTGAGATGTTTGAGACCAACACGATAAGAATATATGAGCTATTCTTAAAAAATAAAAGATTTCTAGATTTGTTTTATCATTTATAAATTGTTCTGGTTTATTTTGATAAGTCTTTGGCTTTGAGACTTAGTTTTATGTGAAAAGATTTTATTTAACTCAATGATTCCCCTCTGGGATTTGGCAATATCTGAAGATAGTTTTGTTTGTCACAACTGGACATGCTGCTGACCTCTAGTGAATAAAGACCAGTGATGCTGCCAGATATCCTACAATGTGCTGATCAGTTCCCCACAATGAAGAATTAGCTAACTTAAAATGTCAGAAGTGCCAATGTTTAGAAACTCTGATTTAACAGTTATTTTCTCATTGTGCAGTTACTATTTTCTTTACATTTGATATACAATCATGTGTTGCTTAACATCATAAACTGTGCTTAGATGGTATGTAGCCTACTTACACTCCTAGGCTATATAGTATATCCTATTCCTCCTAGGCTGTAGTCCCCTGTATATCATGTTACTGTATTGAATACTGTAGCAGTTATAACACAATGGTATTTGTATATTTAAACCTTACCAAACATAGAAAATATACAGTAAAGGCCAGGTGCGGTGACTCACGCCTGTAATCCGAGCACTTTGGGAGGCCTAGGCGGGCAGATCACGAGGTCAGGAGATCGAGACCATCCTGGCTAATACGGTGGTGAAACCCCATCTCTACTAAAAATACAAAAAATTAGCCGGGCGTGGTGGTGGGCACCTGTAGTCCCAGCTACTCGGGAGGCTGAGGCAAGAGAATGGCGTGAACCCGGGAGGTGGAGCTTGCAGTGAGCCGAGATCGCACCACTGCACTCCAGCCTGGGTGACAGTGGGAGACTCCATCTCAAAAAAAAAAAGATAATATACAGTAAAAATGCAGTATAAAAGTTCTGTTATAATCTTATGGGGTCCGCATCTTATAAGTGGCCTGTCATTGGCAGGAATGTCATTATATGGTGCATGACCATATACTTCAGCTTTTTAAAAGACTGTAAATTTTAGGATTTAAATAAATTTATGTGGAAATGAGAAAGAGGAATCACTTATAATCCCACATGGTTGCAAGTGAAATACAGTAAGAAACCCCACATATGTATATACACAACCACACTAAACACAAAACAAAATAAAAATAAGTAGAAGAACATAAGATAGTATGTTTGTCCCAATTTGAATAGGTTTTTAACTACTAAAGGAAAAAAGAAGCTGTTGTTAAAATAAGTTGACACTTTGAATTGAAAAGAATTTGTTTCCATTTATGCAGAGAAAAACTTTTTAATTAGATACTATAAGGAACTGACTTGAATTTGTAAAGACTATACAAATTAAAAATGATTGATTAATCAATTTGGGCGCGTTGGCTCATGCCTGTAATCCCAGCCATTTGGGAGGCCAAAGCAGGCAGAGTTGGAGACCAGCCTGGCCGACATAGCAAAACCCCCTCTCTAGTAAAAATACAAAAATTAGCTGGGAGTGATGGTACACGCCTGTAGTCCCAGCTACTCAGGAGGCTGAGGCACGAGAATCGCTTCAATCCAGGAGGCAGAAGTTGCAGTGGGCCGAGATTGTGTCACTGCACTCCAGCCTGGATGACACAGTGAGATTGTATCTGAAAAAAAAAAAAAAAAAAAAAAAAGATTGGTTAGGCAGTTTATATAAGTAAACCACTGAAAAATTATTCTACTTCATGTGAGACATATATACGTCTATTGAATGATGAATGGAAAAAAGAACATACATCCCTGGGTCTACTAAATTAATACAAATAAACTGATAAAACTTTATTGGTTGAACTTTGTGAATATTAATATAAAAATTTTTGATGTAATTAGCTGGTTTGGGGGGGTGAAAAAAATGTAACCAGAACCTTAAAACTAATAGTTTTTTAAAAAAATTTCAACTTTTATTGTAAACTCAGGGTACACGTGCAGGTTTGTTATATTTTTATATTGCGTGATGCTGAAGTTCAGGGTGTGATTGATCCTATCATCCAGGTGGTCAGCATAGTACCCAATAGGTAGGTTTTCAGCCCTTATTCCCCTTCCTCCCTTCCTCCTTTTGGGGTCCACTGTCTGTTGTTTCCTTTTTTGTCTTCATGTGTACCCAACATTTAGCTCTCACTTATAAGTCAGAACATGCAGTACTGCAGCTTCACCAGCATCTGTATTTTGACTTTTTAATAATAGCTATTCTGGCTGATGTATCTGAGATGGTATCTCACTGTGGTTTTGATTTACATTTGTCTGATGATTAGTGATGATTGGTATGTTGAGCATTGTTTCGTATGCTTGTTGATTGTACATACGTCTTTTCAGAAGTGTGTGTTCATGTCCTTTGCCTACTTTTTAATGGTGTTTGGTTTTTGCTTGTTAACTTTTGTTCAAGTTCCTTATAGATTCTGGATATTAGACCTTTGTCAGATGAATAATTTGTGAATATTTTCTCCCATTCTGTAGGATGTCTGTTGACTCTGTTGATAGTTTATTTTGCTGTATAGAAGCTCTCTAATGAGGTCTCACTTGACTATTTTTGTTTTTGTTGTGATCGCCATTGAGGTCTTAGCCATAAATTCTTTGCTAAAGCCTGTGTCCAGAATGGTATTTCCTAGCTTTTCTTCTAGGACTTTTATAGTTTGACCTCTTATATTTAAATATTTGATCTATCTTGAGTTAATTTTTGTATATAGTAGAAGGTGTAGGGGTCCAGTTTCATTCTTCTAAATATGAGTAGCCAGTCATCCCAGCACCATTCATTGAATGGGGTGTCCTTTCCCCATTGCTTATTATTGTCCAATTTGTCAAAGATCAGATAGTTATAGGTGTGCAGTTTTATTTCTGGGTTCTCTATTCTGTTCCATTGATCTGTGTCTCTGTTTTTGTATCAGTACCATGCCATTTTGGTTCCTTATAGTATAGTTAATGTAATGTCTCCAGGTTTGTTCTTTTTTCTTAGAGTTGCTTTGGCTGTTCAGGCTCTTTTTTGGGTTCCATATGAATTTTTAAATATTTTAAATTTTTTTCTAATTTTGTACAAAATGATGTTTGTAGTTTGATAGGAATGACATTGAATCTGTAGATTGTTTTCAGCAGTATGGTCTTTTTTTTTTTTTTTTTTTTTTTTTTTTTTTTTTTTTTTTTGAAGCAGAGTCTTCTTCTGTTGCCTAGGCTGGAATACAGTGGTGGGATCTCAGCTCACTACAACCTCTGTCTCCTGAGTTCAAGTGATTTTTATGCCTCAGCCTCCCTAGTAGCTGGCATTACAGGCGTGTGCCACCATGCTCAGCTGATTTTAGTATTTTGGGTAGAGATGGGGTTTCGCCATGTTGGCAAGGCTGGTCTTGAACTCCTGGCCTCAAGTAGTCTGCCAGCCTCAGCCTCTTACAGTGCTGAGATTACAGGTGTGAGCCATCATGCCTCGCCAGTTCTTGTAGAGATCTTTTACCTTTTGGTTAGATATATTCCTAGGATTTTTGTTGTTGTTGTTGTTGTTTGGCTTTCAGCTTGAATGTTATTGGTATGTGTAAATACTTACGTTGATTTTGTGTCCTGAAGCTTTATTGAAGTTGCTTATCAGTCCTGGGAGTCTTCATGGAGTTTAGCATTTTCTAGGTACAGAATCATATTGTCAGCAAAGAGAGATAATTTGACTTCTCTTTGTATTTGGATGCCTTTTCTGTCTTTCTCTTGCCTGATTGCTCTAGCTAGAACTTCCAGTACTATTTTGAATAGAGGTGGTGAGAGGGGACATCCTTGTCTTGTTCCATTCCTTAAGGGAAATGCTTTCAGCTTTTGCCCCTTCAGAATGTTAGCTGTGAGTTTGTTATAGATTACTCTTACTGTTTTGAGATATGTTTCTTTGATTCATAGTTTGTTGAGGGTTTTTATTGTGAAGGGACGTTGGATTTTATCAAAAGCATTTTCTTTGCCTGTTGAGATAATCGTATGGTTTTTGTTTTTAGTTCTGTTTGTGGTGAATCACATTTATTGATTTGTGTATAAAACATAGTCTTTTTGGAAAATGAATTTGAGCGATCAAACTATTTGACAGAAGTGTTTATAGCTATTATTTTTAAATTAATTTTTTATTGTGGTAAGGTATAACTGAATTTACAATAATTTATACACACACACACACATACTTAGGCATTTGCCATTGAAAGTAATGGCAAAACTGCAATTACTTTTGCACCAACCTAATGATATTGGCCAGGTGCAGTGGCTCACTGCTATAATCCCAGCACTTTGGGAGACTGAGGTGGGTGGATTGCTTGAGGTCAGGAGTTTGAGACCAGCCTGGCCAACATGGTGAAACCCCATCTTTACAAAAAAAAAAAATCTATGTCTATATCTATATGTTTTATAATAATTGACATTAAGTACATTCACATTGTGTAACCAGTACCATTATTCGTCACCATAATTTTTATTATCTCAAGCTGAAACTATATATAACTCTATTATTTTTCATGGTAATGGAGAAATTATGGTAAAGAATTATTTTAAACAGTGTACAGGGAAGCATTCTGGATTTGAGGACTTGGATCTATGTCCTGACTGCCATTTACTTACCTATATTATCTGATAGAATATCATTATCATTATTTTTCTATCTGTTGTTTTAAGGCTCACAATAATAAGTTTATAGGGAATATTGTACAATGTTGATTTTGTGATTGATAAGGATCCAAAAAGATTATAGAGTTTTCTGAATAGTTGATGGGTGTTTCAAAATAATTCCATGTGAAGTTAAATATATAATAAAGTTTACACTGGAAATTAACCGTTAGCAAAGTTTTGTAAGTAGTTTTAAAAGTACTGTCTGGGTTGCATAAATTATTTGGAAAGGTTTTTATTCAGTGTGATTTCAGTAAACTTATTTATCTTTTCAGGTCTCTACAGCGGAACAATGTCGTTCTTCCCCCAAAAGCATGATTTGCTGCAATAAAAAATCCCTGTATCTTCCACAAGAAATGTCAGCTGTCTATATAGAATTCACAGAATATTACTATCCAGATGGAAAGGATTTTCCAAGTAAGAGAGTTTTTTATTATTATTTGTCCATTATTTGAGATGTTTTTTTCTTGTTAATATTTTTGAGTTTTATAAATATGAAAAATAAATAAAACTGTTATTGTTCCTTATTTATTATATTATTCCTTTTTTGAGAGAGAGCATCTCACTGTGTTACCCAGGCTGGTCTCAAACTCCTGGGCTCAAGCCATACTCTTGCCTTGGCCTCCCAAAGTATTGGGATTGCAGGTGTGAGCCACTATGCCCAGCCCCTATTGTTCTTTATTCTTATTGTGTATAGTACATAAGTCTAGTCTAACAGTTTTAGATGTTGTTATTGTTTGTTCATGTATCCTTTTCCCTCCCTAGCTTGTAGAATCCTTGATGGCAGGAATCATGAGGTTTTTTCGTTTTTTTTTTTCCCCGATATGGAGTCTTGCTCTGTCGCTCAGGCTGGAGTACAGTGGCACGATCTTGGCTCACTGCAGCCTTGGCCTCCCGGGTTCAAGCAATTCTCGCGCCTCAGCCTCCTCAGTAACTGGGATTACAGGCATGCAGCACCAGGCCCAGCTAATTTTTTCTGTGTTTTTACTGGAGACAGAGTTTCATCTTGTTGGCCAGGCTGGTCTTGAACTCCTGACCTCAAGTGATCTGTCCACCTTGGACTCCCAAAGTGCTGGAATTACAGGCGTGAGCCACCATGTCCAGCACATCTGGTATTTATGATTCATTTTATTCCAGATATTCAACTTACTTTGTGCTTAATAGCTATTTGTTAAATTAAAGAATCAATGAAAGTTAGGTTATTTGTAGAATAAAGTCATTTGTAAAACTCCATTTATATTTCAGCTATATAACTTCATTTATATATTATTGAAGAAGTAACTGAAGTTGTCCTTTTAGCTGTAGAGATTTTTTTTTTTTTTTTTTTTGACTGTTTTAAAATGCCCACATGTATACTTTGGGCAACTTTTGGCATTTACAGTTTTCAGAAATACTGAATTACATGAGTTTTTATTTTTAGAAGCTTCTTTGGCTTTCTAACATTAAAATGATTGTACATTTTAGCTTCTTAACATTAAAATGATTGTATATTGTATTCTTTGAATATTAAAACTCTCTGCTATTGTCTCAGTTCATCTAGGAAGTCTTTTTTTTTTTTGGAGACAGCGTCTTGCTCTGTTGCCCAGGCTGGAGTGCAGTGGCATGATCTCGGGTCACTGGAACCTCTGCCCTCCTGGGCCCAAATGGTCCTTGTGCCTCAGGCTTCCAAGTAGCTGGGACTACATGTGCGTGCCAACACTCCCAGCTAATTTTTGTGTTTTTGGTAGAGATAGGGTTTTGTCATGTTGGCCAGGCTGGTCTCTAACTCCTGGCCTCAAGTGGTCTGCCCACCTCAGCCTCCCAAAGTGCTGGGATTACAGATGTGAGCCCCTGCACCTGTCCCATCTCGGAATTCTTAAACTAAATGTTGCCCTCTTTTATGTGATACCTTTTTCATCGTGTTAGGTGAAAATCATAGTTGAAAGTATTTAGATGAAATAGGTTTTGTTATCAGAGACGTAACAAGTTTTATGTCCTTTCTTTAAAAGTAGAACTCCCAAAATACTTAGACCTACTTGCCCATTTGTTTAATATTGATTTATTTTTATATATATATATTTTTTCTTTTCTTTTTTTTTTTTCTGAGACAGATTCTTGCTCTGTTGCCTATGCTGGAGTGCAGTGGTGCGATCTCAGCTCACTGCATCCTCCACCTACCGGGTTCAAGCAATTCTCCTGCCTCAGCCTCCTGAGTAGCTGGGACTACAGGCATGCACTACCACATCCTGCTGATTTTTGTAATTTTTTTTTTTAGTAGAGGCGAGATTTCTTTTCTCCTTGTTGGCCAAGCTGGTCTTGAGCTCTAGACCTCAAGTGATCTGACCTCCTTGGCTTCCAAAAGTACTGGGATTACAGGCATGAGCCACTGCACCCACCCTATTAATGTATGTTTTTAGTTTCAAAAGGAACTTCTGATCCTCATACCATAGATTTTGCCTTTGTTGCTAAATTAAAAGATAGCATCCTGGGAATTACAAAGATATCTATCTATTTTATTGCTTTATTCCTAGTTTGGGTGAAAATTCTGGCATTGGCCAGGTGCAGTGGCAATCCCAGCACTTTGGGAGGCTGAGGCAGGTGGATCACCTGAGGTCAGGAGTTCAAGATCAGCCTGACCAACCTGGTGAAACCCCGTCTACTAAAATACCAAATTAGCCGGGTATGGTGGCACATGCCTGTAATCTCAGCTACTTGGGAGGCTGAGGCAGGAAAATCGCTTGAACCAGGGAGGTGGAGGATGCGGTGAGCTGGGATCACACCATTATACTCCAGGCTAGGCAACAAAAGCGAAACTCCGTCTCAAATAAATAAATAAATTTAAAAAAATTAAAAAACTTTCTGGCATCTAATCCTATCTTCATGTTTCAAGAATCTTTTGTGGGTTTTTGTTTATCTGTGTGTATTTCTCATTTGTTTCTCTCAGCTGCCTTCCTAAGCAGATGAGAAAACTCAGATAGGTGAAGGAAGACATCTGCTCAGCATCTTATAGGGAATAAAATGGCACAGTTGAAACTCAGGCATTGTCTTGTAAATCTGAATTCATTGTTTTTTCCCCTCTGTATTACACTGCTCCCCTTTGCCCCTGTATTCACCACGGCCATTGTCTGTTATTGCATAATCGTAGTATTCCAGCCATACCCCCATAATTGTTTTTCTTAAATAAAATATGTCATTGAACAAGTAATTTTTAAAAATTTTATTCTATATTATTTCTATTAAAAAAATTTTTTTATTTCCATAGGTTATTGGGGAACAGGTGGTGTTTTGTTACATGAATAAGTTGTTTAGTGGTGATTTGTAAGATTTTGCTGCACCCATCACCGGAGCAGTATACCTTGTTTGTAGTCTTTTATTCCTCACCCCCTTCCCACCCCTTCCCCCAAGTCCTCAAAGTCCATTGTATCATTCTTATGCTTTTGCATCCTCATAGCTTAGCTTCCAGTTATGAGGAAGAACATATGATGTTTGGCTTTTCATTCCTGAGTTACTCATTCCTGAGTAACTACTAAAAGTAGTTACTATTATTACTTAGGATAATAGTCTCCAGTCTCATCCAGGTTGATGCAAATGCCATTAATTCATTCCTTTTTATGGCTGAGTAGTATTCTGTTATATACACACACACACACACACCACAGTTTCTTTATCCACTCATTGATTGCTGGGCATTTGGGTTGGTTCCACGTTTTGTAGTTGTGAATTTTGCTGCTATAAACGTGTGTGCAAGTATCTTTTTCATACAATGACTTCTTTTCCTCTGGGCAGGTACCCAGTAGTGGGATTGCTGGATCAAATGGTAGTCTTACTTTTAGTGCCTTTTTTTTTTGAGATGGAGTCTTATTCTGTCACCCAGGCTGGAGTGCAGTGGCGTGATCTGGGCTCACTGCAACCTCTACTTCCCGGGTTCAAGCAATTCTCCTCCCTCAGCCTCCTGAGTAGCGCCACTGCACCCAGCTAATTTTTGTATTTTTAGAGATGGGGTTTCACCGTGTTGGCCAGGCTGGTTTTGAACTCCTGATCTTGTGATCCGCCTGCCTCAGCCTCCTAAAGTGCTGAGATGACAGGCATGAGCCACCACGCTCTGCCTACTTTTAGCTCTTTAAGGAATCTCCACACTGTTTTCCATAGTGGTTGTACTAGTTTATATTCCCACCAGCAGTGTAGAAGTATTCTCTGTTCACCACATCAGTGCCAACATCTACTATTTTTTGATTATGGCTTTTCTTGCAGTGAGAATGGTGGTATCACATCGTGGTTTTGATTTGAATTTCCCTGATCATTAGTGATGTTGAACATTTTTTTTTTCTGTTTGTTGGCCACTTATATATGTTCTTTTGAGAACTATATACTCATTGTCTCAGCCATCAATCCCTTTTTGGTGGGATTGTTTGTTTTTTTCTTGTTGATTTGAGTTCATTGTAGCTTCTGGTTATTAGTCCATTGTCAGATGTATATAGATCGTGAAGAGTTTTTCCCACTTTGTGGGTTGTCTGTTTACTAACTGTTCCTTTTGCTGTGCAGAGCTCTTTAATTAAGTCTCAGCAATTTATCTTTGGTTTTTTATTACATTTCCTTTTAGGTTCTTGGTCATGAAATCCTTGTGTAAGCCAATGTGTAGAAGAGTGTTTCCAATGTTGTCTTCTAGAATTTTTATAGTTTCAGGGCTTAGATTTAAGTCCTTAATCCATCTTGAGTTGATTTTTGTATAAAGTGAGAGATGAGGATCCAGTTTCATTCTCCCACATATGGCTAACCAATTATCCCAGCACCATTTGTTGAAAAGTGTGGCCTTTCCCCACTTTATGTTTTTATTTGCCTTGTTGAAGAACAGTTAGCTGTAAGTATTTGGGTTTACTTCTGGATTCTCTATTCTGTTCCATTGTTCTATGTGCCTATTTTTATACCAGTACCATGCTGTTCTGGTGACTATGGCCTTATAGTATAGTTTGAAATCAGGTAATATGATGCCTCCAGTTTTGTTCTTTTTGCTTAGTCTTGCTTTGGCCATGTGGGCTCTTTTTTGGCCCCATATGAATTTTTGAATTGTTTTTTCCAGTTCTGTGAAGAATGATGGTGGTATTTGGATGGGAATTGGATTGAATTTGTAGATTGCTTTTGGCAATATGGCCATTTCCCAATATTGATTCCACCCATCCAAGAGCATGGGATGTGTTTCCATGTGTTTGTGTCATCTATGATTTCTTTCAGCAGTGTTTTGCAGTTTTCCTTATAGAGGTCTTTCACCTCCTTGGTTAGGTATATTCCTAACTTTTTAAATTTTATTATTATTATTTTTTTCGCTGTTGTAAAGGGGTTGAGTTCTTGATTTGATTCTCAGCTTAATCATTGTTGGTGTATAGAAGAGCTACTGATTTGTGTACATTAATTTTGTATCTGGAAACTTTGCTGAATTCTTTTATCAGTTCTAGGAACTTTCTGGAGGAGTCTTTAGTAGGGTTTTTTAGGTAAATAATCATATCATCAGCAAACAGTGACAGTTTGACTTCCTCTTTACCTATTTGGATGCCCTTTATTTTCTTCTCTTGTCTGATTGTTCTGCCCAGGACTTCTAGTACTGTGTTGAAGAGGAGTGGTGAGAGTTGGCATCCTTGTCTTGTTCCAGTTCTCGGAGGGAATGCTTTCAACTTTTCCCCATTTAGTATTACGTTGGCTGTGCGTTTGTCAGAGATGGCTTTTATTATATTGAGGTATGTCCCATGTATGCTGTTTTTACTGAGAGTTTTAATCATAAAGCGTTGCTGGATTTTGTCGAATGCTTTTTCTGCATCTATAGAAATGATCATGTGATTTTTGTTTTTAATACTGTTTCTTTGGTGTATCACATTTATTGACTTGCGTATGTTAAACCATCTCTGGTATGCATCCCTGGTATGAAACCCACTTGATCATGGTGGATTATATTTTTGATATGTTGTTGGATTCGGTAAGCTAGTATTTTGTTAAGGATTTTAGCATCAATGTTCATCAAGCATATTGGTCTGCTTTCTTTTTTGGTTATGCCCTTTCCTGGTGTTGGTATTAGGGCAATACTGGCTTCATAGAATGATTTAGGGAGGGTTTCCTCTTTCTCTATCTTTGTGGAATAGTGTCAGTAGGATTGATACCAATTCTTTGAATGTCTGGTAGAATTCTACTGTGAATCCATCTGGTCCTGGACTTTTTTTTGTTGGTAATTTTTAAATTATTTCAGTTTGACTGCTTGTTATTGGTCTGTTCAGACTATCTAATTCTCCCTGATATAAGCTAGGAGGGTTGTATTTTTCCAGGAATTCTTCCATCTCTTCTAGGTTTCCTAGTATGTGCATGTAAAGGTGTTCATAGTTGCATTGAATGACCTTTTGTATTTCTGTGGTGTCAGTTGTAATCTCTCCCATTTTGTTTCTTACTGAGCTTATTTGGATTTTCTTTCTTCTTAGTTAATCTTGCCAGTGGTCTATCAATTTTATTTATCTTTTCAAAGAACCAACTTTTTGTTTAATTTGTCTTTTGTATTGTTTTTGTTTGTTTCAATTTCATTTAGTTCTGGTCTGATCTTGGTCATTGCCTTTCTTCTGCTGGGTTTGGGTTTGGTTTGTTCTTGTTTCTCTAGTTCCTTAAGGTGTGACCTTAGATTATCTGTTTGTGCTGTTTCAGACTTTTTAATGTAGGCATTTAGAACTATAAACTTTCCTCTCAGCGCCACCTTTGCTGTGTCCCAAAGGTTTTGATAGGTTGTGTCACTATTGTTCAATTCGAAGAATTTTTAAATTTCCATCTTGATTTCATTTTTGACCCAGTGATCATTCAGGAGCAGGTTATTTAATTTCCAGGTATTTGCATGGTTTTGAAGGTTCCTTTGAAGTAGATTTCCACTTTTATTCCATTGTGATCTGAGAGAGTGCTTGATATAATTTCAACTTTCTTAAATTTATTGAGGCTCTTTTTGTGGCCTATCATATAGCCTATCTCTTGGCGAAAGTCTGTTGAATAGAATGTGTATTCTGCAGTTGTTGGATGGAATGTTCTGTAAATATCTGTTAAGTCCATTTGTTCCAGAGTATAGTTTTGTTTTCTTTTGTTTTGTTTTGTTTTTGAGATGGAGTCTTGCTTTGTTGCCCAGGCTGGAGTGCAGTGGCATGATCTCGGCTCACTGCAAACTCTGCCTCCCGAGTTCACGCTATTCTCCTGCCTCAGCCTCCAGAGTAGCTGGGACTACAGGCACCTGCCACTATGCCTGGCTAAGTTTTTGTATTTTTTTTTTTTTAAGTAGAAATGGGGTTTCACTGTGTTAGCCAGGATGGTCTCGATCTCCTGACCTCATGATCCGCCTGCCTCAGCCTCCCAAAGTGCTGGGATTACAGGCATGAGCCACCGTGCCTGGTCAGAGTATAGTTGAAATCCATTGTTTCTTTGTTGACTTTCTGTCTTGATGACCTGTCTAGTGCTGTCAGTTGAGTATTGAAATCCCCCACTATTATTGTGTTGCCATCTATCTCATTTCTTAGGCCTATTAGTAATTGTTTTGTAAATTTGGGAACTCCAGTGTTAGATGCATATATGTTAGGATTGTGATAGTGTCCTGTTGGACAAGGCCTTTTATCATTGTATAATGTCCCTCTTTGTCTTTTTTAACTGCTGTTGCTTTAAGGTTTGTCTGTTATAAGAATAGCTACTCCTGCTTGCTTTTGATGTCCATTTGTATGAAATGTCTTTTTCCACCCCTTTACCTTAAGTTTGTGTGAGTCCTTATTTGTTAGGTGAGTCTCTTGAAGGCAGCAGATGGTTGGTGAATATCGGGGGAATCCGCCCCCAAAATTTCAATGTATGTTCTTTCTATTTTCCCTAAGTGTTGGCCGATCTGAGAAATAAAGAGAAAGAGTACAAAGAGAGGAATTTTACAGCTGGACTTCCAGGGTGACATCACATAGCAGTAGGACCGTGATGCCCACCTGAGCCACAAAACCAGCAGGTTTTTATTAAGGACTTCAAAAGGGGAGGGGGTGTACGAACAGGGAGTAGGTCACAAAGATCACATGCTTCAAAAGGCAGAAAGGAGAACAAAGATCACATGCTTCTGAGGCCAATAAAGATCACAAGGCAAAGAGCAAAGCAAAGATCACAAGGCAAAGGTCAAAATAAAAAACTCCTGATAAGGGTCTATGTTCAGCTGTGCACGCATTGTCTTGATAAACATCTTAAACAACAGAAAACAGGGTTCAAGAGCAGAGAACTGATCTGACCTCAAATTTACCAGGGAGCAGTTTTTTCCCCACCCTAATAAGCCTGAGGGTACTGCAGGAGACCAGGGTGTGTTTCAGTTGTTATCTCAACTGCGTAAGACAGATACTACCAGGGCAGCCGTTTATAGACCTTCCCCCAGGAATGCAATTCCTTTCCCAGGGTCTTAATTATTAATATTCCTTGCTAGGAAAAGAATTTAGTGATATCTTCCCTACTTGCACGTCTGTTTATAGGCTCTCTGCAAGAAGAAAAATATGGCTGTATTCTGCCCAACCCTGCAGTCAGACGGACCTTATGGTTATCTTCCCTTGTTCCTTGAAAATCACTGTTATTCTGGTTTTTTTCAAGGTGCACTGATTTCATATTGTTCAAACACACATTTTACCATCAATTTATACAGTTAATGCATTCATCACAGTGGACCTGAGGTGACATATCCTCAGCTTACTATGAAGATAACAGGATTAAGAGATTAAAGTAAGACAGGCTATAAGAGTATTATTAGGGAAGTGATAAATGTCCATGAAATCTTCACAATTTATGTTCCTCTGCCATGGCTCCAGCCGGTCCCTCCGTTCGGGGTCCCTGACTTCCCACAACAGGTGAATTCTTATCTATTCTGCAGTTCTGTATCTTTTAAGTGGAACATTTAGGCCATTTACATTTAGTGTTAGTATTGAGACATGAGGTACCATTCTATTCATCATGCTGTTTGTTGCCTGTATGCCTTTTTTTTTAAATTGTATTTTTGTTTTATGGATCCTCTGAGATTTATGCTTTAAAGAGATTCTGTTGTGTTTCCAGGATTTGTTTCAAGATTTGGAGCTCCTTTGAGCAGTTCTTAGTTCTGGTAGTGGTGACTTGCTAGTGGCGAATTATCTCAGCATTTGTTTGTCTGAAAAACACTGTATTTTTACTTCATATGTGAAGCTTAGTTTCACTAGATATAAAATTCTTGACTGATAATTGTTTTGTTTGAGGAAGCTGAAGATAGGGCCAGAATCCCTTCTAGCTTCTAGATTTTTTGCTGAGAAATCTGCTGTTAATCTGATAGATTTTCCTTTATAGGTTACCTGGTGCTTCTGTCCCAGAGGTCTTAAGATTCTTTCCTTTGTCTTAACTTTAGATAACCCGATGACAATGAGCCTAGGCAATCATCTTTTGCGATGAATTTCCCAGGTGTTCTTTGTGCTTCTTGTATTTGGATGTCTAAGTCTGTAGCAAGGTCAGGGAAGTTTTCCTCAATTATTCCCCCAAGTATGTTTTCCAAACTTTTAGATTTCTCTTCCTACTTAGGAACACCAATTATTCTTAGGTTTGGTCATTTAACATAATCCCAGACATCTTGGAAACTTTGTTAATATTTTCTTATTCTTTTTTTCTTTGTCTTTGTTGGACTGGGTTAATTCAAAGACCTTGTCTTTGAGCTCTGAATTTCTTTCTTCTACTTATTCAGTTCTATTGCTGAGACTTTCTAGAGCATTTTGCATTTCTATGAGTGTGTCTGTTTATTCCTGAAGTTTTGATTGATTTTTATTTATGCTATCTATTTCCTTGAATATTTTTTTCACTTCTTGTATCATTTTTTGGATTTCCTTACACTGGGCTTCGCCTTTCTCTGGTGCCTCCCTGATTAGCCTAGAATTCTTTCTCAGGTAAATCAGGGATTTCTTCTTGGTTTGGGTCCATTGCTGGTGAGCTAGTGTGATTTTTTTGGAGATGTTAAAGAACTTTGTCTTATCATATTAACAGAGTTGTTTTTCTGGTTCTTTCTTATTTGGGTAGGCTCTCTCAGAGGTAATGTCTGGGACTGAAGGCTGTTGTTCAGACTCTTTTGTCCCATGACATGTTCCCTTGAAGTGGCATTATCCCTTTTTTTTTTTTTTTTTTTGAGACAGTTTCACTCTTGTTGCCCAGGCTGCAGTGCAATGGCATGACCTAGGCTCACCGCAGTCTTCGCCTCCTGGGCTCAAGTGATTCTCCCGCCTTAGCCTCCCGAGTAGCTGGGATCACAGGCGTGCATCACCACACCCGGCTAATTTTGTATTTTTAGTAGAGACGGGGTTTCTCTATGTTGATCAGGCTGGTCTTAAACTCCTGACCTCAGGTGATCTGCCCGCCTTGGCCTCCCAAAGTGCTGGGATTACAGGCGTGAGCCACTGCACCTGGCCGGTATTCTCCTTTTTTTCCTATGGGTGTGGATTCTGAGAGCCGAGCTGTAGTGATTGTTATCTCTCTTCTAGATCTAGACACCCAGCAAGTCTACCAGGCTGTGGGCTGGTACTGGGGGTTGTCTGCAGAGTCCTGTGATGTGAACCATCTGTGGCTCAGCCATGAGTACCAGTCCAATATTTGGGTTGTCTCTCGGGTCCTGCAGGAGCAATCTGTGTCCTTCAGAGGGTGTATAGGTCCTCTCAGTTTTCCTGATTTATTCCTGTAGTCGTTCTGGAGCAAAACTTCACCATGTGAGCCTCCACACACTGCTATGTCCGTCCAAGTTGGAGCTGCAAACTAGTCCTGCCTCCTGCCTGCCACCTTGTCCCTAAACAAGTAATTTTTCTTCAGAGTTAAGAGTAGTTTCCAGTATTTATGACTTCTAAGCTGTTTTTTTTTTTTTTAGATATTCTTTTCTTTTTTTTTTGAGACACAGCTTCACTCTGTGCCTAGGCTGGAGTACTGTGGCACAATGATGGTTCACTGCTGCCTCAAACTCCTGGACTCGAGTGATCTTCCCATCTTAGCCTCGCTAATAGCTAGGATTATAGGCATGAGCCATCATGTCCAGCTAATTTTAAATTTTTTATAGGTACAAGATCTCACTCTGTTGCCTGGGCTAGTCTCAAACTCGTGGGCTCAAGCCATCCTCCTGCTTTGGCCTCCCAAAGCACTGGGATTACAGACATGAGCCAACACTCCCAGCCATCTAGGCTTGTTTATACAAGTTTTGTTAGCATGTACCAAAGGAATTATAATCTCATTCTATAATCTGTACTTTTTTTTTTCTGAAAAAAATTAACAAAATTCCTTCCTTGCGTGTTAAACTTGACCCCCGTGGATACCTGGTAGTGGAATTTCTAGATTATGTTTAACTATTTTTTAATTTAATTTTTTCTTAGAGAAATTTTCAAAAATAAAAGTAGAGAATATAGTATGTTGAACCCTCATATAGATGAGTTAATTTTCATTCCTCATTATCTCTATTTTGAACAGTACTAAATGTTCCAACTTTTATAATCTCTTAACTTTCCTTTTACCATTGTGAAAGTAACATATGCATTATATTTTAACAATAAAGAAGAAAAAGCCAAAAAAACAATGCTTGTAAGCTTGCGGTTTGGAGACATCTGCTCAAATGTAAGTATATTCATTTGTTAGGGCTGCTATAACAAACACCACAGACTAGGTGACTTAACAGAAATTTATTGTCTCACAGTACTGAGGCTAGAGGTCCAAGATGAAGACTTCAGCGGGATTGTTTCTTCTGAGACTGCTCTCCTTATAGATGGTCATCTTCCGCCTATATTTTCACATGGTCTTCCCTCTGTGTATGTGTGTTTGTCCCTCCTGTTCTGCTCTTATAAGGATATGAGTCACAATGGACTAGGGCCCACCCAGTGAACTCATTTTACCATAATTGTCTCTTTAAAGGCTTTAGCTCCAAATACATTCTGAGCTACAGGGAGATAGAACTTCAGTAAATGCATTTTGGAGGGACACAGTTCAACCCATAGCAATAAATATAGCGTTGTTAGTCTTGTTTTTTAATGCATGTATTTCTTTTACATATTTAATTTGCACCCTGCTTCTTTTCCTTAGTGATATCAGAATATTCAATGTTTCTACAAGCTGCTTTTAAGTATTATTAGCTACATACTAATCTATTTCATAAGTAGACTTCTGTTGGAAACCGCATATAGATCTTTCTAGTGCTTAGTGTCCTGGGTTCCTTTTTCAGTCCCACATCTGCTCTCAGGCTTCTTTCTGTGCTCTAGCTCTTGGGCAGCGTTTGCTCCCTAGTCTACTCTGTGGCTGCCATCATCAATCAATCTACGTTGAGATATTCCCTCTCCTTCCTTTCCTTTCAGAGTTTGATGCAGTGTCTGCAGCACTCACTTTATTTCTATTCCCAAAGGCAAGCACCTACACTTCACAATTGCATGTCTCTGATAGACTTAATTGTAATTTTTCTCTGTTTGTATCTGTCTCATGTAATAAACTATGACCTTTTAAGGAAAAAGGACCATGCCCTATTTCTTTTGGTGTTCTTTGTGCTTAGGGTAAGACAGACAATGTAGTTGACATTTAGTGGATCTTAAAGGAAAGTGAATGAATAAATGAATAACATAAGCAAATAAACCATATTCAGGACATTGTTACAGTGTTCCCTCTCCACTGGTGTCTCACACCTTAGATTTATTTTTCTTAAATTTAGTCTAAATGCTCTAGATATGCATAACTTTAGCTTTGGTAGGAATAAATATGTCTGAATTTTTAGAATAAAAGATCTTCATCATGGTGCTCTGAAAACAAAATGACTGGTATGGTAGAAAAATATGTGTATTTCAGGAAGCGATGTACCCTCTAATTATAAATATTAGTTTATTTTGGGAGAGCTATGAAAAAGAGTGAATTCATTTTATTGTTGAGGAGATACTTGGTTTTCACATTGCTCCAAGCACTATTACAGGCCTTGATTAAAAGTGGGGAATAAATTTATGCGTGGTCCCTCCTTTCAAGGAGAACCTGCTAGCATAGCACTTGCATAAAAAATTGGTCATTAGACTTAGCTCTCTTATTTTAGAGGATTTAGATTAAGATTCAGGTTGTAAAGTCTACAGAAATACATAATCGAGGACCACTTTGATGTGATACTTCATCAAGAAGGTAATGTTTTTACAAGTTCTTGGTGAATACAACCTTAGGAAAGAAATTGAAACAGTGCTTCCTGTTTTATGCAGTTAGTTTTAGATTAATTTATATATTCAAGATATTCATGTGTTTTGTATATTTATATGTTATAGATATTTTAAAATATTAAAACTTTTTTTCAGTTAGGCATGGGAAATTTTTTTTGTCTATCTAAATGTGTTTGTTATTCACATGTATCACTATGATTTTGTAAATAACACCTCAAATTTGTTTTAAGAAAGAATAAAACTGACTAAACATGTACTTTTTGTTCTCAGGGAAGATTTAGAAACATACAATTAAAATTTTTTTTAAAAAATCTTTTCTCCACAGTTCCATCTCCCAACCTCTATAGCCAGCTGAATGCACTACAGTTTACTGTGGATGAAAGAAGCATTCTATGGTTAAATCAATTTCTGTTGGATTTAAAACAGAGTCTTAATCAGTTCATGGCTGTGTACAAGTTGAATGACAACTCAAAATCTGACGAACATGTTGATGTTCGAGTTGATGGCTTAATGTTAAAGGTATCGTACAAACAAGTAGTAGTAATGATTTAATTCAGTTTTGTTCTTTTTATTTTGCAATTTATTTTGTGCATATATATATGTTACATTCATTATTAATTCATGTTATTGTTTTTTAAAAGATTCTCTTCTTAGTGGTCATGTAAGTCCCCTTTACTCAATTTAATAAGATTTGAGGGGAAGAGTTAGTGTTTTATGTCTTAATAGGAAAGTAGTATTTTTGGGGGAAAGGTCAAGAAAAAGAATTTCTGAGGTAAGTCATGTTGTTTTATCTTTAAGATGTATGGATTTGACAGTTGGATGAGATTAATTTTTCTTCTCTTCTAGTTTGTCATTCCTTCTGAAATGAAATCTGAATGTCATCAAGATCAGCCACATGCAATTTCTATTCAGAGTTCTGAAATGATTGCCACAAATACAAGGCACTGTCCAAACTGTCGACATTCTGACCTAGAAGCTTTGTTTCAAGACTTTAAAGATTGTGATTTTTTTAGTAAAACATATACCAGCTTCCCCAAATCTTGTGACAATTTTAATCTTCTACATCCAATTTTCCAGAGGCATGCTCATGAACAAGATACGAAAATGCATGAAATTTATAAAGGAAATATTACTCCCCAATTGAATAAAAACACTCTTAAAACTTCTGCTGCCACGGATGTTTGGGCTGTGTACTTTTCTCAATTTTGGATAGATTATGAAGGGATGAAAAGTGGAAAAGGACGGCCAATAAGTTTTGTAGACTCATTCCCTCTTTCCATTTGGATTTGTCAACCAACAAGATATGCAGAGTCACAAAAAGAGCCGCAGAGTTGTAATCAAGTATCTCTAAACACATCACAAAGTGAATCTAGTGATCTGGCTGGCCGATTGAAGCGGAAGAAACTATTGAAGGAGTATTATAGTACAGAGTCTGAGCCCTTGGCAAATGGTGGTCAGAAGCCTTCATCAGATAAATTTTTTAGATTTTCCTCTTCCTCGTCAGAAGCAGATATTCATGTCCTAGTTCATGTTCATAAACATGTCAGTATGCAGATTAATCACTACCAGTATCTACTCCTACTTTTGCTGCATGAGTCACTTATTCTGCTTTCAGAGAACTTAAGGAAAGATGTAGAAGCTGTAACTGGCAGTCCTGCTAGTCAGACATCCATTTGTATTGGAATTTTACTTAGAAGTGCAGAACTGGCTCTTTTGCTCCATCCAGTGGATCAAGCAAATACTCTTAAGTCTCCTGTTTCTGAAAGTGTGAGCCCAGTGGTACCTGATTATTTGCCTACAGAAGATGGGGATTTTTTGTCTTCAAAAAGAAAACAAATTAGTAGGGATATAAATAGAATTAGAAGTGTAACTGTTAATCATATGTCAGACAACAGATCTATGAGTGTTGACCTTAGCCATGTCCCTTTAAAAGATACTTTGCTTTTTAAATCAGCTAGTGATACAAATCTGCAAAAAGGCGTTTCTTTTATGGACTATTTATCAGATAAACATTTAGGGAAAATAAGTGAAGATGAAAGTAGTGGACTTGTTTACAAAAGTGGCTCAGGAGAAATTGGATCAGAAACAAGTGACAAAAAGGATTCATTTTATACAGATTCAAGTAGTATCTTAAACTACAGAGAAGATTCAAATATGCTATCATTTGATAGTGATGGTAATCAAAACATACTTTCAAGTAGTTTAACTAGTAAAGGAAATGAAACCATAGAGTCCATCTTTAAAGCCGAAGATTTGCTTCCGGAAGCAGCTTCACTCTCTGAAAACCTGGATATCAGTAAAGAAGAGACCCCCACAGTTAGAACACTTAAATCACAGTCATCTTTAAGGTAACAACATTTTATTGGCCTTTTTAAAAATTAATTTATTTTGTGGAGTGTGTGTGCCTGTGAGTGTATTTTGTTTTGAGGCAGGAAAGCTCATGACAAAATAAGGCATTGTTAACATGTGAAAGAGTAGGTGTTTCAAAATATGAAAACACTTTGAGCTTATATATTTAAGTATAATTTCAGCTATGGATGCTATATATGTATTTTAATTTTCTTAGACGTATTTTTTAGATAGAATTCTTTTCTCTATATGTACTAACTTTCTAATTATTTTGTTAACAGTGGAAAGCCTAAGGAACGTTGCCCACCCAACCTGGCTCCTCTCTGTGTTTCTTACAAGAATATGAAAAGAAGCTCTTCACAAATGTCATTGGATACCATTTCACTTGACAGCATGATATTGGAAGAACAGTTGTTAGAAAGTGATGGAAGTGACAGCCATACGTTTTTGGAAAAAGGTAAAGTTATGATATGGTTTAAGAATTCATATTACATATATACACCTTAGGAGAAAAGGGATGCTTTTAGTTATATTCAATAATTGTTAACTGTACCCATGCTTTTTAAAGTTGTTGAGCGTAACTAAAAACAAATGTTTTTAGTTATATTCAGTAATTGTTAATTATTAATAATACTTAGTTATATTTAGATATATTCTAATTGTTCATTATAGCCCCCCAAAAAAGACTTATTTATACATACATGGACTATGTAAGAGTACCTAACTTTCCTCTAATGGTTGTTCCATTGTTTCTTTTAACCAGATACTCCTGCCTCTCTATGGCTGAGATCCAGCAATTATATGTATGCAGTCACTTAGACCATAAAGCAGCCAATATTAAGGCTACCAGCCTGTATTACAGAGACTCCTATATTTCGAAATTTGATTAGATGGGCTTAATTTGTATGGTGAATTCTACTGATTACAAAATTAGGATTCTTTCACATATATGATAGTATATGGTGGAACTACGTGATTTTTCCCATTTTATTGAGAGACAACCAATGCCCTAGTAAAGACTGCTAGGAATGAATTAGAAGGTGTTTGTTGCATCTCCCTCATTAAGGCATTGAGTTTGTAAACAGGAATTAGAAGTATGGGCCATAGTCAGAAAGTAGTTGCTGCAGACAGAAAAACATAGGAGACCAGAGGCAAATATAAATTACTTTGTTTTTTCTCTTCTTTTTTTTTTGAGATGGAGCTTCACTCTGTTGCCCAGGCTGGAGTGCAGTATTGTGATCTCAGCTTACTGCATCCTTCGCCTTCGGGTTCAAGCAGTTCTCCTGCCTCAGCCTCCCGTGTAGTTGGGATTGCAGGCATGCACCACCATGCTCGGCTCATTTTTGTACCTTTTCTAGGGATGGGGTTTCGTCATGTTGGCCAGGCTGGTCTCAAACTCCTGACTTCGAATGATCCATGCACCTCAGCGTCCCAAAATGCTGGGATTACAGGCATGAGCCGCCATGCCTGGCCTGAATTACTTTCTGTTTGAAAGGAAATAACCCCATTGATTTAGTTGAAAAGCTTAGATTAGATAATTAGTAACATAAATATAACAAGTATGTAATAAGTAATAATATAATATGTATTACTAATGTGCCATAATAGTAGCTACCATTTGTTGCCAAGCAATGTCTGTTTTGTTCCGCTATCACAGAATACCACAGACTGGGTAATTTATAAAGAACAGAAATTTATTTCTCACGTGTTCTGGAGACTGGGAAGTCCAAGATCAAACCTCATCAAATTGTAAGGGTTGTAATTTGCAGTCCTCTGTAGGTCAAGAGAAGCTACCTTAAGCCTGTTTTGTAAGGGCCTTAATCCCATTCATGTAGGGGCAAACTCTCATGGGCTGATCACCCGTTAAAGGCCCTACCTCTTAGTACTATCACTTTGCCAACACATGAATTTCAAAGGGACACATTCATACCGTTGCAGGTGCTTAAATAGTTTACTTCTTTTAATTTGAATTACAACTCTGTAATAATAGAAGCTAACATTTATTGAGCATTTACTTTGTGTTGGTACCATTCTATATGCTTTGTATATATTTTAATGAGTTTAAACCTCACAACAATTCTATCAATAGTATACTGTTATCTTCAGAGAGAGGTTAAATAACGAATCCAAAGTAACACAGCTAGTTAGTGGTTTAAATTCAGGTATTCTGGCTCTAGAGCCTATTGTCTACTATGTACCAAATTGCCTCAGCCCTATGAGGTATAAGTGCTTATTCTTATCCTTTTACAGATACAGAAACTGAGGCTCCTGAAGTTTAAGTAGTGTTCCCATAGTCACATTATTGTACGCAGAGCTGGGATTGTCTTTCTTGTTATTCTTGCTATTCTTTTTTTTTTTTTTTTTTTGAAATGTAGTTTTTTTCTTGTTGCCCAGGCTGGAGTGCAATGTAACGATACTGGCTCACTGCAACCTCTGCCTCCTGGGATTCTCCTGCCTCAGCCTCTCAAGTAGCTGGGACTACAGGCATCCACCACCACGCCTAGCTAACTTTTGTGTTTTTAGTGGAGACAAGGTTTCACCATGCTGGCCAGGCAGGTCTCGAATTCCTGGCCTCAGCCATCTCAGCCTCCCAAAGTACTGGGTTTATAGGTGTGAGCTACCATGCCCAGCCTCTTGTTTGTTATTCTAAGCTAATATTTACTAGGGACTTACTATACCAGTTACTATCGTAAGCATCTTGCCTGTATTTAATCTTCAAATAAATTGAGGTAGGAACTGTTATCTTCATTTTAAAGGTGAAGCAAACAAAGCCTAGGGAGGTAAGCAGCTTGCCCAAGGTTATGCAACTAGTAAGTGGTAGAGTTTAGCATTTGAACCCAGTTAGTCAGACTTCAAAGTCTGAACTCTTCTATCTGACGCAAACATGTCTTCTTAAAAAATTTTACCCTTTACACAAGTCAGAGAAAAATCTCTCTACTAGATTCCAGTTTACTTTATCTTGGTGGGAGACACTAGTCAGTTTACCTTACATGATAGATGATATTTAATAACAACAATAGCAAACATTTATTGAACCACCCCTAGTCATACCGCCAAGTGCTGTAAAACACATTATTTAATCCTTAAGACCATCATATGAGGTGGTTATTATTATTGATCACTTTTCTATAGATTTAGAAACTAAAGCTGAAAGAAATAAGATATCTTGTCCAAAAGTTGTAGCCAGCAAGTAGTAAGAGGCAGATTTGTCAGCTATTCTGACTGATAGCCCAAGTTTTTAACCAATCATTAAGCTATTCTAGCTCCCCAGACTTGGGGAATGTGTACCATACATAAACAAAAATTGTCAGTCTAAGTCTGATAATTCATAGCAATCTTCTTTCCAGCATAGCACTTAAATGTAGAAGAGGTACTGATATGTGTCATGAAAATCTATTCAAGATTCACAGATAGCTGTAGTTCCCCTGTGCCCCCTTTATCGTTTAAATTCCTACCTTAACAGAGGATTTTTTTGTCCTTTGATCAAAATATACTTCAAAAACAATGTTCTTGTGGCAGATCACCCTACTTAATCTGAAAGCATCAGTGGTTTTATTATTTCTAATAAATAATAGTAAGGAAAAGTGACTACCACTCAATGTGGAAAACTTGGAAAATACAACCATAATTTGGAGAGTAAAATCACCAAAAAGTCTCTCTCACATTCACAATATATCAACTGTTATTTATTTTATGAATTTATATATGTGAACTCCTTTGAAAATATTTTTAAGCCTGTATAAAATTGTCATAAGAATGTACCATAGCCTTTCAAAGATTTCCCTGATGTTGGATGTTTAGATTGTTTATAATTTATCGGTTATAAAAGTGCTATAATTATATTATTGTTCACAAATTTTTGTCTGCATTTTTGATGACTATCTTAGAATAGATTCCAGCAGTAGACTAGGATCTTAAAAAGTGTGGACTTTGTGTATAACATTTTAATGATATACATTCCTGGTTCTTTTGAACAGTGACTTATTTTTATGTTAGGGTCATTAATTTTTATTGGAAGGAGACTCTTGGTATTTTGTTTTAATTTTACAAGAAATATATGAATATTTTCTCATTTTAAAAGGAGAATAAGGGTGATACTAAGGTGATAACTTCAATTTTTACTCTAGGCATTTCCTTAAACCAGATAATATGGTCTCCTTGATATCATTCCCCATTGCAGAAGTAACTACCATCAACTTTTGGTATATATGCTTCCAGGCCTTTATCTATGTATTTTTTTATATGTGTGTGGGTGTGTCAGATACATACAAAGGTATGTGTATACAAAAAGATATGTATGTGTATGCATGCATGTATACATATTTGTGAATGTATGTACATATTTATGAACACATAAACAACGTAGCTACCTCTGGTCCCTAACTAGTCTTTCCACATCTCTTCTTATCCATTTGCAGTTCATACATTATTCTGTAGCCAAAATATATATATATTTTTTAATACCAAGTCTCTATCGCCCAGGTTGGAGTGTGGTGGTGTGATTTCGGCTCACTGCAACCTCTGCCTCCTGGGTTCAAGTGATTCTTCTGCCTCCTCAGCCTCCCGAATAGCTAGGATTACAGGTGTGTGCCACCACACCCAGCTAATTTTTGTATTTTTAGTCAAGACTGGGTTTTACCATGTTGGCCAGGCTGGTCTCGAACTCCTGACCTCAGGTGATCCACCTGCTGCGGCCTCCCAAAGTGCTGGGATTTCAGGCGTGAGCCACTGTTCCTGGCCAGGCAAAATACTCTTTTAAAAAACACAAATTTGGCCGAGCATGGTGGTTCACACCTATAATCCCAGCATTTTGGGAGGCCGAGGTGGGCGGATCACAAAGTCAGGAGATGGAGACCATCCTGGCTAACATGGTGAGAACCGGTCTCTACTAAAACTACAAAAAATTAGCCAGACATAGTGGCACATACCTGTAGTCCCCGCTACTTAGGAGGCTGAGGCAGGAGAATCGCTTGAACCCTGGAGGCAGAGGCTGCAGTGAGCCGAGATCACACCACTGAACTCCAGCCTAGGCGACAGAGCGAGACTCTGTCTTTAAAAAAAAAAAAAAAAAAAAAGGGAAAAAAAACCCCACAGATTTGATCATGTCATTTTCCACTGTACTGCTGATAACTTGTAATTGCTTTAAGGCTATTAAGTTAAAATCCTTAACATTACTGACAATCCTCTGTGTGATGTGGCCCCAGCTTACCTTTTCTGATGTTTTCCCATGTGCTCATTATACTTCAGATGGATCATAGTTTATTTCAGTCTTTCTCTCACTTTCCTTACTGTGATAAACTTTTCCATCTTAGTCTGTTGTAGCTGTTTCTGGAATGCTCTTTTTCATTCTGTTTATTTTATTATTTTTACTTTTAATTAGAGTTGTTAAGGATAACTCTTGGCTTTATTTTTCCCACTCATTATTTTATCCACTCAGTGTTTTTCAGAGTGTCTTTTTGCTCTCCTTGCAATTATTCTTTTCCATGTAAATTTAAAAAAAAATTTTTTTAAAGGGGGCCAGGCACAGTGGCACACGCCTCTAATCCCAGCACTGTGGGAGGCCAAAGCAGGCAGACCACTTGAGGTCAGGAGTTCGAGACCACCCTGGCTAACATAGTGAAACCCCATCTTTACTAAAAATACAAAAATTTTTTACTAAAAATACAAAAATTAGCCAGGCATGGTGGCGCGTTCCTGTAATCCCAGATACTTGGGAGGCTGAGGCAGGTGGAGGTTGCAGTGAGCTGAGATCGTGCCACTACACTCCAGTCTGGCCAACAGAGTGAGACACTGTCTCAAAAAAAAAAAACTTAAGGGAATCTTTTTTTTTTTTTTTTTTTTTTTTTTTGAGATGGAGTCTCACTCTGTCATCCAGGCTAGAGTTCAGTGCAGTGGTATGATCTTGGCTCACCTCAATCTCTACTTCCCGGGCTCACATGGTCCTCTGCCTTAGCCTCCTGAGTAGCTGGGACCACAGGCAAGTGCCGCTACGTCTGGCTAATTTTTTTGTATTTTTGGTAGAGATGGGGTTTTGCTGTGTTGCCCAGGCTGGTCTTGGACTCCTGAGCTCAAGTGATCCTCTCACCAAAGTGCTGGGATTACAGGCGTGAGCCACTGCACCCAGGCTCGTTCACTTTAGCAGAAATACTATTTTATCACAGATGTTCTCTTAACCCCTGATGATGTTAGGAACCCCTTATGAAATGCCTTTATTAGTCCCTCATACCACAACAGTATTCACAGGTATCTTCCCTGGGCCATTTATTTAATAATTTGTTGAGCACCTACCACATTGCCAAGCACTACGTTAGAAGCTGATTACAGAGTAGTAAATATAATAATAAATTGAAACTTATGTTTTGTATGTCTTTAGGTTTTCTCACCTAATTTTTTTATTAATTCATTTTTATGGTATTTTTAAAAAGTATTGATCTGTAATGGCTACCGAATTTTTTTTTAAATTGTCTTTTACCACAGATAGTTGGAGAAATATTGAATTATAGCACATTCATTGTTTGATAACTAATTACAATCTAATTTTTCTTGGTCCATTTTTTAAAGGAGGCAATGCTTGAGAAAGAGTTGAAGGGGCCAGGCGTCGTGGCTCACGCCTGTAATCCCAGCACTTTGGGAGGCCAAGGCGGGTGGATCACGAGGTCAGGAGATCGAGACCATCCTGGCAAACACGGTGAAACCCCGTCTCTATTAAAAATACAAAAAATTAGCCGGGGGTGGTGGCGGGCACCTGTGGTCCCAGCTACTTGGGAGGCTGAGGCAGGAGAATGGCATGAATACGGGAGGCGGAGCTTGCAGTGAGCCGAGATGGTGCCACTGCACTCCAGCCTGGGCAACAGACTACGTCTCAAAAAAAAAAAAAAGAGGAAACAGTTGAAGGGATAGTTCTTTTTTGTTAAATAAACATACAGTGTTAGATGATGTGTAAAACTGATTTTAATTTATTAATTTACTTTTGTATTATTTCAGGAAATAAAAAGAACTCAACTACAAATTACAGGGGCACAGCAGAAAGTGTGAATACTGGTGCAAACCTACAAAATTATGGTGAAACTTCTCCAGATGCCATCAGTACAAATTCAGAGGGTGTTCAGGAAAATCATGATGACCTGGTAATAAATATTTCAGATAATTTCAGAGATTCTATGAAGATAAATGCCACCAGTTTTATTTCATATTTGACATGTATATATTTTGAGACACTCATATATAACATGAATTCTTAGATGGTGGGCAATTCATTTTGCAGCTTTTGTTCTTGAAAATGCTTCCCCCCGGCCGGGCACGGTGGCTCAAGCCTGTAATCCCAGCACTTTGGGAGGCCGAGACGGGCGGATCATGAGGTCAGGAGATCGAGACCATCCTGGCTAACACGGTGAAACCCCGTCTCTACTAAAAAATACAAAAACTAGCCGGGCGAGGTGGTGGGCGCCTGTAGTCCCAGCTACTCGGGAGGCTGAGGCAGGAGAATGGCGTGAACCCGGGAGGCGGAGCTTGCAGTGAGCTGAGATCTGGCCACTGCACTCCAGCCCGGGTGACAGAGCGAGACTCCGTCTCAAAAAAAAAAAAAAAAAAAAAAAAGAAAATGCTTCCCCCCAATCAATTGTTTTTCCTTTGATTTTACTTTTCTAAATTTGTTTTATCATATTGAGGAGTGAAGGCTCTTTCTTTTTTCTGTCTTGCCTTTTATGTTTTTTATTTTAATTTTTTTAAAGACAGGATCTCACTCTGTTGCCCAGGCTGGAGTACAGAGATGTGTCCATAGCCCACTGCAGCCTTGAATTCCTGGGCTTAAGTGATCTTCCTGCCCCAGCCTCCCTAGTAGCTGGGACCAGGTGCACACCATCACACCTGGCTGTTTAAAATTTTTTTGTAGATATGGGGGTCTCACTGTGTTGCCCAAGCTAATGGTTTCTTTTAAGCCCTCCTGATGTAGTGAAAGACTTGAAAAATATATTTTGTCTAGCTTTTAATGAAAATCATTTTACAATCCTTGTGACCTAATTTAATAATAAATAAATGAAAGGTTTTCACTATAATGTAACAACCGTTTTCTGTAGATCACAAGTATATTTTTAGTCTGGTAGGTCATAATTGTATTTTTAGAGGGTAACGGTAGTTTCCTATATTATTTCTTAAATTTTGTTTTGAACTGCTTGGCATACTAATATTATTTATGCAATCATTAATAGATGTCCGTTGTGGTATTTAAAATTACTGGTGTTAATGGGGAAATTGACATCCGAGGGGAAGATACAGAAATCTGTCTTCAAGTGAACCAGGTGACACCAGACCAGTTAGGCAATATCAGCCTTCGGCATTAC
This sequence comes from Chlorocebus sabaeus, assembly GCF_047675955.1. Classification (NCBI taxonomy): domain Eukaryota; kingdom Metazoa; phylum Chordata; class Mammalia; order Primates; family Cercopithecidae; genus Chlorocebus; species Chlorocebus sabaeus. Next base: position 97,396,868 of record NC_132914.1, on the reverse strand, counting down.
CTTTGTAATCGTCCAGTTGGTAAGGGTTTTTTTTTTTATTAATTGCTTTTCATATACAATGGTTTAATATGTTTTAACTTTTATATATGTCTCACCAGCAATCCTATCTTGGCTATAATTGAATTCAAGGAAAATTGCATTTACTTATTATAATAATTATTATTTGTAGTTTGTGGTTTTTTCTATAGTGTGTGGAGCTTCAATAGGAAGACATAGTGTAATAGTTCCATGGCATAAAAGGTAGCAGGGAGTAGTGACTTTGACAGAGAAAATTTTTGTTTTGTTTTATTTCATCTCCAAAAAACTCATTTTGTTTGAAATTATTCTGGCTTTACTCCATGGAATGAGAATGTGTATGTGTGTAGATCTAGACAGATAAAAAGGCAAAATAAAATCACATTAATCAAGTTGTTTGTTGGCAAGTTCTCTTATTCAGCAAGCTCACTCTTGGTTTTCTTGCTATGGGAAAGAACACTAACCATTACCAATTTATGACTGTTTCTTTTACCTTCTATTTTAAAAAATAAAAATATTTGAATTTTGAAATATTTAAATCTTTGGAGTTACATTTGAACTCTTGCATTATTTTCGGGAGTGTTAATAAGTAGTAATAACACTAATTAAGTAAATTCTGTACCTGGAATACAAGCTTCAAGAGCAACTCTCTACCTGGAATTGTGAATAGAGACCTATCCTTGGTGTAAATAAATACACACATCTTTAATTTCTTGCAAATCTCCCCCTTTCACAAATATGCATACATTTGACCTGTTTAAGACTAGTCACACTCATGCTGAAGAAGAATAAAATACCTTCTCATTATGAATTTTTGAAAATCCATCATGAATTGATACAGCAGTCTTCTTATGAGGACCCATGGGATAAATAACTTTCATACCTCAGAAACTGAAACAGCTTTGCCTTTCCAGAACGAGTTTGTTTTTATCTTAAAGGTTATATGAGTTGTGAAACTATCATATTTTTATCTTTTTTGCTAGGGAGCTCATTTTTGGTCCACCTTTTGGTATAGGAATTTAAATAATGCATTTTGGGTTATTAATCTTAACAACTACCTTTCCCTTTTCCCTTCCATCCTTCCTTTTTTCCTTGTCTCCTCATTTTTTATCAGATTATACCATGTGCATATTGCGTCTTACTCATTTTGGAACCAAGTAACATAAAATAAATAAGCAAAATAGTTACCCTGAGTGTGAGTTTACAAGTAATTTACTTCAGTGGTTTCACTAGGAACTTACGTTTTTTAAGTTAGGTATTTTATTATTGGAATTTTAAACTTTGTTTTTAAACTATGTGTTTATACCTGTCTATGCCATCTATAAATTTTTTGGGGGGGATAGGGTCCAGGCATAAGTAAATGTAATTTTACACACACACACTCACACATACACACTCTCTCTCTCCCCCCTTAATTTCAGTTTCCGGTTTGCCTTCTAATAGAAACAGTTTAATGAGGTCTTCTCTGTTTACTTTTCTGTTATTTAAAGACCCAATTTAATGAGGAAGGTGCAAAACCTCAGGCTTTGTTACTTCTTGAGAAATGGCTTAAGAGTCACTTTAAATGTCTGACTTATTTCTGGTTCACAGCCAACATTTGAATGTATACTTAGGTATACAGTCAAACACACACTAAGTATCTGAGGCATGTATCACACCTGAGTTCTATCATACATATTTTTCTTGTTATCAAAAAAACAGAAAATACAGAAAAATCAACATTATTGTAGTAGAAAGTTGCCTTAAAATATTGAAATTAGTGTGTGTACGTATATTGTATATGTACTATAGAAATATCACTTAAACTAGGGGTGAATAGTAAAACTAGTATTATTTTAATGTACCACATGGCACATAATTGTAATATTATTGAATAATGCTACAAACATTTTTGTATGTTCATTTTCCTTAGGTTCCGATCAGAAAGCTGTAATTCATTCCAAATCCTCTCCTGAGATTTCTCTGAGGTTTGAAAGTGGTCCTGGTGCTGTAATACACTCTTTACTTGCAGAAAAAAATGGATTTCTGCAGTGCCACATAGAAAACTTCAGCACTGAGTTTCTTACATCTTCTCTTATGAATATTCAACATTTTTTGGAAGATGAAACTGTTGCAACAGTAATGCCAATGAAGATACAAGTTTCTAACACAAAAATAAATTTAAAAGTATGTTAATAAATAATTTTATATTTTCATGTTCCTTTTGCCTATCTGAACTTTCATTCATGTCTAAGAATGTGCCTTTTCTATAATATATGTTCTATCAGCATTTATTAAAATGATTTTGTCTTTTTTGGTAAATGATGTAGAGATCTGTTTTGGAAATTAGGAAATGTCAAAATGTAACAGGCAGTTTTCTGACTGTATCAGCTGAAACATATAAAGATACATGTGTTATCTTTAACACATTAAAAATAGGATTGACTGAAGTAACATGGCAATATTATTTTTCTTTCCTGTAGGATGATAGTCCCCGGAGTAGTACAATATCCCTTGAACCAGCTCCTGTAACTGTACATATTGATCATCTTGTGGTAGAGAGAAGTGACGATGGCTCTTTTCATATCAGAGGTATATATGAAAAACTGTTTATTTATTTATGATACGGAGTTTCGCTCTTGTCGCCCAGGCTGAAGTGCAATGGCGCGATCTTGGCCTACTGCAACTTCTGCCTCCCTGGTTCAAGTGATTCTCCTGCCTAAGCCTCCCAAGTAGCTGGGATTACGGGTGCCTGTCACCATGCCCAGCTAATTTTTATATTTTTAGTATAAGAAAAAATTTTAATAGAGATGGAGTTTTGCATGTTGGCCAGGCTGGTCTCAAACTCCTGACCTCAAGTGATCCACCTGCCTCAGCCTCCCAAAGTGCTGGGATGACAGGCCAGCCACTGCGCCCAGCCAATGAAAACCCATTTAAATAAACACCTACTCAAATTTCGAAGTTAAATTATTTACACACTGATTGTTTCTTTTCACTTATATTTCTTTTATATATATACATACATAGTAGTGGAAGATTGACAGACACCTTCAGTACATCGTAATAAAGTATCATCTATACGTGTACCAGCCTCTACCCTGGAAAAAACCTCATATATAGTTGGTTTAGTACCTGTTGTACAAATGTGTTTTGAATATTGTAGAAAGTGAGAGAGGCCTTCAGGGTCTTACACATCTCTTGATCTTACTCGTGTCTTTCAGTTGATCTCTTTCTTAGCTTTATTTCCTACTTATAATTCTTTTTTTTTTTTTTTTTTGAGACAGAGTCTTGCTTTGTCGCCCAGGCTGGAGTGCAGTGGCCGGATCTCAGCTCACTGCAAGCTCCGCCTCCCGGGTTTACGCCATTCTCCTGCCTCAGCCTCCCGAGTAGCTGGGACTACAGGCGCCCGCCACCTCGCCCGGCTAGTTTTTTGTATTTTTTGGTAGAGACGGGGTTTCACCGAGTTAGCCAGGATGGTCTCGATCTCCTGACCTCGTGATCCGCCCGTCTCGGCCTCCCAAAGTGCTGGGATTACAGGCTTGAGCCACCGCGCCCGGCCCTACTTATAATTCTTATAATGGAACTTACCTTGCACTTCTCTGCACTTTGCACATCTCTGCGTTCTTACTTGCCTTGTTATTTCTCATTGGAATTGCTCATCACTACGTGGATTTCATTCATCCTTCCATTGTTCTCTCCACTTTCTTCTTTATACTGACACTTTCTTTTTATTAATATTATTATTATACTTTAAGTTCTAGGGTATATGTACCCAACGTGCAGGTTTGTTACATAGGTATACATGTGCCATGTTGGTTTGCTGCACCCATCAACTTGTCATTTACATTAGGTATTTCTCCTAACACTATCCCTCCCCCAGCCCCTACCCGCCAACAGGCCCCGGTGTGTGATGTTCCCCGCCCTGTGTCCAAGTGATCTCATTGTTCAGTTCCCACCTACAAGTGAGAACATGCAGTGTTTGGTTTTCTGTCCTTGTGATAGTTTGCTTAGAATGATGGTTTCTAGCATCATCCATGTCCCTGCAAAGGACATGAACTCATCCTTTTTTACAGCTGCATAGTATTCTGTGGTGTATATGTGCCACATTTTCTTAATCCAGTCTATCATTGATGGACATTTGTGTTGGTTCCAAGTCTTTGCTATTGTGAATAGTGCTGCAATAAGCATACGTGTGCATGTGTCTTTATAGTAGCATGATTTATAATCCTTTGGGTATATACCCAGTAATGGGATCACTGGGTCAAATGGTAATTCTAGTTCTAGATCCTTGAGGAATCACCACACTGTCTTCCACAACGGTTGAACTAATTTACACTCCCACAAACAGTGTAAAAGCGTTCCTATTTCTCCACATCCTCTCCAGCATCTGTTGTTTCCTGACTTTTTAGTGATAGCCATTCTAACTGGCATGAGATGGTATCTCATTGTGGTTTTGATTTGCATTTCTCTGATGACCAGTGATGATGAGCATTTTTTCATATGTCTGTTGGCTGCATAAACATCTTCTTTTGAGAAATGTCTGTTCCTATCCTTTGCCCACTTTTTGATGGTGTTGTTTGTTTTTTTCTTGTAAATTTGTTTAAGTTCTTTGTAGTTTCTGAATATTAGCCCTTTGTCAGATGGATACATTGCAAAAATCTCCCATTCTGTAGGTTGCCTGTTCACTCTGATGGTAGTTTCTTTTGCTGTGCAGAAGCTCTTCAGTTTAATTAGATCCCATTTGTCAATTTTGGCTTTTGTTGCCATTGCTTTTGGTGTTTTAGTCATGAAGTCTTTGCCCTATGTCCTGAATGTTATTGCCTAGGTTTTCTAATTGGGTTTTTATGATTTTAGGTCTTACATTTAAGTCTTTAATCCATCTTCAGTTAATTTTTGTGTAAAGGGTAAGGAAGGGATCCAGTTTCAGCTTTCTACATATGGCTAGCCAGTTTTCCCAGCACCATTTATTAAATAGGGAATCCTTTCCCCATTTCTTGTTTTTGTCAGTTTTGTCAAAGATCAGATGGTTGTGGATGTGTGGTGTTATTTCTCAGGCCTCTGTTCTGTTCCATTGATCTGTGTATCTGTTTTGGTACCAGTACCATGCTGTTTTGGTTACTGTAGCCTTGTAGTATAGTTTGAAGTCAGGTAGCATGATGCCTCCAGCTTTGTTCTTTTGGCTTAGGATTGTCTTGGCTCTGTGGGTTCTTTTTTGGTTCCATATGAAATTTAAAGTAGTTTTTTCCAATTCTGTGTAGAAAGTCAGTGGTAGCTTGATGGGGATAGCATTGAATCTATAAATTAACTTGGGCATTATCGCCATTTTCGTGATATTGATTCTTACTATCCATGAGCATGAAATATTCTTCCATTTGTTTGTGTGTTCTTTTTTTTTTTTTTTGAGACGGAGTCTCACTCTAGCTGGGACTACAGGCGCCCGCCACCTCGCCCGGCTAATTTTTTGTATATTTAGTAGAGATGGGGTTTCACCGTGTTAGCCAGGATGGTCTTGATCTCCCGACCTCGTGATCCGCCCTCCTCGGCCTCCCAATGTGTCCTCTTTTATTTCATTGAGCAGTGGTTTGTAGTTCTCCTTGAAGAGGTCCTTCACATCCCTTTAAGTTGTATTTCTAGGTATTTTATTCTCTTTTTAGTAATTGTGAGTGGGAGTTCACTCATGATTTGGCTCTCTGTTTATCTGTTAATGGTGTATAGGAATGCCTGTGATTTTTGCACATTGATTTTGTATCCTGAGGCTGTGCTGAAGTTGCTTATTAGCTTAAGGAGATTTTGGTTTGAGACGATGCGGTTTTCTAAATATACAATCATGTCATCTGCAAACAGAGACATTTTGACTTCCTCTTTTCCTACTTGAATACCCTTTATTTCTTTCTCTTGCCTGATTGCCCTGGCCAGAGCTTCCAATACTGTGTTGAATAGGAGTGATGAGAGAGGGCATCCTTGTATAGTGACACTTTCTTTATCATCTGATGTGAGTTCTTCTACTTCTTTTGGCACTTTTTATACCGTTAGTTACTTGCGGTATATTGTCTGTGTACTTAGTTCACCTTTAATGTTAGTTTCCCCACTCTAACAAAATTTTTAAGGCCGCTAATGTAAGGTCTGTGTCTTTTAAGGTAGTGAGTAGTGGAAAGAGCATTAGTCAGTAGATCTGTGTGTTCTGGGCTTCACTATTTTAGTAGCTAGTTGAAAGAATGACACGTACATCTGTTTCATCTCCTATCAAAAACCTCATGAAATGACAGAAAACCTACCAACTAAAGAATAAAGTTATTAACAATGCTACAGAAGAAAGGAGAGGACAATTGCAGATGTAGGAACAGTTTGTGGAAGACTCTTAAAGAGTCCTGTCCTCTGTAGTTTGGGAACAAGTGGAGACAGACATAGGAGAAAGGCCAACGAAGATCAAAATGGTAGCTCTATTACTGATAATTGCTCAGGTGGAGAGGATAGCTTAGGTCTGTGAGAAGACTCTGCCTGGCTCTCTTTCCCAAATCTTTTAGCTCCCAAAAATTCAGGTCTGTCTTGTGAAAAAAAAGAAAAGAAAAGAATGCACCGTCTTGGCAGGAGGTACAGCATATACCAGAGCAAGAGACTGAACTACATATATATAGTTCTTTAAAAAAAACAAAAACAAAAAAAACCCATCAATCAGATAAATCATACCTTCTTCCCTGGGAAGCAGTGAGAAACAGGACCAAAAGAATCCAAGAGGACTACACGACTGAAGTTCCTCCTCAAAAATAGGAAGAATCTCCCCAACAAGATACTGAGGTTAGAATGAGCCCCTGAGGCAATAGCATGAATAATGTGGGCATTCCTTTTTGGGATCGTCTCCTGTGCTCGTGCCCAGTAGTAGGCTTCAGTAGGGTTTGCATATAGACTAAAATATTGAGGGTAGATTATGCAGCTGCTAAGCCCCCAGGAAGGGAATGATTCCCTATCCAGTTAACATACTTGGTGTATCTCACCCAGTAGATCAGCCTTTCCCTTCCCATAGTCACTAGAGGCTGGCTATGGCAAATAGAAACAGCATTCATAGGCAAGAAAATGGGATAAACATAAACAAGAAAATAGGAAAATACAACATATTCGACAATTCTGAAACATTTGAAATCAGTACTCTCTGAAACATTTGAAAATAGCAGTACTACTCAGCTTTTATAATTATAAACTAGAAATGCTCTCTAGCTGATTGAGTAGAAAAGGAGCTTGGTGAAAGATAATTGGAATGAATCGAATTGAGAGTCCAGAGATAAACTCTTACATTAATTGATCTTTGGCAAGTCTGGCAAAACAATTCAATGAGGGAAAGAACAGCCTTTTCACAAGTGGTGATGGAATGACTAGATAGCCACATGAAGGAAACTGAACTTCTTCCTTATATAGGCATACTTTAAATATATTGTAGATTGGGTTCCAGACCGCCACAATAAAGTGAGTATCATAATAAAGCAAGTCATACAAATTTTTCGGTTTACCAGTGCATATGAAAGTCATGTTTACACTATTATGTCTAAAAAATGTACATAGCTTAATTTAAAAATACTTGATTTCTATCTGGGCGCGGTGGCTCATGCCTGTAATCTCAGCACTTTGGGAGGCTGAGGCGGATAGATCACCTAAGGTCGAGAGTTCAAGACCAGCCTGGCCAACATGGGAAACCCCTGTCTGCTAAAAATACAAAAATTAGCTGGGTGTGTTGGCACACATCTGTAGTCCCAGCTACTCGGGAGGCTGAGGCAGGAGAATCGCTTGAATCCAGGAGGAGGAGGTTACAGTGAGCCAAAGATCGTGCCACTGCACTCCAGCCTGGACAACAGAGCAAGAATCCATCTCAAAAAACAAACAAACTTGATTGCTAAAAAATGCTAATGATCATCTAAACCTTCAGTGAGTCATAATCTTTTTGCTTGTGCCTCAAGGTTGATGGCTGCTGACTGATGACAGCTATGGTTGCTGAAGGTTGGGGTGGCTGTGGCAATTTCTTAAGACAACAGTGTTCAATTGTTCTGTTTCCTTTTGTTGCCTGTGCTTTGGATGTCCTGTATAAGAATCCATGGCCAAATCTGAGGTCATTATGATTTTCTCATGTTTTCTTTTAAGAATTTTATAGAATTATCCATTAAATTTAGCTCTTTAACTCAAATGTATCAATTTGAGTATGGGTAAGAATTAAAGACACATAGGTTTGTTTCTGGATTCTCAATTCTATTCCACTTGTCTGTATGTCTGTCTTTGATACTACCGCACTGTCTTGATTACCAGCTTCCTTTAAAGTAAGTTTTAAAATTGGAACATGTGAGTCGTTCAACTTTATTGTACCTTTTCAAGATTTTTTTTGACTCTTTGGGTCCCTTGCAATTCCATATGAATTTTAAAGTCAACTTGATAATTTCTACAAAGAAGCCAGCTCAACTTCTGATAGGGATTGTGTTAAAGCTGTAGATAAATTTGGGGAGTATTTCCATTAAATCTTCCAATCCATGAAGAGTGGGAATTTTTTCCATCTATTTAGATCTATTTATTTCTTTCAACAATGTTTTATAGTTTTCAGAGTATAGTAAGTTTTTTGCTTCTTTTGTTAAGTTTATTTGTATTCTTTTTCACAGTATTTTAAATGGAATTGTTTTCTTTCATCTGTGGATTCTTTATTACACATTTTAGAAATGTAGTTTATTTTTGTGTATTGATTTTGTATCCTGCAACCTCACTGAACTTGATTAGTTCCAGTAGTTTTTTAGTTGTTTCCTTAGTTTTCTTCTATACCCAAGATCATATCTAATAGAGATAATTTTACTTCTTCCTTTCCAATCTGAATGTCTTCTATTGTTTTTCTTGCCCAGTTGCCCTGGTTAGAACCTCTAAGACAATGTTGAATAGAAGTGACAATAGCAGGCCGGGCGCGGTAGCTCACGCCTGTAATCCCAGCACTTTGGGAAGCCGAGGCTGGCAGATCACCAGATCAAGAGATTGAGACCATCCTGGCCAACATGGTGAAACCCCATCTCTGCTGGAAATACAAAAATTAGCTGGGTACACCAGCTACTTGGGAGGCTGAGGCAGGAGAATCGCTTGAACTTGGGAGATGGAGGTTGCAGTGAGCCGAGATTTTGCCACTGCACTCCAGTCTGGCAACAGAGCGAGACTCCGTCTCAAAAAAAAAAAAAAAAAAAAAAAAATAACAATACCAGACAGCCTTGTCTGGTTTCTGATTTTGAGCAACAGGAAAAGAGTCTAGTCTTTCACCATTAAGTATCATATTAGATGTGGGATGTTTATACATGATGACCTTTTATTAGATTGAGGAAGTTCCCTTCTATTTCTAATTTGGTGAGTGTTTTTATCATGAAAAGGTATTGCATTTTTTCAGATGCTTTTTCAGCATCTATTGAGATGAACATGTGGCTTTTGCCTTTTATTCTGTTGATGTATTACCTTAGTTTTTGGATGATAGATATATTTGCATTCCTGGGATAAATCCCAGTTGACTATGCTTTGTAGTTATGTTTGTATGTTGCTGGGTTCAGTTTACTAACATTTTGTTGATGATTATGTCCATATTCATCAGCATATTGGTCTTAGTGTTCTTGTGTGTTTTTTGTTTGTTTGTTTTTGTCTAGATTTGATATCAGGGTAATACGGCCTTCATAGAAAGTTTGGGAATGCTCTTTCTGTTTTTTGGAAGAGTTTTTAAAGATTTGATACTATGGGAATGCTCTTTCTGTTTTTTGGAAGAGTTTTTAAAGATTTGATACTATTCTTTAAGTGTTTGATAGAATTCTCCAGTGAAGCCACCTGGGCCTGGGCTTTTCTTTGTGGGTAGCTTTATGATTACTGATTGTCTCTCTCAGCTATAGGTCTATTGACATTATCTTCTTATTGGGTAGTTACTGTCTTTCTAAGAATTTGTCTATTTCATCTAAGTTACATAGTTGTTTTTGTTGTTGTTTTTGAGACGGAGTCTGCATGATCTCAGCTCACAGCAACCTCTGCCTCCCAGGTTCAAGCAGTTCTTCTGCCTCAGCCTCCTGAGTAGCTGGGACTACAGGTGCGCACCACCATGCCCGGCTCATTTTTGTATTTTTAGTAGAGACGGGGTTTCACCATGTTGGCCAGGCTGGTCTTGAACTCCTGACCTCAGGTGATCCACCCGTCTTGGCCTCCCAAAGTGCTGGGATTACAGGTGTGAGCCACTGTGCCTGCCCTAAGTTACCTAATTATTGACATACTGTTGTTTATAGTATTCCTTTATAGTATTTTATTTCTGTAAAGTAGGTAGTAATGTCACTTCTTTTGTTTCTGATTCTAGTAATTTCTTTTCCTTGGTCAATCTAACTAAAAGTGTATTAGTTAATCTAATAATAAACCTTTAAATTAAATCTATTAAATCAGCCTTTAGTATAAAAACATAATTATGTAATTAACTTAGATGAAGTTGACAAATTCTTAGGAAGAATTCTTAGGAAGAAATGTTTATTTAGTTGATCTTTTCAGAGAATAAGCTTTTGGTTTTATTGGTTGTTCTATCTCATACTGCTATCCTCATACTAATATATATAGATACTTAGCTTTAAATTAGATTTTCACAATTGAACTTTTAAAGATTTATCAAGTATTTGGAAATGTTATCTGAGCATGTTATTTGTTTGATCAGATTCTCACATGCTTAACACTGGAAGTGATTTGAAAGAAAATGTCAAAAGCGATTCAGTGCTGCTGACTAGTGGAAAATATGATCTGAAGAAACAACACAGTGTCACTCAAGCCACTCAGACAAGCCCAGAGGTTCCTTGGCCTTCTCAGTCAGCTAACTTTCCTGAGTTCTCCTTTGACTTCACTAGGGAACAGGTAATGGGAAACCTAATTCAGATTCAGCTTCAGCAATTAAATAAGTATTAAGACACTAATAGTTAAAACATTGTTTACTTATTTTATTAAAATGTACTGAGTTCTTGTATTGTGCCCAGGTGCTTTGCTAGTTGCTATGATTAGAGCGTTGAGCAAAATAAAGAAAAAATTAATGTCTTCTGCCTTCCTCCAGTGCTCTCAGTATTTTTGTGATTTTTCCTTGTAGATTCTTTTTTATTTGAAAAAAATTTATATTCAAGTATACATACTATATAATTTTACTTAATTGTTTAACAAAATTTTTTCATATTGCTGTATTTGCTTAATTTTTTTTAATGGCTGAGTAATATGGTTTTGGGTGTGCTATCATTTCTGAAACTTCCTATAAACATTTATTAACATTCAAGTTGCTACTGTTTTTTTTTTTTTTTTTTTTTTTTTTGCCATTATAAAGAAACAAAATGTTCAGCAGAGTTTTAATCTGTGTGATGGAACCATAGAATGAGTTAATGCATCTGTTCAATGAGGATTTATTCAATGCCAGCTCTGAGCTAGGGATATAGAATTGAGCAGTAGATGATCCCTGACTATTGAAGTCTAGTGGGACGAGAGTGTTCAGTTGGTAGTCACAAATGCTATACTACAGTTGAAGAGAAGTATAGGAAACTACCTCACTTGGTCTATAAGGCAAGAATTCTTAAGCTAGATCTAGAAGAAGTTTGAGAACTATTTGAAATTAACTGCATGTATTTTAATGTATCTATGTAATGCAGAAAGTTCTTAGTTTGATCATATCCCCATACTTAGGAATGGCTATATTTATTTTCTCCAATATATTTGCTCTAATATAGCCATTCCTAATTATGAGGGAATGGCTCTAAGAGGATAAAATACTTGAACTAAGTCTTAAAAGGGTGGTGGGGGAGACGTATTGGCCATCTAGATGAAAATGTCTAGCCAGGCGTGGTGACTCACGCCTGTAAGTCTCGCATTTTGGGAGGCCAAGGCGGGCAGATCACCTGAGGTTGAGAGTTTGAGACCAGCTTGACCAACATGGAGAAACCCTGTCTCTACTAAAAATACGAATATTAGCCAGGCATGGTGGCGCATGCCTGTAATCCCAGCTACTCAGGAAGCTGAGGCAGGAGAATCACTTGAACCCAGGAGGCAGAGGCTGCAGTGAGCTGAGATTGCGCCATTGCACTCCAGCCTGGGCAACAAGAGTGAAACTCCATCTCAACAAAAAAAAAAAGAAAATGTCTGATGACACATTCAGAATTTGAGTCTGGAGCTCAGGAGAGAAGTGAGCTCTCTCTTTGTGCTAGGTGAGTCTATTTATGATAGTTAGAGCCATGAGAGATAAGATCATCCAAGAAAGTGACTCAGGGCAAGAGAAGACGACTGAGCAATGGAACCAACAGAATGTCAAATTTTAAGACTTCTTAAAAAGTAGTAGAAAAGATGAAAAGGGCATACATAGGTTGAAGGGGATATATGAAATAGTTGTGGCATAAAAGCCAAAAAAGGAGAGAGGCTGAGAAAGTAGGGTTCTAAATGTCTGAATGTCTAGAGCCATAGAGAAAATTCATATGAAGTGAAGTCACTATTAGACTTGGAAATTAGGAGTTAGTGTTTTGTATTGCTGGGTCAAAACATGGGAATATTTTTTAAGTGCTTGATGTATATTTCCAAATATTGTCTCAAAGCAATTTTCAGCTTAAGTGCACTCTTACCAGCATTGGGCATTTTTACCATCCCAAGTGTCACGCCTTTGGATACTATATAAATAGTCTGTATTTCCAAAAAAGATTAAATTATCTTATTCCCCCCTCCCCCCCATTTATCATTTCAGCTCATGGAAGAGAATGAATCTCTTAAACAGGAACTGGCTAAAGCTAAAATGGCTCTTGCAGAGGCTCACTTGGAAAAAGATGCTCTTCTTCATCATATAAAGAAGATGACAGTTGAATAGCAGGAGTGGCAGTCAAAACTGAAATTATAGCTCTGGAGTAGGAAGGTTATATTTATAATGTGGATGTTACCAGTTAGAGGAAGAGTTTTATTTTCATGAAAAGACAATAAAGCAAAATGGAATGTGATGAAGTGATGACTATTTCAAAGCCAGTTTAGAAAGTATTAGGTACGGGCATTACAATCTTTTGGTTGTTTTGTGTTTTGGGGCTTAGCCCTCTTTTAAACTGTTGTGATCTAGGGAAGTCAACACATAGTGTAAAATAATTACATGTCTATTGAAAAGAAGATGTCATTTCCTAATTTTGATATCTCATTGCAGGCATTTTTTTAAATGAAAAAGGAAAACCTCTTGTGTTCACACAGATTGCTGAATTGATTTCTCAATATTTGTTAATAATTTACTATTATTTACAAAGATTCAAATGCTTTTATGACTAATGTAAAATGAAAAGAGGCTTACATTTTAAATGTTATTAAAATTATGTACTTATATCTATAATTTAATTACTGTAAAAAGTCCAATCAGATTAATAAATTATATAATTAATGGGTTTGGAAAATCATCAGCCTACTGAACTTATAAAATATCTTGAAAATGTGAAAAAAAATCATTTTAAATAATGGGTACATTGTATAAGTGGAATAATTTTTAACAAAAAGATGGTACAAATGTAAAAGTAAAAAGCACAAACTGTACAAAAGCAAAATATTAGAGTATATGACCAAGTGATTTAAAAAGCATTACTTGTACATTCCTTTAAACATTTGTTGTTAGAAGTAAAATAGTAATTTATCCTGCTAAATCTGGCACCATTTGTAACTATAAAAATTTTGATTAATACTATTTATATTAATTTCTTTACCTTCATTTTTCTCTTTAAGAAGTTGATTGTTTTTGGAAAATTTTTTTCCTTGCACATAAGACAATTTCATACCATTCTTACAGTATCATATTAGGTGGGTGTTTGCACATACTGAATTTATAAAGCTAGTTTTGATTAAAGCTCTATGTGAGATATATATATATACACATACACAAGTCTTCTATAATAAGAGTCATTGGTGAATTTTGAATTCTATTTTGTTAGGAATTAAGGTTGAAATCAACATGAAAGAAAATCATGCATTATAAAATAAAAGTACCTGAGTGTTAAGAAACAGAGACTTTTAAAGATTTAAAATATATTTCTGATAGAGTTAAGCTAAGTGGTGTCTATTTTAAAATTCACATTCTTAAACATAAATCTCTCCAAGATCGAAAATGAAATAGCTGGACTACTCTTTCTTTAAGATACTTGAAAATTTTAAACCACATTGCGACACTTTATGGTGCTTTGCGTGTTTGGCATGACATACATAGTGGTCCTTGTATGTAAGTGCTTGGGGGAAAATACATATTTCATTTACATTAAATTTTGGAGTGATTTAGGGCTTTATTGAAAACAATACCGGCCTTTCCTCCCCCCACCCCAAACATCCATTTTCATTTACATTATTTAAAATATACAGGCACTGTTTTGGGTACTAAGGATACAGCCAAGAACAAATTGATAATAGTTTACCTCAGAGTATTAAAAAAATCATAATAAGTCATGTTAATCTAAAACTGATAGCCTTAGATTAAATGTGCAGAGGTCTAATTAAAGATTTAAAATGTATAGCGTTATGTCCTTAGAAGAAAACATTTCATTTTTAAGTATACATTTGGCAAAAACAGTCTGTTATGGAAAAGAAGGATTGATGGGACATAAACTTCTTCAGAGCTAACATTGTTTCTCTAGATTCATCTATATAAATTTAAATTTTTCTATGTTTTTCTTTTTTGTGTGTGATGAAATTTCGCTCTCGTTGCCCAGTCTGGAGTACAATGGCGCGATCTCAGCTCACCGCAACCTCTGCCTTGTGGGTTCAAATGATTCTCCTGTCTCAACCTCCTGAGTAACTGGGATTACAGGCGCCTGCCACTACGCCCAGCTAATTTTTGTTATTTTTAGTAGAGATGGGGTTTCACCACATTGGCCAGGCTGGTCTTGAACTCCTAACCCCCGGTGATCCGCCCGCCTCAGCCTCCCAAAGTGCTGGGATTACAGGCGTGAGCCACTGTACCTGGCCTCTATCGTATATTATAATTGCTTATTGTTATAGGAGCTGAATGTTTTACTTACTACTTTTAAATTTATTTGGTCTTCCCAAGGAAATCATGCAAACAGTAGATATTATGATAATCTGAGTATTCTATGTGCTTAGTTTGATTTTTTTACTTATAAAGAATACTATTTTTATAGATGTTTAAAATTCATAAAACACTGTATTCTGAGAGGTAGGTATTATTCAAATGTTAGAAGTTTTTTTTAAAAAATGCCCTAAGGCTTAGAAAGGACAAATGACTGAAATCACAATTAGTAATCTGGTCTTTGGACTTAAAGCCTAGTTATATGCTTTTATCATAGCGTAGTCATTAATTCACACATTTTCCCTTACCTTTTAAAGATGACCATAAAACTTTAAATTGTACGTGTACGTCTATGTATGAGGTATATGTTACCGTGTTTGTGTCATTCAAACTACCTGAAAGATAGGATGATTTTTGTTTAAGTGAACCCCAAACTATTTAGCAGTGTGAGAAATACAGGAAGACCTGACAATTGACTTCCCAGGGTTGCCCTTTTTTTAAGTTACCATAATTTAGATATAAAATTGTCATGTCCTGAAATTTAAAAAAGAAATCTCTAGCTGAGAGATGTTAGTGGTCATGAGATGAAAATGGTAATTGTGCTTTGCTTTTTATTTTTATTTTTTGTTTACTTTTGAGTTTTTTGGAGTTTTTGCCTATATTTTTAATTGAGAAGTAAAACGTATATATTTATGGTGTACAACATGATGTCACGATACATGTATACATTATGGAATGGCTAAATCAAGCTGTGTAACGTGTTACCTCACAAACTGTTTTTTGAAGCGAGAACACTTAAAATTTTGTAACAGTTTTCAAGTATACAACATACTGTTATTAACTGTAATCAAGTGATGTACAGTAGATCTCCTGAACTTACATTTACTAAATGCAGTTTCGTGTTCTTTTACAAACATCTCCCCATTTCCGCATCCCCCAGCCTCTGATAACCAGAATTTTACTCTCCATCCCACGCAGTTGACTTCTTGCACTCCGTAAGTGAGATCAGGTAGCATTTGGCATGTCTTTCTGTGCCTGGCTTGTTTCACTTAACACAGTGGTCCCCCATGTAGCTGGGACCACAGGTGTGTGCCACTACACCCAGGTTTATCCATGTGGTCAGAAATGACAGGATTTCCTTTTTTATTTTTTTTAAGTTGAATGGTATTCTCTTGTGTATATTTTCCACATTTGCTTTATCCATTCATCCATTGATGGACAATTAAATTGATTCTGTATCTTGGCTATTGAGTAACGCTGCAGTGAACGTGGGATTGCAGATGTCTCTTCCACATACTGATTTCATTTCCTTTGAACATATATGAAATAGTGGGATTGGTGGCTCATATGGTAGTTATATTTTCTAATGTTTTGAGGACCCTCCATACTGTTTTCCATAATGGCTATAATTACATTGCCACCAACAGTGTACAGAGCTTTTCTTTCCTTTTCTCTGCATCCTCTCCAACACTTCTCTTTTGTCTTTTTGATAATAGTCATTCTAACAAGTATGATTACAGTAGCTTTGTAGTAGGTTTTCTGTGCTGTGCTTTTAAATTTCATGTATGTAAAAAAAACATTGGGTATTTTGAATGTTTTTCTTTTCTTACCTTATCCTAGAACTTGAGGCTGGGCACAGTGGCTCATCCCTGTAATTTCAGCACTTTGGGAGGCCAAGTTGGGCAGATCACTTGAGGTCAGGAGTTCGAGACCAGCCTGGCCAACATGGTGAAACCCCGTTTCTACTAAAAATACAAAAATTAGCCAGATGCCGTAGCGCACACCTGTAGTCCCAGCCAGTCAGTAGGCTGAGGCACGAGAATTGCTTGAACCCAGGAGGCCGAGGCTGCCATGAGCCAAGATTGTGCCACTGCCCTCTAACCTGGGCAACACAAAAAAAAAAGAACTTGGAAATGCCCCCATATATACTAGTTGTGGTGAAGCATTATTTCTAGTTAAGTCGTATAAGAATGACTGTATGACCAAAGGCAAATATATGTGGAAGAAACTCACCAGGAATTCTTCTGTGGGTTTTTATTCAATACATGTCAGTAGGGGAGTTATACCCCCTTTTTAACAAGTTTGTGTTAACCTACAGTCTAATCGAGGCATCTTATCCCAGTGAATGCCACCACCATTCGCCCTGTTCCCAAACTGGTAACATGGAAATCATCTTAAGACATCTTCCTCTCCCTATCACTTCTTCATCAAGTCCTGTCATTTTTACCTTGTAAACATCTCTCAAATGTGTCTACTTCACTTCTCACCACTCCCTAATCTAAGCTACCATCAGCACCTTTTGTATGCATAACTGCCATTGTCTCCTAACTCTTCTTTCTGCAGCGACTCTGGCCCTCCCTGTATTTACTCTACTGCAGGGAGAATTCTTTTTATTCAAAGTTGATTTTTAATCCAGACAACCCACCTACCTACCCCCACTTGCACCCCTAGCTTAAAACACTTGAGTGGCTTTTTATTGTCCTTAATGATGGAAATATTTTATGTGACCAAATATATTTGACATATGAGGTCAGATATATTAGGGCCACTATCTAAAGCATAGTTCCAAGCATTAAAATAGTTACTGTCTCAGAATAAAACAGTGGCTGGCACATCACCTAAAAAACACTCAATAGAGGTTACCTATTCTTGTTGCCACTTAGCCTCATATGTACCATGTTTTACTCAATACCTTCATTGTCCTTTAAGTATTTGGAATGAGAATTACAGTGCTTGATCCAGCGTAAGACTTTTGTTCATGCTGTGTCTTTGGCCTGAAATATCTATCCCTTCCCATTGCCTAATTAATTCCTATTTGTCTTTCAGATCTTAGTTCATCACTTCCTCAGGGAAACATTCCCTAATTTCTGTCACAGAGTAAGACCCGCTGTTATACATCTCACCTGACCACATACCTCTACTTAGCATTTAACACGTGTAATTTTGTATGTATTGGTTTAATGTCAGAACCACTAGATTGTAAACTCCATGAGGACAGGAATTTTGTTTCTGTCATTGTCATTGTTCAATTTTGTATTCTTTATGCCTCATACAGTGCCTGGCACATAGTAGGTGCTCAATAACTTTATTGAAAGAATAAAATGGATGAGGTGTCAAGGATGTTTTTCAGATATCAAATTCTTCCTTTCAGTTTGATTGAAGGGAGATGGAACACAGAAAACTAGTTGCTGTTAATTATTAAAAGGGGGGCCAACTTCTTGAATCCAAAGGAAAAAAAAGATGGGAGGGTGGAGTGGGAATATTTGCCATACTGTGGGCTTCTGGATTTTGAATATGTCAACTTATAGTTGATTTATCACAAAACAAAATTAGCCTATCACTTCATGGTACTACAATGTCAGAATGTCATCTGGCTTTGTAACATATGATGTTGTGGCTGTTGAGATCTGCCAATATTCTCAGCTAAACAGATGGAAATAAGTCCAAAAGAGTAGTGGGTGAAGTAGTTTCTCCTTGAGAAATTGACTAATACTCAGAATTAATTTCAGTTGTGCCTAATTCCTTGAGGTGTAAACAATCTCCTTTTAGTCTGTACTTTGAAGTGCTATAGAAAGTAAATTTTGAGCTATGTTTCAATTTTCATTTTAGAATATATAAAATACCAAAAGGTAGAGATACACAGTATATAGAAACAATAAAGCAGTAGTGTTTTTAAAATGCAAATTTCATTAAATTATAATACTTGATTTTTTTGGTGGGGGGGAGACAGGATCTTGCCCTGTCACCCAGGCTGGAGTGTAGTGGCACAGTTATAACTCACTGTAGCTTCTAGCTTCTAGCTCAAGCAATCCGCCCCTGTCAGCCTCCCATGTAGCTGGGACTACAGGTGTGTGCCACCACACCAAGCTAATTTGTGTGTGTGTGTGTGTGTGTGTGTGTGTGTGTGTGGAAATGGTGTCTCCCTCTGTTGCCCAAGCTGGTCTTGAACCCCTGCCTCCCAAAATGTTGGGATTTCAGGCATGAGCCACTATGCCCAGCCAATACTTGATGCCTTTTTTTTTTTTTTTTTAGGTGGAGTCTTGCTCTGTCACTGAGGCTGGAGTACAATGGCACAATCTCGACTAACTGCAACCTTCACCTCCCAGGTTCAAGCAATTCTCCTGCCTCAGCCTCCCGAGTAGTTGGGACTACAGGTGCACGCCACCATACCTGGCTCTTTTTTTTTTTTTTTTTTTCTGTATTTTTAGGAGAGACAGGGTTTCACCATGTTGGCCAGGCTGGTTTTGAACTCCTGACCTCAGGTGATCTGCCTGCCTCAGCCTCCCAAAGTACTAGGATTACAGGCATGAGCCACCACTCCCAACCACTTAATAGTATTATTTTTAATTTTTGGGTTCTTAAGGTGGCCTTTTTTGAGGTGTAAGAAATGAAAGCATGAAATAATGTAAGCATGATGATTTTTTATAAACCATTAGATATTAGATAATAATTGTAAGATTTAAAGACATTCATGTGAATGTTAAAATACTGAAATTTAGCATACATGTTGTCAACAGTATTGTTACAACCTTAGCAGGTTTGAGAATTTGAAACCTTTTAGGGAAGCATATTAAAAAATACAAACTCAATGTTTTTCCTGCTATATATATAGTATTATAAATTATGTGCAATAAATTTTTGGTCCCAGAAAAAACACATCACTTAATAAAGAGTAATCTGGATTTTTTTAAAATTCCGAAATCATTTAGATGGAAAGGTAATATTATATAACTTATAAGTTAGTTTT
This sequence comes from Chlorocebus sabaeus, assembly GCF_047675955.1. Lineage (NCBI taxonomy): Eukaryota > Metazoa > Chordata > Mammalia > Primates > Cercopithecidae > Chlorocebus > Chlorocebus sabaeus. The sequence goes on along the minus strand of NC_132914.1, from coordinate 97,377,108 downwards.
TATTTTCAACATGCTGTCATTAACAAAAAAAAAATTATTTACAAACTATACTATTTGAATGGTAAGTGAAATTTCTTGTGTTATTTAAAAATTTATTGGTTAATTTATTGACCAGTTGACTGACCTGCATTTCTCATATTCTTAATTCTTCATTGTGTTTAGGAATACTTGAGCATTATGAAAGATAGGAAAGTATATAGCGAAGTGATTAACCTTTCTTGCAACCATTCAGCAGAAGCATTTTTATTTATGTGACAAGAACTCAAATACTAACTCAAAATGTTATCAAGAATGATAATTTTTTTGAAGAAAAATAGACACGTGAATAAATGTTTAAGAAAAAGATGGCCAGGCACGGTGGTTCACACCTGTAATCCCAGTATTTTGGGCGGCTGAGGCGGGTGGATCACTTGAGGTCAGGAGTTTGTGACCATCCTGGCCAACGTGGTGAAACCCCGCCTGTACTAAAAACACAAAAATTAGCCGGTCATGGTGGTGCGCACCTGTAGCCCCAGCTACTTGGGAGGTTGAGGCAGGAGAATTGCTTGAACCCGGGAGGCAGAGGCTGCAGTGAGCGAAGGTCGCACCACTGCACTCCAGTCTGGGTGACCGAGCAAGGATCCACCTTAAAAAAAAAAAAAGGAAAAAAATCAGAAGTATCTAGGCCAGCATGGTGGCTCACACCTGTAATCCCAGCACTTTGGGAAGTCGAATGGGTGGACCATTTGAGGTGAGGAGTTCGAGACCAGCCTGGCCAACATGGTGAAACCCTGTCTCTACTAAAAATACAAAAAAATGAGCTGGGCGTGGTGGCACGCACCTGTAATCCCAGCTACTTGGGAGGCTGAGGCATGAGAATCGCTTGAACCTGGGAGGCAGAAGTTGCAGTGAACCTAGATCATGTCACTGCACTCTAGCCTAGGTGACTGAGACCTTGTCTCAAAAAAAAAAAAAAAAAACACTGAAGAATATGAGTAAAATAAATGTATAGAGATATGATGAAAGTCCATCCTTCACAATATTTAAAATCACTCCAAGGCCGGGCTTGGTGGCTCACGCCTGTAATCCTAGCACTTTGGGAGGCTTAGGCGGGCGGATCACCTGAGGTCAGGAGTTTGAGACCTACCTGGTCAACATGGTGAAACCCTGTCTCTACTAAAAATACAAAAATTAGCTGAATGTGGTGATGAGGGACCTGTAATCTCAGCTACTCAGGAGGCTGAGGCAGGAGAATTAGTTGAACCTGGGAGGTGGAGGTTGCAGTGAGCCAAGATCACGCCATTGCACTCCAGCCTGGGTGACAGCAGGATTCCATCTGAAAAAACAGAAACACTCCAACTAAAATAGAGGGATATAGAAGGAGTAAATTAAACAACTTTTTAATATTCTATTTCTATAAATTTCCAGAATTTAAAAATTCCTGATTATAGTATCTAAAAACATGCTAAGGCTAAGTGTATCTTTATTTTAAATGTTAAGTTTTTCCTAGCACAGATATTTGAGAATTATTATATTCATATATGTAATCCTTTTCTATAAATCTTATTGGGGGCCCAGTTAGTATTTGCAATTTTTATGTGTATCAATAATTCTACGCCCGGTTTTTTTTTTTTTTTTTTTTTTTGCCTTCAGGAACAATTGATTTTCTTGTTAGTACTCTTTACTGAGTATCCTTCAATTTTGATTTTCTGGGGTAGTTTCATAAATATGTGCAGAGGCTATTATAGTGCCACCAATTTTGGAGATTGAAGCATGAATAATATATACATGGGTGATTTTATACTTACAATCATCCCTCCATGTCTATGAGAGATTTGTTCTGGGGTCCCCTTGGATACCAAAATCCAAGCATCTTCAAGTCAGGGAGTTGGTTCTTTGGATCACCAGATTTCATATCTTCGTTTGGTTGTGGATATGGAACTCATGGATATGCAGGACTGACTGTATTAATTGAAAAAAAAAATTGCATATGAGTGGACTTGTGCAGTTCAAGCCAATGTTGTGCAAGGGTGAACTGTACTCTTCCTCCCTGCTTGAACAATTATTGCAGTACATGTCATGAAGTCAAATGAAATTATGGCATCTTAAGGGTTGGAAGGAAACAGAAGTTCTGTAGCTCAGCCTCACACCAAAGCAAATCCAGAATGTTTACAACAGGGAGTCACCAAATTACAGCTGAAGTTCTTAACAAGAAAACATACTACCCCATAAACCTTTCTGTTTTAAGTAGTTCTAGTTTGACCTTTTTTCTCCTATTAGTGAATTAATGTAGCTCCCTATTACCACACATTGGTCCTAGGTTTTTCATTCACATTACAAAAGAGCTGTTGTATCTCATGCCATATCTTTTTTCTAGACTTTACATCCATAATCCTTTATTCCTCAAAAGACATGGCTTCCAAAGCCTTCACCATTATTTGCCATTTAGATGTGCCCCAATTTGCAAAAGTTCCTCTTAAAATGTGGTCACTTGCATAAGTTAGCATGCTTCTGTCTACAAGTGAAGGAAAAGCCAACTAAGTGTTATCCTATTCACATAGGGAAACGTCTGGCGATGGGGTGGTTCAGATGCTTACTGATGATGATGGACCCTAGCTCTTTCTGTCTTTCATCTCTGCTATCCTCAATGAAGGGGATTTTTATCCTCATGTTCATGGTTGCACGCAGCTTCGAGCAAAACCTCTTTAAACACAGGCACATCCAAAGGCCAGAAAAAACTCATTTTCCTTACACTTTTCCTTTTAAGTAAATCTCCTTTCTAGTAATGGCTCAGTTGACTTCCCTTTACATGTCACTGTACCTAAATGCATCACATTCCCTCCTGAACCATCTGGTTAAGATAAATCACCCTGGGCCGGGTGCGGTGGCTCACACCTGTAATCCCAACAATTTGGGAGGCCAAGGCAGGTGGATCACCTGAAGTCAGGAGTTTGAGATCAGCCTGACCAACATGGAGAAACCCCGTTTCTACTAAAAATACAAAATTAGCTGGTTGTGGTGGTGCTTGCTTGTAATCATAGCTACTTGGGAGGCTGAGGTAGAAGAATTGCTTGAACCTGGGAGGCGGATTTTGCGGTGAGCCTAGGTTGCCCCATTGTTCTTCAGCCTGGGCAACAAGAGCGAAACTCCATCTCAAAAAAAAAAAAAAAAAAGAAAAAAAGAAAAAGGTAAATCACCCTAAGGACTGGAGTACTGATTCTTCCTGAGTACGTGGCCACAGAGGAGAGAACCCAGTTAAAACTAGGGATCTGCCTACCAGAGGGTAGGGAAGGGGATAGATTTGAGCAGGGAATTCAGTCTGCCAATTACCAAAACTGAAAACAGGTCCTGCATAATAACATTTTGGCCAACAAGAGACTCATTATAGAAAGGTGGTCCCATAAGATTATAATGGAACTGAAAAATTCCTATCGCATAGTGACATCCTAGCTATCTTAACATCATAGCACAACGCATTACTCATGTGTTTATGTTGATGCTAGTGTTAACCTATTGTGCTGCCAGTGGTATAAAAGTATAGCATGTCCTGCTTAGATTTCTTCCAAGCATACTTTCCTTTCTTTCCTGTTCTAAAGCCTTTTAAAATAAAATTCCATTCCTGCTCTGGAGGGAAAAAAGTATAGCACAATTATGTACATAGTACTTGATAAGCAACTACGTTACTGGCTTATGTGTTTATTATGCTACTGTTATTTTAGAGTGTACTACTTATTAAACTTTTTTTTTTTTTTTTTTGAGACAGAGGCTCACCCTGTTTGCCCCAGACCAGAGTGCAGTTGCCATGATCATGGCTCACTGTGACCTTGACTTCCTGGGCTCAAGTGATCCTCCCACGTCAGCCTCCCAAGTAGCTGGGACTACAGGTATGTGCCACTACGCCCAGCTAATTTTTGTATTTTTTGAAGAGACAGGTTTTCACCATGTTGCCCAGGCAGGTCTTGAACTCCTGGGCTCAAGCAATCTACCTGCCTCAGCCTCCCAAAGTGCCAGGATTACAGATGTGAGCTACTGTGCCTGGCCTAAACAAGAAATTCAACTGTAAGCAGCCTCAGGCAGGTCCTTCAGGAGGTATTCCTCAAGAAGGCATTGTTGTCACTGGAGCTGACAGCTCCATGATATTGCCCCTGAAGACCTTCCAGCAGGACAAGATGTGGAAGTGGAAGACAGTGATGTTGATGATCCTGACTTTGTGTATGCCAAGGCTAATACATGTGTCTGTGTCTTTGTTTCAAAAGTTTACAATTTAAACAATTTTTAAAAATATAAAAAAAGTCTAGAAAAAGGACCTAAGGAAAGAAAATATCCTTGTATATTTGTATAATATGTGTGTTCTAAACCAAGTGCTATTACAAGAGTCAAAAAGGTATAAAGAGTTAAGTTTATAAAGTAAAAAGTTACAGTAAGCTAAGTAAAGAAGTTATAGTAAGCTGAGGTTAATTTATTATTGAAGAAAGAAATATTTTTTATAAATTTAGTGTAGCCTAAGTGTATGTTTATGAAGTCTACAGTGGTATGCAGTAATGTCCGGGGCCTTCACATTCACCTACCACTCACTGACTCACCCAGAGCAACTTCCAGTTCTGCAAGCTCCGTCCATGGTAAGTGCTCTATACAGGATACTAATTTTTTTAATCTTTTATACTGTATTTTGACTATACTTATTCCATGTTTAGATACACAAATACTTACCATTGTCTTGCAATGACTACAGTATTCACCAGAGTAACATGCTGCACAGGTTTGTAGCCTAGGAGCAACAGGACTATACCATATAGCCCAGGTGTGTAGTAGGCTACACCATCTAGGTTTGTGTAAATACACTCCATGATGTTCACACAATGACAAAATCACCTAAAGACACATTTCTCAGAATGTATCCCCATTGTTAAGTGACACATGACTATACTTCTACTATGCAGTCTAACTGATAAGGAATATAATGGGGTTGTGGCATTCATTTAATGAACATGTTAAAAAACTGTTATGTGGTAGGCACTGGGCCTGGTATTGGAACACCAGCTACCTATCCCTGCTTACATGGATTCATCTAGTGGAGCAGATGGACAAATAAAAAAGTAATTTCAATACGATATGTTAAATGCCATTATAAAGTAAGTAAGTACATATAACCCAGTTTTGGGAAATCAAAGAAGGCTTTTCAGAGGAAATGATACCTAAGCTAAAGTCTGACAGATAAGTGTAAATTAACCACTGGTTAGAAGGTGCTAGAGAGAGAACAGTTTGGAGACAAGAGTATATATTGAAGAATGGTTCATACAGGAGAACTGCAACTACTGGTCCAGATATTGTTTCTTTTAGGGTAGTCTAAGAGTATGTTTTCTTGTTTTTTTAAGCACTTTTTCCTTACTTATATAATTTGTGCTGATTTGTAACCATCAAGATTTTTTCATTCAAGCACATTTCTTGCTGAGTCAGTTCTCTCCTATCCTGTATATTTGAAGGTAATTTTTTTTCAACCTTAATATAATTCTTTCTGTTTACTTCATTGTGTTTAGGTTCAATATATATTGGACCAGGAGTCAGCAAATTTTTTTTCTGTATAAAGGACAAAGTTAAGTATTTTGTAAATCATATGGTCTCTGTTGCAGTTCCTTACCTCTGCTATCATAGAATGAAGTCAGCCACAGACAATATGTAAATGAATGGGCATGGCTATATTCTATAAACTTTATTTACAAAAATAGGCAGTGGGCCATTGTCAGCCAACCTCTGATCTAAACCTAGACTGCCAGTATTATTCCATTCCCAGGGTAACTTACCCCCAGCACAAGGAAAGTGGACTTCCATTTCTTCTCAGCCCATCTTCCGTGTAGAGAGCCTGACCCAGGAAAGAAGTGATCTGTGGATCTGTAATTAAATGATTTTATTAACTTTATCGACTTAACCGGAGTTAGCAGGCAAAGCTACACTCTACATACCTAAGCCCACAGGTTGGTTCTTCCTTTATTATTATTTTATTTCAATAGGTTTTTGGGGAACAGGTAGTATTTAGTTACATGGATAAGTTCTTTCATGAATTTCTGAGATTTTGCGCACCCATTACCTGAGCAGTGTATACTGTACCTAATGTGTCATCTTTTATCCTTCACCCCACTACCACCCATTCCTCCCAAGTTCCCAAAGTCCATTCTTTCATGTGTGTATGTGTGAGACAGAGTTTCGCTCTTGTTGCCCAGGCTGGAGTGCAATGGCACAATCTCGGCTCACTACAACCTCCACCTCCCAGATTTAAGCGATTCTCCTGCCTCAGCCTCCCGAGTAGCTTGGGTTACAATGCCTGGCTAATTTTGTATTTTTAGTAGAGATGGGCTTTCTCTATGTCGGTCAGGCTGGTCTCAAACTCCCAACCTCAGGTGATCTGCCTGCCTTGGCCTCCCAAAGTATTGGGATTACAGGCGTGAGCCACCACGCCTGACTGCAAGTATCTTTTTCATGTAATGACATCTTTTCCTCTGGGTAGATAGATACCCAGTAGTGGGATCACTGGATCAAACAGTAGATCTACTTTTAGTTCTTTTAGAAATCACACTGTTTTCCATAGTGGTTGTACTAGTTTACATTCCCACCAGCAGTGTAAAAGTGTCCCTTCTCACCACATCCACACCAACATCTATTATTTTTTGATTTTTTGATTATGGCCATTCTTATGGGAGTAAGGTGGTATCATACTGTGGTTTTGATTTGCATTTCCCTGATCATTAATGATGTTGAGCATTTTCTCATATGTTTTTTGCCTTGTATATCTTGTTGCATTTGCTTTTGGGTTCTTGGTCATGAAGTCTTTGCCTAAGCCAATGTCTAGAAGGGTTTTTCCAATGTTACCATCTAGAATTTGTATGGTTTCAGGTCTTAGATTTAAGTCTTTGATCCATCTTGAGTTGATTTTTGTATAAGGTCAGAGAGATGAGGATCAGTTTTATTCTTCTACATGTGGCTTGCCAATTATCCCAGCACCATTTGTTGAATAGGGTGTCCTTTCTCCACTTTATGTTTTTGTTTGCCTTGTCGAAGATCAATTGGCTGTATCTATTTGGCTTTGTTTTTGGGCTCTTTCTTCTGTTCTATTGATCTGTGTGCCTCTTTTTATACCAGTACCATACTCTTTTGGTAACTATAGCCTTGTAGTATAGTTTGAAGTTGGGTAATGTGATGCCTCTATATTTGTTCTTTTTGCTTAGTTTTGCTTTGGCTATGTGGGCTCTTTTTCCATGTATTTAGTCCCCTATATTTCGCTCAGCTCTCTAAATTCGTCTCAGCTCCAGGTAAGGTCAAATCCTCCTGTGATCTGGACCTTCAGGTTCCCCAGTGAGGATGTGTGTTTCAGGGGCGATGGTCCCCCTCTCACACTATGAGCGCTCACAGTTTTTCAGCTGTCTCACGGAGCCTGCAGTGGCAAGCCACTTCCTTCAAAGAGTCTGTGGATTCTGTCTGCTTTCCCGGCATGTTTCTGCATTAGCAAAAGGCCGTGATGTGGGTCTCCATACACTGCTCTGTCTGTTCAAGAGGGAGCTGCTAGTTAGTCCCGCCTCCTATCCACCATTTTATCAACAATCATTATCCTTTATATATAATCACCCACTTCTTAGTTACCTCTCTTAATTCACCCTAGCTTCCCAAGCAGACCTCCTTGGATAGCCATACAGTTTCTTTGATTATCATATCATTATATAACAGAGAGTGGTTGGCACCCTTGACAATATTATTTTGTCCTTTTCCAGCCCTTCTTGGTGATAGCTCTAATACTACTAAGTGTTCTTCTAGGGTATGCATATGATGTCTCTATGATCAAATATCTGTGAAAGCTAGATATTCCTTTCCACTTATAGATCACAGAAGCATCTGTTGTTAAATTGACCTTCTAATTTTTGCCCTCTGTATTTTCTATTTTTATAAAACATTTAAATAATAATTTTTTTTTTGAGATGGAGTCTCGCTCTGTCACCCAGGCTGGAGTGCAGTGGTGCAATCTCGGCTCACTGCAAGCTCCGCCCCCGGGGTTCACACCATTCTCCTGCCTCAGCCTCCCAAGTAGCTGGGACTTCAGCTGCCCACCACCATGCCCGGCTAATTTTTTGTATTTTTTAGTAGAGACGGGAGTTTCACTGTGTTAGCCAGGATGGTCTCGATCTCCTGACCTTGTGATTCGCCTGCCTCAGCCTCCCCAAGTGTTGGGATTACAGGCGTGAGCCACTGCGCCCGGCCTAAATAATTTTTAAATAAATGATTTAGTTACTTATTTTAGAGACAGGTCTTGTGTCTCCAGGCTGGAGTGCCATGGTGCAATAATGGCTCACTGCAGCCTCGAATGCCTGGGCCCAGTCACTCCTTCTGCTTCAGCCTCTGGTGGGGTGTAGCTGAGACTACAAGCCTGCACCACCTCGCCCAGCTCTCTGTACTAGTTTTCTATTGCTGCCACAATAAATTACCACTTCATTATTTCATAGTTCAAGTTGGAGGTCCTGGTATAGCAAGGCCCAGCTGGGTCTACTTCTTAGTCACACAAGGCTGAAATCAAGGTGTCAGCAGGGCTGCACTCCTTTCTGGAGGCCCTAGGGTGGCTCTGCTTCCAAACTCATTTGGATTTCAGACCGAGATTAGTTTCTTGCAGTTTTAGACCAGAGGTTCCATGTCCTTGCTAGCTATGGTTCTCAGCTAGAAGGTAGTCATTCTCAGCTCCAGAGGCTATCACATTCCTTAGCTCTGAAGACCCCGTCCTCCATTTTCAGAGTCAGAAATAATGAGTCTAGTCCTTCTCACCTTTCAAATTCTTCTTACCTCCCCATTCTGTCTCATCTCTTCTGCTGCCACCTGGAGAATGTCCTCTGCTTTTAAGGGCTCCTATGATTAGCCCTTGGGTAATTAGCCCTTGGGATCACTTGGATGATCCAAGATAATCTCCCTCTCATAAAGTCTGCAGCCTTAATTGTGTGTGCAAAATTTCCCTTTTGCCATGTAGCAGAACATGCAAGGGTTTTGGGGAGGAAGATAAACATCTTTGGGACCATTATTTTGCCTGATACAACCTCCTTGTACTTTTGGTTCTATTTTGGGTTCAGGGTGTTTTTTAGTGCAATCACTTTGATTGTCTACTTAGTTCTAAAATAGCTTTTAAATATATTTTTATCAGTATTTTTTTGGTTAATGTTACTCGTCATTCTTTTATTTGCTAATTATACAAATTGCTTGGCCTTTATATTTATGTAATCATGAAATACTTTTTCTCCTTAATAATATATCATGAACATTTCCTCTTGTTATTATGAGTTCTTTATAAATATAATTTTAATTATGGCATAATATTTCATTGAATAGATACACTAACATTTATTATCAGTTGCTCTATTATTCATCATTTGGGTTTTTCCCAATGTTTCTCTATTGGAAATAACTCTGTAGTGAACATCTTTGTGCCAAAAGATTGTCTACATGTTGGATTATTTTTGTAGGATAGATTCCCAAAACTAGGTTAACTGCATTCCCAAAAGTAGATACCAAGGACATTAATTTCCTAAGGTAAAAGTTGCTTTTCTCAGTGTTGACAAAATTTATATTCTCAGAAGCACACTTACCAGTGGCGAATATCATAATTAATACAAAGCAAACAAATACTTTTTTATGGTAAAATTGATAGATAACTCTATATCTTGCTTTCTTAATTTACTTATCATAATTACCAGGGAGGATAAAGACTATATTTAATTGAGTGTGCTATAGTTTATATATTATTTGTCTTTGATCTTTGCCAATTTATGTATTGGGACCTTGGTATGATGCCTCTCAATTATATGGGGTTGTGAAAGGAAAATAAAAACTCAGGACTTCAATTCACTATACTAAAAAGAAAAAATAAGCTGAAAACTGAGTCGTGCAAGAAGCTGCCTTTCCTTCCGTTCCTAAGCAGACAGCTACAGATAAAAAGTTAAATTATCTCCACAGGTAGCTACTCTGTGTTCACCTTATCTTATGTAAAATCCTGATTTACTGAGCCTGAGATGAATACATAATTGACTATTTCCCTACCTGCCCCTTTTCTCTTGCTACATGTGGATTCAGTAGTGTAACCATACCCTCCCTCCTTCCCCTCCAGCCTGCTTTTCCCCTTTAAATACTGAAGCCCTCAAAATCATCTTTTGAGACATACATAGACCTGCCTCCTGGGTGCACGTCCTTAACCTTGACAAAATAAACTTCTAAATTGATTGAAACCTGTCTCAGATACTTTTTGGTTTATAAGCTCTTTATATATACAGTGTTGTAGCTACTAACTATATCACATTTACTAAAAATATGACCCAATACATTTCACTTCATACACATTTAATACTTCTAAATTTCACTGAAGAAAAAGAGCCCAAGAGAAACCTGTATAATAATTTTAGACTTAAGCATTTTTGTTATTCTTTAACTTTCTCATCTCCTTTTACTATTATTCAATTATATTTTTAAAGTAAAATTTTTTTTTTTTTTTTAATTTATTTATTATTATTAAACTTCAAGTTGTAGGGTACATGTGCACAACGTGCAGGTTTGCTACATATGTATACTTGTGCCATGTTGGTGTGCTGCACCCATCAACTCGTCATTTACATCAGGTATAACTCCCAATGCAATCCCTCCCCCCTCCCCCCTCCCCATGATAGGCCCCGGTGTGTGATGTTCCCCTTCCCGAGTCCAAGTGATCTCATTGTTCAGTTCCCACCTACGAGTGAGAACACGCGGTGTTTGGTTTTCTGTTCTTGTGATAGTTTGCTAAGAATGATGGTTTTGTTTTGTTTTCTTTCTTTCTTTCTTTTTTTTGAGACAGAGTCTTTCTCTGTCGCCCAGACTGGAGTGCAGTGGTGCAATCTCGGCTCACTGCAACCTCTGTCTCCCAAGTTCAAGCAATTATCTTGCCTCAGCCTCCTGAGTAGCTGGGATTACAGGTGTGTGCCACCACGCCCGGCTTATTTCTGTATTTTTGGCAGAGATGGGGGTTCACCATGTTAGCCAGGCTGGTCTTGAAGTCCTGACCTCACGTGATCTACCTGCCTTGGCCTCCCAAAGTGCTGGTATTACAGGCATGAGTCACCACACTCAGCCAGTAAAATTGTTTTGTAATATTATTTTTTACATCTTGTAGAAAACTTGAAAATTACTGTACTAGTTGTTGTTTTCAAATATTCTTTCTCCGCTTCTTCCATAATAGAATCTCCCATGATTATTTGATTGCCCAGGGGAAAAATATGTTTATTTTTATACATACACACATATATAGGTATGTGTGTATATATACATATATACAGCACATATATAGGTATGTGTATATATATTACATATATGTATATATAAATACAATTTATATATAACACATATATGTGTGTATAAATAAATTTGTTTTTTTAAAAAATATATATATAATGCAATTCCAAGACACTTTTGCAGCTAAGGGTGGCCATATGACCAAGCAGAAGAGGTATGTGCTACTTCTAGGGAGTTTCCTTAAAGGGAGGGACCTATTTTTACTTATTATTTCTTTCCTCCTACCAGCTAGAGCAAAGATACAGTTTCTCCTGAGTAATAAATGGAAAATCAGGAGAGTATGGTGCTGTTAAAACCAAGCAAATAAATTATTTAAAGAAGGAAGGAATGATTGGCTATGTCAAATGATATTAAAAGATCAAAAAGATGAATGAGAATTGACAATTAGATTTAACAATGTGGACACGGTTGATGACCTTGAAAGCAGCAGTTTCAATGGAGTATTGGGGCAAGACTTGTTTGCAGTGGGGCTCAAGAGAGAAAACAAGGCGAGAAATGGGAGAGAATGAGTTCTACATTAAAAGATAAGCTAGCCATATATTTACAATCCAAACTAAAACACATTTGAAAAGGCCACCATTAATAATTGAATCATGATTTAATTAATTAATAATGAAGCATAAACTGGAACTGTCATACCAAATGAGTTAATGTCATTTTGGGAAAGAAAGGAAAGAGATAGGGTTGTGACTGAAAGTGGGATGAAAAGAATGTTGGTTTGTTATTTTATTTTATTTTTTGTTATTGAGGAAGAAATAGTAGCTAATGAGAATGATCTAGCAGAGAGGGATGATTGTATGATGGAGGGGAAAGGAGACATTTTTGGAGCAATGTCCTTGAGCAGGCAAGAGGGGATAGTATATAGTCCAAAAGTGGAAAGGCTGGTTGGCAGAGAGCATGGGAACAAATGCAGATAGGTAGGCTTATGTGGTCATGGGAGCCTGTGTAAATATTTTTATGAAGTTTTGTGTTTTCTCGTTGAAATAGGTAGTGAGGTCATTAGCTAGGATTGAAGATTAAGAAAGAGGTATTGGAGGTTTTCAGAGAGAGAAGATATGAAATAGTTTTGGCCAGGTGTGGTGGCTCATGCCCATAATCTGAGCGCTTTGGGCAGCCAAGGTGGTGGATCACTTGAGCCCAGGAGTTTGAGACCAGCCTGGGCAACATGGTGAAAGCCTGTCTTTACTAAAAATACAAAAAATTTAGCTCCGTGTGGTGGTACGTGCCTGTAACCCTAGCTACTCAGGAGGCTGAGGGAAGACAATTGCTTAAACCCAGGAGACAGAGGTTGCAGGCAAGGCAAGACTCTGTCTCAAAAAAAAAAAAAAAAAAAAAAAAGGAAAAAAAATCATGTGTTGTAAGTGACACTAATCAACATAGTTTTGTATTTTACTCCACACAGGTTTCACTGTGCAAGTATGGTCATGGAGAGGTCCATGAATTTAAATTGAATTTAATGAGGTTTTTTTTTTTTTTTTTTAAATGATACTTTAAGTTCTAGGGTACATGTGCACAACGTGCAGGTTTGTTACATATGTATACATGTGCCATGTTGGTGTGCTGCACCCATTATCTCATCATTTACATTAAGTATATCTCCTAATGCTATCCCTCCCCTGTCCTCCTACCCCACGACAGGCCCTGGTGTGTGATGTTCCCTATCCTGTGTCCAAGTGTTCTGATTGCTCAATTCCTACCTATGAGTGAGAACATGTGGTGTTTGGTTTCCTGTCCTTGTGATAGTTTGCTCAGAATGATGGTTTCCAGCTTCATCCATGTCCCTGCAAAGGACATGAACTCATTCTTTTTAATGGCTGTATAGTATTCCATGATATATATGTGCTGCATTTTCCTAATCCAGTCTATCATTGATGGACATTTGGGTTGGTTCCAAGTCTTTGCTATTGTGAATAGTGCCACTATAAACATATGTGTGCATGTGTCTTTATAGCAGCATGATTTATAATCCTTTGGGTATATACCCAGTATTGGGATCGCTGGGTCAAATGGTATTTCTAGTTCTAGATCCTTGAGGAATCGCCACACTGTCTCCACAATGGTTGAACTAGTTTACAGTCCCACCAACAGTGTAAAAGTGTTCCTATTTCTCCACATCCTTTCCAGCACCTGTTATTTCCTGACTTTTTAATGATAGCCATTCTAACTGGTGTGAAATGTTATCTCATTGTGGTTTTGATTTGCATTTCTCTGATGGTGAGTGATGAGCATTTTTTTATGTGTCTGTTGGCTGCATAAGTGTCTTCTTTTGAGAAGTGTCTGTTCATATCCTTTGCTCACTTTTTAATGGGGTTGTTTGATTTTTTTCTTGTAAATTTGTTTAGGTTCTTTGTAGATTCTGGATATTAGCCATTTGTCAGATGGGTAGATTGTAAAAATTTTCTCCCATTCTGTAGGTTGCCTGTTCACTCTGATGGTAGTCTCTTTTGCTGTGCAGAAGATCTTTAGTATAATTAGATCCCATTTGTCAATTTTGGCTTTTGTTACCATTGCTTTTTGTCTTTTAGTCATGAAGTCCTTGCCCATGCCTATGTCCTGAATGGTATTGCCTAAGTTTTTTTCTAGGGTTTTTGTGGTTTTAGGTCTAACATTTAAGTCTTTAATCCATCTTGAATTAATTTTTACATAAGGTGTAAGGAAGGGATCCAGTTTCAGCTTTCTACCTATAGATAGCCAGTTTTCCCAGCACCATTTATTAAATAGGGAATCCTTCTCCCATTTCTTGTTTTTGTCAGGTTTGTCAAAGATCAACGGTTGTAGATGTGTGGTATTATTTCTGAGGGCTCTGTTCTGTTCCATTGGTCTATATCTCTGTTTTGGTATCAGCACCATGCTGTTTTGGTTACTGTAGCCTTGTAGTATAGTTTGAAGTCAGGTAGCATGATGCCTCCAGCTTTGTTCTTTTGGCTTAGTATTGTCTTGGCAATGCGGGCTCTTTTTCAGCTCCATATGAACTTTAAAGTAGTTTTTTCCAATTCTGTGAAGAAAGTCGTTAGTAACTTGATGGGGATGGCATTGAATCTATAAATTATCTTGTGCAGTATGGCCATACTTTTTATTCACGATATTGATTTTTCCTATCCATGACCATGGAATGTTCTTCCATTTGTTTGTGTCCTCTTTTATTTTGTTGAGCAGTGGTTTATAGTTCTCCTTGAAGAGGTCCTTCCTTCACATCTATTGTAAGTTGGATTCCTAGGTATTTTATTCTCTTTGAAGCAATTGTGAATGGGAGTTCACTCGTGATTTGGCTCTCTCTTTGTCTGTTAATGGTATATAGGAATGCTTGTGATTTTTGCACATTGATGATTTTGTATTCTGAGACTGCTGAAGTTGCTTATCAGCTTAAGGAGATTTTGGGCTGAGACAATGGGGTTTTCTAAATGTACAATCATGTCATCTGCAAACAGGGACAATTTGACTTCCTCTTTTCCTAACTGAATACCCTTGATTTCTTTCTCTTGCCTGATTGCCCTAACCAGAACTTCCAACACTATGTTGAATAGGAGTGGTGAAAGAGGGCATACCTGTCTTATGCCAGTTTTCAAAGGGAATGCTTACAGTTTTTGCCCATTCAGTATGATATTGGCTGTGGGGTTGTCATAAATAGCTCTTATTATTTTGAGATGCATCCCATCAGTACCTAGTTTATTGAGAGTTTTTAGCATGAAGGACTGTTGAATATTGTTGAAGGCCTTTTCTGCATCTATTGAGATAATCATGTGGTTTTTGTCTTTGGTTCTGTTTTTATGCTGCATTACATTTATTGATTTGCATATGTTGAACCAGCCTTGCATCCCAGGTATGAAGCCAACTTGATCGTGGTGGATAAGCTTTTTGATGTGCTACTGGATTTGGTTTGCCAGTATTTTATTGAGGATTTTTGCATCGACGTTCATCAGGGATATTGGTCTAAAATTCTCTTTGTTTTGTTGTGTCTCTGCCAGGCTTTGGTATCAGGGTGATGCTGGCCATATAAAATGAGTTAGGGAAGATTCCCTCTTTTTCTATTGAATGGAATAGTTTCAGAAGGAATGGTACCAGCTCCTCTTTGTACTTGTGGTAGAATTCAGCTGTGAATCCATCTGGTCCTGGACTTTTTTTGGTTGGTAGGCTATTAATTATTGCCTGAATTTCAGAGCCTGTTATTGGTCTATTCAGGGATTCAACTTCTTCCTAATTTAGTCTTGGGCAGTGTATATGTCCAGGAATTTATCCATTTCTTCTAGATTTTCTAGTTTATTTGCGTAGAGGTGTTTATAGTATTCTCTGATGGTAGTTTGTGTTTCTGTGGGATCGGTGGTGATATCCCCTTTATCATTTTTTATTGCATCTATTTGATTCTTCTCTCTTCTTTATTAGTCTTGCTAGTGGTCTATCAATTTTGTTGATCTTTTCAAAAAACCAGCTCCTGGATTCATTGATTTTTTGAAAGGTTTTTTCGTGTCTCTCTCTCCTTCACTTCTGCTTTGATTTTAGTTATTTCTTGCCTTCTGCAAGCTTTTGAATGTGTTTGCTCTTGCTTCTCTAGTTCTTTTAATTGTGATGTTAGGGTATCAATTTTGGATCTTTCCTGCTTTCACTTGTGGGCATTTAGTGCTATAAATTTCCCTCTACAAACTGCTTTAAATGTGTCCCACAGATTCTGGTATGTTGCGTCTTTGTTCTCATTGGTTTCAAAGAACATCTTTATTTCTGCCTTCATTTCATTATGTACCCAGTAGTCATTCAGGAGCAGGTTGTTCAGTTTCCATGTAGTTGTGCAGTTTTGAGTGAGTTTCTTAATCCTGAGTTCTACTTTGATTGCACTGTGGTCTGAGAGACAGTTTGTTATAATTTCTGTTCTTTTACATTTGTTGAGGAGTGCTTTACTTCCAACTATGTGGTCAATTTTGGAATAAGTGCGATGTGGTGCTGAGAAGAATGTATATTCTGTTGATTTGGGGTGGAGAGTTCTGTAGATGTCTATTAGGTCCACTTGGTGCAGAGCTGAGTTCAATTCCTGGATATCCTTGTTAACTTTCTGTCTCGTTGATCTGTCTAATATTGACAGAGGGGTGTTAAAGTCTCCCATTATTATTGTGTGGATGTCTAAGTCTCTTTGTAGGTCTCTGAGGACTTGCTTTATGAATCTGGGTGCTCCTGTATTGGGTGCATATATATTTAGGATAGTTAGCTTCTTGTTGAATTGATCTCTTTACCATTATGTAATGGCCTTCTTTGTCTCTTTTGATCTTTGTTGGTTTAAAGTCTGTTTTATCAGAGACTAGGATTGCAGTCCCTGCTTTTTTTTTGTTTTCCATTTGCTTGGTAGATCTTCCTCCATCCCTTTATTTTGAGCTTATGTGTGTCTCTGCACGTGAGACGGGTCTTCTGCGTATAGCACACTGATGGGTCTTGACTGTTTATCCAATTTGCCAGTCTGTGTCTTTTAATTGGAGCATTTAGCCCATTTACATTTAAGATTAATATTGTTATGTGTGAATTTGATCCTGTCATTATGATGTTAGCTGGTTATTTTGCTCATTAGTTGATGCAGTTTCTTCCTAGAATCAATGGTCTTTACAATTTGGCATGTTTTTGCAATGGCTGGTACCAGTTGTTTCCTTCCATGTTTAGTGTTTCCTTCAGGAGCTCTTGTAAGGCAAGCCTGATGGTGACAAAATCTCTCAGCATTTTCTTGTCTGTAAAGGATTTTATTTCTCCTTCACTTATGAAGCTCAGTTTGGCTGGATATGAAATTCTGGGTTGAAAATTATTTTATTTAAGAATGTTAAATATTGGCCCCCACTCTCTTCTGGCTTGTAGAGTTTCTGCTGAGAGATCCGCTATTAGTGTGATTGGTTTCCCATTGTGGATAACTCAACCTTTCTCTCTGGCTGCCCTTAACATTTTTTCCCTCATTTCAACTTTGGTGAATCTGACAATTATGTGTCTTGGAGTTGCTCTTCTTGAGGAGTGTCTTTGTGGCATTCTCTATATTTCCTGAACTTGAATGTTGGCCTGTCTTGCTAGGTTGAGGAAGTTCTCCTGAATAATATCCTGAAGAGTGTTTTCCAACTTGGTTCCATTCTCCCCATCACTTTCAGGTGCACCAATCAGAAATAGATTTGTTCTTTTCACATAATCCCATATTTCTTGGAGGCT
This sequence comes from Chlorocebus sabaeus, assembly GCF_047675955.1. Classification (NCBI taxonomy): domain Eukaryota; kingdom Metazoa; phylum Chordata; class Mammalia; order Primates; family Cercopithecidae; genus Chlorocebus; species Chlorocebus sabaeus. Next base: position 97,359,624 of record NC_132914.1, on the reverse strand, counting down.
TTGTCCATTTCTTTTTACTCTTTCTTCTCTGAACTTCTCTTCTCACTTCATTTCATTCATTTGATCTTCAGTCACTGATACCCTTTCTTCCACCTGATTGAATTGGCTACTGAAGCTTGTGTATGCATCACGTAGTTCTCATGCTATGGTTTTCAGCTCTATCAGGTCATTTAAGGTCTTCTCTATGCTGTTTATTCTAGTTAGCCATTCGTCTAATCTTTTTCCAAGGTTTTTAGCTTCTTTGTGATGGGTTCAAACATCCTCCTTTAGCTCGGAGAAGTTTGTTATTACCGATAGTCTGAAGCCTTCTTATCTCAACTTGTCAAAGTCATTCTCCATCCAGCTTTGTTCCTTTGCTGGCGAGGAGCTGCATTCTTTGGAGGAGAAGAGGCACTCTGGTTTTTAGAGTTTTCAGCTTTTCTGCTCTGGTTTCTCTCCATCTTTGTGGTTTTATCTACCTTTGATCTTTGATGATGGTGATGTACAGAAGGGATTTTGGTGTGGATGTCCTTTCTGTTCATTAGTTTTCCTTCTAACAGTCAGAACCCTTAGTTGCAGGTCTGTTGGAGTTTGCTGGACATCCACTCCAGACCCTGTTTGCCTGGGTATCACCAGCGGAGGCTGCAGAACAGCAAATATTGCAGAACAGTACATGTTGCTGCCTGATCCTTCCTCTGGAAGCTTCATCTCAGAGGGGCACCTGGCTGTATGAGGTGTCAGTCGGCCCCTACTGGGAGATGTCTCCCAGTTAGGCTACTCGGGGGTCAGAGACCCACTTCAGGAGGCAGTCTGTCCATTCTCAGATCTCAAACTCCGTTCTGGGAGAACCACTACTCTCTTTAAAGCTGTCAGACAAGAACGTTTAAATCTACAGAAGTTTCTGCTGCCTTTTGTTCTGCTATGCCCCGCCCCCAGAGGTGGAGTCTACAGAGGCAGGCAGGCCTCCTTGAGCTGCGGTGGCCTCCACGCAATTCGAGCTTCCGGCTGCTTTGTTTACCTACTCAAGCCTCAGCAATGGCGGACGCCCCTCCCCCAGCCTCGCTGCTGCCTTGCAGTTCAATCTCAGACTGCTGTACTAGCAGTGAGTGAGTCTCCGTGGGCATAGGACCCTCCAAGCGAGGCACGAGATATAATCTCCTGGTGTGCTATTTGCTAAGGCCATTGGAAAAGCACAGTATTAGGGTGGGAGCATCCCGATTTTCCAGGTATCACCTGTCACGGCTTCCCTTGGCTAGGAAAGGGAATTCCCCAACTCCTTGCCCTTCCTGGATGAGGCGATGCCCCATCCTGCTTCAGCTGACACTCTGTGGGCTGCACCCACTGTCTGATAAGCCCCAGTGAGATGAACCCGTTACCTCAGCTGGAAATGCAGAAATCACCCATCTTCTACGTCGCTCACACTGGGAGCTGTAGACTAGAGCTGTTCCTATTTGGCCATCTTGGAATGAGGTTTTATTTTTTATCCAAGATAAAGGCAAGAGAATTCAGGATATTTGCAAGGGAATGGATTTTGTCACTTGGTCATATAATACATTTATCATAATTTTATAATTTGACCATGTGTAATTTAACCTGATGTGTTAGTTTCCTAGGGCTTCTGTAACAAAGTACCATAAACTGGGTAGCTTAAAACAACAGAAATGGATTGCCCCAGTATTCTGGATGCTAGAAGTCTGAAATCAAGATGTTGGCTGGGCTATAGTCTCTCTGAAGTTTCTAGCAGAAGATCTTTCCTTAACACCTTCAGGTTCTGGTAGCCCCAGGCCTTCCATAGTTTGTGGTAACCCAATTCTGATCTCTACCTCTATCTTCACATGGCGCTCTCTCTCTCTCTCTCTCTCTGTATATGTGTGTGTGTGTGTGCACGCGCACACTCGTGCGTGTGTGTCTGTCTGTCTATCTGGGTCCAGATTTCCCTTTCATAGGGACATGAGTCGTACTGGATTAGGGTCCAACCTAATGACTTCATCTTAACTTAGATTAACTCAAATTAGAGTTATTGGTGCCCTTCTCCCATCTCCTTTCCCCGGCTACAACCTGTTAATCTTTTGGTCCTTACCTTTTTAGTAAGTGGTACTACCATCCACACAGCCAAAAGCTTGGCTCCTTTTGATTCTACCATTTCCCTCAACTCATCCTCATACATCTGCAATCCTTCATCTTGTCATATTGCATATCTCTATATGTATTTCAATTTGATCAATATCTCTTCATTTTCACACTCCTGCCCACTATGAACAACATAATTTCTCACCTTCAGTAGCTTCCTAACTTCACCCTTGCCTTGCTCCCATCTGTCTTTTTAAAGAGAAACCAAATTTCTATGCACACTGGAAGATGGAGGTCCTCTTTCCTTGCTTAACGCAGCCATGACTTATGGTCCCAAGAAGCATCTGAAGTGGGTAGCAGCTCCAAAGCATTGGATGCTGGATAAATTGACCAGTGTGTTTGCTCCTCGTCCATCCACTGGTCTCACAAGTTGAGAGAGTGTCTTTCACTCATCATTTTCCTGAGGAACAGACTTAAGTATGCCCTGACAGGAGATGAAGTAAAGAAGATTTGCATTCAGCAGTTCATTAAGATCAATGGAAAGGTCCGAACTGATATAACTTACCCTGCTGGATTCATGGATGTTATCAGCATGGACAAGACGGGAGAGAATTTCCATCTGATCTATGACACCAAGGGTCGCTTTGCTGTACATCATATTACACCTAAGAGGCCAAGTACAAGTTGTGAAAAGTGAGAAAAATCTTCGTGGGCACAAAAGGATCCCTCATCTTGTGACTCATGATGCTCACACCATCCACTACCCTGATCCCCTCATCAAGGTGAATGATATCATTCAGACTGATTTGGAGACTGGCAAGATTACTGACTTTATCAAGTTTGACACTGGTAACCTGTGTGTGGTGACTGGAAGTGCTAACCTGGGAAGAATTGGTGTGATCACCACAGAGAAAAGCCCCCTGGATCTTTTGACGTGGTTCATGTGAAAGATGCCAACAGCAGCAGGTTTGCCGCTTATCTTTCCAACATTTTTGTTATTGGCAAGGGCAACAAACCGTGAATTTCTCTTTCCCAAGGAAAGGGTATCCACCTCACCATTGCTGAAGAGAGAGACAAAAGACTGGCGGCCAAACAGAGCAGTGGGTGAAATGGTCCCTGGGTGACATGTTAGATCTTTGCATGTAATTTAAAATAATGTGGCGTGATTAAAAAAAAAAAAAAAAGAAACCAGTATGATCTTCCTAAAATAGAATGAGATATGTGACTACTATACTTAAAACACTAGCAATGTTCAGTATGCTTAAAATAAAATTCCAAATCCCTAACATGGCACACACGACTGAGTGTGATCTGACACCTTCCTAATCTGTGTTATGCTTATTTCCGCTCCAGCCTTAAGGAAATGCTCACATCATTCCTTCTGTCTGGCATGCTCTTCTCTCAACTCTTTACCTGTCTAAATACTTTTTAGTTTTTAGATCTTAGCTTAAATGATATTTAAGTATTTAGTTTTTAATGTAATTTGCAGGTATATTTCTTAAAAACAATTAAAACAATCAGATTTAACTTTGTGCTATTGGATTCATTGATCACTATCAGTTTTTCATAACATGACATCTTTTTGAGTTGTCTTATTCTTCTCTCAGTTATCTTTAATATTTTCAAGAAAAATTTTCAAGAAAGATATATGGGTGGTATATTTTCTAAGTGTGTTTATTTCTGAGGATGTGTCCTCAATAAAAAAAATGATAGTTTTGCTGGATTTTAAAATTTACAAGTTACAATATGTTCTTCTTCTCATAGAAGTACTATTGATTGCCTACCCAGCAGCCATTTCTCCTTTTTTCTTATTAAGAAAACTCTGATTTTGTTTGGGCAGTCCACCCTTCTCTACCCAGACATGTGCTTTAAATCAGTGGCTTTCCCTTTAATAGTGATTGGCTTTGGAATGGGCATGTGACACAACTCTAGTCAGTGAGATCTTCTTTCTTATTCTGCTCCATATTTTCATGTCTGCTTATAATGCCTGGAACTGTAGGACCAACTCATGAACAAGGGGATGAGTAACTCAGAATAAGCTGATCTCCTGAGCCTGGCAAAGCAGAAAAATGGAAGAAACTTAGGTCTTTGAGCCACTAAAATAACCAGTCTCAGAGCCAAATTAGAAATTCTTTTGTGAAATAGTAAATCTGCCTTATTGTTTATACTAGTTATATTGGGTTTTCTATTTCCTAGGGCTAAGAATCTTTTGATGCACAACTTTTGTATGTTTTATGTTTTATATTTTTAAAATATGTTTTGTTGCTTCTTTAGTAAAATACGATACCAACATGATTCTTGCTTCCTTACACGTAGTCTGTTTTTGTTGACTAATTGCTAGCAATATTTTAAAAACCAAGTATTCTTCAATTATTTCTATAATTCTTTCTTCTTTTGCCAATCTTTCTTCTGCTGATATTGCTTTAAATTTAAACACTACTAAATAAATTATCAGGGCTGCCTAATAATCTCTCTATATTCACTCTTGCAGTCTTCAAGTCAACTGCTTCATGTTTTCTCCTCTTGCTGGAAACCTCCAACAGTCTTTCTCCCCTCACCTCATTCAAGCTGATGACTTTGCTTATTACTTCACTGCTGATACAGTTTGGAAGTGTATCCCTGTCCAAATGTCATGCTGAAATGTAGTCCCCAACATAGGAGGCAGGGCCTGGTGGGAGGTGATTGGAGTATGGAGATGGTTTTCTCATTAATGGTTTAGCACCATCCACTTGGTGCTGTCCTTGCATTAGTGTATGCGTTCTTGTGAGATCTGACTGTTTAAAAGTATGTGGCACACCACCCCACCCCTTGCTCCTGCTTTCACCATATGATATGCCTGCTCCCTGTTCACCTTCTGTCTTGGTTGTAAGCTTCCTGAAGTCTCCTTAGAAGCAGACATTACTATGCTTCCTGTACAGCCTGCAGAACCAGGAACCAATTAAACATCTTTTCCTTATAAATTACCTAATCTTGGTGTTTCTTTTTGTTTTCTTTTTTTTCTTTTTTTTTTTTTTTTTGAGACGGAGTCTCGCTCTGTGGCCCAGGCTGGAGTGCGGTGACGCGATCTTGGCTCACTGCAAGCTCCGCCTCCCGGGTTGACGTCATTCTCCTGCCTCAGCCTCCGGAGTAGCTGGGACTGCAGGCGCCTGTCACTACGCCCGGCTAATTTTTTGTGTTTTTAATAGAGACGGGATTTCACCGTGTTTGCCAGGATGGTCTCAATCTCCTGACCTCGTGATCCGCCCGCCTTGGCTTCCCAAAGTGCTGGGATTACAGGCGTGAGCCACCACGCCCCGTCAGGTATTTCTTTATAGCAATGCAAGAATGGCCTAATGCAACTGTGAAGATGAAAGTAAACAAAAGATAATTTCTACATCTTCCTATTCTGTGTTGGATGTGAAGATGTGTCCACTCAGCTGTCCCTTCAATAAAAGACTAGTTGTCCATTAGCAAGGAGTGTGCTTAGCGGCTAGTAATCCCTTCAGGGTTCCCTTCTGCTTTCAAACTGATGCCATAGGCTTCTCTCCTGGTCTTCAGCCAACAACCGAGCGAGGCAATGTGCAAGGGTCTGTTCATTTCCATCCAAGTTGGGACTCCTCTAACAGGCAATCTTGACTTTGGAGCTGGGCTGGCAGAGACCGTTAGGACAGCATCATAGAAGTCTACATTGTTGTCTGATGGCTCCAGCTGACTCATGCCTTTTCCATTTACAGGAGTCACTCCCCAATAAACATTTTAGGCTCACCCCTCTGCCTTAGTGTTTGCCTTCTGGGAAACCTAACCTGCAACACCTCCTAAATCGATTGGTCTGACAGTATGGGAGCCTATATACACTGCCTTGCATGGGTAAGTTGTGTAGGCTACATCTCACACCAGCTAGTCCACTTGTGATGCCTCTAAACCATTCAAGAATATTTCTCCTATTGTTTCCTCTCTTCTACATCATCAATTTTTCTCTTTCTGTGGAATTATTTTTCCTAGCATACAACTTATTATAAAATTTGTCATCCTAACAAAAAAAAAATGTCCTTGAACTTACATTCCCCTTCAGCTTCAGCAACATTTTCCTACTCCTCTCTATGCAAGAACTTTTCAAAGTACTGTTTGTCTTTCTTTTATCCTTTCTCATTATATCTTAAACTAACTCCAATTAGGCTGTTGCCAATTAGGGACAAAATATGCTCTTGTCCAATCCCCACTTTGCTTCAGTTCTCAGTCCCCATCTTACCTGACTACTCAGCAGCATTCGATGCAGTCAATCATTTCCTCCTTTTCGAACATTTGCTTCATTTAGCTTTCAGGATCTACTTTATCCCACGTCTCTTTCCCCTCACCTCACTGGCTGTACTTCCTCGTCCTCTCTCTCTCTCTCTCTTTTTTTTTTTTTTTTTTTTTTTTCCCAGACAGAGTACTGCTCTGTCACCCAGGCTGAGGTATAGTGGTACAATCTTAGCTTACTGCAACCTCTACCTCCAGGATTCAAGCGATTCTTTTGCCTCAGCCTCCTGAGCAGCTGATACTACAGGTGCTGGCACCATGCCTGGCTAATGTTTGTATTTTTAGTAGAGACGGGGTTTTGCCATGTTGGCCAGGCTGGTCTCAAACTCTTGACCTCAGATGATCTGCCTGCCTCAGCCTCCCAAAGTGCTGCTTCCTCATTTTCTTTTAATGAATAAATTCCTGGTTGTTCCAGGACTCAGTCCTTGGACTTACCTCCTTTGTCCATATTGTCTTCCATGGTGATCTCTTCCAATGTGATGGATTTAAATACCACAGTTGCATTGACTATTCCCAAAATTCCAGGCCTGACTTCTTCCCTGCACTCTAAATTCATATATTTAACCTCCACTTGAGTATTTTCTAGTTTATACTTTGTGTCACCAGTATTGCCATATACAGAGAAGGAGCTATCAATTTTGACAACTTGAGATGAGTCCATTTCATCTAGATTTTCTTTTTTTATTTTCTTTTTCTTTTTTTAAATATATTTTGAGACAGAGTCTTGCTCTGTCCAGGCTAGAGTGCAGTGGCATGATCTTGGTTCACTGTAACCTCTTCCTCCCAGGTTCAAGTGATTCTCCTGCCTCAGCCTCCCAAGTAACTGGGATTGCAGGTGCCCACCACCATGGCCAGCTAAGTTTTGTATTTTCAGTAGGCATGGGGATTTCACTATGTGGGTCAGGCTGGTTTTGAACTCCCGACCTCAAGTGATCTGCCCACCTTCCCCTCCCAAAGTACTGGGATTTCAGGTGTGAGCCACTGCACTCAGCCAAGATTCTCTTTTATTTTTCTTGTTTTCTTTTTTTTGAGACAGGGTCTCTCACTCTGCCACCCACGCTGGAGTGCAGTGGCGTGATCTCCCAGGTTCAACCAATTCTCCTACCTCAGCCTCCCTAGTAGCTGGGACTACAGGCACGCACTACCACGCTTGGCTAATGTTTTTGTTTTGGTTTTGTATTTTTAGTAGAGATAGGATTTAACATGTTGACCAGGGTGGTCTGGAACTCCTGGGCTCAAGTGATCTGCCTGCCTCAGCCTCCCAAAGTGCAGGGATTACAGGCATAAGCCACCACACCCGGGTCAAGATCTTCTTTTTTTAAGTGTAGAATTATGCATGATATTTAAAACATAATTTTGTGTAGTTTTCTCTGTTATTGACTTCATTTTCTTTCTTTGTTATAGAATTTGCCAGAGACAGGTTTGAGGTTGGTTTTTTTTTTTTTTTCTCTAAAAGATATTTACTGGATCCTTACAATAATTCAGCATTTTGTTAGCCATTTTCAGGTATATAATTTGAGTAATTTAGTTTGATGAAGAAACAATTTTATCTTCTACTGATGACTTGAAAAGATGTTGATAAACTATATGCTTCATCTGTTCTATAATTTTGCCAGCTTTCAATATCATGCTTATTAGCATTTAGTTTCTGGAATTCATTTTTTATGTTTTGAAAATGGAAACATCTGTGCATCTTCAGTCTTCTGGCAACTCTTGTGTTCTCTATTTCTCAAAATTACTGATTATAGTTCTATGGCGTATTAGTTCGTTTTCTGTTGCTTATAACAGAATACATGAAACTGGGTAATTTATAAAGAAAAAGAATATAGTTCTTATGGTTATGGAGGCTAAGTTCAAGGTCAAGGGGATGCATCTGGTGAGAGCCTTCTTGTTGGTGGGGACTCTGCAGAGTCCTGAGATGGTGCAGGGAATCACATGGTGAGGGGCTGTGTGTGCAAGCTCAGGTCTGTCTTCTTGTTCGTATAAAGCCACCAGTTTCTCTCCCATGGTAACCCATTAATCCATTAATCCATGAATGGAATAATCCATTCATTAGGGTAGAGCCCTCATGATCCAAACACCTGTTATAGGACCCACTTCTCAATACTGTCAGGTGGGGATTCCACATGAGTTCTGGAGGGGACTTTCAAACCATGCATATAGTTACATCATAGTATTATGTTTTATACCCAAGAATGTAATTCACTGGTGGCTGAAAGACTTGAACCAGTTTAAAGAAACTAGGTGTGTTCTTGCTATGCTTTCATTGTCTCATAATAATGTTTATATACCTCTTAAATTTGCAAATTATTCTTCTTGATGAATATAATCAATGCAGCAGTTATTAGCAGTGGTTTATTTCCTTAAACAATAGGACTTTCTTTTCTAGCTTTTTCTAGATTCAGTAAAATATCCAAAATGATTTAATTACCATTTTGTTTTAAACTGTGTGGTAAGAATACATTTTAAAGAACCAGTAATTGTCCTTGTTTGCCTATTATTATATTTAAATTTTGATAAATTGTAAGCTTCAGTGGACAGCATTGAACATACATATTTTTCTCTAAATATTATCCTCTTCCAAAGGATTAAAAATGAAAGGATTCATAAAGGTAGACATATAGATGAATGGAACAGAATTGAGACTCCAGAAATAAATTCTTCACACTTATGTGGTCAATTGATTTTTGGTAAAGGGGCCAGATAATTAAATGGGAAAAGAATAGTCTTTTCCAGAAATAGTGTTGGAATAACTGGATATCCACATGGAAAGGAAATAAACTTTGAATCTTTCTTCACATTATACACCAAAATTAATTCAAAATGGATCATTGTCCTAAATGTAAGGGTAAAAACATGTGTGTATTCCAGAAAATGCATAGGAGAAAAACCTTTGTGACTTTGGGATAAGTCACAAAAAACATAAGCCATACATGAAATAATTAATAAATGAACTTCAGAAAAATTAAAATCGTTTGCTTGTTTAAATCACTGAGAAAATGAAAAGGCAAGCTCCAGCTTGGGAGAAAATATGGGCAAAATATTTATCTGACAAAGCACTTGTATCCAGATCTAATTAAGAACTTCTATAACTCAGCAATAATATAAACAGCTCATTTTTTAAAAACAGGCGAAAGATTTGTATAGGCACTTAACAAAAAGACGCTCAACCTCATTGGTCATTAGGGGAATGCAAATTAAAACCACAATGAGATACTACTACACATCTTCTAGACTACCTTAAGAGGACTGAAATGCCAAGTGTCGGTGAAGCTATGGTATAACTGGAACTCTCATACATAACTGGTAGAAATGCAAAGTGATGTACTGGTAAACAGTTTGGCAGCGTCTTAAACACAAAAACATACATCTACCACGTGACCCAGCAATTACACACTCTTACATGCTTACTTCAGAGAAATGAAAATAAAATGTCCACCCAAAGCATTGTACACAAATGTTCTTAGCAGCATGATTTATAATAACCAAACAATAGAACAACTCAAATAGCCATCAACTGGTGAATGTATAAACAAAATGTGGCATGTAACGTTCAGTAGAATACAGGTCAGCAAATAAAGCAGAAACTACTGATATTCAGAACAATGTGAATGAATATCAAAAACATCACGATAAGTAAAATAAATCAGACACAAAAGACATATAAAATATGAATTTGAATTCTGGAAAAGGCAAAAGTGTAACAACAGAGAGGAGGTGAGTGCTTGCCTTGCAGCTGGGAGTGGGAGATGACGGGAAAGGGGCATAAGGGAATTTTGGGGGGTGATTAAAGTGTTCTAAAACTCGATTCTGGTGGTAGTTGCAGAACTGTGTACATTTACTAAAACTCATACAATTTATACTTAAAATGAGTAAATTTTAGGGTATATAAATTATGCTTTGATAATGGTTTTAAGGGTGTATACATTAAACCCCAAGGTGGTTTCTCTTAAAGCAAAACTGATTGCTATTTAGCAAGTAAATTGTCCCTAATGAGCATCAGTTTAAAATGCCTAACAATCCATTTTCTAGGAAACATGATTGTCTTTGTTCAGTACAGTTATAATATTTCAAAATACATAATCATATTGTGAATGATAGCTATCCTGATGTGAGTAATAGACCAGGAATTGTGGGATTATGAATTTAACATAACAGTAAAGTTTCCAGTAAAACTCCATTCATTTTAATTGTCTCTTAACCTCATGCCTGTAAGAAATTCAGGAACATGTGAGTAATCAAAAAATATACAGCTGATTTTGAGAGCACATTGTCTATACAACAAAAGTATAACCATAACCTTCAGGTAAGTGCTGGACAAGTCACTCTGAATAATATGGCACATTATTTGCCAAAATGAACAGTTTATACAGGAGATAAAAATGTTTCAATAAAATAAATCTGTAGGAGGTATTATTTTCATCATCACTGCCACCACTATCATTAGCATCATCATCATCATCCACTATTACAAAAAAGATAAATTTTTATGTCTGATTCTGAGCCAAAACTTGTAATCATGTGACTTTAGGAGCAGTTTAAAAGAATGGCACTTCTGGCTGGGTGTGGTGGCTCATGCCTGTAATCCCAGCACTTTGAGAGGCTGAGGTGGGTCAATCACTTGAGGTCAGGAGTTCGAGACCAGCCTGGCCAACATGGTGAAACCCTGTCTCCACCAAAAAATACAAAAATTAGTCAGCTGTGGTGGTGAATGCCTGTAGTTCCAGCCACTTGGGAGCCTGTGGTGGGAGCATCGTTTGAACCCAGAAGGCAGAGGTTGCAGTGAGCTGAGAATGCACCACTGCATTTGAGAGTGAGACTCTGTCTCAAAAAACAAACAAACAAACAAACAAAAACCACACACACACAATAAAATAAAAAGAAAAAAGAAAGACATTTCTGTTGACAAGGAAATGAGCACATTGCTAACAATAATATATTTCACAAATTGTTTTCTGGAATAATAGTCTATTGCAGTAGCAGCCATTTAAGAAGAAATGTAGCAGTCATTTAAGATTTAAAATAATTGTCAGAGCTGTATATAAAAATGCCTTTTCCCCTTTTAACTAAATATAACAGATTAATTTGTAGTTAAAACTGCCTTTGTTTTGTTTGTTTGTTTGTTTTTCACTGCAGCCTTGACCTTCCAGGCTCAGGCGATCCTCCTGATTCCTCCTGAGTAGCTGGGACCACAGATGCACACTGCCACACCTAGCTAATTTTTAAACATTATTTGTAGAGATGGGGCCTCCGTATGTTGCTCAGGTGGTCTTGAACTCCTGGGCTCAAGCAATCCTCCTGCCTGGGCCTCCCAAACTGCTGGGATTACAGGTTTGAACTACTGCACCTGCTCCAAACCTGGCCTTTGAATTACCATTTATTCTACAAAGACTGTTTTGAAAGAAGTCAACTTTGCGTCTTAGATCAAAATATAAAGTAAGCTTAAAGAAATACTGAAAATGCAATAAATCTCTTTGTTCCTATATCACGACTCCTCTGCTAGGTTTTTATCCCAAAACAGTGCTGTGAACTGAATTGTGTCTCCTTCAAAATCCATATGTTGAAGCCCTAACCCCCAAAGTAATGTATTTTGAAATGGGGCCTATATGGAAGTAATGAAGGTGAGATGAGGTCATAAGGGTCGGGCCCTAATTCAATAGGATTAGTGTCCTTATAAGAAGAGACACCAGACAGCTTGCTGTCTTGCTCTCTTTCCCCACATGCATCCAGGAAAGGCAATGCGAGGACATAGCAAGAAGGCAGCCGTCTGCAAGCCAGGAATAGAGACCTCACCAGAAACTCAATTTGTTGGCACCTGAATCTTGGACTTCCAGCCTCCAGAACAGTGAGATAATACGTTTCTGTTGTTTAAACCACGCAGTTTATGGTATTTTGTTATTGCAGTCTGAGCTAATACAGTTAGTGAATATAGCTTAATTTACTAAACTATAAATTTAATCCTTCAGAATATTGCCCTGGTTATATTTTGGTTTAATTAGTATTAGTTTTCTTCCCGTAAACTACTACTTAGTTCAAAACTATGCTAGTTAATAGTTTAACTTTTCTGGTCTCAATGAGAGTATGCAGTGAAAGCAGGTGATTCTTACCACTAATATTTACTCTAAGACCATTAATGTCTACTCTAAATTAGTACCTATGAGTTTAATTGATAGCACAGCGGTATTCCAAAACCATTATCTGAAGAATAAATAATTTTCATAACATAAATCCTAGTTTTGAAATAATCTTAAGGGATTAATATGAATCTTAGGGCATAAATTCAGGTATGAAAAACACACAACTATTTTTTGTCTTTTTATCACTCAGCTTAATTTCAATTTTGAGATTTTTTTTCTTCTGCCAGGAAGGTAGAAATCTATCCCACTCCATTAAGAACTTTACAACCCTCTCTACACTTCACAGACATGCACCTTGCTCTCCATGTGTGGCTACATTCCGGGAGATTTACACAGAAGGACCATCTGACCCCTGATATTTCCTGTTCCCAGCGGCATCTGTGAAATATGTGTCACCCCTTCTGGTCCTTAAGCCTTGATTGTCTGTGTGTGGTGATGTTCCCATTTGAATGCCCCTTCTTTGTGCAGTGCTCAGGAAAAAGAGAGTCATTCTGTTGCATTCACTTCACTTGATAGGTGAGGAGGGGCAGGTAATATGAGTAGGCTAAGACTCTCTTTGCCTAGCCTTACACAAGTGATAACAATGATTTCTTCTGAATGGTCTTGCTTTTTAAAATACGGATCCAGCCTCATCAATTTAATGCTCAACATCAGCATTTAAAAAAATAGTATAGAATAGAAATATCAGAGTGCTTCGCCTATAGAAAGAGCAAATATTGTTTTCTGGCTTCCTGAAATTTTGTTTGTTATATACACGGAGACACATACACAGGGACTGGGGGTCTAGTAGATTGCAAGGTAAAATGTACTTCTTAACTGTGGGTCATAGTCACAAAAGTTAGAAAGCTATTACTCTATATGTTGTAGATTGCCAGCTCCCAAAAAAGGGCCACCCAAATAAGTGTTGATCAAGCAAAACTGAATTTATTGAATGATGAACTTTCTGTAAAGTTGCAGAAAGGTTACAGTGAACTTGTCCCTCAGGCTGGAGTGCTGCGACGTGATTATAGCTCACTCCACCTCAAACTTCTGGGCTCAAGCGATTCTCCTGAGCTACTGGAATTATAGACTATTATTTAACTCATTATTAATGAGGGAGCAAGGCAGATGTCGAATGGCTCAAAGGAGAATTTGAAGAATGGACACAACATATCAGAAATACTGAAATGAATGTGTAAGTGGAGGCAAAATGGGCTTTTTCTATAATGAAGAAGGAAAGTCAATTGAACCTTCATACATACACATTTGCACACATTTTGGATTTCTGAGTCAAGTAATCAAACTTAAAAAGTTTGACTCTAGGCCAGGAGTGGTGGCTCACACCTGTAATCCCAGCACTTTGGGAGGCCGAGGTGGGCAGATGATCACTTGAGGCCGGGAGTTTGAGACCAGCCTGACCAATATGGCAAAACTCCATCTCTACTAAAAATTAAAAACAAAAAACAAAAATTTAGCCAGGCTTGGTGCTGTACACCTGTAATCCCAGCTACTCAGGAGGCTAAGGCACAAGAATTGCTTGAATCCAGGAGGCAGAGGTTGCAGTGAGCCAAGATTGCACCACTGCACTCCAGCCTGGGTAACAGAGCAAGCCACTGTCTCAAAACAAAAACAAAAACAAAGTTTGACTCTAGTTTAGAATAAAACCTTGAATACACCAACTCTGTTACTGGAACGTTTGAAATACTCAGAATTCCCAAAAAGAAAATTTGTATGAGCCTAGTGAACAGTATGATCACATAGATATTTCTCCTTGATTACTGCTGGATCTCAAAAGCAGCAAAAGAAGTAACTCAAGCTTTTGGAATTACTTTATTACAAGATTGTTGTTGTGTATTCCTTTGGAAAGTACAAATTTCTTGTTCAGTTTAGTTTACCTTCAACACTAAATTTCCTATGTTTCAGGAGTAGAGATATGAAAAACATTAGAAACAATGGATACTTCAAAAATTACATATTTGTTTAGATTTGTTTTTTTGAGACGGAGACTCACTTTGTCACCTAGGCTGGAGTGCAGTGGAATGATCTCAGCTCACTGCAACCTCTGCCTCCTGGGTTCAAGCATTTCTTATGCCTCAGCCCCCTGAGTAGCTGGGACTACAAGTGCACGCCAGTACACCTTGCTAATTTTTGTATTTTTAATAGAGATGGGTTTTGAATGGGTGGTTGCAAACTGCTGGTCTCAAGTGATCCACTCACTTTAGCCTCCCAAAGTGCTAACATTACAGGTATGAGCCACCACGCCCAGCCTTTTTTAGGTTTAACTAGCATTTATTAAATATCAACTACAAGGCTGGGTGTGGTGGCTCACGCCTGTAATCCCAGCACTTTGGGAGGCCAAGGCAGGCTGATCATGAGGTCAGGAGTTCGAGGAGACCAGCCTGGCAAACAGTGAAACCCTGTCTCTACTAAAAATACAAAAAAAAAAAAAAAAAAAAAAAAAAAAAATTAACCGGGTGTGGTGGTGGGTGCCTGTAATCCCAACTACTTGGTAGGCTGAGGCAGCAGAATTGCCTGAACCCTTGAGGCAGAAGTTGCATTGAGCAGAGTTCGCGCTGTTGCACTACAGCCCCGGCGATAGCGCGAGACTCTGTCTCAAAAACAACAACAAGAAGCATCAACTAAAGTCAGGTGCCTTCATTTCTTCAGTATCATTTAAACTGATCCTTAAATGAAACTGCTTTTGCAACAATTATTAAAAGTAAGAGAAATCTGACCTAACTGTCTTGCTTCTAACCTCACAGGCTAACTGCCTTTATTAACTTTAAAACAAAGATAGTAACAGTCCCTTCCTGAAACTAGCCCCCTCCTTGCGTGTAGTCCAAAACCACCTCTGTAAGACTAATGAAAGGCCACAGAGTGAGGATTATGGGACGGGCCTGAATTCTGCTAAGATGTAGGTTTAGTTAAACGATAACTAGCCATTGTTCCCTAGCTTGCTTTTCTATAATCACTACTCAACAAATTTGTAACTTCCCCAATTGCTGCTATAGATAACAACACTATTTTCAAAACCGAAAAATGGTTTTTAAGATATTTTTCAGACTTTTGCATTCTGGCAACCAAGTAACTCCACCCGACCTGTGGACTTATACCAAGGAATGAACTCAACCAGTCCTGTTACCTGCACCCAGAAACTGACCCAAAGACTGTTTTAAACACTCATAATTTCATTCCTAACCAATCAGCAGACCTGTTGTCTAGCCCCCTGCCTGCCAAATGATTCTTAAAAATTCCAGCCTTTGAGCTTTCAGGGAAGTGGATTTGATAAATGTCTTTTGCTTGGCTGGCCCTGCAATTATTAAACTCTTTCTTTGCTGTAAAACCTACTGTTCTCAGTGCATTGGCTTTTCTAGGCAGCAGACAAGAAGAACCCATTGGACTGTTACAAAACTATCAATCCATCCTTGTGTTATGGGCTCAATTGTATCCCTCCACAATCCATGTGGTGAAGTCTCATCACCCAATACTTCAGAATGTATTTGCAGAGAGGGTATTTAAAGAGGTAATTAAGTTAAAATGAGGTCATTGAGGTGGGTCCTAATCCAATCCGACTGGTGTCCTTATAAAAAGAGGAAATTAAGACAAAGACACACGTAGAGGGACAATTATCTCTAAGCTAAGGAGAGCGGCCTCAGAAGAAACTAACCCTGCTAGCCCCTTGATCTTAGACTTCTAGCCTCCAAAACTGTGAGGAAATAAATTTCTATTGTTTAAGACACCTGGCATGTGGTACTTTGTTATGGCAGTCCTATCAAGCAATACACCTGCAGAAGTGTGTATTACATTCCTCCCTTGGGCACTTACCTACAGCTCTTCAGGTTTTAAGTTCCCCAGGACTGAAACCCAGATTTTCTGAGATTTAAACCTAGGTCCTTTCTGGGGGTGGGGGCGGGGGCGGGGAGACAGGATCTTGCTCTGTCACCTAGTCTAGAATGCGGTGGTGAGGCCATAGCTCATTTTAACCTCAAACTCCTGGAACCAACTGACCCTCCCACCTCCACCTCCCAAATATCTAGGACTCTAGACATGTGCCACAAGCCTGGCTGATTTTTTAAAATTTATTTTTTGTAGAGATGGGGCCTCTCTATATTGTCCAGGCTGGTTTTGAACTCCTGGCATCAAGTGATCCTCCTGTTTTGGCCTCTCAAAGTACTGGAATTATAGGCATGAGCCACCATGCTGGCCCAAACCCAGGTTTTATGACCACAATTCTAGTGTTTTTTCTGTTATAAAATCATAGTTTGCAATATAATGACAGGAGTGCCATGGATAGCATTTAGGTACCAATGTAGAAGAAAACACATACATTTAGTCAGCTGTTAGCTACAGAGCCCTTAAAAATCTCATAATTCCTCCCCTTCTGTTCTTGGCTGCGAATCAAGTCCAGCTTGGTCCCCATATTGGCAGGCTTGGGCCTCAGCTGGGTAACAGGAAGAATCCAGCCCATGAATATGGTAGGTGGGAGGACTTTGGATTGTGTCAAACAAGTAATTAGTTGCACATGTTTCTTTGTTAGTATAAAAAATTAAAAAAGCATATGTATGTTGGATAATTATAGTTAGAATTAAACTATTCATTTTTTCATATTTAGCTTTGCTTTGTTTTCAGGCAAATTGTTTTATGAACATATTCCCATTCCTATTCATTGATCCATAAAGTATATGTAGACATTTTAAAAGTATGAACCACAGTCTACTTATTTTGGGTTTCTTCAAATGAAGAATGAAAAAATTCTTTGAAGTGGGCAAACATCAGTTAAAATAGAAATCAGACACCTGATACAAGTGAAAAGGCAACTTTATTTCTTAAAAAAAGCATTTTATAATACTTTATATAACTTTGAAATTAAGAATATTCTGTAACAGTAATAAACTTAAATTCAAAACAAGGTAGAAGTAGAGATTAAGAAGGAGATGGTAAATGGGGGATTTGGTTCTGAGAGGATAATTCTCAATTGCCCTCTGAAGAGAAAGTGGAGTGTTTCCCAGTCTGCACAGAACACTCCTTCTCTACCTCCTACCTCCCTTTGCCACTTATCTCTTAGTTCCCTGTTTAAATATCTCTTCTGGAGACAGGACTTCCATGTATCCCAGACTTGTTCAATGTCCCTGTCATTCTTCCCCATAGTTCTTATGGCATCTTTGTAATGTCACATTTGTTCTTCTTTGTTCCTTGTCTCTTTTCCTGAAGGTGATGTGAGCTCCACGACAGCTGTGATACTTGCCTTGTTCACTGCTGAATCACCAGCATCTAGTAAACTTCTTGGTACAGAGTAGGCACTTAATAAATGTCAAACGAATAAACAAATTAAAAAATGTGTACCTTCTTTGTAGGCGTAAGGCCAAGTAGCTTGCCTTTTTCCTTTTTTTTTTTTTTCCCCCAAAGCCAAGGCCTTACTCTGTTGCCCAAGCTGTGGTGCTGTAGTGTGATTACAGTTCATTGCAGCCTCACACTTCTGGCCTCAAGTGATCCTCTCACTTCAGCCTCCCAAAGCAAAAGGATTATACGGAATTTGTTTCTTAAAGTACTTGTTGAAAGAGAAACTAAGCCTTTTTCTGATTCTTGGCATTTTTACCACTTTTGATTGATGCTCCATGAGAGCAGAGACTGTTTTTACTCTTCATTCTATGATCTGGAGCCTTATGTGGCATACAGCAAGTTCAATGATACATATACACAAATACCTCTTATAACAAAGACATATCAAATTAAATATGTAAAATAAAGAGTAAAGATCAGGATGTAAACAGATTACAGATACACCAAACCTTAATTTCATTATTTCCTGGAAGTTAAAGTGAAGAGAAAAATAGTCAATTAGTAAGATATTATTATCATAAAATAAAAAGTTATTAGGAGAGTTTTGCTACCTTCGAGGTACCTCGTAATACATTTTCTTTATAAATGTGGGGTTAATGTAGAATTCATTAAATGAGTAGTAGACAAAGTTTCCAGGAACATTCCTACATCCCATATGATAACATGTTGAATGGCCACTGATGAAAGCAAAGGACTTGGCATTACAATGCAAATTCAGTGAAAGCTATTCTGCAAGGGGCAGAATGGGTCAAATATGTGACCTATTTGTTACCCAAGGTTAGAATCCATAAAGTAAAGTTTCTAAAGTACACGGGGGGCAGATGCTTTTTAAAAATGCATATGGTCGGGCTTGGTGGCTCATGCCTGTAATCCCAGCACTTTAAGAGGCCGAGGCGGGAGGATCAGCTGAGATCAGGGGTTTGAGACTAACCTGGCCAACATGGTGAAACCCCATCTCTACTAAAAATACAAAAATTAGCCGAGTGTGGTGGTGCACGCCTATAATCCTAGCTACTCGGGAGGCTGAGACAGGAGAATCGCTTGAACATGGGAGGCAGAGGTTGCAGTGAGCCAAGATCGTACCACTGCACTCCAACCTGGGTGACATCCAGAGTAAGACACTGTCTAAAAAAGCATATGCCTCAAGAGCTTGTGGGGATTAAATGAAATGATCCATGTGAAATATCTGGCACAAACAAAGCTTTCAGATAAGCTGTGGCTGTTATTCCCTGTGGACTGATCATATACAGAGGGTTTGTCATTGTTGTTACTGCTTTTATTATTATTATTATTATACTTTAAGTTCTAGGGTACATGTGCACAACGTGCAGATTTGTTATATAGGTATACATGTGCCATGTTGATTTGCTCCACCCATTAACTCATCATTTACATTAGATATTTATCCTAATGCTATCCCTCCCGTACACCCCAACCCCACCAACAGGCCCTGGTGTGTGGTGTTCCCTGCCCTGTGTCCATGTGTTCTCATTGTTCAACTCCTGCCTGTGAGTGAGAACATGAGGTGTTTGGTTTTCTGTCCTTGTGATAATTTGCTCAGAATGATGGTTTCCAGCTTCATCCATGCCCCTGCAAAGGACATGAACTCATTCTTTTTAATGGCTGCATAGTATTCCATGATGTATATGTGCCATATTTTCTTAATCCAGTCTATTATTGATGGACATTTGGGTTGGTTCCAAGTCTTTGCTATTGTGAATAGTGCCACAATAAACATACAAGTGTATGCGTCTTTATAGTACCATGATTTATAATCCTTTGCATATATATTCAGTAATGGGATCACTGGGTCAAACGGTATTTCTAGTTCTAGATCCTTGAGGAATCGCCACGCTGTCTTCCACAATGGTTGAACTAGTTTACAGTCCTACCAACAGTGTAAAAGCATTCCTATTTCTCCACATCCTCTCCAGCATCTGTTGTTTCCTGAATATTTATTGATCGCCATTCTAACTGGTGTGAGATGGCATCTCATTGTGGTTTTGATTTGCATTTTGCTGATGACCAGTGATGATGAGCATTTTTTCATGTGGCTGTTGGCTGCATAAATGTCTTCTTTTGAGAAGTGTCTGTTCATATCCTTTGCCCACTTTTCGATGGGGTTGTTTGTTTTTTTTCTTGTAAATTTGTTTAAGTTCTTTGTAGATTCTGGAGATTAGCCTTTTGTCAGATGGGTAGATTGCAAAGACTTTCTCCCATTCTGTAGGTTGCCTGTTCACTCTGATGGTAGTTTCTTTTGCTGTGTAGAAGCTCTTTAGTTTAATTAGATCCCATTTGTCTATTTTGGTTTCTATTGCCATTGCTTTTGGTGTTTTGGTCATGAAGTCTTTGCCCATGCCTATGTCCTTAATGGTATTACCTAGGTTTTCTTCTAGGGTTTTTATGCTGTTAGGCCTTACATTTAAGTCTTTAATCCTTCTTGAGTTAATTTTTGTATACGGTGTAAGGAAGGGATCCAGTTTCAACTTTCTACATATGGTTATCCAGTTTTCCCAGCACCATTTATTAAATAGGGAATCCTTTCCCCATTTCTTGTTTTTGTTGGGTTTGTCAAAGATCAATGGTTGTAGATGTGCGGTGTTATTTCTGAGGCTTCTGTTCTGTTCCATTGGTCTATATAACTGTTTTGGTACCAGTACCATGCTGTTTTGGTTACTGTAGCCTTGTAGTATAGTTTGAAGTCAGGTAGCATGAGGCCTCCAGCTTTGTTCTTTTTGCTTAGGATTGTCTTGGCAATGTGGACTCTTTTTTGGTTCCATATGAACTTGAAAGTAGTTTTTTCCAATTCTGTGAAGAAAGTCAGTGGTAGCTTGATGGGGATAGCATTTAATCTATAAATTACCTTGGGCAGTATGGCCACTTTCATGATATTAATTCTTCCTATCCATGAGCATGGAATGTTCTTCCATTTGTTTGTGTTCTCTTTTATTTTGTTGAGCACTGGTTTGTAGTTCTCTTTGAAGGGTCCTTCACATCCCTTGTAAGCTGTATTTCTAGGTATTTTACTCTCTTTGTAGCAATTGTGAATGGGAGTTCACTCATGATTTGGCTCTCTGCTTGTCTATTATTGGTGTATAGGAATGCCTATTTTTTGCACATTGATTTTGTATCCTGAGACTTTGCTGAAGTTGCTTATCAGCTTAAGGAGATTTTGGGCTGATATAATGGGGTTTTCTAAATATACAATCATGTCATCATGTCATCTGCGAACAGGGACAATTTGACTTCCTCTTCCTCTTTTCCTAATTGAATATCCTTTATTTCTTTCTCTTGCCTGATTGCCCTAGCCAGAACTTCCCACACTATGTTAAATAGGAGTGGTGAGAGAGAGCATCATTGTCTTATGCTGGTTTTCAAAAGGAATGCTTCCAGTTTTTGCCCATTCAGCATGATATTGACTGTGGGTTTGTCATAAATAGCTCTTACTATTTTGAGATACATTCCATCAATACCTAGTTTATTGAGAGTTTTTAGCATGAAGCGCTGTTGAATATTGTTGAAGGCCTTTTCTGCATCTATTGAGAAAATCATGTGGTTTTTGTCATTGGTTATGTTTATGTGTATGAGGATCATCCTGATACCAAAGCCTGGTAGAGACACATACACACAAAAAAGGGAATCTTAGGCCAATATCCCTCATGAATTTCGATGCAAAAATCCTCAATAAAATACTGACAAACCAAATCCAGCAGCACATCAAAAGGTTATCCACTACAATCAAGTCAGCTTCATCCCTGGGATGCAAGGCTGGTTCAACATATGCAAATCAATAAATGTTATTGTTGTTATTGTCGTTGTTGTTTTACCAAAACTCTCCACATCATTGTACCTTAGTTTCCCAACTGTATCTAAGGAACAAAAACCCAAATTAGGAACAACTCTACAATCTACTTTTTCCGCTTCTTCATTTGGGTACTGGTAAAAGAATGGCTGATATTACAAGTTTGTATTTTCCAAAACTATTTGGGATCTTAACATCCTTTGACCATTAACTTGTTTGCTCATGATTTACCTCTTCACTGAATATCAAAAGTCCTTTCCCCAAGCTCTCTATCTAACCCTTACCTTTTTTTGTTCAAAAAGAAAATTTGCCTATATGTCATGGAGAAAATTTAATCCATGTTAAATGGAAGTAAATACTGTGGCTATTCGTTTGCCTTTGTTACATAACACGATACTCCAAAACTTAGTGACTCAAAACAACAGTCATTCATTAGCTTGTGAGTTGGTGGATCATCATTGAGCTAGGATCAGCTGGGTAGATCTGCTGATCTTACCTGGGTTCATTTAAGCAGCTATAGTCAGTTGGTGGCTCAACTGGGCCTAGATAGTCTGGCACAGACTCATTCATTGGATGGTTGACTGGCTGTTGGCTGGGGTGCTCTGGTTCTCTCCCATATGGTTTCTCCAACAGACTAGTTCAAGTATCAGGCTTCACAGCAATGAGAGTAGTCAAGTTCCAAAATGCCAGTACTTTAAAAAAATCTGTTTTATCAGTTTTCTAATACCCCATTTGTTGAAGAAAACCATATGGCCAAGCCTAGTTTCAAAGTGTAGAGAAATGGGAGATGTGGCAAATTCACACAAAGGTGTGTGCCTATAGGGGTGGGAAGAATTCATCATCATATTGCAATCTTCCACACTCTTGCAACTGAAAAAATAAACTGCTTGCATGTATATTAATATAAATAGGATATATACACAAATTTATATCACACACAAAAGTGTTTTCTAAAATTCAGTGAAGAGCTGGCACAAAATTAAGAAATATGGAAAGTTTTAAAATGGAATGAAATGTGGAACATAGGCATGCCAAAGCAAGCCTTCACTCTGCAAATCCTGGATACCTCGAAATTTCACTGCCTGTTCTGTTCGGTAGATAAAGCTTGCTACTTATTTACGATGCAAGATGTAATTGAAAACACCTGCATAATACTTGGACCCCAATGTGTTATATCTATAGTTAATTGTGAATTTAAAAAACAAAACAAAACAAACAAACTCTGCATTGCAGAAAGGCCAATAAGAAAATTCATCTTTGCCCTGGTTCCCTGGTTCCTGTTTGGAGAAATGCATTTTTTTTTTTAGATGAAATTTCACTCTTGTTGCCTAGGCTTGGAGTGCAATGGTGTGATCTCAGCTCATTGCAACTTCCACCTCCCAGTTTCAAGTGATTCTCCTGCCTCAGCCTCTGGAGTAACTGGGTTTACAGGCATGCGCCACCATGCCTGGCTAATTTTTGTATTTTTAGTAGAGATGGAGTTTCACTATGTTGGTCAGGCTGGTCTCAAACTCCTGACCTCATGTGATCCACCCACCTCAGTCTCCCAAAGTGCTAGGATTACAGGCATGAGCCACTGCACACAGCCGGGGAATGCTGTTTTGAAACCAAAATCTGGGAGTTAGATGTGTGCCAATAAAAACGTAGAGGAAGTGAATAACATCTAGAGATATACAACTTCTTCAAACTGAAGTTATGACATGTAAAGGAGTTAGAAGTCATTGCTTCCATCCTTAAACACAAAAAGCTGAAGAAACTGAAAAATCAGTGATTATTCTTAGACCTACCAGAGAATTGAGGTTGCAGGCCAAGCTGCCACTTCTTAATCTACAAAGACAGGTAAATACAGAGAAACAGAGCCAAGATCAATTCACTTGGAGCAGAAGTTGCTGGAGCCATAAACTGGTAGGAGCACTAAGTGGTAATTTTGATAAATTGCTGGAGGCTGAGTGTGAGAATGAGAAACTCTTAGGGGCAGCTGTCTTAAAAGTCTACTATACTTTTGTGGATTTTAACTCTAGAAACCTCACACCAAGTTTTCATGGTTAAAAGATGAGAAAAAATTCATATCTCTGGTGGTGGGGGAGGGAAAAGTAACCATTTTGAAATAAGTCCAGAACATTCTCTATAATAAAAGCTTGCTTTTTGAGAGAAAAGAATTTACCAGAGCATTTCCCACTTAGGGAGAAAGCCATTTTCTAAACTCCAGATACTTTGAGCTTTTCTGTCTCACATAAGAGAAGAAGAAGAAGCTAAGAAACACTTGTGAAGTTCATAGCCCACTAAAAGACTAATTACAATACTATGGAATGATCACCTTCCCCTACTACTTACAATATAGCAACAGGGCTGCAGTATAATATCAGTGGGTTATAACTGAGAGAGCTTTAATGCACCTACTATGTGTAAGACCTTAAAGATCTTAGGGAAACCCTAAATAATGGAAGAAAAAAAATGATGACACACAAGAATAGGAGGCCTGTGGCACCTATAGCTCCAGTAAACATTAAACACAGCACAATTCCTAGTCAGATTAGCATGAAACCTCACCTCAGCCTATATACCTCAGTTTCTACTCCCTAACAATCATGTATGACCCTCGGCAATGACAACAACAACAAAATATAAGGCAAGGTAATAGGCAAGAAGAAATAGTATGAAGAGGTTAAACAGTCTAACCATATTCGGATATGACACAGATTTTAGAATGATCAGAAAAGGAATTAAAAATAATTGCACTTAATATATAAAGGGTTCTAATACAAGAAGCAGACAGCTTGCAAAAACAGATGGGTAGTGGTAGCAAAGAGATACAAAGTCTAGGAAAGATTTTTTAAAAAGAAAGATGCTAGAAATCAAAAACACTGCAACAGAAATGAAGAATGCCTTTAATGGGCTTATCAGTAGTCTCAACACAGCTGAGAAAAGAATCAGTGAACTTGAAATACCACAATAGAAATTTCCCAAACAAAAATGCGGAAAGAAAAAAAAGATAATAAAAAAGAATAGAACATCCAAGATCGATGGGACAAGTTTTAAATGTGTAACGTGCATGAATTTGGATCACCAAAATGATAATAGAGAACAGGGAGTGATGTCAGCAAGAGGAAGGACTAAGAAGCTCCAAGCCCTTGTTCCCTTATGGAAACAATAAATAAACAACTAGAAACTCAATAAAATAACTCTATGGGTAACCTGGAAATCTGGCAAAGATCTGCAGCAACCAAGTGAATGCCTAATCAAGAAAAAGTCACATTTAAAAAGGTAGAAAATGTCATGGCTTTTCACTTGCCTTTGCCTTACCCTATTCCTGGCTTGACATGGCCCAGGAAACAGTGGTAAGAACCACTTTTAGGGGGAAACAGTGCAGTTAGGGAGAAACAGTGGTATGAACCCCGGTTCTCTTCTGTGAACCTAAGATAGTAGAGTAGATCTTATTAGCTATGTTCTAATCTGTCTTGGGACTGCCTAATGGGTTTCTGTACTACCTAACTCAGAGATCAGATGGCAGAAAGTGGCACAGCTTAGATCCCAGGTTAGGGAAGCCACATGAAGCAGCAGGAATGGCTCATGGTAACCACAAGGGGTTACAGAGCTGCAAATGCCTAGGGCAAGAGATTACTGATTTTGATGGATGCTCACGAGTTGATGGGTGCAGCATACCAACATGGCACAAGTATACATATGTAACAAACCTGCACGTTAGGCACATGTACCCTAGAACTTAAAGTAGAATAACAATAATAATAAAAAATAAACAGAAAAAGAAAAAAAAAGAAATAGAATACAAAGAAAGAAAGAAAGGAAGGAAAGGAAAGGAAGGAAAGGAAGGAAAGAAAGGAAAGAAATGAAAGAGAAGGAAAGAGAAAGGAAAGGAAAAGAAAAGAAAAAAAGGAGCGGGAGAGGGGCGCGGGGAGGGAGGGAAGGGAAGGGAAGAGAAGGAAAGAGAAGAAAGAAAAAGAAAAAAAAGAAATACAATAGAATGGCTAAGGCCTAATGGAGAAGCAGGGATAAGACTCTTAGGGAAATTAAGACATTTAAAAGCAGACACTTATGCTAGGGAATCAGGAAAAAGCACGCGTGTACACACACACACACACACACACACACAGAAGCAGCATGCCAAGAAAAAGCCCGAGAAGTCCTTAAGTGAGGGCTTCCCTGTACTGAGCCGGTTTGTAAAGACTAGGAGAGGTGACTCCTCTCCTCTCCTCTCCTCTCCTCTCCTCTCCTCTCCTCTCCTCTCCTCTCCTCTCCCCTCCCCTCCCCTCCCCTCCCCTCCCCTCCCCTTCCCTCCTCTCCTCTCCTCTCCTCTCCTCTCCTTTCTTTTCTTTCTTTCTCTCTCTCTCTCTTTCTTTCTTCTTTCTTTCTTTCCTTCCTTCTTTTTTCTTTTCTTTGTTTTCTTTCTTTCTTTTCTTTCCTTCCTTTTTTCTTTCTTTTCTTTCTTTTTTTTTGAGCTAGAGTCTCCCTCTTTTGCCCAGGCTGGAGCACAGTGGTGCGATCTCAGCTCACCACAACCTCTGCCTCCCATGTTTAAGTGATTCTCCTGCCTCAGCCTCCCGAGTAGCTGGGATTACAGATGCCTGCTACCATACCTGGCTAATTTTTGTATTTTTTAGTAGAGATGGGGTTTCACCATGTTGGCCAGACTGTACTTGAACTCCTGACCCCAAGTGATCCACCCGTCTCAGCCTCCCAAAGTGCTGGGATTACAGGCATGAGCCACTGCACCTGGCCAACTCTTTTTTCAAATGCTCAGTTTTTGACAAAAGATCATAAGGCATACAATTAAATAAGAAAACATGGTCTAGCCAAAGAAAGAAATTAATCCCTAGAAACTGTCCCCAAAGAAACATAAATATTAAATTTACTAAACAAAGACTTTGAAACAACTGTCTTAAATATACACAAAAACACTGATAAATAACTAAAGGAAATCAGAAAAATGATACATGATCAAAATGCAAATATCAACGAAGGGATAAATTATATGAAAAGCAAACAAATTCTGGTGCTGAAAAATAATATAGCTGAATTGAAAAACTCACTTGAGGGGTTCAACAGTAGACTTGAACAGGCACAAGAAAGAATCAGCTAACTGGAAGTCAGTTTGTTTGAAATTACCAACTCTGAGGAGCAAAAAGAAACAAGAATGAAGAAATGTGAATAGAGCCTAAGGAACGTATGGGACATGAACAAGCAAACCAAAATACACATTATGGTAGCACAAGAAAGGGAAGAGAGAGAGAGAAAGGAAGTAGATTATTTGAAGAAAGAATAGCTGACCTCATCCATCAATACATATAAAGAAGATACACACCACGTTTGAAGGTCTGAAGTCATAGGTCGTCAAGGCTGGGAGCTGGGAAGAAAAGCTGGACATGGGTGGGAGACAATAAGACAAATTGGAAGTCATGAGGATAAACTGGAACCTGCTGCCTCTATTTCTCCCTGCTCTAACCTTGACATCATGGTGACCTGCAGAAGGGGCTGCTTCCTTAAGTCATGGAACTGCACATGATTCTGGTGCAACAGAGAAGCACAAGGAGGAGATATTACCAGAGAAGGAGGCTCTGCAGGCTTGGCTGCTGCCCCATACCCAGGTAAGCCACCAGATTAGTAACAATGTGCACAAGCTGCAGCAGTATCTGACACCTGTCAATGCTTGCAGATGGTCATGGCTGCAGCTTCATTTCTGCCTTCTAAATCTTGTGCAAATGTTTCTTGTGGCCAATCTTGGGATCATATAAGCAAGGGAACTCTGGGAAACAATGTTCCAGCTTAGATAACTTTTTAATTTAAAAACTTTTAATTGAAAATGTGCATTTTTTATTACCAGAAAAGTTCTAAGTCTGGTGAATGGCAGTTTGGCTTGAATAACCACTATAAAGAGTCCGTGGCCCTTCAACCATTTCCCAGACTTGAGTCAATTCACAAATCCCCAAATCCTTTGAATAAGGGGCTGTGTCATTTCTGCCATTGTTGTAAAACATGTCCCCACAGGACCTTGTAGGGCAGGGGATGAGGAAGATTTAAAGTATAAATATTCAGCTGTTTATTAGGACACTTCCTCAAAATAACACAGCCCCTTATTCAAAGGATTTTGAGATTTGTGAATTGACTCAAGTCTGGGAATTGGTTGAAGGGCCATGGACTCTTTATAGTGGTTATTCAAGTCAAACTGCCATTCACCAGACTTAGAACTTTTCTGCTTATTTAAATTATTATTATTATTAGAGATGGAGTCTTGCTCTGTCACCCGGGCTGGAGTGCAGTGGTGCTATCTCAGCTCACTGCAACCTCCACCTACCGGGTTCAAGCAATTATCATGCCTCAGCCTCCCAAGTAGCTGGGAGTACAGGCACACTCCACCATGCCTGGCTATTTTTTGTATTTTTAGCAGAGATGGGGTTTCATAATGTTGGCCAGGCTGGTCTCGATCTCTTGGCCTCAAGTGATCCACCTGCCTCAGCCTCCCAAAGTACTGGAATTACAGGTGTGAGCCATCGGGCCTGGCATGCTTATTCAAATTAAATAAGAATTCAGTAAGCTGCCCTGTCCTATTCAAGTTCCAAGTTCTAAGGACATCATGACTCATCAGCCAATGCCAAAGATCAAACCAGAATGGCCAAATCATTCTGATTACTGCTTCAGTTCTGCTGTCCCTTAAAATAACCAGACACACCATGTCTTTGGGAATTTAGTGCCACCACTTGACCCCTGCCATTGTGGAATCCAAACATTCCCATTGGATTCAGAGACTCCATTTGATAGCAGCATTTCCCACGGTTATTCCTGAAAGAGTAGCCATCCCAGTGCTTTTCAAGGATGTTGAGGCTTCCTTCAAGAATGTATTTTTCATAGCCTTGATGATTTTTCAAATTTATATTGACAGACTTCCAGACGTTTCTGAAGGATATATACATATATATTTGAAATATATATATATTTGAAAAAACAAGTTTTACAGGACAAATATATAGCCTTTGCTCTCACAAATCATTCTCTTCACTGTACCAAAGAAGTGCTGCATTTCAACTTTGTTTAGTGTAGGCCACCTTTGGGTCAACCAAGAAAACAAACTGCTAAGCCACTTCCACCTACTTGAGTTAATATACTGAATCCAGAACTTATGTTCATGATATTATAGACATAGTAATGAGTTTGGCAGGATCCAACATTATATCATTTTCAACTTGATCCTACACCCTTAGGATCCATTCTTATTTATTATTATTATTTTTTTTTACGGAGTCTCGCTCTGTCATCAGGCTGGAGTGCAGTGGCACAATCTCAGCTCACCACAGTCTCCGCCTTCTGGGTTCAAGCAATTCTCTGCCTCAGCCTCCCAAGTATCTGGGACCACAGGCACCCGCCACCACGCCTGGCCAATTTTTTTGTATTTTTAGTAAAGACGGGGTTTCACCATCCTGGCAGGCTGGTCTTGAACTCCTGACCTCCTGATCCACCCACCTCGGCCTCCCAAAGTGCTGGGATTACAGGCGTGAGCTGCCACACCCGGCCTGGATCCATTCTTATTTATGCTGTCCATGTTTATGTTAATAAAAATTGGCAAAATTTTGCATTTCCTTTTGGTGTTACAGCTTTTACTGGGGTCTGCTAGGATTTGAATCTAGTTAACAGTCCAGAAGCAATGAGAAGCATTAAATACAGATTCCGAGAAGAATGTGCAGACACCCACAAGGCAACTCCTTCAGGAAAGGTGTTTGTTTTGGAATATTTGGGAAAGAGAAGCTTAATCTTCTTAAGTAGGGGAAAAAGGGCTGTTCCTGCTGGCAAAGGAAGGTCAACAGAATTCAGGGGTTCACAATCTCCATCTTCATTAGAATCTTCCCATATGATCCAATTTTAATTTTCGGGGTCTGCTGCTTCTCAAATGGTGCCCTAACTTTAACAAAAGAGGCCCTGGAAGAATAGGAATATAATCTGCATTGTAATGCAGCCACTTGCAGAATTCAACACTGAGTTTGGTTTTGTAGGGTGACCAAATGTCTGTCCTCGTTTGCCTGAGACTGAGGGATTTCCCAGGACATAAGACTTTTAGTGCTAAAACAGGGAAAGTCCCAGATAAACTGGGATGAGTTGGTCATTTTTGTTATTGGAAACCTTTCCCTGATGATTACCTGAAATAAGTGTTTCTTTTAAAGCAGAAATAGTTTTCTGGTACCTTATCTGGACCTCAAGCTAGGAATTTAAAATCTTGAACTAATTTTCTTTCCCCAAATTATCTAAAACTCTTAGAAACAACTACTCAATCTCTCTATACTCATTGTTTTCACTGAATTTTCTATAGCAGCAACTTCTTGGTCACCTGAAGCCTAACTTTCTAAAGGTCCTTAAGTACATGTATCTACAAGTGATAATTTAAGTATCTTTTTGCATATTCACTTCAGCAGCACATATACTATTGTTGTAATGATACAGAGAAGATTAGCATGTATATTTTTTTAAAGTAGCTTTTTACCGTGGACTGTCAGTGTACCCTTTACCACTGGCACCAGGATCATTAATGCCTTAATATATAATCAGAACAGACAATTAATTCCAGGTAAACCAATTCAGGGAACCCACCCTTAAGCTTCTAGTCCCCTGGGTCTGTCCGATACTAATTTTTGTATCAATTAGAGTTTCGTCTGAGAAGCAGAACTATTATTAGTGATGTGGAATGACAGGTAGACAGGTTTTTAAAACTAGGAATTAACCCTATATGATTGTTGAAGTCGCTAAAGAAGTTTACATAAGGCTATTGCCTGAAGTTATTGTAGGTTAGTAGGGTCAGCAGTTGGGAAAAAAAAAATTTAGATGTGAAGTGAGAGAGAGCAAGGACACATTGGAACCCACAGGACAAATGGAACCCGTGGGGACAAACAGGAACTTGCATCTCTCTCTCACTGTCTTCAATGTCAATGATGTAGATGGTCTACAGGATCTGGCACCCTTCACCACGGAGTGCACATGCACCTGAACCAGCACTCATGGGATTTGAAGTAAGAGATGTTGCAGGAGCTGGAGGAGCTATGAGCTTTGCTGCTGCCCTACACTAACAAAGTGCGACAGTTAGCTGATCAGTGACAGTGTGAGCTTCAACAATGCTCATACTTGGCTACCCCACATCACCTTGCAGAGTATAATGGCACTACTTCACCTCTGCCCTCCAAATATCCTGTAAATTTCTTTTGTGGCCAACCCTGGCAAGGTACCATAAAGAGAAGGGAAGTTTGGGAAACTTAGCTCGGTAATGTGACAGTACAAAAATACCACACCCATAACTGTACTTTATTAAGATGTTTAATATACTTTAAATATAAACATTTATTTTCTAAATCTTAGATTTCTGTGATCAACTTTTTAAATTATTTCTATAAATATTTTGTCCCAAACACTTTAAGATAATTTTATGGAACTCTTGGTTTAAGAATGGATTTTTTTTTTCTACAAAAATGAGTGTAAAATTTATCTGTGTTGAAACACACTTGCCATATGCTGGCTCACTCACCAATTTCTTTGCATCTTTTTGCAGTGTTTTTCAGTTTTTTTGTTCTGCATCCAACCAAATGGAAGGCATTATTTTTTTGTATATGGTTTATAAATCAATGAAAAAATTTGAGGTGATTATAGCAATACCAATTCAACCATATTATGTACAGTATTCTTTTTATTTAAAAAAAATCCCAGAACAAAGTCCTCATACAAATCTTCTCCCTTTGTGTTAGAGCTATTCAGATTTAATTGGCAAGAGGTTTAGCATTTAATGTTAAAAACCTAATAAATTATTAGTATTATACCAATTATATTTAGTATCTCTTAATGAGGATAAATATATGTTATTTAAGTTCTTAACAACATTCCCTAACATTATTTAATTTATTTACTTAATTCTGCTACTATATTCCCATGGTTTTCTGAATCTCTGATTTTTTCCTTCAGTGTAAGCAACAGAATGACAATCTACATGACCATGATTTGATTTTTCAATAAGAAGTCCACTGGTGAAAACAGACTTTACATATCCCAGCCACCATCTAGTCTCTCCTTGCTCTCAACACACACACACACACACACACACACACACACATACACACACACACACGCACACACCCCTGAAGAAGAGTTGAGAAAAACAGCATCGTAGAGTTAACATATAAACTTTTAGGAATTAACGAACATTAAATCCAGTGTGTCTATCCTGCCTTTTCTCTTGTAATTTCCCTTTTGGATTCAATTATAAGATGACTTTACAGCTCACAAACTGAGTGGAAAAAAAAAAAAGGCGACTTGCCCTTATATCAAACATCAGAAAAGTGGGAGAAAATTGCACTCCAACTTAAAAGAGAAGCATCTAATGAAATAGTGATTCCTTTTATGTGGAAAAATAGAAACTGCATCTAAATATCATTAATTAATGTAAAAATTCTGTTTCAACAATATATCCTCTGTGCATTTCATTTTACCAGCCACCTGATAAAAATGAGGTTCTGCAATGGTTTTCTACTTGCGTCATTTGGAGAAAAAGTATGTTGAAGGACTTTCTGATGTTTTTTTCTAGAACATAGTAGCGATTACACAGAATAGGTATGACTCTAACATAATAAGATTAAAAATGGCATTTGACTGGCAATCTCTGACCCTGGCTTCTTTTGATTTCCTACCATTTTTCACCATGCTTACATGGGCACTGTACAATTAATTTCCATTTACTATCCATTACCCATACACACTACTTTTTTTTTTTATTATCCTTTAAGTTCTAGGGTACATGTATGTGCACAACGTGCAGGTTTGATACATAGATATATATGTGCCATGTTGGTTTGCTGCACCTATCAACTCATCATTTACATCATTTACATTAAGTATTTCTCCTAATGCTCTCCCTCTCCCAGCCCCCCACCCCCTGACAGGCCACAGTGTGTGATGTTCCCCGCCCTGTGTCCAAGTGATCTCATTGTTCAATTCCCACCTACAAGTGAGAACATGCGGTGATACACCCAGGTGGGAGGTCATGGAAGTGCCTTTCCCCTTCCCTCTTAGCTCACCCTATGCATCTCTTCATCTATATCCTTTGTGGTATGTTTTATAATAAACTGGAAAATGGAGTTCTTTCTTTGAGTTCTGTGAGCCACTCCAGCCAATTAATTGACCTGCTCTACCAAATTAGTTGAACCCAAGGCGGGGTGGTATCCCTGATATGTAGTCAGTAGGTTGGGCAGAAACACAGACAAAACAACCGGGACCTCGTGACTGGCATTGGAAGAGGGGAGCAGTCTTGGGGACAGAGCCTTCAACCTGTGAGATCTGACACTGTCTCTAGGTAGATGGTGTCAGTATTGAATTGAATTAGAGGACACCCAGTTCGTGTCTGCTCCAGAACTGATTGTTTGCTTATTTGTGGAGGGAAATCTCCACACATTTGGTCACAGATGTCTTTGGTGTTGATTGATGTGGCGTGAGAGCAGAGGCGAAACAGTTTGAGTTTTTCCTATTCAGTGAGTCACTCTTCAGATTTTTAGAAAATGATTGGGTTTTTCATGGAACCAAGTACTGGATAGAGTTCTCTACTGGGCCAGAGCAGGAGACAGAATCCAAGAGGTCCATGAGTTGTAGGAGTGGAGACAGAAGACCAGGAGCCTTAGAAGTGAAGATAGGAAATCAAGAAATCCCAGAAGTTGTGAGTAAAACACTGGTTGTGAAGCTTAGTGATGATGGTAGCAAGAAGTGAAGCTGGTTTAACCTGATTTTAAAGGGGGCATTATGCCTTTTATTGCACTGCTGTCTCTTAACTTCAAGCCCATTCTCATACAATGTTTTGTAATAATCTGAAAACCATATTACCGCTTTGCCACCTTGTCCTCTGTGAGGATCTACCAATAAAAGATGTGAGAGGGAGACTGCACTTCCTCAGCCTGGCAGTGGCAGTTTGTTCCACAGTGGTTGAATCCAGTTTGCAGTTTTTCTAATATGCAGAACCGGCCTTGTTGCTTTGCTTCAGAGACACTAGTAGCAAGCAGCCAGTGATTCCTTCTAAGAGGTCTGGGTCTTAGTCCTGTGGGGCCCCTTGTCTGATGTCAGGAATCATCATCATCCCTCTCTTCATAGGTTGAGTTTCAGCTCAGCGGGGGCCCCTTCTCCAATCTGTTCACGGTAAAGAAGGGCACGCCAATATAATACAAAAATCTCAGTAAAGTGACCATGATAGAGACCCCAAAAAGGTTTTTTTGTTGTTGTTGTTTTGTTTTGTTTTGAGATGGAGTCTTGCTCTGTCACCCAGGCTGGAGTGCAGGAGTGCAGTGCCATGATCTTGGTTCACTGCAACCTCTGCCTCCCGGGTTCAAGTGATTTTCCTGCCTTGGCCTCCCAAGTAGCTGGGACTCCAGGTGCATGCCACCATGCCTAGCTAATTTTCGTATTTTTAGTAGAGATGGGGTTTCACTGTGTTGGCCAGGCTGGTCTCAAACTCCTGACCTCAGGTGATCTGCCTGCCTTGGTCTTCCAGAGTGCTAGGATTACAGGCGTGAACCACCGCGCCTGGCCTAAGGGTCTTTCTTGAGATGTAGAAGAGTTAGAGAGGATTTGCTGATCGGGAGGTTCTCTGTCTGCTGAGGCTGGGGTAGAAGAGATGCTTAAAGGGGACAATTTGATTCTACCCCCTGCCCCCATGTCTAAATAATCAGACCAAGGGAGAAAGCAGTATCCCCAAAGGGACTTTGGAATACATCACTCTTCAATCTGTAGGCTTATGGCTCATGGGTCAAATCCCACCCACAGTCTGTATGGCCAGTGAACTACGAATAGATTTTGCTTTCTAAAAATTGTTGGAAAATAAGTCAAAAGAAGAATATTTTGTAACCTATGAAAATTTTGCAAATTCAAATTTCAATATCCATAAATGACATTTTATTGGATCACAGCCACACTAATTTGTTTCAGTATTGTCTACGGCTACTTTTACGCTACAATGGCAGAATTTAGTAGTACAACAGAGATGGTGTGCCCACAAAGACGAAAATATTTAATCTCTGGCCTTTTACGAAAAAAGTCTGTGTATCACTGTGCAGAAGAAGGAAAGGATGGAGTGTAAGAAGTAGGTAGATTGGGATTAACCCTTCAGGGAGATCAGTTAAGATGCCAAAGTGGATAATGTGTTTTTGTGTCTTCTTAGCGGCCCCTCTGAGAGATTGTGTAATAGGTTTGTTAGGATGCTAGGTATTTTCCTCAGTGGGAAATAAAAGAAAGTGGTGAAAAATCATTTATCTGAAATTTGGGTAGATTCTCTTGGTGGGAAAAATAGTTTGAAGTGAATACAAGACTATATTTTTCAGTTGGCCAGGTGCAGGGTCACCTGTGGGGCACATAGACTTTCAAAGGTAGTAGCACATAGGCAGGGTGGCTCAGAGAGAGTTAATGGTAGAATCAGCAGGATGGTGATGGAATGTTGTGTAGTGTGACAGTCCTGGGGGAACTCTTATTCCTCGTCACTGACTTTCCCTAGAGGAGAGGAGGCTTCTGCTCCTCTTTCCAAGACAGTGAACACTTCTGGTTTCTTTCCCTACTTCTCTCCACTGGGACCACTTTACCAGTGGGTGGGGCTACCTTGCTTTCAAAACAAGATACAGGCTCAGCTCTGGTTTTCTTTCTCTCTTGCCTGTCTCATGGATCACTAAGAAGGGCAGTGGGCTTTTTTCTGCTTGCTGCCCCAAGATGGTGACATTCTGGGGTAAGAATCGGTTTCAGCATGCTTTCCAAAGGCAGCCCTGGAAATCGATCATTCTCTCCATTCCTCTGACTTTATTTGTGAGATAGGCATTAGTCTGGCTGGGTATATACAGTTAGATTTGCAGATCTACCTCTCCCCACAGGTAGGTTCCAAGGTGCACATTCACAGAGAGGTAGGCCCTAGTCTCATTTTTAGTGTAGTTTTAGCAGGGATTTTGTGGGATATTAGACCCTTATGTGACTCATAATAAAGACGATACACTAATGAGATACGCGTTTGATTCCTTGTGTCTGTTTTCAGTTAATTATAACTTGGAGGAGATGGGTGATTCGTGTTCTGTGGCCTTCAACATTCATGGCCATGAATCTTCAGAAAAATTTTAAATATAATACACTTGGTGCTTAGGTTCCCTCAGGAAGATGATGAGGGACAGAGTTTGTGCCAAGTGGCCATGTGGAGAACTTTAATGTCATGCAGGAAGCGAGAACCTGCCTTCTATCCAGATGTCTGGTATCTTCATATTCTGTAACATGAAGCTGTTGACTTCATAGTCCTAGTGATGCAGAGTAACTTCAGAACTTGAGATGGAGAAAGTAAGTATCTTCTAAATCTACTTCATAAATCACAGGTTTATCTTCTTATTTCAGCTCTGTTGATAACTTCATGTTATAAGACATTATCTTTTCCTCTTCTTCACTGAAAACAGACCTTAGTATGTAATTCTAAGGTTGATCTGGATTTATGGTACTTCAATTTCTTTTATGTTTCCAAAGACTTTTGTGTGTGTGTGCAAACACTTCTATACAAAAACTAGTCTTTGCTTTACTTCCCCCTTCTAATCTCAAACCCTAGTCCCTTCTATTAACCCTTAGAAGAGTGACTTGCAGTATGTGTATATTAGAACAATAATTCTTGCCAAAATGTATCCAGAAGTAGATTTATATCAGAATTTGAAATATAAGGGATTCAGACATTCTACGGGACTTATAATACCTTATAGTGTTATATCAAAATTAAATAAAATGAGAGAAAGTAAAGAATCTAGTATCAATCCTGGCACAAAATACACATTTACTACTATTATTTTATTTATTTATTTATTTTTGAGACGGCGTCTCGCTCTGTCGCCCAGGCTGGAGCACAGTGGCACAATCTCGGCTCACTGCAAGCTCCGCCTCTCCGGTTCATGCCATTCTCCTGCCTCAGCTTCCCAAGTAGCTGGGACTACAGGCACCCGCCACCACGCCTGGCTAATTTTCTGTATTTTTAGTAGAGATGGGGTTTCACCATGTTAGCCAGGATGATCTTGATCTCCTGACCTTGTGATCCGCCCGCATCAGCCTCCCAAAGTGCTGGTATTACAGGCATGAGCCACCACGCCCGGCCTTACTTTAGTTTTTTTTTGAGATGGTGTCTTGCTCTGTCGCCCAGGCTGAACTGCAGTGGCACAATCTCCGCTCACTGCAAGCTCTGCCTCCTGGGTTCACGCCATTCTCCTGCCTCAGCCTCCTGTTAGCCAGGATGGTCTTGATCTCCTGACCTTGTGATCCGCCTGCATTAGCCTCCCAAAGTGCTGGTCTTATAGACATGAGCCACCACGCCCGGCCTACATTTGCTATTATTAATACTGTCCTTTGAGAATAGCAAAGATAGATTTAAAAACCTGAAAAAATATATATTTATTTTATAATTAAAAACAAAATAGAGGGTGGCTGAGGCGGGTGGATCACTTGAGGTCAGGAGTTTGAGACCAGCCTGGCCAACATGGTGAAATCCTGTCTCTACTAAAGATACAAAAATTAGCCGGGCATGGTGGTGGGTGCCTGTAATCCCAGCTACTCGGGAGGCTGAGACTCGAGAATCACTTGAACCCAGAAGCAGTGAGCCAAGATCATGCCACTGCATTCTAGCCTGGGCATCAGAGTCAGACTCTGTCTCCTCTGTCTCAAAATATCAAATCAAATAAAAACAGAATTGAAATCTCAAATCTATCTCCATACTTAATTTCTAGCTTCAGTGATGCAAATGACTTAATGGACTAAGACTACATTTCATCATAGGCATAGAATATTACAGCTGGCAAGGCCAGCGGAAGGCATCCGACATAACTTCTTCATTTTACTTATGCACACACTGAGGTAGTGATTGTCTAATTTGTTCCCAAGATCCTATCGCTCTTTTCATTATTCACAGATGCAAAACATCTTGATTAAATCTGGATGTTTAAAAGATCTGGATATTTATTTTGGCCTCTGTAGATTTTTAAAAGAGTGTTTTCACTTTTAATTTGCATGTTAGTCCCCATGTAGCCAAAGCCTTTATCCTCTTCAACAAAAAGCTATAAGGTGCAGTCACTGCAATGTCTAAAGAAAAAAAAAGTTATGAGGTCACTGAAACCAAAGAGTTTGAAGCTGAAAAACTAGATTTGATTATCATATGTCAGTAGAATGCCTGAACTGTGGAATTGATTCTTAGAGTAAATCATTACTAATGGTTTTTCCACTGGGGGTGGCGGTTGCATGATTTCGATAAGACGACTCGGGGCCTGCAGTCACCGACTCATCCATGATTAAATGTTGCTTGTTAAAACTGTGGGTGATTTTCAGATCTGACCAATTGAATACTTACAGTATATTCTGGGAAAGGTGTGTTTTGCTTAGGTGGCAACATTAGGAAAAAGGAAGAAGGATTTCCCTATGCCATTTTCAAAATGAATGTGATGGCTCTTTATCTCTTGTTTCTTTCATTGGTCTGCTAGTTCCATTATGTCAGGGATCATATTATTATAACATAGATTATCTTGTAAAAACAGATTCTAACACAGAAAACAAAACCAAAATGAATTAAAAATCGACACTAGCCAAAATCTACATACTTCAGGAAACCTCCAGTAAATAGCCATAATTTACCTAATACTTTGAATCATTCAAATGAAATCTTAGAACACAATGAATTCCATAAAAATGTTTGAATATACTCTTGTTATTTATCTCTAAATTTTTAAGTTTCCCCCAGTTATTTATTTAAAATCTTTGCCTACAGCAGACAGTGCCGGATTTGAACCTTGGCTCAGTTACTTTCTATCCCTATTATCTTGCGGGTAATCAGTTTCCTCAACTCCAAAACAGGGATGAAAATGGTCCTATCTCATGCGATTGTTGCAAGGGTTAATGAAACATGGAAAGCACTTTGCATAGTGTCTGGTACATAGTAACTACTCATCAAATGTATGCAATAATTATTGTCTGTGCATTTCGCTTTTCCATGGGCAGTAGGAATGTATACTGGGAAGCACATGGTGTCTGGAGTGAGTCTGTTCTGGGGTCTAGTTCTTAGCCACTTACTCCATGTGGCATCTTGAGAAATTTAATTAACCATTTGAGCCCTATATCCTCATTTCTAAAATGGATATAATAATATCCAGTTCACTGGGTTGTTGTAAGCACAGTGCCTA
The DNA here is from genome assembly GCF_047675955.1 of Chlorocebus sabaeus. NCBI lineage: Eukaryota > Metazoa > Chordata > Mammalia > Primates > Cercopithecidae > Chlorocebus > Chlorocebus sabaeus. The sequence goes on along the minus strand of NC_132914.1, from coordinate 97,320,850 downwards.
TTAAGTCCTCTTCCTACCAATCGATTATCAACAAGTGAACATTTATGAAGTCTATTTCAAGGACAATGCAAAGCACGAGGTGTAACAGGAAGTTTTAATAGAAAATAAACGCGCGTTCTCCACGACGGCCAAGGAGAGCATCTAAGTCATGCCAACCATGCACAATGAATTGCTCATGATATATGCAAATTAAAGTGGATCTCTAATCCATGCCCATTTATATTTTTCGAGTGTGGATGTGGAGAAATTTTCAATGAGAGCCTTTTTCCTGGTATTCTTACAAGTCAGCAGATCTCCAAAGCCCAACTAAAATATGGGCTGATTAAAGACTCTAGAAAAACTGGAACAGTCACAAACTGCTCGGTGGCCGGTGCCACAGAAACTAGGACGAAATGAGCCTCTTCTTTCTAACCAAGGGCAGATCTCAGGCTCTCTCGGGGAGGTAAAGCGGAAGGGCGAAATGCCGGTCAAGTTGCCTAGACTCGGATGGAAGCGGTGGCCAAAGGGCCCCTACCCAGTGTCACCAGCCTCCCCATCCCTATCATGGAGGATTTTCCTCAGGCGTCGTGACAGACCCGACGCGTGTCGCCGGGGCCCGCCGGGCCGAGGAGGAGCCGACTCGGCCCGGGGAACTCCAGTCCTCACACGGTTAACGCTCTTCCAAGGAGAGTGGAGGAGGGAGGGTCCCCGCCCACGAGAACGCAGAGAATCTCAGGGCCAAAGCCCCGCCTCAGCCGGCCCGGCCCCTCCCCGCCAGCCCGCCGCCCAACTCGGGCCGCACCGCGGGCCGCACCTGCCCGCTCGCACACGCCCCCCCGCGCGCCAGGCCTCGCCGCCGCCGCCGCCCTCCGCACGAGCCCGCTGCGGCTTGTCCGCACCGCACTGCCTCGGCGCGGGCCACGGCGCACGAGCCGCCGGCGCCGCCGCGCTCCTCCCCGCCGCGGACGCCGCCCCCGCGTAACCGCCAAGGAAGCTGAGGCGAGCCCGGGCCGGGCGGGAGGGCGCGCGGGCCGCTGCCGCCGCCGCGGGTGTTCCCTGCGCTCCCGCTCCAGCGAGGACTGTCTCTGCTGCCTCCTCTTCCTCCTCCGACCTCAGTCCTCACCACCCTCCTCCCGCTCCTCAAAAGCACCCCTGAGTCCCCACCCCCTCACGCCCCACCCGCGGGAACGAGGCCTCGGGAATACAGGGGAGTGGCTGTGGGGGCGCGTCGCGGCTCCCAGCTCGGCCAGCCCCTCTTTCAAGACATGGTCTGATCCCCATTGTAAAAGCTGCGCCCCGAAGAGGAGGAGAGAGTGGTGCTCCCTGCCTGGGGCTGCAGGGAGCTCTCCGTGCTGAAGCTCTTGCATTATTTTAGGGTGGGGCGAGGAGGGCCCTGGATTTTGGGGAGTGGGGGTGGGTGGGGAGGAGGACCCGAGGGGGGTAAGGACTCTGTGGGGGAGTCGGTGAGAGACTATGGGGAAGGACCAGGAGCTGCTGGAAGCTGCTCGCACTGGAAATGTGGCTCTGGTGGAGAAACTCCTGTCTGGCAGGAAAGGAGGGATCCTGGGCGGTGGATCCGGACCCCTGCCCCTGTCTAATCTGCTAAGGTAAGGACGGGCACCAGCTCCGGGGTTGGCACACCTCATTATGCATTGTGATGGATATACGTCCTCCTCCTCACGGTTATTGCACCTGGTGGCTGCCAGCGATTCATTCTTAAATTAGATAGGAAAACAGACTGCGTGTATGGAGAGGAGGTATGAGCCTCCCAGTCAGATTGATGCCTTAGATTCTTTGAGTAATTTTAAAATAGCCTTCCATCAATGCGTCAGTAAGCTACTTTTCCTCTGAGCCGTGGTGCAGAACTTGTACATGTACTAGTGTTGCTTGAAGAAAATCGACGTTCCGCCCGCTTTCCGTCAATGTTTATTATATATTTGCAGCTTTGAACCCAGCCTTTTTTGTCTAGTTAAATGAAATTGTCAGAGAAGCTCTTGCGTGCATGCAATTACCCTGCAAAAGCCACAGCCTTCCGTGGCTCCTACCTTCTCTTGCAGAAGGCGTTTGCTGTGCCGTGGGTTATGATCCCACAAAATGAAGTGAGTGAACCTTCTTTCTGCTGATATGTCTTCAGTACAGGGTGTGTGTAAAACTTGATGAGGCAGGTTAGGCAGCCCCAGCAGTACTTTCAGTTACCTGGACATAGCTGAGTGAAACTTGGTTATTATAGCTCAGGATGAAGGATGCCAGGTCGGGATTGGGATAGTGTGTATGGAATATAGTAGAGGCCTTTTAATGTGAAGATGTAGGTGAGACTGGTATTGCTTGGAGAATCTTTCTAAGATGACATTTTAAAAAATGTCAAGGTCTTCGTTCAGCAGTCCTTTGGAAATAGCGGGGTTGATTTGCATACTTGAGAAACTATTGAAAGTTGTATTGATGGACAAATGAAATCAACTGGGAGGGCGGAAGCCTGGAGAGTATTCACTAGATACAATTCAAGTGAAGCTCTTTAGTTTATAAAATCGTGGCTATCCAATTCATCCTGGATATTTTTGGAGTCATCAATTGTCATTCATATCTTTGCCTTAAAACATTTCTTGGATAACCCAATTATGTTTGTAAAAATTTTAAAAAACCCAAGCGATTTCCCTGGTTTTTAAAAAACTGTTCCATGGTACCCTTGACAAGTGCTTAATAGAAACTTTTGGGTGATGACATTGCGTTCTTTACGCAAGTTCTCATAGGTCGTGGTGGTCAGACAGCGCAATTAATTATAGGACTAGTTAAAAGGGAAAATGAAAAGTTTCTATTACAGTGAAATAAATTTAGTTGAAAAGTAGTTGATGGGATTTTAAAAAGCCCCATATGTTATTCTAGATACTCGTTGACAGTGACATTTTATTGGAATGATAGTTTATGTCAGAAGAATGAATATTTATAGGACATTTTTTCAATAGGTCATAGAGATGACTTGTGTGTACTCCCTTGTTAAATAATCTTCAGTTTCAAACATAGGCAGACAATGTGTACATATTTCAGATTGCAGCTCTAATAATTGCCTGTAGTCACATGTAGTTTATATAAAAGCATTTTATCTCTTTACAGTTTTAAGTTACAGGTAAAATAAAAATATTTGCCAGTGGATCTATCAGTTATAAAAATGATTATGTCTAGAAACTGGTATGCTGAAAGAGGTTTCTCAAAATAAACATTTTTTTTTTTTTTGGGAAAACATGAGGAATTCTTTGAGAACAGTGAGAACTTAATTTTATTGTGATAAATCATATTTTAAAAACACTCTTTGTGACAAAACTCAAAAGCAAACATCCTTTAAATACTCCTTTCCCAGCTGTGATTTTTTTTTTTTTTTTAAAAGAATAGATGTCAAGTTTTAGGGATAAAATACCGAGTATTTAATGTTAGTGAACACTAAAGTATCAAAATAGTGACCCAGAGTGTATATCTTGAATGAGAGGTTTTCTCTTTTGCTAGTGTTGTCAAAGATAGCAGCAGTAACTCTTCAACAAAGATTGCACATAGAAAACAAGTAAACAACATGTGTTTATTAGAGTACTTCGAACCAAGTTGTAAAAATCACAAACAAAACCAGTAATTTTAAACTTGCTTTTATCCATCTTACACTGAATGAATGGTGTCTGAAGAAAATGAGAGTTGAAATTGTATTATTTGGGCGATCATTTGCATAAAATGACATTCCTAAGAAGGCACATTTTATTTAGTTGTCACTTTATTTCAAAAATGATTGTCATCAGAAATTTATTGGCAGGATAATGGAAAATGTGTCCACTTATCAAACATAATGACGCTTTGAAATTTCTTAATGTTTTAGAATGAGTTGTAGAATATGTTTGGCACTTTTTCCCCACTTGCTTTATTACTTGGGTTGTGTAATAATGGTGTCAGACCCTATGCTAAATGCTTACATGTGTCATCTCATTCAATTCTTATGTCAGCCTTAGTAGGTTCATTCTCATTTCACAGATGAAGGAATAAAAAGATAAGATTAAGGACTTGCCCATGGTCACATAATTAATAATGGCAAAGATTTGAAAATGTGTGATTCAGATTTGCTTTACCACATTTTAAGTCTCATTCATTGAATCTGTTTTATTCACAAAAGTTTAAAGGTATATGGCCAATTTAGACAGTCCAATCTGAACATTTTTTGCTACGAAGAATAATTTGAAATTCCTTAAATTTTGATTTTTTTTCTAATTTAAAAAATCTCACAACTGCCCTTTGAGGGTTCACTAGATAAGAACTTTTCTGAAGATGCTTCTGATTACTTGTTACCTACTGATAATAAGAAATTATCCTTTGAGCAGTAACTGTATAATGGGGAATTCGGTATGCTTTTGGGTGGCACTGCAATTTTCAGCAAAAGTAAGAATGACATTGAATAAATTAAAAAACCTCTCTAAGCCTCACTACTCTGTAAGAGTGGAAATAGTAATAATAGTACCTATCATATAAGGTTGTTATAAAAGGATTAAATGAAGTATAAAGTATTGAATGCAAAACATTTAGCATATAGGTGTTCATCGTTAGTGTTAATATTTTTCATGCACCTCTAAAGTGCTTGACTCTATTCTTTAAGGCCTTAATGACTAAAGATTTGCTTCATATTGGACTGGCAGTAAATTTCTCATTAGAATCATAGAATCTTCATATAGGGAGGGACCTTTCTTCCAACTTCTCACCTAGTGCAGAAATTTTCTCTGTAACATCTCTTACCTGTTAGTTATTCTAGCCCTGTTAGACCTTCCAACGACTAGATCCATTCTATTTTTGACAGCTGTAATTATTTTAAAATTTTTCTTGTCATTGAGCTAAAATCCACTTCCCTGTGACTTTCAGCAATTGGTAGTAGATTGGCTGTACGGGTCAATATAGAGTAGTCTAATTCATCTGCCAGGATGGTTGTTTGGGTGCATGTATTTTTGTTTTCTTATAAGTATTTTTCATGGAAGAGCTATCATCTGTATTGACCTTTTATATGGCAAGAGAGCATAGGTGTTAAGAACTTAGTTTTCATACTTTTCACTACTCTCTTTTTCCTTCTTTATATATTCTCAAATTTTGCAATGACCCTCTTAAAATATGGTGACTAGAAATTAAGAAAATGCAGTAGATGTCCCTTGACCAGAGAAGAACATTATGGCTGAATAAAAAACCCAAGGACAACAGGTTACAAGAAGCATTTATAGTATCATCTTATTTTTGCAAGGACAAATAAGTTTGTGTGAACATTTACAATGTGCTTAAGAAGTCTGGAATGATAAGATGCCAAAATGAAGATAGTATTCATCTTTGAGTGGTGGAATTGTGGGTGGCCTTTATTTTCCTTTTCCTTATTTGCATTTTCCAGTGTTCTGTAATGAATATGTATTATGTAATTAAAATAAAATAGCAGCTATTACAACATGATACTATGAAATTATTATCTCTTTATTATTGATCTAAGACCTACCTACAGGTCAAGATTTTCTGGGCCATGTAATGGTGTTGGCTCAAGTTGAACATATAGTCAATTACAATTTCCTGGTATTGTTTTTTCAATAACCTGTGAAGCCATGATTCCCCTTTCTGGTACTTTTAAAAGTGTTGGTTGAGCTTAAATTATTCCCATTCCATTTTATCTGATTTGTTTTAGGTTGTGTTTGTAATTTCTCTAGATCTTTTTGACTCTTTTTTTTTTCTTCTTTCTGACTCTTCAATCTGTCTTTCAGCATATTAACTTCTCTCCTCTGTATCATCCAGAGATTTAATAAGCATGTTTTCTATAACCTAAATTCAACACACTGTGCTATATCCCCAAAGCACCTCTCTTCAACTTAGTATAAATTTTAAAGTAGCAATCTTTACTCATGGTATTTCTACCAGAATTGAAGCCACATAATAGACAATCAGCTATTTCTCTCCATTGTTCCTGTGAGAATATTGTGAGTTATTTTATCTACTGCCTTTCTAAATTCACACTGTGTTTAAGTGTGTGGCATTCCTTTGATCTATCCCTTTAAATTCCATCAAAATCAGTCTACTTTATTATGGCTTGTTTCTGGCAGTGAGTCATTGGTAATTCCTAGTATTGGCGAAAATTCCTTCTACCCTCTTGCATCTAATTCTTCTGGGTCTGGATGTGCATACTTATTTAAAGCAGCTTACTGTCCTTTTTGGTCTCTGTTTGGACCTTCAGTAATCTCCTGAAATTATTTGTTTATCCCTTCTGATTTGAAAATGGTTCTCAATAGGGAAAATAGAAGCAAAATAAAAGCTGGGAAGAATTAGATTCTTGGCATTGTTAGATATCATAGAAAATTCTCTTGTAGTTTAAAACTACCCACAGTTTTCCTTTTACTCTGTCAGAACTTAAGGTTAAATTAGTGAACTATTACACCTCCTTTCTGTTTTTCAAACTTAGCTTAAAAGGACATTAGTGTTTTTCCTGGACAAGTATCTATTTCTTTTTTGTGTTTGCTTGCAGTTATACCTCTTACTACCCCCTTTCATCCCTAAAGAAATCTGAGCTCATCAGAGCACTAAAATTGAGTTGCCTTCCTCCTTTTCTTCCTCCACATTTTATGTGAAATTTCAGTTTATTTAACATATCTTTTATGAGACAGCTGCAAAATCTTAAAAAAAAAACTCTCTTCCTTTGGCACAACTACCTTTTATTCTAAACAAAACTAATTTCCATGTAAAATGTATATTTAATTAATTTTTTGCTGAGTATCAGATTGAAAATTATTTGTATTTTAATATAGTGATAAAAGTTTATTAATGCCTCAATTTATTTGACTTTCTTAATGCCTCGAAGAATTTAGTTTTATATAAGAGGTATTTACTAAATTCTTGTCAGAAATAAATAATACAGTTCTTAAAATCTCCATATGAAAAAGTAGATTGGTAAGAAGTGGGGCAAAACAATCTTCTGGTCACCAAAGACATAAAAACAAGAGAGCTTATAATTTTTCAGATTTAGGATTCAGCTCATGACGTTTTGGTGATGAGTACAAGGAGATAACAGGCAACTAGGAAGTACTGTAATTTTCACAACTATTTGGGCAATTGTGGTTATTGGGACTCTGATATAAGAAACTCACTTTCAGGGAAACTGCATTGGTTAAATGGAATAAATCACAAATAGAGCAGTTAAGCTCCATGAAAACGTTATATCTATAAAAATAGTCAAGTTGCAAGTGGGTTATCTATTTTAGATAGTAATGATGTTTGAAGTGGTGATTGCACCATTATGTTCAGGGAGCTGTATCTGCCAGAGTGAACAGTGCCAGCTGCATGATGGGGAGTAAGGCGAAAGGAGAGCGAATTTTGGTATTGACCTCTTTCTTCACTGAGCAGGGTTTTCAGCTCCCTTTTCAAAACACTGAGGGTGATGTGTAGCAGTGAACTAGGGCAACCAGCCAGTGACTACTACTCAACCTGTCCATCCTTTGCAGTTTCTTGTGTGACAGTGATTTCTTACAGATGACAAAGGCTGATACAAGTCTTCACTGACATTAAGGCAGAAGCATACAATATTTATTAGTGCCTGTACTGACTTTAGCAAGTTAATCTTTCAGGTGACAGTAAACAATTTGATTAGTTCAGTTATATAATGAAATAATTTTGAGGTAATTTTGGAAAATTTGATCAGAAGCCTATGATAGACATTATTTCTGAGTATTTAACTAGAAATGGAAGCTGACTATAATGCCAGACAAAGGTTAGAAAAGACTAATTTCAACCTATGGAACCTGAAGATATTTAACACTTAATGCATTTTAGAGTGTCTTTAGTTTCCATTTTGGACATATTGCAGAATGATGTTAATTAAAATACAGTGAGTTTTTATTACTCATCATCTGTTGATATGGGAGAATATTTTATATTTGAAAAAGGAATTTACAAAGAAGACTCCTCTATCTTCCAGTTCTTTCTCATGCATGTGAGGACATGGTTATGTAAGCCTTACAGGCAAGCAGAGGCACAATGCCAGTTGAAAACTCATTGAATTTTCTTGTGTAATACAGATCTAGAAACTTTTCTTAGAGTCTACTTTTCTTCTTTAGTGTCAGTAGGATATCAAATAAATTTTACCTTTGTGTTAAATCTGGGTGAGGCTTTTAATTGATTTTTGAAGATGGATCAAAAAATATGACCAAATAATAAATTATGTTTTCCACAGTGCTATGATTTGAATGTTGTCTCCAAAACTCATGTTGAAATTTATTTGTCACTGTGACAGTATGAAGAGATGGGATCTGTCTGGACATGGTGGCTCACACCTGTAATTGCAGGCTTTGGGAGGCTGAGGCGGGAGTGTCACTTGAGGCCAAGGGTTCAAGAATAGCCTAGGTAACATAGTGAGACTCTGTCTCTATAAAAAACAAAACAAAACAAAACAACCAGGTATGGAATTGCACATCTGTAGCCCCAACTACTTGAGAGGCTGGGTGGGGAGGATTGCTTGAGCCTAGGAGTTTGAGGCTGCAGTGAGCAATGATTATGCCCCTGAACTCCAGCCTAGGTGACAGAGTGAGACCCTACTCAAAATAAAAACAAAAACAAACAGGTGAGACCCTTTAGAGGTGATTAGGGCTCTGCACGTATGAATGGATTAATGCCATTATTGTGGGAGTGGGTTAGTTATCATGGGAGGCTCCTCACAAAAGAATCAGTTCAGCCCAATTTCTTCTTTCTGTTTCCCATGCTTGCTTGCCGTTCTGCCTTCTGCCATGGGATAATGCAATAAGAAGGTCCTCACCAAATGCTGAGCAAATGCTAGTACCATGCTTTTACTTCCCAGCATCCAGAAATGTGAATCACAAAAACATACATTGTTTGTAAATTACCCAGTCTCAGGTACTCTCTTATAGGAACACAAAATAGACTAAAACACTCTGTTTCTTCTCCTGCACTGTCCAGAGTGTTCATCTCTGAATCTGATTCTTATGAATCATGCTTTCTTATTAAACGACATGTCTTCATGGATCTAGTTGTGAAATGGAACTTTGATTAAGCTGTGCAGTAGTTACTTGGATTCTGTTGTGTTATGAGAATAGCTTTATTTGAAGTGGTTAATTACTTCTAGTTAAGTGAACTGAAACAAACTTCTTAGACTTGTTACCATTCTTTGATCAAATTGGATCAAATCTTGATTGATGGATGTGAGCATGAACAGCCAACCTCCTTTCCTGTTTCTGTTTCCCACACCACATTCCCTTTAACCCTCAATCACGTCTCAGAAAAAAAGCCTTTTTTTCTAATTACTACAAGTTCACCCTGGCTCCAGTTTTTGTGCCAGCTGGCATCATCTCTAGATTCCAGCCTATCTCAATATTTAAAAAAAGAATTTCAACAGATTTTAGATACAGGCAGTATGTGTGTAGATTAGTAGATTAGTTACATGGAAATATTGCATGACACTGAGGTTTGGAGCATTAATCCCATCACCTAGGTAGTGAGCATAGTACCTAATAGGCTGTTTTGTAGCCTACCCCCCTTCCACCCTCTAGTAGTCCACTGTGTCTATCGTTCCCTTATTTTTGTCCGTATATGCTTTATATTTAGCTCCCACTTATAAGTGAGAACATGTGGTATTTGGTCTTCTGTTCCTGTGTTAATTTACTTAGAATTATGGCCTCCAGCTCCATTGGAGGAGCTATTGCTGCAGAGGACATGGATTCATTCTTTTTTATGGCTACGTAGTATTCCACGGTGTATATGTACCACATTTTCTTTGTCCAGTCTACTGTTGATGGGCATCTAGGTTGATTCCATGTCTTTGCTACTGTGCATAGTACAGCAATGAGCATGAGTGCATGTGTCTTTTTGGTAGAATGGTTCATTTTCTTTTGGGTATATACATGGCAGTGGGATTTCTGGGTCGAATGGTAGCAATTTTAAGTTCTTTGAGAAATCTCTGTACTGCTTTCCACAGTGACAGACAACCTACAGAATGGGAGAAGATATCTGTAATCTATGTATCTGACAAAGGCCTAATATCCAGAATCTATAGGGAACTTGTTTACTAGTCAACAAGCAAAAAACAAGTAACTCTATTAAAAAATGAGTAAAGTACATGAACAGACATTTCTAAAGACATACAAGTGACCAACAAACATATAAAAAATGCTCAGCATCACTAGTTATCAGGGAAGTGCAAATCAAAACCACTGTGAGACAGCATCTCACCCAGTCAGAATGGCTGTTATTTAAAAGTCAAAAGTCAGTAGATGCTGGTGAGGCTGCAGAGGAAAGGGAATGCTTGTACATCAGTGTTAATTTATCCTCTAACCTCATGGGCCCAGTGCCTTTTCTTTCCTTTCTTTACCACCAAAAAGTGTTTGTGGGACTTGACAGTTAATTCATAGTGAAGTTGTAATTGATTGGTAAAGCTTTTAGAAAGAAAGCTCTGTTCATATTTTCATTTAAAGAGGCAACAAAACATTAGGCCAAAATAGTAAAGCCATTGACCTCTTCTGGCAGAACAAATGGAGGGGATTTTGCCAGGCTTGTAAGAGAATGTTGGATACAGGTGGCAATTCTTCCTTTTTTTTGGAGACAAGTTTTCATTCTGTCACCCAGGCTGGGGTGCAGCAGTGTGATCACAGCTTACTGCAGCCTCATTGCTCCCCAGGGTTAAGTGATCCTCATGCCTCAGACTCCAAGTAGCTGGGACTACCAGCACGTGCCACCATGCCCAGCAAATTTTTTCATTTTTTTTGTAAGGACAGGGCCTCACTGTTCCTCAAACTCCTGCCATATGTAGTGATTCTTCTGATGGATCTGGACAAAGTAAATTGAAAACCTTCTGGAAAGGATTCACCAGGCTAGACACCATTAAGAACATTTGTGGGACAGGCACAGTGGCTCATGCCCATAATCCCAGCTCTTTGGGAGGCCACATTAGGAGGATCACTTGAACCTAGGAGTTCAAGACCAACTTGGGCAACATAGGGAAACCCTGTCTGTTGGGGTCTGTTGTTGAGAGCTCACGTGATCCTCCTGCCTTGACTGTTCTTGAACTCCTGGGTTGGTCTCAAACTCCTGGGATCAAGCCATCCTCCTGACTTGGCTTCCCAAAGTTCTGGGATTATAGCTGTGAACCACCATGCCTGGCTAATTCTTCCTTCTTAAAGGCCAAAAGGGAAGGGATTTGACTGGAGACATAAGAAATGAGAGTATATGACTGGTGATAGAAAAGTCTTTTCTTTTTGCTACTCATTTAGTTGCTAGAATTTTTTATTGGATTATATAAACCCATTTTAGATATAAACATATAATATTTGCCTATATCAGAAGTTATTACTTAGATATACAGGCATAGCTCAGACATATTGTAGATTTGTTTTCAGACCACTGCAATAAAGTGAGTCATACAAAATTTTTGGTTTTCCAGTGCATATAAAAGTTACGTTTACACTATACTGTACTCTGTTAAGTGTGCAACAGCATTATGTCTAACAAAACAATGTACATAATTAAAAAATACTTCATTGCTAAAAATGCTAATGATCATTTGAGCCTTCAGCAAGTTGTAATCCTTTTGCTGGTAGAAGGTCTTGTCTCAATGTTGTTGGCTGCTGACTGATTAGAATGGTGGTTGCTGAAGGTTGGGATGGCTGTGGCAATTTCTTAAATGAGACAATAATGAAGTTTCACATTAGTTGACTGTTCCTTTCACAAAAGATGTTTCTGTAGCATGAGATGCCGTTTGATAGCATTTTACCCATGGTAGGACTTTCAAAATTGGGGTCACTGGAGTTACTCCTCTTAAGCCTTGCTGCTGCTTTATTTATATCGTGTTCTAAATCCTTTGTTGACGTTTCAGCAGTGTTCACAGTGTCTTCACCAGGAGTCGATTCCACTCATGCAACCACTTTCTTTGCTCGTCCATAAGAAGCAACTCCTCATCTGTTCAAATTTTATCATGAGATTGTTGTCAGTCAGTCCAATTTTCAGGCTCCACTTCTATTTCACTTGCTGTTTCCACCACATCTGCAGTTCCTTTCTCCACTGAAATCATGAACCCCTCAAAGTCATTCATAAGGGTTAGAATCAACTTCTTCCAAAACTCCTGTTAATGTTGACCTCCTCCCATGAATCACAAATGTTTTATTTATTTATTTGTGATAGGGTCTCACTCTGTCACCCAGGCCTGGAGTGCAGTGACATGATCACTGTGCTCACTGCAGCCTTGACCTCCCAGGCTCAGTGATTCTTTCCTTTCATCCCCCTGAGTAGCTGGGACCACAGGCATGTGCTACCATGCCTGGATAATTTTAAATTTTTTTGTAGAGACAGAGTTTCCCTATGTTGCCCAGACTGGTCTTGAACTCCTGGGCTCAAGTGATCCTTCCACCTTGGCCTCCCGAAGTGTTGGGATTACAGGCATGAGCCACTGTACCTGGCCTGCAGATGTTCTTAGTGGTTCTATAGCTGCCACTAGGTATGGTGGCACTGCCACTAGGTATGCAGCTACAACCTTACGAAATGTATTTCTTCAGTTAGAAGACTTCAAAGCCAAAATTACTCCTCAGTCTCTGGGCTACAGAATGGATGTTGTGTTAGCAGGCACGGAAACATTAGTCTCTTGTACATCTCCATCAGAGCTCTTGTGTGACTAGGTGCACTGCCACTGAGCCATAATATTTTGAAAGGAATCTTCTTTTCTGTGAGTGGTAGGTCTCAACAGTGGGCTTAAAACATTCAGTAAACCATGCTACAGACAGATGTGCTGTCATACAGAGTTTGTTGTTCCACTTGTAGAGCACAGGCAGAGTAGATTTAGCATCATTTTTAAGGGCCCTAGGATTTTTGGAATGGTAAATAAGAATTAGTTTCAAGTTAAAGTCACCAGCTACATTAACCCCTAACAAGGGAGCCTGTCCTTTGAAGCTTTGAAGCCAGGCAGTGACTTCTCTTTAGTTATGAAAGTCCTAGATGGCATCTTCTTCCAATAGAAGGCTGTTTCATCTACACTGAAATTTTGTTGTTTAGTGTAATCACCTTTATCAATTATCTTAGCTAGATCTTCTGGATAACTTGCTGCAGCTTCTGCATCAGCGCTTAACTGCTTCACCTTGCCATTTTATGTTATGGAGATGGCTTTTTTCCTTAAACCCCCTGAACCTCTGCTACCTTCAGATTTTTCTTCTGCAGTTTCCCCAGCTCCGGTCAGCTCTGATAGAATTGAAGAGTTAGGGCCTGCTCTGGATTAGGCTTTGCCTTAAGGGAATGTTGTGTGGCTGTTTTGATCTTCTATCCAGACCACTCAAACTTTCTCCATATCAGCAATAAGGCTCCTTGGCTTTCTTATCATTCATGTGTTCACTGGAGTAGCACTTTTCATTTCCTTCATGAACTTTTCCTTTGCATTTGCAGCTTGACTAACTGTTAGGCATAAGAGGCCTAGCTTTCAGTCTGTCTCAACTTTTAATGTGCTTTCCTCACTAAGTTTATTCATTTCTAGCTTTTCATTTAAAGTGAGAAATGTGTGACTCTTCCTTTCACTTGAACACTTATAGGTCAGTGAAGGGTTATTCGTCGGCCTAATTTTAATATTGTTGTATCCGAGGGAATAGGGAGGCCCGAGGAGAAGGAGAGAGATAGAATGGCCAGTTGGTGGAGTGGTGAGAACACACACAGCATTATTCAGTTCACAGATCATCATAGCAGATATAAAAATAATGAAACAGTTTGAAATATTGTGAGAATTACCAAAATGTGACACAGAGGCATGAACTGAGCACATTGGCCTAATTGGAAAAATGGTACTGTCAGACTTGTTAGACATATGGTTCCCATAAATCTTCAATTTTTTAAAAAATACAGTATCTGTGAAGTGTGCAATAAAACAAAGTATTTCTGTACACATTTATTATATCACAGGTGACAGAGATATGTAACAAAGTTGTGTCACGACGTTAATGCCTAATGTGGCTTGATATTCAAACGTTAAAAAATGTATTTTATTTTTCTTTTTTAAAAAATTGTGTTGCAAGTTGGCTTCAGCATCCAGGTTATTCCTAAAACTTATGTTTTATGGTACACGGGAAGCATTTGAAGTTTTGATACCTGGATCTCAATTAGCATTCTTCCACATTGATTTTTCTTTTTTTTTTTTTCTTTTGGCTGAATTACTATTAGTCACTTTAGGTTCCTGTTTGGTACCTCTAGTTAGTAATCTACATTTGAGATGTTTTATGTATTACACAAATATGCTAAATATAGTACCTAGTGTTTTGAATATACTAAAAAACTGCTCTATTTACTTACAGAATTATCTCTGTTTTATATAGATATTTTACTGCTAGTGTGGAGATGGCAGTGAGTGGGAGTGTGTTTGGGGGAAGCAGCAAGAATTCTGCAGGGATGTTCTTTGGCTGGGTAAACTCCAGCAATGGAGGAGCCCAGAGCAGAGTTATTCCTGTTAGCCTGCTTTGGCTATTGACCAGAGTGGTCTGTCATCCTGAAGGTTGCTAGAAACTTTGAAGACATAAGCAGAGAATGTGAAGAATTACAAACAATGGTTAAACTGTTTCTTAAAAATTTTTAATGGGTTTGTTTTATGCTGCGTGTGTGTGTGTGTGTGTGTGTTTGTGTGTGTGTGTGTGTGTGTGTGTGTGTGTATTAGACAAAGCTCATTAATCATTGAGCTATGTATTATCCAACTAACCAGCAGGGCACTCAGGATTTTTTAGAGAACTGGTAACTAAGAACAGTGATAACAAAAAAAAAAGTCATTACTTATTTTAACAAGTATTTGCTGAGTACCTTGTGGATTCTAAAGCTGAATGAGATAATCTCTACCTACCCCAGGTACTAGCAGAATAATGGGCTAGATCTATCAGCAAAAAGGTAAAATAAAGGGTGATATATGGAGCAATGGAAATGCCAAACAATGCTGTAGGAATACTGGGAGCAAGACGGAGGCACCCAGAATTTGACTTGGAGGAGTATTCAGGGGAAACTGCAGAGAGGAGGTAGTGCTTGAATCTTGTGGGATGAGTAGGAATTTTCCAGACAAGTTGGAGAAAGGGCATTTCAGGCAGAAGGAACAGCATATTCAATAATAGTGTGTGAAAATGTAGAATATAACTTGGAGTATTATAAGTAGTTTGATATGGAGCATGGACAAGAGTTAAGTCTGGAGATAGAAGGACCTTGTGTGTTGCCCTAAGGAGTTTCAGCATACTCCTGAAGGCCATGAGGATCCATTTTTTTTTCAATTTTAATGTGTTAGTGATTCATTTATAATAATAGCATGACTGTTTAAAAATTTGAGTAAAAGATCAAAAATTACCTTTAATCCTATTGCTAAAAACAACTTTTTTCTTAAGCGTGTTTAATGTAGTTATCAGATAAAGCATACAAGTTTTGATCCTGAATTTTTCACTTAAGGGTATATCATATACTTTTTCAATGTTATTTCAAAGTCTTCATAGTTGTTTTTAATGGCATCATCGTATTCCATCTCCTGCATACTTTTTGTAGATGTCCTCCATCAGAAGCACCTATGGTTGTTTGTTAAACGTGTTATTTCCTGATCCCACCCCGGATTTCTGAATATTCTAAGAATTTCTTAGTGTAAGGCCTGGAAATATGCATTTTACAACCCCCTAGAACATTCTTAAGTGCACTAACATTTGAGAACCAGTAATCTGGTGTATATACTGTTGTTAGTTTATATTTTCTTAATGATAGATACTTGGATGATTTTTGACTTTATTATTATAAGTAATGTTATAAACATTATCACACAGACCACTTTTTTTTACATAAAATTACATTCTTCAATCTTTACAAGTCTTGCAATATCTTTGTTATTAACCCCATTTTTATTTATGGATTAAAAGGTCAGAAAAATTGAATAACTTTCCCAGAGTTACAAAGTTAGTAGTTTTATAATCAGCACTCATGCAGATTGAAGAAGCAAATTCAGGTGTTTCGGATCCCAGATGTCTTTCAATTGTGCTGCATTGCTTCCTAGTGCCATAGGAATCAATGCATATCCTATGTTTAAATATGAATATACCAATATATTTCCAACATGTAAATAGAAAGTACATTTTCTACAAAATTATGTAGTAATATTTAGTTCCTACATAGTTCTCAATTATTTTTGTGTGCTTATCATTTTCATATTACTGGCAGTATTTTGCTTTGAATTTGTTTCTTGATAGCACATGAACAGTAAACTGAATCGAGTGGTAAAGCAAATCACCTAAAGAAATTTCAAAAATATGCCCTTGTCAGTTATTTTCACTGTACTACAGGGTTAGTCCAGGTGTGTTGGCTCACACCTGTAATCCCAGCACTTTGGGAGGCTGAGGTGGGAGGATTGCTTGAGCCGAGGAGTTCAAGACCAGGCTGGGCAACATAGTAAGGCCCTGTTTCTACAGAAAATAAATAAAAAATTAGTTGGGTGTGGTAGCCCTAGCTACTCAGGGGGATGAGGTAGAAGCATTGCTTGAGCCCAGGAGTTCAAGTCTATAGTGAGCTATGATCATGCCACTGTACTCCAGCCTGGGCAAAAAGAAAAAAAAAAACCCTGAACCAAAACAACCCCCATAAAAACCCAGTGTGGAATTTTTTACCCCCAAAGTTTTGGATGCTTGATATTGTCTAATTTCTGTTGTCTTCAAAGGTATTTTAATAACTTGTCCATCTCATGTCTCCAGATGGATGAATGTGTTAGTTCTTGTGTTGCTATAAAGAAATACCTGAGGCTAGATAATTTATAAATAAAAGAGGTTAAGTTGACTCAGGGTTCTGCAGGCTGTACTGGAAGTTTGGTGCTGGTGTCTGCTTCAGGTGAGGCCTCAGGAAGCTTCCAATCATGGCAGAAGGCAAAGGGGAGTCTGTGTATAAAATGGTGAGACTGGGAGCAAGAGAGAGCAGGGAGGTGCCACATACTTTTAAACAACCAGATTTCATGTAAATTTGGAGTGAGAACTCACTCATCACCAAGCGGATACTGATAAGCCATTCATGAGGGATCCACTCCCATGATCCAAGCACCTCCCACCAGAACCCACCTCCAACACTGGGAATCACATTTCAATATGATATTTGGAGGAGACAAACATCTAAACCATGTACGTGGGATTTATTTCTCCTCATTCCTTTCACACAAAGAAGGAAAGTACAGTGTTCACCACAGCCCTTATTTATTTATTTATTTATTTGTTGAGACAGAGTCTTGCTATGTCGCCCAGGCTGGAGTGCAGTGGCACAATCTCTACTCACTGCAAGCTCCGCCTCCCGGGTTCACGCCATTCTCCTGCCTCAGCCTCCTGAGTAGCTGGGACTACAGGCACCTGCCACCATGCCTGGCTGGGTTTTTGGACTTTTAGTAGAGATGGGGTTTCACTGTGTTAGCCAGTAAATCTGAGCCTGTTGTTTTTAACTGAGCTTATTATTAATTCGGGGACTTTTGTCAACTCTAGTATTAAGCTGTATAGAAAAACTGGGGAAGCAGACAGTTTGTCCTTTGACCTTCCTCACCCCCTCTTCCTGTGCCCTTCTGTTCGTTTGCTTAGCCTTTCTTCCTTTCATGGTTCTAAGGCATTCTTTGACTTCTTCTACCCAAAACTCAGAAGTCTCATAATTTAGTTTTATCCTGTACTGATAAGCTTTCCTATATGGCATTTTATTCCCTCATACCATAGATCTCCATGTTTCTTTTTTCTTTTTTTTTGAGACGGAGTTTTACCGTTGTCGCCCAGTGGTGTGATCTCGGCTCACTGCAACCTCTGCTTCCTGGGTTCAAGCAGTTCTCCTGCCTCAGCCTCCAGAGTAGCTGGGAGTACAGGCACGCACCACCATGCCCAGCTAATTTTTATATTTTTAGTAGAGACGACATTTCACCATGTTGGCCAAGATATTCTCGATCTCCTGACCTTGTGATCCGCCCACCTCAGCCTCCCAAAGTGCTGGGATTACAGGCGTGCGTCACTGCGCCCGGCTCTATTTTTCGGAATAGTAAATTACATAGTGAAAGAAGAAGCAGAATGTAATGGAATGACTTGTACCTGTAATCCGTGTGACTTGGGAGGCTGAGGTGGAAGGATTGCTTGAGCCCAGGAGTTTGAGGCTGCTGTGAACTATGATTACACCACTGTTCTCCAGCCTGGGTGACAGAGCAAGACCTCTCTTGCTCTAAGAAAACAAAATCTGTAATCTCTAAGAAAAGAAAAAAGAAGACCATAATGGGAAAACTCTGAGTCTTGAGTTTGAATGTAGACTCTGCCATTGAAAGGACATTTGGTGCTATGCAGGTGATTTAACTTCTTTGGGCTTCAGTTTCCTTATTTATAAAGTGGAGGTGATAATGTTTATCTTGTAGAGTTGGAATGGTTAAAGATAAGTTATGTAAAATATCTATCACAGTACCTATTACATAGGAGGGAATAAAATGCTTATTGTTAGTAAGCATTAATATTTTTGCAATAAATAATTTAAATAGTCAATAAATTATTCATAATTATAAATCATAATTATATATTTCATGAGTATCTTTATTTGAATGGGAAACTCTGGAATATTTGCATTATAATAGGTCATTTGTTTATCTATATTGTCTTAACCTAAATCTTTAATGGTGTAACTATAGGCACCAAGACAGGCCATAGGGAGTGATACTACTTGGCCAATCTTCCTCTGATCCTAGAGGCAGAGGATTGCTTTTTTCCTCTTGCTTTTAGGAGTGGTACTGGTCACCAAAGATTTAGTATTTGTTTTCTATCTCGTACATTCCTTACAAAGATAATTTGAACAGAAAAAAATTGTGTTCCATGGAAGTTGTATGTGCTGTGCTCTAATCCATGAGATTAATGGGTTCCTAGTAAGCCTATCATTACTATTTTCTCCTTTTTAAAAGCATTAAAATATTTTGAGACATATTTTTATGGTGTGCAAATATTTTGAGGTGTACACTGTGCATTTAGTATGGTGGTAGTGCTTTGGAGGCTGGAAAATAGACTCTTGTCTCTAGGGCCTTACAAAAATCATTTACATGAGATAATAGTTAACTATATAGTAGTATCTAATTTTACTAGGGCACGAAAACTCACAAATTTAGCTTTTTCTTTTGAGCAGTCCAGAGTCAGCATTTGGCTGCCATCTCCCATTATACATCAGATCTAAATCCGACCATGAGTCAGGTTCAGATAATTCTTTAATGTTTGGAGGTAGAACTATATACTGTGAAATATTTTTATTTTTAAAATTAACATTTATTTTGAAATAATCACATATTATGGAAAATCTGGAAATATAGTTTAAGTAACTCTTTTTTTTTTCCTGAACCATTTGCAAGTAAGTTGTCAACCTAATCACCCCAGAGTACTTTAGTTTGTGTTTCCTACAGACAAGGACATTCTTCGACATAACCACAATACAGTCACTAAAATCAGAAAATCAACTTTGTCATATTACAGCCATTTATTCCTCAGACCCCATTCAAGTTTTGCCAACTGTCCCAATAATGTCTTTATTGGGATCCAGTTCAAAATCATGTACTGCATTTGGTTGTCATACTTGCTTAGTCTTCTTGAGTGTGAATAATTTCTCAGTCTTTCTTTGACTTTTGTCATCTTGACAGAAAGACTCTAAGCCAGTTATTTTATAAGGTGTCCCTCACTTTGGGTTTACCTGCTGTTTCTTATTATTACATTCAGGTTGTGCACTTTTTTTGTTGTTGATGTTTGGTTGTTTTTGGAGACGCAGTCTCACTTTGTTGCCCAGGTTGGAGTGCCGTGGCGCAATTTTGGCTCACTGCAACCTCTGCCTCCCGGGTTCAAGCGCGATTCTTGTGCCTTAACCTCCTGAGTCGCTGGGACTACAAATATGCACCTAATTTTTGTATTTTTAATAGAGACGGGGTTTCACCATGTTGACCAGGCTGGTCTCAAACTCCTGACCTCAAGTGATCTGCCCACTTCGGCCTCCCAAAGTGCTGGGATTACCGGCGTGCGCTGCCGTGCCTGGCCCAGGTTGTGCACCTTTGATGGGAATGCCACAGAGGGATGCTCTGTTCTTTTCATTGTATCTGTCATGTGGCATGGGATTTGATCTGCCCCATTGCTGATAATGTTCATTTTAATCACTTGCTTATGATGGTGGTTGTCAAGCTTCTATATATATAATTACCTTTCCCCCCTTTAATAACTATTTTGTGTGGAGGTGCATTTAAACTATGCAGGTATCCCATTCCTCATCAAACTTTCTTTTATTCATTTATTTATATCAGTGTGGACTCATGGTTTACTATTTTATTGCCTAGGTTATAATGCATTGCTGTCATTATTAATTTGATGCTTAAATTATCTCAATAGGATCCCTTTTAGGCTGACTTTTCTTGGAACCATTCTTTGAGCATTTCCTTACTTTTGGCATCATAAAATGTTCCAGGACTCATCTTTTCCTGCCTTAGCCCTGGAATCAACCTTTTCTCCAAGTGGCCTTGTTCCTTTTATTGGAAAGTGGGCCATTAGAGGCTAAGATTTGGGTATTTCGTATGCTCATGGCTTTTGGAGTGTCATATCTCCCAGATCCTCTCAGCCAGGGAGTGAATATATTCACATACACTATGTACACATATTTACATCTCTATAGTTATTAAAAATAAATATGAGTTTATTGTTAACTTCCTTCATCCTTCTCCAGTCTGGCTTGTGTTGTCTTTGTGTATATACTTACTTGATAAGTACTCTTATATGCTATCAATCTCCTCTCCACTATCATCCCCTCCCTTCGTTAATGTCCCCCTTTTCCCTCTTAGGCTCTGTCACCCCACACTAGGCTGTTGCTCTGCAGAGACACCTCTTCACCCTTTTCAGATCTGAATCTCCGTGCTGGTCTGCATCTACAGGGGAATAATCTTTTCATCCTGCTTGGGCTCTAATCCCCCTGCACGAAGTCACCCTTGCATAAGGATACCCTCTCATTCTGTTTGAATACTGACATCCCATGCTGGGGTGTCCCCCTCTGCCAACACCACATGGGCACCCTCTTCACCCTACATGGGTTCTAACCCTCTCATATCATGCCAGCGATCCATGGGGATGCCCTCTCACTTAGACTATGGTACCCCACACTAGGCCTCCCCCAATATGGACACACCTCCTGCCATTCCACTGTGCCTTCCATCTTTCCTCTGGTGTGGACACCTACCTTTCTCTGTGTTACTTAATAGCTGTAGGAACTGAATTTTTCAGGAAGAGAAGGGAAATAAGAAGGAAGGAAAAGAGGAATAGGGAGTGGAAGAGAAAGTGGAGGAGGAGAGTAACATAATGCTCTTCTTTTTATCTATAGTGATGATAATGATAATCTTTCTTTCAAAGTCAGCATTGGTTGTACCTTATATTGGAAGAAAATTGAGCAATTAATAATTGTAGGTAACATCAGATTATGACCAAAGCATGAGCACTGTGTGGCAGTTCTCCTGGATACTATTTCTCCTTGCACTTTGGAGGAGAGATGACGATAATTTGATAGGCTGGTCAGCACTTTGCATTTTTTAATGGGCTTTTTTTTTTCGTGTATATTGTTGTGGGCATGTAGTAGGCCTCCAGAATGAGAGACAGAAAATCTTTATATATTTTTTGCTCTGTTTAGCTGAAGGTCTTTCTTTATCATAATTGTCAGCAAAGTGCATTCTCAAGAATTTTAGTAAGATGATGATAATGCAGAAAAAGAGTTATAAAAGAACTGAGATATTAACTGTCATTCACTGAGGAAGTTGAGTTTGCAGAATTTGATAGAGATAAGGATTTCAGCAAGTAGGTTTTTCTTGTTATATGATATTCCCACTATGATTTTTTAAATGTCATAAAAATATGTCTAGGAATTGACACAAGTATATTTTAAACTATGGCACATCTGCGCAGGTCTTAAAAAAATGATTATTGCTTCAAATGAACCAGGACAATAAGTAATTTGTACTGGGGATTCCCCAAGCTTTAAATTACTATCAGGAAACTATAAATCCTACAAATAAATCTAAGCAAAGAAATGTCCAGGAAGCGCTTTAGTAAACATTTGCTGTAACCAAAATATGCTACCATTATTTGCAAAAAAAAAAAAAAAAAGGGAAAAATAGTTGGAAGTATTGCAGAAATAATTCATTGCAGTTATATTCTGTACTTTAAAAGATCATTCAGCTTTGCATGCTACATTTAAGAAAAATAAACAGCAGGCACTATTATCAGTTCCTGCTCTCCTTCCCTAGGTTTGGGAAAACAAACTCAATGGAAAGATGATCTGAATTTTAGTTTTACTACCTTAAGACGAGAACTCTTGACAAATGGGATCTAATTAAACAAAAGAGCTGCTGCACAATGAAAAAACCTATAATCGGAGTGAACAGGCAGCCTACAGAATGGGAGAAAATTTTTGCAATCTACCCATCTGACAAAGGTCTAGTAGCCAGAATTTACAAGGAACTTAAACAAATTTATAAGAAAAAACCCCATCAGAAAGTGGGCAAAGGATATGAACAGACACTTCTCAAAAGAGGACATTTACGTGGCCAAAAAACGTGTAAAAAAGTTCAACATCACTGATCATTAGAGAAATGGAAATCAAAACCACAATGAAATGCCATCTCATGCCAGTCAGAATGGTGATTATTAAAAAGTCAAGAGACAATAGATGCTGGCGAGACTGTGGAGAAATAGGAAGCTTTTATACTGTTGGTGGAAATATAAATTAGTTCAATCATTATTGAAGACAGTATGGTGATTTCTCAAGTATCTAGAACCAGAATTACCATTTGACCCAGCAATACCATTACTGGGTATATACCCAAAGGAATATAAATCATTCGATAAAGACACATGCACAAGTATGTTTATTGCAGCACTATTTACAATCTCAAAGTCATGGAACCAACCCAAATACCCATCAATGATAGACTGGATAAAGAAAATGTGGTACATATGCACCATGGAATACTATGCAGCTATAAAAATGAATGAGATCATGTCCTTTGCAGGGATATGGATGAAGTTGGAAGCTGTTATCCTCAGCAAACTAACACAGGAACGGAAAACTAAACACTGCATGTTCTCACTCGTAAGTGGGAATTGAACAATGAGAACACATGGACACAGGGAGGAGAACAACACACACCAGGGCCTGTTGGGGGTGGGAGGGTGAGGGGAGAGAACTTAGAGGACGGGTCAATAGGTGCAGCAAACCACCATGGCACACGTATACCTACGTAACAAACCTGCACGTTCTGCATACATATTCCGGAACTTAAAGTAAAATTAAAAAAAAAAAAACCAGCTTGGATTTTAAAAATGTCAAACTTAATACACAAGAAAACATCTAGGGATCTAAAGAAATAATGATTTCTACTCTTTTCCTAACGTCTTGTTTTCTTATCAATACCTCTAATAACGCAGGACCTTTTCACAGTATTTCAAAGTATTTGTATCTTGGCTTTCTATTTTTATGTTGTCCTTGGGCTTCCAGAGAAATGCTTCTTAAACTTTGTACTTCGTGACATTCATCAGCAGAACAAGGGAACATGCAGAGTACCCATCTACCTTTGACTACCTTTCAAAACCCCTCCAAAACTCTTGACTCTTGGGATGGATAGATACACCTATTTTCTCAGCAATCTAATCTATAGTATTATCATCATTTCTCTGGAGCTGCAGAAAAGGGTGCAAGATCCATGTTTAAGATATCCTTCCTTGGAGGTCTGGCTTGCTTTTTCTTTAAAGGGAAATGGGAATTTATGACTATAGAAGTCTCTCATAGAATCAAGGAAATGTTGAACTGCCAGGCCTTGAAAAGACCAGGAATCAAGGCAGTGAGGATCGGGGGCAGGCAGGGAGATAGGATCTTGTAGCATAAACTAGGGCCTTCTGAGTCTCCTTGAGCCCCACCTCATGGCTAGGGGGAGAAAGTGTATAAAATCTCAGAAAAGAGGCATGTGGAAAAATGTTTATTACCTGAGCGATTTTGTGAACTTTTTAAGATAATACACTCAAACCAGAAGTCTTTGTCCACCTTACATTTCCTGCTCTTTTCTGTTTAGATTCCCTCACTTCATTTGTTTTGTTTTGTTTTGTTGAGAAGGAGTCTCACTCTGTTGCCCAGGCTAGAGTGTAGTAGCACAATCTCGGCTCACTGCAACCTCTGCCTCCCAGGTTCAAGCGATTCTCCTGCTTCAGTCTCCCGAGTAGCTGAGACTACAGGTGCCTGTCACAATGCCTGGCCAATTTTTGGTATTTTTAGTAGAGATGGAGTTTCACCATGTTGGCCAGGCTGGTCTTGAACTCCTGACCTCAGATGATCTGTCCACCTCGGCCTCTCAAAGTGCTGGGATTACAGGTGAGAACCATCATGCCTGGCCCCTCACTTCTTTAAAGAACCAAAATACTGTGTGATGCAGTTGGACACCTTATCCAAAGTGACAATGGTGTTAATAGCAATGCTGTAACTGCCTGGGAGTTTCCAATAGTAAAGTCACTCAAAATGAATGCCTATCCTTCCATTTTTCCTGGTTATTGGCTATAAATGTTATCCAGACTCTACCATTATTACTATTTTTAACGTGTATTTATTTTAGATTAGCGAGGAACCCATTTGGAAAACTTTCGCAGACCCTTAGTTGACTATGGACCAACACCTGAATTGAGGACATTAATCTAGAGTTGCAAGTTTCTACAGATTCAGACACAGTCCAGGATTTTCTTATTTCCCCTCTAGTTAACATTTCCAGGCTCCCTGCCTCTTTTCTCTCTGATTTCCTTCCTTGATAGTTCAGCTGCGTTCCCTCTGCAACTCAGCTGTGTCAGCTTTGGCTGGCAAACCCCGTGGCCAGGAAACTAGAAAATGCTCTGTGACTAAAGAGAAAACAGAGGGTTAGGGAGCAGAAGGAAAGGAAGGTTAAGAGAAAGAGACATGATTTGGCCATGGTTTTCTCAGAGTAATTTATGTGGCTGATTCAGTTAGATACCTATGAGGCCAGATTATCGTCTTAGAAGTTTGTAAGGAAATCTTACCTTGCATAGATGGTCACAGGCCAGAAGAAAAGGGTAAAGCTTATCTATAGGGATTTAAGGGTTGCTACCTTTGGCTTTTAGAGCTTTTTACATAGATGAACTTGTGCTTTTAATCTACGTCTTTGAAACATTTTAAACATACAGAAATATGAATCTTAAAATAATTCTCTATAGTCCTCATTTATATGGCACACATTTTGATCACATTATAAATCTGTTCTTTTTGCAAATAAAGTGCTCATTTTGGCTGTTTTCCAGATATGACAGTTGGTGGACATGCTTCAGTAGAGAAAAGGAAATTTTCCCTGCTTATCTACTCCCTCCCGTCTGCCCAAGATAGTGTGTCTGTCAATTGTGACCTGATTTTGAAATAATTTATTAAATAGAGGGATGCATGATGTTATTTAAAATTTTGGTATGACATTGACTTTTAGTCCTTTATAATAAGCTCTTCACTAGATTCTCTGGGTGAGGTATATTGCTCTTGGGGTTTTAGAAATTTCTTAACTCCTTCCTTGAATTTGGACTCTGTTCAGTGTCAACTATGACTAATGTTTACTCAGGAAATTAAACACACTTGTTTATTCAGAAGATGAAGCATGCTTCATGCTTTTCTTGGCCATGGAAACATTATTTTGGAAATACATTACTCTTATAGGTAAGGAAAATGTCCTTACATTAGCAAGTAGACTGCTTAAGCAAAGTAATAGACAAATAAATATACTTGTCTTTGTTAAAGTTTATTGTTTTCATTAAATTTGTTGACATCTTTCCATATTTTTTAATGTCAGATTTTAATATATATGCAATAGATAGTAATTTAAAGTTTTAAATTTGTAATCTTTTCACTTGAAGTTGGGCGGGAAGTCTAAATGAATTATATGTCTTTTAAAAAGCATGTTCTTGGCCCGGCGTGGTGGCTCATGCCTGTAATCCCATCACTTTGGGAGGCTGAGGCGGGCAGATCACGAGGTCAGGAGATTGAGACCATCCTGGCTAACACGGTGAAACTCTGTCTCTACTAAAAATACAAAAAAAGAAAAGAAAAGAAAAGAAAAATTAGCTGGGTGTGGTGGCCCACACCTGTAGTCCCAGCTACTCAGGAGGCTGAGGCAGGAGAATCACACCTGTAGTCCCAGCTACTCGGGAGGCTGAGGCAGGAGAATCGCTTGAGCTTGAACCCGGGAGGTGGAGATTGCAGTGAGCCAAGATCGCGCCACGCCACTGCACTCCAGCCTGGGCAACAGAGCGAGACTCTGTCTCCCCCCAAAAAAGCCATGTTCTTTGTTTTTAAAAAATTACTATTCTCCAGAATCTACCCTAAACCTGTAGCTGTAATTCCATTTCTCTCTCCTGCACTCTGGACATGTTATCCCCCGTGTCCTATTGAACATCTCCTCCTCAGTGGAGGTATGAAATGCAAAACATTCATTGTCTGTGCCCAGAGTTCTGCTCTACTCTGCTACTTGCATGATTTGTGTTAGGAACGATGGTGCATCATTTAAACTAGAAACTCTAGAGCCATGCTTGACGTTTTTCCTTACTACTTCTGTCCATTCAGTATGACCACTTCCAATAACAGTCCTTCCAACCCGATTCCCCCTCTGTCATTATAAACATTGTTATTCTTTGACTTAGAAATATATCAATGGAGGCTGGGCACAGTGGGTTACATCTGTAATCCTAGCACTTTGGGAGGCTGAGGAGGGTGGATTGCTTGAGTTTAGGAGTTACAGACCAGACTGGCCAACATGGCGAAACCCCGTCTCTGCTAACAATACAAAAAAATTAGCTGGACATGGTGGTGCATGCCTGTAGTCCCAGCTACTTGGGGGGCTGAGGTGGGAGGATCACTTGAGCCCAGGAGGTTGAGGCTGCAGTGAGCTGAGATTGTGCCACTGCACTTCAGCCTGGGTGACAAAGTGAGACCCTGTCTCAACCCCCCACCCCCCCCCCCCCCCCCCCCCGCCAAAGAAAAGAAAAATCAATGGCTTGCCATTGCTTAATGAATAAAGTCCATACTCTTTGGCATATCACTTGAGGCCTTTTGTGGTTTGGCTCCCTCCTACCTGCCACATTTTTTCACCAGTTCTTCTTTGTAGCAGCATTCTCCAACCAGACTCAATTCATGTACTTGGTGTTTTCAGCAGGCATCATGGATTTTCCACTGTTGCCTGCCCCAGTCTCTCCCAGAATGTCCATCTTTCCCTTATGTGCTCAGTGAAGCCCTGCTCATCCTCCCAGACTCAACTCTGGCATAATCATCTCTTCAAGGAAGCTTTGCCTGATCTCTCTTTATGATACTTCCCTGGCACCTTGTACATGCATCAGTTTTTAGCACTTAGTATACTGCCATGTAATTATTTGTTTACATGTTTGCCTTCCCACTAGACACTGAGTTCCTTCAAGTCTGAAACTTGGGTTTAGTTATCTTTTAAAGTGCTGTACAAATGTTTTTATTTTATGCCTAGAACATATATGGCATTCAGGAGATGATTAGTTGAGTGAATAAATACAGAACAGGGCATATGCTAATGGGACATGATTTGGATTATGTCTTTGAGAGTAATTGTTGACTGAGAAGGTAGCTTTGGTTAGCAATGCCAGTGCTGAGAACAATTAAATATAATATATTTGAGCACCTATTACGTGCTAGGCATTGTGCCCATTGCCATACATGTGCTAGTATTTAGGACAGTGAGAGCCACAGCAATTTGATAAGTCAACCAGGTAAGTAATTGGACCACATAAGCAACAGAATTGAATTTGGAATCCAAGATTGCTTGACTCAAAAGCCAGAGCTCTTAATGCTGGAAAATAATCAGAGATGAGGAGGGAAAACCCACTTTAAAACAAAGGCAAAACAGTGTGTTTATGGTAAAGGCAAATTTGGAATCATAGTTTCTACTTTTCACTATGGGTTCCAGAGATTTGTAGGAGATATTTTGGGAGAGGCAGTGGTAAGCTCATGCTTTTAGTAACTTTCGATAAATGAAAAAGTAAATTGTTGATAAGGTGGGGGGAGTTAAAGAAAATTAAGCAAAAAGAGAATAAAAAGTTGTGGTGGAAGGTGAAGGGGAGGAGGCATCACGTGGTGAGAGGAAGGAAGGGAAAGAACTTGATCAATATGTTTGTATCAGATTTGGCTAAACAGAGAAACTAGGATTCCTTAAGCACCTAGTATATTCTAGTCTGTATAGATATATCATCTCCTTATAAGATAAATATTATTTTCCTCAATTGCATTTGGTTAAAGTCTCATGTACTTCAGCCTAGAAGAGGTTGAACATCATGTAGACAGTACCTGATAGAGCTTGGGTTCAAAGTCAGCTCTATAAGACTCCACTTTATGAGGCATGGTGATAATCGTAGTTGTAGCATCTGATATCTCAGTGCAGCAGCAATATGAATAAATCATTATGATGGATTAACAAGGTATTAGGCAGAGGCAAAGTCAGTCTAACCGGGTGGATACTTTCTGCTATGTCAATTGGTAATTGGAATTTTTATACTTTTAAAGGGAGAATGAATGTCATATAGTTATGAAATTTCTTCTTAGGATCCCTCCCTGCTGCTCTAAAATTGAGAGAATGTACCAATCAAGGGTGACATTAAAACAACCTAACCACTGATGAGGCAGAAGCGCTGACCAGTCAGACAGACACTGGCTGTAAACATCTGGAGAGGCTACATGGTGTCTTTTGGCCTACTATCAGTCCCGGTCTGTCTACATACTGGTGGGCTGCATCTGTTTAGAGGCTTCATTCTCTGCAGAACTGAGAAGCAAAGATTTTTCAGCATGGATTGTGTTGTAGCATTATTCTACCACCCAGATTAATTTGCTATATATGCTAAACCAATTAGCATTTATAGTGAGAATGACATTTAAGGAAGATGAAAAGAAAGGAGATGTAGTAGAATAATGAGACTCTCATTTACATGATTACCACCTTGCCTAAGAACCCCCCAAAAAATTTACTTGTTTGGTATTTGGTTTCTCATTTATCCATCTGCTTGTTCATTTGCTCATTTATTCATCCATACGCCTTTTTTTTTTTTTTTTTTTTTTTTTTGAGATGGAGTCTCCCTCTGTCACTCAGGCTGGAGTGCTGTGGCACAATCTCAGTTCACGCAACCTCCGCCTCCCAGGTTCAAGTAATTCTACTGCCATATCCTCCTGAGTATCTAGGATTACAGGCGCCCACCACCATGCCCAGCCTATATTTGTATTTTCAGTGGAGATGGGATTTCACCATGTTGGCCAGACTGGTCTTGAACTCCTGACCTCAGAGAATCCACCTGCCTCAGCCTCCCAAAGTGCTGAGATTACAGGCGTGAGCCACG
This sequence comes from Chlorocebus sabaeus, assembly GCF_047675955.1. Lineage (NCBI taxonomy): Eukaryota > Metazoa > Chordata > Mammalia > Primates > Cercopithecidae > Chlorocebus > Chlorocebus sabaeus. Next base: position 97,291,475 of record NC_132914.1, on the reverse strand, counting down.
GCACCCAGCCTCATCCCATGTACTTTTATTTTAAGACCCTTAGTTCTGTCAATTCTGAGGAAGGATTTTATTTCTTTTACATTTTTTTTTTTAGATATTATAAAAGGAATAATCTGACTGTAATTAGTCTAATTACAGATTACTTATTTACATATCTGATTTTATATACTAAGCTGTGAGCTATTTATGGATACTATTTTTAAGCCACCCACCCCCCACATGCCTGGTACTGTATTTCAATAAATATTTTGGTAACTGAATGAAAGAACTGTTAGATCCAGAATTCAGTCGGTTTAAATGTATGTTCTTTGTAACTCAAGCCTGCAAGTTATTGGTTCACGTTTTCCTCCAGCAACCATATAATGAGCTCTTAACACATGTGAACTGTTGTTCTGGAGATAGGTAACAGCCCCTTAGGTGACTGCAGGAAGAAAAGATAGAACGCTGGGACTCCAACGTTAGACAGGAGAAGACCTTTTAAAGGGTGCTCTGATGTGCACTGTCAAACCATATTGTCACCCTGAGGTGTAGGGAGCAATAGGTGATTAGGATTAGTCGGGTTATGTTAGAGACCAGACTGTGCAAAGACTCAAGTCCAGAACACAAAGATTAAAGATCCCCCCCGAGTGAGAAACAAGCCTGGGGAGTTTTGGAACAGCGCAGGGGCGACTGCATCTTAGGTGTCAGATGGCTCAAGGGAGCTAAGGATCTGAGAATCAGGATATCATAGCCTTGCTGGGGAAAAGGAAATCAAAGTGTCAATGGTCAAGGCAGACAAAGGGCCTGGGAATGCAGGAGATCAGGAGCAGAGGAGAGAATGAGTTTGAGCCAAAGGCAGGTTTTATTTGATTGTTGACCTATTTATAGGTCTTAGAATATGAGTGAGGTAGCTTTTTAGCATGATTTCCCAACCTTGGTACTATTGACATTTGGACCAGATAATTTTTTTTTGTTGGGGATGGGGTGGGGCTGCCCTTTGCATTGTGGGATTGCAGCATCCCTTGCCTGTACACAGTGAATGCCAAAAATCATCTCTAGACACTGCTAAGTGTTCTCTGGGAGGCAAAATTGCTTCTGGTTGAGAGCCAATGCTTTGGAGGTAAATGAATCAAGTGGCTGCTGCTCGCTAAGGAAAGGGTGAAGAGAACAGTGATAATGAATGGCTCCATAAATGTTACGTCTTTCCATATAAATTCCAAAAGGAATCAGGACCAAAAGTAACCTAATTGTGAACTATTGATCATTGGTAGAGATGAAATAAATTCTAAGATTCAGCAGCCTTTGTATTTGCACATGTGAACTACTATGCATGGAAATGCAACTATTTTAGATTGTAGTGGAGAAATCGTGTTTGGAGAAAGGAGATTGGAGTTGATACAGTTAGGCATAGTTGAGGAGAACTTTGAAGGTCTGTTACGAAGGCTTAATTAGCTTGGAATTAACACTATATTAGTCAGAAATTAGCAAGAAATAAATGTTGAAAGAACTGGGTTGAAGATTTCTTTTTCTTATTTCTTCTTAAAAAGTAAAATGCAAAAGGAAGTCCTTTTGAAAAATTCAGGTTTTGTTAATTTTTGGGTATTTTATTCTGATCACTTGACATCACCTCCCTCACACCCACTGAGCAACTCTATTATAGCTACTATTGTGAAAAACAGAAATTTTGCTGTTTCTAAATCTGTATTTTGTTTACAGTTGAGTCTCCCCAAACTTACGGTAGCTTCATCTAGACTTTTCTTGCTGCCACTATTTCTTAAGTAAACTAATAAATACCCCTCCCCCAACAAACCCCCTATTACATTTACCAGACCAGCTGTTGCAAACCTTTTTCACTCTCTATAAATTTCATTCTTGCTATAGTCACTCTCAGCAGATAACTTGGTTTCTTTTTTAACCCAGCTTGAGGACATTTGGGCATGAGCTTTTCAGAACTTTTTCTGGTGTCTCTCTCTCCCTCTGCTTTTATTCTTTCTCTTTCCCTGCATATCTGCCTTGCAGTAAGAATGCCCTCCCCTTTTCTAAGATGAACCTCTGCATGTGTGCTCATGAGTGCATATCCTACCCTTTCTCTTCCAGTCCTTTATTATCCTTTGATTTTCCTCTTGTCTTCGCATATTCATTCTCTCCTCAAATCTTTCCTTTTGTACTCTTGCTAAGGTTTTTTTTTTTCCCTCAGACAACAAACCAAAAAAACACAAAAGCTTTTCTTGACTTTTGTGTATGTTCAAATCCTACTCTCACTTATCTCAGGCTTTTTGTCTTCCACTCACCACCAAATTATTTGGGAAAAAAGAACCACCAATACATTATGCTTTACTATCTATCTACTTGTTTATCTTTTGTACTCATATGCTATTGGAACAACTCTCTTAAACTTCACCATCATCTTCCTAATCACCAAATGGTATGTCCTCCATATCCTCATCTTCCTGTGTTTCTCAGCAGCATTTGATATCATTGACTGTTTTTTTCCTCTTAAAACTTTTTCACCCTTGACCTTTTTGAGTTAATACTAACCCACTTACCCTTCTATTTTTATCTTTCCTCCTTCTTTGAGCTCCTTGACAGTTTCTTTTTCCTAGCTTAAGCATTTCTAAATATTGTATCATTGGATATTTTGTCTTTATTTTGTATTTTGTTTATTTCCTTTGGTAGTTGTAGGAACCATTTCTGTATAAGCAGTTCTCCAATTTGCATCTCTAATTCTGACCTTTGTCTTGAGCTTCACCTGTGTTTTCAATCATTGGATATCTGCTTTATTATTGTGGTGTTAGTTGGAATTTACTGTGGCCAAAACCAAATGGAGAGAACTTCTATAGACCATGTGAGCTCCTCTTCTTTCCTTCCTCAAATCTCACTGAAATGGCAGTAGAAGACTTTAAAAGGTATTAACTTATAAGGATAAAGAAATTGGGATGGCAAAAGAGAGAGCTTAACAAAGTTTTGGAAGATGATAAATACAGAAGAATGCTACCTACAGAGAGTTACCTTTAATTTTCTGTAGTCCCTATAGAAGAGACACTGATGAGATGCAAATCCTTTAGAGACTCACATTTGGAAACTCCTAGCACCAGAAAAGCTGGGAGTAAAACACAGAGCAGAATATGGATCTTGATTAAAAGTACAAGAGCCTTTGGATCACCCAGATACCTTTCTCTGCTGTGGGAAGTTGGGTGAAACTTCCCTTCACCCCCTGAGGGAAGCAGAGACAATTCAAGAAGAATACGTCCAAAAACTCTTATTAATTTCATTAGAGTAATAAGAGAAGATATTGTACCTTTAAAACAAGAACAGATGCTATGACGAAGGTAAAATTAGATAACAAGAAAGTAGTTTGGAAATTTAAAATTTATTATTAACCAACATAAAAAATTTTAGAAGTTTGAGGATAGCATTGAAGAAGTCTCATAGAAAGCAGATCATCAACAACAGCAGCAGCAACAAAGAAAAAAATAAACCTGAGAGATAGAACATAGGAAAGAAAAGAAAATTAGAAGATCAATTCAGCATGTCCAAGATCTGACCAATAGGGGTTCCATGCGTGAATTCATGTATCCAAGCCTTTTGCCAGTGCCCTCCATACTGACTCTGGACTTGGTTATATGATGCAATTTGATCAATTTGTTATAGAAAACTTGACACAACAGAGGCTTAAAGAGCACATTTTTTCTTCTATTGTTATTTTAATTGACATATAATCGTACATATTTATGAGTGATACTTTTTTCTTCTTTTTTAAAAGTGTATCCATTATTGGCTAAAGTGTGATATTTTGATACATGTATACAATGTCTGAAACCTCTGTGATTATCATGAAAACATGCTTGCAGATGAGACTCATGAAATAGGTCCCTGTCCTACCTAATACCATTAATTAATTAATTACAGAGTCTTGCTGTCTCCCTGGCTAGAGTGCAGTGGCAGCATCACAGCTCACTGTAATCTCCAACTCCTGGGCTCAAGTGATCCTTCTGGCTCAGCCTCCTGAGTATAGTTGGGATTACAGGCATGGGCCATTGTGCCTGGCTAATTTTATTATTATTTTTTTTTTGGTAGAGACAAGGTCTTGCTATGTTGCCGAGGCTGATTTCGAACTCTTGGCCTTAAGTGATCCTCCTGCTTCAGCCTCCCAAAGTGCTGGGATTATAGGTGTGTGCCACTGCACTATCTCCAACTACCATTTTAAATTCAGCTAACAGCCAGCCTACCCCAGATATCTGCGTGAAGTCTAGTCAACACCAGAAAGAACTCTCTAGCCAAATCCAACCAATATCAGCAGAACTGCCTGGCTGATTGGTAGATTCTAGAGCAATTATGAATGGCTGTTGCTTTATGCCTGAGTTTTAGGATGGCTTATTATGAAGCCTTATTACAGCTACAGGACACCTGATACAAATAGAGAACAAGAAAAAGGAAGGAAGCTATCGAAGAAATACTACAAGAAAATTTCCTAGTACCGGTGGATGTGTCTAGACTGAAAAGGCTACCCAAGTATCCAGCACAATAAATGAAAAAAGAATACCAGCCAAATCATTCTGAAATTTAAGAACATCATAGATTAAAATAAGGTCCTAAAAGCTTTGTGGAGGGAGTATAAAATGAAAAGAAAACATAAACATAGCTCACATAGAGATGAATGGAAATCAGAATGGCATCAAACTCAACACTGGGTGGTAGAGGACAATGGTGCAATGCTTTCAAAATTCTGAGGGGGAAGTCCTTTTCAGTTTAGATTTCTCTATTCAGCTGAAAGTATCAATTAGATATGAGGACAGAATGAAGAAATTCTAAGTCCTGGCAGGATTAAACAATTTATATCTTATGTGTGATTTCATAGAAAGCTTCTGGAGGATGAAATTCCATAAAACAAGGGAGAAAATCAATACAGAGAAGACATAGGATTCAGGAGAACAGACTCAATATGGCAGGGCAGAGAGAAGTTCCAGGAAAGCAACTGTTCACTGGTCCTTGAGAGCAACCACTCAGATTAGAGAAAAAGGATGGAGGGTTATTGAGGGGGTGAAGTATTTGGTATGTTTGAACGTTTGGGAAAAAATGAACAGAACAAATGTATTGGACTCAGAAAAAAATTGTAATAGGTAGATGAAAAACTAAGCAAATGAAACAAATGATAACCATTAACTTCAGAAAAATACAACTTGTTTCTAATCTTGGAAACATATACATAATCATATTATCTGGCTCAGTAATGAAGAATATTTGTGTAGTCATAATAATGTTATAAACACTACAAATATAAATACATTTTTATATGGGGAAGGGAAAGTGTGTGTGATGGGGAAGAAGAGTGGGGAGGAGGGGAGGAAAGCTGATGGTGCAAGTGAGCCAAAGTCTCAGTAACTATAATAGGAATTCAAATGATAGTCTTGAGAATTTCTCAGTCAGGAAATATCCAAATAAACTTAATATTTAGATGAGAACAAACTACTACAAAAATTGGAACAGGCCGGGTGAAGTGGCTCACGCCTGTAATCTCAGCACTTTGGGAGGCCTAGGCAGGTGATTGTTTGAGCCCAGGAGTTCGAGACAAGCCTGGGCAATAGAGAGAGAACTCATCTCTGCTTAAAAAAAAAAAAAAAAAAAAAAAAAAAAATTAGCATGGTGGCGTGCACCTGTAGTCCCAGCTATTCCGGAGGCTGAGGTGAGAATCACTTCAGCCTGCAGTGAGCTGTGATCGTGCCATTGCACTCCAGTCTGGGTTACAGAGTGAGACCCTGTCACAAACAAACAAACAAGAGAGAGAGAGAATTGGAACAATGGCTTGTGGAGTATAGGACTAGAGCAAGTGTTGACAATTTTTTTTTTTCTGTAAAGCACTAGAAAGTAAATATTTTAGGTCTTGTGGACCACATAGTCTTTGCTATTATAGGGTGAAAGCAGCCATTAACAGTCCATAGATACTCGAGTGGACATGGTTGTGTTCCAGTAGAATTTTATTCACAGAGACAGATGGTGGATTGAATTTGCCCTGTGGGCCATAGTTTGCTAACCTGTAGGCTAGAGGGCAAAAGAAGGTGGCAGAGGGATGAATTTTTTCTTTTGAATCCAAGCTCAGTTTTTGGACTTGGCTGTCTTTTTTTTGTTGTTGTTGTTGTTGGCTGTAAAGTAAATATATAGAGTAATCTTCCATCTGACTCCTCACATTAGTTCCCTCTTCTCCTTTTCTCCTTTTTCTTGTCTGAGATGCTAGTTTAGGCTCTTGCCTGGACTATTGCAGTAACTTATTAACCCCAATATTTGGCTTCCAGAATATGCATCCAATCTATCTTTATTTGTAAAGAGTTCGTGCTATGGTGTTTACTTGACCTACTCACCATTCTCCAAATGTTGATCCTGATTTCTTTCTTCTGTGCTTTTTGCTGTTCCTCCTGTGTTCTCCTTCTTTGCCATTTCAGCTTTTCAAAACTGTGTATATCTTTCCAAGTTCTACCTGAAATAACTGCTTCCCTTAGAAACTGTTCCTGGTTTCCCTCTACCACCCTCCAAACTCCCATCCAGCTAGCCAACCAGAGGTGATTTGCCCCTTCTTTGGGAGAGATTGAGTTTGGAGTCAGTCTTGAATTTGAATTTATACCCTACAATATACTTGATGTATGACTTTGAAAAAACTTTTTGATCTGCCTGAGGCTTTTTCTCATGTATAAATATTTCATATGGTTCTTGAGAGGGTTAAAAGTGGTTTAATTTGTTTTCTTATCTTCATTTGGCGTTCCACAATTAATATAGCTCAACCTCACATTATAGTCATTTGTGTACTTCTCCTATCCCCCAACCCTTAGCAGCTGGGTTCAGATTGTATCTTCCCCATCTTAAGTATCCTGAAGCCATGCTCAGAAAGTATTGATCTGATTGAATTCAATTGAATTAAGAAGGACATATTTACAGTATTGATCCTTAGCTGAAGATTTCTGATTTTATGGTAAAATTAGAGAAATTTTGTATTCTCCAGTTTGTCTGTTTCCTAATCTCTGTTACATTGTCTATTTTTATTAGTTCATATCTGTTTTCTCCTACATTGCAAAGGAAGTGCGATGTTGGGGAGGAGAATAGTGACTTGATTTTTCCTTTGATGGGAACTAAGCCATGTGTTTATATTGAGTCAGCTACTCCAGACTCTGAATTCTCAATCAGATGGTCAGCAGTGTTTAATTGAATTCCCAATATGTGCAAGGCTATGCTAGGTGCTGTCACTCCAGGGAGATGTAACCATCTGGAGGAATTTTTTCAAAGAACCTAGAATATGAGAATATGTTTCTTTGTATCTAAATTAAAATGATACTAATTTTGGCAAAGTAAATAGTTGGCATAAAAGCTGTCTTTTGCCTCTGCCTTTTTTCCTTTTTTTTTTTTTTCTTTAATTCTTTCTTCTAATCTCCAATAAAAGACATCCTTCTTTTTTTGCTATGGCCAGGATGGCATACTTTTTCCTTGATTTCTTTCCTTCCTATTTATAGGTAATTTGTATAATACAAGACTCTATTTAAAATCTTTTTCAAGGTCTTTTCGTTTTTGGATCTTTTTCTAACTTTAAATGTGTACATGTGGTAGGCAGAATCCTAAGATGACCCTCTAAGATTTTCTGCCATAATTTCTAGGACTGTAAATACGATGGCTGTTACTTTCATAATTATGTTAGGTTATGCAGCACAAGGGGTTTTGAGATATAATTGAGATTCCTAATCAGTTGACCTTAACGTCGGGGAGATTATCTGGATGGGTCTAATACAGTCACATGGGCCCTTTGAACAGATTTTTTTCTAGCTGCTATTAGAAGAACAAGTCAGGTACATTCAAAATATGAGAAAGGTCCAGTGCACCATTGCTGGCTTTGAAGATGGAGATGAACACATGCAGGGGCTGGAGAACAGCATCTAGGAGTTGAGAGCAACCTCCATCCAATAGCCAGCAAGGAAATGGGGCCTCAGTCCTATTTGCTGTATGGAACTGAATTCTGCCAACCACCTGAATGTGCCTGGAGGTCTTATTCTCTAGAACTTCCAGATAAGACCAGTTTGGTAGACACCTTGATGTTGGCTTTGTGAGACTTGAAGCAGAGAACCCAGCTGAGCTCACTGAGACTTCTGACCTACAAAACTGTGAGATAATAAGTTTGTAGTAATTTGTTATGTGGCAACAGAAAACTAATATAGCACTGGTCTTCTCTGTTTGGAAATGAATTCTATTTCCTGCTCCACTAGTTGTTGCTTTATTTTTTCTTCTTTTCATTGTTAAGTTTCTAAACTAAATGATCTAAACTCACTGTCTCAATTTTCTTGCCACTTGTTTTTTTTCCTAAATTCCCATGCCTCTGTCTCCCTGGTGTCCAAAAATGGCTTTGTGATGACTAGTCTTCTTAGTAAACGTAGCGACCTCAGATCTCATTTCCTTTGGTGTTTTGTATTGCACTTGATTTTTCTCTCCTGAAATTTTCTTTTCTGTTTTTCTTTTTGTATTACTTTATGATTCTGTATCCCCCTCACCACTCCTTTTGTCTTCTTCACAAACCTTGCTGACCAGTATGAGAGTTGAATTTAGGACCTATTTCAGGGAACCAGCAAAGGTAAATAAGAAAACAGGATTTGGGCCGGGCGCGGTGGCTCAAGCCTGTAATCCCAGCACTTTGGGAGGCCGAGACGGGCGGATCACGAGGTCAGGAGATCGAGACCATCCTGGCTAACACAGTGAAACCCCGTCTCTACTAAAAAAATACAAAAAAAAAAACTAGCCGGGCGTGGTGGCGGCGCCTGTAGTCCCAGCTACTCGGGAGGCTGAGGCAGGAGAATGGCGTAAACCCAGGAGGCGGAGCTTGCAGTGAGCTGAGATCCGGCCACTGCACTCCAGCCTGGGCGACAGAGCCAGACTCCGTCTCAAAAAAAAAAAAAAAAAAAAAGAAAACAGGATTTGAAGAGAGCTTCTGGAGCAGCCCAACTTAATTTTCCTAGACAACTTTGTTAGTGTAAGACTCTTCCTAAAGAACCACATGTCCTCCTTGGCCATTTTCCTGTAGTCATTATATAGATCAGTTACCTATTGCCCCAGTAGTGCTTCCTGACAAACCACTACAAACTTGCTGGCTTAAAAACCTAATCATTTGTCATTTATGTATCTGCTGATCTCGGTGGGACCCAGCAAGGTGGTACTGCTGTAGGCTTGGTGGGTTGTGGTTCCGCATGTTGCGGATTGTTGCAATACATGTTTGCTGTGGTGGTAGTACTCCATGCATTTCTGTCCTCCTTTGTGGAATGGTCTAGCCGTGCCATGTTCTTTTTATGCCCATAGCAGAGGTGCAAGAGGGAAAAAGTTAACATGTAAGGGCTCTTTAAGGCTTGGCTTTGGAACTGGCATATACTGTCAATTCCAGCTCATTCTGTTAGCCAAGCAAATTACAAGGCCAAAGTGCAAACTAAGGAGTGGGAGAAAACACTTAGATATAGATGGAATCATGTCCCCTGCCCAAAATTTCATATATTGAAGCCCTGACCCCCAATACGATGGTATTTGGGGATGGGGCCTTTGAGATATAATTAGGTTTAGATGAGGTCTTGAGGGTAGGGCCCTCACGACAGACTTAGTGCTTTTATAGGAGGAAACACCAGAGAGCTTGCTCTCTCTCTCTCTTTGTCATGTGAGGACACAGTGAGAAGGTGGCCATCTGCAAGCCAGAACTCTACCATGCTGGCACCCTGATCTCAGATTTCCTCCAGAAATGTGAGAAAATAAATTTCTGTTTAATAAGCCACCCAGTCCATGGTATTTTGTGCAAGGCTTACATATATGATTAAGGCCACTGATCTAGGGAAGAATGGAGAATTGGGGCAAAAAATGCATGCTGTCAGAGACATTGAGTAGTATCTCATATTCTCTCCTCCTCCTTTCCCCACTCAGAGAAAGAATGTCTACTCTTCTTTATAGTCTTTTTAAAAACTCTGTCTATATCCTGTATTAATCATTAAAGGTTAGGTTATCCTTCCATGACAAACAACCTTCAGTTTCTCAGTGAGTTAACACCACCAGAGTGAATCTGGGGGATTCTCCATGGCAGCTTCCCTGCAGGTGTTGGCTCTGCATTCTACACTGTACCTGTCTATAACACCTCCATATTAACTAGTGATTACCATGTCACGTTTAGGGAGCCAAACACCAGCAATTAAATGCTTTGGTCCCAAAGTGACACATTATCATTCTTGTGTAGGCAGAACTAGAGGAGAACCACGTATTGGTGAACATCAGTTATAATGTCTACTCTCTCTCCTCCCAGGCCTGTTTTCTTCTTTGGGCTTCATTTCTTCCTGCAACAGGGGAAACTGAGCTAGAGAACTTTCTGCTCAGACAGTCTGTGTTCCACGTCACCAACAGTCTTGTAGCTGCTTTGCCTTGCTGCCTTGGTGTTCTGGATTAAGTGCCCATGACCTCCACCAGAGTCACCTAATTTATGAGAAATATCTGTGGGCATCCCTGAGGACCTGCCTAGCAGACCTGGCTCATGATATTGTGAGACAATTGCTTTTGAAAAATGAAATATATCCACTTTAATTTGGTGTCTGAGATTTTCTAATTCTATCCCAAATTTGTTTTCAAGGATCATCTATTATTACAGACTTCAATCTAAACTGACACCTTACTGTTCTTTAGATATAACCTCAGACTTAATCTCATACTACTTTTGTTTTTGTTCACTTTGCTGTAGACACACTGACTTTTTTGTTGTTGTTGTTTTACAAACATGCCAAGCTTGTTCCTACTTCAGGGCCTTTGTACCTGGTGTTTCCTTTGGCATACTCTTCCTCAGCTCCACTATATTTCATCACTGTCTTCCCAGGTTAAATGTTGTCACCTCAAAATGGCCTTTACTACCTTGCCTGGAATGTTTCCCCTCCAGTCCCCATAGCATATCACCTTCACATCACTTATCTCTAGCAGAAATCATTTCATATCTTTGTCTATGTTTATTGTCTGTCTTTCCCAACTGGAATGTAAACCCTCTGAGGGTAGGGGCCTTTGCTGAATTTTTCACTGCTGTAACCCTGGCACTTAGAAGAGTGGTTGGAACATAATAATTGCTTAGTAAAATTAGCTGCTAAGTTGATGCTGGCTTCTCAGCCTTTGGCTTTCTTCACCTGGCTACCTCTCCCACCCCATCCGCATTTCAGCATGTCTAAATCTTACACAGTCTCCAAAGTCAGCTTAAAGGCCAGCTTCTTCTTGAGTTTTTCACTTATCTATGTCTCCAGTTTTTCCCTAACAATCCCTGGCAAGAAGGCATCTCTTGCATCCTCTAAACGTTCATAATATCCAACAAAAATATTTCTAGGTATCATTCTCAAAGGACTACAACACTTTTCATATTCAGTGTGCTTCTTAATCTCAGAACAACCTAGTGATAAAGTCCTCATAGATTAAGAATCTTGGAGAGGTCCTGCAACTTGTAAGAAATCCCATCATGCCTGGAAGTCTTGTGTTTTGCCTTCGAGTCCAGCACCCTTTCCTCCACATTACATGTGACATTCATTTCTCTCACACATGTAGGTTATACACAAATAAAATAAAGTGTAATCCTTGTATCCTTGTCCCAGTAGGAAAAACATCACACTGTATCTAGCTCTGTCCTTCCATGTCTGTGTGGCTAAGGGGAGGTATGTATTGATTTTCATGGGACCCCTGAAGAGCAGCATCTGAGGGCCAAGGGCCACTGGGAAGGAGGCCTTCCAAGAGGAGTTGCTCTGTGAGTCAGTTTCAAAGGAAGAGAAGTCAGCCAGATTGATAGGAAAAGATGGAAACTCAGGGTTGAGACAGCCACAGGGACAAACTTGCAGGAAGGGTATTTGCTGGGCCTAGGCCCAAGAATTCTCTTATTGGTGACTGTTGCTCAAGTCATAGGCCCCTCTCACCTGATTCTGGAGCATGAAGATGGGGTAAATTTGGATGCTACTGAGAGGAAGAGTGCCCTTCTGCTCCCAGGCTGCTGAGATCTCTTGAAGTTTAGGGGTTGATGAAGAGAAAATCACCCTGGGTAGAGGAGTGGGGAAAGGATTTATAAGGGAAGGAGAAGGAGTTGAACAATGAGAACATATGGGCACAGGGAGGGGAACATATGGGCACCGGGGCCAGTCGGGGGGTGGGAGGCAAGGGAAGGGATAGCATTAGGAGAAATACCTAATGTAGATGACGGGTAGATGAGTGCAGCAAACCACCATGGCATATGTATACCTATGTAACAAACCTGCATGTTCTGCACATGTATTCCAGAACTTAAAGTATAATTAAAAAAAAAAAAAGTAGTAGTATTTGTAGTTTCAAAGCTTAGAACCATGAACACTGATATGGTTTGACAAAGTATAAAAAAAAAAAAAAAAAAAAAAAAAAAAAAAAAGAAGTATTTGTAGTTTCAAAGCTTAGAACCGTGGACAGTGATATGGTTCAACTGTGTCCCCCCCGAAATCTTGAATTGTAGCTTCCATAATTCCCACATGTTGTGGGAAGGACCTGGGGGGAGGTAATTGAATCATGGGGCTGGGTCTTTCTCATACTGTTCTCATGATAGTGAATAAGTCTCACAAGATCTTATGGTTTTATAAAGGGGAGTTCTCTTACACAAGTTTTCTCTTGCCTGCTGCCGTGCAGGACATGACTTTGCTCCTTCTTTGCCTTCTGCCGTGATTGTGAGGCCTCCCCAGCCATGTGGAACTGAGAGTCAGTTAAACCTCTTTCCTTTATAAATTACCCAGTGTCATGTATATCTTTATTAGCAGAGTGAAAACTGACTAATACAGACAGCTAATGCCAGAAGAGTATAGAAAGGACACAGTCTCTAGTATCTGCACTGGGCAGGTCTTATTTTGTGCTGCAGTTTTCTAACCATTTTACTTGTGCCTACAGTTAGATCTAATTTGTAATTAGGATGGTTTTACTTGAAATTTTCAAAAACCTCTGTTTAAATGGCCTTAAACAAAGAAAGAGATTTATTGGATCGTGTGACTGAAAAGTCCAAAGAAAGGATGGGTTTCAGATGTGGTTAGATCCAAGTTTCATTTTTTACAACCCTAATTCTCTCAGCTCTATCCTCCTCTATTTGCCTTCATCACAAGTGGGCTTCTTTCAGGTAGCAAAATGTATGCAGCAGTTCCTGACCTCACCTCAGCACATTTTGTCAATCAGGGTTGTCCTCTTTTCCATTAAATCGAAGTCCTGGGTTTCGTTCTGGTAGGACCAACTTAGGTTGTGTGCTCATTCCTACATCAAATACCCTGATAAGGCAGATAAGATGATGCTGATTTCTGAGACTACTTAAGGTTAACCCCTTTTTGTAACAGTGGAATTAATTCCATCCAAACTCTGTGGCTGCTCTACAACAACAGGGTAGAATAAAAGTATTCTACCCTGTCCACTATATTCTTCATTTTCCTCTGGAAGCTTAGACATACATGCTCCATGAGCTCAGGATCATACCTGGCTTGTTCTCCAGTGTGTATTCTTCAGTTTTGAGTTTATGGTGGGCACTCAGTAAATACTTATTAAATGAATACATCAAGTATTTTATGAATCTTTGACTTATGCCTTTACTGAATCTTCTATCTCTGCGCTTTCCTGTTCTAGAAAACAATTTGTCAATTTTTTGTCCAACAAAAGACATACTCATATAATTTTTCCTCAGCCTAAATTTTTTTCTTCCTTCTGTTGTCTCTCAAACTATTGTTCCATCATTTTCTTTTCCTTCATTTTCAGACTTCAAGAGAGCAGTCTGCTCCAGGTATCTCCACTGCCTCACCATTCACTGATACCTTAACTCCTTGCAAGCTGTGTTTTCCCTTATCACTCTGCTGCTCTCTGAAGTGTCACTAATACATTTCTTTTATTCCCAAATCCAGTGGCCTTTTTGTCAGTCCTAATTTTCCATGATTTCGCTGTTGCAAATAATGCTGTTGATGGTCCATGCTTCTGGAAACACTAATTGTTGTCTTGATGATCCTTCTGCCTCTGACTGCTCTCCTCTTTCCTGGTTTGGCTTGGTTTGATTTTCTGATAATTTTCTCTTAATTCTTCCCTTTGCCTTCTCTCGTTAAATATGGATCATCTCCAAGATTCTACATGTTTCACCCTTTCTTACCTTGTCTGCTCTCAACTTCAGCTCTCATATTTATGCTAGATGCTGTTCAAATCATAAGCCCTAATCTCTGCTCTATCCTCCAGTTCTGAATTTGTGACTAATTCACGAGCATTTTTACTTGCATATTCCACACAAAGCCAATGTGTCAGAATCTGTCCATATCTTCCTCCCTGTCCACCTTCTTCTGTTTTATTCTTCCATTGTCTGCATGCTGATGCCATCCTCTTAGTTTCCTCTTCTCAGAAATTGAGAGGCATTGACTTCTCCCTTTCTTCATTTATTGTATTATTCTGAAAGGGCTGAAATAAAGTCTACTATATTCTACATTTTCAAACTGTCTTTTAAAATTCAACTTAAGGTTGCATAAATGTCTTCTTTTGAGAAGTGTCTGTTCATATCCTTTGCCCACTTTTTGATGGGGTTGTTTGTTTTCTTGTAAATTTGTTTGAGTCCTTTGTAGGTTCTGGGTATTAGCCCTTCGTCAGATGAGCAGATTGCAAAAAGTTTCTCCCATTCTGTAGGTTGCCTGTTCACTCTGATGGTAGTTTCTTTTGCTGTGCAGAAGCTCTTTAGTTTAATTAGATCCCATTTGTTAATTTTTGCTTTTGTTGCCATTGCTTTTGGTGTTTTAGACATGAAGTCCTTGCCCATGCCTATGTCCTGAATGGTATTACCTAGGTTTTCTTCTAGGGTTTTTATGGTTTTAGGTCTAACATTTAAGTGTCTAATCCATCTTGAATTAATTTTCGTATAAGGAGTAAGGAAAGGATCCAGTTTCAGCTTTCTACTTATGGCTAGCCAGTTTTCCCAGCACCATTTATTAAATAGGGAATTATTTCCCCATTTCTTGTTTTTGTCAGGTTTGTCAAAGATCAGATGGTTGTACTAGATGTGTAGTATTATTTCTGAGGACTCTGTTCTGTTCCATTTGTCTATATCTCTGTTTTGGTACCAGTACCATGCTGTTTTGGTTACTGTAGCCTTGTAGTATAGTTTGAAGTCAGGTAGCGTGATGCCTCCAGCTTTGTTCTTTTGGCTTAGGGTTGTCTTGGTAATGCAGGCTCTTTTTTGGTTCCATATGAACTTTAAAGTAGTTTTTCCCAAATCTGTGAAGAAAGTCATTGGTAGCTTAATGGGGATGGCATTGAATCTATAGATTACCTTGGGCAGTATGGCCATTTTCATGATATTGATTCTTCCTATCCATGAGCATGGAATGTTCTTCTATTTGTTTGTGTCCTCTTTTATTTTGTTGAGCAGTGGTTTGTAGTTCTTGAAGAGGTCCTTCACATCCCTTGTAAGTTGGATTCCTAGGTATTTTATTCTCTTTGAAGCAATTATGAATGGGAGTTCACTCATGATTTGGCTCTCTGTCTGTTATTGGTGTATAAGAATGCTTGTGGTTTTTGCACATTGATTTTGTATCCTGAGACTTTGCTGAAGTTGCTTATCAGCTTAAGGAGATTTTGGGCTGAGACGACGGGGTTTTCTAAATATACAATCATGTGATCGGCAAACAGGGACAATTTGACTTCCTCTTTTCCTAATTGAATACCCTTGATTTCTTTCTCTTGCCTGATTGCCCTAGCCAGACTTCCAACACTATGTTGAATAGGAGTGGTGAGAGAGGGCATCATTGTCTTGTGCCAGTTTTCAAAGGGAATGCTTCTAGTTTTTGCCCATTCAGTATGATATTGGCTGTGGGTTTGTCATAAATAGCTCTTATTAATTTGAGATACGTTCCATCAAAACCGAATTTATTGAGAGTTTTTAGCATGAAGCACTGTTGAATTTTGTCGAAGGCCTTTTCTGCATCTATTGAGATAATCATGTGATTTTTGTCTTTGATTCTGTTTATATGCTGGATTATGTTTATTGATTTGCATATGTTGAACCAGCCTTCCATCGTAGGTATGAAGCCCATTTGATCATGGTGGATAAACTTTTGGATGTGCTGCTAGATTTGGTTTTCCAGTATTTTATTGAGGATTTTTGCATCGATGTTCATCAGGGATATTGGTCTAAAATTCTTTTTTTTTGTTGTGTCTCTGCCAGGTTTTGGTATCAGGATGATGTTGGCCTCATAACATGAGTTAGGGAGGATTCCCTCTTTTTCTGTTGATTGGAGTAGTTTCAAAAGGAATGGTACCTAGCTCCTCCTTGTACCTCTGATAAAATTAAACTGTGAACCCATCTGGTCCTGGACTTTTTTTTGGTTGGTAGGCTATTAATTATTGCCTCAATTTCAGAGCCTGTTATTGGTCTATTCAGAGATTCAACTTCTTCCTGGTTTAGTCTTGGGAGAATGTATGTGTCCAGGAATTTATCCGTTTCTTCTAGGTTTTCTAGTATATTTGTGTAGAGGTGTTTATAGTATTCTCTGATGGTAGTTTGTATTTCTGTGGGATCAGTGGTGATATCCCCTTTATCATTTTTTATTACATCTATTTGATTCTTCTCTGTTTTCTTCTTTATTAGTCTTGCTAGCGGTCTATCAATTTTGTTGATCTTTTCAAAAAACCGGCTCCTGGATTCATTGATTTGTTGAAGGGTTTTTTGTGTCTCTATGTCCTTCAGTTCTGCTCTGATCTTAGTTATTTCTTGCCTTCTGCTAGCTGTTGAATGTGTTTGCTCTTGCTTCTCTAGTTCTTTTAATTGTGATGTTAGGGTGTCAATTTTAGATCTTTCCTGCTTTCTCTTGTGGGCATTTAGTGCTATAAATTTCCCTCTACACACTGCTTTAAATGTGTCCCAGAGATTCTGGTATGTTGTGTGTTTGTTCTCATTGGTTTCAAAGAACATCTTTATTTCTGCCTTCGTTTGGTTATGTACCCAGTAGTCATTCAGGAGGAGGCTGTTCAGTTTCCATGTAGTTGTGCAGTTTTGATTGCGTTTCTTAATCCTAAGTTCTAGTTTGATTGCACTGTGGCCTGAGAGACATTTATGCAGCCAACAGACACATGAAAAAATGCTCATCATCACTAGCCATCAGAGAAATGCAAATCAAAACCACAGTGAGATATCATCTCACACCAGTTAGAATGGCGATCATTAAAAAGTCAGGAAACAACAGGTGCTGTAGAGGATGTGGACAAATAGGAACACTTTTACACCGTTCTTGCGACTGTAAACTAGTTCACCCATTGTGGAAGACAGTGTGGCGATTCCTCAAGGATCTAGAACTAGAAATACCATTTGACCCAGCCATCCCATTACTGGGTATATACCCAGAGGATTATAAATCATGCTGCTATAAAGACATATGCACACGTTTATAGCGGCACTATTCACAATAGCAAAGACTTGGAACCAACCCAAATGTCCATCAATAACAGACTGAATTAAGAAAATGTGGCACATATACACCATGGAATACTATGCAGTCATAAAAAAGGATGAGTTCATGTCCTTTGTAGGGACATGGATCCAGCTGGAAACCATCATTCTCAGCAGACTATCACAAGAACCAAAAACCAAATAGCGCATGTTCTCACTTATAGGTGGGAATTGAACAATGAGAACACTTGGACACAGGAAGGGGAACATCACACACTGGGGCCTGTTGTAGGGTAGTGGACGGGGGAGTGGGGAGGGATAGCATTAGGAGATATACCTAATGTAAATGGCGAGTTAATGGGTGCTAGCACACCAACATGGCACATGTATACATATGTAACAAACCTGCACGTTATGCACATGTACCCTAGAACATAAAGTATAATAAAATAAAATAAAATTCAACTTAAATGCCCCTTCCTCTATGATGCCTTTCCTTATCTTAGCTAGAAGATGAGTTTTCAATTCGTTTTTCTTATTGAGATGACAGGTTGACTCTCAACTCTGAGGTGAAGGACTACAGCTTATTTTATTTTTCCTGTCTCCAAACTCCTGGCAGTGTCTGGTAGATATGTAGTAGGTGCTCAAAAGATGTTTGTGGAATGGATAACCAACTGATTGTTCTATTGATTTTATCTGTTTAGTATCACTGTGATTATTATTTTTTTTATCTTTCTGTTCCCACTGCCTTTATTCTACTTCAGGTCCTCGTTATCTTGATCTAGACTCGTATAATGATCTCTTGACTGCCTTCATTTTCTCTCTTTTGTAGTCTGCCATATACATTGCTTTTAGATATACTTTTGAAAACACAGCTCTAATAATGTCACTACATTCCATAAAGATTTTCAGTGACTCTTTATTTCCAACCAAGTAAACATTTCTCAGTTTGTCTTTTCAAGGTCTTCTGTCGTTTCACCTTAAGTGATCTTTTGTTCTTCATGTCCCTGTTTTCTATATTTATTAGGCAAATTGAGCGATTTGTCCTCTATATTCCTGCCTCTGTTTATTTATTCCTTTAATAAATATTTGTTGAACATCTGCGACATACCAGATATTCTAGGTACGAAGGAGACCATTGAAAAAGTGATAGTCTCAGTCCTCTCGGAACTTGACGTCTGTTGAGGAAGAGAGACATTCAGTAATTACGTACATAATATTTAATTGCAGTTATGAAAGCATATGCTGCTGCTTTTTATTGAAATGAAGGCTACCATATTCTATATTTTCAAATTGTATCTTTTAAAATCTAACTTAAACGCCCCTTCTTCTATAATGCCCTTCCTTGTCTTAGCTAGAAGTCATCTTTCACCCTCTAAGCTCTGGTCCCACTCTACTTGTACCATCTCATGACTCATCTCATGCTTTGCTTTGTATTATTATGTGTGAATATTCTTTCTCTCACAAGGCATTTAAATTGTTAGTGTGGAATTAGAATCACTTTCAACTTTGCATATCTTAGTATCTTTCTCATAGCAAGTTGGGAGCGTTAAGTAAGATGTAATGTGGGATCAATCTTTTCAGGTATTTATTTTAAGTATCTTTTTTTTGGCTTTGTTGATTAGCTCTATGTTCATCAGTTTGATTCATCAGGTATTAGCGGGGGAGAGACCAGGATGTGAATGTTGGCCCTCACAGGAGAGAATAGAGGTAACTTACAGATTGTCTTTCATTTACTCTGCCTAGTTTTTTTTCCCCCTGAAATCCCCAGAAATGTTTTTGTTTTGTTTTATTATTAGCTTCTATATTGCTGATTTTTAACATTGTTACATTTGGTGCTATATTGTATCTGGAGGTTATACTGCTTTACATTATTGTATATTTCATTTATTGTCATGCCCTATTTAGGACATTGTTGTGTCAGCCATAGAGCTGACCCAGATGTTCACAAACAGGGCACTCAGAGATACCTTGAGGCTTTGTGGGAGTATAGATAAGGCTATGCTTTGCATGCTCATCTCTGGGCGTATAATCAAACTTTACTTAGAGTAAATGTGTATTTTTTCCAATTATTTGGCTGTTATTTCTTGCAATTTTTGAAAATGTGCTTATGCATTTACTAATGTTATAGGAATGATTTTTGTCAGACAGCAGTGAATATTTTGTCTACCTAAATTGTCAATGAAAGTACATCTTAACTGTTAATGATTAGCAAAGAGCCTTTTTAAAATTGTATACAGTTAAAGGAAATTAAAATAACTTTCTCTTAAATGTGCAAACTTAATTTTATTCGCTGCCCTTTGGGAACTAGGTTATTGGTTTCATGTTCTCTTTACGTGAAAAATTATAGTGAATCTCCTTTTACAAAGGAGAAAATTTCATTACTCTATGATTATGTCTTATCCCACATTTTACAACACGTAACTAACTGAATTTACTCTTTAAAAAGTGAGCATTAAATAAATACAGTAACAGTTGAGCATTTTTCTGCTTCTCAATGTTGAATAATAAAAAGAAAAATCTTGTCATTTGTTTTTAGTTACCTTGATCCTGATAAGGTCATGCTAATACATCACCTTCATTCCTTGTATGAAAGTATTTATACTACAATGAACCTGTGATGATGAGACTTCTGGAAGAATGATGGAAAGAACCTTCAGGTGAACGGGCAGGGTGGCTCACACTTGTAATCCCAGCACTTTCGAAGGCTAGGGCAGGAGGATCACTTCAGCCCAGGAGTTCAAGACTATCCTGGTCTACATAGTGAGACCCCTGTCTCTAAAAAAAGAAAAAATAAAAATTACCTGGGCATGGTGGCTCACACCTGTAATCGCAGCACTTTGGGAGGCTGAGGTGGGAGGATTGCTTGAGCCCAGGAGTTTGAGACCAGCCTGGGAAACACAGTGAGATCCCACCTCTACAAAAAATAGAAAAGTACCTGGCTGTGGTCACAGCCACCTGTAGTGCTAGATGCTCAGGGGCTGAGGCAGAAGGATTCCCCAGTAGGTCGAGGCTGCAGTGAGTTATGACTGTGACTGTGCCACTGCACTCCAGTCTAGGTGACAGAGCAAGACCCTGTCTCAAAAGAAATTTTTTTTAAAAAGAACCTTCAGATGGTATATAAGCCTACTCTGGTTTGTTTATAATGAATGCAGGCCCCCAAATAAGCTATTGTTTAAGAAAAGGTGGTTATTAGATCTGAAAGAAAATAGGAGGCATCTATTTTTACTTTTTTTGGATTAAATGGGAATGGCAGTTTTCTTCTATACCTTAAGCTTGCCCTCTCTACCAGCCTCTGCGGGGCCTCTTGATCCTTCAAATTTCTCATTTATTTTATTTTATTTTTATGTATTTATGTATTTATTTATTTATTTATTTATTTATTTATTTATTATTATTATACTTTAAGTTCTAGGGTACATGTGCATAACGTGCAGGTTTGTTACATATGTATACTTGTGCCATGTTGGTGTGCTGCACCCATCAACTCGTCAGCACCCATCAACTCGTCGTTTACATCAGGTATAACTCCCAATGCAATCCCTCTCCCCTCCCCCCTCCCCATGATAGGCCCCGGTGTGTGATGTTCCCCTTCCCAAGTCCAAGTGATCTCATTGTTCAGTTCCCACCTATGAGTGAGAACATGTGGTGTTTGGTTTTCTGTTCTTGTGATAGTTTGCTAAGAATGATGGTTTCCAGCTGCATCCATGTCCCTACAAAGGACACGAACTCATCCTTTTTTATGACTGCATAGTATTCCACGGTTATATGTGCCACATTTTCTTAATCCAGTCTGTCACTGGTGGACATCTGGGTTGATTCCAAGTCTTTGATATTGTGAATAGTGCCGCAATAAACATACGTGTACATGTGTCTTTATAGCAGCATGATTTATAATCCTTTGGATATATACCCAGTAATGGGATGGCTGGGTCATATGGTACTTCTAGTTCTAGATTCTTGAGGAATCGCCATACTGTTTTCCATAATGGTTGAACTAGTTTACAATCCCACCAACAGTGTAAAATTGTTCCTATTTGTCCACATCCTCTCCAGCACCTGTTGTTTCCTGACTTTTTAATGATTGCCATTCTAACTGGTGTGAGATGGTATCTCATTGTGGTTTTGATTTGCATTTCTCTGATGGCCAGTGATGATGAGCATTTTTTCATGTGTCTGTTGGCTGTATGAATGTCCTCTTTTGAGAAATGTCTACTCATATCCTTTGCCCACTTTTTGATGGGGTTGTTTGTTTTTTTCTTGTAAATTTGTTTGAGTTCTTTATAGGTTCTGGATATTAGCCCTTTGTCTGATGAGTAGATTGCAAAAATTTTCTCCCATTCTGTAGGTTGCCTGTTCACTCTGATGGTAGTTTCTTTTGCTGTGCAGAAGCTCTTTAGTTTAATGAGATCCCATTTGTCAATTTTGGCTTTTGCTGCCATTGCCTTTGGTATTTTAGACATGAAGTCTTTGCCCATGCCTATGTCCTGAATGGTACTACCTAGGTTTTCGTCTAGGGTTTTTATGGCATTAGGTCTAACATTTAAGTCTCTAATCCATCTTGAATTAATTTTCATATAAGGAGTAAGGAAAGGATGCAGTTTCAGCTTTCTACTTATGGCTAGCCAATTTTCCCAGCACCATTTATTAAATAGGGAATCCTTTCCCCATTTCTTGTTTCTCTCAGGTTTGTCAAAGATCAGATGGCTGTAGACGTGTGGTATTATTTCTGAGGACTCTGTTCTGTTCCATTGGTCTATATCTCTGTTTTGGTACCAGTACCATGCTGTTTTGGTTACTGTAGCCTTGTAGTATAGTTTGAAGTCAGGTAGCATGATGCCTCCAGCTTTGTTCTTTTGACTTAGGATTGTCTTGGAGATGCGGGCTCTTTTTTGGTTCCATATGAACTTTAAAGTAGTTTTTTCCAATTCTGTGAAGAAACTCGTTGTTAGCTTGATGGGGATGGCATTGAATCTATAAATAACCTTGGGCAGTATGGCCATTTTCATGATATTGATTCTTCCTATCCATGAGCATGGTATGTTCTTCCATTTGTGTCCTCTTTTATTTCACTAAGCAGTGGTTTGTAGTTCTCCTTGAAGAGGTCCTTTACATCCCTTGTAAGTTGGATTCCTAGGTATTTTATTCTCTTTGAAGCAATTGTGAATGGAAGTTCATTCATGATTTGGCTCTCTGTTTGTCACTGGTGTATAAGAATGCTTGTGATTTTTGCACGTTAATTTTGTATCCTGAGACTTTGCTGAAGTTGCTTATCAGCTTAAGGAGATTTTGGGCTGAGACAATGGGGTTTTCTAAATATACAATCATGTCATCTGCAAAGAGGGACAATTTGACTTCTTCTTTTCCTAACTGAATACCCTTGATTTCTTTCTCTTGCCTGATTGCCTTAGCCAGAACTTCCAACACTATGTTGAATAGGAGTGGTGAGAGAGGGCATCCCTGTCTTGTGCCAGTTTTCAAAGGGAATTTTTCCAGTTTTTGCCCATTCTGTATGATATTGGCTGTGGGTTTGTCATAAATAGCTCTTATTATTTTGAGGTATGTTCCATCAATATCGAATTTATTGAGCGTTTTTAGCATGAAGGGCTGTTGAATTTTGTCAAAAGCCTTTAAATTTCTCATTTTTATCTAACAGGCCTGATGGCTCATTCTGAGCATTTAATTGGGAAATGGAAGGTCCTTACTCTCTGAGAATGTACAAGGCAGGAATTAGCAGCTGCTCTTTAGTTTTTGATCTGTTAATCGGGCAGCCATACTGGCTATTTTGGCAATATTGGTGGCAAATTGCCGCTTGAATCTTACAAAAGAGTGTGACTGTGTGACCAACTCTGGTTTTCTCTAGCATGTAGGCTGGAGATTTCATATCACCAGTGGTGATTAGATGTTTAGAATACTTCAGTTTACCTCTTATGATATGTTAGCAACTTGAATAATATAAGAAGAAAGGTGCATTAGTCATCTATTGTTGTATAACAATATTACCATAAACTTAGTGACTTAAAGCAACGTGTATTTGTTGTCTTATAGTGTCTGGGGCCAGGAGTAAGGGTATAGCTGACTTGAATCCTCTGCTCGAGCTCTCACAAAGGTTCAATCAACATATTTGCCAGTAGTTAGTTCTTAGCTGGGGCTCAACTAGGGAAGGAGATGTTTTCAAACTCACTTGGGCTGTTGGCAGAATTTAGTTCCTGTGGTTGTAGGACTGAGGGTTTCAATTTCTTGCTGGCTATCAGTCCAGGGCCAGCTTCAGCAACTAGAATTGTCCTGCAGTTTCTGGCCATATGACCACTTGCTTCCTCAAAGCCAGTAAAAGATGGAGACTCCAACAAAATGGATATGACAGATTTATGTAACATAATCACATAGTCATGTACATGTATCACATCTGTCGTGTCACCTTCGCTTATTCTTTTGACTATAAACAAGCCACAGGTCCTGCCCATACTCAAGGGGAGGGATCATAATGGTGCATGGAAAATGGGAATTGGGGATTATGAGGATCGTGTTCAGAGCCCACCTGACATCCGAAGAGAAAGGAAAATTGGGTTGATTCTGCCCTCTGGATTTTGTTTTCACTTATTATAGATAACTTGAGGGCAGGATTCTTGTCTGATTTATCATGTATCTTCTGTTTGCTACCATCACCCACCTACTAGATGGTGTGTTACACTTAGTAGAAACTCAGTTGGTACTTGTAAGCTTAACTGTTATGCTATAAAACTACTATCAAAGAAAGAAAATACATACCCCTTTTCTCAGAAGAAGGTATCCTAGTGCTCTGCATGTATTTAATTTGGGAGAATACAGATCACCTTGTTAAATCAGTATAGCAATATGATAGTTGTTTGAAGTTTTGAAACCGTATGCCATGTTGTCAGGAGAGACTAGCAACTATATAAGGAGGCCTTCTTTTCATCGTGTTCTACTTCTTTGTCTATCAGCATAACATTTTCTCCCAAATCAGCAGGCAAAATTAGCAAGGGCTTTTAATTTTTGTCTATGAGAAGAACAGAAGCTGCCAAATCAAAGGAGAAGTGGATATTTCTAACTCTGAGACTTGTGTTCCTAAATAATCAGTTTCAACATTGTAGAAATATTAATTATGGGTATACTTGTCGTCCATGTGGCTGTAGAATTGACATTTTGCTTACACCAAAGCTGTGCTGTTTGTTGTTATTCTTTCTTGGATAGTTAAGATGGAGATTACTTTCCAACTTTGGCCTAGCAGAATGACTCCCACAGAGAAGGGTGGCAAGAAGAAGGGCTCTCCTGCTGTCAATGGGGGTGGTGATCCAAGAATACACCATCAACACTCAGAAGCACATCCATGAGTGGGCTTCAAGAAGCATGCCCCTGGGGCACTCAGATCCAGAAATTTGCCATGATGAAGGAGATAGGAACTCCAGATGTGTACATTGATACCAGGTTCAACAAAGCTGACTAGGCCTAAGGTTAAGGGTTGTCCCATATTGTATCCATGCATGGTTGTCCAGGAAACGTAATGAGGATGAAGGTTCTCAAGCAAGCTCTATACTTTGATTACCTGTGTACCTGTTTCCACTTTAAAAAATTTATAGTCATTCAGTGTAGATGAGAACTAACTACTGATCATTGAATACATCAAATAAGGTTATAAAACTGCAAAAAAAGTGGAAGCTATATAACCATTGAATACTTACACTTTTGTAGTGTGAATTTATGCAAGGTCACAAAAGTAATGCCTGAAAAATAGAGGGGAAAAAAGCAACAAAGAGGCTAGGTCTTTGTGGAGTGAGGAGGACCTTAATAAGTTAAATATTAATCTCACAGTAACAGACAAGGCAGCCAAGAATACAGCGATCAGAGGTAGGAATGGTTTATATTGAATAAAAGACTGTGAATGGAGAAGTAGATATTCCCAGTCAGTAACATAGGCCTTATAATAAATGAGTACCACCAATAGCCAAAGAGGAGACAGTTACCAAATATGGTAGGTTCCTCAGTTGCAACTGTAATTATGCATTTTTTTTTAAGTGGTGGGGTCTCTCCATAATGGCCAGGCTGGTCTCGAACTCCTGGCCTCAAGTGATCCTCCCATCTTGACCTCCCAAAGTGCTGGGATTACAGGTGTGAGCCACCATGCCTGGCCTAATTATCCCTTGTATTTTACAAGTAGCATAACGTTTGGGGACAGAAATATAGGATGGAAAACTATTTAATTTTGGCTTTGCTTTTGAGAATTTTTGTTCTCATCTTCTGTTACCAGCTATGCTTGGCAGAATTCTAGGATGACTCCCAAGATTCTCACCTGATATGGTTTGTCTCCACGTCCCCACCCAAATCTCACCTCGGATTGTATCCTCATAATCCCCATGCATCAAGGGCAGGACCAGGTGGAGGTAATCGGATCATGGAGGCAATTTCTCCCATGCTGTTCTCGTGATAGTGAGTCTCACAAAATCTGATAATTTTATAAACATCTGGCATTTCCCCTGCTTGCACTCATTCTTTCTCCTGCTGCCCTGTGAAGAGGTGCCTTCTGTCATGATTGTAAGTTTCCTGAAGCCTTCCCAGCCATGCAGAACGGTGAGTCAATTAAACAACTTTCCTTTATAAATAATCCAGTGTCAGGTATTTCCTTATAGCAATGTGAGAATGGACTAATAATAGGGTACACATCCTGTAGAGTCACTTGTGATTAGGTCACTAATCAGTTGACTTTAAGTGAGTTAAGAGGGCCATTATCTGGGTAGGCCTGATCTAATCAAGTGAGCCTTTAAAAGGGATTGGGTTTTCCCTGAAGTTAGAAAGATTCAAATCTTGGGAGCATTAGAGGGCCTATTGAGGGGACCACTAGGCGGGGAATTGCTGGTGACATCTAGAAGTTGAGAGTGGCTCCTAGTTGAGAGCAAGAAAATGGGGGAGTGTCTGTCTTACAACTGCAAGGAAATGAATTATGTCAGCAACCAGTAATATTAAAAGAGAGCCCTATGCTTAAGAGGAAACCATAGTCTTGCTGGACATTTTGATTTCAGCCTGTGAGATCCTGAGTAGAGGACCTAGCTAATTCAGACTCCTGACCACAAAAAGTGTGAGGTGGTAAATGTGTGGTGTTTAAGATGCTAACTGTATAGTTTTTTTTTTTTTTTGTCAGACATCTATAGATAAAGAACACATCCTTATATGCAGCCTAAGCTTCTAAACTATGACTTTTCTAAACACACCCCATTCCTTCCCAACTTTGTGACTATACTCAGGTGTTCTCTTCCCTGGAATGATTTTTGTTATATATCTATTCTACCCATCATTTAAAGTCCATCTCATGAACCACCGCCTTATTGATACTTACTCTGCTTCTCTAAGTGAATAAGATCTTTCTATCCTTTGAATATCAAGTGTAGTTTATATCTCTTACATGTAATTTTGTTTTGTAAAAGTTATTTATATATATGGTTTATGCTTTTTATTTTAATTTTTTTATTTATTGGAATAGAAAGGATTGTATATACATTCAAATATTCCAACAGTGGGAAATAGTATGTAATGAAAATTAAGTGCTCTTGTCTCAGATCACCAGTCCCCCAGTCCTCTGACCCAAAGGCAATCATTCTTTTCAGTTTTCACTTATCCTTCTGTAGAGATTCTATACTTAGACAAGCATTATGTATGTATCTCCTCCCTCCTTTGTATACAAAATTAATGTGTTTATCATCTCTTCATTGTGAGATGTTTGAAGAATCCATGTTTTTTTTTCTTTTTGTATTAATCTCCTAAAGTACGAAAGTATTTAAGACCCACTGAATTTAATCTTTTTCACCAAGTTGGTTTTCGAAAGATAAACAAAATTGGCAAACCTTTAGCCAGAATAAGAAAAATAGAGAAGATCCAAGTAAAATCAGAGATTAAAAAAACAGACATTATGACTTATACTGCAGAAATTCAAAAGATCATTAGAGACTAGTGTGAGCAGCTATGTAGCAATAAATTGGAATAGCTAGAAGAAATGGATAAATTCTTAGTCACATACTCTACCAAGATTTAACCATGAAGAAATCCAAAACTCGAACAGACCAATAACAACTGACAAGATTGAGCTGTACTAAAAACGCTCCCAGCAAAGACAAGCCCAGGATCCAATGGCTTCACTGCTAAATTTTACCAAACATTTAAAGAAAAATTAATACCAGCTTTATTCAAACTCTTCTGAAAAATGGAAGTAGTTTCTCCTTCCAGGCTCATTCTACAAGGTCAGTATTACCTTCATACCAAAACCAGACAAAGATATATCAAAAAAAGAAAACTGCAGGCCAGTATTACTGATGAACATTGATGCAGAAATCCTCAACAAAACACTAGCAAGCCAAATCTAACAACACATCAAAAAGATCATTCATCATGACCAAGTGGGATTTATTCCAGGAATGCAAGGATGGTTCAACATGCACAGATCAATCAATGTGATACATTATATCAACAGAATGAAGGACAAAAACTATATGATCATTTCATTTGATATTGAGAAAGCATTTGATAAAATTCAACATCCCTTTGTGATAAAACCCTCAAAACACTGGGTATAGAAGGAACATACGTCACCACAGTAAAAGCAATATACAACAGACCCACAGCTACTATCTTACTAAATGGGGAAAAATGGAAAACCTTTCCTGTAAAATCTAGAACAAGACAAAAATGCTTACTTTCACTACTATTATTCAACATAGTACCGGAAGTCCCAGCTAAGCAATTAGACAAGAGAAAGAAAGAAAGAGCATCCAAATTGGAAAGGAAGAAGTCAAATTATCCTTGTTTGCAGATGATACGGTCTTATATTTAGGAAAAACTAATGACCCCACCAAAAAACTATTAGAACTGATAAACACGTTCAGTAAAGTTGCAGGATACAAAACCAACATAAAAAATCAGTAGTGTTTCTATATGCCATGGTGAACAGTCTTAAAAAGAAATCAAGAAAGTAATCTCATAAAAATATACCCAGGAATAAACTTAACCAAAGATGTGAAAGATCTCTACAGTGAAAACTATATAACACTGATGCAAGAAATTGAAGAGGACATGGAAAAATGGAAAAATATTTAGTGTTTATGGATTGGAAGAATCACTATTGTCAAAATGTCCATACTACCCAAAGGAGTCTACATATTCAATGTAATCCCTATCAAAATACCAGTGATATTCTTCACAGAAACAAAAAATAATCCTAAAATTTATATGGAACCGCAAAGGCCCATATAAATAGACAAAACCATCCCAAGCAAAATGAACAAAACTGGAGGAGTCACATTATCTGAATTCACATTATACTACAGAGCTATAGTGACCAACACAGCATAGTAGTGGCATGAAAACAGACACAGACCAATGGAACAGAATAGAGAACCCAGAAACAAATCCACACACCTACAGTGAACTCATTTTTGACAAAGGTGCCAGAACATACATTAGGGAAAAGACAGTCTCTTCAGTAAATGGTGCTGGGAAAACTAATATCCATATGCACAAGAATGAAACTAGACCCCAATCTCTTGCTATATACAAAAATCAAATCAAAATGGATTAAAGACTTTAAGACCCCAGACTATGAAATTAGTACAAGAAAATTCTATAGAAACTCTTCAGAACATTGGACTGGGCAAAGATTTCTTGAGTAATACCTCACAAGCACAGGCAACCAAAGCAAAAATGGACTAATGGGATCACATTAAGTTAAAAAGCTTCTGCACAGCAAAGGAAACAATAAAGTGAAGAGACAGCCCACAGAATGAGAGGAAGTATTTGCAAACTATCCATCTGACAAGGGATTAATAACCAGAGTATATAAGGAACTCAAACAACTCTGTGGGAAAAAATCTAATAATTCAATTAAAATGTTGGCAAATATTTAAATAGACATTTATCAAAAGAAGACATACAGATGGCAAACAGGCATGTGAAAAGATGTTCAACATCACTGATCATCAGAGATGTGCAAATCAAAACTACAAGGAGATATCATTTCACCCCAGTTACAATGGCTTACCTACAAAAGACAGGCAATAATGAAAGCTGGAGAAGATGTAGAGAAAAGGGAATATTTGTATGCTGTTGGTGGGAATGTAAATTAGTAGAGCTACTATGGAGAACAGTATGGAGGTTCCTCAAAAAACTAGAAATATATAGAAATACCGTATGATCCGAAGTCTCAGGATACAAAATCAATGTGCAAAAATCACAAGCATTCTTATACACCAGTGACAAACAGAGAGCCAAATCATGAGTGAACTCCCATTCACAATAGCTTCAAAGAAAATAAAATACCTAGGAATCCAACTTACAAGGGATGTAAAGGACCTCTTCAAGGAGAACTACAAACCACTGCTCAGTGAAATAAAAGAGGACACAAACAAATGGAAGAACATACCATGCTCATGGATAGGAAGAATCAATATTGTGAAAATGGCCATACTGCCCAAGGTAATTTATAGATTCAGTGCCATCCCCATTAAGCTACCAATGACTTTCTTCACAGAATTCACAGAACTTTAAAGTTCATATGGAACCAAAAAAGACCCCACGTTGCCAAGACAATCCTAAGCCAAAAGAACAAAGCTGGAGGCATCACGCTACCTGACTTCAAACTATACTACAAGGCTACAGTAACCAAAACAGCATGGTACTGGTACCAAAACAGAGATACAGACCAATGGAATAGAACAGAGCCCTCAGAAATAATACCACACATCTACAGCCATCTGATCTTTGACAAACCTGACAAAAACAAGAAATGGGGAAAGGATTCCCTATTTAATGAATGGTGCTGGGAAAACTGGCTAGCCATAAGTAGAAAGCTGAAACTGCATCCTTTCCTTACTCCTTATACGAAAATTAATTCAAGATGGATTAGACACTTAAATGTTAGACTTAAAACCATAAAAACCCTAGAAGAAAACCTAGGTAATACCATTCAGGACATAGGCATGGGCAAGGACTTCATGTCTAAAACACCAAAAGCAATGGCAGCAAAAGCCAAAATTGACAAATGGGATCTAATTAAACTAAAGAGCTTCTGCACAGCAAAAGAAACTACCATCAGAGTGAACAGGCAACCTACAGAATGGGAGAAACTTTTTGCAATCTGCTCATCTGACAAAGGGCTAATATCCAGAACCTGTGAAGAAATTTGTTTCTACAAAGAAGAAAATTTACAAGAAAAAAACAAACAACCCCATCAAAAAGTGGGCAAAGGATATGAACAGACACTTCTCAAAAGAAGACATTCATACAGCCAACAGACACATGAAAAAATGCTCATCATCACTGGCCATCAGAGAAATGCAAATCAAAACCACAATGAGATACCATCTCACACCAGTTAGAATGGCAGTCATTAAAAAGTCAGGAAACAACAGGTGCTGGAGAGGATGTGGAGAAATAGGAACACTTTTACACTATTGGTGGGACTGTAAACTAGTTCAACCATTGTGGAAAACAGTGTGGTGATTCCTCAAGGATCTAGAACTAGAAATACCATTTGACCCAGCCATCCCATTACTGGGTATATACCCAAAGGATTAAAAATCATGCTGCTATAAAGACACATGCACATGTATGTTTATTGCAGCACTATTCACAATACCAAATACTTGGAATCAACCCAGATGTCCATCAGTGACAGACTGGATTAAGAAAATGTGGCACATATACACCATGGAATACTATGCAGCCATAAAAAAGGATGAGTTCGTGTCCTTTGTAGGGACATGGATGCAGCTGGAAACCATCATTCTCAGCAAACTATCGCAAGAACAGAAAACTAAACACCACATGTTCTCACTCATAGGTGGGAATTGAACAATGAGAACACTTGGACACAGGAAGGGGAACATCACACACTGGGGCCTATTGTGGGGAGGGGGAGGGGAAGGGATAGCATTCGGAGATATACCTAATGTAAATGATGAGTTGATGGGTGCAGCACACCAACATGGCACATGTATACATATGTAACAAACGTGCACGTTGTGCACATGGACCCTAGAACTTGAAGTATATATGTTAAGAAAACCATATCATCCAGCAATCCCACTGCTAAGTATATGCCCAAAAGAAATCAATATATCAGAGACATATCTGCACCCCCATGTTTATTGCAACACTATTCCCAATAGCCAAAATTTGGAATCAACCTAAGTGTCCATCAACAGACAAATAGATGAAGAAAATATGTTACATATACACAATGTAGTAGTATTCAATTGTAAATAATGAGATCCTGTAATTTGCAACAACATGGATGGAATTGGAGGACATTATGTTAAGTGAAATAAGCCGGGCACAGAAAGAGAATCTGCATGTTCTCACTCATTTGTTGAAACTAAAAATTAAAACAATTGAGCTCATGAAGATAAGAGAGTAGGATGATAGTTACCAGAGGCTGGGAAGGGTCGTGGGGCAGTGGGGATGGTTAATGGGTACAAAAATATAATTAGATGGAATGAATAAGACCTAGTATTTGATAGCACAACAGGGTGACTATAGTCAACATTAATTTATTATATATTTTGAAATAACTAGAGTATAATTGGAATGTTTGTAACACAAAGAAATAAATGCTTGAAATGATGGATACCCTATTTACCCTGATGTTATTATTACACACTATTTCTGTATCAAAATATCTCATGACCCCATAAATATATACACTATGTACCCATTAAAAATAAAACATTCTTTTCCACAAACCTTTCATTGATGTTGCATGTATTAACTCTAATTTTATTTTGATAGACACATCAATTAAAATGTTCTCCTTAATGCAGACTCAAAACTTTTTAGAACATTTCACTGCTTAGAATGAATGCTGCTATATAGCAGAAAATATCAAAGTTTCATAATTACAAGACATATTTCCTGGGTTAGAACTGCATGAATGAATATCTGTGAATTGGATATTACTATCAGCATGTGTACCCCTTCTGTTTTGGTAATCCCTCTGTCATTCTCTTA
Organism: Chlorocebus sabaeus; assembly: GCF_047675955.1. Classification (NCBI taxonomy): domain Eukaryota; kingdom Metazoa; phylum Chordata; class Mammalia; order Primates; family Cercopithecidae; genus Chlorocebus; species Chlorocebus sabaeus. Next base: position 97,259,068 of record NC_132914.1, on the reverse strand, counting down.
ACAGAGTGGTTATTGTATGAAGTCTTAATGGGAATGGGATTGAGAACACTGCAATAGGATAAGAGGTTTTTCTTGTATAAGAATTTGTGAAAATTAGTTCTATGAGCTGAACCTGAAATATTGTATTCATTACCTGTTCCCATGATGCTGTTGGACAAATGAAGCTTATAATATTTCCTGAAATTCTATAAAAATAAAGCAACAGAAAAATCTAACTTTTCCAATCTGTGAGCATGATTCTGGGGCCTGAAATTTATTAACACTTTGACTAGCTAGTTTACTTCTCAGTCCCTAGTTGCTTTAATGGCCTTATATAGAGTCTGTTGACAACTTCCAAGTCTGCTTTTCCTCTCTTACCTATTCTAGGATTATCTGATTCCCTTTTTTAGTTGATAAAATTAGGAAGTGCCAAGAAGATATTTGATAATGATAACCTCATTTAGTAAATTTGTATGGTTTTCCTTAAAGATTCAGATTAAAACATTTTTAGTTATAGTATAATTTTTATGTAGCAGTTAAAATGTTTTTTTAAAAAACCATCATTCTCAGCAAACTATCGCAAGAACAGAAAACCAAACACCGCATGTTCTCACTCATAGGTGAGAACTGAACAATGAGATCACTTGGACTCGGGAAGGGGAACATCACACACCGGGGCCTATCATGAGGAGGGCGGAGGGGGGAGGGATTGCATTGGGAGTTATACCTGATGTAAATGACGAGTTGATGGGTGCAGCACACCAACATGGCACAAGTATACATATGTAACAAACCTGCACGTTATGCACATGTACCCTAGAACTTAAAGTATAATAATAGTAATCAATAAATAAAAAATAAAAATAAAAATAGTACAAACTTAAAGCAGCATATTTCTGTTTCTTCTTTCTTTTTTTTCTTTTAAAGAGATGGGGTCTCACTGTGTTGCCCAGGCTAGAGTGCAGTGTTGCCATCATAAGTCACTGCAGTCTCAAACTCGTGGGCCCAACTGATCTTCCTGCCTTAGCCTCCCAAAGTGCTGGTATTACAGGTGTGAGCCACTGTTCCTGGTTTATATAACATTTTTAATGGTACCTCACAGTGTTCACCAGAGAACGTGGAACTCATTATGATTTCTAATTTTGTTTCCTAATTTGATAAGTCCCTTGTAAAAAGCAGCAAAGAGACATTCTTCCTAGGTAATCTTTGCATTTTAAGTAGCTTCAATGATGTTAATGTTTTTAGGACAAATATTGAACATATATATTTTTGAACAGTATCAATTTATGGCAAACAGATTTTAGAAAACATTTGAATAACTAAGTTGGTTATTTTTAATATAATTCACAAATTTCTGTTAACAATTTACATGCAGTAGGAATTTACTGTGTCTTCTCTAGTTGTGACTAACTGAAACCTAATTCAAACCAGTTTAGGACAAGGGAATTTATTGACTACTGTAATGGGGTCAGGGAAAGACAGGGTGAGGCTAAGCTTCAGGTATGAATGAGGGAATTAGGTATTTGTAGGACGCTATTTTTTTTTTCTTTCAGCTTTCACCTTTGTTTCAGCGTGTCTGCTTCATTTTCTTAGGCCTAATTCCCACACATGGTTGTTGGCAGAGTGGGACTTCAATCAATTCTCTTTCAGTTTCTAAATACAAATTTCAAAAATCTAATTTACATTTATGGCTTCTGATTGGCTCAGCTTGGAAGATATCCAGCCAAACAACTGTAATCCAGAGGGTAGGCAGGATTTCAAAGCTCATGTTCTAACCACATAATTACAGAGATGGGGTAGGAATATGTTTCCACAAGGTAGTAGCATGGGGGAATGGGGACAATGAAAAGACAAGATAGTAAGCACAATACTTTTACCTTTTGAAATAGGAGGAAAGGTCTGGAACATTTGTAGCTATTTAGGAGGGATGCTTTAGCAGGAGTTAATAAGGGATAATTTGCAGTGTGTATTAGGGTTCTCCAGAGAAACAGAGCCAATAGGATATGTGCATATGTATATAAAGGCATTTATTATAAGGAATTGGCTTGTGTGATTATGGAGGCTGACAAGTTCCAAGACCTGCAGGGTGCAAGATCTGCAAGCTGGAGATTCAGGAGAGTCAGCGGTGTGGTTCCATTCTGAAGACCAGCAGCCCTGAGACCCAGGAAGAGCTGATGTTTCAGTTCAGGTCAGAAGATAGGAAAAAACTGATATCCCATTTTAAAGGCAGTTGGACTGGTGGAATTTTTTCTTATTCAAAAGAAGGTCAACTTTTTTGTTCTATCCAGACTTTCAACTAATTGGATAAAGCTTACCCATGTTAGGAAGGGCAGCCTACTTTACTCAGTCTACCGATTTAAACACCTTCACCAAATAACGTTTGACCAAATATCTGGGGACCTTAAGTTGACACATAAAATTAGCCATCATGAGGTGGTACTTGCTAGAATATGGGATGGAGTATGTTTTGTACTTTGCAGTCCTAATATAAGCAAATTGAAGTTAATATAGAGCAAGTTAAAGTTTAACTGATAAGCATTAAATATATAAATTGGCAACCCAGGTTTTTCTCAATGATTTTCATTCTTACTGTACCCAAAATGCATATAACCCTTTATCATTCTATAAAATGGGAAGATATTTGGAATGTGAAATGGGATATATAGGCAACCACTCATATGATAAATGAATCTGGGCCTACTGGCTTAAAAAACTACTTAAAAGCTATCCATTTAGATGTGAGGCTATAAATCTTCAAAGATAACAGCTATTGAGTTAGAGAAGAAGCAAATGAAAAATCTGTTTGAATATTAGATGGGTAATGTTTCAGTATATAAAAAATTAAGCTTGACTTAAAGCCAGCCCTACCATTGGAAATGTTGATATTGGATGACAATTCTGTTTATTAACTTTGTTAGGTTTTCAGAAACAAATATTTTATGTTCTATTATATTTAATAAGTAAAACCAGTTTGTTTGGAATCACTTACCTTTTTTTCAATGGGCTGATCAGCCTTATCCCTCCTTTTGACGAAGCTTAACATTGAGCCAGAAGTCAAAGGAGAAATGTTTGCAGGTCCAGCTCCAATGTTATAAAGCAAGACAAAGAAGGGTGCAGTGGGAGCTGTGAGAAAATACATTGATAACTATCACACGCAGAACCAATATATACTTTCTTGGCTTGGGATTCTTGGACCATCTGGGTGGTATAAATTTAAAGCCCCGAAGATAGGAGGCTAGGTCATGTTTAAGAATTCTCCGGGAGAGTTTTTTATTCTTCCCGGAGCACAGGCTGAGAAATGCAAGTTTCCTTTTATCTTCTGGTATGCCAGTGATAGCCAAGTATGCAATCTTTTGAGAGTACCAGCTTTATCTAGAGATCTGACTCTCATCTGGCCAAAGGCTGTTAAACCCAAGCCCACTGGTTACTTCCCAAGGTGACTACAGGTAAGCTCCCAAGCTTGTTGCTCTGGTTTGGAATTGCGTCTCTGTTTTTAGCTCCTAGGGCTTTCTGTTAAATTCTTGTGAGATCCTAGCTCTAGTTTTGTATCCACACAGGGTTTTATTTATTTTCTTTATCTTATTTCTGCTCCACTGTAAGCCACCCTCCAGCCACCCTCCCACTCTTTGTCATGACCTTAATTGGCATTTATTCTAGGTGCTGGGAATACAACTATGAACAAAACAGAAAAATTCCATGTTGTCATGGAGTGAATCTTTTTTAAAGGGGAAAGAAAAATAACTAACTTATAGTGCATCTAGTAGTGATAAATGCTATGAAGAAAAGTGAGCAAGGATACAGAAATAGAGTAATGTGGGTGCCGTTTGATGAAGTCATATCAAAGAGTGTGTTTGTCTTAGTCTATTTGGGCAGCTATAATAAGATACCATTGACTGGGTGGCTTATAAACAATTCATTTTTCAGAGTTCTGGAGATTGGGAAGTGTCTGGTAGGTCCCTCTCTCTGATTCATAAATGGTGCTTTCTAGCTGTGTCCTCAAATAGTGAAAGATGCAAGTCATTTTTCAGGGGCCTTTATAATAAAGGTGCTAATGCCATTCCTGAGGGCTTTGCTGTTGTGACATGATTACCTTCCAAAGGGTTCCACCTCTTAATACCATTATCTTGCGGATTAGGATTTCAACATATGAATTTTTGGAGAACACAAATATTTGTACCATATCAATGTTAATGGTACATATATGTAACAAGCATCTCATCTTGGCGTCCTAAGAAATGTTAACTTAAAAGCTGAACTAAGAAATTGGATATTGCTACAATACCCCAAATATTAGCATAAGTTTTAAAAAGAGAATGGGGAACTATCTTGAGAACAATTCCTTGAGTAATGTCATCCTTTAATATTTGCTATTATACATGCTTCCAGTGTTGAATAATAAATGAATCTATAATACACCAAGCAGTGCTTCTGACATGCATTATAAACTTATGTTCCTCTAAAGTCTTTTGCTCTTCCTGTATTCACTGTCTCTGTAAAAGGCCCACCACCATCCATCTTGTTGCTTATGCCACTTGTTTGCTTTTCCTTCATTCAGCGTGCATTTAAGTACCTGCTTCTGTTAGGTATTGTGTCAGGAAGGCACTGAGTATCAGGTCTTTGACTAGGGGATGGTAAGTGAGGTACTTGCCACAGGTATAAAATTTAAGAGTGTGCCAAAGTACTAAGTAATATACAGTATTTTAATATTTAAAAAATCAAAATGTATGCAAAAAGTCTATGATGAACAAAACACCAAATTTTTAAATAGAAACAGATTGCAACCTTGTATCAGCATGAACCTGAAGTTGAATGCCTCACTCTCCTCACCCTAGTTCTAGTTCTGCTAAGAATATGAGGGGGATAAGGCACAGTCTCTGCCCATAATGAGTTTACCAGTAGGAGGAGGGAGACATGAATAAATAGGTACCCCCTAAACGGCCACTAAGGTAGAAATAGAATAGGTTCAAAGGAGAAGATGTTTCTACTAGGGGGATAGCGGGATTAGGAAAAAACTCAAGGAGCCATCCAAGGAATCTCTTTCTTCCTTACTTTTACCAAATTTTCTCATTGAAGACCCTCTTGAATATGTTCTTTCCTTTTTTTCTGTCACCATCACTAATGCTATTTCCTTATCCCTTTTCTCTCCTGGATTGCTTCTTACTGGACTTCTATCAGAAGGGCTTTGTTAAAACACGGGTCTGGTCATTATCTTATTTTAAATCCTTTAGTAATTACTAGTCATTTTTGTTATAAAAGCCTGGCATCCAAAAACATCTAATGATCCCACCTCTGCCTTTATCTTGTGATCCTCCCATGAATTTAGACTTATTAAACTCTTCCTGTTTCTCAAAATGCCTTTCCATATACCTTTTCTCCTTCCTAGAATGTTCTTACTCCTTTGTTCTAGCAGCTAACTTCTATTTATACATTAGCACCCGGAACAGATATCACTTTCCCAGAGGCTTTAGATTTCAAGTCTGTTTCTTTGGTGCCTTGCACATGACAGGCAGTTAATGTTTGAAAAAACAAAAGCAATGTAAGATCTTGATGGAATGCTGAAGCCATATTAGGTGAGTTACCATTCCCCAAATATGCTATGCAGTTTCATGCTTCTTTGACTTTGTTCAGATTTCTTCTTTTGCCTGTAATGCACTTTGCTCATACTTTGTTATAATACATTGTCTTAGTCCATTCCATGTTGCTATAACAGAATGCCACAGATTAAGTAATTTATAAGGAAAAGAATTTTTTTTATAGTTCTAGAGGCTGAGAGTTCCAAGATCAAGGGGTGGCATCTTGTGAGGGACTTCATGCTGCGTTATCTCATGGTGGAAGTTAAAAGGGGCAAGAGGGGCTGAACTCATTCTTTTTATAAGTAACCCATTCCTACCTTAATGACATTAATCCATTCAGAAGGGCAGAGCCTTCATACCCTGGTCACCTCTTGAATGTCTCACCTCTTAACACTATTGCATTGGGGATTAAGTTCCCAACACATGAACTTTGGGGGACACATTCAAACCATAGTTTACATCATAACATAATTGTGTATTGCCTGTATACTCAGCCTGAGCCCTTAAGGATAGAGTCCTTATCTTCTTTGTATGTCCAGTATCTTGGAAACACCATCACACAATTGACACTTAATAAATGCTAGTGGAATATGGTGTGGTTTGAGCCTTAAGTATTATGTGCATTGGTATTAATGATATCAATCTGTTGACTTTCCTATTCTTAATACAGAACGTTTTTCCTGAAATGTTTTTGTTCCTGCTCTTGTTAGAAGCGTTTAGTGCTATAAAACCATACTTATTGAGTCTTGCAAAAAATTTATTTAATATGTATCCTTTGGCTCTTAAACCTAGTAACAGTTTAACACCTGTTGGAAGAATTAAAGAAGTCCTTAGTGAGAAGAACAGTCATCAATTAAATGAAAAGACAATTAGGTGAGATTAGATGTTTTACTGTCGCTTAATTTGTTGGTCATTTATAGTAATAAATACCACTTATTTAGATTTTGCTATGTGTCAGGCACTGTTTTAAATGCTTTATATGTTAATGTATTTAGTTATAACAACTCCTGAAGGTAGCTGCTATTATCCACATTTTATACAGGAGGAAACTGAGCAGGGAAAGGTTAAGGGATTTTCTCAAGGTCACACAGCACCTAAGTGGCAGAGCTGGCATTTGAATCCAGGTAACTTGACTCCAGGATCCTTACTGTTATCCATTATATGTCCATTAGCTTAAAGTTACTTGTAGAAAAGTGCTTGCTATAGTTATAATACTTGTCTAAGAGATTAAAAACTTTCAAAGTAAAAAAAAGTTTATATTTTTCATATTTTTACATTACTAATTTTTCCTTGAAAATTTAGACAAGAGAGGACAGGCGAGGTGACTCACGCCTGTAATCCCAGCACTTTGGGAGGCCGAGGCGGGCGGATCACAAGGTCAGGAGATTGACCATCCTGGCTAACACCGTGAAACCCCGTCTCTACTAAAACTACAAAAATTAGTCGGGTGTGGTGATGGGCGCCTGTAGTCCCAGCTACTTGGGAGGCTGAGGCAGGAGAATGGCGTGAACCTGGAAGGTGGAGCTTGCAGTGAGCCGAGATTGCGCCACTGCACGCCAGTCTGGGCGACAGAGTGAGACTCCATCTCAAAAAAAAAAAAAAAATTTAGGAGATTTTCATAGAAGCAAAACATTAGTGTGTGTTGTTTACTAATGGCAGAGTTATGAAGATGAAAAGGCATCCTGTAATCTTTCACTGTTTATGTCATCTTCTCCAGTGGTTCTCTGGTTTTTATCTCCAAAACAGATTTTTTTCTGTTCATTAATTTTCATTTTTTCTACTATCAGATTAGATTGCTTTGTTTTTGATGAGTAGATTTTTTGGGGGGAGTGTGAGTAGGGTGAGTGAAAATTTGGTTATTTTTGGAGTCTCATGTTCTGTAAAGATTGAGAAACTGTATTTGTGAAACACTTGAAGATACCCGGAGTCTGTGGAGTTGCCTGGTACATTAATCCGTTTTCACACTGCTGTAAAGAACTTCCCTGAGATGGGTGAAGGAAAAAGGCTTAATTGACCCACAGTTCTGCATGGCTGGGGAGGCCTCAGGAAACTTACAGTCATGGTGGAAGGGGAAGCAGGCACCTTCTTCACAAGGTGGCAGGAGAGACAGAGAAAGCAAAGGGGAAAGAGCCCTTTACAAAAAATCGGATCTCATGAGAACTCACTCACTATCGTGAGAACAGCATGGGGGAGACCACCTCCATGATCCAATCACCTTCCTCTGTCGACACGTGGGGATTACAGGTCCTCCCTCGACACGTGGGGATTACAATTTGAGATGAGATTTGGGTGGGGACACAGAGCCAAACCATATCACCTGGTCAGTTTTTCCACTGAAGCCTCTGATAGACTTATCAGGCTAGTTTCAGCCAAATTTGTGTAGAGGATTGAGGTGGTGTGATGGCTAATTTTATGTGTCAACTTGAGTGGACTAAAGAATGACCAGATAAGTGGTAAAACATTATTTCTGGGTCTGTCTGTTGAGTGTGTTTCTGGAAGAGGTTAACATGTGACTCAGTAGACTGAGTAAAGAAGATTGTCCTCACCCATGTGGGTGTCATTCAGTCTGGCTATAAGGGCCTGAATAGAACAAGAAAGTGGAGGAAGGGCAAATTTGTTCTGTTCTTGAGATGGGACATCTTCTGCCTTTGGACATGGAGCTCCTCCTTTAGGCCTTTGAACTCCTTTGGACTCTGGGACTTATACCAGCAGCCTTCCTAGTTCTCAGGCCTTTAGATTTGGACTGAATCACACCACTGGCTTTCCTGGGTACCCTGCTTGATGCCAGGGACTTTTAAACTATGTAAAGTATAAATGAATGAATCATTGGTGGACTTTTCAGTCTCCATAATCTTGTGAGTCAATTCCCCAATAAATCTCCATATATGTATATATGCATTTTTTTTTTTTTTTTTGTCCTCTGGAGAACCTTGACTAATTCAGGCAGTTTTCCTAGACTCTTAATTATATGAATAAACGCCTGAAGTTTAAAATTTTATTTTTTCTAGTAGATAGCTAACCTTCAGTTGTCTTGAATGTCGCGAATGGATAGTGCATATTAAAATAATGTTCCTTTTAAAGTGTGTTAGAAAGTACCACAGAGTCTTGCCTATGTGAATATTGTCCTTGAGGGACATTTTCCCTTGGGAATTACTTATCTGTTTATTCATTCCTATATATTTTATAAATCATTTAAAGCCTATTTGTGACAAATCATCCATGTGTTACGTCCAGGATATTGGGGCCCTCATAGAGGGATATGAGTGAAAATTGTTGTTTCTGTAGTGCTAGGTCTTTGCTAAAGAATGGAAGAGTGGGAGGGAAGAATATGGGAGCCTAAGAATGAGGACTCTCAAGTTAAATTAGGACCTCACATCAGTGCTGTCCAGTGGCAATATAATGCAAACCACTTACGTAAATTTAAAATTTCTGGTAGCCACCATAAAGAAAGTAAAAAGAGGGAAATGAAGTTAAATCTAACAATATTTTCTTCAACACAGTAAATCCAAATATTATTTCAATATGTCATCAATCTAAACATGTTTAATGAGACATTTTGTGTATTTTTTCATACCAAGTTTTTCATATCCAGTTTTTTGTTTGTTTGTTTGTTTGTTTTACTCTGCAGTACATTTCAATTTGGGTAGCTATATTTCAAGCGCTCGATTTGCCACCTGCGGCTAGAGGCTACATATTAGTACAGCGCAAAATCATAGGAGTAGGTATCCATGTCTACCCCATGGGGTGACCAAAATAGTTCTGATGGTAACCTGGAGATATTGCTGAGTAGTATTTAAGTTTTCTTTCCTATAGCTGGGTCTACCTGCTTTCTAATCTATTACTGTTATTTCCTCTTCTTGTGAATCCATGTTTTAATCTGTTTATGAAAGCTTCCGATTTATTTCCATCTTAACTTATAAGACCCTTAGGAGTTTTCTACATTATTTATTTTAGTGGCAAGTAACTATGTAAACATGAATTAATTAATACTACCTGTGAAGAAGGAAATGATTACTTATTAAGTAGCTGCTGGATGCTAGATGGTACACTAGGCACTTTGCATACTTCAATCTTTTTTCTTCCACTTTCTATATATTGGAAAACTGAAGATCCAAAAGTTAAATACTTGTCCTAGGCCACATAGCAAGTAAGTTGCAAAACTAGGATTGTCTGACTCCAGAATTCATTCTCTTTCCATCATATCACTGTTAGGAAATTGTGCATTGTAAACTTTAAAATAATTGTGATTTGAATACTAGTTCCCTGGTCTTCACTCTGATGCCTCAAGCATAGGACCAACTGAAGGACAGGTGATGCTAAGTGGTAAGGATTAGCTAGTATAAAGGAGTTTATGTTTACTTTTGAAAACTCCTAGCCTGGTTGATTTATCTACTTTCTAGGGATAAAAATCACTGGCAGCTGTTATCTTGAGCTTATCCTGTTAACTGTTGTTCAAAAATGCATAACTTGTGAAAAATTTTTATAAAGACATCTTTAATTTTTTATTTTTTTTGTGTGTGTGTTTAGGTATGTTTTTAAAGAGCATGTTTATAGATACATGCTAAATGAAGACAGAGCTAGACATTGTTACTGTCTGATTACATTGAAACTGTATTAAAATAATAAAAACCTATGTTAAATAATACTTGTTCAGATTTCATTGAACTTTATTTTAATTATAGAGGTGCTAGAGCCACACCTGCCTTAGATATATAAAATAATACGAGAATGCTTTGCTTCAAGACAATTAAATACAAAAACATGAACTTTAAAAACAGATAATCTAGAGTAGAGTTTGAAAGCAAGGACTCTAGATGAGACTGCCCAGGGTCATGTTCTGATTCTATCACGTACTAGCTGTGTGACCCTGGTCCACTTAAACTTCCTTGTGCCTCATTCTTCAATATAAGATGATAATAATTGTATCTATCTGTGTTAAAGTTAACTCAGATTCTCTTTTAAATCAGGCACCAAAATAAAGGGTTTGGGTGAAAGTAATTTTCTCTCTGGTGAAAGTGTTCCACTCATAGTGGATAAGGTATCAACTCCCAGAGAGCCTGAAGTTGAGAGAATGGGAAGTAGAAATTCCCCAACTTGGCTACTGAGGATGGGCAAATTTCCCAGGTGGGCACCAATCCTATAGACAGTTATTCTAAAGCTGAGCCTTTTGGCCATTCTAGCATTCCATCAGATGGAATGCTAGTAGTTCATCAGCTTGATGGAGTGCTAGAATGGCCATAAAAGGTAGGACCAGTGGATCCTATGCTAGTAAATATGGCTTAGCGGAGGCAAAGAAGGCAAAAGCATGTTTGAATAACTGTCAGTCCCATTGAGGATGAATTGCTGTGCCTTCCAAAGTGGAAAGCCATCACAGTGGTTGCACAGTGGACATGTAAACTGACTAGCCATAATGTCAGAGATGGAGGCTATGCATGGGCATAAAAGTATGTACTCCCTCTCACCAAGATTGATCTAGCTATTGACAGTGCTGAATGTCTGACCAATAAGTACTGGCCTAAAGTGACCCCTCAATACAGAACCATCCCTCAAAAGAGCCAACCCAGACATTTGTGGCAGGTTGATTACATCAAATTCCTTTCTACTTAAAGAGTTATTGGAGAAACATTAACTCTTTTGCTTAAGAGGACTCAGCCTCCCCTTGATGGGCTCTGGGTCTGAGAACTGGCTTAGATCTGCAAACTGGAACATCAATCTTCTGTTTAGTTCTTGGTCTTCTTTGCAAATATAAATAAAAAATTGACCTTATTAACTACTTGTCATAGGTTGAATTGTGTAAGGAGTAACCATGAGATCATACTGGGGTAGGATGTGCCCCTAATCCAATGTGGCTGGTATTCTTATCAGAAAGAAAATCTTGATACAGAAATGTACACAAGGACAATGTCATGTGAACATGAAGGCAGAGAGTGGGGTGATGCTTCTATAAGTTAATGAATGCCACAGAATGCCAGCAAACCACCAGAAAATAGGAGAGAGTCATGGAACAGATTCACTCAGCCCTTAAAAGGAACCAACAATGTCTTGATCTTGGACTTCTGGCCTTCAAAACTGTGAGACGGTAAATTTCTCTCGTTTCTGTCACTTAGTTCGTGACAGCAGCACTAGCAACAGATACATTACCCATATCTTTTGCTTCTATAAACAAAGTGGCTAATGACTTATTAACCATTGCCACAGACCCCTACAGGTCAAGCTCTCTGGTTACTGCTCTGACCTTACTACCTTTTATGATATGCATTCACCTTGCTTCTGATGGCTAAGTGCCACCTCTGATGCCTGTTATTTTGGAATCCTGTCAGTCACATTGACATTCCATTAGTGTTTTAGGACCTACATGTGATTTCCTTGCTACAAATTAAATTATGAATCATGAGAGATTGCCTCCACATGAAAGCACTGTCCTCTAGCATTCTTTCCCCATGCCTCAGCTCAGCACCCTCAACATCCACGTCCATATGTGTGCTCTCAGTTCTAATGACACATGTCAGATAGACTCAGCCGCTTTTTCGGTGAATAGGCCATTTCTTCCCATAGCAGGGACTGCCCTTCACAGTTGGAGTGTTTTTTTTGTTTTTGTTTTTGTTTTTTTGAGACAGAATTTCGTTCTTGTTGCCCATGCTGGAGTGCAATGGTGCGACCTCAGCTCACTGCAGTCTCTGCCTCCCAGGTTCAAGCGATTCTCTTGCCTCAGCCTCCCAAGTAGTTAGGATTACAGGCATGCACCACCATGCCCAGATAATTTTGTATTTTGTATTTTTAGTAGAGGTGAGGTTTCACCATGTTGGTCAGGCTGGTCTTGAACTCCTGACCTCAGGTGATCCACCTGCCTTGGTCTCCCAAAGTGCTGGGATTACAGGTATGAGTCACCATGCCAAACCTTACAGTTGGAGCTTTTATGAGTAGGACCTGACCCTAGTTATTGGTCTGGAGGCAATGGAAGATGAAGGGCAGATCTTGAGGAGGGTCCCCCACCCCTCAGGTATGTCCTTTGCCAGGTCTCCATGCAATTGGAGGTGGCTTACCTTTATGAAAGGGAAGAGGGTGGATTCTGCTGGCCCAGAGGGTTCAGCAGAATTTGAGTATTTAGTGTTCTCATGTACCCTCCTAAATATCACCCTCCCATGCATCACCACCCTCCCCCTTTCCCTATCAGAGCCCTGATGGGAGACCTGCTGGGGCTGTGCATTTAGTTGTCTTTGTTGCTAAGCTCCTTCATCAAATCTTAGGCCTGATTTCAGTGTAGTATGTTAGCAGAGTGCCGGAGATAAGGTTCATTTTAAATACTTACATGGAGTTTTTCTGACTTTTACAGCATGCCCTGAATTCATAGATGGTTTACCCAAGCCGCCATTCTCATTCTTCAAAGCTTCTAGAGTAGTTAACAAATACTCTAAAATCTTTATGTTTTGATTACCATATGTCTTTCAAGTATTAGAGCTATTGTATAAGCTTGTACTTTCTCCTCCTTCTTGTAACACATTACAGTCCACCTCAGTTAAAAATTTCAGGCATTATACTGCTGTAGCATGTTAGGGGTTATCACCACTCACTTATCACTAGAAATTGGATCCTTGCTGCCCTCTGACCAGCAAGTAATACAATTCCAGAATCTCATTCTGAAAGTCTGCTTTCTAGTGCTATTTCTATTACCAACAGTCTTATTAGGGTTTTCCCCAAAAGCAGACCCTGGTATAAGGACTTAGGCATGGGTAGTGTATGTGCAAGGTGGTTTCGGGAAGAATAAAGAGACAATGGAGAAAGAACTGTGGGTCCTTTAGGTGGGAAGCCGTCAGCATCAGCACGACTATGCACAGCAGTGGAAAAGAACTCACAGACAAGTCAACGGGATATGGTGTGGGCATTAACAGGGTCTCCTACATGGTCTAACAGGGTTTGTTATAAAGGTTACAGTTGTAAAGTAAGAGCAGAGAAATTAATAAATTTGCCTATTATTTGTGTTGGTGGTTAATCATAATATAAATGGTTTTTTTTTTTACTTGTTTGGGTTTTTTTTTTAACAGTATGAAAGCTATCCACCTCTAATTAGTGAATTCTAATCCATTTGAAATGCGATTTGATTTTTGAAATTTTCCGAACTTTTCCAACTCCCCCAAAATATGTATTTTCTTAAGTGTGCTACTCCCATAAGCCCTGACTTACGATTGAACTATAAAAATAAGATGATGACTGGTCTTTATTTAATCTGGATAACCTAAGTTCAACATTTAGGTCCTGCAGTGCAGTTATTTTGAAGCTATTCTCTTTAATCCGTTTACTACCCCACTATTTGTAACCTATTTTACTTCTTGTTAACATGACGAAAGAAAATCAAAATTTTTATTCTTTATTTCAAAAGAAACTATATTATTTATAGCTTTCTTAGGCCTCAGGAAAATCCTTATGTGAGGTGCAAATGGTAATTATCACTCTTTCTCAGAGGAAATGTCTATTCACTAGTGAAATGCTGATGGAAATTTTCAATACAAAATTTGATGTTTCCTTTTTAAAAAATTATGCTGTTTCTACTTCTGTTTGATGTCATCATTATTTTATCATTGGCTAGATCGAGGAAATGAAATTAAGTTTTCAAAGGAATCTTTCAAGGCAAACTTTATAAGGCAGAATATCAATTAGTAATTTCATGGTTGAAGCTTTTTTGTTTTGGAGGGCAAGGCAAGTTAGAGAAGGAATGTAAGAGTAAGTATGGTAGGAGCAAAATGGTTATAGAGAGTTATATAAAAAATAAGGGTCACAGAATAAAAACTTCACTTCAGTTGGATAAAATATGTAGCTGGAGAATAATAGCTGGCAAATTGGTGGAACAATTCATAAAGCAGTCATTTGGTATCATGAAGAGGACAATAAATTGAACTGTGGAAGACAGGAAAGGTTAATCACAAACAAATGATGTCTAACTAATTTAATTTCTTTTCAATACCAGGCAAGCTCAATGAGTAAACAAAACTAATAAGCTCAATATATACAGAATGTTTAGTACTCTACTTCTATGGACACATTCAGTATAGTGCCATATGACATTTCATAAATAGAGATTGGGTATAGATATAATAGATTATATATATAACTTATATAAATAATATATTAAAATAGTATAATAATCTGGAAAATTTGAATATACAGATAGCCTTAACACCCAAAGTAAAATTTGTCAGTGTTAAAAAAATTAATTGGGCCCAGGCACAGTGGCTTACACCTGTAATCCCAGTACTTTGGGAGGCCGAGACGGGAGGATTGCTTAAGGCCAGGAGTTCAGGACCAGCCTGGCCAACATGGTGAAACTCTGTCTCTACTAAAAATATAGAAATTGGCCAGGCGTGGTGTGCACCTGTAATCCCAGCTACTTGGGAGGCTGGGGCATGAGAATCGTTTGAACCCAGGAGACAGAGATTGCAGTGAGTAGAGATTATGCCACTGCACTCCAGCCTGGGCAACAGAATGAGACTCTGTCTCAAAAAAAAAAAAAAAAAATTAATTGGGAGACCATTAGGTAGTGCTTTGGGTTCCTGTATAAGCAAACTGAAACCAAACTCACTGTAAACAGTAAACACACTGTAAAATAGTGAAATGAAACTTAAGCTTAACCAATCAGAAACCACCAGTGAATCTCTATCTAGAGGCTTTACCAATCAGACACTGCCAATTACCTTTAAGTAGGGACTCTCCACTTTAATCAATCAAAATTTTCTCTGTCCTGCTTCTACAGACACCTTATAATAGTTTTCCTTTGCACCCCTTTGGTGGAGCACAGATCACTTGCAGTCTGGTGCTGCCCAATTCATGAATCCCTGAATGCTCAAATAAACTCTTTAAAATTTTAATGTGCCTAGGTTTATCTTTTAATATCAGTGAAAGTGGTACTTAAATCTGTATTATTTGTTGCCATTTATATATCTAAATTCATTTTCCAAGTTTGTCATATTAAGATATTATTGTTAATGTTTTCAGGTGTGATGATGGTATGATGATTATACTTTTAAGAAGGGAACCCTTATCTTTTAGACATAGATACCGAAATATTTACAGAAAAAGTTATAATGCCATGGATTTTCTTCAAAGTGGGAGGGTATATAGATGAAACAAGTTTGGCCATGAGTTGACGATTTTTGAAGGTGTATGATGAGTACATTGGGTTTTTAAAATACTATTCTGTCTACTTTTGAATATGTTTAAAAGTTTTTATAGTAAAAAGTTAATAAATCATCATGTGTTATATTGCTAATGGGTGATATAGAACTTCATAAGTAAAAATTATGCTTTCATTTTCCAGTTATACTTAATATTTTAACAACCTAATAATAATAGTCACAAACTCATAGGGCAGAAAATAAAGAAAGCATTTCTTCTGGCAAGTTTATTTTGGACTGAAGACTCAGATTTTTAAGTAAGTATTTCTTGGACAAAATGGACTTTTAAGCCGATAGGACCTTTAAAAATTTCTATTCCAATTTCCATGTTTGCAGATGAGAGGATTGGAATTTGGCTGGCCTGGTTAGTTTGTATCATGACTCAGACTGCAGTCTGGGTTTCAGCTTTTGGTTCTGGGATTTTTCCTACTCTGTTAGATGCCTGTCTGCAAACATAATGTAAGATTCTTTTAGCTCACTGAGACTCAATTGCCCTTACAGAGGGATAGCTCAAGTGGCAGCAGAGTGCAGTGACCAGAGTTTAAATCATAGCGCTGCCAACTACTAGCTATAAAACCTAGAATGATTTATTTCACCACCCTAAATCTCAGTTTTCTCATAAATTGAGAAAAACTGTAGTTCTTGTTGTGAGGATCGTAAAAAATAATATATGTTAACATGGTTAGTAGCAGAATCTGTTATTTGGCGACTTTGTAAGGTTTTAATAAGATTATGTATTTTTACCACAGTAGCTGGCACATAGTATGAACTAAATGATTACTTGATATTATTATTGTTGTCATTATTATTGTTATTATTACCATTCTCGTACAATCAAGGAAGTAAGAAATTTTGAATTTTAAAATTTCAGTGGATAAACTGCAGGCTGATAATTTAGAACTCTCTGTAAATGAGTATGTGTATGTATATATATGCATATATTATGTGTGTGTATATACATAGACTTGTGCATTAGATACATTTTTTAAACTTTATTGAGATATAATTATAATGTTCACCTATTTAAAGTGTTTAATTGGATTTTTTTAAATATAGTAACAGAATTGTGAAACCACTACCACAGTCTAATTTTAGAACATTTTCATCACCCTAAAAAGAAGCCACTGTACTTATTAGCAGTTACTTACCATTCCTCCCATCTCCCCAGTGTAGACAATCGCTAATATCCTTTTTGTTTGAATAGATTTCCCTATTCTGTACGTTTCATATAAGTGGAATCATACAATGTGTGGCCTGTATGACTTTTCTTTCACTTAGCATGCTTTCGGAATTCACCCATGTTATTGCATGTATCTGTACTTTATTCCTTTTTTTTTTGAGATGGAGTCTCACCCTGTAGCCTAGGCTGGAGTGTAGTGGTACAATCTTAGCTCATTGCAACCTCTGCCTCCCTGGTTCAAGCAGTTTTCCTGCCTCAGCTTCCCAAGTAGCTGGGATTACGGGCACCGGGCACCATCCCCAGCTAATTTTTGTATTTTTAGTAGAGACGGGGTTTCCCCATGTTGGCCAGGCTGGTCTCGAACTCCTGACCTCAGGTGATCTGCCCGCCTCGGCCTCCCAAAGTGCTGCGATTACAAGCATGAGCCACCACGCCTGGCCCTTTATTCCTTTTTAATGGCAAGTAATATTCTATTGTATGGATCTTTTTACAGCTTGCTGAATACAGTTTCCTATAATGCTGTGTTTGGAATGGAATGTGAACAAATTTAACTCTATTCTAGGTGGACGGAAGAATTCTACATTTTTCTAAGTGATTATAGGTGTAGCGTAAATCATCTGCCAGGAGAAATAGTCACTATATACATGTACCTAACATTACTCAAATGTGATCTAGAATGAGAAGCACAGAGAAAAGAGAAGAGGGAAGAAAAAGAAAGGGACCTATGACATGGGAAGAAAGGAAAAGAAGAGGCAAAGGTAATATTTTACAGAAATAGAAAACATTTGTATAGAAACATAAAAGACCCCAAATAGGCAAAGCAATCTTGAGAAAGAAAAACAAAGTTTGAGGCATCACACTTCCTGATTTCAAACTATATTACAAAGTTATAATGTGGAAAAATAGTATGGTACTGGCATAAAAACAGACACATAGACAGATGGAATGAAATACAGAGTTCAGAAATAAACCAAAAAGAGATGTGTTGGTGAGGCTGTGGAGGAAAGGAAACTTCTGTATGTAAATTAGTGCAGCCACTATGGAAAACTGAGTGGAGGTTCCTCAAAAAATTAAAAATAAAACTACAATATAACTCAGCAATCAATCCCTCCTGTGGGTATGTATCCAACGGAAATGAAGTCAGCACCTTGTCAAGATATCTGAGCTCCCATGTTTATTGCAGCAGTATCTACCATGGTCCAGAATGGAAACAACTCAGGCATTTGTTGAGGGATGAATGGATAGAGAAATGGTGGTACACACACACACATGCACACACACACACACACACACGATGGAATATTGTCCGACCTTAAAAAAGGAGATCTTGCTATTTGAGAGAACATGAATAAGCCTGGAGGACATTATCCTGAGTGAAAAAGCCAGGCACAGAGAGAAAAACACTGCATGATCTCACTTATGTGCAGAATCTAAAAGAAAAAAAAAAAAATTGAATATATAGACACAGAGTAGAATGGTGGGTACTAGGGCCTGGGGTGGGGAGGGAGGGACAGGAATGGGGAGATGTATGTCAAAAAGTACAAAGTTGTTATTAAGTAGGATGAATGTCTAGAGATCCAGTGTGCAGCATGAGGACTATAGTTAATGATACCACATCATATACTAGAAATTTGCTAAGAGGGTAGATTATCACCAAAGAGGGATAAAAGGTAACTGAGATGACAGATATGCTAATTTGTTTGACTGTTATAATTATTTCACTATGTATATGTATAACAAAACATCATGTTGTATACCTTAAATATATACGATGAAAAAGGTAATATTTCAGCACAGACTGAAGTGGTATATTAGGGAAACTAGGAGATTCCTGCAGTGGATGAGAGATTGACATTGGCCCCTTAATAACTTAAAGAATTAGAAAAAATGTATTGAATCACATCTTAAGTAATTTTTCTTTCTTTTTTTTGGAGAGGGTTTCTCTCTGTTGCTCAGGCTGGAGTGCAGTGGTGTGATCACGGTTCACTTCAGCCTTGACTTCCCTGGGCTTGGGTGATTCTCTCACCTCAGACTCTCAAGTAGCTGGGACTACGGGCACACATCACCATGCCTGGCTAATTTTTATATTGTTTTTGTAGAGATGGGTTTTACCATGTTGCCCTGGCTGGTCTCCAACTTTTGGGCTCAAGTGATCCGCCAGCCTCAGCCTCCCAAACTGCTGGGATTACAGGTGTGAGCCACCATGCCTGGCCTCTTAATTTGGTAATGATTGCTATGCTTTTTTGATCATTAGCAATGATTTTTGTCCTTATATTAGTAGATATTGAATAAACAAAAAATAAAACTCAGGAATTTAGTAACTATATTATGTAATTTTCACTTGCATTGCCTCACAAATATATTCCTTTTAAAAATGATTTGAGGAGTGCAATGGTGTTACTATTCTGATTTCAACTCTTAGAGTTATAGTTCTGTCTATTTGCTACGTTCCCACTTAGGATACTAGATGATCAGTACTAGCAGGTCTTTGTTAATCTGAGCTTCAAAGGAACCATAGCTTTTAACCACACCATTGCATTTCCTCTTAGTCCTTTCTAAAATTCTGTGATTTGTTATCATGTCGCTTTACTTGTTCCTCTTTTGGGTGAGCTTTAAGGTGAACATCCTATTAACAAGGTTTGTATCAGAACAGTCAGGTTTTTACAGTTTTTTTTTTTTTTTTAAAGAATTTCTCTGGAGAGGAGAAAACAAATTATTTCCAGGCAGCATTAAAAGCAAAAAGGAATGCTTTACCTGCCACCTTGTTAAAATTGCAGTCTGATTTTAAATGAAGAGTATGAAAACAAAACAGAGAAACAGCAAAGAACACCATTTTAACTGCTATCACTTTTCTTTCACCTTCTGCTGGAAAGTAGAACAGTGTCCATCCCTGTTGATGGTTATGAAAATATATCACATTCTATTTACAGAGAAAATATAACCCTTTTCCATGAAGCAGCAGGAACAGCAAGTGACAAAATATAGAGAACTGGAATGATTCAGTATTGCTCCTCTTATTAACTGTTCAAAACTCCACCATAGGGTTGCTATCACTGGTCTGATCACACATTTTGATGTTTCTCAAGTCATGCTTTTGACATTAGCAGTCAGTGAGAACATGCCTGACATATTTAGAGAACAGTAAGTACTTCTGATTGCTACAGCACAGGCGGCATGGGGCTGTGGAGGAGGGGTGCACCCTGGGGAGTGGGGAGCAGCAGCCAGCCTCAGGAAAATTTTATGCCTAGGGGAAATTAAACACAGAACTGATGGTGCTTAAAAAACTATCAGTGACTTCCCCTGACAATGCTGGTTGTTTAGTGTAGCATGGAAGGCCCACCATGAGTCTCAACCTTACAAGCCTTTTGTTAGAGCCATCATGAATATTTTCTGTTCCCTAAACTTGCCTTGCATTTTCTTGCTTTAATGCCTGTTCTTATCCTGTGTCCTTGCCTGGATACTTGACTGTATCCTTCAGTTTGTGTCTTTAAGCTGTGCCTTCAGGCAATGTTAGTTCTCTTCTCTGTGCTCCATGGGACCTTACGTGTATCTTTGTTATAATACGGCACATTCCCTTGTGGTTATTTGTTTACACATCTTTTTTGCTTTTCTAGACTTTACTTTTCTGAAGGGCAGAGGCTATCTTTTATTTATTGTTATATTCCCATACTCCTGGCACTACAATAAATATTTGTTGAATGAAAGGCAGAAATAGAATAAAGAAGCACATGAAGGAGAAAATATAAAAATGTATTATTTTTAAAAGCAATTGTGCCAAATTATTTCACTGAATTTTACTTTGAATCCAGTACTGTTTAATGATAGAATGAAATATAATTATACAGATATTATTAATCAACCATGAGACTAGAGGGTGGTGAAAATGTGTGTCAACCTGTCCCAGGGGCAGCTTAAGGTGAAGGAGAAGAAGATGAGATGAATATGGCTCACTGTCTTGAATCCATTGGCCTAAACAAATCAATCAACCAATCAATCAAATTCTATTCAGTAGAGAATGAGTTATATTAGGTGTGAAGTAAATGATCATCATTTGTGATTCTAACCAGCCCTCCTCTGAAAAATATCATAAGCACAGACCTCTCATTGTGCATTACTTCTTTGGAAAGGCATTGTTTGAACAAAAGTCACAAAGAGAATAATGTGGTATTAGAGTGAATTTTGAGTAACAGAGACTTAATGATGAAGAGAATGTAGCGATACAGATAACTGCATTATTCATGTGAGGTCTTTTCCTCTTCTTTGCCAGTCCTGCCTCTTGCCTCATTTCTGGCTGTCTAGGTTGACATGCCTTTTAGGGTCAATACTAGACTTAGTTTGTCCCAGGCTGCAAACATACAGATGCCTGGTCTACTAAGAATTTCTGAGTGTGGCCAGAACACCCATAATTTGTAACATACCCCATAATCAATTCCGTTGCACAGTAGTGTTTGAAACTGCTGGTTTGGATCTTTCACGTTTAACATATCCCTGAAACCAAATAACTCTATATGACCTCTTCGAGATTCAGCTATTCTTGGATTTGTCTAACCTCTGTCAGAGTGGTTACCTAGAGGGTACTTGTTACGGGCTGAATTATGTCTCCTTAAATTCATATGTTGCTCTCCTAACCCCATCTACCTTATAATGTGACTGTATTTGGAGACAGGGTCTTTAAAGAGGTAATTAAGTTAAAATGGGGTTATTAGGGTGGGCTGTAATCCAATATGACTGGTATCTCTATAACAAGAGGAGATTAGAACATTGACAAACACAGCGGGAAAACCCTGTGAAGACTCAGGAAGAAAGCAGCTAGCTATCTGCAAGCCAAGTTCAGAGGCCTCAGCAAGAACTAACCACTCTAATGCTTTGATCTCAGACTTCTGGCCTCCAGAATTGTGAGACAATAAATTTCTGTTGTTTAAGCCTCCCAGCCTGTAATACTTTGTTATGGCCCCAGCAACTGATACAACTTTGTTGAGTACCTTCTATGTGTAAAACACTTTACAGCACTTTATTGAATCTCCTAGAATGTGTGTGTGGAAGGGAAGAAGGAGGTGAGGAACCAAGAGGCATTTGTGAATGCTTTGGTATGTCTTTTTCCCTGTTGCCCATGGACCTAGAATTCCTTTTCTCTAATTCTCACTCAGGGGAAATCAGTTGGCATTCTTAATACTTGATTTTTAATTGACAAAACTTCCATTCCCTTCCATGGGCTCTGGATGTGAGTGAAGTCAATTAAATCAAAATGGTCTAACTACAGGTGGACATTTGGGTACAACATAGCACTTAATGTGGCCACGGGACACTTTCTTTTTAATGTAACTGTAGTCAGAGTAATCTCAACAATTAACTCCCTTTACCCTCAATTCAAACTAGCAGAGTGCTAATTAAAATTAGAACAGAAAGAAGGAGAGATAGGCCATTATCTAACCTTAGTACTCTTATTACCTCCCACTACTTCTCTGGATTATTTTAGATATCATATTGGAAATAGCATCATATTAAAAGTCCACTTTAAGTTTTTCTTTTAGTTCAGCACGTATTTATTGAATATTTGAAATATATCCATTAAGGGGTTAGGAATTAAGTATACAAAGGTGAATATAGCATGCACTTCAGTAAATACAACAGAGGAAATACTTGTAACAATAGAAAAGGTAAGTAAGGGGCAGAAGTTGCTACTTAGATTTAGTAAGTGATCCAACTCAGTAGTTTTGAATCTGGGTGATTATCAAAATTACTAGGAGAACATTTAAAAAAATGGAGTCCCAGATTCCACCTCGGATCAACTCAATCAGAGTTATCACCTGTAGGACCTTTGATTCTTGTTTGCAACTGCTCCCTTATGGTCTCTTGTGCTAATCAAGGCTGAAATACAGAGGTCTAATGAGTCTTAACTGTAGTGCATATGTGAAGTGGGAGTTGGCACTTAAGTAGGAAAATAGGTGATAGTCCTTATGCTAATAAGAATTGGCGAATCAATTTTCAGAATATGATGTACTGTGTGTGATTTCTAAAAGAATGATCAGGGTGGGCACAGTGGCTCATGTCTGTAATCCCAGCAGTGTGGGAGGCCGAGGCAGGTGGATCACTTGAGGTCAGGCATTTGAGATCAGCACGACCAACATGGTGAAACCCGTCTTCTACTAAAAATACAAAAATTACTGGGGCATGGTGGCACATGCCTGTAATCCCAGCTACTCGGGAGGCTGAGGCAGGAGAATGTCTTGAATCCAGGAGGTAGAGGTTACAGTGAGCCAAGATCATGCCATTGCACTCCAGCCTGGGTGACAGAACAAGAATCCATCTCAAAAAAAAAAAAAAAAGAAAGAATTATTAGGGTTTCAGATGTAAATGGAATAAGTGAAATAATGTTTTTAGGTAAATTAAGGACTCTCGGGATAAGAGACACAAATCCAACTTAAATTAATACACCATGAAATACTGTGCAGCCATGAAAAAGGATGAGTTCACGTCCTTTGTAGGGACATGGATGCAACTGGAAACCATCATTCTCAGTAAACTGTTGCAAGAACAGAAAACCACACACCGCATGTTCTCACTCATAGGTGAGAAGTGAACAATGAGATCACTTGGACACAGGAAGGGGAACATCACACACCGGGGCCTGTTGTGGGGAGTGGGGAAGGGGGAGAGAGAGCATTAGGAGATATACCTAATGTAAATGACGAGTTAATGGGTGCAGCACACTAACATGGCACATGTATACATATGTAAGAAGCCTGCACGCTGTGCACATGTACCTTAGAACTTAAAGTATAATGGAAAAAAAATAGAAAAAAAAAGTCCTACAAGGGCATGCATTGGCTTACAACATGACAAGGGCCTGGGTAGAGCCCAGGTAGTGTTGACAGTGCTATCCAACAAAGTAGCCACTAGTCATACATGGCTCTTGGTCACTTGAGATATGGCTAGTCTGAGTTCAAATTTACTGTATACACTGGGTTTTGAACACTTGGCAACTTTTTATTTTTTATTGTTTTTAATTTTTCTATGAGTTATTGTGGTACAGGTGGTATTAGGTTATATGAGTAAGTTCTTTAGTGTGATTTATGAGATTTTGGTGCACCCATCGCCCGAGCAGCGTACACTGAACCACATTCATGGTCTTTTATCCCTCGCCCCCCTCCCATTTTTTCCTCCCAAGTCCCCAAAGTCCATTGTATCATTCTTATTTGGCAACTTTTTATATTAGTACGTATTACCATGATACTATTTTGGATACATTGGTTTAAATAAAATGTATTATTAAAATTAACTTTACCTGTCTATTTTTAGTGTTTTAAATGTGACTTGTATTATACTTATATTGGACAGCACTACCTTAGAATTACTGAACATAAGCACTCTCTGCCTCTAGTACTCTGTCTCTCATCTCTGCTGCTCTCTGGGTATCAGCCTTATTCCCTCCAATTACAGAGGGCATTTCTCGTAGAAGTAGGAACCTTACCATCAGCATCCCTGGACTCTTACAAGATCCCTACTGAAGAGGAAGGGGAACTTCCCTTTTAGCTTCTAGTTTGAAAATCATAGCGAAAAACTTAAGTTGGTGTGGTTGGAGTGATGGACCAATCACTACAGCTAAGAGAATGTGATTCTTGTTGGCTGCATCTAGACCAGTTGTCCAATGCTGTAGCTGGGTCATGGGATAAGATAAAGACATCAGTCATTACCAAAACCACATGGGTAGACCGAGGAAGGAACTTTCCTCTTTTTCTCAAAACACGAATAATAGCTAATATTCATTGAATTTTTACTCTGTGTTAGGCATTGTGCTTTTTACATAGATTATTTCATTTAATATGTATGACAGGGCTGGGCATGGTGGCTTATGTCCCAGCATTTTGGGAGGCCGAGGATGGTGGATCACTTGAGGTCAAGAGTTTGAGACCAGCGTGGTCAGCATGGCGAATCCTGTCTCTACAACCAACAATAACAACAATAACAAAAATTAGCCAGGCGTGGTGGCCCATGCCTGTCGTCCCAGCTACTTGGGAGGCTGAGACCGGAGAATTGCTGGAACCCAGGAGGTGGAGGTTGCAATGAGCCGAGATGGTGCCGCTGCATTCCAGCCTGGATGACAGAGCGAGACTCCATCTCAAAAAAAAAAAAAAAAAAAAAAAAAAAAAAAAAGTGTCTTAACAGCTATTTTGAGGATCTGATAGGCATCTCAAATGTAATAATTCTTGAACCCTGACTTTTGCCTAATCTTTGTAGTCTCAATCAATAGATCACCATATAAACAACTACTCAACCCAAGTAACCTAGAAATCATCCCTGATTCCTTCCCTCTTTCCCTCTTCCATCCATCCACTTAACTGTATTGAATAGATAACTTTTCCATATCCATTCTTTCCATAGTAGCTGGAATAATATTTTAAAAACACAAAGCTTTAAATAAAGCACTTCAATGGATTTCCATTGCTCCTAGAATGAAATCTGAATTTCTTCCCATACCTGTAAGGCTCAGCACAGTCCGGCTTCTGTTTAGCTTTCTGATGTCATCTTGTGTTATTTTACCCCCTTCTCACTTGCCATGCTTCAGTTATCTAGATGTCCTTTTGTGCCAAGTTCTTTTCTTCCTCTGGCTTTCCCTCTTCCTGGAATGATCTTCCAGTTCTCTGAGTGGTTGGCTTATTCTTACTTTTTATATTTCAGCTAAAATGTCACCTCCTCAGAGAGGCTTTATCCTGAAAGCCTCTTTATCCTGAAATTCTGCACATTCTATGTAAGTGAATCTAGAATCACTCTTTTACTATCTTACCCCATTATTTCTTTTATGGCGCTTATAGTCTGCACCTCTCTTGTTGATTTATTATCCTTTACTGCCATATATGAGCTCCATGAGGATATTGACCTTTTCTGTCTTATTCACTATTCTTATCTCAGCACTTGCAAAAAGCATGGATCATAATAAATGTTCAATAAATATTTGTTGGATATGTGAATGAATCTTTGTTTTACAGATGAGGGAATGGAGGCTTAGAGTAGCTAAATAAATGGGTCAAGTCACACTGGTAGGAAGTGGTGGAACAGGTTTCAAACCCAGGCAGCTTGATCACATAGCTATTAATCGCCATTCCATAAGAAGGGAATGTTGTATTAGGCAGACAAAACAGTAAATGTCACTGTAATGGGAAGCATAATGTAGTAGAAAGCACTGATGCTGGCATCAGCAGTCTTATGTTCATTTTTGACTCTGTTGAGTGGAGTAAGAAGACTTCATCCAGTCTACATGGACTGAGAATGGGGGAGGGGTGTTATCTAAACAAGGTTTTGGAGTTGTACCAGAAGACCCAGAATAATCCTGGAGAGGGATGGGGGGCACATAACAAATTTCTGCTATAGGATTCCAGTGTGTTCCCACACTGTACAGAGAGCCTACACATGCCTTTGCTACAGAGGCTGCCTCTTCTGTCTCTATCTTGTGCAAATTGCTTGAAATTTTGAAATGTAATATTTTCTAGGGCATATTAAATTTGAAACGAAATTGTGGGGACAGCTGGCATCAAGATAATTGCTAAATGTGAAGTCTGGCAGCACAGGCTGACAGTTGTGAGAATATGATAATATTTTCTACTTAATAGATGTGAAATCATGGATGGACTGTGTTGTGATTCCTTTCTCCCTTCTTGGTATAAATGAGTCTTCATTCATTCATTCCAAAAGTGTGTCTAGTATATATAGTAATTGTTCTTTAGCTATGCTATAAACTAGGGTTAAAAGTTATAGCATTTGGTTTTCTTGGTGTATTTCTAAGAAGATATCTCTGTTTTTTTAACTGGTGATTTTTATCTGGAAAAAAATTAGTGATTTTGTGTCTTAGCTGTTTATCAGCTTATCAGCTCGAAGATAATTTGCTTTTCCAGAGGATAATTTTACTTGTCGAGGGGACAGCCTCATTCTTCAGAAATAAAAAGTATAGTTAGAGAGAAAAAATTATATAATGGCAAAATGCTGGTCTGAAATTTAGAAATTCAGCATTTCTTTCTGATTAAATGTGATTTGCTCATGCATTGCATACATTCATTTGTCAAACATTAACTGAACATTCTTTTATATAAGAAATAAGGATCAAGTAGAATAGCAAGTATATAGGACCCGTGAATCAGAAGACCAGGGTTCTAATCCTGACTCTGCCTCTTGGTGACTCTGATTTTAGCTGAGACAAGTTTCCATTATGAATCATAGTTCTTCCTTAACTTTAATGTGGGGATAATATCATCTTCCCTGCTTGCTTCTCAGGATTATGGTAAGAATCGAAAGAGTTATGAAAATTATAGCTCTTCGAATAAATGCTATATATTTTTTGTCACTATTGTGTCCATGGAACTACTTCATATAGAAGATTTTTTTTTTTTTTTGAGACAGAGTCTTACTCTGTCACCCAGGCTAGAGTGCAGTGGCAGTATCTTGGCTCACTGTAACCTCCACCTCCCGGGTTCAAGTGATTCTCCTGCCTCAGCCTCCCGAGTAGCTGGGACTGCAGGCACCTGCCACTATGCCTGGCTAATTTTTGTATTTTTAGTAGAGATGGGTTTCACCATGTTGGCCAGGCTGGTCTCGAACTCCTGACCTTGTGATCTGCCCGCCGCCTCCCGAAGTGCTGGGATTACGGGCATGAGCCACTGCACCTGGCCATATAGAAGATTTTTAGATCACTATTATGCCAGGCGTGGTGGCTCAGATGCCTGTTATCCCAGCACTTTGGGAGGCTGAGGCGGGTGGATCACCTGAAGTCAGGAGTTTGAGACCAGCCTGGTCAACATGGCATAACCCCATCTCTACTAAAAATACAAAAATTAGCCAGGCATGGTGGTGGGTGCCTGTAGTCCCAGCTACTCGGGAGGCTGAGGCAGGAGAATCGCTTGAACCCGGGAAGCAGAGGTTGCAGTGAGCTGAGATTGCGTCACCACACTCCAGCCTGGGTGACAAAGCAAGATTCCATTAAAAAAAAAAATTGCAATTATTTTTACAGGACTTTGGTTTGCCAGTCCATATCCTGGAAACATTTTAAGACTGTTACGATTTAAAAAGTGCTTTAAAATTCTCTGAGGGTAGATTATAAATAGCAAGGTCATTATTATTGTCAACTTAGTGTATATTGTTATTTATTTCCTAAAGTGGAAATTCCAAGAGAAGCTAGTTTGGCTGCTTTATATTGTCGGCAAATAATCCTGATTTTAGGACAGGGCTATCTTCTGCAAGAATATAACAGTGAAATGACTTTTTTTTCCTCTTGAAATAGACTATATGCATCTGACTTATAAAAACTAAAATTGATTAAATGTCATATTGATAAAATGAATACTATAGCTAATTACTTAATAATATATATTATATAGTTAGTATATTTTTACAGCTAGAGATGGATCTATATTCTGTAACATTAGACTTGTAGAGGTAACAGAGAATTTAATAATTAGAAAATAAATGCAATACATATTAGATTTCTATTTCAACATATACCTCACTAAATTTAGGAGGCAGTCTATGAGGGAAACAATATTAGACTAGGATCAGAGTCAGAAGAATCGAGTTGTAATTTTAACTACAAGAAGTGTAGTTTAGTGTTTTAACTCGACAGATTTTTGAGTCCATCTGCTTTTTGAATCTCGGTTTTGACACTTATTTGCTGTGTGACTTTGGGCAAGTTTTTTGATCTTTTAAAATCTTAGTTTCTTCAACTTAAAATTAAGATAAATATAGTACTTCTCTCCTAGGGCTGCTGTAAGGATTAAATGAGACAAGGCATGCAAAGAATTTAGTGGGTTATTAACATCACTGCCACCATCACCATCATTATTATCATCATCACTATTATCATCACCAGTGCCACTAATTCGTAGTCATGGCAAAGTTATTAATCTCTCTGACTTCATTAAGTTCTCTCACCTATAACATGAGAGGACTAGACTCATTGATCTCCATGTAGCTGTTATACTTGTTAATATGAGATAGTGTTTTTGTGATTATGTAGTGAAAGCCTAAATACATGTGAAATGTTGTCATCATCATCATCACCATCTTGTTACAGCCTTTCAGGCTCTGAAATGTTATGAAAAATGAGAAACCACTTATTAATCCTTGGCTCTTCTGCCTTCTTATGTCAAAGTTGGGGCTAAAGCGGAGAGCAGTTTGGCAACCCCCCCCCCCCCACATCTTTGCTTTCTTCATTATTGTTCCATATTTACCCATTATATGTAGTAAATTACAGAAAACAGATAGGGTCATGGAAGCCAGGGCCAAAATAGGAAGAAGAGGAAGAAGAGGAGGATGCCTAGGGCTGAGCTTGGCTTACCCAGGGCTTTTTTTTTTCTTTTAAACCAAAGACACGGGATCAGGGCTGGACACTTACAGAAGTTAGATAAAAGACAGACTTGCCTATAAATTCGTCTGTTATAAAGCCGCCTTCTTTCTTGCTGTTCCTTGGGGAAGCTTTTTCTCTTTTTGGAGGACAGAAAGTCCTGTTTGAAGGACATCAGCATTAGTGAGTGTCAGAGAAGGTTATCATTGCCTGGGAAAGACCAAGCTGAATTTCTGTTTAGATAGAAATTGGTTTGAAGTACAGGAAAATAAAGATGTGCCTTTTGAATAATATTGAAGGCTTTGCGGTGAGATCATGTATATAAAATTAAGAAGTACATAGAAATGTTTAATTCTAGATTTTAAAAATCAGGGGTAGTCATATTTACTAGCTGTCCAAACTACAGAAAATAATATTTGAAATATTTAGTTAATAATAATAACAACAATAATAGTAAATATTTGTTCAACTTCATGGGCCAGATACTGTGCTAAGAGCTTATATGTGTTGCTATTTAATATGCACAGGTACACTGAAAAATTTATGCCTTCCATCGTTATATTTCTATCTAAATCTTTCTGTTATTTCTTGATATAATTTTCACCTAGTTAATCTTACTTCCATCATTCTCTTCTAAGAACTCTGCATTTTGGGAAAACTGTTTGTTGGATGATAGTTTTCAGGGTTTTTTTTTTTTTTTTGAACTTTTAATTTTCAAACTTTGTGTCCTTGTTTAGAACTCCTCTTCTCCCTCCTTTCTGTTATCCCTACCCATCTTTGAAGTCTTAGCTCAGACCTTCATCTTGAAGCTGTCTAAACTTTATAGCCAAAGTGGCTCCCCATCCTTGTTCTAGGCACTAGTATGGTAGATAAATAGCATACTTGTTTGTTAAATAAGCACAGTGTTGCTTTTTAGATTTGAATGGACTGTAATATTTTATTCTAGTAGCTGCTGACTGTGTAGTTGTTCCTCGGCAGCTGTGAATGGAAAAATAGAAATGATATGTTTTATTTGAATCTGGAATAATTTACACCAATCTTTTGTGTGGATTTCAGTAGTTTAATAGTATTTCCCAGAGTACTTAGGCTGATTAGGTAGCCATTGAGGATGGCTTTAGTTATGTTTAAATGAGAATCTGAAAAACATGGCTCAAATTTACTAGTATGATGCATTTGAGAGATACACACATATACCCATATACACATATACTCATTTTGTGTACAACGAAAGTAACAATTTTCAGTTAGATGCTTCCATTTTGAATATAATTTTGAAAAAAGCTGTAGTAAGTTTGTATTTGTAGTGTTCATGTCAGTTTTTATCTCACCTGACTTTATTACTCTGCCAATTTTGATAAATAGGTATGTGTGAAGGCATTAAACCCAGCTATAAGCCGAGACTCTGGGAAGATTTATAAAATATACCAAAGTTATCTTCAGTGTTCTCTCATCTTTTTTTTGTACTGTCTCATTTACTTTCAGAATTTCTCTAGTCTACTTATATGTTTTAAGGGAAAAGTAAATAATGTTTATCAGAGTAGTTAATGACCAGTGAAGAGATTACAAGCATCTCTGTGAGACAGATTTTTGTGCAAGACAACAACTATAAATATTGAAGAAAAACAAACACATAAATGAATTACTTCCTGAAGCCTCAGGGGTTGTCTAGTTAACAGACTAGTTTTACACTAATTATGAGCGACGTAGGGACTATTAATAAATGAATTTGCTTCCATTCCATAGGCACACAGAGTTTCTATTTATGAATACAGAGCATTTTCCAAAAGTTTGTTTAAAAGCTGCTTGTTTGGACCTTAAGGCACATTTAAGTTCCAGGCTAGACCACAAAGGCCTGAAATGTAATTCAGTATAATATTCTAGATGTCATTGTTGGGAGCTGGGGAAAGGATGAGGTGTGAACCACCAGGAGCAGTCTTGGTCATGGGCAGTTCTTTTGGAATCTGCACCGGAGATGGCTCTTTATATATTTACAGAGCAAAAAGAAAGAAGTTTTCTTCACAGTAGCAAAGATAATGAAATGACCCAAGTGTTCATTGATAGATGAATGGATAAATAAATTGTGGTGTCTGTATTCACAGTGGAGGAGTATTCAGCCTTAAAGAAGGAGATACTATTTCTCCTTTCTGTTTGTTAGTTTTCTTGTGGCACATATACACCATGGAATACTACACAGCCATAAAAAAAGGATGAGTTCGTGTCCTTTGTAGGGACATGGATGCAGCTGGAAACCATCATTATCAGCAAACTATCGCAAGAACAGAAAACCAAACACTGCATGTTCTCACTCATAGGTGGGAATTGAACAATGAGAACACTTGGACACAGGAAGGGGAACATCACACACCGGGGCCTATTGTGGGGAGGGGGCAGTGGGGAGGGATAGTGTTAGGAGATATACCTAATGTAAATGATGAGTTAATGGGTGCAGTACACCAACATGGCACATGTATACATATGTAACAAGCCTGCACGTTGTGCACATGTACCCTAGAACTTAAAGTATAATAAAAAAAAGAAAAAAAAAAAGAAGGAGATACTGCCATTTGCAATAACATGGATGAAAGTAGAGGACTTGATGCCAAGTGAAATAAGCCAGTCATAGAAAGAAAAATACTGTATGATCTCACCTAAACAAAATAACAAAATGAAATGAAACTTCAAGTACATGGAAACAGAGAATAGAAGAGTGGTTACCAGGAATGAAGGGTGTGGGAGAAATGGGCGCATGGAGGTCAGTGAGAGTATAAAATTTCAGTTATGTAGGACACGTAAGTACAGAGATCTACTGTATAGCATGAGGACTGTAGTTAATAATATTGTATTGTATACTGGAAATGTGCTAAGAGAGTAGATTTTAGGTACTTGTACCACACACATACAAAGAGTAACAGTGTGAGATGATGGATATGTTAATTTGCTTGATTATAGTAATCATTTCACTATGTGTATATATATCAAAACATCATGTTGTATACCTTAAAGAGATACAATTAAAAAATAGCCAATGCAAAAATGCAAAGTAAAAAAAATCGTATTCAAAAACCTAAAATATGAAACATAAAAGCAGGGCTTCTATAAATGAAGCAGGGGCAGATGGCCCAGAATCCTGCCTGCTCTTGTTTTTTTTTCTATTCATCAATCTCAGGAGTGTTTTCCAGAACCAAAGGACTCCATAGAAAAGAGGCTGAAATTCTAGGCCAGTTCTCTGAGTAAGGGTTTTGGCCTTATTAGAGGGAGGTGTGTTAGTGTGTTAAGTAGGTAGTTCATGTGGGTCTATTTCTGTTTTTTGTGGTTGGTACTCTGTGGGCCCTTTCAATCCAGAAACTCGTGTTCTTCAGTTCTGGTTAGTTTTTTGAATTATTTATTTGATTTAGTCAAGTTTGTTTCTTCTGTTCTCTCTTTCAGGATTTCCTGTTAAGATGTTGACTTTCCGGCTTTGTCTTTTGTTTTTTAAATGCTTTATTTCCTACTATCCTATATTACTAAAGTTCTCCAGACAAATAGAATCAAAAGGACACACACACACACACACACACACACGGACACACACACACACACAGACACAGACACACACACACACACACACGGGTTGGGGGTTGATGGATTCATTTTAAGGAATTGATTCATGTATTTTTAGAGATTTCGCCATATGGAACTTCTCAGCCTCTAGATAAGTTGTAATAAATATTTTTCTAGATTTCTATATCCTGTTGGTTGTGTTTCTCTGGAGAACCCTGACTAATACATATTTCAATCTGATGACAAAATTCCCTCTTGCTTCGGGGAGGTCATTTTTTGTTCTATTAAGTCCTTTGACTGATTGAATGAGACTGCCCACATTATGGAGAATAATCAGCTTTCTCAAAATCCACAGATTTAAATGTTAATCTCATCCAAAAACGTGTCTGCTAAGAAACATGCAGAATCGTGTTTGACCAAATATCTGGGCACTGTGGATCAGCCAAATTAACATATAAAATTAACTATTATACAAATGGTCCTTGATTTATGACGGGATTATGTCCTGATAAACCCATTGTAAATTGAAAACATCATAATTCAAAAATGCTTTTAGTACACCTAACCTACTGAATATTGTAACTCAGTCTAGCCTACCTTAAGCATGTTCAGAACTCTTACATTAACCAAAATCATCTAACACAAAGCCTATTTTATAATAAATTGTTGGATATCTATCACAAAGTGGAGTGAAAAAATCTAACACAAAGACTATTTTATAGTAAAGTATGGAATATCTTATGTAATTTATTGAACAGTGTACTGAAACCAAATGGTTATATAGGTATAGTTTCTATTGAAGGCCTCTCACTTTTGCACTAAGGTAAAGTTGAAAAATTGTAAGTTGAACCATGGTAAATCAAGCACCATTTGTACCTTTGGTTTTTTTTTTTTTTTTTTTTTTTGAGACGGGGTCTTGCTCTGTTGCTCAGGCTGGAGTACAGTGGCATGGCCATGGCTCACTGCAGCCTCGACCTCCCAGGCTCAATCAGTCCTCCTGTCTCAGCCTCCTGAGTAGCTGGGACTACAGGTGTGCACTACCACGCCTGGCTAATTTTCTTTTTTTTAGAGATGGAGGTTTCCCTGTGTTGCCCAGGCTGGTCTCAAACTCCTGGGCTCAAGTAATCCTCCCACCTTGACCTCCCAGATTGGCGAGATTATAGGTGTGAGTCACTGCGCTCATCCATTTGTACCTTTAAACATCTTTTTACTTTACTTTCTGGGAAATTTTGTCAGTTTATCTAACACTTAGGTTTATTTTACAAATCTCTTCATGTTTTTACTTTTCAGCCTTCATTTTTCATGTTTGGGACTTTTCTAAAACATCCTGTGATCCTTGGTTGTCCATTTGTCTTTAAAAATTGGGCTCCGTATGTCCATCATAGTGCTATTCACAGTAGTGAAGACATGAGATCAACCCAGGTGCCCATCAGTGGTGGATTGGATAAAGAAAATGTGGTACATATTCACCATGGAATATTACACAGCTATAAAAAAGAACAAAATTATATCCTTTGCAGCAATATGGATGCAGCTGGAAACCATTATCCTCAGTGAATTAATGCAGAAACGGAAAACCACATAACACATGTTCTCACTTATAAATGGTAGCTAAACATTGGGTACACATGGTCATAAATATGGGAACAATAGACACCATTTTTACAGACAGTTTGTTGAAAAGAAAGCCAAAATTATATTAGATTCAACCATTTATATTGTTTTTCTCTTTTGGCATGATTTCTTTTGTTAATAAAATAATTTAGTATGAACTGTTCTCCCAAGAGATAACATATAGAAAAAACCTGATTCATCACTACTTCATGAAATGGCTTTTCATTACTTCCTCATATGATCATAAATCTGTAACTTTTTCTGTAGTTCTCAATTTTTAAATCAACCCCCGCCAAAACCCCAGTAAATTGTCTCTACCAATTAATGACTCAGAAAAAAGTTGGGTTCTGTGAAGCTAGTGCGAACTCTGTGTGCATGGGTGAGACTTATTACTGTGGAGTGAGCAGACATGGCGGGGGGCCTCTAATGTCAGCATCTTTTAGTCTTTCTTGTTGGACATCTGGATTCTTCTAATCTTTTAGCCTGTCTATAAGCATTCTGGGAGCTGAACTGAGGAAGAAGTCTCTATATTCAATCTGTAGACTTTTACTTATTTTCTTGATTTTAGTATTTTATCCCCACCCTCAACCGTAGTTTGGATTCTCCGTCGCAGAGAACCTGTCTTTGACTCTGCAGAAAATAAGCCAAAGTCATTTGCTGGAGTAGGAGAGGGGTGGTTGGCTGGCTGTGTAGAGTGTAGTAAAATATCTGGAGGTTCATTTTCTTAAATCTACTTTCAGTTATTCCTTGGTGTTCAGTTCCACCTTCAAACTTATTTCCAGAGATGTACCTGATGCCACCTATTCCTAAACCCTTTGAAGATTTTTGTTGTGTAAATCAGGTTGTTTTCTTGGCTTTTTCCACTTCTGGTTAGGGATTCAGATTTCTCAAGTTGGTTCATGTTCATCCATACACTTTCTAGCTTCCAAAGTTTTGTTGCTGTTGTCTTCATTCCCATTCCTTTTCTTCTTGTGGTTTATGCCTTAAAAATCCCTTTATGGTGTATTTCGTAGATTTTGAGAGAGTTTATAGTTAATGTATGCATTCAAGGTATCAGTTTTTATTTCTTAAAACCTATTATGGGCTGGGTGCAGTGGCTCACGCCTGTAATCCCAGCACTTTGGGAGGCCGAGGTGGGGATCACGAGGTCAGGAGATCTAGACCATCCTGGCTAACATGGTGAAACCCCATCTCTACTAAAAATACAAAAAATTAGCCAGGCGTGGTGGTACACGCCTGAAGTCCCAGCTACTGGGGAGGCTGAGGCAGGAGAATTGCTTGAACCCGGGAGGCGGAGCTTGCAGTTAGCCGAGATTGCGCCACTGAACTCCAGCCTGGGTGACAGAGCAAGACTCCGTCTCAAAAAACAAACAAACAAACAAACAAACAAAAAAACAAAAAAAAAGCCAATTATGGAAATTTCAAACATATGCAAAAGTAGAGAGAATAGTATTGTGAGTCCCCATGAATCCTTTTCTAAGCTCCAAGAACTATCAGTTGTCAACATATGGCCAATCTTTTATATAAATTCCCCTACCTCCTCTGGATTATTTTATAGCCAATCACAGACCTCACATTGTTTCATCTATAGATTATTCAGTGTGTCACATTAAAAGGTAAAGATTTTTTTCTAAAAGCATAACTGCAATAGCATTATCAAACCCAAAACAACCCTAATAAAGCCTTAATATCAAGTATCCTTTGAATGTTTAAATTTCCACAATTTTATCATAAACATTTTTTACAGTTGGTTTATTAAAATAAGTATCAGTATCCAAAGTTTATTAAAATAGTCAAAGATTCTAGTAGACACTTCACTGAAGAAGATCTACAAATGGCTAATAAACACATGAAAATATGCTCAACATAGTCATTAGACAAATGCAAATTAAAATCACAACAAGGGCCGGGCATGGTGGCTCACACCTGTTATCCTAGCATTTTGGGAGTCTGAGTCAGGTGGATTGCTTGAGCCCAGGAGTTCAAGACCAGCATGAACAACATAGCGAGACCTCATCTCTATTTTAAAAAATCACGAGATATAAACACCCTCTATATACTACACACTCTGCACACACATACACACACACACTCTCACTCATACTCTCACTTGTTTATAATTTAAAAGCTTAGCAATAATAAATTTTGGCATTGATATGGAGAACTTGGAACCTTCATTGCTGGTAAGAATATAAAATGGTGCAACCACTTTGAAAAACTGCTTTCACAGTTTCCTAAAGTTTAAACATAGACCTACTACTACATGATTCCACTTTTATATTCAAGAAGTTTTAGGAATGATCTATTGATAGACGCTACAAAATGAATAAACTTCAAAAACATTATGCTTCTTGCAAGGAGTCAGATGCAAGACTACATGTTGTGTGATTCCACTTAAGTGTAATGCCCATAAAAGGCACATCAATAAAAGCAGAAAGTGGATGAATGGTTTCCTATGGTGGGCACTGTCTTTTTAAATCTATAGGTTTCCCTTTCCCTTTTGTCTTTTGCTTTTTTCAACGAACACCCTATCTTTTGTCCTTGACTTTTTTTTGGCTCACCTAGTACTAACTTCTGTACTGCTTTCTCTCCACAGCCACTAAAGGAAGCTTTGCTGTCTCTGGTCACATCTCTTTATAGCTTGCTTATTCAACTGTTTAATTGGGTTGTGTAAAGGCTAAATCAGAAAATGTATGTGAATAATTTAGCATGATTTCTAGTACATAATCTGTTTAAATAATGGTATCTGGCATTAGGGTTCCCTGGAGAAATTGAAACAGAATACACACACATACACACACACCCACCCACACACCCCATCAGTGCGAGTGAGAAAGAGACTTATTTTAAGGAATAGGCTCATGTGATTATGGGAGCTGGCAAGTTCAAAATCTGTAAGGCAAGCTGGGAGCCTGGAAATTCAGGAAAGAGTTGATGTAGTCCTGTTTGAAACCTACAGCACATGCCAGGCAGACTGGAAAGCCAGGTAGAGTTTCAGTGTTGCAGTTGGGATGGGGAATTCCTTCCCCTTCTGGAATCCTTAGCCTTTGCTCTTAAGGTTTTGACTGAATGGATGAGCCCCACCTACATTAGGGAGGGTAATATAATTTACTAAAAGTCTACTGATTTAAATGTTAATTACATTAAAAAAAATACCCTCACAGCAACATGGAGACTGCGTTTGACCAAACAACTGGGCCCCATAGCCTAGCCAAGTCGACACACAAAATTAATCATCACGGTATCTATTATGATTATCTCTACAAGTTTGATATTCACTTAACTCTGAGTTAGTCAGTGACTATGCTTTTCATAGGACTAGGGGAGAAGAGCTCAAAGAAAGGACATGCAGCAGAAATCAGGCTCTCATGTGCCAGTCCAGTGGTTTCCAACCATGACAGTTCTCAGCCTGGAGTGCACATTGGAATCACCTGGGGAGGTTTTAAGCTGCTAGATGAATGGGCCCACCTGGAAGCTTGTTAAAATACAGTGCCAGCCCCGCTGTGAGTACGATTCTGGAAGAGCTAAAGATGTGCCACGATTCCAGCCGAATATTTAGGTTCTAGTTTTAATATGCTTGATAAGCTACTGAAATATCTTTCAAAAATATTTATTATTTATTAATTCTATTAATTGCTTTAGTTACTAGGTTTTCATCTTTTCACATGCCATGACATTTTGAAAAAATGAGCACAAACTTCTATTTCCCTTTGTTATTTCGGAAGGGAAATGTTGGTGTTTTGTTAAGTATTCTGCCTATAGTGTGGAATTTCTCAGCATTCAGACTCTCATGGATTTGGGGAAAATGAGTCTTTAAAATGTTCATAGATCTTCCCTAGTTGACATTTGCATTTAGAATTCATAGTGTTAGAAAAATGATCAGTGATTGATTTGGGATCTTTAAGCAAAAAGGTCTCTTGTAATAAGAAATACCCAAAGTCGGTGACATATATACAAAAAAGATGCATTTTTCTAAACCTGACTTCTTAGAGACATAAGTGTTCCTGGGTGCTCTGGATTATTGTAGACAAGAGCATGAAAGCCCAAGGTTAGCTCCCATACTTTGACATTTGTTAGGTTGGAGATCTTGGATAATTACGTTACTACTTACCTTTCGAGCGGTCAGTTTCTTTGTTTTTAAAACCAGGGTCACACACCCACTTCACATGTTTTGTCTTAGGGATGAAAACAAAGAGCTATACTATGTAAGATGCTTGGTACAGAGTGACTAATAGTGCTTCCTCCATAGAGTGAGTGTGAGTATGTGGCTGATGGGAGGATCTACTGGCAATGATTAAAACCAACATTCACTTCTCACCATGATAATTCTTGCACATAATTAGAAAGTAAATTCCTTTTTAATAAGTACATAAATTTTGTGTGAAAAATCTGTCTCTAGTTGTGTGTGTGTGTGTGTGTGTGTGTGTGTGTGTGTGTGTTTTGGCAAAGGTGAGCCATTTTTCCAGGGTTGGAATTTTAGGTTAAGAGATCAGATCTTGTACTCTCTGCTGAAACCACTGAGATACTGTTTTATCAAATTGTTATTATTTTCCCTTATGTAACCATACTTAAGACCTGGACTTCAAGCCTGTCCAATAATACATTTAGAATGAGGAAATTCTTCTTTGCTTGCCTTAATATCGCAAATTATTTTAGTGAGGCCCACAGACTGCCCTGCAAAAAGTGGTCAGGGGACTCTGATGTAGTAAATCCCATTTGTGTTAGTGAAAACAGTCTTTAATAAGTACTTACAGTCTGCAGTTTTAGTTGGCAGACTTTTTTTCTCTTTGCCTACATATTTCTATGCAGTACAGGTAAGGCACTTAAAAGTATATTTCTGGTAGTGGCTTTCTAAAGGAATATTAAGGGTCAGTGGCCCTTGCTACCTCCACTTGTTATTTTCTGTTCTGTCTGTTACTGGTTTTAGGTAAGGAACTGCCCACTTTGAGGAAGAACCCTTTTTGTTTATTACCTAGGGCAATACATATTTTGTCTGTGTGTGTATGAGTGTCTAACAAAAAGGCACTTTTCTGTGCCTTCCTTTGTGAAGCAACGTTAGGTCATTTTAGTTTCAAGGAATAGAGCCTTCATCTATTCATCTAAAGAAAAAAATATTTATTGTAAAGAGACATTTGGACTGGAACTGGAAGTTGTCTGGGTCTTATAAAGCTCTGGGAATTATTCCTCTCTTAGTTCCTCTCTCAGGTCATATAGCATGTAATAAATAGACAATCATTAATATTTGTGGAATTAACAAATTAATGGCTTTTCCATCTTGTTACTTCTTTGTCTCTTTCTATGTCTGCTTCAATTACACTTTCGTATTAACCAGTCTGTCTCTGTTTCTTGGATGAATTCCGAATGGAGCAGACATGCTGTTATTCACTATTTGAGCCCATGGTATTAGACTATGCCAAACTACAGAGAGATCATACTTGTTTTGTACTTACTTTGGGCTACTCAGTGACCACCATTCTGTACCTGGTTTTCTGGTCATGGAGGTTGTGTTAACCTAGGCCAAGATATTGGGAATAGTAGGCATGGGGACTAATCTGTCCACTACAGAAGTTTAACTGCAGCTTAAATTAACAAGGAAGTGGATTGGGAAAAAAAGAGGAAAAGAGAAATTAACATTGAGTGGCTATTCATTGTAGAATACATTGTTAGAA
Organism: Chlorocebus sabaeus; assembly: GCF_047675955.1. NCBI lineage: Eukaryota > Metazoa > Chordata > Mammalia > Primates > Cercopithecidae > Chlorocebus > Chlorocebus sabaeus. The sequence continues at coordinate 97,219,019 of NC_132914.1, read as the reverse complement.
CTTTAATGTATTATTTAACCTCTTATGAGTACTGTATCATAGGTTTAATGTTCTGATTTTAAATGTGGGAAAAGTCATCTTAGTGATATGCAATAATCTTCTGCAAAGTCACTCAGTAAGTATATGGTAGAGTCTGGGAAGTAAACCTAAATGTTTGCCTCCAAATGTCTCATATTATTCAACCATACTGATCCAGGAGTGCCCTATCCAATGCCAGTGGAAATATAATACAAGCTACATATATAATTTAAAATTCTGTAGTCACTACACTTTGAAACATGAAAAGAAACAGGTGATATTAATTTTAATAATGATTTTATTTAATCCAACCCATAGTCATTTCAACATGTATTCAGTATAAACAAATAATGAGAATTTTACATTCTTTATCTTGTACTAAGTATTGAAATAAGTATTGTATTTTACACTTGCAGCACTTCTTGATTTGGATTAGCCACGTTTGAAGTGCTCAGTAGCTACACGTGGCTCAGTGGTTACCATATTGGACAGTACGGGATTGCGGTATTAATACCTGTCTCACCATTTATTAGTGCTGCGATCTTCATTGAGCCTTTTGTTGTTTCAACTACTGAGCCATCAAGGAGGGCAGGATATTAATACCCCGCATATCTGCACTGTAGGATTCTGCATTAGATCATTTTTACAAGGCCAGGTTGAAAGATACAAGATAGCTTTCTGGGGATTTGCTTTGGCAAGTATCCATAATTGAGTTCCAACTAATTATTAATGTTGTGGTTGTTCTAGAGGAATTTTTACCATTATACTTAAGGTAATCTATAAGTCATGCTCTGAGTTTCTTAAATGTCACATCTGTAACATTTTTGATAGCATATATAAGAGGGAAAAAGGTTTGGTTCTTAAGTGCTTTTCTGCATGTAAGTCTGAATGTATGCCCAATAGTTAGTAGACTCATATGTATATGTATTGATTCTTCAACTAATTTGTTAATTTGACTTGTGGATATACAGTAGGTCTGTCACATCTTATTTTTGTCAGGTTCAATTAGTGTTAATGACTACAAATGAGTAAAAGTAGACAGGTATGTCAACCAAGGCATAATCTATTATTTATTATCTTTTGATGGACATTTGCTAAGAAACTTTGTTGATGATATGCATAGTATATACTGTTAAGTTATACACATACATACACATATGTGTATGTGTATATATACAGGGTGAGAAAGATAAAAACATTAAGATACATGTGTCTATACATATAAATAGTGAGAAAGATAAAGATATTAAGAAAGAATTAATACAATAGGAAATGCCTTTGTGTTTTTGCACATTTGTTTAAAAATGTGTACAGAATATTCACCAGTTTTCAGACACTTTGTACTGCTTGTGTTCTGATAACAGTTTCTTCCATCATGGAGCTTACCATTTTGTGAAAGAGAGAGACATCAAATACAATTATTTAAGTACAGATGTACTCACTAATCATCAGGGAAATGCAAATTAAAACTACAGTGAGATACCAACTTACCCCAGCCAGAATGCCTATTATTTAAGAGTCAAAAAACAAAGATGTTGGCGTGAATGTGTTGAAAAGGGAATGCTTGTGCATTGCTGGTGGGAATGTAAATGAGTACAAACTCTCTATAAAAAATAAAATACACCTGCATGCTTATGTTTATCACAGAACAATTCACAATTTAAAATATATGGAACCAACCTAAGTGTCCATCAACTGATGAATGGATAAAGGAAATGTGGTATATATACACCATGGAATACTACTCAACCACAAAACAAAGAATGAAATAATGTCCATTGTAGCAACTTGGATGGAACTGGGGGCCATTATTCTAAGTGAAGTAACACAGGAATGGAAAACCAAATACCATATGTTCTCATAAGTGGGAGCTAAGCTATGGGTACACAAAGGCATACAGAGTGATATAATGAACATCGAAGACTCAGAAATAGGGAGGGTAGAAGAGGGGTGAGGGATAAAAAAGCTACATATTGGATACAATGGACACTACTTGGGTGACAGGTACACTAAAACTTCAGACTTCACCACTACAAAATTCATCCAGGTAACCAAAAACTACTTGTACTCCTAAGCTATTGAAATAAACAAAAAGGCTGGGCACAGTGGCTCATGCCTGTAATCCCAGCACTTTGGGAGGTCGAGGCAGGCAGATCACGAGGTCAGGAGATCGAGATATCCTGGCTAACATGGTGAAAGCCCGTCTCTACTAAATATACAAAAAAAAAAAATGGTGGCGGATGCCTGTAGACCCAGCTACTTGGGAGGCTGAGGAAGAAGAATGTCGTGAACCCAGGAGGTGGAGCTTGCAGTGAGCCGAGATCGTGCCACTGCACTCCAGCCTGGGCGACTCTGTCTCAAAAAAGAAAAAAAAAAAAGATGTGAAAAGTATTATGAAGTAAGAGTACACTGTGCAGTAAAGGCATAGCTGAGGCCCTGATTTAAAATGTGAGTTAGGAGAAGCTTTTATGAAAAATTAATATTTAAGCTGAGACCTGAAAGTCAAATAACATTTACCCAAGCAAAGTAGGGAAGAGAGGGAGGGAAGAAATAGAATGTGAAAAGGTGGGATCTTGAAACCTTTAAAAAAACTTTTTAATAAAGACCTGTGAGATATAAATACTGTATTTTTCATTTTAAAAATTGGGGGAACCAAAGCTCTATATTAAGTGATTTGTCTTAAGATCTCATTAAATGGTAATGTGGGATCCTAAGTTGTTCTTTGTTTTTTTTTTTTTTAAATAGGTAAATCTTCTTTAAAATTTAAAAACATTAAAATACAATAAAATTTACTGTTTTTGGTGTATAGCCCTATGAGTTTGGACAAATATGTGATCTTGTAACCACCATCACAATGAACATACTAAAGAGTTCCATCATCCCTGAAAATGCCTTCAGTCTGCTCTTTTGTAGTCAACCCTTTCCCCACCTCTAATCCTTGACAACTTCTGGTCTTTTGTCTGTCCCTATTTTTTTTGCTTTTCCCAGAATGTCATATAAATGGAATCATATGGTATGTAGTGTTTTACATCTGTCATCTTTGACTTTACATAGTGCATTTGCGATTCACCCATGTTGTATGTATCAGTAGTTCATTTTTACGAGAGAGTGGTATTCTCTTGTATGAATGTGCCACAATTAGTTTTGTTCCATCCATTCACCAGTTTAAGGACATTTGCATTTTTGTTCATAAATAAAGCTACTGTAAATATTCATGTACAGGTGCTCTTGTGAAACAAATATTCATTCCTTTAAGGCAAATAACTAAGAGTGGAATTGCTGGGTCACATGTTAAATGAATGTTTACCTTTGTCAGAAACTGCCAAACTTTTCCAAGCTGGCTGTAATATTACATTCCCATCAGCAGTGTTTGAGAGTTCCAATAGCTCTGTATACTTGCTAGTACCTACAGTTGTCCATTTCTCCCCCATTCTAATAGGTGTGTAGTAGCATGTTCTTGTGGATTGTTATTTACAATTTCTAATGACTAATGACAGTGAGCATCTTTTCATGTACTTATTTACTATTAACTTGTAAAAGTAATTGTGGTTTTCAGCATTAAGAGTAATCACGAGGGGGGGCGGAGCAAGATGGCCGAATAGGAACAGCTCCAGTCTCCAACTCCCAGCGTGAGCGACACAGAAGACCGGTGATTTCTGCATTTTCAACTGAGGTACTGGGTTCATCTCACTAGGGAGTGCCGGACAATCGGTGCTGGTCAGCTGCTGCAGCCCGACAGCAAGAGCTGAAGCAGGGCGAGGTATCACCTCACCTGGGAAGTGCAAGGGGGAAGGGAATCCCTTTTCCTAGCCAGGGGAACTGAGACACACAACACCTGGAAAATCGGGTAACTCCCACCCCAATACTGCGCTTTAAGGAAACGGGCACACCAGGAGATTATATCCCACACCCATGGGAGGGTCCCACGCCCACGGAGCCTCCCTCATTGCTAGCACAGCAGTCTGTGATAAACCGGCAAGGCAGCAGTGAGGCTGGGGGAGGGGCGCCCGCCATTGCTGAGGCTTAAGTAGGTAAACAAAGCCACTGGGAAGCTCGAACTGGGTGGAGCTCACAGCAGCTCAAGGAAACCTGCCTGTCTCTGTAGACTCCACTTCTGGGGACAGGGCACAGTAAACAATAACAAACGCAGCAGAAACCTATGCAGACACAAACAACTCTGTCTGACAGCTTTGAAGAGAGCAGTGGATCTCCCAACAGGGAGGTTGAGATCTGAGAAGGGACAGACTGCCTGCTCAAGTGGGTCCCAGACCCCTGAGTAGCCTAACTGGGAGACATCTCCCACTAGGGGCAGTCTGACACCCCATACCTCACAGGGTGGAGTACACCCCTGAGAGGAAGCTTCCAAAGCAAGAATCAGACAGGTACACTCGCTGTTCAGCAATATTCCATCTTCTGCAGCCTCTGCTGCTGATACCCAGGCAAACAGGGTCTGGAGTGGACCTCAAGCAATCTCCAACAGACCTACAGCTGAGGGTCCTGACTGTTAGAAGGAAAACTATCAAACAGCAGACACCTACACCAAAACCCCATCAGTACGTCACCATCATCAAAGACCAGAGGCAGATAAAACCACAAAGATGGGGAAAAAGCAGGGCAGAAAAGCTGGAAATTCAAAAAATAAGAGCGCATCTCCCCCGGCAAAGGAGCGCAGCCCATTGCCAGCAACGGATCAAAGCTGGACGGAGAATGACTTTGACAAGATGAGAGAAGAAGGCTTCAGTCCATCAAACTTCTCAGAGCTAAAGGAGGAATTATGTACCCAGCGCAAAGAAACTAAAAATCTTGAAAAAAAAGTGGAAGAATTGATGGCTGGAGTAATTAATGCAGAGAAGGTCATAAACGAAATGAAAGAGATGAAAACCATGACACGAGAAATACGTGACAAATGCACAAGCTTCAGTAACCGACTCGATCAACTGGAAGAAAGAGTATCAGCGATTGAGGATCAAATGAATGAAATGAAGTGAGAAGAGAAACCAAAAGAAAAAAGAAGAAAAAGAAATGAACAAAGCCTGCAAGAAGTATGGGATTATGTAAAAAGACCAAATCTACGTCTGATTGGGGTGCCTGAAAGTGAGGGGGAAAATGGAACCAAGTTGGAAAACACTCTTCAGGATATCATCCAGGAGGACTTCCCCAACCTAGTAGGGCAGGCCAACATTCAAATCCAGGAAATACAGAGAACGCCACAAAGATACTCCTCGAGAAGAGCAACTCCAAGACACATAATTGCCAGATTCACCAAAGTTGAAATGAAGGAAAAAATCTTAAGGGCAGCCAGAGAGAAAGGTCGGGTTACTCACAAAGGGAAGCCCATCAGACTAACAGCAGATCTCTCGGCAGAAACTCTACAAGCCAGAAGAGAGTGGGGGCCAATATTCAACATTCTTAAGGAAAAGAATTTTAAACCCAGAATTTCATATCCAGCCAAACTAAGTTTCATAAGTGAAGGAGAAATAAAATCCTTTACAGATAAGCAAATGCTTAGAGATTTTGTCACCACTAGGCCTGCCTTACAAGAGACCCTGAAGGAAGCACTAAACATGGAAAGGAACAACCAGTACCAGCCATTGCAAAAACATGCCACAATGTAAAGACCATCAAGGCTAGGAAGAAACTGCATCAACTAACGAGCAAAATAACCAGTTAATATAATGGCAGGATCAAGTTCACACATAACAATCTTAACCTTAAATGTAAATGGACTAAATGCTCCAATTAAAAGACACAGACTGGCAAACTGGATAAAGAGTCAAGACCCATCAGTCTGCTGTATTCAGGAGACCCATCTCACATGCAGAGACATACATAGGCTCAAAATAAAGGGATGGAGGAAGATTTACCAAGCAAATGGAGAACAAAAAAAAGCAGGGGTTGCAATACTAGTCTCTGATAAAACAGACTTTAAACCATCAAAGATCAAAAGAGACAAAGAAGGCCATTACATAATGGTAAAGGGATCAATTCAACAGGAAGAGATAACTATCCTAAATATATATGCACCCAATACAGGAGCACTGAGATTCATAAAGCAAGTCCTTAGAGACTTACAAAGAGACTTAGACTCCCATACAATAATAATGGGAGACTTCAACACTCCACTGTCAACATTAGACAGATCAACGAGACAGAAAGTTAACAAGGATATCCAGGAATTGAACTCATCTCTGCAGCAAGCAGACCTAATAGACATCTATAGGACTCTCCACCCCAAATCAACAGAATATACATTCTTCTCAGCACCACATCGCACTTACTCCAAAATTGACCACATAATTGGAAGTAAAGCACTCCTCAGCAAATGTACAAGAACAGAAATTATAACAAACTGTCTTTCAGACCACAGTGCAATCAAACTAGAACTCAGGACTAAGAAAGTCAATCAAAACCGCTCAACTACATGGAAACTGAACAACCTGCTCCTGAATGACTACTGGGTACATAACGAAATGAAGGCAGAAATAAAGATGTTCTTTGAAACCAATGAGAACAAAGATACAACATACCAGAATCTCTGGGACACATTTAAAGCAGTGTGTAGAGGGAAATTTATAGCACTAAATGCCCACAAGAGAAAGCAGGAAAGATCTAAAATTGACACTCTAACATCGCAGTTAAAAGAACTAGAGAAGCAAGAGCAAACACATTCGAAAGCTAGCAGAAGGCAAGAAATAACTAAGATCAGAGCAGAACTGAAGGAGATAGAGACACAAAAAACCCTCCAAAAAATCAATGAATCCAGGAGTTGGTTTTTTGAAAAGATCAACAAATTTGACAGACTGCTAGCAAGACTAATAAAGAAGAAAAGAGAGAAGAATCAAATTGACACTATAAAAAATGATAAAGGGGATATAACCACCGACCCCACAGAAATACAGACTACCATCAGAGAATACTATAAACACCTCTATGCAAATAAACTGGAAAATCTAGAAGAAATGGATAATTTCCTGGACACTTATACTCTTCCAAGACTAAACCAGGAAGAAGTTGAATCCCTGAATAGACCAATAGCAGGCTCTGAAATTGAGGCAATAATTAATAGCCTACCAACCAAAAAAAGTCCAGGACCAGATGGATTCACAACTGAATTCTACCAGAGGTACAAGGAGGAGCTGGTACCATTCCTTCTGAAATTATTCCAAACAATAGAAAAAGAGGGAATCCTCCCTAACTCATTTTATGAGGCCAACATCATCCTGATACCAAAGCCTGGCAGAGACACAACAAAAAAAGAGAATTTTAGACCAATATCCCTGATGAACATCGATGCAAAAATCCTCAATAAAATACTGGCAAACCAGATTCAGCAACACATCAAAAAGCTTATCCACCATGATCAAGTGGGCTTCATCCCTGGGATGCAAGGCTGGTTCAACATTCGCAAATCAATAAACATAATCCAGCATATAAACAGAACCAAAGACAAGAACCACATGATTATCTCAATAGATGCAGTAAAGGCATTTGACAAAATTCAACAGCCGTTCATGCTAAAAACTCTCAATAAATTCGGTATTGATGGAACGTACCTCAAAATAATAAGAGCTATTTATGAGAAACCCACAGCCAATATCATACTGAATGGGCAAAAACTGGAAAAATTCCCTTTGAAAACTGGCACAAGACAGGGATGCCCTCTCTCACCACTCCTATTCAACATAGTGTTGGAAGTTCTGGCTAGGGCAATCAGGCAAGAGAAAGAAATCAAGGGTATTCAGTTAGGAAAAGAAGAAGTCAAATTGTCCCTCTTTGCAGATGACATGATTGTATATTTAGAAAACCCCATCGTCTCAGCCCAAAATCTCCTTAAGCTGATAAGCAACTTCAGCAAAGTCTCAGGATACAAAATTAATGTGCAAAAATCACAAGCATTCTTATACACCAGTAGCAGACAAACAGAGAGCCAAATCATGAATGAACTTCCATTCACAATTGCTTCAAAGAGAATAAAATACCTAGGAATCCAACTTACAAGGGATGTAAAGGACATCTTCAAGGAGAACTACAAACCACTGCTCAGTGAAATAAAAGAGGACACAAACAAATGGAAGAACATACCATGCTCATGGATAGGAAGAATCAATATCGTGAAAATGGCCATACTGCCCAAGGTTATTTATAGATTCAATGCCATCCCCATCAAGCTACCAACGAGTTTCTTCACAGAATTGGAAAAAACTGCTTTAAAGTTCATATGGAACCAAAAAAGAGCCCGCATCTCCAAGACAATCCTAAGTCAAAAGAACAAAGCTGGAGGCATCACGCTACCTGACTTCAAACTATACTACAAGGCTACAGTAACCAAAACAGCATGGTACTGGTACCAAAACAGAGATATAGACCAATGGAACAGAACAGAGTCCTCAGCAATAACACCACACGTCTACAGCCATCTGATCTTTGACAAACCTGAGAGAAACAAGAAATGGGGAAAGGATTCCCTATTTAATAAATGGTGCTGGGAAAATTGGCTAGCCATAAGTAGAAAGCTGAAACTGGATCCTTTCCTTACTCCTTATATGAAAATTAATTCAAGATGGATTAGAGACTTAAATTTTAGACCTAATACCATAAAAATCCTAGAGGAAAACCTAGGTAGAACCATTCAGGACATAGGCATGGGCAAAGACTTCATGTCTAAAACACCAAAAGCAACGGCAGCAAAAGCCAAAATTGACAAATGGGATCTCATTAAACTAAAGAGCTTCTGCACAGCAAAAGAAACTACCATCAGAGTGAACAGGCAACCTACAGAATGGGAGAAAATTTTTGCAATCTACTCATCTGACAAAGGGCTAATATCCAGAACCTACAAAGAACTCAAACAAATTTACAAGAAAAAAACAAACAACCCCATCCAAAAGTGGGCAAAGGATATGAAGAGACATTTCTCAAAAGAAGACATTCATACAGCCAACAGACACATGAAAAAATGCTCATCATCACTGGCCATCAGAGAAATGCAAATCAAAACCACAATGAGATACCATCTCACACCAGTTAGAATGGCGATCATTCAAAAGTCAGGAAACAACAGGTGCTGGAGAGGATGTGGAGAAATAGGAACACTTTTACACTGTTGGTGGGATTGTAAACTAGTTCAACCATTATGGAAAACAGTATGGTGATTCCTGAAGGATCTAGAACTAGAAGTACCATATGACCCAGCCATCCCATTACTGGGTATATACCCAAAGGATTATAAATCATGCTGCTATAAAGACACATGCACACGTATGTTTATTGCGGCACTATTCACAATATCAAAGACTTGGAATCAACCCAAATGTCCATCAGAGACAGACTGGATTAAGAAAATGTGGCACATATACACCATGGAATACTATGCAGCCATAAAAAAGGATGAGTTTGTGTCCTTTGTAGGGACATGGATGCAGCTGGAAACCATCATTCTTAGCAAACTATCACAAGAACAGAAAACCAAACACCGCATGTTCTCACTCATAGGTGGGAACTGAACAATGAGATCACTTGGACTCGGGAAGGGGAACATCACACACTGGGGCCTATCATGGGGAGGGGAGAGGGGGGAGGGATTGCACTGGGAGTTATACCTGATGTAAATGACGAGTTGAGGGGTGCTGACGAGTTGATGGCTGCAGCACACCAACATGGCGCAAGTACACATATGTAACAAACCTGCACGCTATGCACATGTACCCTAGAACTCGAAGTATAAAAAAAAAAAAAAAAAGAGTAATCACAAAAACTGCAATTACTTTTGCACCAACCTAATATCTATGTATCTTCTTTGGTGAAGTTTTCTTTCAAATAATTTATTTATTTTTTAAATGAGTTGTTTGTTTTCGTAAGTTTGGGGAGTTTTCATATAGTCAGATACAAATCTTTTTGATATATGATTTGCAGATTTTTTTTTTTTTTGAGACATTCTCACTCTGTCACCCAGGCTGGAGTGCAGTGGTGCGATCTCAGCTCACTGCAACCTCTGCCACCCAGGTTCAAGCGATTCTCCTGCCTTAGCCTCCCGAGTAGCTGGGATTACAGACACCTGCCAATGCGCCTGGCTAATTTTTGTAGTTTTAGTAGAGGCGGGGTTTCACCATGTTGGCCAGGCTGGTCGTGAACTCTTGACCTCGTGATCCGCCCGCCTCAGCCTCACAAAGTGCTGGGATTACAGGTGTGAGCCACTGTACCCGGGCGATTTGCAGATTTTCCCCCCAGTCTATGCCCTATCTTTTCATGGTCTTTACAGGGTCTTTGGCTGAGCAAGAGTTTTACTTTGATGATGTCCAATTTAATCAAAAATTTTAAAAAATGAATCATGCTTTTGGTGTTGTATCATTTCCTAAACCAATGTTACTAAGATTTTTTTCAATTATTACTCAAAAAACTATATTTAATGTTTTAAATTCGTTTTATGTTTTATGTTTATGTCTATGATCTCTTTTGAGATAAGTTCTGTATAAAGCGTGAGGTTCTTTTTTTGTTTGTTTGTTTTTGCTTTGAAACATCCGTTTGTTAAAAGACTATCATATCTCCATTGAATTGCCTTTGTACCCTCGTTAAAAACACGTTGATTATTTTTTTGTAGGCCTAGTTTTGGACTCTGTTTACACATTGAAAATCTCATCAGACAATGCTCTATTTTTTGCTCGTAACTGTCAAACATACTCTAAATGACTCAAGATGAAAGGATAGTGTATTATATTTACCCAGAAATTTACCATTCCTGTTGGTCTTTCTTCATTTCTGATGTTCTAAATTTGCATATGGCATCATCATCTTCTGTCTGAAGAACTTCCTTTTAGTCATTCTTGTAGAAAAGTCTGTTGCTAATGAAAATACTCTTAGTGTTTCTTCATGTAAGAATGTCTTTATCTAATTGTTGTTCCTGAAGGATATTTTTGCTAGATACAGAATTCTGGTTTCATGGTCCCTTTTTCTCAGTGCTTTAAAAATGAGTACATTTCCTTCTGGCCTCCATGACTTCTTTTTTTTAAAAAATTATTTTTCTTCTTATTATTTCAATAGTTTTTGGAGAACAGGTGGTGTTTGGTTACATGGATAAATTCTTTATGTGTGACTTCTGAGATTTTAGTGCACCCATCACCCGAGCAGTGTACACTGCACCCATTGCATTGTCTTTTATTCCTTACCCCCTTCCCCACCCTTTCCCCCAAGTCTCTATAGTCCATTATGTCATTCTTATTCCTTTGTGTCCTCATAGCTTAGCTCCCACTTTTGATGAGGGTTCCTCAGACTTTGAAATCATTGCTTCCTTGTAAGTAATGCATCATTTTTCTTTGGTTACTTTCCAATGTTATTTTCTGTAATTTTTGGAAGTTTGATTATCATATGTCTAGGTATGGATATTTTGGGGATTTATTCTTTTTGGAGTTCACCGAACTTTTTGAATTTCTGGGTTTATGTCATTTGGCAGATGTGGCAGTTTTTAGCCATTATATATATATATATTTTTTGTACTATACTCTCTTTTCTCTCCTTCTGGGACTGGGATGATATACATACTAGGCATTGTGATATTGTTCTACAGGTCCTGAGGTTCTATTTATTTTTTAAAGTATTTTTCTCTATGTTGTTTAGATAGGATAATTTATACTGATCTGTTTTCAAGTTCATTATACTTTCCTCTGTCATTTTTATTCTGTTACAGATCTCATTCAGTGAGTTTTTAAAGTTTTGCTATTGCATTTTTCAGTTCTAAATTTTCCATTTGGTTCTTCTTCACATCTTCTATTTCCTTGCTGAAAGTTTCTATTTATTTCAAGAGTGTTTTTAATAGCTGCTTTGACATCTTTTTCAGGTAATTCTAACATATGTATCATCTTGGCATTGATGTCTGTGAAATTTCTTCCTCTATGTAATTTGAAATTTTTCTGGCTCTTTGTAATGCTGAGTAATTTTGTATTATCTTCTGAACATTTTGAATATCATATTATGAGACTCTGGGTCTTATTTACATCCTATGGTGAATGTTGACATTTTTATTTTAGCATGCAAGCAACCCAGAGAATTCAGGTTGTAAGCTCTGACCAGCCTTCAGTGGCTGGTGGTTTCAGTGTCAATTCCATTTTCAAAGGCTCTGTGATGCTATTTTGCTCTGTCCCACATATTTGCAACCAAGCAGCCAGTCTGAGATCTGGGTAGTGCTCAGTAGTTTAGTTCATTTCTCAAGTCTTTGTTATGGTGTTGAAGATCATATATGTGTATGCACAGCTCAGGATGGGCTCATATCCCAACCCTTTCTCCACAATATCCCCAGTATTTTTTGGTTCCTTGGCCAGAAACTGGAGTTTTAGTTCTCCTGCTCTGCCACACACATCCTGTAGTTGTACTCCTGTTTAGGTTCAAGAGGTAGGTAAAAAGAGATAGAGAGAAAAAGCAGTAGGAGTTTGCCTCTCTCTTGTGGACCACACTTCTATCCAAGTTTCAGGCACCTGTGAGTCACCCCGTTGCTTGCCATTGTTGCTGCCTCCACTGCCACAGAATGGCCTGGAGACTGAGGCACGAAAGAGAGAAAATATAATAATGATGATACAAGAGAAAAAGTCGGAATTTCCCCCACTCTCTCTGAGTGTTAGAAATCTCTTTCTTTTCCCACCGGTTGAGCCAGAGCTAGAGGACTTCTCTGGAAATCTCTCTGTTTGTATGCTGTTGTCTGCTCCTGGTTTTGGTGTACCAGGTGTAGACACCAGGCTGGGGGATACTGAAGGAAAAATAAGAAACGTACTGCTGATACTTTGAATTCTGGTCTTCTCCAATCCGTCTGCAATTATTTACTCTTTGGAGCCCTCAAATAGCTGTTCAGTGCATTCTGTCCAGGTTTTTCCATCTTTCCCAAAACTAGCACCCACAGGACACTTTTTGTTAAATTCTGGCTGAGGGTTCTAGTGGAGAAAAATAATCACCAAATTATGTATTCCTGCTCCATTTTAGCTTTCACTTGTTATGACTAATTGCTTAGTTAATTAAGAACTTCTGTCTTGATGGGGCTCTTGGCAGAGGAAGGTGAGTTTTCAGTTTCACAAATCTTTCAATCCATGCAAAGAAGATAGACTTAGAAAACACATTTCCCTGCAATAAGGGATATAATCAGAGTGAATGATTTGGGAGCAATAGGCCTAAAAACTGCATGATATTTTTATGTTTTGTGTCCTTTATTCATTATGGAAATGAGCATCACATGCATACAACTGTTCTATACTACTACCTGTACATAGAAGGCAGTTAAATGGAGAAATAATTTGGTTCAAATTTTGCAGTGTCATTTTGAAATCTTCGTTTAAGTTAGTCTGTGGTACTGAATATAACTTAACTGGCGTTCCATAAGAGAGCTAGAGAGAACCTGGGGAGTCAAATTTGAGTGATGTTATCCTTGGGCTGTGTGTTGTAAGTGGTTAAGATCAAAGACGATAGAACCAGACTTCTTCAAATTGAATCCCTGTTATCTACTTTTGGCCATGTGACCTTGGGCAAATTATTTAACCTGTTCATCTATCAGTTTTATCTTTTCTAAAATTGGCACGGTGATATCCCTACCTCATAGCATTGTTTTCAGGATTCAGTAAGTTAATATCTGTAAGGCACTTAGTGCGTATTACTCTCACTACTTTGGAAAATTTGATCTGTTGGAGTTAATAATAGTAGTTTGCATATATTGAATACTTGTGTGCCAGGCATTTTGTTCACTTAATCCTCATCATCACTCTACATTTTTTCAGGTTAAGAGATATAAAGAGAGTATGTGCAAGATTATGCATCTTGTAAAGTGGTAGAGATGGGATTTAAGGCTAGGCAATCTGGCCTCAGAGCTCATGCTCTTAGCTGCTATGTCATATTACCATTGGGGATAACCATCAATATAATGGCCATTCTAATCTGGTGGTGTATGGTCACCGACACTATCTGTTGTTAATGGGTACAGTTTTGCTCTGGAGCATATTTTATTCATATCTATCAATGTTTTTGAGTTTTAAATTCATAATTAGAGACGTACCTGTTTCAAAATGGCAGAAAAAGTACTTGTTTACTAGAAATCTCTTAAAACAAATAAACAAACAAAAGCAATAGATACTTTCCATCTTTAGGAAAACTAGATTTCTCTAACCTTCATCTATAGTATAGGAAAACTGAAAGCATGTGGAAGAATTGTAGATAACTTAGCAACAAGAATGTAAAATCTCATTATCTGCAGAGGGACATACCAATGATAAACAAACTGGCTCATCCTGCAGAATCTGAGATAGGCTGAAGAATCAGAAATCCGGTATGATGGAAGTTGGAGTGTGATTGTGAGGGAGAGATGACGTGGGTGGGATACAAACAAAAGAATTGTTTAAAATTAATTATATTTTTCAGTCATCCCTACTAGGCACTAACAACTGCCACTTCCCTGTTTCTGCTGCATATGGAATGTATAATCTGTGAAGAACTGTACCTGAGAGACTGTGAAGAGGGGAGGATAGGAGTGAGGGGAATTAAGTGATCTGCATAATTGTGAGACTTCTAGCTGCCTTCCTGTGCTGAGTTCTACAACAGTAGCAGCAAGGCTTGTAACTGCCTTTCTCTCTTAACACCTTCTCAGATGGGTGATCCTTCTCTGAAGGGATATCATGCTTCAGAGAAAATCTCTGTAGATACTGACACGTGGGCTTCCCTGATGAGAAAACTAACGGGCTTCCTGACTGTCCTTCAGTAAAGCTTACTATTCATTAAGCTTTGGCCACATACACACAGCTTCCAGTCACCCTTCTAGTACCTCATTCTTAGATATGACACAGGATCAATTATCACCAGTCAATTAAGGGGAAACTCCAACAGGAAAAGAGAGATCAAAACTAACAAAGACATAAACAATAACAATAACAAAATAAAGCTCAGAAGAAAGACTGTCAGGAAAAAGAAGGAAACTTCAAGAAATTATAATCAGTAACCTCAGAAAGATGAGAAGATTTTGCACCCATAAAATAAAAATATAATACTATAGACAAGGAAGAATAAGAGAGTAAGAAAGCACTTAAGAAATAAAATATTCAACAAAAGGATTAAATGCAGATGAGGAAATCTCCTAAAAAAGAAATAAAAAATAATACCGATGTAACAAACCTGCACATTCAGCACATGTATCCCAGAACTGAAAATAAAATAAAAAAGAAGTGAAAGATAATGAGATGGGAAATAGGAGAAAAAGATAGATGATCAGTATCAGAAGTTCAACCTTTGACTTTTAGGAGCTCTCCAGAGAGAATGAAAAAACAAAAAGGATGAAACTATCAACTAAATTTTAAAAGGAAAATTGCTAGGACTGAAAATATGTGTTTCAAACTTAGAAGGACTCACAGAGTGCCCAGCACAAAAGATTTTTGAAAAGACCCACACCAAAGCACATTGTAATGTTATCTCATATTCTAGTTTGTCTCTGTCAGCCCTTGCTTTTCTTCATTGTAGAGGCTGGAAAGCTAAAAGCTTGCTTTTTTCAGTTCCTTTGTAGTTAGGTATGGCCAAGTGTGGTAAAGTGCTGGCCCGTAAAATATAAGTGGAAATCTGTTGAATCTCCCCTTTCCCTTCTACTTTTTCTCGTTTGAAACCTGAACAAGATGTCTGGAGCTACAGTATTTTGCAACCATGAGAATGACAGAGTTCTCAGCTCTGATATACCTGAACTGCTGAATCAATTTCAGCAACTACCCATCTCTGGATTTCCTGTTATATTGGGGGTGCGAGGTTGTCTGTTTGTTGTTGTTTGTTTGTTTTGAGACAAAGTCTCATTCTGTCACCGAGGCTGGAGTGCAGTGGAGCGATCTCACTGCAACCTCCACTTCCTGGGCTCAAATGATTTTCGGCCTTAACCTTCCATGTAGCTGGGACTACAGGAGCAAGCCGCCAATGTCTGGCTAATTTTTGTATTTTTGGTAGAGATGGGGTTTCACCATGTTGCCCAGGCTGGTCTCAAACTCCTGTGCTCAAAGCAGATCCACTCACCTTGGTCTCCCAAAGAGCTGGGATTACAGGTGTGAGTTACTGCACCTGGTCAGGATCCCTATTTGGCTAAGTTATAACTTGTTGGATTTTCTTTTACCTCAACTAAACACAATCCTAACTCATACTTTGAGAAGCCGAAAAGCCCCACAAATCAATGCTAGAAGCTAGAAGATAATAATTCTGAAGAAAAGTAATTTTCAACCTTGAGCTGTTTACATTCTTAAAATATTAGTCAAGGATGACTGACAAAGATATGAAAATTTAAAAAAGTATTTACCTCTGATGCATTCTTTCTCAGGAAGCTAATAGAATGTGTGTTCTATCAAAGTGAGATTGTTAGAGCCTATGTTTCCTAGATTTGGAGGCTTCCTCTTTCTTGGTTTACACCATAGACAGAAGGAATTCCTAGGACAGGCCAAGAGGTGAGTACAGGAGCAGATTTCTAGGGAGCATAACCATGGGGAAAAATAGATTATCTGATAGGTTTGACTATACAAAAAATGGTATTTAGAAATGACTTTAGAGCCATTGGAATGTGGCAGAAGATTTAACCAGAGAGCAGAAAAGAACAATCAAGTACATGCAAATCAACATTAGAAAAAAGAAAAGGTATCCCAGAGAGGAAATATAGTCAAAGCATAATACCTTAATCAGCAAGCAATATTTACTTAGTCATTATAACTACAATTATGGATATAGCCCCAAATTATGTTTCAGCCATATTGGGGGACTGGGGTGGGGGGCATGAAGTGAGTATGAGGTGAAAGTCCTTATACTGAGTAGGATACCAGTATATCAGTATAGACACACATGATTTAGAAGTATGGAGCTGAATGCCAGAAGCAGCAGCTAAACCAATTTAACATGGTTGCATCTGGCACTGAGAGAACCTTGATGGTGGTGTAACCAGCAGAAGGGTTGCCACAGGACTGCTGTGTTTCAAGTCTTTTCGCACCATCTGACTATGTGCATGTATTACTTTGATAAAAATAATTAAGGAAAAAAGCTCAGAAGTAAAGGAACTCATGCTTTTTATGCTTGTACTTTCCCACACATACAGTGTTCTTTGCACAGTTTCTTTCCTCTCTCTCTCTCTCTCTTTTTTTTTTTTTTTCGAGATTCTGTCTCATCTGTTGCCCAGTCTGGAATGTAGTGGCGTGATTTCGGCTCACTGCAACTTCCACCTCCTGGGTTTAAGTGATTCTCCTTCCTCAGCCTCTTGAGTAGCTGGGATTACAGGCACGCCACCATCCTGGCTAATTTTTTTGTATATATATATTTTTAGTAGAGATGGGGTTTCACCATGTTGGCCAGGCTGGTTTTGAACTTCTAACCTCAAATGATCCGCCTGCCTCAGCCTCCCAAAGTGCTAGGATTACAGGTGTGAGCCACTGAACCTGGCCTCTTTCTTCTTTCTTAAGTTCTCTTCTTTTTATGTTCCTGGGGAAAATCCTACTCATTTTATATGATTTGGCTGATGTGAAGCCACCATGATCTTCCTAAGCAGAGAGGGTCTTACTTTTGGGCGCTGCACAACTTTGTGCAATTTTCTGTTGTATCATTTATCTTTTGGGGATTGTTTATTTTCATACTTATCTCTCTTCCAGGACCATGTTAGGGCGTTGTGTTTTTAATTTTTACCTTTTCTGCAGCACTTAGCATAGTGCCTAATCATAGTAAATATTCCGTAAAAGTTGAATGAAGGAATGGATGTTTGATATAGAGTTAGGACACCTGTGTCCAGGTCTGGCTTTGCTTTTCCTTTTGCCCCCTACCTCAATCAAAGCAGTTTACTTATTGCTGTCTTGGATTCCTCTTGGAAAAACTGGACTGATGAACTTCAGAGTCCCTAAGAAATTTAAATGTATGATTCTTTTACATTACACCTTAAAATCCATGTATAATGCAACTGCTTCCTGCATCTTGATGCTTCCTAGCCCTTACTTCAGCTTATTAATTATTTTCTGTTTTCATATAAAAAAATCTATTTTGTTGATAGACTGTAAGCTTCCAAAAGGCAAGGACATGTCTGTCCCATTCAGCATTGTTTCTCAGTGCTTGCTAGAGAGCTTTGCATGTGGAGACACACAGTAAACATCTGCTGAATAGATCTTGATTATAATTTTATGGATGCCCCCCAGAGTCCCATTGTTCTTCCAGACATTTCAGGAAAATATCTTTAAGTCAAAATCCAATCACTGAAATTTGCATATAGTCTGTGTCAGCTATTATGTAATATCACTTCTGTCTGCATCCTTGGAATGGTTTTCCATTTCCTGTGTATTCAGTGCTATTCCACTCCTTTAATTACTTCTTCAAAATTTCTTTCTTTCTTGGGGGCTTTCTGAGTTAATCTTTTCTTCTAAGTCTCAGCAACTTAGTGTACAAGCGCTGTGGTTTATATAAGACTTTTTATTTTTTCTAAGTTAAACTGTAAATGATTTGGGGCACAATTTTTGTGGCTTGATAAAGCACTCTATACATTTTAATGAGTTAAATCTAAATGATTCAAATCTACAAGTTGGCTTTCCCTTGAATACATGCAAGTAAAAAAGTTAAGGACTTGGCAAAATTTATTTTAGATTTTGCCAAATCCAACATTTTGAAATGCAATTTAAATGTTTAACCAAATCCCAAACATCACTGCATTTATTCTTTTCAGACTAGAAGTTGCAGTTTTCTAAGAGCCCAAGTCAAGGCATCTTTCTGAACTATTTGGTATCTTCTAAAGGATTCTCAGCCTTTAAAATAGTCTCTTTATGTAGCAACTTCATGCAGCAACTTTATTCATCCATCTGCCTCTCCCCCTTCTGTCTACCTCTCTACCCCAAGGCCAGGAGAGGCTAAATTATTTAGGCTATAGTTGATCCAAGGGAATGTGATGAAGCAGGAATGGATCTCACCTATGCTGAGTTCTTGCTATAATATGTGCTTCAAAGTAGACACATGTCAAGTATTTGCAATGTATTCAGCATTGTGTCAAGTGCTTTATGTGTATTTTGAGCCTCACACCACTCTTGTGATGTAAGTTTTATTTTTACCATTTTATTGAAAAGGAAAGTGAAACTCTCTGAGGAATAAGCAAATTGTCCAGTTATAAAACTCGTAAGTTTAGAGCTAGCAGTTGACACCAGGCCTGTCTGGAGCAACATATGTCCCACCTTCCTTGCATATCTAATACTCCCTGAGAACTTCAATAGCAGCATCTGTATGTCAGTATTATTTGAATTCAGGCTTTGTTTATAGTTGATGATGTCAGAGATTTCTCTTGATCTTAGCTATGCCTTTTTTAGTTTGATAAAGACTGATATTTCATTAATATGGAGCTGAGAGTATTTGTAAATATATTGAAATGAGAGAATCTGGAATCCAAAAGATTTTGACAGCATTCAATGAAAAACTAAATTTCAGAGGATAAAATTTAGTAGGAAAAAATGTTAGGTATTATGTGCAGGCCTCCCCCAAGACAATTGCACAAATACAGAATTGGTGAGATGTAACAGTTCTTGTGGGAAGTTTTTTGGGATTTTATTATGGTAGACTCAATATAAGCAGTGATGTGGCTTAGGTTTCTCTTTGGTTGCAGTAAAAGAATTACATTAGAGAGGTGACATTTCAGTTTATTTATTCTATATTATGGTCAAATTGCATTGGTCTGATTGCATGGGTCCATGTGACCTAGAAACAGTTTTAAGAATTATTTGGACATAATAAAGTGAGGTTAGACTGGCATATCCACAAAGGTGTGTAGTGTTTTATATATATGTGTGTGTGTGTATATATATATATGAGAGAGAGAGATATTGATTGATTGATTGATTTTAAGGAATTGGCTCACAAGATTATGGAGATTTGGCGAGTCCAAAATCTGCAGAGCATACCAGCATGCAGGAGATTCAGGGTAGAGTTGCAGTTCCAGTCCAAAGGTAGTCTGCTAGTAAAATTCCCTCTTCCTTCTCTTCCTTCAGGGTGGTCAGTCTGTTAAGACCTTCAACTGATTGAACGAGGCCTACCTAGGTTACAAAGGGCAATCTGCTTTACTTAAAATCTACTGATTTAAGTGTTATTATCGTTTAAAAATTGCCACCACGGAATCTTTGATCAAATATCTGGGTACTGTGGCCTAGCCCAGTTAACACATAAAATTAACCATCACAATAACAGAGATTTGAATGAATACATTGATGATTAAAGAGAATGGTCTGTAAATAGTTAAAGGAGATGGGTATGTCTAACTGGAGAAGAGAAGACTCAGAATAAAATAATGGCTATCTTTAAATACTTGAAGGACTTGGAGCTACTAGGTAGAGCTGAGGGTAGGGGATGAGCCTTTAAGCAGTAAACAAAGGGATAGGTAGAAAGTTGATATATGGAGCAATTAAACTCTCTTCCTGTTCCTTTGCACAGCATCATCAACTAGACAGCACTTTCTAGGTTAGGAGAAAAATGTATTCTTCTCTGGAAGAATCGAATGGCTCCAAAGAAGACTTCATATACTGGTATCGGGAAGTCCCCCAATACAAGGTTACTTCCTAACATGATCACTGAAAAGTGAAGACCTTATGTCAATAGTTTTCCTTATACTCACAGGTTTGTAATCAGCAATTTAGTGTTTTACTTTAAAAAATGAACAAATGGGCAAAGATCATGGTGATAGTAATAATAGCTTAACATTTAGACGCAGTGCTAAATGATTTACTTGTATTATTGCATTTAATCCTCACAGTAGCCCTACGAGGTAGATATTAGTAACATCATCCCCATTCTCCAGATGTGGAAATTGAAGCACAGGTTAAGAAATTTGCCCAAGGTCACAAAATTTTGGTTGTGATTAAGTTAAGATTTGAACTATGACACACTGACTAACAAAGAATATAAATTTAGGGGTTCTAGGGACAAAACTTCATTTTATAATGTGTCTAGTGTTGGAAACATTTGAGAATAAGACCCTCATCATTTTATTTTAAAATATTTATTTAGGATTGGTGTATCTATATAATTTCCCTAAAGAGATAGTTTTCATTGTAAACCTAACATATAGATTATAAGGAGAAGAGGCAACATTTACTGAATATGTTTGTCTAGTGATCATTCTTTTCAGACTAGGGCACTAATTTCTAATCTGGGACCTGTGAATATAAAAGGGTACACAAAAACAATAAGAATCTTTAAAATTGTTTTTAGCATTTCAGAAAGCTTAATGAAATTACATACTTACCTTTACTAAGGCTGTATAGATAAACTAAAGCATCAGGTTTTTGTTGTCTAAATATCAAGTCCTTGTTTTATCACTGGGTAGTGTTTGTGCCAGTAAGAAATGATTTCTGGTTCCTGGATGGGCGTTTCTGATATTTGTTTCACATTGGTGATTTTCTCTCATTTTTCCCCCCGATTAAAAAATTGAAGTATATCATACATACAGAAAAGGGCACTGACTGTAAGTATACAGCTTTACGAATTATTATGAAGCAAAAAACCCATGCGAGTACCACCTAGAATAAGAAATAGAACATTACCAGTACTCAGAAACACCCTCATGCTTCTTTCTAATTGGTAGTACACACACACATGCACATACATACACATTTTGTTATACCTAAAAATGGCATTGCTAGGTTATGCATTTTTTTTTCCAGAATGACTGTAAAAAATTTATACTCCGCCTGAAAATACATGAGTAGTTCTTATCCAAAACATTTGGTATTGATAATCTTTTTAATTTTAGCCATCCTAGTACATATGTTTTTTCCCATCTGTGGCTTGCCTTATTACTTTCTAATGTTGTCGTTGACGAATAATAGTTGTTAATTTTAACTAATGCAAATTATCGATCTTTTCGTTTGTAGTTAGTGTTTTTTGTATTCAATTTAAGAAATTTTTGGAAGTCCTATTTCTGTCAGACAAGAGAAAGAAATACAAGGTATCCAAATAGGAAAAAAGAAAGTCAAACTGTCTCTCCTTGCTGCTGATATGATTCTATACCTAGAACTTTGCAAGACTGCACCAAGGCTCCTGGAACTAATAAATGACTTCATTATAGTTTTGGGATATGAAATCAATGTGGAAAGATCAGGAACATTTCTATACACCAATAATGTACAAGTTGAGGGCCAAATCAAGAACACAATTACACTTACAATAGCCACACACACAAAAATAAAATACCTAGGAATACTTCCAGCCAAGGAGGTGAAATATTTCTACAAGGAGAACTACTAAACACGCTGAAAGAAATAGATGACACAAACATTGGAAAAACATTCCATTGCTCATGGATTGGAAAAATCAATATTATTAAAATGGAAAAATCAACATTATTGATTGGAAAAATCAGTATTATTAAAATGGCCATACTTCCCAAAGCAATCTACAGATTCAGTGCTATTCCTATCAAACTGTCAATGTCATTTTTCACAGAATTAGAAAAGACTATTCTAAAATTCATGTGGAACCAGAAAAAGAGCCCAAATAGCCAAAGCAATCCTAAGCAAACAGAACAAAGCCAGAGGTATCACATTATTGGATTTCACACTATACCGTAAGTCTACAGTAACCAAGACAGCATGATACTAGAACAAAAACAGACACATAGACCAATGGGACAGAATAGAGAACCCAGAAATAAAGCCACACACCTACAACCATCTGATCTTCAACAAAAATAAGCAATGGGAAAAGGACTCCTTATTCAATAAATAGTGCTATTTATAAATAAATAGTGCTAGCCATATTGAATAGTGCTATTCAATAAATAGTGCTAGCCAGGGATAGCTGGCTAGCCATATGCAGAAGAATGAAACTGGACCCCTACCTTTCACCATATACAAAAGTTAAGACAGATGAAAAGATTTAAATGTAAGACCTCAAACTATTAAAATATTAGAAGAAAACATTGGAAACACTATTCTGGCCATTGACCTTGGGAAAGAATTTATGACTAAGTCTCAAAAGCAATTGCAACAAAAATAAAAATGGACAAGTAGGACCTAATTTAATTAAGCTAAAGAGCTTCTGCACAGCAAGAGAAACTATCAACAGAGTAAACAGACAACCTATGGAGTGGGAGAAAACATTCACAAGCTATACATCTGACAAATGTTTAATATCCAGAATCTATAAAGAACTTAAACATTTCAAAAAGCAAAAACCAAGTATCCCTTCTAAAAAGTGAGCAAAATATAAGAACAGACAATTCTCAAAAGAAGACATTCAAGTGACCAACAAGTGTATGAAAAATGCTCAAATAACTAATCACCAGAGAAATTCAAATCAAAACCACAATGAGATACCATCTCTCAGAATGGCTGTTATTAAGAAGTCAAACAAACAAACAAACAAACAAACAAAAAACCAACAGATGCTGGCAAGGCTGTGGAGAAAAGGGAACACTTATATACTGTTGGCAGGAATATAAATTAGTTCAACGATCATGGAGATGGGAGATTTCTCAAATATCTTAGAACTATCATTTGACTCAACAATCACATTACTGGGTATATATCCAAAAGAAAATAAATTGTTCTACCAAAAAGAATATGCAATCGTATGTTCATTTCAGTACTATTCACAATAACAAAGTCATGGAATCAGCTGAGTTGCCTGTCAATGGTGGATTGGATAAAGAAAATGTAGTACATATATACAGTTGAATATTATACAGCCATGAAAAAATTGAAATCATGTCCTTCACAGCAACATGGGTGTGGCTGGGGGACATTATCCTAAGTGAATTAATGCAGGAGCAGAAAACCAAATACCACAGGTTCTCACTTATAGGTGGGAGCGAAACATTGGGTACTGATGGATGTAGAGATTGCAACAATAGAAACTGGGACTACTAGAAAGGGGAGTGATGGGGGAGCAAGAGTTGAAGAACTGTCGAATACTATGCTCACTACCTGAGTGATAGGATCAGTTGTACCCTAATTCGCAGCATCACACAATATATTCATGTAACAAATCTGTACATCTACCCTGAATCTAAAATAAAAGTTGAAATTACAAAAAAAGCAAGAAAAAATAAAGTTGAAATTAAAGGACAAAAAAAGAAAATTTTGCTTACATAAAGGTGATGAGTTATTCATTTATGTAAACTTTTAAGATGTTTTATTATTTTTTCATAGATCTATCAGAACTTCTTTTTTTTATATGATGTGAGGTATATAGCAGTTTTCATTTTTTTGCTATTGGAATTTATTTGAACCAGCACCACTTACTGAACAGATCATTGTTTCTCTATGACCCGCAGTACAATCTTTTTTTTTTTTTTTTTTGAGATGAAGTTTTACTCTTGTTGCCCAGACTGGAGTGCAATGGCGCAATCTTGGCCCACTGCAACCTCTGCTTTTTGGGTTCAAGCAATTCTCCTGCCTCAGCCTCCCGAGTAGTTGGAATTACAGGCATGTGCCACCACACCTGGCTAATTTCGTATTTTATTTTATTTTTTTTTTAGTAGAGATGGGATTTCTCCACGTTGGTCAGGCTGGTCTCGAACTCCCGACCTCACGTGATCCGCCTGCCTCGGCCTCCCAAAGTGCTGGGATTACAGGTGTGAGCTACCGTGCCCAGCCCAATCTTTTAAAATATATGTGTAAGTCTATTTTGCACTCTCTTCTGTTTCATTGGTTTCATTTATCTTTGTGCCAATACCATACTGTCTTAATTATTCTAGTTGTCTGATGGTGTATCTACCTCCTCCCACTTCTTCAAAATTCTGTTGATTTTTTGCCATATTAAGTTTTATAATCATCTTGTCAATTTCCACAAAATTTCTGCTGGGACTTTGACTGGAATCACATTGAATCTATAGAACAATTTGGGGAAATTGACATTTTCAGTATTTTCTCTTTCATCAGCATGCTATATCTCTCCATTTATTTCTTCCTTAAAATTTATTTATTTATTTTTGAGAGAGACTGTCACTTTGTTGACCAGGCTGGAGTGCAGTGGCGCAATCTCTGCTCGCTACAACCTCTGCCTCCTGGGTTCAAGCTATTCTCATGCCTTAGCCTCCCGAGTAGCTGGGATTATAGGAGCCTGACACCGTGCCCGGCTATTTTTGTATTGTTAGTAGAGACAGGCTTTTGCCATGTTGGCCAGGCTGGTCTCGAACTCCTGATCTCAAATGATCTGCCCGCCTCAGCCTCCCAAAGTGCAGAATTACAGATTTGAATCACCATACCCGGCCTCTTCCTTAAATTAAAAAAAAATGTTTTATAGTGTTCTCTATAAGGACTTTGCATATCTTCCATTAGTTTCCTAAGTGTTAGATATTTTTAATGTTATAAATGGTGTCATTTAAAAACTTTTTTTTAAAACTGCTGATATATAGAAACAATTGATTTTCTATTTTGACCTGAAATCCAATAATCTTGCTGTAGATTTTTATTGTAATACTTTATCTGTAGATTATTTTGGGATTTTCTGCATGAAATTTCTTTCTTGTTATCCTTTATCTTCTATTTCTTTTTCTTATTGCACTGCCTAGGACCTCCAATAAATTGTTGAAGAACAACAGTGTTGGTGGCATCCTTGTATAATTTCCAATTGCAAGAAGAAAACTTTTATTATTTGATAATTATGACTGCTGTAGGCTTTTTTTTATTATTGAAGTACAATATACATAGAAGAAAGTGCTCATACTATATTTGTACAGCTCAGTAAATTCTCATAAACTTGCCATGTTTGAATTTTAAGCATTCAGATAAAGAAATTAGCTCTCCTGAAGCTCTTGTCTTACTCATTCCATTTACTACTCCCAAAGGACAACCACTATCCTGACTTTTGAATGCTTTAGATTTGCTTTATCAGTCCAAGGCGGTTCCATTTTATTGCTAGTTTGCTAGTTTCTTTTTAAAAAATCATTAATTGGTGTTGAATTTTATAGAATGCTTTTTCTGCATCTATTGAGATAATCATATGATTTTTCTCCCTCATCCTGTTACTGTAGTAAATGATACTACATTATTAGAATAGACCCAGCTTGATTATGGTTTATTATCCTTTCTATATATCGCAGGATTTGATTTGCTGATATTTTGTTCAGGTGCTTTTGTACTCATGTTCACGAGTAGGATTTGCCTTTGACTTTGCTTTTTTTGCAGTTTTCTTGTGAGGTTGCGATATTAATACTATCCTGGCCTCAAAACAGCAACAACAACAACACACATTTGGAAGTGTTTTTTATTTTCCTGTTCTCTGGAAGAATAGGTGTAATATTGGTGATATGGTTTGGCTGTGTCCCCACTCAAGTCTCATCTTGAATTGTATCTCCCATAATTCCCAAGTATTGTGTGAGGTACCCAGTGGGAGAGAATTTAATCATGGGGATGGTTTCCCACATATTGTTCCCATCGTAGTGAGTAAGTCTTGTGAGATCTGATGGTTTGATAAGGGGAAACCCCTTTTGCATGGCTCTCATTCTCTCTCTTGCCTGTTGCCAGGTAAGACATGCCTTTCACCCTCCACCATGATTGTGAGGCCTTCCCAGCCACGTGGAGCTGTGAGTCCATTAAACCTCTTCGTCTATATAAATTACCCAGTCTCGGGTATGTCTTCAACAGTGTGCAAATAGACCGACACAATTGGTGTTATTTCTTTCTTAAAATTTTGAAAGAATTGAAAGTCTAGTACAAAAAGTTGTCTTATAGGATGGGTTGCAATGGGGAGGGGATGGGGGCTTTATTGGTTTGTGTTTTAATTTTGATGTAAGGCGATGATGGCTCTATGTTTGTGCCTTGGGAAGGGAAAGGACGAAGAATAGCAATATTAACAAAATCTTGACTCATATAGCATTTTGTAGGCTACGAGTTACTTTCATTTAATCTTTACAGTGGCCAGGTGAATAGGAAGGAGATTTAAAGAAAAATTTAAGATAACTGTAAACTTTGACCTTTAAATTACTGTGAGATTACTGTTGCTACCGATTTAAGTTGGGATGTCAGATTGCTTCTCTTTTTCCTCTTGTTTAAGAAGGATTACCAAACATATACCATTGCTATCTTTTTCCCTGAACCCCCTTGCAATGACAGAAAATACATAAAACCCAAAATAAATCAATGGAGATGTTGGAATCAAGGATAATGGCCTAGGGAGACCAATTCCCTTATCTATAAAATTATGGCCTTAGATTAGGTGATCACTTAACATTTTTCAGATTTCTAAATTTCTATAAATTTATAAATTATACATTTAGATTTTCTTTTACTAATTTATTTCATCGAAGAGTCCTGGGGGAACAAATAGTGGTATCATACCTTTAACAATTAATTTTGGACACATTGTGCTCAATACAGTAATGCATTTTTGGGAAAAGATACTAGAATAAGAGGCAATGGCATCAAAAATGCTAAGGAGTAGAAGATAATTGAACATGTAAATAAGAATATGAGCTACTCAAATTGCTTAAGTTCTCGAGAAAGCAAATGTACAAATAAATCAATACAGCTAATGTTACTAGAGTAAACCTTGGCCCAATGATGAAGAAAACTGTGTAATGGGGAAGTGTGGCAGGGAACAGTGGGAATAGAGTGAATACTGCTGAAAATGAGGTAGGAAAAGTAAACAAAACTGCACCCTTTAAGTTTTGTGTGTTTGAAAAATGCAAGTATGCTGGATACTTCTCTAATAGAGCCATAAAAAAACTGTTCAACAAACTATAGGGTAGTTTTGTTTTCAAATATTTGTAGTTTTCATTTGGAAAGACCAGGGACAAAGTTAGGCAAAATGGCTTTAATTCCTTATCAGGGCTTCTTAGGTTGCCAACAATAGGAACCAAGTCTAGTTAAGGAAGCAGAAAGGAATTTAATGAAAGATTATTGGGTAGTCAACAGAATTAAAGTAAAAGCTAGAGACCAGGCTCAGGGTTTCTAAACAGCAAGATACTCATAATAGTTTTGTTGGAGCGCTGTTTCTGGGACTTTACCCTTTTCCATTCTTAAGCCACTCCACTTTAGATTTAAATTTTGGAGACAGTCTTATTGGCATAGCTTGGATGATTACTGGTTAGAGGAGCACAGGGCATGTTGATTTGTAACACCACCAAACCTGGAAACAATAGAGAGGAGGGAATTCTCTAAAATGAAATAAGGATGCTGTTGCCCAAAGAAGTAAGAAATGGATTCTAGATAGCCAAATCTCCACACATGTTCACTGTGAAGTTTAGACTGAGGCATAGGTTTCAGTAAAAATTTCTCTAATTTAGAGTGAATAAAGACCAACTAAATGTTTCTTTTTTAGATGACTTCTAAGCTAGTTTCAGCCTCCTTTTTCCTCCTACTATGAAGTACTTGGGTTCAGAAGTCTGCTCTGTATCAAGCCCTTTTCCCTCTGCTTCTTACTTTCCTTTGAAAGTACTGTTACATGTAAACAAATTTTCAGCAATTATGACTTGCAGCTTTTACTTGGCTTCTAATCATTGATAACTGCCAGGATTTCTTGACTACTCTTTTACAGTCTATCCAGGATGCCTGGGTACCTACTGCTTCTGGAATTGAAACTGCAACTGGCGTACTTCTTGAAACACTGTCTAAATAACCCATTCCCCCCTCCCGCCCACCCCTGAGGTTATTTCACATATACATACTTGGATTAAGGGCAGTTAGGAGTCCAGGGGGCCAATCTATAAAGGATGCTAAAATATCACTAGAGTCGATTAAGAACATGACACCAGTTAGCTCAGTGTTAGCTCAGTTTTCCATGTTTACATAATATGGCAAAGTGTAAATTTATTCTTTTCCCATTGAAGTAAGCAGTAACATAGAGTGGAAAGCATACTACAATTGGGCACTGTCATTGCAACAGGAAGTAAGGTTTGAACCTTATATAAAAATAGTACATTTAAAGGGAAAGTACATTATTTGCCTATGTAGGACACCAATACCTATCTGGCTCTTTCAGTCAGTTTCACAAAGCTGTCCAGCAGCTCATTAACATTGATGCTTATTGCCTGGATGGTGTTGGAGAATGGAAAAGATCACTAGGCAAACATTATGAGGCATGAACTGTGAGGTCACTCTCATTTGTCTCTGCAAAGGAGAAAAGGAATAGAGGAAAGCTGCAATTGTTCTCTGTCTATACTAACTCAGGATCTTGGCAGGTGAGGGCTAACTCATTAGTGTCATCAGCGCATTCTGCTTGGGGAAGCTAATGTTGATATTTCAGAAGGAAGACATACCTAAATGTAAGCTACCATATCACGCTTTTAAAATATGTAATTTATATCCTGGCAACTTTCCAAGGTAGATGTTGTTATATATCATTTCACAGGTCAAAATGCTGTCTCTCAGGTTAAGAACTTGCCCCAAATCAGACAGCTGGCAACTGCAGAATCTGAATTCAAACCCCAGTCCTGTCTAATTCCAAAGCTCATGCTTCTCTAAGAAGCTTAGAACCTATATAAGATCTATTATTCATCTTTGTATCATACTGTCTAGCACAGTGCCTATCACAGCAAACGAGGGAAAGTTAGTGTGAATAAAGGCACAAGATGTGCAAGCTCAGGTACATTTCACTTAATAATATGTAGTCCAGTGATTCAAACATGGAGTATATAAGGAGATTGTGTGAGATCATTTTGAAAAGTGAGATTGAGGTGAGATCATGAAAACCTTTGATTTTCATGGTTAAAAGATTTTAAATATTTTCAATAATTGTGAATTCACTAAAGATTTTTGAGCATTGGAGGGGGAGCATCACAGTTGCGCCATAGGAATATTAATTTATTAGCGGTGGATATGATGAACTGGGGGCAAAGAGATTGAAGGTGGGGAGACCAGTTAGGTGTTTGTGACCATTTAAGTGAGAGGCCTGGATAATCCAGACTTTGGAATGGGATTACATAAATTGGAAAAGAGGGTATCTACTTTTTTTTTTTTTTTGAGACAGAGTCTTGCTCTGTCGCCAGGCTAGAGTGCTGTGGCGTGATCTTGGCTCACTGCAGCCTCTGACTCCCTTGTTCAAGCGGTTCTCCTGCCTCAGCCTCCTGAGTAGCTGGGATTACAGGCACATGCCATCATGCCCGGCTAATTTTTGTATTTTAGTAGAGATGGAGTTTCACTGTGTTGGCCAGGGTAGTCTCGATCTCCTGAACTCGTGATCTGCTAGCCTCAGCATCCCAAAGTGCTGGGATAACAGGCATGAGCCACTGCGCCTGGCCAAGGGGATCTACTTTTGACAAATATTTTGCTCTTAGGCTATATAATTTTTCAAGATTTTTTTTTCTTTTTTTTTTTTTTTTTGGAGACGGAGTCTTGCTCTGTCACCCAAACTGGAGTGCAGTGGTGCAATCTTGGCTCACTGCAACCTCCGTCTCCTGGGTTCAAGCAATTCTCTTGCCTCAATCTCTTGAGTAGCTGGGACTACAGGTGTGTGCCACCACGCCTGGCTAATTTTTTGTATTTTCAGTAGAAATGGGATTTCACCGTGTTAGCCAGGATGGTCTCAATCTCCTGACTTCATGATCTGCCCGCCTTGGCCTCCCAAAGTGCTGGGATTACAGGTGTGAGCCACCATGCCCGGCCAGCAAGATCTTGATATGATGAAGAGAGAGAAGGAAAACTCGGTTATCATTTTTAAATGTAAAGTCTGAAGGACTGAGAGAATGGTATTGCCAGCCACAGGGAAAAAGTCAAGTGGTGGAGGTTTTTTTTCTTCAGGTTTAGGGGAAAATGAATGATTTTGGGGAATGTTGAGTTAAAGGTACAAAGGAGATCATTGGCAGGGCCTGGAAATGCATGATTGGACTTTGGAGAGAGGTCAAAGATTGATATAAAAAACAGAGGCACGTACATAGGAAACCAGCAAAACAAAA
This sequence comes from Chlorocebus sabaeus, assembly GCF_047675955.1. Lineage (NCBI taxonomy): Eukaryota > Metazoa > Chordata > Mammalia > Primates > Cercopithecidae > Chlorocebus > Chlorocebus sabaeus. The sequence continues at coordinate 97,188,184 of NC_132914.1, read as the reverse complement.
CACAAACCAACCAACAAACAAAACGGTCACCATTTTGAGGTCAGCCTGTATATGAATGGCACAGTGCACATGAAGTGTGGTGTTAGATGTTAGTTCCTTACTGGGATTGCTTCTCTATTCCTCGTGACAGCTGGGTCTAGGGATAGAGATGCTGTACCATACTGTTTTTTCCATCTGGTCTAGAAATACTGGGTGAGCTCCCTGGGGACATTTGTTAAGAATTAATAACTGAATCCAAAAGTGTTGAATCCTATTTTTCCTTCTCCATGTCAGCTTCCCCTCCTTTACATTGTCATTCTTTCACTTCTTTTCACCCTTTCCTAGATTTTGCATACTCATACTTACTGCTTGCAGTAAAAGTGTTTGATGGTACGGTGTGAGAGCAAAATAGAATGGATTATAAGGTTTGGATATTGGGCAGGAAGATGAAAACAATACGTGATAATAATTAGTGTTTCTGTAAGAAAGAGTCTAGTAATTTCCTAAACTTGAATGGTACTTTGTATCTCTGATAACTGAATAGCATTCGTAGTATTTAGCTGCATTAAGCAAGGCACATGAAAAAGCTGCACTTGTCAGCATCATACAAAACATGATAACCCTTTTTAGAACATATTTGCCTTGCCAGAATAATAGCACACTGTTAGAGAGACAAACATAAGAAATATTTTTTGGCATAAGAGGTGGATTCTTTATCTGTCTTGAGTCTACCTTTGTGCTTTTTCTTTTTGATATTATATAAATAACACAGATGTCTTGCTTTAAATGTTGCCTTAAATGTAGTGATGAATTTGACTATTGAGAAGTCTTTGATGTTTTTCCACTCTGAGATTTGCTCTACGCTTTTTTATTTTTTTCAAAAACAATCCTTTTACAAACCTAATCCTGAAATGCTTTGTTTCCTCTTTGATGCATAAGAGCATGCTCATTGGAAGCATATTGTGTGTGAAGATTGTCACTTGTTCAATTTTGTGCACTGATGGTGAGCAGAAAATCTTTTTAGTCTCCTTCTTTGTAAAAAATGATTTATACAACACCCCTCTAAAAATTCAGTGTTAACAGTAAAATTAGTTCTAGAGCTATTACAATGAAGAATGAGAGAAAACCTACCATGTTAAAAATGAATAATGCATTTATTTTAATCTTTGGCTTCACCCCCCCCCCCCCCAACCCCCGCCAACCCGCTTCCTTTTTGGCTACTGAAAGGGATGCAGTAAAATTCCCCAAAAGTGTTAATTTTTTTCTGGAGCTGCTCCAGTGGCATGTCAAAAAAAATTTTGAAAAGAACATTCACTTTCGTATAACAGCTTTGGAATACATAATAGGATATATTAGTGTGCTTTTAAAAGGAGCACGGGTAGATCGTGAATTACATAAAAGAAGTATATGAACTTCTTTATTGTTGTTCATGGTTAAACCAAAATTGTTTGCATGCGAACAGGTTTAATTGTTTACAAAATCTGCATAACACTATCAACAGCAATGGGATCATGAGGGAGGGAGATATCAGAGCTTTTGGGCTTGTGAAAGACTGATTATTATTCATAGATATTCCCCTAATAAATAGCTTTCCCCAAATATAATCTGAAAAAATATATAACCATGAAGACCATTACTTATAGACAAAACAATTCTGTCAATTCTATGGTGTTTTGAATTGCAGGTTGATATGGATCATGAGGGTAACAAGACTCTTTAGAAAATGAATAAAATTCTACAGAGTATTTGAGAGTCAGTGATAGAGTAACTAGATATCTCTTTTTAAAGAAATTACACTTCTTAACAATTTGATTTACTATACAAGGGAATTTTTCTGCCATTGATTTTCTTCTCTTATTTCACGTGATTATATGAAAAGAATAGTGGTAAAAGAAAAACTTTAGACAAATTAAATTTAACAGTTAATTTGAGCAAAGAATGAGTTGCATTATAATTGTACAGCCCTCAGAACCAGAAGAGGTTCAGAGGGTTCTGCTCTGAGACATGGGCAGCCTGCATTTATGGATAGAACACAGAAGTGAGGTCCAGGAACAGCCTGATTTATTTTAATTAGGCATTTGCCTTATTTGAACGTGGTCTGATCAGTTGGCTGCTTGTGATAGACTGAAGCTCAGCTGCTGTGATTGGCTGAGACTCAGATATTTATTACAAAAGTATACTTCTAATTAGCTTTTCCTGGGTTTATGTACTAATTTGGGTTGTAGTTCTTTACATAGGACTCAAAGTATGGAGGCAGCCTTGGGGCAAATGTAGTTTAATTTATCAGTAGGAAAGATATAGCCATCCTTTTGTTTGTTTGTTCCTAGGTACCTCAGCTATAGTGGCTTGAGTTTATTATACTCTTCAGTTCATGATACAATCAACAAACATCATGACTGCCTTACTCTCTGTTTTAAAATCTTGTTATTTTACCCATTATACTTAGTATTCATTTTCATTCCCAATTCCTCTTACAGGTTTCTACCCCACAGTGGGTTGGGTATGTGTGAGTCTTTAACAATGTATAGAGTTGTATTGTTTAGGGATGTACCTAACTGTTGCAGTACTAATCTCTAGTCTCACACACTTTGAAACCATCTTCCATTTGTCCTCCAGAGGGATCTTTCTAAAAAATAGAAATCTGATCATGTCAGTCAACCACTTAAGATTCTTGGGAGGCTTTTATTTTCATTAGAAGATCTTCCCTGAATTAAATCCCTTTCTGTTCTTCCTGTCTCCCATCAAACTTTCCACCTTCCTCCCTAAACTACTAAATGTTTGCTGAACGACCCATGATGTTTCATGACCCCAGCCTCTGCAGTCTTCCCTCTGTATGAGACTGTCCGCAGTCTCATATCTCCGTTTATTCTATCTAGAAGGTAGTTTTTGCCTTTTAGGACACCACTCAAGATCTCATGTTCTTTGCTATAAAGCCTTCTCCAGACCTCTGTGGGCATAATTGCTCTGTGTCTTTTGCCTTTGTGTCTTCACTGTGTCCTAAATTGAATTTTATCTTAACTCTTGTAATACTTTTTTTGGTTTCCATATTTTCATCTCTCTCCTAAACTTCAAAGAGGCAAGGAAGTTTTGGTTTCCATGTTTCATCTGTCTCCTAAACTTCAAAGAGGCAGGGAAGTTCTCTTAGTCAACTTTTATCTCAAGTAGTATTTCCCAATTCCCAATAAATATTAGTCTTTGGGATTCAGAAATGAGAAGTAGTAATTCTTGAGAATTTCTGGGAATTCCTGAAATTGTAAGTTGTTTTAAAAATACTTTCGGCCGGGCATGGTGACCCATGCCTGTAATCCCAGCACTCTGAGAGGCCAAGGCAGGCAGATCATCTGAGGTCAGGAATTCAAGACCAGCCTGGCCAACATGATGAAATCCTGTCTCTACTAAAACATACAAAAATTAGCCAGGCGTGGTGGCAGGCACCTGTAATCCCGGCTACTTGGGAGGCTGAGGCAGGAGAATCGCTTGAACCTGGGAGGCAGAGGTTGCAGTCAGCCGAGATTGCACCACTGAACTCCAGCCTGGGTGACACAGCAAGACTCTGTCTCAAAAAAAAAAACAAACAACAACAACAACAAAAACTTTCAATAGTTTTTATATGCTTTGCTCATTATTTTAAATGTCAAATATTTTGTTTAATATATGAGAAATATTAAGTTTAATAATAGTTATAGAGAACTGTAGCCTGTAGTGAATATTCAGACACCAGAAAACACCAGTCAAAAGTGATTGGGTAGTATTTGAATTACATAACATTCAGATCTCCTAGCAAAGCTAGCAGTACCTCAAATAATTATATGTCAAACTTGTCAATATAAGGGCTTACTTTGCTTCCCAAACTTGTCATTTCTTGGAACACCACTCAGTGGATTTGCATAAAGTATATTATGCGTGTAAACTTGTTAATGTTTATTTTACTTGCAAGAGTTCTTCACTGTTAGCAGTGTGCAATGCCATGAATACTCACATGTAACTGCAACAGCCACAATAAGACTAACTGATTAAATGTGATAACTTCTCTCCTATTTTTGCCTTCCTTGGTTACTAGAACCTCAGTGTTCTACTCCGTGTGTCAGTATTTTCTGCTCTTGCTTTCAACTTGACATCAGTATATTCCTTTGAACCAGTAATGTCTCTATGTTATTAAGCTTCAATCCTCACAAGAGAATTATAGTACTTTTCCTGGTTCTGGTTTTCCCTATTTATTTATTTATGTCCATGAATAAGTTCTTCAGTGGTGATTTCTGAGATTTTGGTGCACCCACCACTGGAGCAGTGCACACTGTACCGAGTGTGTAGTCTTATATCCCTCACCCACCTCCCACCCTTTCCCCGAGTTCCCAAAGTCCATTGTATCATTCTTAGGTCTTTGTTTCCTAATAGCTTAGCTCCCACTTATGAATGAGAACATATGCTGTCTGGTTTTTCATTCCTGAGTTACTTCACTTAAAATAATGGTCTCCAACTCCATTCAAGTTGCTGCAAATGCCATTATTTTGTTCCTTTTTATAGCTAAGTAGTATTCCATGGTATATATATTTACCATATTTTCTTTATCCACTCGTTGACTGATGGGCATTTAGGCCGATTCCATATTTTTTCAACTGCAAATTGTGCTGCTATAAACATCAGTGTGCAAGTATCTTTTTTGTATAATGACTTCTTTTCCTCTGGGTAGATACCCAGGAGTGGGACTGCTGGATCAAATGGTGGAGCTACTTTTAGTTCTTTAAGGAATCTCCATACTGTTTTCCATGATGGTTGTACTAGTTTACATTCCCACCAACAGTGTAAAAGTGTTCCCTTTTCACCACGTCCATACCACCATCTATTATTTTTTTGATGTTTTGATTATGGCCATTCTTGCAGGAGTAAGGTGGTATTGCACTGTGGTTTTGATTTGTATTTCCCTGGTCATTAGTGATGTTGAGCATTTTTTCATATGTTTGTTGGCCATGTGTATATCTTCTTTTGAGAATTGTCTGTTTGTGTCCTCAGCCCACTTTTTGATGGGATTGTTCTTTTTTTCTTGCTGATTTGCTTGAGTTCCTTGTAAATTTTGGATATTAGTCCTTTGTTTATAGATTGTGAAGACTGTCTCCCACTCTGTGGGTTGTCACTTTTCTCTGTTGATTATTTCTTTTGCTGTGCAGAAGCTTTTTGGTTTAATTAAGTCCCATCTATTTATATTTGTTTTGTTGTGCTTGCTTTTGGGTTCTTGGTCACGAAGGCTTTGCCTAAGCCAATGTCTAGAAGGATTTTTCCAATGTGTCTCCTAAAATTTTTATGGTTTCAGATGTTAGATATAAGTCTTTGATTCATCTTGAGCTTATTTTTGTATAAGGTGAGAGACGAGGATCCAGTTTCATTCTCCTACATGTGGCTAGCCAATTATCCTGGCACCATTTGTTGAATAAGATGTCCTTTCTCCTATTTATGTTTTGGTTTGATTTGTTGAAGATCAGTTGGCTGTAAGTATTTGGATTTATTTCTGGGTTCTCTATTCTGTTCCATTGACTTACATGCCTATTTATATACCAGTACCATGCTGTTTTGGTGACTATTGCCTTTTAGTATAGTTTAAGGTTGGGTAATGTGATACCTTCGGATATGTTCTTTTTGCTTAGTCCTGCTTTGGTTACGTGGGTTCTTTTTTGGTTCTACATGAATTTTAGGATTTTCATTTAGTTCCATGAAGACTGATGGTGGTATTTTGATGGGAATTGTATTGAATTTGTAGATTGTTATTGGCCATATGGTCATTTTCACAATATTGATTCTACCCATCCATGACCATGGGATGTGTTTCCATTGTCTATGATTTCTTTCAGCAGTGTTTTGTAGTTTTCCTTGTAGAGGTCTTTCACCTCCTTTGTTAGATATATTCCTAACTATTTTATTTTATTTTTTTGGCAGCTATAGTAAAAGGCGTTGAGTTCTTGATTTGATTCTGAGCTTGGAAACTGTTGGTGTATAGCATGGCTACTGACTTGTGTACGTTAATTTTGTATCCAGAAACTTTGCTGTATTCATTTACCAGTTCTAGGAGCTTTCTGGATGAGTCTTAAGGTTTTCTAGGTATACAATCATGTCATCAGCAAACAGTGACAGTTTGACTTCCTCTTTACCAATTTGGATCCCCTTTATTTCTTTCTCTTATCTGATTGCTCTGGCTATGACTTTCAATACTATGTTAAATAGAAGTGTTGAGAGTGGGCATCCTTGTTGTGTTCCAGTTCTTAACAGGAATGCTTTCAACTTTTTCCTATTCAGTATAATGTTGGTTGTGGTTTGTCATAGATGACTTTCGTTACTTTGAGGTATGTCCCTTTTATGCCAATTTTGCTGAGGGTTTCAATCATAAAGTGATGTTGGAATTTGTCACATGCTTTTTCTGTGTCTATTGAGATGATCATGTGATTTTTGTTTTTAATTCTGTTTATGTGTTGTGTCACATTTCTTTACTTGTGTATGTTAAACCATCCCTGCATCCCTCGTATGAAACCCACTTGATTATGGTGGATTATCTTTTTGATATGCTTTTGGATTTAGTTTGTTAGTATTTTGTTACAGATTTTTGCATCTATATTCATCAGGGTTATTGGTCTGTAGTTTTCTTTTTTTGTTACGTCCTTTTCTGGTTTTGGTGTTAGGGTGATGCTGGCTTCATAGAATGATTTAGGGAGGATTCCCTCTTTTTCTCTCTTTTGGAATAATGTCAGTAGTATTGATACCAATTCTTTGAATGTCTGATTGGTCCTGGACTTTTTTTTTTTTGGTAACTTTTTAATTTGCATTTCAATCTCACTGCTTGTTAATGGTTTCTTCAGAGTTTCTACTTCTTCTTGGTTTAATCTAGGAGGGCTGTATATTTCCAGGAATTTATCCATGTCCGCTAGGTGTTCTAGTTTATATGCATGAAGGTGTTCATAGTAGCCTTGAATGATCTTTTTTAGTTCTGTGGTATCGGTTGTAATATCTCCCATTTCATTTCTAATTGAGCTTATTTAGATCTTCTCTCTTCTTGATTAATCTTGCTAATGGTCTATTACTTTTATTTATCTTTTCAAAGAACCAGCTTTTTGTCTCATTTATGTTTTGTATTTTTTGTTTTGTTTTGTTTCCATTTCATTTAGTTTTGTTCTGACCTTGGTTATTTCCTTTCTTCTGCTAGGTTTGGTTTGGTTGGTTCTCGTTTCTGTAGCTCCTTAAGGTATGACCTTAGATTGTCTATTTGTGCTCCTTCAGATTTTCTGATGTAGGCATTTAATGCTATGAACTTTCCTCTTAACACTGTATCTGAGAGGTTTTGATAGGTTGTGTCACTGTTATCATTCAGTTCAAAGAACTGTTAAATTTCCATCTTGATTTCATTATTGACACAGTGATCGTTCAGGAGCAGGTTATTTAATTTCCATGTATTTGCATGGTTTTGAGGGTTCCTTTTGGAGTTGATTTTCAATTTTATTTCACTATGGTTTCAGAGAGTACTTGCTATAATTTCAGTTTTCTTAAATTTGTTGAGACTTATTTTGTGGTCTATCATATGGCCTGTCTTGGAGAATGTTCCATGTGCTGATGAATAGAATGTATATTTTGTAGTTGTTGCATAGAATGTTCTGTAAATATCTGTTAAGTCTGTTTGTTGTAGGGTATAGTTTAAGTCCATTGTTTATTTGTTGACTTTTTGTCTTAATGGTTTGTCTAGTGCTGTCAGTGGAGTACTTCGAAGTCTGTCACTATTATTGACTTGCTGTCTACCTCATTTCTTATGTCTAGTCGTAATGGTTTCATAAATTTGGGATCTCCAGTGTTAGATGTGTATAAATTTTGGATTGTGATGTTTTCCTGTTGGACTAGTTCTTTTGTCAATATATGATGTCCCTTTTTGTGTTTTTTTTTTTTTAACTGCTGTTGCAATATAAGAATATATATCGAATATAAGAATATATATTAGTTACTCCTGCTCACTTTTGGTGTCCATTTGCATGGAATATCTTTTTCTACCCCTTTACCTTAAGTTTATGTGAGTCCTTATGTATCAGGTGAGTGTCTTGAAGACAGCAGATACTTTATTGTTGACTTCTTATCCATTCTGCAATTCTGTATCTTTTATGTGGAATATTTAGGCCGTTTACATTCAATGTTAGTATCGAGATGTGAGGTACTGTTTTATTCATCATGCTATTTGTTGCCTGAATACCTGGGTTTTTTTTTTCAATTGTATTATTGTTTTATAGGTCCTGTGAGATTTATGCTTTAAGGAGATTCTGTTTGGGTGTATTTTGAGGATTTGTTTCAAGATTTAGAGCTCCTTTGAGCACTTCTTTTAGTATTTGTTTTTCTGAAAGAGATTGTATCTTTCTGTCATTTATGAAGCTTACTTTTGCTGGATGCAAAATTCTTGGCTGTTAATTGTTTTGATTAAGGAGGCTAAAGATAGAACCCCAGTCTCTTCTAGCTTATAGGGTTTCTACTGAGAAATCTACTGTTAATCTGATAGGTTTTCCTTTATAGATTACCTGATGCTTTTGCCTCACAGCGCTTAAGATTCTTTTCTTTGTCTTGACTTTAGATAACCTGATGACTATATACCTATGTGATGATCTTTTTGTGATGAATTTCCCAGGTGTTCTTTGAGCTTCCTGCATTTAGATGTCTAGATCTCTAGAAAGGCTGGGGAAATTTTTCTCAATTATTCTATCAAATATGTTTTCCAAACTTTTAGATTTCTCTTCTTCCTTGGGAACACCAATTATTCATAGGTTTGGTAACATAATCCCAAAATTACTGGAGGCTTTGTTCCTTTTTAAAAATTCTTTTCTCTCTGTCTTTGTTGGATTGGGTTAATTCAAAAGCCTTGTCTTGGTCAGGCACGGTGACTCATGCCTGTAATCCCAGCACTCTGGGAGACCAAGATGGGTGGATCATGAGGTCAGGGGAAAAAAATTAACTGGGCGTGGTGGTGGCTACTCGGGAGGCTGAGGCAGGAGAATGGCGTGAACCCGGGAGGCGGAGCTTGCAGTGAGCTGAGATCACACCACTGCACTCCAGCATGGGGACAGAGCAAGACTCCATCTCAAAAACAAACAAACAAACAAACAAAAAAAATTGTCTTTGAGCTCTGAAGTTTTTTTCTACTTGGTCAATTCTGCTGCTGATTCTTTCCAGTGCATTTTGCATTTCTGTAAGCGTGTCCTTCATTTTCACACGTTTTTGACTGTTTTTTGTTTATGCTATTTATTTTATTGGAGATTTTCCCATTCATATCCTGTATCATTTTAAAATTTGTTTTAGTTGGACATCATCTTTCTCTGGTGCCTCCTTAATTAGCTTAATAATTGACCTTCTGAAATCTTTTCTGGCATTTCAGAGATTTATTCTTGGTTTGGATCCATTGCTGGTGAGCTAGTGTGATCTTTTGGGGGTGTTAAAGAACTTTGCTTTGCCATATTACCAGAATTGTTTTTCTGGGTAGGCTATGTCAGAGGGAGGATCTGGGACTCAGGGGCTGCTGTTCAGATTTTTTTGTCCCACAGGGTGCTCCCTTGATGTGGTGCTCTCCCCCTTCCCCTAGTGATGGGGATTCCTGAGAGCCAAACTGCAGTGATTGTTATTTCTCTTTTGGATCTAGTCTCCTAGCAGAGCTACCAGGCTCTGGGCTGCTACTGGGGAGTGTCTACGAAGAGTCATGTGATGTGATCTGTCTTGAAGTCTCTTAGCTGTGAATACCGGAACCTGCTCTGGTGGGTGTAGCAGGGGAGTGAAGTGGACTCTGTGGGGGTCCTTGGTTGTATTTTTGTTAAGTGCACTGGTTTTGTGTTGGTTGTCCTCCAAAAGCCAGGAGGTGGCGCTTTCAAGAGCTCTTCAGCTGCAGTAGTATAGGTAGGATACAAGCTAGCTCTAGGGTCTGGGAGTGGGTGGGGCCATAGAGCTCCTAAGAGATTATGTCCTTTTTTTTAGCTACCAGCGTGGGTAGAGAAAGACCATCAGGTTGGGGCAGATATGGGCGTGTATGAGCTCAGACTCCTTGGGCGTGGCTTGCTGTGGCTGCTGTGGGGGATGGGAGTTTGGTTCCCAGGCCAATGGAGTTATGTTCCCAGGGGGATTATGGCTGCCTCTGCTGCTCACACAGGTTGCCAGGGAAGTGGAGGAAAGCTGGCAGCCACAGGCCTCCCCCGCAACTCACAGCCTGAAAGGCCAGTCTCACTCACACTGTACCCCACCAAATAGCACCGAGTTTATTTTCAGGCAGCCGTTGAGCAGAACAGAGAACTTGCCTCAGGCTACAAGCCTCCCAGCTGAGAAAGCGAGTAGACTTACAGTTCCTCTGCAGTCCCAGAGCCTGCAGTGGCAAACCACCTCCTTCAAAGGGTCTGTGCATTCCATTGGCTTTCCTGATATGTTCCTATGGTAGTTCTTGGAGCAAAAGTTCACAGTATGAGTCTCCACACGCTACTCTGTACGTCCAAGTGGGAGCTACAAGTTAGTCCTACCTCCTGTCCACCATTTTTTCTCCTGGTTTTCTCTATTTCTTCACTGATTTTTCTTGGGATTTGGAAAAACATAAATTTTCTGAGAAATGCTGGAAATGAATTATTACATGGAAACATTAATCTCCAGTGCCTAGCATAGTGGATATTCAATCTAATATTTTGAACTATTTTCTTAAGTGAATGTATCTTTATAGCCCTAAGGCTTCTAATATAGTATCTGGTACACAGAGATTCTTAAGATACTTTAATGTTTGAATGTATGGTTCTTTTGAATCAAAGTGACACAATAAAATAGGGTATCAGAGCTTAGATTTGGTAATTAATACCATAAGTGCCAGGTTAGTTTACATTATTTTGGTCACTTGGGAGCATGTACCCTTTATTCAGCTAAAATCTTATGAGGAAACCCGTAAGGTGAATGAAACTTACCAAAGAATTCTTTTATAGCACTCTATACATGTTTCTATTGTGTTTGTACCTATGACTTTTAATTAATTAATTAATTTTACCATTATTTGCTTGATGTGTGTATTCTTAGCTAGACTGAGCTTTCTGAGAGCAGGGACTATTTCTATCATATTACAGGTGTGATACCAGAAAGTGCTAGTCAACCACAGTGCATGCATGTAATAGACAGCTTAATAAATATTTATTGTATGCATAACTGAATGCAAATATCAATCTGAATGGAGCAGAACACCTCAAAATGTGACTCTGCTTTACCCCAAATCTCTGAAGGGTTCTGAATAACATAGTTTGAAAACCACCACAGTATTCTTTGATACATACTGCATAATTTTGTCACATAGTTTTGCAAAAGAATTTTTGTTCCTATGACTGGTAGTGAAGTATTACCCCAGTTTGAAACATATGCCCATTAGCTTGTCTGGGTTGCCAACATCATCTTTCATTATAAGAGATAGTACATTATTAAAATTGTTATTACCAATATTACTTGCTTCTTTGTGACACCTTTAGAAAAAACCATTTCACTCCTTCAAGTTCACTAAATAATATTTTTTCTCAAATAACTCAACGATATCATAATGTAATGTTCTAAATTTTCAAGGTTAAAAGCAATTTCTTGTTTAGATTTTTAGTATCTCCTCCTTCATTAGTAGAAGTAGATCCATGAAATGGAATAGTAGACATATTTTAATACTTGTAATGCTTTAATAAGTATTAATGCTTATATCCTAGTTTTATCATGATGATCAGGTGTAGGGCAAGGCCAGAAAACTTAATTAGGAATAGTTGAACTGGAGGGGTGAGGGAGTATGAGGCAGAAAATGGCATCTAAACTTCTGAATAAAAATTTTAATAATTCTCTGAACATGTTCTGGTTAGGAGTTTTCTTAAATGGTTTTAAATATTCCCACCAAAGGAAACCTAATCAACATAGTGATTTTCTGCATGATTTTCAGGATTTCAAGTGGTCTGAATAAAACAATAGCAACAACAATTCAGTTTAGCTCTAGCACTGAGGTTTTAGAGCTTGGAAATATGCACGTGGAGAGTAGCTACTCATTCAGAATCTGTGGTCATTTTCATGTTATGGAGATCTAAAACTTATGCTTAGAATTAAAAACATAGATGTCTCCCATTAGTGCAGATTTTTATGGTAAGTCAAACAAAAAGAAAATAGAAAGAGCAGGTTATTGAATTTCTCTTGTACCTTTCATTTTCGTTATATGAATTATTTGATTTTTATTATATTCTTCTGATTTCTTCTACTTGTGAGAAACTTGAGTTAGGATTTATATTTGTGGCTGATTTAGAGTATACTGAACTAGCTGAGAAGAATTTTCCCTTATGTCTTTGTCAAAAACAAAGAAAACTATCAATCCTAAACTTGACATTAACATAGTCTTCACTAAAAAAGAGCAATCAAGCAAATTTAATCTTTTCATACAAAATTAACTCTATCCCTTGAGTCACTTAACATAATTGGGGTATTTCTGCTTGGGATTATAAAATGCATCTAACTAGTTTGTAGGGATAAAAATGGAAGACAAAAATAGCTATCACATATTTGTTAAAAACGTAGAATTATTGATGTGTTTTGTGCATTGGAAATTGGTTTAGATGATAGAGAATTCAGTTTACTTTGCAGCTATATGTATAAAATAAAGACTATAGCAAGAGGATGGAACTTTCAAGTTACTAAGAGATTAAATGTAAGAGAAAAGAGTTTATAAAAATAAATAACTAATAACTAAATAATAAGGTCAGCCAGCTAGGCTTTGTGGCCTGCTTCACGGAAGAAAGGGGAGAGTAGGTGAGAGAGAGAGAGAGAGAGACTTTCTTGCTTCTGCTGTTTTCTCAAATGCCAAGATGCCATATTTTGGGGTAGCATGTTTTGAATCCCATCAATTTCAAGAAAAGGAAAGATTAATATAACTGAAATGACTGAAAATTCTTAGATCATAAGGAATAAACATAAAACAATTGTATTTTTCCAATTTCGGTTACCACTGTTATCTAATGAAATCTCCATTCCTGCGGAATAACATGCTCCCTAATGACGTCTAAATCTAATTCTATAATTTTTCACTTTCTGCTACTAAAACAGTCACATTCCAGCTATGAAGACTTAGTCATTGTCATCTTGTTTAAATAAACCCACAGAGAGGTATATAAATCATAAGTTTACAGTGCAGCAGGACAACCCCTCAGACACCGAGTTAAAGAAGGAGGGTCTTTATTCAGCCAGGAGCTTCCTCAAGACTCACGTCTCCAACAACTGAGCTCCCCAAATGAGCAATTCCTGTCCCTTTTAAGGGCTCACAACTCATAAGGGGGTCTGCCTGAGAGGGTCGTGATCGATTGAGCAAGCAGGATGTACGTGACTGGGGGCTGCATGTACCGGTAATTAGAACAGTACAAAACAGGACAGGGATTTTCACAGTGCTTTTCATACAATGTCTGTAATCTTTAGATAACATAGCTGATTAGGTCAGGGGTCGATCTTTAACTACCAGGCCCAGGGTGTGGCACTGGGCTGTCTGCTTGTGGATTTCATTTCTGCCTTTTAGTTTTTACTTCTTCTTTCTTTGGAGGCAAAAACTGGGCATAAGACAATATGAGGGGTGGTCTCCTCCCTTATCCCCCAACTTTGAGAATCCCACTCAATAGTGGGAGTTCTCACTTTCGTTCTCACTACCCATGTCTTCTTGCAAGACAGATCGATAGTGATTCATATAGTACACTTGTGCTGAAGCATTTTGGTGAACTAAGGTAGCGATGAAGCTTTTTATCATTTGAAGAAGTACAGGTAGCAAACAAGGGAGCAGTAAGCAGGTTCCTATTACTATTATAACTCCTCTTATAAGAGTTTTAAATCCTCCTAGTGCTGGGAACCATTTTCCAAACATGGCCGCAGGATCAAATCCATGCCACACTTGCATGGACACATGTGCCAGTTTTGTCATATCTTTAACTATGTCTTCAACCACTTGCCCTTGATCATCTATGTGTAGACAGCAATTAGCAAGGTTAATTTTCCCACAGACCCCTCCTTCAGCTGCTAGCAAGTAGTCAAGAGCCAATCTATTTTGACAGATAGCATTTCTCATCTGAGTTTCTTGCCAGGCCAGAATAGTCAAGGCTCTGCCGGTTTTATTAGTGATTATTTCTAAGGCAGCTTGTAACTGTATGACTCGGTTGATCGTGTAAAAGGGGGTCCAGTATCCCCACGAGCTGTCTTGTGCCCAAGTAGCAGGCCCATAATATTGTATGATTCTCTCATGGGGCTATTCATCATCTTTCCAATTTCCTATAGCTATGCTTCTCTTTTCATGGGAAGCATAGACAGGGAAGCCCAGGAGTTTGCCTGTTTTTATAGGCAGTAGGAAGAAAGATGGTTTAATAGTGCCAATAACACAACTACCTGCCCACTGTTCGGGTAATTTGGCGTAAGCTGCATGCCCACGTATCCACTTCAATCCAGTGGGGGCTGTACAGTCCCGGTGGGACTCCAGGTGGGTCCACACAGTTTTTGACTTTGGGAATTTACTAAATGGATTCCTCTCTGTGTGATTTAAACTCCACCAAGTGACTGTTTTTGTGATACCATTATACAGTTTCTGTCCCAGACAACTAAGTCATCCTACGGGGTGAGTGAATTCTTTTCCTTCTCTAGCTATGCAATATTGTCCAACAATTGAGGCTTTTAGGACCCAGAAATTATCAGGGTGATTCTTTTGAGCCAGGAATTCATCAGGAACTGGGTCTGTAGGTACTAACTCTTGGGCTTCCCATGGCCATTGATCTCCTATTATAGTTCCTCCACATACATAACGTGAAATGACATTGAGAGACTGGGCTACTTGCTTGGCTAATTGCAAAAACAAATTTCTTGTTTTTCCTGGAATTTCTGGTACTAGCACATTTAGTTCATCATAGAAAGTTTGAAACACTGGCTCAGGAGAGTGTTTGTAAACGTCTTCTCAAACCAAGATGTTTACTCGAGGATCCAGTCCAGCCCCATCAATTCCTACGGTCACATGCTCCCCTTTTTTCCAGCAAGGATCAAGGGGATTGGTTATTACTAGCTCTAAGGGGTTACATTGTCCCTTAGTGCAGGAAGGGCCATTTTTTCCTTTCTGAAGGTGGACTAGATCCTTTTCATTTTTTATCCAAGTGGCCCAAATGACACAGGACCAGTATGCACATTCATTTCCACACAGTCCTAATTCATGACAAATGTACTGATTTTTGGTCATATAGCCTTTTTCCCAACTAAAAGAGCCACATCCCCTTCCTAACTTACTGCTATTAATGACAGCGCAGGCATCAAATTTCAAGATTATGTGTTTGGGCACCCGTTTTTCTTCTTTTCTGGCTAATACTTTACTTGTATCATTTATGAGTCCCCACCAGTTTTCAGTCCTTAATCTTATTTCAAAAACTGTGGACATGGGAGGCTCAGAGGGGTCATAACACACATCTGGCCAGTTGTTTCCTCGGCTACCTACTTTGTACTGAGTGTCATTATATAAACATATACTTTTAAAGTTCTTAGACATTCATAGTAACTATAGAACAGAAAGATTGTTTTAACTTGTTGCCCTACCTCAGTAACCTGATGTATACACTGAGAACAGCCCTCCATGTGGGGAAAAGTTTTTATTATACAAGTCCAAATTATACGGAAAATGAGTCCCATGATGATTCTCCTCATGCTTCGGCTGTGCGTAGACCAGTCAGCTTCCGGGTGTGACTGGAGCAGGGCTTGTCGTCCTCCTCAGAGTCACTTTGCAGGGGTTGTCCAGGCTCGGTTTTGCCTCCCAGGTTTCAGCGGCTGCAGGTTTCACACGGCTGTCGTGGATCCAGGCTGAGATTCCTTCTACCTTGACAGCCGTGGGGGTTGTCAGGTTGACAGTCTGGGGTCCTTTCCACCATGGCCACAAAGGGACTACGTTCCAGTCCTTGATCCACACGTGATCACCTGGAGAGAAAGGGTGAACTGGGGAGAATAAGCTGATGGGACTCCTCTCATTTACCCAAGTTGAAATTGTTTGTGTAATTTTTCCTAAAACCTGCAGCTGTAGCTTTAATTCAATTTCACCTAACTCTCGGGGATTGCCTGGAAGCTCCCGTAGTATAGGAGGAGGCCTATGATACAGTATTTCAAATATCCTGTTTTCTTAGAAGGAGTGCCTCTAATTTTAAACAATACCATAGGAAGGGCCTGTATCCACTTTGATCCTGTTTTCTGACATACTTTCCCTAAACTATTTTTGATAGTGCGATTCATTCGCTCCACCTTTCCGAAACTCTGAGGTCGGTAGGCGGTGTGTAGCTTCCAAGTGATTCCTAATGCCTTTGCTGTCTTCTGTACCAAGTCAGCCACAAACGCCAGCCCGTTATCTGAGCCAATTCGTAAGGGCAGTCCAAACCTAGGAATAAGATCTCAGAGAAGCACACGGGTTACCTTGTAGGCCTTTTCAGTTCGCGTTGGATAAGACTCCACCCATCCAGAGTAAGTACACACAAGAACCAAGAACCAGCAAATACTTGTTACCTCCACATTTCGGCATTTCTGTGAAATCCACCTGAAGATCCTCAAAAGGAGCCGCTCCATAAGCTTGTATGCCGGGCGGAACAGTGGGGCCTTGCCTCGCATTGTGCCATCGACAAGTAACGCACCATTATGCTGCTGCTTGGCAAGGGTTGGCAAGTGTGAGACATAGAAGTACCGGCCTAACCATTTTTCAAGTGATTCTTGACCTAGATGAGTGGTTTCGTGCATGACCAATACGGTTGTGGCTCCCATCATCTGTGGCACAGCTACCCTCCCATCTGGCAGTCTGATCCATCCTCCTTTTATTACTTGCCCCCATTCTGTGTGGAAGAAGTCTTTTTTTCCCTTAGAATAGGTAGGTACAGGGTCAGGTGTTTGAGGGAGTAAGGGGATTGCTACCAGTGCCTGGTAAGGGGTAGATGCTACTTTTTGAGCTTCTGAATCAGCTCGAGAGTTTCCTAAGGCCACTGAGGTGGAGGCTCGCTGGTGTCCCCTGCAGTGCATGACTGCCACCTTCTGAGGTTTCCACACTGCCTCTAATAATTGTAGAATTTCTTGTTGATATTTTATGTTCTTTTCCTCAGAGTTTAACAGGCCCTTTTCCTTATATAATGCTCCATGCACTTGGAGGGTTAGAAAGGCATCTCGAGAGTCAGTGTAGATGTTTACAGTCTTACCTTCACTGAGTTCTAGAGCCCGAGTTAAAGCAATGAGCTCAGCCTTCTGGGCTGAAGTGCCCTGTGGCAATGGTTTGGCTTCAATGACAGCATCCAAAGTTACCACCGCATATCCTGCACATCTTTCTCCTTGTGGGTTGATGAAGTTACTCCCGTCCACATGTAACTCCCAGTCTACTGATGCCCGTGGCTGGTCCTGAAGGTCAGGTCTGCTAGAATAGACTGAGTCCAATGCCTCTACACAGTTATGCTCTACCGGGCTTTCTGATACTGGGAGCAAGGTGGCAGGATTTAGGGTGTTACAGACTTCAGTAGTTATGTGGGGATTTTCACATAGCAAGATTTGGTACTTGGTTAATCTAGCATTTGTTAGCCAATGATGTCCTTTGGTATTCATCAAAGTTACCATAGCAAGGGGGGCTTTTATATTCAGGTTTTGCCCAAGCGTTAGTTTATCTGCTTCTTGTGCTAACAGGGCTGTTGCTGCCAGGGCCATTAGACATGGTGGCCAGCTTTTGGAAACCCCATCTGGTTGTTTTGAGAGATAGACCACTGGCTTTGGTCAGGGCCCCACAGTCTGGGTTAAAACTCCAACTGCCATTTTTTATCTTTTTGACACATAGAGTGTAGAGGGCTTTGTCAAATCTGATAGTCCTAGGGCTGGGTCTGACGTAAGTTTTTCCTTTAACTTACAAAAGGCTTGCTGTTGTAGAGGCCCCCACTCAAAAGGCTCCTGGTTGTCCCTCTTCGTAACCCCGTACAAAGGTTTGGCTAGTACTGCAAAGTTTGGAATCTATAATCTGCAGAACCCCACAGCTCCTAGGAATTCCCTTACTTGCCTTCTGGTTCTAGGTTCTGGTAGGCTGCAGATGACCTGCTTTCTTTCTGACCCCAGGCTGCGCTCCCCTTTCCGAATAGTGAATCCCAGGTGGTGTACCTGCTGTCCGCAGATCTGAGCTTTCTTCTTGGACACCTTATACCCACAGTCCTCCAGGTGCAGAAGCAGGGCATCTGTCCCTTTTGCGCACCCAACTGCCATGGAGTGTCCCAGCAGAAGATCGTCCACATACAGGAGCAAGATGCAGCCTAGGTCTTTAGCAGGAAACTTTTGCAGGTCTCGAGCCAGGGCCTCCCCGAAGATAATAGGGGGGTTCTTGAACCCTTAGGTAAGCCGGGTCTACTGAGTAGTGACACCTGACTCTGGATCTTCCCACTGAAAGGCAAACACCTTCTGGCTCTCAGAAGCTAGTCTGATGCTAAAGAAGGCATCTTTTAAGTCCAGACAGGTAAACCAGCTGTCCTCAGCCGGGAGCAGCCCTAACAATGTGTAAGGGTTAGGAACTGTTGGGTGCCGAGTCACTGTAGCTTGGTTGACCAAGCGCAAGTCCTGTACTGGCTGGTAGTTCTTGGTCCTTGGTTAGGGACAGGCAGGAGAGGGGTGTTCCATGGAGACTGGCAAGGAACTATAATTCCATAGGCTTTCAAGTGCCTGTGATGAACCTGGATTCCTTTGAAAGCTTCTCTGGGAATCGGATACTGCTTTTGTCTAATTGGTTGGGCCCCAGGCTTAACTTCTATGAGTATGGGGGCTTGGCTGACCGCCAGTCCTGGAGGATTATTATCTGCCCATACATGAGGCCATCGCTTAGCTAGAGCTAGTTTTATCTCTTGGCCTGACTTGGTAAGAAAAAGTCTCCATTTTTCTTCCTGGGGGACCATAAGGGCCATGATAACGCCTGTTCCCAGTTAACTGTAGCTGTAAAGAGCCTTGTTTTGTAAAGGAGATTGTGGCTGTCAGCTTGCTAAGCAAGTCTCTTTCCAGCAAGGGCAAGGGACAGTCAGGCATGTATAAAAACTGGTGAACTATCTCATATCCCCCACCGAGCAGGTCTGTGGTAGACAGAAAGCTTGCTTAGTGGAAACTCCTGTTGCTCTGATTATATCAAGTTTTTTTTTGACAAGGGGGAGACCGGGGTGGTCACTACTGAATGTTCAGCACTAGTATCAACCAAAAACTTAATGTCCTTTCCCCCAATTGTAATCCTGACTGTGGGCTCCTTGGGGCACTTGAGCCCACTCCCCTTCAGTCCAGTAGCCCTTCAACCAGATTGAACAAAGCTCCCTCATCTTTATCTGAGGTATTTTGTTCCAAATCACCTTGCTTTTCCTTCAGCTGGGGACACTTATCTTTCCAATGTCCTATTTCCTTACAATAGGCACATTGGTTACATTGCCAGCATGGGCGACTAGACTGGGTATTCTTCTTGGAACCCCTCTTTCCCTCTCCTTTTGGGGGAATTCCCCTAATGACCGTGGCCAGTAAGTCGGCATTTTGCCTAGGCGTTCACCTTCCTTACAGCTTTCTCTGTGGCTTGTTGCATCTCTATTCACAAACACTTGATTGGCTATTTCCAGTAACTGTGAGGTATTCATACCCACAAACCCAGCCTGTTACTGCAATTTTCTCCTGATGTCTTCCGTGCTTTGACTAAGGCCATGTTAATCATGCACTGATTTTCAGGGCTATCTGGATCAAAAGGAGTATACATACGGTAAGCCTCACACAGTCTTTCATAGAATTGCACTGGAGCCCAGCAACACACTTCAAGTTTTTCTTGGTTCTTCTTTCTGTGAACGTTGGGAATGAAACCCAGTTGAGTTTTTTTCTTCTACACCTATGGGAGGGGAGGAGAACAGATATCCTGTCTACACAAAGACTGAATTCTGCAAAATGTGACCACATCATGGTTCTAATCCTTTTTTCGTGTCTCTCAAAAGATCCCTCATATCTTCATATCTCCTAAAGACTGCAACTCTGGAGTGGATGAATTATATTCCAGTATATAGGACTTCAGTGGTCATGGCACTATGTTTGTAAATTCTGTGCCTTTTGGTAACTTGAAGGCAGCAAAATATCAACCAATATCTCATGTAATCTTTTTAAATATTCAAGAAACTATGGTGAGTAATGAAATTAGTAAACCTAAGTCATTATTGATAACATGGTTGTCTAATACAACATAATCATTAAAGTATTTCTGAAATAAAAGAGGAAATAATAATAATATAGCATTAAAATTCTACCTGGTTTATAAGAAATCCTTGGGTTAAAAGTGGGAAAAGATGCAAATTATACTTTGTTAAAGATGGACATAATTACAATATAATTATTGACATCAGTAAGAAATGTAGGTTTAATGTATTTGCAAAAAGTAAAGGACTATTAGGAATAAAATGTTAAGGAAAATAACTACAAAGGAATAAAGAAATGAAGAATGCTTGATCAAGAAAACAGAAAAGAGAGAAGAGGAGGGAAAAGAATAGGAAAGGAGAATAAAAACATTACATAAAATTTAGTGGCAGGAATAATAACACATGTTAGTGAATTAAAAGACAAAGCTGCTCAGATTATAAAACAAAAAAGCAAACTGTAGCTATAGGCCATTATCAAGAGATAAAGCCAAGATAAAATGACAGAAATAGAAGGAAAATAAGTGGATAGGCAAAACTCTAATAGTTAAACAAAAGGAGAACAGAGGTAGTAATATTAATAACAAAATGTAATTGAAGGTGAAGAGCAATATATGGAACAAAGTCCATTTAAAAAATAATAAAAAATTTAATTCATAAAGGTGATGTGCCATTCTTTGGCTTAACTGAAAAGCATAAATAGACCAATATTGTTCTGAAATTGAAGCAGTAATAAATAGCCACCAACCAAAACCCAGAACCAGACAGTTTCACATCTGAATTCTACCAGAGATACAAAGAAGAGCTGGTACTATTCCTATTGAAACTATTCCAAAAAATTGAAGAGGAGGGACTCCTTCCTACCTCATTCTATGAGGCCGGAATCATCCTGATACCAAAACCTGGCAGAGATACAACAAGAAAAGAAAACTTCAGGCCAGTATCCTTAATGAACATCAATGCAAAAATTTTCAACAAATACTAGAAAACCGAATCCAGCAGCACATCAAAAAGCTTATCCACCAGGATCAAGTAAGCTTTATCCCTAGGATGCAAGGCTGGCTCAACATAAACAAATCAATAAGCGTAAGTGATTACATAATCAGAAGTAAAGAAAAAAAAAACCTCATGATTATCTCAATAGATGTAGAAAAGGCCTTTGCTAAAATTCAACATCCCTTCATGTTACAAACTCTCAGTAAACTAGGTATTGAAGGAACATACCTCAAAATAATAAGAGCCATATACGACAAACCCACAGCCAATATTGTACTGAGTGAGCAAAAGCTGGAAGCATTCCCCCTGAAAACCAGCATGAGACAAAGATGCCCTCTCTCACCACTGCTATTTAACACAGTATTGGAAGTTCTGGCCAGGTCAATCAGGCAAAAGAAAGAAATAAAGGGTATTCAAATAGGAAGAGAGGAAGGCAAACTATCTTTGTTTGCAGATGACATGATCCTATATATAGAAAACCCCACATCTCAGCCCAAAAACTTCTTAAGCTGATAAGCAACTTCAGCAAAGTCTCACGATACAAAATCATTGTTCAAAAATAGCTAGCATTCCTATACAGCAGTAAGAGGCAAGCCGAGAGCCAAATTATGAATGAACTCCCATTCACAATTGCCACAAAAAGAGTAAAATACCTAGGAATACAGGTAACAAGGGAAGTGAAGGACCTCTTTAAAGAGAACTACAAACTCCTGCTCAAAGAAACCAGAGATGACACAAACAAATGGAAAAATGTTTCATGCTCATGGAAAGAATTAATACGAAAATGGCCATACTGCCCAAAGCAATTTATAGATTCAATGCCATTCCTATTAAGCTACCATTGACATTCTTCATAGAATTAGAAAAAACTATTTTAAACTTCATATGGAACCAAAAAAGAGCCCAAATAGCAAAAAGAATCCTAAGCAAAAAGAACAAAGCTGGAGGCATCATGCTACCTGACATCAAACTGTACTACAAGACTATAGTAACCAATACAGCATGGTACTGGTACCAAAACAGACACATAGACCAATGGAACATAGTAGAGAACCCAGAAATAACATCACACACCTACAACCATCTGGTCTTTAATAAACCTGAAAAAAGCAATGGGGAAAGGATTCACTATTTAATAAATGGTGCTGGGAGAACTGGCTAGCTATCTGCAGAAAATTGAAACTGAACCCCTTCCTTACACTTTATACAAAAATCAACTCAAGATGTATTAAAGACTTAAATGTAGAGCCCAAAACTATAAAAACTCTGGAAGATAGCCTAGGCAATATCATTCAGGACATAGGCATGGACAAAGATTTCATGATGAAAATGCCAAAAGCAATAGCAACAAAAGCAAAAATTGACAAATAGGATCTAATTAAAGAGCTTCTGCACAGCAAAAGAAACTATCATCAGAGTGAACAGACAACCTACAAAATGGGAAAAAATTCTTGCAGTCCTCCCTCTGACAAACACCTAATATCCAGCATCTGAAAGGAACTTAAAACAAATTTACAAGAGAAAAACAACCCCATTAAGAAGTGGGCAAAGGACGTGAACAGACACTGTTCAAAATAAGACATACAATGTGACCAAGAAACTTAAAAAAAGTTCAACATCACCTATCATTAGAGAAATGCAAATCTAAACCACATTGAGATACTATCTCACACCAGTAAGAATGACTGTTATTAAAAAGTAAAAAAACAGCAAATGCAAGATTATGGAGAAACAGGAATGCTTTTACACTGCTGGTAGGGGTGTAAATTAGTTCAACCATTGTGGAAGACAGTGTGGCAATTTCTCAAAGACCTAGAGACAGAAATACCATTCAACCCAGCAATCCTATTACTGGGTATATACCTACAGGAATATACATTATTCTGTTATAAAGATACATGCATGTATATGTTCATTGCAGCACCATTTACAATAGCAAAGATACGGAATCAACCTAAATGCCCATCAATGATAGACTAGATAAAGAAAATGTGGTACATATACACTATGGAATACTATGCAGCCATAAAAAGGAAAGAGATCTTGTCCTCTGCAGGGACATGGATGGAGCTGGAAGCCATTTTCCTCATCAAAGTAATGCAGGAATAGAAAATCAAATACCACATGTTCTCACTTATAAGTGGGAGTCAAACGATGAGAACACATGGACACATGGAGGGAACACCACACGCTGGGACCTGTTGGAGGGTTGGGGGTGAGAGGAATAGCTAATGAAGAATAGCTAATGGATGCTGGGCTTAATAACTAGGTGATGGGATGATCTGTGCAGCTAGCCCCACCTAGGATAACCAAGGAAAGAAAAATAATACAGAACGTTAGGAATTACAATGGTGATAGGACTGTAAATATAGAAGATAACAACAGATGTAGAAATATGTGTGATTGCTAGTCAATAACTTAGAAAACCTAAATGGAAATAACTTATTTCCTGGAAAAATATAAATG
Organism: Chlorocebus sabaeus; assembly: GCF_047675955.1. Taxonomy (NCBI): domain Eukaryota; kingdom Metazoa; phylum Chordata; class Mammalia; order Primates; family Cercopithecidae; genus Chlorocebus; species Chlorocebus sabaeus. Next base: position 97,164,563 of record NC_132914.1, on the reverse strand, counting down.
ACAGAATTGATGTAAAAACAAATTTCCCTGTGTAACAAGCCTGCACATTGTGTATATGTACCCTTGAACCTAAAAGTTGGGGGAAAAAAGCCTTAATACAAACAAAACAAAAGAAACTACAGCAACAAAACACATGAAGCAAACTTAGAAATACAAAGAAAATTTGTTAATAATTCAATCACAGTGAGGTACTATGTATGCTAACATTTCCAAAAATTTGCAAGTCAAGTAGACAAACTAAATAGTTATTGATGGTTTGAATTATGCAATTAATAAGCTTGAAAAATACACATCTCTCCCTAAAACATACAATGTACTTTTCAATGCCCACGCATTAAAGAAAATTATTCAATGATGCTTGTTAAAGCAAGGTAAGGAAGACATTATTCAGGACTATCACCGTAGGTATAGGGACCACTGCAATGGAATTTTGCAGTGGGGGAGAGAGATTGGGGTCAGTGTCAAATACAGCATGGGCAAGTGGAAATTCATAGCCAGGGAACAGGGCAGGGGTCAGTGGATGGAAAATTACCAAGAGGAATCATGGGTAAGAGGGTTTCTGGCTAAACCAGCTTCGAAGGATTCTAGCTGAAGACAGGTCATGGTGACCAGGTATCACCTGAGGGATGGTGGAGGATGAGGAATCTGATAAGATCTCAGGGGTGGAAGTTCTTGCTAAACTGACTTAGCAGAGCTCTTGAGCTCTTGCTATTTTACAAGGAAGTACACAGATGGACCTAGGAGAAGGTTTAGGAGGTCAGCTAAAATTTGGTTAATCAAGGAACTTCTGTCACATGTAACATAAGAAAAACTGCACACTAGTTTTCAAAGAAAATCTAAAGAAATTATTAGAAGTTGAAGAATTATTCTGTGACTATAATGTGGTAACACAAGAAATAGAGCAAGAGGTATAGTGATTCTAAGTATTGATAAATTTAAAAAAGAACACTAATTTTCATAGTAAAAAGGACATAAAAACTGAATTACAGGCTGTGTATATAATAATTGAAATGAAAATACAGCTTGTCAAAACCTAAGTGATGTGGGCAAAACCTCCGTAGAAATGTCACAGCCTGTAATGCTTTTACTTTTGAATAAGAAAGAATAAAATTAAATGAGTTAAGCATTCAACTCAAATGTGAAATAGGTAACTGAATTCTTATAGTTAAGAGCAGAGAGTAGTTAATTAAAAAGTAAATAAACAATGAATAAATAACATATCCCATAGACGTTTGACGAAAATAAAGCTAACTAAATCTCTGAATATGCTGATAAAATAGCCCCACCCTAGGCTAACCAAGGAGAGAAAAATAACACAAAACATTGGGAATTACAATGGTGATAGAACTGTAAATATAGACAATAACAACAGATTTAAAAATATGTATGATTTCTAGTCAGTAAATTAGAAAGCCTAAATGGAAATAACTTATTTCCTAGAAAAATGTAAATGACAGAATTAATGTAAGAAAAAGTCAATTGTATTAATAAGTCAGTAATCATAGAAGACACTGGAAATGTATTAAGGATTTACTCCACAAAAGTGCCAATCCTAGATGATTTTACATTTGCTATTTCAAATATTCAATTAACATAATCAATTTCTATGTTGGTTGAATTATTCTGGAAACTAGAAAAAAGGCCCCAAACTCTTCAGTTTATGTAAACAAAATAAAAAAGACAAGAAAACCAGAGACAATTTACATGTGAATGTGAATGCAAAATCCTGTTACAAAGAGCAAATCAAATTCAGGATTATATTTTTAAAAGTACACCATAAGTAGATAAATTTACTTCCAGTAGTGTAGAGATGGTTCTTATCTGACATTAAATATGTTAATGTATTAAAAGGGAAAAGCTGTATGACCATCATGAAAGATATCCTAAATATATTTAACAAACCACAAGAGCCATTCTAGATAAAAACTTTTCCTACAGAAAGGATGATTATTATGTGTCAGGCATTGTGCTAGCACTTTACATCTAATTTAATCTTCACAGTAACCCTGTGAGCTAGCTATTACTGGTATATTCATTTTATAGGTGAGAGAACTGAGAACCAGAGTAGTTAGGTAATTTTCCCAAGGTTGTGTAGTTAGGGAAGGGATCAGCATTTTAGTTTAGGCAGTTTGAATCCTGAGTCTGTGCTTTTATCCATTATGCTATTCCACCTTTTTGTTCTTTACTGAGGGAATAAAAGTTTCCTTAATATGCTGAAAAAGTATCCATGAGAATCCAATAGCAAACATCATACTAAATGGTAATGCCTTACGAGGCACACCATTAAATTCATCAACAAGACAAAGATTATCCTTTTGTTATTTTAGTGGTTCTAGCCAATGCAGCTTGGGTAAGAAGAAAAAATGGAATGAATATTATAAAGGAAGAGATACATGATTATTATACCTAAAAATCGTAGAGAACCTCTTCTGCAAACTTACCCAAATTAATAAATGGCAATTCCAACTTTCTAGTTGCTCATGACAGAAATCTTGCAGTCCTTCCTGTTTCTTTTCTTTGCCCATCACAATTTGTCAGCAAATCCTGTTTCCTTTACCTTTAAATGCATAATCCAAGCGTTTTTCCCCCTACATGATGCTACCCCTTTGCTCTAAGCCATCATCATCTTTTCCTGCATTACTATAGTAGTCTTCTAACTGATCTCCTTTCTTCTACCCTTTCCCCTTCAGACTATTCTTAACAGAGCAGTGGAATACAAGTCAGATCATGTCATTTCTCCGTTCGGAACTCTCCAATGACTTTCCATACCAGTCAAGGCCAAAGTCAGAATGGCCACAAGGCTCTGTATGATCCAGCCACACATCTCTGACCCACTTTTCTGTGCTCTCTTCCTTGCTCACACTGTTCCAGCCACACTGCTGTTCTGGCTGTTCCTCAACATTAAGCCCATTTCTTCCTGAAATGTTCTTCTTCCAAAGTTGCCATATTATCCCACAGACTTGCTTGACTATATTGCATAAAACAGCATTCTGTTCCTCTTGCATTTCTTGATACCACTTCTTGCTTCATATATTTATATATTCATTTGTTTGTTGTTTGTCTAACTAAATCAGAATGTAAAGACCATGAGGGCAGGAATTTTTGTCTTTTTTCTATACAACCTTCTCCAATTGTTGTGTTGTCAGTGACTAGAACAATGAGAACAGTGCCTGTGCATAGTGGATACTCAATAGCTATTTTTTTGGGTGAGTGAATGAGTTTGAAAAACACAGTATCCAAGCTAGCAGCAGTAATGAAAAGACATGAAAAATACGACCTCATCTGGAATAGTAATAAAGAACTAAATTACTTTGGAATTAAAATAACAAGGCAGTAGATAATGATTAAGGGCATGCTGTGGTTTGAATCCCTGCTTTACCTGGTAGGGGCCGTGTGACCTGAACCAAGGTATTTCACTACTCTATAGCTTAGTTATTTAATCTGTAAAGTGTAGTAATTGTAGTACTCATTCAATAGGGTTGCTGTGAGGATTTATTGAGTAAATATTTAGAAAACATTTAGAATAATATCTGGCACATAGTGTTCACTATGTAAGTATGCTAAAGAAAATAATTTTAAAATATTTTTAAGAGTTCTATAAAGAAAGTATAAAAAGGTTAGACCAATTAAATAACATTTAATAAGTATCTTCTGTGGATTAGGTAGTATATTTAATATTTACATTTTTTATTTAATCTTCTCACAATACTGTGAGGTTATTATTGTGATTATCCTTGGGTTTTACCTATGGGGAAACTCAGGCCTAATGAAGTGAAGTACGTTGCCTAAGACTGTTACCAAAGCTGTAGAGATGGAAATCAGATTCAGTTGGAAAAATACAGAATTGCAAAGATCTCATTTCCTCCTCCTTTTTCTGTAAGTTTAATGCAATAACAGCCAAAACTTTTTTTTTAAATTTGACAATTTGACTATACTTAATTTTTTTATTTTAAAGATGAGGTATTACTGTATTGCCCAGGCTGGACTGAAACTCCTAGACTCAAGTGATCCTCCTACCTCAGCACCCTGAAGAACTGGGACTATAGGCACATGCTACTGTGCCTGGTCTGACTATACCATCTATTATAAAGATGAATAAACCCAAGAAAAAAACAGTTTAGAGTATATATATCAGAAGAGACCTATTTTTAGCTATTAAAATATGCTATAAAGCTATAGAAATTAAATAATGTAATATTAGTCTTTTGGAGAAGATAGATGAATGTAACAAAACAGTCAAAATACAGGTTAGAAATACAGGTACAGAAAAATACTATATGAGAAAGGAAGCATTTCACTGGGGTAATTAGATGGTAATTAATTATTTTAAAGTGGTATTGAATTAGTTTATTCCGTTGGGAAATACCTCATATCATATACCCATAAAAGAGAGAAATTAAAGATTTGAATCTAAAAAAAAGAAATAGAAGAAAACATTAGAGAATATTGTTACCATCTTGGCATAAGGAAGACCTTTCTTTCAATGGTACCAGGGCTAGAAACAATAAATTTAAAGACAGAATTGATTTAGTAAACATTTATGGCCAGGCGAAGGACACTGTAAGTTCAGCTGCAAGATGAAGTAAGAGAAATATTTGCAACTTTAGAAAGGGTTAATATCTATACATATAAAATGGCTGCTTCAAATCAATAAGAATGATGAAAATAAATAAAAATAATGAAAAACTCAGTACAAAAACTGGGCAAAGAATATAAACAAGCTACTCATAGAAGAAATGCAATTGGTTATGAAACATAAAAGGTCTAGGAATGCTTATACACCATTGGTGGGAATGTAAATTAGTATAACCTCTATGGAAAACTTCATGGAAATATCTCAGTAATTACCATTTAATCCAGGAATCCCACTACTGGATATCTATCCAAATGAAAATAAATCATTGTAGCAAAAAGATACTTGCACTTATATGTTTATTGCATAAAAGATACTTGCACTTATATGTTTATTGCACTATTTACAATAGCAAAGATATGGAGTGTGTCTAAGTGTCCATCAACAGATGATTGGATGAAGAAAATGTGATATGCATATATACAATGGAATACTATATGGCTATAAAAGGGAATGAAATAATGTCTTTGGCAACACGGATGGAGCTGGAGGCCATTATCTTAAGTGAAACAACTTAGAAAGTCAGATACCACATGTTCTCACTTATAAATGGGAACTAAATAATATGTACACATGGACATAGAGTATGGAATAATAGATGTTGGAAACTAGGAAAGGTGGGAGGGTTGGAGTTGTCAGGTGAGGGATTAAAAGTTACTTAATAGGTACAATGTAATTATTTGGGTGATGGTTACACTAAAAGTCCAGAATTCAGCACTATACAATGTATCCCTGTAACAAAACTGCACTTGGACCCCTTACATTTATACAAATAAAAATGTCTCCACTTTATTATAATCAAAGGTAAATAACAACAATGAGACTGAAGTATAATGTAGTGTGGTTAATGTCATTGGCTCTGGAATCAGGCAGCCTGGTTCCAAATATCGCTTGCAATGCGAACTAGCTGTGTGATCTTGGGTAAATTACTTTTCTGTTCTTCATTTAAAAATCCAGGGGTTATAAAAGCCCCAGTCTCACATGGCTGTTATGAAGATCAACTTAGGTAATCAATACAAAGCATTCTGCATAATTTCTAGTATGTAGCAAGTCCCCGGTCAATGTTTTGTTCATGCTGTCTTGCTCATGCTACCTTAGATTCCCAAGTATTTGGAAAGGTTGGAGTGTCTCATATTTTGGGGTTATTAATTACAATAAGCATACCTGTATTAGTTTGCCATTGCTGCTGTAGCAAATTACCACAAATGTAGTGGCTTAGAACAACACAGATCTGTTATCCTACAGTCCTGGAGGTCTGTGGTTCTCACTGGGCTAAAATCAAGGTGTGGGCAGGGCTGCATTCTCTCCTGAAGGCTCTAGGAAAATGATTTTCTTGCCTTTTCCAGCTACTAAAGACTGCTTACATTTCTAGATTCATGACCCTCTTCCATCTTTAGAGCGAACAATGGCCAGTTGAGTCTTTTTGGCTGTGCCATCTTTTTGATTCTGACCCTTCCATTTCCCTCTTCTCCACTTGTGATTACATGGGGCCCACCTGGATAATCCAGGCTAAAGCCAGCTGATAAGCAGTGTAAGTCTATCTGCAACCTCTATTCTCCCTTGCTGTGTAACACAAAATATGCACAGGTTCCAGGGATTAGGATGTATACATCTTTGGGGTACCATTATTTTTTCCTACCATAGTACCCTTGAATTATTGTTACCTACGAAGAGAATGTGAGGATAGGAAAAACAGTTGTCACCAAAATCAGTGGTTGTGTAACAATGAGAGATTAATCTGCCTTGTCTGTTGGTTTATTTTCCAGGAATTATATCCATGCAGAGAAGAGAAGATATGGGCTGGGAGGAATGTTTTACACTTTTAGCACAAGTGATGAAGTTAAAACTAGGTTAAAATAGATGCTCTAGTTTTCCTCTCATGTCTCTTGACTCTGTGTTTATGACTCTGCATGGTTACAAATTCTTTTCATATTCTAAAATTCTGTCTTGTGGCACATACTGTATATATTGAAGAGAGGTCATAATTGTATTATATGTGTGATTATAACTCAAGGAGTTATTTTTACCCACAGTCATTCAATTCCCGTTTGCTAGTAAAAATACATGTATTGAGAATTGCATCAAGTAATTCAGGGTACAAATTATTCGTTAGAAAACGTTTAGTTAGTACGATTTTGACTATGATGCTCCTGATGTGCTGACTTTTGTAAAATTGTGCATTACAGTCTAGGATATGACTGTATACTAGATCTAGTATTTATTTTTGCTCCAAAGACAACGTATCTTTTAGAAATTGTTTGTGACTCAAATAGACATATATTTACTACAAAGCCAATATTTGCAATTATTTTTAGAAAACTTGTGTGTGTGTGTGTGTGTGTGTGTGTGTGTCTGTATGTGTTTCGATGAAACTTTATTTACAAAAACAAACAGTGGACTGGATGTGGCTCATGGTCTAGAGTTTGCTGATTCTTGTTTTAATTCTTCACAGAAGGCCAGTTCATAGTTGTCCTCTGCATTTTTAAGCTTTATAGTGTATATCTATCTTACTTAGATGGTTTTGCACATTTCAGTAAATATTCATTCAACAAACTCATATGGGATAGTATGTGGGGTTCCAGTGTGACAATACTTTTTATTATTTATTTATTTATTTTTCTTAAACTTTTATTAATATTTTAAGTTCTGGGGTACATGTGCAGAATGTGCAGGTTTGTTACATAGGTAAACGTGTGCCATGGTGGTTTGTAGCAGAGATCAACCCATCTCCTAGGTATTAGTCCCAGCATCCATTAGCTACTTCTTCCTCATACTAGAAAGCCTTTTTATATTATTAGAGTTAATTTTCTTTTTTCCCCCTTGGAATAATTATATAGAAATGTCCTGTGCTGTGCAATGTAGTAGCCACTGTCCACGTCAGGATATTAAGCATTTGAAATGTGGCTAGTCCTAATTGTGATGTGCTGTAAGTGTAAAATAAACACCAGTATTGAAAACAGTATAAAAAAGAATGTGAAACATCTCAATAATTTTTATATTGATTATATGTTGAAATAATGTTCTTGATATATTAGGTTGAGTAAAATATATTCAAACTAATTTCACATCTTTTTTTTTTTTTTTTTTTTTTTTTTTTTTGAGACGGAGTCTTGTTCTGTCGCCCAGGCTGGAGTGCAGTGGCCAGATCTCGGCTCACTGCAAGCTCCGCCTCCCGGGTTCACGCCATTCTCCTGCCTCAGCCTCCCGAGTAGCTGGGACTACAGGCACCCGCCACCTCGCCCGGCTAGTTTTTTGTAATATTTAGTAGAGACGGGGTTTCACCGTGTTAGCCAGGATGGTCTCGATCTCCTGACCTCGTGATCCACCCGTCTCCGCCTCCCAAAGTGCTGGGATTACAGGCTTGAGCCACCGCGCCCGGCCTAATTTCACATCTTTTTAATGTGGCTACTAGAAAATTTAAATTCACATATGTGGCTCACATTATGTATTTTTTCTTTCCAGTTTTTGAGACTGGGTCTTGATCTATTGCCCAGGCTGGAGTGCAGTGGCACAGTTTCAGCTTACTCCAACCTCCACCTCCTGGGCTCAAGCAATCCTCCCACCTCAGCTTCCCGAATAGCTGGGACTACAGATGCATGCCACCATGCCTGGCTAATTTTTTTTTTTTTTTTCGTAGAGATGTAGTTTCACCATGTTGCCCAGGCTGGTCTCAAACTCCTGGGTTCAAGTGATCCACCTGTCTTGGCCTCCCAAAGTGCTGGGATTACAAGTGTGAGCCATCAGGTCCTGTCCTCACATTATATTTCTATAGGACAGTGCTGATATAGAGATATAGACACATTTGACCCATATGGGACACTTGTAGCCCATGACAATAAAATTGTGCCATCACTAAACTGATGAGAACTACACTTGTAGTAATCAGTAGCATATGTACATATGTCCAGTTCATCTAAAAATGGAAGTAAACTATTAAGACACAGATTGAGAAGAAGGTTTATTTTGCATTGCTTGAAATGATATGATCTGTCAGAAGACCATTCCTACATACTCTGACCCTGCCTGAGGCATTAGATGCACATTTTGTATGAATTTCCATATCTGATGCCTTGGAGTGATCTCATGTGTCAGGGGTCAGATAGGAATCAATAAAAACTGAAACAGTTTTATGTTGTTTCTGACAGATTTTCCCCATAGACTTATACAGGGTATAATAATGATCAATTTGTGGAGTAGTTGTGCTTCAAATCTTATTTGCTGTATATATGGATATTGGCCCAAGAAACTCAGGCTTATGATTTATTTAAGAATGATCTTATTTAATATGTGAAACCTTAGATAATAAAATATTCTCACTAATGAATGTCCTGGTTATTTGAAAGTTTGGTAGAAAACTATTTTGTTTATATTTATTCTAAAATATACTAATCTGATTTGTTACATTAGTGCAAATAATATAACAAAGGAAATTAAATTTTTGGTAATTGGCAATCTCATATTATCTGAGAACATTCATTTTTGGCAATAATTCTCACATACAGAATTTGAGATATTGACAAGCAGGCATAGGAAATGGGATTTGGGTGTGTATTAGACTAAGACCAAGGATCTAAAAATTGCTTTTTTTGGAATAAATATGTAATAAGCATTTTACACTTTTTCAAGACATTTCTTAAATGTATCTAGAAACTCTTCCTTTTTATGAAACAAGCTTAAGTTAAGGTTTTAATCTAGGCCCTCTTTTTAAATTTAAAGATTATGCCTAAGTAAAGGGGGCAAGGCAATATAAAAAGTTGGGATGGAGCTGAACATTAACTCAAAGCTGGAGCTTTTAAAAATCAAGGTTTCTTTTTTAAATTAAGTTTTTAGTTGGAGGGTTTGGGTCTGGCTTATTTATAGTGTTTCAAATGTGTTGGTGGATGTTCTATGGATATGTGGATATGTGCCTAGAGGCTCTGTCAATAGGTGCAGTTGAATATATTTAGATATATGCTAACTTTCTATTCTAAACCTCCTTGTTTAAAAAAGATGTATCCATATCCATTTTGCTAGGAGAAGGTGACTTTCAATGGGGTTTTAAAAAATGCTTCTATTATAATTAATTTTTGTATAATGGGGAACTGAGTTGGTATAGGTAATTGAAATCTGTAGACCCTGAATCTTATTTTAGTTATAAATATCTTCTCTTGCAAAATATTTATAAGTTCTAATAACATGCAGAAATTTAAAAAATGTATGAGAGTTAATTTGCAGTATTTTCCCGTTTCTTTTCCATTTTTTGCCTGAGGTATTCCAAGCAACCTAGTGTTTTAATCAGTTTTAACTGAAACTTGGCTCCTGCCAAAAGACACCACTGCCCTTGCAGCTTTTTCTAGTGGAGATATCTCATCATTGATGCATTTCGTTCATGGTTGAAACCTCAGCCATTCTCTTGCTCTTATTCTGTTCATGTGGTTACCATCTCCCATAGGTTTTATTTTAGACGTAACAATTTGAATTTTCTCACCCTCTTTCTATCTACCACTATATCTCCATTTGTTCAAATTTCTTTGTTTCTCCTCTGGTCTGTAACACAGACAGTTAACCTGACTGTCTCACTCTGTTTACCTTCCACCTGTTACAAGAGCTCTTATTCTAAAACACTGACTGATCATGTGAGGAACATACCTATCTTTCTGAAAGCCATTTAGTTCCAAGTTGCTGCAGAATACAATCCAAGTTTCAACATATTGTGGGATTCTTCATAATCTGGAGCAAACCTATCTTTCTTCCCTTGTAGTTTATTGTCTTTTCTTTTCCTTAAAGAAATTCATGATAATTTCAACATTCAGACAATTCAGAGAATGAATAATGTATTTTTGCATGTATTTTTCTATGTTATTGCAAATATTTCTCATCTATACAATGGAAATAATAATAGTATCTTTCTTATTGTCATGTGGCTATAAATGAGCTAATGCATGTAAAGCATTTGGAATGCTCCAGACATACACAATATTCTGCAATTTACTTTTTTCACTTTATATGTTTTGGCTGACTTTCAAAGTCAATGCATTCAGATCAGAGTTATTTATTTTAATAGTCGCATAACATTTCATAGTGTGAATGAATCCTAATTAATTTTTTCTTTTTTGCCCCATTCTCAGGTATTGGACTAATTAATTTTTAATTTTTTTTGCTGGGCATTTTAGATGGAGTCTCACTCTACCACCCAGGCTGGAGTAGAGTGGCCCTATTTCAGCTCACTGCAACCTCTGCCTCCTGGGTTCAAGCGATTCTCATGCCTCAGCCTCTTGAGTAGCTGGGATTACAGGCACACACCACCATGCCTGGCTAATTTTTGTATTTTGAGTAGAGATGGGGTTTCGCCATGTTGGCCAGGCTGGTTTTGAACTCCTGACCTCAAATAATCCACCTGTTCCGGTCTCCCAAAGTGCTGGGATTACAAGCGCCCACTGCTACCCCTGGCTAATTTTTGGTGTTTTCGGTAGAGACAGAGTTTCACCATGTTGGATAGGCTGGTCTCAATCTCCTGACCTCAGGTGATCTGCTTGCCTCAGCCACCCAAAGTGCTGAGATTACAGGCGTGAGCCACCATGCCAGACCCTTTCTCTTTTATACTATTAAAATTCTATAGTGGATATTTTTGTGTCTGTAGTCTTCATATGAATATTTTTATTTCATAGATATCGATCCTGAAAAGTAGAGTCATTGGGTCTAGGAGTATTCATGTTTGAAATTTTATTATATATTGCCATGTTACTTTCCAAGAATGTTGTAGCAATTTACACTTCAATGAATATTCTGTGAGAGTGACTATTTCTTCACATATTTGCCTCCATTGTTTGTTATTAATGATTTCTTCAAAAATTTGTGCTCATCTGATGGTAGAAAAGTAGGCAGCCACTGTTTTATTTTGCTCTTTGCTAGCCACAGTGAGGTTAATTATATTTTCAAATATTTATTAGCCATTCACATTTCCTTTTCTGTGAATTGCCTATTAATATCCCATTTTTCCATTTTGTTATGAGATTTTTATTTTATGCATAATATCCGTTTATCTGTCACATATGTTGAGCCATTGTATAAAACTAGGAAGAATTGCATCCTCTCTAGGAGCCCTGGCTATTTTGTTGGTAGACTTTCTCGACCCAGGGAGGTTGACATAAACTAAAAAAAAAAAAAAAAGAAAGAAAAGAAAACCTCATCAGTAGGAGCTCAAGCCATATGCTGTTGGGGCCGTATAAGACACTAATGCTGTGGGTCTCGTATAAGAGGGCTAGAGAGAAAGATGAGTACCAAGCTTTGGAGGCAGGCAGTGTGAGAAATCTAGCTGACTAGTTATTCTCTCTAGCAAAGAGAGAATAACTATTCTAAGTGGCGTTATATATCAAAATCCATAATTTTTACTTTTTACTACTCTCTGTGATAAATATTTTTATAGCTAAGTATTTTTTACAAACTATTAATTACTTTCTTAAAATAATTCCTCTTAAGGAGAATTTCTAGGTAACAAGTTTGCACACTATGAAAGTTTTAAAATAAGTATTGTCAAATTGCCTTCCAGAAAAATTTTACCAATTTACATTTTCACCACCAGCTTATTATAAGCTCTGCATCCTAACAATTACTGAATATTATTGACTTTTTTTCCAGTTTGATAAAGAAATATTTAATGGTATGGGTGTTTTTTGCTTTCTTTGATTGCCAGTGAGGTGGACATTTTTCATATATGTATTCAACATTTTTATATTTCATTTAACAAATATTTACTGGGAACCTACAATATTCCAGTCACTGTTTTAAGACCCAAAGATAGTGTGGTGGAGCTTTCATTCTAGTGGGGAGACAGACAGTTAGCATATAAATAAATAATATAATGCCAGATGGTGATAAGTCCCATAACTGAGAGGAAAGAGAATGATGATAGGGTGCTATTTTTGACTGAATAATTAGGGAGAGAGTTTCTGAAGAGGTGACATTTGAGCAGAACGATTGAGCCATATGATTGAGGAAAAAACTTTCTAGGCAGAGAGGATTTCAAATGCAACAGTCATAAGGTGCAAGCATACTTATATTTTTAAGGAGGCCTGTGTGGTTGGAACAGGGTGTGTGAGAAAAAGAGGGTAGGAATGAGGTTTGAGAAGTCAAGGACAAATCATGTGTATGAAATTTTGCTAAATGGTATGGGGTAGGGAATTGAAAATGTTTTTTCCTGCCCAGTAATTAAAACATACTTCCTGGGACTATTTATTGAATGATGTTTTCCTTTTTTTTTTTTTTTCTTTTTTTTGCCTCTTTCAGATGTCAACTTTATTCCTATATGTATGACTGGCTTGTTTCTAGGGCTTCTCTTATATTCATTGATCTCTCTATTCTGGTGCTAGACCAAAATTTTTTGGTATTGTTTTATGATATGCTTTCATAATTGGTAGTATATAGATCCCATTATTACTTCTTGTTTCACAATTTCTTTTTCCTGTAAATTCTTCTAGATCAAATTTAGAACTTTTAGTTCAGTTTTCCCTAAAATACTCCTTAGAGATTTTTGTTGGAGTTGTCTTAAACAGATGTATTAATTTAGGGAGTTAAAGATTTTTCTATTGTAACGTTTATTTTATAAGAACAAGAAGAAGATTGATAACAAACAATTATTAGGTGTTTTCTGTGCTGTAGGCACTATGGTCACTGCTTGTATTGTAATTTATCTGTATATATTTTTCTCTAATAGATTGTCAGTGCTTTGGAGGAAGAGATGATATTTTATTCATTTTTTTGGTCGATTCTTGGACTTGTATTTTCTTGGTCATAGTAAGAGCTTGGAGAGTGTAGATTGATAACTGAAGGTTGCAGATTGAAGTAGAAGTAATAGGTATGAATAATTTCTCTTCATTCTAGGTTTCCTGGATAGTGAAGAGTTGTTAGTGTAACTAGAGTTGAAAAAGGAAAATAAATTAAGAGAACAGCCCTGGATGGATGTTTTAGGAATTTGTTTAGTTGAAATTTAAAAGACCATATTGGACTCACTTCAGTTATTTCTTTGTCTTTTTTTTTTTTTGTGAATTTTTGTCAAAGCTATCCAGGTACTTTTTTTTTTTTTTTGAGACAGAATCTTACTCTGTTGCCCAGGCTGGAGTGCATTGGCATGATCTCGCCTCACTGCAACCTCTGCCTCCCAGGCTCAAGCATTTCTCTTGCCTCAGCCTCCCGAGTAGCTGGGACTACAGGCATGCACCACCATGCTTGGCTAATTACTGTATTTTTAGTGGAAACAAGGCTTCACCATGTCGGCCAGGCTCATCTCAAACTCCTGACCTTAGGTGATCCACCGACCTCGGTCTCCCAAAGTGTTGGGATTACAGGCGTGAGCCACCGTGACTGGCCCATGTATATTTTATTTTGTGAATGTCCTAAAGTTCTCATAATTTTTAAAATGATATCTTTCATTGTTTTCATTCTGCTGTTTTCTGTGTTTTGATTTTAAGAACCTCTATTTTTCAGTATTGGAACTGCTAAATGAGTATCCTACTTTTCTTATGATTTCCCTTCTATTTGTCTGTATCTTTGCCTTTTTTTTTTCTAAGTATCTGAGATACTTCATGAGCTTTATTTTTTACTTTTTATTTGTTTTTGAGACAGAGTCTCGTTCTGTCACCCAGGCTGGAGTGCAGTGGTGTGATCTTGACTCACTTCAACCTCTGTCTCCCGGGTTCAGTCGATTGTCCTGCCTCACCCTCCCAAGTAGCTGGGACTGCAGGCATGTACCACCACACCTGGCTAATTTTTGTATTTTTGGTAGAGATGGAGTTTCACTATGTTGACCAGGGTTGTCTTGAACCCTGATCCCAGGCATCTGCCCACTTCAGCCTTTCAAAGTGCTAGGATTACAAGCGTGAGCCACCGTGCCTGGCCTTATCAGCTTGATTTTTAGTTCTTCTACAGATTTTATCTCTGATTTTCTCTCTGATTTTCTTTTTTATTTCATTGTTCTTACATTCATTATCTTTTCTGATACTGAGATGGTATTAATGATAACTATTTTTGAAATTTCTTCTCCATGCATAGTCCAAATTTTCTCTAGGTTTCTTTTTTTCTATAGTTTGTTCCTAATTTTTTGTTTTCGCTTCTTTAATAGTAAAGGCTTTCCTCAAGTGATTGGATGTCTTTGGTTATTTGTTCATATTTGAGAGTGGAAGTTTTCAAAAACTCATGGGAAGCTCTGAGTTCATAGTGTTAGGACTTGTTGGTTGTAAGCCTTTCAGTGGTGTGCTGGATTGGCTTGTGTCTGCTTGTGAAATGCAGTTCTTAGCATCTCTTCCTATTGCTGAGTTAAGCTGAAGTATTTACATCACAGAAGTTGATGAAGGCTACAAATCAGGGGTCTAGTCCAGAGATCATGCATTTTATCTGTGCCCAAGGATGTCTCCCTTTCTGCTGGGGTGATTGAAGGGCAGCCACTCTGCTGTTCTGAGAATCAAAGGGCAGCCGCTCTGCTGTTCTGAGAATCTAATTGATTTAGATTTTCAACCAATACTGTAGTATTTAATTCCTTTTTTTTTTTTCTGAGTATTTAATTCTTTTTATTTCCATTGTATGGATGTATCACAATTTGTCTGTTTACCAGCTAATGGACATTTGGATTGTCTCTGTTTTAGGCTATTACCTATAGAGCTGTTATTAATATTAAATGTACAAATCTTTATATGGACATGTGCTTTCATTTCTCTTGACTAAATACCTAGAATGGAATGATTGGATTATATGGTATTTGTATGTTATTTGTATGGTATGATTTGATGGTATAATATGTATGGTATTTGTATATAACTTTTTAAGAAACTGCCAAATTGTTTCACTAAGTGGTTGTACTATTTTACGTGCCTATTAGCAGTGTGTGTGTGAACTCTGGTTGATCTACATCCTTGTCAATATAGGTTTATGACGTCTTTTTAAACATAACAATTCTGATAGTTGTATAGTAGCATCTCATTGTGGTATTTTAAAAAATAAATTCTATCGTGTATATTTGTGGTATACACATGTTATGGGATACATATAGATAGCAAAAAAAAAAAGTTTACTTACAGTGAAACAAATGAAAATATCCATCTCTCACAGAGTTACCCTTTATTTTTTGTTTTTGTGGCAAGAGCAGCTAAAATCTACTCATGTAGCTGAAATCCCGTATACAGTACAATTTTAGTACCTGTAGTCTTCACGTTGTACTTTAGAACTCTACAGTTGTTCATCCTACATATCTGCTACTTTGTATCCTTTGACATTTATTTCTCCCGTTCTACTCCCCCTACCAATCTTTTGTTCTCTATCTCTGTATATTTGATTTTTTTTTCAGATTCCATATATTTTCAGGCAATATTTTTCTTTTTGTGTCTGGCTTATTTCACTTAGCATAATGTCTTCCAGGGTCATCCATGTCATAGAAAATGGTTAGATATAATTCTTTTTTAGGGCTGAATAATATTTTGTTGTATATATATATCCCTTAAATTTGGAATCTGGAAGTGTGATGCCTCCAATTTTTTTTTCTTTCTTTTTTTTGTTGGGGGTGGGATGGTGGCAGGGTCTTGCTCTGTTGCCCAGGCTGGAGTGCAGTGGCATGATTGTGGTTCACTGCAGCCTCGACCTCCCAAGCTGAAGCAGCCCTCCTGCCTCAGCCTCCTGAGTATCTGGGACCACAGGTGTGCACCACCACAATTGACTAATTTTTTAAATTCTTTATTTTTAGCAGACATGGAGTCTCACTATGTTGCCAAGGCTGGTCTCAAAGTAGTGAACTTAAGTGAACCTCCCTCCTCAGCCTCCCAGAGTGCTGGGATTATAGGCATGAGCCACTGAGCCTGGCCTACAACTTTGTTTTTCTTTCTCAGAATTGTTTTGGCTATTTGGGGTCTCTTATGGTTTCATATGAATTTTAGAAGTTTTTTTCAATTTCTTGAAGAATGCCATTGGGATTTTGATAGGGATTGCATTTAACCTATATAAGTAAGTCAGATACTTAAATTTTAACATCTGCAAACTAGGAGTCATTGTTTTCTCTGCATCCTGCATTGTCCTCCCTGCAGAAGATTTTGCTCTTTTTTTCATTTCACATCTTAGTTAATATTGTAATTTTTTCTAGTCATGTAAGCCTAAAGTCTGAGTCGTCTCTAGACTACTGCTTCCAGTTTCCTACCTTCTTCCAATTGATCCATGTGTTTTATTAATTCTTCTTTTAATTAACTGTCAAATAAGCACATTCTATTCATTTTCATTGAGCCACCTTAGTTTAACGCTGCCACGACCCTTTGTTTGGAATAGCCATTCATCCTCTTTTCAGAGATGCCTGTGTGCTCTCTGGTACCTCGATTATCTTACTACTTTGTAATTATTAGTTTGTGTGTCTGTCTTTTCCATTACAATATGTTCTTGTAAAGAAGGACCTTGAGTTATGATTTTGTGCTCCCAGTGCCTAGCTCAATATGTGACATGCAATTGGTGTACAGTAAATGTTTTGTGAATGTGTGAACTAGTTTATCATTAGATATTATCTTTGATAGTTTTGATATCACTGTGACCATCAGATAAAGCAATTTTTTTTGTTCTCTTTTCAGAAAAATGTCTTTCAGTGCCTTATTTTCCAAAAGTTAAAAAGAGTTTCCTTAATTGTAGTTATCAGAAAAAAAAAGACTCTTTTATATAGTTACATGTTATCTCCAGAATATATTGCATAGTAAAATCAATGATGACTGCAAAATTGTGAGGATCTTCTCATGGTTTACAACAGTCCAAATCTTCCATTTTATTTTCAAGTATGAAATATTGATTACATTTTCTTGGTTGCAATAGAACAGCAAAAAGACTTTATATTCTTCCCACAATGCAAAAATATCTTATAACTTATATAACTCATGGCCACCTCAGAAGGAGTGTGTTAATAGGCGTGAGGCAGGTCTCATAAATCTTTATTCTTTGGAATGGAATATAGTAGCTGAATGTTAGTTGCCTCTAATATTTAAGTAATGATAGAAAGTAATAGGGAATTTTTGGATCCAGACTTCAATGCATGACCATGGACACACATTTGTTAATAATTTCTGAAGATATTAATAGTTGCATTCTCTATTAGTTTCCCTTTATCAAGTAAATGAAGTTGATGTTCTGAGGGGAATTCATGGAAAATGGCAATCATTTTCCACATGGCTAAAATTTTTATCTGCAACTTGCTGCTGGCTGTGGGGCTACCAGGCTTCTTTTTGTTTTTCAAGGCAAGATCCTACTTCACTGTTAACTCTGTGCTTGTGCTTTATTTGCAGCATCTGGCGAGGCCCCAATGTGAACTGCACAGACAGTTCGGGTTACACTGCTTTACACCATGCAGCCTTAAATGGACATAAGTAAGTGCCACTTATTTGGACAGAATCGTGTGTATTTAGTTACATGTGATGAAGCTAATTATGTGTGACGATAGTCCAATGGGCTTAGATGAATTTGGAAAGGGACCAGGTGACAATACTGACAAGTCAGACTTGGTAGAAATGTTGCTGAGTATAATTGTGTGCAGAGTGTAAGCTGAAAGAAATGCTCTAAAATACTCAACTGTCACACTGGGAGAATGGAAAAATTGACAGGACCATGCCAGTCATGTGTAGCTTTGGGGAGAGAATGGGATAAAACCACTTGATAACACCCCTCTACCTTTTTTGGTGTCTCCTTGTATTCACCCAACATGGGAGTTTACTAGGAGTGCAATCTTAGCAGACTCCCACTATTCTGAGCCTTAGTCACTTATATGAACCACTTCAAAATCCTTATTTAGCTAAAATGTTTTATCTTTGTCATTCACGATTATCTTTCTAGTTTTAGATTTCGCAACCCTAAATTTTTTTAATGTGTAAAACTATGTTTCAAATAATGTAATACTATACATTATGGAGAGTGAAAGAATGTGTAGTCATAACAACCTCTATTTTCAGTATTTTAGCTAGGTATCCTAATGGTTTAGTGACAGAGTTAAAGTGTGATGAGTCCTCCAAACGATTCATATGTTCTGTCCTCCCCTACAAAAGAAAAATGACCCTATTCCTCTATCTCCCCCTCGTCTCTGTTTTCCCTTTGTGTGAATGACCAAGTTAGTTTTCCCAGATCTGTATCATTTCATTTCATGTTTTTTTTTTTTTTTTTTTTTTTTTTTTTTTTTTTTTTTGAGACAGTGTCTCACTCCGTTGCCCAGGCTGCAGTGCAGTGTCATGATCTTGGCTCACTGCAACCTCCGCCTCCTGGGTTCAAGTGATTCTCCTGCCTCAACCTCCTGAGTAGCTGGGATTACGGGTGCCCACCACTACACCTGGCCAATTTTTGTATTTTTAGTAGATATGGGGTTTTACCATGTTGGTCAGGCTGGTCTAGAACTCCTGACCTCGTGATCCACCTGCCTTGGCCTCCCAAAGTGACGGTTGTGAGCTACCGTGCTTGGCCCTCACTTTAGTTTTTAGATGTGGTAATTACTGCTTTAAAAATACTAGTTACAATCTGCAGATTCCATACTATTCCTATCAAATTACTAATGTCACTTTTCAAAGAACTAGGAAGAAACTATTCTAAAATTCATTTTGAATTAAAAAAAGAGCTCAAATGCCAAAGCAATCCTAAGCAAAAAGAACAAAGCCAGAGGCATCATGATAGCAGATTTCAAACTGTTCCATAAGGCTACAGTAACTAAAACAGCATGGTAGTGGGATGAAAACAGATACACAGACCAACGAACAGGTTAGAGAATCCAGAAATAAAGCCGTATACCTATAGCCATCTGGTCTTCAACAAAATTGATAAAAAATAAGCAATGGAGAAAGGATTCCCTTTTCAATAAATAGTGCTAGGATAACTGGCTAACCATATGCAGAAGAATGGAACTGAACCCTTGCCTTTCACCATGTACAAAAATTAACTCAAGGTGGATTAAAGATTTAAAGGTAAGATCTCAAACTTAAGAATCTTAGAGGAAAACCTTGGAAACACCATTCTGGATATCGGACTGGACAAAGATTTCATGATAGAGACTTCAAAAGCAATTGCAACAACAAAAAAATTGAAGCCAGGTGTGGTGGCTCACGCCTGTAATCCCAGCATTTTGGGAGGCCGAAGCAGGCGGATAGCTTGAGGCCAGAAGTTCGAGACCCGCCTTACCATCGTGACAAAACCCTGTGTCTGTTAAAATTACAAAAATTAGCTGGGCTTGGTGGTATGTGCCTGTAGTCCCAGCTACTCGGGAGGCTGAGGCAGGATAATTGCTTGAACCCTGGAGGCAGAGGTTGCAGTGAGCAGAGATCGCACCACTGCACTCCAGCCTGGGCGACAGAGTAAGACTCTGTCTCAAAAATAAATAAATAAATAAATAAATAAATAAATAAATAAATAAGATGAGTAGGACCTAATTTCATTAAACTAAAGAGCTGCACAGCAAGAGAGACTATCAACAGAGTAAACAAACTATAGAATGGGAGAAAATATTCATAAACTATGCATCTACCAAAGGCTGAATATTCAGGATCTATAAGGAATTTAAAGAATTCAACAAGCAAAAACCGAATAATCCCATTAAAAAGTACTCAGAAGACATGGACACTTCTTATAAGAACATATACAAGTGGCCAACAAGTGTATGAAAAAAATGCTCAACATCACTAATTGCCAGAGAAATGCAAATCAGAACCACAGAGAAACGATTTCACACCAGTCAGAATAGCTATTATTAAAAAGTCAAAAAATGACAACTGTTGGCATCTTTTGTAGAGTAAAGAGAGTGCTTATTTACTGTTGGTGGGAATGTAAAACTTAGTTCAGTCTCTGGAAAGCAGTTTGGAGATTTCTTAAAGAACTTAAAACAGAACTACCATTCAACCCAGCATTCCCATTACAGGGTATAAATCCAAAAGAAAATAAATTGTTCTATCATAAAGACACATGCACCTGCATGCTCATTGCAGCACTATTCACAATAGCAAAGACATGGAATCAATTGAAGTACCCATCAGTGGTGGATTAGATAAAGAAAATGTAGTACATATGCACCATGGAATACTGTGCAGCCATGAAAAGAATGAAATTGTATCCTTTGCAACAACATGGATGCAGCTGGAAGCTATTATTCTAAGTGAATTAATGGAGGAACAGAAAATCAAATACTGCATGTTCTCACTTACAAGTGGGAATGTAACACTGGCTACTTGTGGACATGAAGATGGTAACGATAGAAACTGGAGACCATTAGAGGGGGTAGGGAGGGTTGAAAAACTATTGGGTACTATCCTCAGTATCAGGGTGATGGGATAAATTGTATCCCAAACCTCAGCATCATACAATATACCCAGGTATCCCCTGAATCTAAAATAAAAGTTGCACATATCTAAAATAAAAGTTGAAATTATTTTTTAAAAAGTAAAAATGCTAGTTACCTTTTGTTTTTTCACCTAACATTTCTTTTTTTCTGTGAATGGAGATTCAAGGGTCTTCTTTGTACTTAATCTTAGGCTTGGTGGTCATAAAGCTCTTACTGCAAGAAATTTATTTTTTTGGCATTATTGATCACTGTGACATTTTCCTCTTAAAATGTATAAATTTAATGCTGTCAGTCTGTTTAGAGAATCACCTGAGTTATACAAACTATTATAAACTTTATGTTTCATTATTTAGATTTTTAATATTGGAATTCCCAAATTATATATATTTTTATTCAGTTCCTATTCTATATTGTCTTATATCATCTCATTTAGAACTATTTTGCCAGATCTTTTTTTCTGTTCCTTTATAGAATGGAAAGTATGTCCAGATATCTAAATATTTTAATGGAGGATAATGTTATTTATTCTTTTTTTACCTGAGTCATCAGGAACAAAGACACATCAGCCCAAGTAATATAATCCTGATGGCTTCTTGGCTATCTGAATTATGGATTCAGGCCACTATCATGTTTTTTAGTTCCAATTGGGAAGATAAACTCTATTACATCTAATGGGCAGGATGTATTGGGCCTGACCTTTCATTTGAGGCATACTACTTTTCTTGTTCTTCTCAGATTGGCATTGTAAGTAAGCACTTCTCAAAATAATATTGTCCCAAAATGGATTAGCATTCATATCCCTCCTAGATTTTCAGTGAAGTGTTTAGTAAATACTGATTTATACATGACAGTCTATGAAGTTCTAACTGTTGAGATATGTTTTTTCTGTGACCCATGACATAATTTTTGTTTTTTTGGCAATTTAGAAAGTAAAGATAATTTAAGCAGATTGAATAGCAATCATTAAGATTCTCACAAACAGATAACTTGATTAGGTATCTTTTAAGATCCGTTTAATTACAGATAGTCTATGGGAATTATATATCTGTGCTTTTATCTGAAAGGTCTCATTTATCTTTTCTTTTTAATTCTAGTAAGATTTCACTCGGTGTCATCCTATAGGCATTGGAAAAAGCAGGAAAATTCTAACCCCATCTTTTCATCTCTGCTAGTTGTGTGATCTTGAAACATTTATGTAACGTCTCTAGGCCTCAGTTCAATAGCTTGAATAGATTGGCTCGATATTCTCCATTGTTCCTTATAATTATAACATTCAATGATACACTGTGTTGGTATTATTTATGGCTCAGTTATGCACTATGATGCTAGAGTTCTGAAATTGGGATTTTCATATACAGTATATGTTTCTTGATTTTGCATGTTTAAATTATCTATGAACTTGTGCAATTAGAGATCACTTATTCTACCTGACACTTCTCACCTCCCTCATTTTATAGATGGAGAAATAATGCCCATTTAGATAAGTGACTTAATGGTCACATAGATATTAAAGTGGGGTTGTGTCTAGAGCTTAAGTGTTCTGGTTCTGAGTCTATGCTTTTACCAGTGCTCTGCATTATCTCCCCTTTGTTGTTAAACTCTCCCTGGCTCTTCTCTGTCACATTATATATTTCTGGCCTGTCTCCCATAATCATTTGTCATATGTTTACATGGAATGCTAATTTTAATATTGGTTTAAAAGATATTTGAAGGAGAAAATAGTGTCACAGAATGTATCTCAGAACCAGAGAAGGGTGTTTCTTTTATTTGCGTTCTCACTTAGCAGAGGTAAGTGACAATGATTATATTGTATTCTTCCCAAGCAAGCCTTAGCAGTCTGCACAGAAACACATCATTTCCATGTTTGTTGCTATTGTTGTATCCATCTGCTATAGACTGTTTCCATAAACGTGATTGGTAGGCTAAAGTTCATAGAATCATAGAGCCAGCATAATGTTTCAGGGTCATATAGTTTATTCTTTTGCTTTGAGCACAAACTGTCCCCCTACCCCCAACATATAATCTAAAGCCTTCATACTGAAAATTAAACCAGTTTTTCTGATTTTGTACATTTTCATTGGGAGCCATTGTTTATCAATGCTAGTTAATCCACAAACGAAGCAGCATTTTGTACCTGAAATGCATTATTTCATATTGAGCAATTAATCTTCAATTAGATCAGAACACAATGGAAAATGCACACTACTGGTGATTTCCTGGGTTATTTGTAATTACAGATTAGAAAATTATTACCATCAAATAATAGGGAAAAAAACATGGTTAATAGAACAAAATTTACTGCAAGTATTATAAATTATTTCCATAGATAGGGTAGAGACCTATTTCTTTGTATCTCTTTCTCTTTTTAAAATATGGAGGAGTCATCATCACATGTATTTCTAGTACAAATTCAAATCCCTTAATTCTATTCTGAAAAGCAATTGGCTGGCCAGACTGCCTGCCTGCCTGCCTGCCTGCCTGCCTTCCTTCCCTGCCTCCCACATCTTCTTATCCCTTTTTTCCTGTTCTCCTCTTCTTTCCCTAGTTATCGCCTTCCTTTTTTCCTTTACTTTTCCTTTTTTTTCTGACTTTTCTCCTCTCTTCATCCTTTATTTTTAGTAACAATCGTGTCCCTGTGAGATTATACTAAACCTGTATATTCATATTTTAATTCAGTTTTTCTTCTCTACTTAACAGATAGTCCTTTATTTTCTTAAGTTTAATGTTATTAAACTATATTTGGTATATTATGATACTTGTATGCTGTTTTGAAAAATAGCAAATCGTTATTGTATCTCTGAAATATATATATTGTTTTATATACACATAAAGTGTTTTCTATTCTTCTACCTTTTAAAGTATTTAATGCATGCTAGACCTCATTATCTGTAATCCAAATTGTGTATCAGATTGGATCTAGAATCCATATAATAAGCTATCTGTATTTTTGATTTGATCTTTCTTAGGTTTTCTAATAAAAGAGGCATACCTCCTCTAAAAATTGTATAATCTGGTTTCTGAAGTTGCTCTTTGAATAACTAGAAGCATCTTTAGTCAGCTTGATTTTTTCCTGGATAAGGATACAGACTACTTAAAATTTGCCTTTATTCACTCTGTAATCTGGAAATCTATGAGAGTGAATTCAATATGTAAAGAAACTTCAGTTAGAAAATGGGACGTATTGTCCTGAAATCTTTTGACCATCTTGAACACATCTGCAACTTTATTCCCATTAGAGAGAAGTGAAAGTGTCAAGAAAATCTGAAATCAAAAGGACCTTATTAAATCTGAGAGTTTCAGTAGTTGTTAATTCTGCATCCATATGTAGATGATTTGCATTTATTTTGAAATTCTTTGGACTCAATCAACAAGCAAAAGAGGATGGTATGAAATAAACTTCTTTGGTTATGATTTAATTACAGGGAATCTTGCCGTTGAGGCAAAGAAATTTGAAGGTTGACTCTTCCCAGTTTATTTAATTTTGCCCAGAGCATATGCTGAACTTACTGAAATACATTTTTTATTAATCAGATGTATATTTATATCTTTCAGAAAATGGGTGTGAATTAAATATACTAGCAAAAATCAGTGCTTCTAGAATTCCTGTTTTTACCTGAACTTACATGTATTAGCTTAAAGCTGCAAACTATTGCAGTTATTTACATTGGATGTTATTAAATTTAATTTGATGTTTTATTTTGTTCCTGGGAAATGGAAAGTATTATTCCATTTCCATTTCCATTTTCTAAAATATTTTTTTCTATGTTCTTGTCAATCACAATTACTTTAGGATTTTAGAGTATCTGTTATTTGTCAAATGCTGGATATCAGAAAATGCTGCTTTACATTTAATACATAGGGATTATTTTGCTGCTTGCTATTCTACAGATATTGATTATCAACATAACTTAATATTTCTTTTTTCACAGTCCCAATGAATATATATATTTTTAATTTTCATTTTTCAGTAAGTTATGGGGGTCCAGGTAGTATTTGGTTACATTAGTAAATTTACTTGCACATGCATGTTTATAGCAGCAAAATTCACAACTGCAAAATCGTGAAACCAACCCAAATGCTCATCAATCAATGAGTGAATATTTCATGCCAGGTAACCAAGAACAGACCATGTGTTCATTTGTGGATTCCTTAGAATAAGCTATAAGGCTCAACCTAAATAATAATTTTAAAAAGT
This sequence comes from Chlorocebus sabaeus, assembly GCF_047675955.1. NCBI lineage: Eukaryota > Metazoa > Chordata > Mammalia > Primates > Cercopithecidae > Chlorocebus > Chlorocebus sabaeus. Next base: position 97,139,438 of record NC_132914.1, on the reverse strand, counting down.
ACTGTGTAGAAGCTTTTAAGCTTGATGTGATCCCATTTGTCTATTTTTGCATTAGTTGCCTATGTTTTTGAGGTTTTACCCAAAAATTATTTGTCCAGACCAATGTCCTGAGGTGTTTTCCCAATATTTTCCTCTCCTAGTTTCATAGTTTTAGGTCTTAGATGTAAATCTTTAATCCATTTTCATTGAATTTTTGTGTTTGTTGAGACACAGAGATCTAGTTTCATTCTGCTAAATATGGTTATCCAGTTTTCCCAGCTTCAACAACCAACAGAATGGGGAAAAATTATTTGAAAACTATCTATCCAGCAACAGATTAATAGCCAGAATGTATAAGGAACTAAAAAACTCAATGGCAAAAAACAAATAATTTCATTAAAAATAGGCAAAAGATTATAGACATTTCTCAAAAGAAGACTTACAGATGACCAACAGGCATATGAAAAAATGCTCAACCTCACTAATCACTGGGGAAATGCAAATTAAGATCACAGTATCATCTCACCTCAGTTAAAATGGTTTTTACCGAAAAGACAAATATAATAGCTACTGGCAAGGATGCAGAGAAAGGGGAATGCAGGTACACTGTTGATGGGAATGAAGTTAGTACAATGACAATGGAAAACAAGTATGGAGGTTCCTTAAAAAACTAAAAATAGAATTACTATATGATTTCACAATGTCCCTGCTGGGTACATATCCAAAAAAAAAAAAAAACAAAATCAGGGTATCAAAGCGATACCTACATTCCCCAGTTTATTGCAGCACTGTTCCCAATAGCTAAGATGTGGAATCAACCTGCTTATTAACGAGTGAATGGATAAAGTAAATATGGCACATATACACAATAGAATATTATTCAACTATACAAAAGAATGAAATCCTGTCACTTGCAGCAACATGGATGGACGTGAGATCATTATGTTAAGTGAAATGAGGCAGGCACAGGAAGACAAACATCACGTGCTCTCACTCATGTGTGGGAGCTGAAAAAAGGAGATCTCATGGAAGTAGAAAGTTAATTGGTGTTTATAGGAGGCTTTGAAGGGAAGGGGGGTGGGGGAGAAGAGATTTGATTAAAATACAAAAATATAGTTAGAAGGAATAATATCTAGTGTTTGATAGTAGAGTAGACTGATTAAAGTTAACAATATTGTATAGTTCAAAATAGCTAGAAGAGAGAAATTGTGATGTTCCCAACACAAAGAAAAGATAAACGTTTGAGGCAATGGATACCCCAGTTATCCTGATTTAGTCATTATACATTGTATGCATATATCTAAATACTACATGCACCCCCGAAATATATACAACTATTATGTATCAATAAAAAATACTAAGTTGGTACTACACTATATTAACTACTCTTCTAATGTAGATATTATATCTGAAATTTAAATTGTTCTTAATGAGCCTATATGAAAGTGGCCTATTTAGTTTATATTACTTTTGATACGTATGGATATATCATAAGAATGATTAATCATAATTTGTTGAGTAATACTTTATTCTACTTGTAACTCAGTAAAACTGACAGGTACTTACTTGTACAACTTTATGTTTCACAAATATGTTTTAACACTAGAAATCTGAGCTCAGCCAATTCATTAGCTGATATCTTTGAATAAGATGTAGAGCTCAATTTAAACAAAAATTTGAAAATAAATTTAAATTTTAAAATAAGCACATTTAAACAAAAACAAAAATGAATAAATGGGACCTAATTAAACCAAAAAGCTGCACAGCAAAAGAAATAATCAACAGAGTAAACAGACAACCCACAGAGTGGGAGAAAATATTTGCAAATTAGCGCTAGTATCCAGAATCTACAAAGAACTGAAACAAATAAGCAAGAAGAAAACAAATAATCCCATCAAAAAGTAGGCAAAGGGGCTGAATAGACATTTCTCAAAAGAAGATATGCAGACAGCCAACAAACATATGAAACAGTGCTCAACATCACTAATCATCAGGGAAATGAAAATTAAAACCACAATGAGCTACCACCTTACTCCTGCAAGAATGGCCATAATTAAAAAGTAAAACAAACAAACAAAAAAAAATAGAAGTTGGTGGGAATGTGGTGGAAAGGGAACACTTTTACACTGCTGGTGGGACTGTAAATTAGCACAACCGCTATAGAAAACAGTATGGAGATTCCTTAAAGAGGTAAAAGAAGATCTATCATTAGATCCATCAGTCCCACTACTGGGTATCTACCCAAAGGAAAAGAAGTCATTATATGAAAAAGACACATGCATGCATGTGTATAGCAGCACAATTTGCATTTGCAAGGATATGGAACCAACCTAAGTGCCAATGAGTGGATAAATAAAATGTGGTATATATACACTATGGAACACTACTCAGCCATAAAAATAAGGAAATAATGTCTTTTGTGGCAACTTGGATGGAATTGGAAGCCATTATTCTAAGTGAAGTAACTAGGGAATGGAAAACCAAATACCATACGTTCTTACTTATAGGTGGGAGCTAAGCTATGTGGATGCCAAAACATACAAAGTGATATAATGGACTGTGGGGACTGGTGGAGGGAGGTTTGGAGGAGAATGAAGGATAAAACACAACATGCTGGAAACAGTGTACACTACTCAGATGATGAGTGCACTAAAATCTCAGAATTTTCCACTAAAGTCTTAACCATCCATTGAACCAAAAACCACCTGTGTCCTAAAAACTATTGAAATAAAAATAAAAATAAGCACATTTAATAAAATATTTATTTATTAAAATAAATACATTATTCAAAACTTAAAAATAATGTGTAGTTAGGATCTTAGTGTTTTCCAAAGGCAATTTTATTAACATACAGATTATTCTTTTCTGATTTAGATATTAGATGGTGGTAATACTAGAAGATACAAATGATTACTAAGTCAGTTTTCAAAATAGACATTTTTTCACTGTTGTCATAAATCTTCCTGATAAATAAAGAGTGAATGTATATCACATATATTATTAGAAAATGTCAATAAAACTTGAGCCAAAGAACAAATGAAATTCTAAGTGATTGGAACAAGAGTAAAAGGAAATAGAATTGATTATCCCATCAATCTTTCTTTTTCTGTTTACCCCTTGAAAGGAAATGCTTTATAGGAGAAGTTGTTTCAGAATATATTTTTTATTTCCTTACGTATTAAGAAATGAAATTGCTCTCTTCTCACAGTTGTCTTTGACAGTAACTTGGAGAAGTCTGTTTTATAGTAGGCTAAATTCTACGTTTTAGATCCCGGTATTTAATTTGACTAACTTCTTTTGGCATTATTTTCCCTTTTAAATGCTGAAATATTTTATTTAAAAAGGAATCACTGGAATGGTTTAACATTGCGACAATCTGCCTTGAGAACAACTTTTGATTGTATACATAATTTTACAATTATATCTGTTTCTCATTTGATTCACACCATAACTCTTTGAAACTGGCACCAAGATGTAATCTCTAAATTCTATTTTCACAATATCTGAAAGAGAGACAGAGGTTACTTAATTTCCTCAAGGTAACTAAGTTTGTAAATAGTAGAGAGTTGGGACTTCAGATCTTTTCTTATCTGCTTTTGTTATTCAGAGGTATTGAATTCTCATTACCTCATTGAAGTTATGTATTTATTTATGTCAGAATGGAAGACCCTATATAACAACCCTTGCTTGGCAGGGAAATGGGGAGAAGCATGTGAACTGCATAACCTTTAAGTTTCCTTCTGATTTTCTGATTCTCTTTTTCAAAGGTGACTTGCTATAAGCATTTCATTTCACTTTTAAAGTATTTTGTTTTTACTTGGAACAAGCGCTAATATTGGTATAGTGCTTTACTATTTATTGAGTGAATTCTTTTTTATCTTATTTAATGCTATTACCAGTTTTGAGTAGACATTATTATTATAGTATCTCCTAAAGAAAAGAAAAATAAAATGAGAGTAAGTACAGTCATGTGTTGCTTAATGACAGGGATACTTTGTGAGAAATGTCTCATTATGCGATTTCATCATTGTGTGAACATCATAGAGTGCACTTACACTGACCTAAATGCTGTAGCCTGTAGCACACCTAGGCTACATGGTATGACCCATTGCTCCCGAGTTACATGCCTGCACAGCTTGTTACTGTACTGAATACTGTGGGCAATTGTAACACAATAGATATATAAAGTGTTTATGTATCTAAATATATCAAAACATAGAACAGGTACAGTAAAAATGAGGTATGATAATCTTTTTGTACAACCATTATATATGCAGGTGGTCTGTTGTTGATCAAATATCATTATGTGGTGTGTGATTATCATTTCTCCAGGATCACAGCCTAAGGTAGATTGTGTAGCTGGGACACAAATCCAAGTCTTCTAAATTCAGATCTTGTAAAATAATGCTGGTTTTTCAAAGAGAAATGTTAAAATCTATTTCTTAATTTCTCAGAAATTATATCATCAGACAATTTAGGACTCCTTGGAACTTTCTAAATATTTCTACAACATATTCTTGTTTTTTCTTTTCCATCATGATTTCCTACATTTAGCAATTAAGTCAAATGTTGTGACTTTAGGACACATTCTGTACAGCATGTTTTACCATTTACCATAATTTTGTGTTATGTCATACCTGTTTTTCTTGTGAGCTATCAAAATTCTAACCTTGCTTCTATTCAAATTTCCTCCAAATTTTTTCATTTGTATTTGCATCTAGAGTCTGATTTTATGAAATATTTAAATGTAAATCTTTCTGTTATGTTCACTCTCCGCATTAGTGATTTGTTGTATATAAGAAACAACTTTATTATATATTGTAATTATATATATATATTTATATGTGTCTGACTAGCATTTCGTTTAGTGAGTTAATAGAATTTGCTTCTTAAATGCATCTAAATGAAAATACAGTTTTGTTTAGAATTACTGCTTTTGATTGTTGATACATATTTTGATATAATGTATGCTAACAATTATTAATTAATTCTAAGGTTGAGTAATGCAGTTCATAATTTTTACTTTGAAAAGCTGGTGGGGATTAAGTTCACAATTTTTTAGGTAGGATATATTGATTATGTGTTGAAATTGCATTAATGGTGGAACTTGTCTTTTAAATGAGTTTCCCTTTTGAAATTTTTTTATGCTTGAAGAAGAAAGGTGAAGGAATACAGAAGTAGGAACAAGAGATACTCAAAGTGTGTTGTGCGCCATCACTGAGAAGTTATTAAATTTTTAAAAATTATTTTTTAACCCTGGGCTAGTACTACAGTTAGCTTGTCAGGGTCCCTTACATACTGCACTTTCTTTCTCTTTTACATGCCCCTTAAATCTCTTATTCCAGTTCTCTGCAGGAATGATGTGTAGATTTTATGAATGTCTCCTTGGTGTTTTAACTTTTTTTTGGTAAACCTAGGAGTATGTTTGTAACTTCAACTTTTCCTTCAAGCTAAGTATCAGATATGGGCTATCTGGAAAGACCTCTTAAAAAAAATGGGAGTTGGTATCCTCTTCATTTTACTTAACTCATCTAATTAATGAAATAAGTTAAATTTTGCCTATATGAATTCTATTAAGTAGTTTAATTGGTTAGTCAATGCACACTGTCTCTCTCTCTCTCTCTCTCTCTCTCTCTCTCTCTCTCTCTCTCTCTCTCTCTGTGTGTGTGTGTGTGTGTGTGTGAGGCATGGGATGATGGCTTTCCAGGTAAGTAAAATAGCCAAAACTTGAGTATACAAAAACTTTGAAACCCAGTTTTATGTCTTAGTACCTTCAGTGATTACTCTAAATTCCCAACCAGCATCTAGTATTGTTTTAAAATTATCTATTTAATGCAATTTGTCTTGCTCAGCCTATTTTTTTGTTGTTGTTGTTTCCTTCTTAGGGACATAGTTCTCAAGCTACTTCAGTATGAGGCATCAACAAATGTAGCAGACAATAAAGGATATTTTCCTATTCACCTGGCTGCCTGGAAAGGAGATGTGGAAATTGTGAAGATTCTTATTCATCATGGACCATCACATTCCAGGGTCAATGAACAGGTGCACTTGCCAAATGTTTGCTCATGATGTAATTTTTCTAGTTTTACAATGGCAAAGCAATATTGAAAACGTGATTAATTTTATCTTTACCCTGCTCAAACGCCTTTCCATTGCTGAATTTCCTAAAAGGAGAAATTTGAAAAATTCCTTGGTGTTTTGATATGATGTGCAGGGACTAAGTTGGGCATTTGTAAAGATACTTTGTTAATGGGAAAATCCTACATAAAGGAAGTAGTTGTAATATTTTTGCCTGTCTTATATAATTAGCCATTTTATATCCATTGAATATTTAAAGATAGAACAGAATTCATGTTTGTACTGAGAATTAGAATGTTTCTTAATACAATTTTCAATGCTAAAACAATGATATGCCTATCATTTGCATAATGCTTTACCATTTACTTAGCACTTTCACAGTTAAGTACTCTGGTGAATCAAAATATGAAATATAGCATATAAAGTTGCTTGTCACATATTAAGTTAAAATTTTTTGATATGTATATACACACACAAACACATAGGCCCAGAATAAGTTGAATAAAACACAGCAGCAGTATGATTCTGACAATGTATTTGTAAGTACACAATATCTATATTACACATAATGGACATATTTTAAAAAGAATACCGTTGTTAGTATTCTAAACAGATAAGACCACAGATTCCAGATAGTAAAATATGGTCCCCTAATACAGTATGGTAACAAACATCTTGAGCTCTGCATGCCCCCTACTGTTCCCATTTTGTAAAACTATATTTGAAAACCAGCAGGCAGTCCAACAATTGAATTACAATCACGGCATTAAGCTGCAGTTTGGCAGTTGTCCAATATCAATGCAAGTAGGTAACTTTAGGGCAAACATATCTAATAAAGCACAATTAGCATATTGTTCAAAGGGATGCAGACTTTGCCGGACTTTGAAATTCAGACTGAAGGATAAAAAGTAACAATCGCTGTAAACAGCAAAGGGAAGAAAAATACATATTTTTTCAATGAAAATATATATGCAGTTGTTGAAAGGATTAATCAGGAAAACATTTTATTAATTAGAAAAGTGTCTTATTGGCCGGGCGCGGTGGCTCAAGCCTGTAATCCCAGCACTTTGGGAGGCCGAGACGGGCGGATCACGAGGTCAGGAGATCGAGACCATCCTGGCTAACACGGTGAAACCCCGTCTCTACTAAAAATACAGAAAACTAGCCGGGCGAGGTGGCGGGCGCCTGTAGTCCCAGCTACTCGGGAGGCTGAGGCAGGAGAATGGCGTAAACCCGGGAGGCGGAGCTTGCAGTGAGCTGAGATCCGGCCACTGCAGTCCAGCCCGGGATACAGAGCAAGACTCCGTCTCAAAAAAAAAAAAAAAAAAAAAAAAAAAAAAAAGAAAAGTGTCTTATTAAAACTTATCACAATAAAAATTTCCATGTTTACAGGTCACAAAAATGCAGAATTTTTAATAAGAATGCACCCAGTCTTTAAAACATGACAGATATGGCTATCTTTATCATCATACCATGCTAAAAGGAAATTTCTGACAATGCTTTTCTCTTCCTCAGAAAACCAAAAGTTCAATCATTTATGAGATGAGCCATCTGGTGGTTATTCTTAAAATTGTCTGAATACCACAAAGCAAACCTGAAATAATACAATGGAAAATCAATCCAAGCTTAAACAAGATGATGTTAGTTTTTACAAACAAGATGATTTTAAATGGCATGAAAATAAGAAATAGCATATAGTATTCATTTACATTTGAAAGTGAAAAGTTATTGTATGTTTTAAAGAGAAATGCTTGTTTTTGGTAATGTTGAACAGATCAATTAAATTACAAAAAGTGTCTTTTTAAGGAGACTGTATTCAAAGTTCTTTGTCCACCTCTATTGCTTTGTGTTGTGGTTTCTATTGGCAACAAGTTGAAACTTTCTTATGATTTTTAATACCATAATTTCAGTATTTTTTTCTTTGAGAGAGAGAGATATATATATACTCTTTTAATGCTGACCATAGTTTTCCCATTCTATGCCATTTCTCCTAAAATTTTTGATGTGGGATTTTTATTTTTATAGATAACTTTTAATTTTAGCTTTCGTTTTTCCTTCTGAATAGGACAGAGTCTTTTTGTTAATTATAAACTTTTATGTATTTAAACAATAAAGAAAATAAATAAACCTGGTAATTAACATTTGTTGAGACATAAGGTAAAGCAGGCACTGTTCTAAAACACTTTCACCTGTAAAATATTATTTAATTAATTCTCATGATAATCCTTTGAATTGATAATATCACTCCCATTTTATAGTTGAGAAATCATGCTCTGTAAAACTAAACAACTTGTCGAAGGCCACATGTTACTGAGTGACTGAAACTGAGACTGGGACTCAGGACTCTGACTCCAGAGCCCTTTACACAATAGTACGTTGGTATTGTCATCCTAAATCCTATTGCTTAATGGATTGTTTACTTTACGACAGGCATTATGCAAAATACTTTATCCACGTTATCTTACTAAGCCCTAGATTGTTGTTGCTACTATATATATGGAGTTACAGCCTTAGAGAGATAGAGTAAATTGGCCATAACATCACAGCTACTAAGAAATGCTGCCAATATTTGAACGCGGGTTTTTCTGATCTAAAGCCTAAGCTTTCAACCAGTAATGCATTGTGTTATGTTAAAATTATGCATTATAGTCAGGGCTTCATTCTGATTTCCGAAAGTTTTGGTTTCTAATACAGCTTTCTTTAAAAATAATTCTATTCTACATTTTAATATTTAAAGTTTACAAAGCCTTTTTAAAATATGTTGTCTCTTTTGGTTTATAAACTACATTATAAAGTTTATAGGGAAAATAATATTCTCATTATACAGATAAGATGAATTTGGAGAGATGAAGTAATTAACATGCTAACACTTCAACCTAGGTCTTGTTCACCTTTCTAAACAAAGTGGACTCCCCCTGGATTATGGTTTTTATAATTGCCACATCCTTCTTCTCTTTCATCATCTGATTATTTCCTTTTTGCTATTTAAATTTCCTTTAAATTGAAAATTTTCAATTTCTTTAAATTTCATTCATCTTTTCCTCCCTTTTACCTTCTCTTCCTCTTTTTGTTTCTTTAACATTCGGGCAAAACCCAGAGGGGCCTTATCTCAAAAACTCATTGCCTTTGCCATTCACCAAAACTCGAATCCAACTCTTGTTAGATATTTTACTCTGAAGCAAGAGCTTTTGGTAAATGGCTTTTGTCAGCCAGTTTTGTTCTATCATCCATTATCTGGAAGGGTCCTAATTTTTCAGAGAATACCCATTTGGTAAAAAAGAAGGAATTAAAAACCTTTAAAGAATATTCTGTGTAGCCATACTAGCAATTATTAATCAGTGCCTCATCATGGCCTATTTATTTCAAATTAGATTTTTAGATCACTTGTGAGCATACACAAATACACAATCATGCTCTTGTAAAAGTACCACCATTGTGGCATCCATTGAAGTGACAATCCAAGTATGTGTTGATCATGGATAAAATCTGTGAACATTTTCTACTGAGTAGATCTTGAATGATTGAAATATTTTCCCTTGAGATGTGAACAGTGCTAATTAGTGTTATTAGAAAATTTTTCAATTTTGCGCTTGTAATTTCCTAGGCTTGGGGCTCTGGAACAGGAGAGAGGCCTTTGAGGAATCATTATTTCATAATTGGCCTTTCTCTTTTCTCAAAGAGATACTATATTTTGAAAAATAAGATTGAATCTCTTTCAGACCAAGGGCAAATTTGGGTTGGTCAGGAGGTATATATCTGTATCATATTTTCATGGTGTGAAGTAATAAGATTGGCTGTTTTATAATCTTGAGAAGAAAAACAGGTGAGAAGACCAGGGAGTCTAAACCTGTATGTGATCAACGTTTATGAAGAAGTAGATTATAGTAATACTTTCAAACCAAGAATGCCTTCTGACAAATAATGGAAGAAACAGTACCCTCAGCTGGATTCCCCATCTAACAGGTCCTAACTTTTCATTGATTATCTTTAAAGGTAGATTTTCCCTCTGGGTTTAACCTTCAAATGTTCTCTCTTGATACTTATTTGCAAGGTAAAGTAGTAAGAAGGCGTTTTCTAGTGCTATTTTCTCTTTGTTACTCTACTCCTTTTTAAATTTTCAAATCTTCCTTCTAGACTCTCAACTAACTTACATTCTTCTATCATCCAGGGCAAGCTTGAGTTACTTTCTAGAACATTAAGATTTGTTTGGGTCTGAACCCTCTTTGTCCTTTTGTTTTAGTCAGAACATCTGTCTAAACAGCTACTTCCTATTCTCGGTTGGTGTTTTTCTGAGCAAAGTCTTGCGAAATTCTGCTTTCAGATCACTAATTCCCAGCTCTTCTTTGACAATATAGCAACACATGGCAGACAACATGGTATAGTGGAAAGAGCATTGGTTTTGGATTTGTCCGATATAGATTGCAGAGTATCTTAATTCTACTTGGACATGTAATTTAACCTCTTTGTATTTTAGTTTCCTTGTCCATGAAGTAGATAATTTTAATATAAATTTTGGAGGATTGTTGTAAGAGTTAAATGAGACAATAGATAAAGTTTTTAGGCACTTAACAAATAGTAGTAGTAATAGTTCTTATTTTGGAAGGTGGTATGTGTGATGGTTAAGAACACCAACTTTGGGTCTTGGCTACTTGTGTTCAAATCCCGGTCCTACTAATAAATGGGTGTATAACAGAAGGCCAGTTATTCAACTATTCGGTGCCTCAGTTTCCTCATCTGTAAAATGGAGATAATGATAATAATAGCTGTCTCATAATGAAGATTAAATGAGTAAACATATATAAAATGCAACTGTGTCTAGAACGTAGTATTAGTTACAATGATAACTCTGATGGTGGCAGCTGCTCTTTCTTTCCAGAATCCTCGTTTAGGGTCATTGCTTTTTTGTTACTAAAATTTCTTGTTCATTTTTCTCCTGACCCTTTCACCACCTGACATACCTATACACCATCTACCTATATTGCTCCAATAGTCTGAAGGGTCCCTCTGCCTTGCAACTGGGTTCAGTTTTCTGTATCTTAACTTTTAAAAAAATCTTGATAAATTTCTAGGAAAATCTCATTGATTTTCAACTGAAATACTTATAAGCTGGACATGTAGTAATATGATACTCCTAGTAACTTATCTGGGAATTGGTCTAGGTCCATCCTCACAACCCATGATAATGTTTCAAAAAGATACTTTTATATCTTAGGGCCAGAATCTACTCATTTTCTTTCCAAAAGAAGCAACGATTTGTAATTACATGGAAAATAAAATGAAACTTAATTTGGGAAAACTTTCTATAAATCCTTGTTACCAAGAATTTACCTTCTCATCTGTCTTAGAAAGCCAGTCTATTAAAAGTCTGTTATAATTGTTACTGATCTCTCTCATTAATAAATGTCTAAAGATGTGACGCACAGTGGAGACATCACTGTCCATCTGGACCCAGGAGGGCCTCTGACAAACATGGCTAAATCATTTATCATTTTTGGAAGTTGGCATATATGATTTAGGGAAATGTTGGACTTTTTCTATTAAAGCGATAAAAATAAAAAATATTTTTGTTTCAATGAACCCTAGATACTTTTATCAAATATAAAATTCCATTAGGTATACTTATTAAAATGGACAAATTTTAACTTATGTTTTCAAAGCATTGCAGGTTTTAAATTACCGTATTAAGATTTTGATAACAAACTGAATTTCTGAAAATGTCCCTTTTTAAAAATCTTTGTCTTAAACAGAACAATGAAAATGAAACTGCCCTGCACTGTGCAGCTCAATATGGACACTCAGAAGTAGTTGCTGTTCTCCTAGAAGAGCTCACTGACCCGACCATTAGGAATAGCAAGCTGGAAACACCTTTGGACTTGGCGGCACTCTACGGACGGCTTAGAGTGGTAAAAATGATCATCAGTGCACATCCTAACTTAATGAGCTGCAACACTCGCAAGCACACGCCACTTCACCTTGCTGCGCGCAATGGCCACAAAGCAGTCGTGCAGGTGCTGCTGGAGGCAGGAATGGATGTGAGCTGTCAAGTGAGTCTGCTTTTAGCTATGCTTTAAAAGTGATGATGCTGTTGCTTGGCCTTGGGATTCAAATGTGAAAACCTGTATGTAGAAATCTTTTAATCAAATTGTTCACAAGTATTTTTGTAACTACTAAATTCAAGGTACTATACCACCTACTTTTGGGAAATAGGAAGAGCTACAAGGCATAATCTCTAACCTCATTCTAATTTGAGGGCTATATACATGAGAAGTTAGTAGATGGCAGTTGTGTGTGGTATCATTAGTAATTGTTTCCTTTGTCCCAGTATCTAGCACACAGCCTAACATACCGTAGGAATCCAGTCAGAGTTTAATGAATGAATGGAACAAAATTCACTTTAACATTGTTGAGTATGTACTTTGTGTTTAGCATGTTGACACATTTAGAATTCAATTCTCACAGCTGTCCTGTGGGATTGAGAATTACTAAATTTCAGTGAAGAGATGAGGAATCAGATTCAAAGATTTAAGAAATTTGCCTAAGGACGCATAGTTGATAAAACTGGAATGTGAATTTAGACTTACTGATTAAAGTCCAGGCCTCTCTCCACTGTAATGTACTGTCTATACATAACTGATGGAGGAATGATCACTATGCCTAAGGGCAATCAGAAAAAAAATGGAAAATGTGTGATTTGAGGTGAGCTTTGGAGGAAGAATAGGATTTGGATAGGTTTTGGTTTTCCGCAAGAATGGGCAACCTACTTTATAAAGTTTAATTTAATTTAATTTAATTTATTATTATTATTTTTGAGACAGAGTCTTGCTCTGTTGCCCAGGCTAGAGTGCAGTGGTGGGTGGCGTGATGTCAGCTCACTGTAGCCTCCACCTCCTGGGCTCAAGTGATCCTCCTGCCTCAGCCTCCCCAGTAGCTGGTGGGACTGCTGGTACATACCACCATGCCCAGCTAAGTTTTGTATTTTTTGTAGAGATAAGGTCTTGCTCTGTTGCTCAGGCTGGTCTTGAACTCCTGGGATCAAGCAGTCCTTCCACCTTGGTATCCCCAAGTGCTGGGATTATAGGCGTGGGCTACTTGGCCTGGCCACAACCTATTTTTGGTATCCTGTCTTAAGTTAGTACCAACTCCAGGGTAAGTCTTTTTTTTTTTTTTTTTTTGGCCATTTCCTCCTTTCATGGTTATTTCTTGGCTTCTAAGTTAATGGCAGCATTCTTATCTTCCAGAGACTTTTTTGCTTTCTGTTATATTGTGACTTCCCCTTATTAGTAAGCCGTTGATGTGAAACAAACTATCCCAAAGCTTAATAGCCTAACACAATTATCGGGGGAACCAGCCCCCAATATTTCAACATAGGTTCTTTTCTATTTTCCCTAAGTGTCAGCCAGTCTGAGAAATAAAGAGAAAGAGTACAAAGAGAGAAATTTTACAGCTGGGCCTCTGGGGGTGGCATCACATATTGGCAGGTTCCATGATGCCCCTTGAGCCACAAAACCAGCAAGCTTTTATTAGGGATTTCAAAAGGAGGGCGGGTAACGAACAAGGAGTGAGTCACAAAGATCACATGCTTGAGAGGGCAATAAAAGATCACAAGGGCAGAGAGGCAGAGCAAGATCATAAGGCCAGGGCAAAATTAGAATTACTGATGAGGTTCCATGTCCCGCTGGGCACGCATTGTCATCGATAAACATCTTAACAGGAAACAGGGTTCGAGAGCAACAACCGGTCTGACTAGAATTCGCCAGGCAGGAATTTCCTAATCCTAGCAAGCCTGAGGGCGCTGCAGGAGACCAGGGCGTGTTTCATACTTTATCTTCAACTGCATAAGACAGACACTCCCAGAGTGGCCATTTAGAGTCCTCCCCCTGGGAATGCATTCATTTCCCAGGGTTATTCCTTGCTGGGAAAAGAATTCAGTGATATTTCTCCTATTTGCTTTCTGCAAGAAGAGAAATATGACTCTGTTCTGCCTGGCCTGGCAGGCAGTCAGACCTTATGGTTATCTCCCTTGTTCCGTGAAAATCACTGTTATCCTGTTCCTTTTTAGGATGCCCAGATTTCATATTGTTCAAACACACATGTTTTACAAACAATTTGTGCAGTTAATGCAATCATCACAGGGTCCTGAGGAGACATACATCCTCAGCTTATGAAGATGACGGGATTAAGAGATTAAAGTAAAGACACATAGGAAATTGTAAGAGTATTGATTGGGGAAGTGATAAACGTCCAGGAAATCTTCACAATTTATGTTCAGAGATTGCAGTAAAGACAGGTGTGAGAAATTATAAAAATATTTGGGGAACTAATAAATGTCCATGAAATCTTCACAATTTATTTTCTTCTGCCATGGCTTCAGCTGGTCCCTCTGTTTGGGGTCCCTGACTTCCCACAACACACAATAACTCTTTATTTAACTCATAATTCTGTGATTGACAATTTAGTCTAAGCTCAACTGATGGTTCTTCTGGTCTTGGCTGGGTTCTCTTGTGTGTGAAATCAACTGCAAGTCAGTTATGTATTTCTGTTTCAGAGGCTGACTGGATGTTGTCTAGGGTGATAGGTGAGACTACCACTTGTCTGTCATGATTCGGCAGGTCAGCCTGGGCTCATTCACATGGCATGCATGGTTCTGAGAGAGAGAACAGAATTGTACAAGGCTTTTTGAGGCCTAGGCTTGGAACTAGCACACCTTCACTTCTGCCATGTTGCTTGACTGAAGCAAGTCATAAAGGCAACCCATATTCAAGGAGTGGGAAAATAGAGTCTACCTCTGGATTAGAAGAGGGCGTGAATTGTAAAAGGGTGTGAACACCCAGAGGGACTAAATGTGGCAAATTCTGCAAATAATTTACACACTCCAGGTGGAATACATGCTCACAAATGGGGTTATTTTTCCTAGGAATTGTTCAGAGATTGAATCCTGTATTTCCAGAGTTTTCTTTATTGAATTTAGAAAAATCTCAGGCCTTCCAATCTCAGATTTAAGGCTAGCACCCTGAACCTAAGATCTTTTCTCAATTTCTTATTTATTCAACTTTGGCAGCCTCTCAAAAAAGCATAGGATTTTTTTCTAACAGTCATATTAATAAGGAAAAACAGTCTTTCTCCTCAAAACAGTATTGAAAATAAGTAGGTATGCTTACTATTGTAGGTGACTCACAAAGTTATTTTCCTAAAAACTGTTTAATGATAAACTAGATGTTTATTGTATAAATGTTGAATTTCTCTAATCTAGATGTACTGCTTTCACACTTCTGTAATATTTTTAAATTTGATTGCACAGACTGCAATATAACCAAGGACTTTCACTCTGACTGAGATCAGTAAACCTCTTGGCATCCCTGACCAAGATCTTTTCATGTTTTGTACTAGATGACCAGAAGAGAAAGAGTTTAAATTCAATTTTATAAATATATACAATGTGTCCTTTTTTTCTGCACAACACTATATTTTGTGCTTTTGGAGAATAAAAAATCAAAACTATCTCTGCCCCACACTTAGTGGAGGAGACAAAAAATTTGCAAGAATAACTTCCATCCATGATATATAATAAATGCTGAAACAAAGAGCTATGGATCTACGGGTGAGAAAAATATGGATTTTAAGAGGAAGAACATGAGAAGTCATTGATAGAAGTGACATTTGAAGAGGACCTTTGAAAGTCCAACAGGACTTTGAATTTTAGGTGACATTTAGCTTCCATATGTGCATTATTTGGCTAAAGAGTGTTTTAAAATATTGAATTTGAGTGCTTTTAGATGGGGCAAATGCTCTCCAAGGCTCCGACCTCATTCTACTATTTTATATCATTGCCAGTGTCATTTCTTTAGATTTTCTGCTTGGTCTTCACCACATTTGGATTTGTTACTCACGTATCAGAGGAAAGGCAGACAATATGTTTAGATCACTTTGAACACCTAATCAGAAGCATCAGGGGTGATGTCTAAGATGGGCAACTTTTGTGTTCCTATAACCTCTTTCATTGACACTCATTCTAAGAGTTCTAGGAAGTAGAACTGACATCTTTCTATTTAGCCTTAGTTGATATTTTGCTTTTTTCATAGAAAACATGTTTTGTTTTGTTTTTTGTCTCATTGCCTTTTTTTGGGGGGGGATGAATATTTAATTTTATTACTCAAATTCATTGTTACCAAGTTTTCCCCATCGGACTCAGTGCAAAATTTTTTAATATCAAGTAGGTTTGTTGATATTCTCACTGGCTGAGAGTGAACAATGTAGCTAGTAACCTTAAATTGTTTCAGTAGATTTAATATTCGTTAAACTGCTTTAGCTGACCTGTTGGGAATTAGCAGTATTAAAAGTAATCCCATTTGGTAAATTATAGTATTGTACTTTTAGACTTCAATGACATTCAACTTATTATGACTAAATCTTTACAATTTATAGATGTTTTTAAAGGATCTTGTCCTTTCCTAGCAATTGCATGTGATTTGATTTTATTTTACTTTTTTTTTTTTAAAGGCAGGGTCCTACTCTGCTACCCAGTCTGGAGTGCAGTGATGCAGTCATGCTCACTTCAGCCTAGAACTCCCAAGCTCAAGTGATCCTCCAGCTTCAGCCTCCTGAATAAGTGGGACTATAGGCATGTGCTGATGTGCTCGGCTAATTTTTTTAGTTTTTGTAGAGAAAAGGTCTCACTATGTTGCCCAGGTTGGTCTTGAACTCCTGGACTCAACTGATCTTCCTTTCTTGATCTTCCAAAATGCTGGGATTAAAAATTTGAGCCAGTGCACCCAGCCTACATGTGTTTTTAAATGCAGTATTGATGTTAGTATTTGCTCTAGAGGTTTATTTTCTGCATCATTACTCTCTGAGTAATTTTAAATTATTACACATATTTAAAATACTAAGTAATACTTTGGGCAAATTTCATATCATATTTACTTATAAACCCTTTAGTCTTTAAATATTTTTAGTAAAGAGAATCAGTCAAAGTAAGATATTAAGAAAGTAGGGTTGAATGGGCAATTTTCTCTTGAAGTTAGCAATTACTTTTATGGATTTTGAACTTGATTTTGGGTAGCCAGGTAGCGATAGTGCCATATCATGCTAGTGCTTTCATTGTGTGAGTTTCTTATAAGTTTCTCTCATCAAAACTTGAAAAGTTAAAGAACTAGTACAACCTTAAGCCAATTAGACTTTATGGGACTACTAAAGTAAAATGACAGAAAGTTAATAATAAAGAGTACAAGTTTCCATGCTAAGACCTGTTAAGATGCAAAACTGAATTAGATACAGTTTTTGCTCTCAAAGGCTTATAGTGGCACCAGAAATAAGATATGTGCATAAGCAAGAATTATCCATTATAATCCATTTACTCTCTGATTTCCCTAGATGATAATTTCACGACATCTCTCTTCCAAAACTTCAACACCTCCTTCTCTATCATCCCTCTCTGATCATGATACTGCTTTTATTTCACTGAGGAAACCACAAGCAGTCACAAATTTCCACCAGCACATCTGCCAGCATACCTGTGTCTGCTTTCCTCCCTGGTGCTTTAAATGAACCTTTTAGGTTTGTATCTACGGCTAAGTCCTCTCTACTTATTCATTGGATCCTATCCTTTCTTGTCTACTTGGGAACTCTGACAAATATTTTCTGTCTTTAATACCATAAGTTTTTTCTTTCTCAACTGTACTATTTCCATAAGGATGCAAAGATATAGTATTTCTCATCTTTTAAAAACTCTCTTGATCTCACATTTCCTTCTCCTTACCATCCCCTTTCTCTGACCCCTTTATAGCAATGTATTTGGAAAGGCCTGTTTTTACTCATTGTTCCCAATTCCTTTCCTCCATTCTTTCTTGAAGCCACTCTAACTCCCTCACTCTTTTAAAAGTCCTTGTTTTTGCCTTTGTCAAGTTGTCTAATGACTGACATACTTTTAGATCCAACAGTCAATTCCTGCTTCTCCTCTTACTTGATTCATCATCAGCACTGACAAAGTCAATATCTGTCTCTTCTTTGAACCACCAAACTTCTTTTGGTTTTCATTTAGTTCACTGGTGACTTCTTGAAGAAGCTGGGGGAAGTATGTTTGATGCTATAAGTTAGCCTGGGGATCTCTGCTCCACGTGTCTATTATCTTCCTCCTGGGACTAGGCAGGGGGGCATTGACTGTACACAAGAGAGTAAACTGAACCATGCAAGCACAGTTTCGGCCTCTGCTTGCATCATGTTGGTTACCATCCATTGGCTAAATCAGGTCACAAAACCAAGCCTCAAATAAAGAGGTAGAGAAATATCCTCAACTTATATAAGTGGAAAGAACTGCAAAGTCATATGACAAAGAGCATATAAAAGGAGAGGCCAATAATGTAATCTATCACGTCCCTATTCCATAGTTAACTGCCCTCATCTTCTTGCTTTCTAAGCAGCAAAGTGTCCCAGGGCTTAGTACTCAAACATCTTTTCTTCTCTGTCTATACCTACTTCCTCATTGACCTCATCCAGTCTCTTGGGTTCCAATATCATCTTTATCTGATAATACCAAGTCTATTTCTTCATCTCAGACTCCACCCTAACTCTCAATTTGTGTATGTAATTGCCTAATGGACATATCTATCAGATGACTAATAGGCTTCTCAAACTCAGCATTTCCAAAGCTGAAAATGTAGCATCTGTACCCCTTTCTTCAAAAATTTGCATATCACCTGGTCTTTCCCATTTTGTCAAAAGGCAGTGCCATCCTTCTAGTTGTTTGACCCAGAATTTTACACTTTCTTTCAGATTTTACATTCAGTTCTTCAGCAAATCCTACTGGTTCTGTGCTCAAACTGTATCCAGAATCTCACTACTTTACATTATCTTCAAGATTAACACCATAGTCCAAGACCTAATCATCTCTTGCCTCCTGATATTTTTCCTCTTTTTTTTTTTTTTTTTTGGCTTCTGTATTGTCTGCTTAGGTTGCCACAGCAAAATATTATAGACTGAGTGGCTTAAGCAACAGAAATTTATTTTCTCACAGTTCTGGAGGCTAGAAAGTCCAAGATCAAGTTCCGGCCGATTCAATTCCTGAGCGAGGGCTCTCTTCCTGGCTTGTTAGATGGCTGCCTTCTTGTTACATCCTCACATGGCCTTTCTTCTGTGCATGAATGGAGAGAGAGTTCTCTGATGTTTCCTCTTTCTCTTATTAGGACACCAGTTCCATTGGATTAGGGCCACACCCTTATGACCTGATTTAACCTTAACTACTTCCAGAAAGGCCATATATCCAAATACAATCACACTGGAGGTTAGGGCCTTAGCATGTGAGTTTTGGGGTACACAGATATTCAGTCCATAACATACTCCCTTCAGTCTATTTTCAGCCAAACAGCCAGAAGTGATCCCATTCAGTCAGGTAATTTCATTTTCCTGCTCAAAAACACTTCTATTGGTTTTCCATTTCACTCAGAGCAAAAGCCAGAGTCCTTATAGTGTCTGATAGGATTTTATATTACTTAGTTTCACTGTCTCTCTAAAGCTACCACCTACTCTTCTTTGCCCTTCTTCACTTAGCTTCATCCACAGTGACCTTGTTGTTCTTGTTGGGACACATTATGTACACTCCTACCTCCAAGCCTCTGCCTTACTAACCCTTATGACTTTCTTCCCCCTACTTTCCTCAGGTGTCTTCTCCAATGTCACCTTAGTAGGGAGGCCTTTCTTTACTTATCTTACTCACTACCTAAGCAACTCCCTTTCTTTCACTTTTAACTGAACCCTGGCTTCCCTATCAGGATACCCTAGCCCCTCCTGCCTTCTCATGCCATGCTACAAGGCACTATGCTCCAGGAGGAAGAAAATTTGTTTCCTGCTCTCGTGGAGTTATAGACTAGTAGGGATGACAGAAAATAAGCACATAAACCACATAAAAACGACAAATTGCAGTGAGTGCTATAATGGAAACAAATTGGGTGCTATGATTGAAACGGAAGGGTCAGAGAGGTCTCTCTTTGGATGTGCTCTTTAAATGGGGCTAACTTTCTAAGAGGCTAGGCTCAGAGGAGTAAGAGATGAAGCCATGAGATAGAAGGGCTTACAAGAAACAGAATGTAGGGAGAGAGAAGAGGCTGATTAAAGAATATTCAGGGAGTTTCCGGAAAAAGAGGTCTGTAAAGAAGCAGTTATGAGAGGAATGCCAAGACAGCACAATTTCATGTAATCAATTCATTTATCATATATTTATTGAGTGCCTACTATGTGCCAGAGGATACAGCAGTAACGAAACTAGGCAAAAATTGTGCCTAAAAGAGGGAAGATGACTCTTCATAAAGTGTAGAATAAAGAAAAGTAAGATAGGGGATAGAAGCTTGAAGTGAAAGCAGGTTCACAGGAAGTTTCTTTGGTTGTTTGTTTTGTTTTTAAATAGTAGAACGGGTATATGTTTATGGAGAAAGATTGCCTTGAAGATGCAAGAGGCAGAGATGATCAAAATTCAAGAAGAAACAGAAAGTGGTAGAATAAAGAGCACAGGTGGAGAATTAGTGTTAATGAAGAGAAGGATGCTTCCTTTGATATGAAGTGAAGGAAGAGAGAATGAGTAAAGACCAAGACTTGAAGTCCCCAGTTTAATAGAGGGAGGTTTCTTCTTTTGAATAGGAACAATGGTATTCTTAATTATTTGAAGACATGCCCTATTTCTCTCATGCCATTTTCCTCCCAGTTTAAACATCCTTATAACCTTTATTCTTGACACGATGTTTTTCTGGGTCCTTTATTTGGCACTCTCTTCTCTGGACACATTGTATTCTGTCATTGGTCCTGAAAGTTAAATACCCACAGTTGAACCTACTCCTCTAGATATGGTCTAGCTAATGCAAAAGAACTGCTGCCTTCCAACTTGTTCAGACATCATATGTTTGTTGACAAATGCTAAGTTGAGTTATCTTTTAAGATTTTTTTTTTTTTCCTTCCAAGAGGTGCCCACATGGCTAAGTACCAAACAGGGTACTAGGGAATTTTACTTTTGAGTTAAATGCCATTCTAGTTGTTTTTTCTTCATCTCCAGTTAGGTTATCTGTATTCACCAGTTGTCACAGTAGTTGTGGGTCTTGCTTCTCACAGTTTTATGCTATCTGTGCTATTTTCTATACTGACCGTCACCATAATCTTTATTGCTTTATTGCTTATCATCAGTGTTATCTTTATTTTCTCCTTTAATCAAGCATCGGTCTTCCTTTATCTCGTCATTCTCTTTTGCAGTCTTCAGAAGGATTATGGTTGGAGTGCTAAATTTGGAAGGGGGAACCAGTGCAGCTAAGCTCTGACATCTTTGCCTCCCTTTTCCATCTGCTGTTTTGGCACTCTGGTAGAATAGATAACCTAAAAACGACTTTAACACAACCTAAAAACGACTTTAAAACCTAAGTTTTGGATAAAATATAACAAACATCCCTTTAAATGCACAACTGAGCTTCCATGGAAGTCACAGAAATATATAACACCAAAAAGAAGGGAAACTGAAACCCAGGGCTGTAAACATGAACGTCATCTTCTCTCCCTTTTTCCTGCGACTTATCTTGTTTTTCTCAGCTTTGGTGCTACCAAGGCTTGACTTTAATAGACGTTTCTAATCAATGAGAGAATTTCTTTTGCTTTCATCAACAATTCAGTTATTGATGTTAACATATATATCATTTCAGTACTTTTTGCACAGCTGTTTTCATCACTGTGTTCAGAAGTTTGTCTTTTTTCCCCCCTAAAAGGTGCTGAGATGTTATGAGTGCTTTATGTGTGGCTACTGGATAAGTTTTGAAATGTCACTGTGTTATAAACTGCATGATTATCTATTTTGAAAATTTTGTTTCTTTAAAATGATTACTTTAAATAAAATGGAGAATTTCGATCCGTAAGAAAAGCAGGACTGAAATCTCCAGGGATGGGAGCCGTTGGGTTCACGTAGTTGAATGTTGTTTTTTTGTAGACTTTCTACTTTCTTATAAAATGTTTTGGACTAAATATTTCACAAGAACAGAATTTTTCAAGGTCTGGCCGGTTATGGGTTGTATATTTGGGGCAGAATGCTGGGATGTACAGAATAGTGCTCATTTTAGTGAGAATATTGGACAATTAGACACGGACTCTGTCTAGGGTGTGATAAGCCACAGGGCACATTTTTTTTTTTTTAATCTTACTTTACACCTTGGCAAAATATTCTTAAATTTTTCTAATCTCTGATGAAAAGAAAGAAATTATTACATAATTAATCTATATTTTGAAAAGTCCATGGGTTTGACATATTTAAATTCTGTGCACTATGTGACAACATTGTGATAGCAGTAAATAGTTCTTGGTACCACTGTTTACCTTAGAATTATGAGACCAATCCATTCCATTTGACAGTTCTTGTGTTCTCTTACCAAAGAAGCTAATTACAACAACCTTGAATTTGTAAAAACGGATTCATTTTTACAGGCTAAAAATATGTTTATCATCTACTAACCTTTTCTATTTTTATTGAAGAATTCTGTATCTTCTTACTGTATGAAAACATTAGTTCTACTTAACATAGCATTTTTATCTTGGAATAATGTAAAGGATCTACATGTATGTAATTAATATTAACATAATTGAGGTTACTTTTAAAAATAGGTTTTCTAATTGCTTTTTTAATAGAAATATTATTGATAATACTTGTCATTACTTTATAGTTTAATAAAACACTTAAAAAATCTTATTTGTTGTATGTTTATCTTATTTAACCTTCCTAATAACTGTATTAGGTTTTTAAAATTTGTGTTTTATTTTTAATTTTTCCCATACAACATGGATGTATCTGTTAGGTTTTTAATATTTTTCTCATAGAATATATGAATTTTCAGAGATATTAAGTGATTTTCCCAAGCTATTAAAAGCCAAGCTGCCACTGAAACCCAGGTTTGCTACATCTGCTTTTTGCAGAAAGAGATTTGTTGATTTATGGTGGAGATTATGTATTTTCATTGTCTAGAATGTAATAGTTTCCCCCACCCCCTGCCACCCATCCAACCTTTATCTGAGGTTTAGTTTTCTGTAGTTTCAGATGCTTGCAGTCAACCACGGTCTGAAAACATTAAATGGACAATTATAGAAATAAACAACTTATAAGTTTTAAATTGCATGCTATTCTGAGTAGCATGATGAAACCTCTCACCATCGTACTTTGTCCTGCCTGGGACATGAATCATCCCTTTGTCCAGCATCTCTGTGCTGTAGACACTACTCGCCTATTGGTAGCCCTCTTGGTTATCAGATTGACTGTTCTGGTATTGCGCTGCTTGGGTTCAAGTCACCCATATTTTACTTAATAATGGCCCCAAAGCACAAGAGTAGTGATGCTGACAATTTGAATATTCCAAAGAGAAGCTGTGAAGTGCTTCCTCTAAGTGAAAAGGTGAAAGTTCTTGACCTACTAAAGAAAAGAAAAACTTGTACGCAGAGGTTGCTAAGATCTATGGTAAGAATGAATCCTCTATCTGAAGTTGAGAAGAAAGAAAAAGAAATTTGTACTAGTTTTGCTGTTGCGCCTCAAACTGCAGAAGTTACAGCTATAGTGCACGGTAAGTGCTTAGTTAAGATGGAAAAGGCCTTAAATTTGTTGATGGAAGACATGAACAGAAATGAATTCTGATGGATGGCATTCGGGTTCAGCACTATCCTTGGTCTTAGACATCCACTGGGATGCTTGGAATATATTCCCTGTATATAAGGTGGGACCCTTTCAGTGTCTACAGTGTGCATCATCCTTTATCAAAGTGCCTGGGAAACCAAATCAGTGCCGAAAGTAGACACTACTATATTTTTAAATATTTGTTTAGATTTAGCCTTATATTAACTGTTCTCTTTATTTATCATTACTTCTTGCGTCTCAGTTCCTTTTCTGAATTATATCCTATAGAAGTTCTTTCAGTAGGAGTCTTAAGTAACCATTCATTTTTAGCCTGTCTGAAAATGTTTTTATTTTACTCTCATTCTTAGAAGGTAGTTTGGCTGAATGTAGAATGCTACGTTGATAGTTTTTTTCCTCTTGTCACATGAAGGCATTATACTTTCTTCTGACTATATTTTTGTTGAGAAGTCAGCTATTGATATAATTATTACTTCTTTTTCGGCATTTTTTTCCCTCAGGGTGTTTTAAAGTTATTATCTTAGTAGTTTTGTAGTTTTACTGTGATATGTCCAGGATGTATTCTTTTCATTTATCTTTCTTGCTGGTCCTGGAACTTAGTGTCTTATCAATTATGTAAAGTTCTTAGCCACTGACTATTATTTACCTCTATCTTCTTCTTCTAAAACTCTGATTAGACATATGTTGAATCCTCTTATTTTATTCTGTCTTTCATATTTTCTATCTCATATTTCTTTTTTACCTTCTTTGCTTATTTGTTTCTGTAACCATTTAAAAAATTTTAAATGTAAAATTTTTGTGGGTACATAGTAGGTGTGTATATTTATGGGGTACATGAGATATTTTGGTACACGTATGCAATGTACAATAATCACATCATGGGAAATTGAGTATCCATCCCCTCAAGCATTTATCTTTTGTGTTACAAACAATTTTATTGTTTTATTTTTAAATGTACAGTTGAATACTTATTGATCATAGTGCCCCTGTGTGCTATCAAATACTAGGTCTTATTCATTCTTTCTATTTTTTGTACCATTTAACCATTCCCACCTCCCTCTAACCTCTGTGCCCCCACTACCCTTCCCAGCCTCTGGTAACCATCCTTCTTTATCTCTATGAGTTCAGTTGTTTTGATTTTTAGATCCCACAAACAACTGAGAACATGTGATGTTTGTGTGTCTGAGCCTGGCTTATTTCACTTAATGTAATGATTTCCAGTTCCATCCATGTTGTTGCAAATGACAGAATCTTATTCATTTTGTGTGGCTGTATAGTACTCCAAGAAAATGTGTGTGTGTGTGTGTGTGTGTGTGTGTGTGTGTGTACCACATTTTCTTTATCCTTTCTTCTGTTGATGGACACTTAGATTGCTTCCAAATCTTGGCTATTGTGAAGAGTGGCACAACAAACATGAGATTGTAAATATCTCTTCAAAATACTGATTTCTTTTCTTTGGGGTAGGTATCCAGCAGTGGGATTGCGGGATCATTTGGTAGCTCTATTTTTAGTTTCTTGAGGAACCTCCAAACTGTTCTTCATAGTGGTTGTACTAATTTACATTCCCACCTACAGTATATGAGGATTCCCTTGTTTTCATATCCTCACCAGCATTTGTTATTGCTTAACATTTGGATAAAAGCCATTTTAACTGGGGTGAGGTGACATTTCATTGTAGTTTTAATTTGCATTTCTCTGATGATCAATGATGCTGAGCACCTTTTCATATATCTGTTTGCCATTTGTGTGTCTTCTTTTGAGAAATGTCTATTCAAATGTTTTGCCAGTATTTCAATTGGATTACTAGATGTTTTCCTATAAAGTTTTTTTGTTCCTTATATATTCTGGTTATTAATCCCTTGTCAGATGAGTAGTTTGCAAATATTTTCTCCCATTCTGTGGGTTGTCTCTTCACTTTGTTGATTGTTTCTTTTGCTGTGCAGAAGCTTTTTAACTTGATATGATCCCATTTGTCCATTTTTACTTTGGTTCTTCGTGCTTGTGGAGTATTACTCAAGAAATCTTTGCTGAGACCAATATCCTGGAGATTTTTCTCAAAGTTTTTCTGTAGTAGTTTCAGAGTTTGAAGTCTTAGATTTAAATCTTTAATCCATTTTGATTTGAGTTTTGTATATTGTGAGAGGTGGGAGTCTAGTTTCATTGTTCTGCATATGGATATTCAGTTTTACCAGCACCATTTATTGAGACTGTCTTTTTACCAGTGTATGTTCTTGGCTCTTTTGTCAAAAGTGAGTTCACTGTAGGTGTGTGGATTTTTTTCTAGATTTTCTATTTTGTTCCATTGATCTATGTGTCTGATTTTATGCCAGTACTATTCTGATTTGGTTACTATAGCTCTGTAGTATAATTTGAAGTCATGTAATATTATTCCTTCAGTTTTATTCTTTTTGCTCAGGTTTGCTTTGGCTATTCTGGGTCTTTGGTGATTCTATATAAATATTGGGATTGTTTTTCCATTCTGTGAAAAATGTCATTGGTATTTTGATAGGTATTGCATTGAATCTGTAGATTGCTTTGGTTAGTTTGGACATTTTAACAATATTGATTCTTCCAGTTCGTGAACATAGAATATCTTTCCATTTTTGGTGTCCTCTTCAATCTCTTTCATCAGTATTTTACAGTTTTCATTGTAGAGATTTTTTACTTCTTTGATTAATTCCTAGGTGTTTAGTTTTACGTGTGGCTACTGTAAATGGGATTTTTAAAATTTTCTTTTTCACAGTGTTTACTGTTGGCATATAGAAATGCTGCTGATTTTTGTATGTTAATTTTGTATCCTGCAACATTGCTACATTTGTTTATCAGTTCTAATAGTTTTTCAGTGGAGTCTTTAGGTTTTTCCAAATATAAGATTGTATTATCTGCAAACAAGGATAATTTGACTTCTTCCTTTCCAATTTGGATGCCCTTTATGTCTTTCTCTTGTTTAATTGGTCTAGCTAGGATTTCCAGTTCTATTTTGAGTAACAGTGGTGAAAGTGGGCATTCTTGTTGTATTCCAGATCTTAGAGGAAAGGCTTTTGGTTTTCCCCCATTCAGTATGGTACTAGCCGTGAGTCTGTCATATATGGCTTTTATTACATTGAGGTGTTTTGAGTATTTTTTTTTTTTAATTAGGAAGGGATGTTGGACTTCATCAAATATGTTTTCAGTATTAGTTGAAATGATCATGTTTTTTGTCCTTCATTCTGTTGATACAGAGTATCACATTGATTGATTTGCATATGTTGAACCATCCTTGCATTGCAGGGATAAATCCTACTTTGTTGTTGAATTTGGTTTGCATGTGTTTTGTTAAGGATTTTTACATTAATAGCAATTAGAGATATTGGTCTATAGTTTTCTTTTTTTTGATGTGTCTTTGGGTTTAGTATCAGATTAATACTGGTCTTGTAGAATGGGTTTGTAAGTATTCCATCTTCCTCTGTTTTTCAGAACAGTTTGAGTAGGATTGGTATTAGTGTTTTAAATGTTTGGTAGAATTCATCAGCAAAGTCATCTGTCCTGCAGTTTTCTTTACTGGGAGACTTTTTATTATGGCTTTGATCTTGTTACTTGTTATTGGTCTGTTCAGGCTTTGGAATTCTTAATGGTTCAATTTTAGTAGGTTGTTTGTATCTAGGAATTTATCCATTTCTTCTAGATTTTTCAGTTTGTTGGTATATAGTTGTTCATATCAGCCACTAATGGATCCTTTGAATTTCTGTGATATTAGTTGTAATGTCTCCTTTTTCACTTCTGATTTCATTTATTTGGGTCTTCTCTCTTGTCTTAGTCTGGCTAAAGGATTGTCAATTGTGTTGTTCTTTTAAAAACAACAGTTTCTTGTTTCATTGATATGTTGTCTTTTTTTAAATCATTTCAAATTCATTTATGTCTACTCTGATCCTTATTATTTCCTTTCTTCTCTTAATTTTGCATTCAGCTTACTCTTGCTTTTTAAATTCTTTAACATGCATTATTAGATTATTTGAAGTTTTTCCTCCTTTTTGATGTAGGCACTGATGGCTATAAAGTTTCCTCTTAGTACTGCTTTTGCTGTATCCCATAGGTTTTGGTGTGCTGTGTTTCCATGATCTTATTTCAAGGAATTTTAAAATTTTCTTTCTAATTTCTTCATTGACCCACTTATTCAGGAGCATATTGTTTAATTTTCATCTGTTCGTATAGTTTCCAAAATTTCTCTTGTAACTGATTTATAGTTTTATTCCACTGTGGTCAGGGATGATGCTTGATATTTTTTCACTTTTAAAAAATGTTTAAAAATTTGTTTTGTGGCCTAACACATAGTCTGTCCTTGAGAGTGATCCATGTGCTGAGGAGAAGAATGTGTATTTTGCAGCCATCAGATAAAATGTTCTATTTTTTCTAAAGTGCAGATTAAGGCCAATGTTTATTTGCTGATTTTCTGTCTGGAAAATCTATCCAATGCTGAAAGTGGGGAGTTGAAGTCTCCGGCTATTATTGTATATAGGTCTATCTTTCTCTTTAGCACTAATAATATTTGCTTTATATATATGGGTACTCCAGTGTTTGGCGCATATATATTTACAATTGTAATATCTTCTTGCTGAATTGACCCCTTTGTCATTATATAATGACCTTCTTTGTCTTTTCCTACAATTTTTGTCTTAAAATCTATTTTGCCTAATATACGTATAGCTACTCCTTCGGTTTTTTGGTTTCTGTTGACATGGAGTATCTTTTTACATCCATTTATTTTTAATCTGTGTGTATCTTTACAGGTAACATGTACTTCCTGAGGGCATCAGATCATTGGGTTTTGTTTTTTCATCTATTCAGCCACTCTGTGTCTTTTGATTGGAGAGTTCACTCCATATACATTTAATGTTATCGTTGATAAGTAAGGACTTACTCCTGTCATTTTGTTATTTTTCTCTCTTTCTTTTCTTGGCAGTCTGTTCTTCCTTCTTTCCTTTCTTCCTGTCTTCCTTTTCGTGAAGGTGATTTTCTTTGGCAGTAGGCTTTAATTTCATGCTTTTTAATTTTTTTGTGTACCCATTGTATGTTTTTTTATTTGAAGCTACCATGAGGCTTGCAAATACTGCCTTATAGCCCATTACTTTAAACTGATGACAACACTGATTGCATAAACTAACAAACAAACACAGAAAAAGAAAACTAATAAAAACTATACACTTTAACTTTGTCACCCAACTTTTTAACTTTTTGTTGTTTCTCTTTATGTCTTATTTCATTCTCTGTGTCTTGAAAATTTGTTGTAGTCGTTATTAATTTTTGGTTCATTGTTTAATGTTTCTACTTAAGATAAAAGTAGTTTTCAAACCATAATTACAGTGTTATTCTGGGTTTTCTGTGGCCTATTACCAGTGAGTTTTGCACCTTCAAATGATTTCTTATTGCTTATTAACATCCTTTTCTTTCAGATTGAAGAACTCCCTTTAGCATTTCTTGTAAGACAGCTCTGGTGTTGATGAAATCTCTCAGATTTTGCTCGTCTGGGAAAGTCTTTATTTCTCTTTCATGCTTGAAGGATATTTTTGCCAGATACACCATTTTAGGGTAAAAGTTTTCTTCTTTCAGCACTTTAAATATGTCATGCCACTCTCCTGACCTGTAAGATTTCCATTGAAAAGCCTGCTGCCAGATACATTGGAGCTCCACTGTATGTTATTTGTTTATTTTCTCTTACTGCTTTTAGGATTATTTATTTATCTTTGACCTTTGGGAGTTTGATTCTTAATGCCTTGAAGTAGTCTTCTTTGGTTTAAATCTGCTTGGTGCTCTATAACCTTCTTGTCCTTGAATGTTAATATCTTTCTTTAGGTTTGGGAAGTTCTCCAATATTATCCCTTTGAATAAACCTTATACCCCTAACTCTTCCTCAACCTCCTCTTTAAGGCCGGTAACTTTTAGATTTGCCCTTTTGAGACTGTTTTCTAAATCTTGAAAGCAGGTTTCGTTGCTTTGTATTCTTTTTTTATTTTCTCTTCTCTTTTTTTATTTTCTCTCTTCTGAGAAGAGAGAATCTCTTCTCAGATTCTCGTTTTCAGATGAGATCGGGCGCGTTCAGGGTGGTATGGCCATAGACTCTGAGTGTGTTTTCAAATACCTGTCTTCAAGCTCATTTATTTTTTCTTCTGGACTAATTCTGCTCTTAAGAGACTCTAATGCATTCTTCATTACATCAATTGCAATTTTCAACTCTAGAATTTTTGCTTGATTCTTTTAAATTATTTCATTCTCTTTGTTAAATTTATCTGATAGAATTCTGAATTCCTTCTCTGTGTTATCTTGAATTTCTTTGAGTTTCCTCAAAACAGCTATTTTAAACTCTCTGTCTGAAATATCATATATCTATTTTTTCTCCAGAACTTGTCCCTGGTGCCTTATGTAGTTTATTTGGTGAGGTCATGTTTTCTTGGATGATCTTGATGCTTATAGATATTCATCAGTATTTGTGCATTGAAGAGTTAGATATTAACTGTAGTCTTCACAGTCTGGGCTTGTTTGTATCTGTCCTTCTTAGGAAGACTTTCCAGGCATTTGAAGGAAATTGGGCCCCAAACCCACTAACACTGTGGTTTTTGCAGACTCATAGAAGTACTGCCTTGGTGGTATTGGATAAGATCTGGAAGAATTCTATGTATTACCAGGCAAATACTCTTCTTTCTCCTTTCTCCCAAAGAAACAGAGTCTGTCTTTCTGTGCTGAGCCACCTGTACCTGGGGGTGTGGTGATGCAAACACCCCTTTGGAAACCACCACTAGCATTGCATTGGGTCAGACCTGAAGCCAGCTTGGCACTGTATCCTTATCTTCAGGGCAGTGAGTTCCCCCAGACCCTGGACATGTCCAGAGTAGCTGTCTGGAAGCCAAGGATTAGAGTCAAAAACCTTAGCAGTTTACCTTATGTTCTAATTTACTGCAGCTAAGTTGACACTCACACTGCATTACAAAGTCCTTCTTACTCTTTCTTCCCTTTTCCACAGGCACAGGAGCCTCTCCCTGTGACCACCACCACTTTTGGTCTATGAGAGTTCTTCTAGGTCACTGCCAGTGTTTACTTAACGCCCAAGGGCTCTTTCATCAGCTTATGATGAGTGCTGCGAGGTCTCAGACTCACCCTATAGGGTAGTAGGCTCGTCTCTGGTCCAGTACAGATTCAGAAATGTTGTCCAAGAGCCTAGGCCTGGACTCAGAGACTCCATGTGCCTGCTTGTTTTTTCCTACTATGGCCAAAGTAGTACCTTAGGTGCAAGGCAAAGGCCCCTTTACTTTTCCCTCTGCTGTTTTCAAACAAGTTGTTCACCTTAGCCACCACAGCTGGGACTGTGCTGGATGACCCTTGAAGCCAGCATTTCTCAGACCACAAGGCTCATGGTATACTCCCTGGTTATTGCTGCTGATTGTTTAGGCTCCAAGAGCTCTTTAGTCAGCAGATGATGAATCCTGCCAGGACTGGGTTATTTCCTCCAAGGCAGTGAGTTTCCTTTTGGCCCAACGTACATCTAGAAATGTCCAGGAGTTAGGGCTTCACAACTCTGCCCAGTGTCCTGTCCTACTATGGCTGAGCTGGTATCTAAGATGCAAGACAAAGTCCTCTTTACTCTTCACTCTCCTTCCTTAAATAGAAGGGAGAAGTTACTTTTGTTGTTGCGAACTTCACTGCCTGGGGTTGGTGGAGGGATGGCATAGGCACTTCCTTAGCCCTATCTGCTGGTGTCTCCCTAGGTCATGTGCCAACCTTGTCTACTGGCTCTAAGCCCAGCCTAGCACTAGGATTTGCCTAGGAATTGCAGTGCTTGTGTCCTAGACTGCCTTTCAAGTTTACTGAAGATCCCAGAGCACTTCAGTCTGCAGTGTAGTGGTGAGGTTTGTTGAGAGACTCACATTCCAACCTCTGGGATGGGTGATTCCCTTCTAGCTGGGGCTGGTCCAAATGCCCCCTCAATGTGTGGGCACTGGCTGAACCCCACACAGCTTTATTTTCCACTCTTACAAAGCAGCACTGAGTTCAATGTAAAGTTCCTCAGTCACTGCCCTCTCCCTTCCTAAAACGCACAGATTTTCTATCTGCAGCATGGCCACTGCCATGGAATGGAAGAAGGGCGGTGCCTGTGATTGAAGATTTTCTCTTCCGCCCTCCTCAGTATCTGTTTCAGCAGTAGGAAGTTAAAACCAGATGCTGTGATTGTTCACCTGACTTCTGGTTCTTGTTGGAGTGCTTTTCTGTGTGCAGATAGTTGTTAATATTCGGTGTTCCAGTGGGGAAGACAAACGGTGTAGGATTATATTCTGCAATTTTGCTCTGTCCTTCATCTCTTATTCTTTTTTGTTGCATTATTGTATTAGTCTGTTCTCCTAATTAAGTCTCCTATTAGTATGTCTCCTAATGAAGACATACCTGAGGTTGTAATTTATAAAGGAAATAGGTTTAATTGACTTACAGTTCCACATGGCTGGGGAAGCTTCACCATCATGGTGTAAGGTGAAGGAGGAGCAAAGTCACATCTTGCGTGGTGGCAGGCAAGAGGAAGTGCTGAGCCAAAGGGGGAAAAGCTCCTTATAAAACCATTAGATCTTGTGAAAACTCACTCACTGTTGTGAGAACAGCATGAGGGTAACTGCCTCCATGAGTAAATTACCTCCCACCAGGTCCCTTTCATGACACATGGAGATTATGGGAACTAAAATTCAAGATGAGATTTGGGTGGGGACATAGCCAAACCCTATCAATTATGTACTTAAAAAAACTATCATCCAGTTCAATACCCTTTCAGTAGATATATGTTATTAAGCCATTGATTTTAAATATTATATTTTCTATTTCTAGAATGCTAGTTGGTTTGTTTTCACCTCTGGTCAATTTTGATAATTATTCTTTTCTAGTTCTTTCATCTTATTTATCACATATGTATTATATTCTATAGCTGACCATTTCAATATGTGAAATTTTTGTGAGTTTTATTCTTTTGTATTTTTATTTACTAATTCTTGTTCATGGTGGGATGTTTCCTTTCACATTCAGTAATTTATAATTTTGAATTTGTATTTCTTAGAGCTTCATCGGCTGTAGTATTTGGAGGCCTGAGTTGAAGGTGTACTTCTACAGAGGGGATATTTATATCTGCTTTTTTCTAAGCATTTATATCTGCCTGTATTACTAGAAACCCGGGACCACTTGATTCTGCATTTTGGATGAAGATCTGGAGTTCATAGAAATTGTACAATTTTGCCTTAAACTTACCATATAAGTGTAGAATTGTGGTTAGATATTCTTAGGGGGATTTACTTTTTTCACTCTATCTACAACTAAGACCTAGTTAGACATCCTTTCCCCTTCTGTGCACTGTGTTGTTGTTGTTGTTTTAATTTTCACTGAGGATGTTGTTCTTTAGAGGTTTTAGAGTTTTGCAGGCGTCCCTCATCTAAGCTTTCAGCTTGCTTGGACTTCAGACTGTCTTCTGCCCCACTGCCACTCACACCTTGAGTGGCTGGTTAAAGTCCAGGCCCTAGTCTAGCATGGGTTGACAGATGCCCTGGAACAAATACCTGTTCCAAAGCTAACCCCTGGGGTTCATACTTTCTGTCCTCCCCTTTCGCTGAGGCTATGTGGAATTCTATTTCTTTCCCCTCACAATCCTGAATTAAAATATTCTTCAGTTTGTTTTCAGAATGAACCGAAGCACGCTATATCAGGAAGGATTTTTCTGAAATGAAGTCCAGAATTTTGTGAAAAGTGTAAGGGAATCAAAGTAGTAATCAGAAGCCTGGTTGAAAAACAGCATGAGAATGAGCAAAATTAGATTATTTCAAGAAGTATTTTTAAGGAAGGGAAAAAATAAAATGTTCAAGCCCCACATTGAAATATTTTCTTAAGAGCCGAATCAGTTTTCAGTTTTTCATTTCCTTCAAAATTGTGCTGTATATTTAAAAATTATTTTTTTGTTTCCATTTTTTCAGTATCTACATATGCCAGTCAGATTATAATTCAAGTGCATTCCAATCATTCCATCTTGAAGATACATTCAGATCACATTGATATTCATTGTTCCTCAAACCTCCTTAATAATATACTTATCTACTTTAGATTGGGTTAATTATATAATAGACTTTTATTAAAGAGCTTTGGTCAGGCGCATTGGCTCATGCCTGTGAGCCCAGCACTTTGTGAGGCTGACGTGGGTGGATCATTTGAGGTCAGGAGTTCAAGACCAGCCTGGTCAACACAGTGAAACCCCATCTCTACTAAACGTACAAAAATTAGCTGGGCATGGTGGTGCATGCCTTTATCTAAGCTACTTTGGAAGCTGAGGCAGGAATATTGCTTGCACTGGGGAGATGGAGGTTGCAGTGAGCCGAGATCATGCCACAGCACTCCAGCCTGGGCGACAGAGCAAGACTCCGTCTCAAAAAAAAAAAAAAAAAAAAAAAGTTTTTACGTTGTATGTTATTTTATAGTGATATTTCTATTTCAGGTTGAGATTAGAATCCCACATTAGAGATCACATTTAGTATAGGGTGACAAAATTGCTACCTTGATACTATTCAATTGAAAACACGCGCGCACACACACACACACACA